>NC_090929.1:1490589947-1491828697 GCF_040938575.1 Ambystoma mexicanum | reverse complement strand
AGGGGAGACAAGAATTACACGTTCTGTGCTAGTCTTTCCACGGGTATCTGACCATACACTTAGGGCAGAACCTAAATGAAGTCCTTTCCATGGCGAAAGGACTAAACAAAGATGACCAGACCTAGAGGTCAAAGAGGGGGAAAGAGGAAAGACATAACGAAAGATATGGCCACCCCGACCCCACTCTCCCTACTGTGTAGGCCGGCCAGAGGGTCCCGCCACGTGGATGCCTCAGCCGTCGGATCTTAGTTGCCGAAATCCACCGCCGTAGAAACTTCCCGCAGTCTTCGAAGTTCTTAATCGCTGAAAGTGACTTATAAGGGATAAACCGACAAAGTCGGTATAAAGAAACAATGTCTCTTATGTAAGAGCTCTGCTATAGGGTGACCAGTTATCTGGGCGGAAAAAACAATCGGAGGGACCTCGGCGCGTGAGGGATTTTGGGTATACTACACGTCACGATAGGGATAGTCTTACAGACATGCCTATGCCGACGTCCCCTTTCGGTTCCCGAAAGACAAGATGCAATACTCCGCGGTTACCACTGGATGTCGGACCATATGCACAGCATGTCAACCTAAGCAGATTAACAAGCATCAGAAGTTTTTTCATCCACTACTCTGAGTGTTGGGGAAGAAACAAGTTAGTTCAATTGATTGGTTGATGTAGAATTTAGATATGTACTTAAGTAAAAAATAGTGGATGTGTTCATGATACTACCTAATGTTTGTGAATGGAAATAAACGGCTCTGTAAACGATAGTTCGGTTACTCTTCTAATGGATAGTACAGCGATTAGGAAAGCCACCTTATAAGTAAGGTCTCTTAGGAAAGCCTTAGTCATAGGTTCAAAAGCGCGCCAATATGTTTAAGAACTGTATTAAGGTCCCATCCTGGCGGTGGAGGAGCTAGCTCTGCCAGATGAACCTTGGTAGAGTTGTAGACAAACCCTGAACCCAATAAATAGGTATATTATAATATCCGTGGGCATGATGGGGTCAATCTGCTCTGATTTACACCAAATGACAAATCAATTCCATTTGTTGGAGTAGCAATGCTGTGTGTTTGGTTTTCTTGCCTCCTTTAGTACTTCCACAAATCTATTTGTGAGTCTTAAGTGCCCAAACTATCATTTTATTAAGACGCACGACTTCTGCAACTCTTATTTATTATTCGTTAAGAGGTATGCGTGTAAACAGGCCACTAGATGCTCCATCTCCCTGCTATCCTTAGTCTCTCCAACTGCTCACCTTCAAACACCAACACCTAACTACCCCACATTCTTTTGTAGATCATTCAAACCTAGAATGTTACAGGTTAAACTATGAATAAGATGCATTGCCGTAAACTCAAAATGTAAATAAGCAATGCCCAATATAACATTTCCCCCTTTGCACTTCTCAAATGAAACAATGAAACAACTGTTTTGACTTAATAAGGACTACCCCTTACTCCCCCTCACCCCCCTCTTGGCCACACTGCCCTTATTCCATACCTTACCATCTTCCAACACAACAGCAACACCCACCACTCTGCTGATTTGTTGCAGTCTCCCAAATCTATTATCACCTTTTGGCACAAACCCCGTTTTTCTTACTTTCGCTCTCTCTCAGAAATTCCACAACTCACCCTTTTTTACTGATCATATCCCCTCTTTCTTTTTTTCCTTTTGTTTGTATGCCCAACGTCTGTTCATCCCACTCTACAAAACATGCCCTTTCCAACCATGGTGGACAAAGAGTGTGCAGTTACAGACTTCAAACTGAACAAAACCTGTAGTAGCGTGCAGAGTCAACCTGTATGCACAAACTCGCTGCTCAACCATCTCCTCCCAACCACACCCTGGTTCCAGCGACATCCTAGCACCATGCATAAGTGTGCTGTTGAATCATTCAACCACCCCACTGGTCTCCGGAATGGTACAAGCATGTCTTGTGATGTGCTACTCCAATAACCTCCATCGTTTCCATTAATCATTAATCGGGAGGTAAGCTGTACCGTATAGTCAGTCAAGACTTTACACTGTTACCTCCTCCCTCTGAAACACTTTGTCCAAAAAGTGTATCATAGCTTGTGTGTCAGCATCTAACAAAACCTCCATCGAAGTTCATTTAGAATTAAGAACCATGATGAAAATTACATATTTTTTCATAACCCCTCTTACCAATAATTGGCCCCAAAACATCAAGAGCAATGAACTTCAAGGGCATGCTAGGTACCTCCAACGGACTAAGTGGTTGCGTATAATTCGAAGGTCTTGTCGGCCTCTCGACACCAATTGAAACTTAACAGATTCTCTACTTCCAGGTCTAAATCCGGCTACCGATATTCAACCCTAAACCCCCTTTGTTTTTATTCATTCCCAGAGTACCTTGATGCCCTGCTTCAGTAGGTTTGTACAGCAGTCCCAGTGTAAGCACTATCCGGCCTACTTTGCACAGCAAATGTCCTTATATACTCAACTCATCTCTTACTCTGTGAAACACTACCAATCCTCTCTCGACTCTTCACCCATTCTGGCCCATACTAACATACTCCATGATGCAGCTCAACTCCATACCTTCCCTAGCAACCTCCTCCCATTCCTGTTCATAAACAGTGCTGCTTCAAAACAGAAAAATATCTTGCTCATCAACCTCCCCTTCCTCTAGCACTCACATATGGCATGGTTGCCTGGCCATGGATAATACATCTTCAAATGTATTGTCCCTTCTATGTACATGCTCCAAGACAAAGTCATGTCCGTGCATCGCCGTGACCCACCTCACTATCCTGCGAGACACCCCATCGAGTTCTTTTCTCATGAAGACACTAACCAATCGCTTGTGGTCACTTCAGTGAATGCCCTATCCCACATGAAAGCTTTACATTTATTGGCTACCCAGACCACAGTAAGGGCCGCTCTCTCTTTGATGGAATATCGCAGCTCTGCTCCTCTCAGAACTTGTGATGAAAACGCAATCACACTATCTACTTCGCTTTGTCTCTGCATGAGGACCGCCCGAAACCAGTGTCACTAGCATCTGTCATATCATAACAAACATCTTGCATCAAAGTTGGCTAGGGCACTGGTAATCGCACTTCAAATATCCTCAAATTCCCTCTGGCAGTCTCCACACCAAACAAATGTGACACCCTTTTTGCAAAGGTCCCTAATACTTTTGCACCCACCTGCAAAATGTCTTACAAATCTAGAGTAGTACCCAACTAGCCCTAAGAAGGACATGAACTGCTTGCTCTTTGAAGGCTCTAAATCCACTATTGATCTTACCAGTTCACCCCTACGCTCCAGACCCTTGTCGCTTACTTTGTGGCCAAGATAATCCATAGCTAATTCTGAACGTGCACTTTTACCTCTGATGCATAAGCCCCCACGTCAATATTCTTAGTACTTTGGCTAGCCCCTGATCATTTTCAGCCATCAAACACCAGCATCTAAAAACCCCACCTTCTGTTGTAGAACTAGAATGTAAGAACAGGATAAACTATGTACAATATGCACTGCAGTAAACTCAAATGTAAATAAGCATTGTCCAATAGAACACATATCAGGAGTCAAGTTACTAAATTCAACGTCAGCGGGAATGGGTGCGTCAGTTGTCAGTGTTGTGTTAACAAGTTGTGTTTGTTCTATAACTTGATCGGTGGTTGAGTTGCCATCTTTTGGATGTGTGGTTATGTTCGTCATGCCCACATTGGTTCTATAATTATCAGAGTGAGCTGTTTGTGTAATTGTTTGTAAACCATTTTCCGTAGGAGTGGAGTCGGGGAAAAGCATAAGCAAATGTCCCCGACAAGTTTATCCATATTGTGTTCCCTAGTGACCCCTTCTCTGGATACCTGGATGTGAAGGTGGAGTATTTTGTGTTCTTTGCTGTTGCGAAAAAGCCCACTGTGGGGTGTGTCCGCCCCCCCACATCTCTTCAAAATGTGTTTGGGTTGAATTCCCACTCATGATTTTGTTGCAACACTCTGCTTAGACTGTCCGCTAGGCAATTGATCTCCCAGGAAACATTCTGTGCTTTAATATAAATGCCTCTTTTGATGCACTGCCTCCATATGTTCTGTGCCAGAAGGGATAGAACAAGTGTGGATTCTCAACTGCTTCTTTATGTAGGATATTGCAGTGGTGTTGTCAGTATAGGCTAGCACACTGGTGTTGGCTAACCTTGTCTGAAAAGATAGCAATGCCATCCTGATTGCTAGGAGTTCCATTCTGTTCCAGTACTTTTATGTGGCTCTCCTCTTTCTGTGACCACACTTCCTGAGCGATAAGCACTTGGCAATGTACTCCCCATCCCAGCAGGGATGTGTCTGTAGTCAGTGTTATCTGTATTGGTGGGTATCTGAATGGTCTTCCATTTAAGAGATACTCTTGATGTCACTTCTCCAAAAGGGGGAGCTCTTTCCTGTGAGGCTACGGAGGTGCAGCCGCTACCCAATTATCCCCTTAGGGGTGGTTTAATGCGGGAGGACCTAATAGGGAGGGACTCCCTCTCTGGGGATAAGGACGACCACCTTGGGTGCAACCTGTTGTATGACAACACATCCCACATGCCTTAGCGCCCCCCCTCCATTTCAAACCACTTTATTGAAAGTAAACAGATGTATTTCTGTAGTACATAGGGTACAACTAAGATATGATATGATAGTTTATTTATATAGCGCCTATACACAATGTGTTTCAAAGCGCTTCAAGGAGGGAGGGGACATAGGAAAAATAGTTACATTCAGCAAAAGTCCTTGAAACAATAAAGAATGTGAAAAACTATCATAATAGGCCTGTCGACATTTCTGATAGTGCAAGTGCGTAGAACGAGTAAGGCAAGAGGTAATGGAAAGGAAGGAAAACAGAGCAAGCAGTAACATTACTAAGTCTGACGACAATTTACGCAGTGCAGGTGGTAACAAGAGGCGGGGTGGGAGGGGGGGCAAGTGGAAGGAGGGGGGGGAAGGAGAACAAGACACGCTACTTGAGCAAAAAGTCAGTGACAAATTGAAAAGTAGGGGAGGGGGGAGGGGGAGAACAACAGGGGGGGGGGACAGACAAGCTGCTATCGAGAGTCACGGGACAGATGATAGGAGTAAGTGCTAGGAGGCGGAGTCTAAGAAGGGGGAGAAAAAGGAGGGGGGAGTAGGAGGGAAGTTGAAGAGGATGGAAATGAGGAGGGGTGGAGCGCAGAGCAAGGGGGGCAAGCAGGGTGAGGGTACACAGATACTCACGGGGGGCAGGGGGGCACACAGATACTCACGGGTGGCGGGGGGCATACAAATACTCACGGGTGGCGGGGGGCACATACTCACGGGGGCAGGGGGGGCACATACTCACGGGGGGCAGGAGGGGCACACAGATACTCACGGGGGGCAGGGGGGCACAGACACTACGGGGGGCAGGGGGGCACAGACACTACGGGGGGCAGGGGGGGCACACAGATACTCACGGGGGGCAGGGGGGGCACACAGATACTCACGGGGGGCAGGGGGGCACACAGATACTCACGGGGGGCAGGGGGGCACACAGATACTCACGGGGGGCAGGGGGGCGCACAGATACTCACGGGGGGCAGGGGGGCACAGATACTCACGGGGGCAGGGGGGCACACATACTCACGGGGGGCAGGGGGGGAGTAGACAGATACTCACGGGGGGCAGGGGGGGAGTAGGCAGATACTCACGGGGGGCAGGGGGGCACAGATACTCACAGGGGGCAGGGGGGCACACAGATACTCACGGGGGCAGGGGGGCACACAGATACTCACGGGGGGCAGGGGGGAGTAGGCAGATACTCACGGGGGGCGGGGGGGCACACAGACACTACAGGGGGCAGGGGGGCACACATACTCACGGGGGGCAGGGGGGCACACATACTTACGGGGGGCAGGGGGGCACACAGACACTACGGGGGGCAGGGGGGAGTAGGCAGATACTCACGGGGGGCAGGGGGGCACACAGATACTCACGGGGGGCAGGGGGGGCACACAGACACTACGGGGGGCAGGGGGGAGTAGACATACTCACAGGGGGCAGGGGGCACACAGATACTCACGGGGGGGCAGGGGGGCACACAGATACTCACCGGGGCAGGGGGGGCACACAGATACTCACCGGGGCAGGGGGGGCACACAGATACTCACGGGGGTAGGGGGGCACACAGATACTCACGGGGGGCGGGGGGGCACACAGATACTCACGGGGGGCAGGGGGGAGTAGGCAGATACTCACGGGGGGCAGGGGGGGCACACAGATACTCACGGGGGGGAGGGGGGCACACAGATACTCACGGAGGGCAGGGGGGCACACAGATACTCACGGAGGGCAGGGGGGGCACACAGATACTCACGGAGGGCAGGGGGGGGCACACAGTCACTCAAGGAGGTGCCGGCTTGTGAGGAGGGCCGGCCAAGCCTGCCGGCCTCCTCATTGGCCCAGATGTAGTGGGCCAGGGCCAATCCCAGGCCACCAGCAGCAGTATGGAAGGCACTCCGGTGCCCAACAAAGAAAGAAAGAGCCATCTTGGAATGGCCGTGCCTCGAGGACCCAGTGAGGCAAAAACACACAACAACACACAAAGCATGCCAGCAATCTGCAATTTCAAGCCAAGAAAGTACATGTGGCTGATGGCAAAGTCACGTAGTCCAAATTAGCAGAGTGCTATAAGTATGCTGTGGTGCCATCATGCGCCGATGCAATAAGCCCCCCTGGGCTTACCTGCAGATGGAAAATACTAGGATAAAGAAGAGCACAGAAAACCTGAGGATTACTGTCTGTACTAGTACTGAGACAAGGTGGCTCAGGAATACCAAACAGCCATTGACAACATGTGTTGACGTTACGCTGGAGCAGAGCAAGCCCTATAAAGAGAAATAACAGTTACTCACCGTAGTGACTATCTTACTCCTAGTCCATAGTCCCCTTTCCTTTGAGACAGGACTTTCTGAAGCATCACAAATATTGTCCTTTTATTTTTATGCGGGGCCACCGCGCATGGCTGTAGCCCCACTTTCCTCAGTCCCGCCCAGCACATCGGGTCCTTCAATCCTTTTCTATCGCCAAAGTTGAAGGACAATTAAGCAATGAAAGTAAACTTTAGAGGGGAAGATGGGCGGGCTAATGGAGGAAAGGGGACTATGGACTAGGATTAAGATGGTCACTATTGTGAGTAACTCTTATACTCCTACGTCCCCTTTTCTCCATACTTTTGGAAATTCCAAAGCACGGATTCATGAAACGGTTGGATGGATAGTTAAGCACTGTTTGCCCAAACTGGGCATCAGCCCGGGAACTGACATCAAGGAAATAGTGCTTACAGAAAGCCGAAGGTGAAGCCCATGTAGCTGCTTTGGCAATGGTTCCCCAGAAAGCATATCTTTTGAAAAACAACAGCTGCTGCTTTCCGTCGTACCAAATCTGTGCGGATACCCTTTAGAGCTTGAAGGCCTACACAAAGCAATCAAACAGGAAATGGAAGCCTTGGAGACAGGAGTTCCTTTAGGATTACCAAAGGTCACGAAAAGTTGAGAAGAGCCTCTAAAGCAGAAGTCTTCAAACTGTGGGGCTCGCCAGAGCCCAACATGAAATGTAAAAAAAATCAAAAAAATGATTTTTATTTTTTTTTATTTTTTAGATTGGACGAAAAGGGAAGGGGCAGCTCACATGGTCAGACTGGGCCATACAACGGTCTTAGGCACCAATGAAAAAATGGCCAGCAGTTGCAAATGGATATTCAGTGTTTAGTCACAGACTGTTTGAATAGTACCCAAGGGGTTGTTTTTTGTTCAAATGTAAACAAATGGTGATATTTAAAGAATATTTATTCAGCAACAATGGTCAAAAAAGTGGCCCATTTTTACTGGCCTACACTAGCATTTTTGGTACGATCATCGCCCTATTGCCCTATAGGCCAGTCCAAGCCTGCCGGCTCATCCATAATGGGCGAGGGAGCGTCCACCCACTGGCCATCTCACCCATTATGGAGGAGCCGCGGAGCCAGCCCAGTGAAACACTGAGCACTCCCTCAGCTGCTTTTTCCAGCTGAGGGAGTGCTCCTGGGCTGGCTGAACTGTCAAAGGGAAACTGTTTGCCTTTGACAGTTCATTTCCCCAGCCGCACATGTTCACAGCCATGCAACGCTGGGGGTGTTTTGCTTCGCCGGCCTTGCATAGCTCATTGGACATGCTAGCTGGGGCACTGCATGTATGTATGTATGTATGTATGTATGTATGTATGTATGTATGTATGTATGTGCGAGGGAGTGCTCCTGCGCCTCCTCGCACATACGAGCTGAGCAACCTGGAGCGGGGCATTTTAGCAACCACGCGAGGAACGTTTATGGCGATTTATTTTTTATTTAAATGTGTATGGATGTGTGTATGCTTGCATTATGGGACTGTGGTGGTAGCAGGATGGGTGGCAGCACTGGGATAGTGGTGGTGGTAGTAGGGTGGAGAGAGCCCATGGTCTGTACTGGGAGTAGAGTGCGGTGACGGCACGCAAAAGTTCATAGCGATTTCTACATACTGTCCATCTGGCACTTTTTGGGGATGGGGGGGCAGCCTGCCCAAACTTTGCTCAGGGGGGCCCAAGCCAGAAAAGTTTGAAGACCACTGCTCTAAAGTCATTTGTTCTTTAAAGGTAAATCTTTAGTGCCCTCCTGACATCCAAATTATGGAGGACTCTTTCTGCATCCGATGCCGGCTCTGGAAAGAAAGCCAGCAAGGAAATCGACTAGTTAATGTGGAAATCGGACATAATCTTTGGAAGGAAAGATGGATGTGTGCAGAGCACCACCTTATCCTTATGAAAAGTCAAGAAAGGCTGCTCAATAGAAAGGGCTTGTAATTCAATTATTCTCCTGGCCAATGTGACAGCTATTAGGAAGGCCACATTCCAGGTGAGGAACTCGAGTTTCGTTGTAGCCATTGGCTGAAAAGGTTTGAGACAGAGCAGCGAGGACAACATTGAGATTCCATTTAGGGTGAGGTGGCTTGACCAGAGGGAAGACATGAAGAAGCCCAGCAAAATGCCTCTTTATGACTGGATTTGTCAGAGTGAAAGAGCAACCCTCTGTGCCAAGGTAAGCCACAATGGCAGATAAATGGGTTCTGCACGACAAAATGTGGATGCCTGTGGCCGCTAGATGGGATATGAAGGACAGGACACAGTCAATAGAAGCTGGACGAGGGTCAAGCTGTTTGGCAAGGCACCAGTGACCAAATCAAAGGCATTTGCTTTTGTGAGGAGCTCATGTTCAAGGATTGAAATATATGCATATGGTCTTCGAAGAGACTAAACTGCGCTAGAGATCTGACCTCGGGAAACATGCTGCTAAGCTGGAGGATTGTGAGGAGGGATGTCGCACACATTGACTGTTCTGGTGCAGAATATTGGGAATCTTGCAGAACATTGGGAATTTGTGGCAACCTGATCGTATTGTGTATTGACAGATGCTGATGTTCCGAGAACCAGAACCTGGCCATCAAAGAGCTATGACTAGCAGAGTGCAATTGCTTGCACTCTTGAGTTACACAAGCATCCGATCAATTAAGGGCCGGAGGGAAGGCGTACTCCTGCATGTTGTCCCACAAAATCTCGAGAGCATCCCCCAGGGAAGATGGACCGAATCCCTGCCTGGAAGCATGTCGCAGAAGCTTCTGGTTGGCTGATGTTGCAAACAGATCCACTGTCTGAGTGCCCCACTGCAAAAAAAAGGAGAGAAGAACTTTCTCGTTCATCTCCCACTGGTGGTTCGGCACAGACCGACGACTGAAAGAATCAACTGCAATATTGTGCTGCCCGGGAATGTGCACTGCCTGCAGCCAGATATTGTTCTGCAACGCCCATTCCCAAATCTGAATGGCCAGGTACAAAAGTGGCAGAACCCTGGTACCTCCCTGTTTGTTCACATAGAACATAGCCACCGAATTGTCTTTGTATACTCTCACTACCTTGCCGAAGATGGAAGCGAGAAAAGCTTTCAACGCCAGAAAGATTGCCAAGAGCTCGAGGTAATTTATAGGAGATCTCCTGTCCTGGGATGTCCATGAATCTAAAACCTCCAGATGATTCAACATAACCCCCACAGCCTAGAAGGGAGGAGTGTTATTGTGACTTGAGGTGAGGGCTCCTGAAAGGAGGCTCTCACCGAGAGATTGGAGGATCCGACCACCACTGGAGATGTGGGACCATAATGGATCGGAAGCCTGGGACCAGCTACTCCTCAGCAATAGTTGGGTGCATCTCATCTTTAGCCTAGCCAGAGGAAGCCTCTCAAACCACCAGACTGACCTGTGGGATGAATCGAGAAACAGACGGCAAGTGACTGACAAATCTGTAATCCTGTCCTCTTAGAAAATTTGTGGCTTTGATGGTATCCCAGCAAAAACCTAAGAAATTCAGGTCCTGAGAAACCATCATCGATGACTTCTGCCAGTTCACCGACAGGACGAGTCGGAACAGTAGTTGGAGGAGCTGAAGATTTTCTCTGCAGTCTGCGGACAGTGACTCCGAAGTAACCTGTCTAAATATGAATAGATGTTGATTCCCTGGAGTCTGAGGAACGCTGCCATCATTTTCACAAAGACACGCAGTGCTGAGCTGAGATCAAAGGGAAGGACTCTGGACTGAAAATGTTCAGTTCCTATTGAGAAACGAAGAAATTTGCAGTGTTAAAGCCATATCGGCATATGCATGTAAGCATCTTGGTGATCTATCACGCTAAGCCAATCGCCCTTCAGAAGAGCAGATCGGATATGGTTGGGCGCGATCATCTTGAATTTCTCTTGAGGAAGGTAAAGGTTGAACTTGGACAGATCTAGGAGAGTGCGCAGGACAGCCTGTTTGGCCACTGTGAACAGATGGGAATAAAAGCCAAAGCCGGTTGGAATGGAGGTACACGCTCCCCCGCTCTGAGGTCCAGGGGCTTCTGCACCTCGGCTCGGAGAGAGGGAGACCCTGTCTGTTGAAAAGGAGGATGAGAAGCGGGTAGCCGAAAACCTGCACGGGCGACGGACAAAACCCACTGGGTCTGTAATGGTCCTCCGCAGTGGTGGAAGAAGAGGAAGCAGACTTAGACTAAGCATAGCCGCTGCCACTACTGTAGACGAAGGAAGTGGACAGGAAACCAAGGGGGACGTCTTCATATGACTGGGGTTTGTAACAAGCATACATTTTCATGTAATGCCCCGTTTTCTCCCAAATTTGTTGGGCTTCTGCGATCACATACTTTTTGTAGAAAAATACCTGAGCGCACTTTGATTTTAGCGTGAGGGCCCCCCGAGAGAGCTCCCTCCTGTGAAGCCAGAGGTTCGGGAGTTGTCTAACAGCGCCACTAAATCCAGCAGTCTGTCATGGAACGCCCTGATAGAAAGGGGCAGGTCCTCATTGTCTTCATCCATGTGCCCCTTGTCTCTTTTGTCAGAAACTGAAAAATGTTTCAAAGCGCGAGATGGATCAAGCACTTTTTGCTCTGATGGCTGTACAACAGGAATTGATGGCACAGAGATGGAGAAGACACCGGACACAGGGAAGGCAGTAGAGGAGGCAGGTTGGTTGGGCGCAGGGGAGGCAATTCCAGCGCATTCTGAAGCAGTGGAGGAGCTGGTTGAGGCTCACAAGGCTTAGGGTACGAATACTTGAAGAGTTTCTTAAAATATGCCTTCATGGGGGCTCAGTGCATGAGGGTCTGAAATTTGCAAAAGAAAGCTCCCTCTGAGGAAGCCCCAAGATAAGTTGTGTGGGCAGAGGCTGATTCGACAGACTGCAGCCCCACAAGTTCATTGAAGTAGGCTGCCAAGATGGCCCTCCCCTTGCTGGATCAACATACTACAGAGGAGCCAATGTTGGAGGAAGCAAAATGGTTGGCAGAAGCGGAAATCTTGAGCCCCAGTCAATTGAAGGCCAAAAAGGATTTCTATTATTCAGGTCGGGCAACGAAAACCGAGGCCCAGCGACCATTCCCAGTCCTTCCGAGGAGCTCATTGAGATGGCCGATTGGAAGGGCCCGACAAAACGGGCGCCTCAGGAAGTGAAGGTTGAGCCGACATTTTGTTGCACTCTGAAGAAACCTGCGTCACCGACCTGGTCTTGGCAGGATAGCTCAGGGGCAACGTGCTCGCCTTGGAATCAAGACGACACGGAGCAACACAGGTTCGATCCCTGGGTCCGTGCTTCAAAACCTCTGGGTATTAAGTGTGTAATAAATAACCTATCATATCATACACCATATATGAAGCCATTGCTATCACAGGATTTATAGGAGCCTCCAAATCGATCTTCGCCCTTTATGTGAGGGAACCTCGCTAGAGCTGCTACTGAAAGACCTTGGACTTTTGCCCGCCGTCTTTGCTCCCTCAGCAGGACTGGCATGGAGTTAAGCCCCTGTGAAGGGTACCTCAGGCTGACGCCCAGTGTCAAGACCCTCAGGGTGGGGGGCCCTCAGTCCTGCTGGTCGTCTCTTTAGCCCCTTTCCGGGGAACCTCGGGAAAAATCACAGTACGTTTAGCCCCTGACTGGGGAACCTCAAGAGTAACCACAGTACACTTAGCCCCTTGAAGGGGAATCTCGGAGACTACTTGGTATCCAGATTAGATCCCTTTTGGGATACCGCAGTGCAAACCCTGATAAGGCTAGAGCCGTTGAAGTCCCTCCCAGCACCAGACGGCCCATGGAAGCAATTGCCTGGCTGGGGTGCCCTAAAGGGAAAAGAACTTACCAGACAATTCCTCTTCTTGTCGATGAACTACTGAAGGTGGGGCGGAGATAACCGCGGAAACACGTCCTCCCACCTGACGAGCCCGAATAGATAGTGAGTCGCAGTAAAGACAGTAATCCCACTGATGTTCCGGCCCTAACCACTGCTGACAAAGCTGAGGATTTGCCCTCGCGACATGATGCTCGCGAAGGAGAACAGGAAACGAAAACCTATCGCTCCGGCATAGACAGATGAAGATGACCGCAGAACCAGAGCAGGCAGTTTGAAGGACAAAAATGGGGAAAAGAAAAATCCCAATGGTGCAAGCGTTTCCGACCGTGCAGAGAAGAGGACTGAAGGGCAGGGCTCAGGAAGGCAGGGCTCAGGAAGGCAGGGCTCCAGTCGCACACTGTGGCCCAAGTAAAAATTGAAAAAGGACACTTTTTGATGCTTCAAAAAAAGTGCTCCGGTCCCGTCTCGAAGGACAAGCTGGACGCAGGTGAGGCAGTGGCAGGACCTCCAGGAGCAGTCGGGACGGCGCGGCCCCTGAATGGTGCAGAGACTGCAAGAAACCACACCACACGGAGCCCCCGCAGAAGCAGTGACGAAGGAGACTGCTGCAGGAAGCGGGAAGGAGACCGCCCGCAGGCCCTGGAAAGACCGGCACCATGCAAGCAAGTCCCAGAAGGTAACGGGAAGAACGGGTGGATCATTAGGGACAAGGGGTGTGGGGGAATGTCTCTGCTTTATGCCGGGGCAAGCATGAGGCTTATTGGAGGGCCAGCAAGGTTTGGGGACCCAAAACAAGGTCAAGAGTGTCTACAAGGAAATAATCCTCATCCCAGTGGCAGAGAGAAGTCCACTGACCACTAGAGAAGGGTCTGGGACCCCAACAAGAGTCAAGCATCCGAGGAAATCCTACCTGTACCAGTTTTCAGGGATAAACCCACTGACCACCAGAGAGGGATTTGGGTCCTCGATATAAGCAGGACTTGGGACTTTGCTGATAAAGTGAAAGAGTGTCAAGATAAAATCAAAGTTGGAGAAGAACTCTCAAACACCAAAAGAAGGGAGTCATTCTCCTGGTGAGAAAACCGGATCCACTGAAGAGATGCCGGGGAAGGGAGTCATTCACCCTGGCATTAGTTTACTGGAGGACATTTTGGGAAACACCACCCATATGCCAGGAGAAGGCAGTCATTCTCCTGGGGAAAGAACTTATGTTAGACTTCTACAAGCCAGGGAAAGGGAATCATTCCCCTTTGAACCTTTGTGCAAGAGAACATTTTGGAAACATCATTCGTATACCAGGAGAAGGGAGTCATTCTCCTGGAAAAGACACTTTGTTAGATTATATTAGTCTTTAGTTGTAGTGTAAGGGATAGAATTCGGCCGTGACACAGGACGGTGGATTTTCATTTGGACGGACATTCTGACAGATCCTTTAGTATTAGTTTGATGCCGGGAAACCCCTCTTCGGGATAGGGAGGATTCTTTTTTACCATCAATAAAATTCTATAACCACAAGCATGCCACCCATGTGTCAGCTTCCTTCTCCACAGACTGGACTATGTACACGCAGATGGCATATGTGCCAATGCTCAAGTGATAAAGAGAAAGCCTATGGGATTGCTCCATCCTCTCCCTGTTCCAGAACAACCATGGCAAGTATATTCCATGGACATCATAACTGATTTAACCAATGAGAAAGGGAACACTGCTATTTTAACAGTCATTGACTCCTTCACCAAAATGGCTAATTTCACTGCAGTGAAAAGGGTACCTTCCGGTACTGTATTGATATTTTATTTGTATTGCGCTCTTACACAAGTGTTACAGAGCGTGACGAGGCAAAGGAGGGGAACAAGGGAACAAAAACAACGCTCTTACTAGGCCCAGTGACATTGAGAATGTGCATTGCACGGGAGAGGGAAGGGGGAAAGTGCAAAGGAGATGGGGAGAGGTGGAAAGTGCTGAGCAAAGGAACACACAAATAAACAAATAATAAAAAGCAGCGAACAGTAGTAGTGCAGGCAGCAAGTGGCAAGTGCTAGGTTTAAGGCAACAAAGACGGCCTGTCTGATAAGTGCAGAAAAGAAAGGGGGAGTGGGGGACTGTAGGGTCACACATACAGACCCCAGTGCAAGGGATTGCCAGGAAGCAGTGCAGGTGGGTGGCAGGCTGAGCAAGTACTTGTGCCCGAAAGTCAGTTGGTAACCAGGTGCACGATGCAGAGACAGAACAGATCAGCAGGGGAGAGGATTAGCGAAGGCATAAGCAAAGAGGAAGGTCTTGAGGTGCTTCCGGAACCGGAGATGGTTCTCCACAGGTTTCCGAGTGGCGGGGAGGCTGTTCCATAGGGAGGCCCTAGCCGAAAACAGATCTACTCCCAGCTTGTTTCTTTGAAAAACGACTGATCCTGGGGGAGTTAGAGGTGGAGGAGCAAAGAGCTCGGGAGGGAAGGTATTTAGGGAGGGACAGCTGAAGGCATTTTGGACCCAGGCCCCAGAAAGCCTTATGGACAGTGCAAAGGGTCTTCTTGAATTTAATCCTTGCAGCAACAGGGAGCCAGTGGAGAGATACCATCCCAGGGCTTAAGGCCAAGGACAAGTCTTGCAGTCCTGGTCTGGAGAAGTTGCAAAGGTTGGAGAGTAGAAGCAGGTAGATTTAGAAAGAGGCTGTTGCACAATCCAGCCTAGAGAGAACCAGGGCTCGAGAGACAGTGAGCTTCTGGGGGAAGGAGAGGAAAGGCAGAATACCTCTGAGGAGGTGCAGTAGGAAGTTTGACTTTTTCGAGATATCAGAAATGTGGGCAGAGAAGGAAAGCATGGAGTCAAAGATGACCTTGAGGTTCTTAGTCTCGCAGGTGGGGGTAGGAGGAGGGCCAAGGGACGCCAGCCAGAAAGTGACAGCAAAGGAGGGCGGAGGTGTGCCGATGAGGAGGATCTCCGTCTTGCTGGTGTTCAGGCAGAGATCGTTGGCGGCACACCAATCCTCAATGCCAGATAGGCAATCAGAGATGAGAGAAGGAAAAGAGGTGGCCGAAGGGAAGCCTGAAAATGAGTTGTGTCATCTGCATAGCATTGAAAATTGGAGCAGAAAATGGTAATGCAGTGGGCGAGAGTTGCCAGGTATTGGTTGAAAAGCCAGGGTGAGCGATTAGACCCCTGGGGAACATTGCAGGTAGAAAGGGAGATAGGGAGATAGAAGAAAGTAAGGAGCGAAGTTGGACCTGGGAGGGTCGATCAGAGGGGAAAGGTCAGCCAGGCCAGAGCCTGATCCGTGATACCCAGGTTGTCACAGACGGTTGAGCAGGATGGTATTGTTGACCATGTGGATGGCAGAAGAGAGATCAAGGTAAACAACCAAGAGTAGCATGGGATAAACTAGTAGCACCGGTACACCAGGGTGGGCTAGAGGTACCCGACTTGGAAACCTATTATACCGTCATGCAAGCAGGGTATGCCCTCCATTGGTTTGGAGGTCAAAAAGAGGAGGCAAGTGGAGATAGAAAGAGCACTTGCAGCCCCCTTCCTACTATGATCCTGCATTCTCACTGCTCCCGGCAGGAGACTCGGGAGCTAGAAATATGGTGGAACTCGCATGCTCCGTCTGGGCACATATAGAGTGCAAGTCAAAGTCAGAGGTTATCTACTCCACGGAGCTGCCAATTGCATTTACTACTGGTATCCCACTTACCTCAGAGGGACTTTCACCTGCTGAGGAGACTGGCTATACATACATTTTGGGACTTGTTCGACGAGGGGAGATTCCTTTAACTAGAAGAACTAAAAACAAAGGGGAGTCTCAGCCCCCTGCATGTGTTTTCATACTTCAGGTTGAACACAATCCTCCAGAAGATGTTCCAGACCTTACCTGAGCAGCTAATACTGGCACCAATACTTAATAGGATCCTTACTGGGGGACAACATGGGAAGGTGGTGTCAGTTATGTACGCCTTATGTCAGGAGTCCAAACCGGTGGACAAGACTCCCAAGAGGAGGTGGGAGTACTCACTGGGTTGTGCAATCTCAGATAGGGAGTAGAAATACTGCTGCATTGGGACTAAACATATTGCTGTAAATGCCAGATACAAACTAATACACTGGAAATACCTGCACCCAGCCCAGACCCATAGTTTCTTCCCAGGGGCAACTTCTGATTGCATTAGCTGTAATGATCCACTAGCAGTCTTCCTTCACCTGGCATGGACATATCCTGCAGTAAACACCTTCTGGAGGGCAGTACATAAAACTGTAGGGGAAGTTATGGGCGAGGAACTTGATATGAACCCTATGATCGATCGTGCTCCTGGGATACACCCAACCCATTCCCAAGGGCAGGAGACGGCTAGCTGGGCTACTCCTGCCGTTGGCAAAAAGAAGGGTGGCAATGCACTGGAAGGGCTTGAGACCTCCCAAAGTAGAAGACTGGCTAGACAATGTGGCAAGGAGTAATGATATGGAAACAGGGTACAGGGGCTTGACGAGTTACCGATCAGCACCAACCAACATGTGGGACCTATACATACATTACCTGCTGAACCAAAGAGGTGAGCAAGCTCAGGAGCCATAGAAAGCAACTATCCCCATAATTAATGCTATGCAGAAAACTGGCATATGATGTGAGATGACCCACCCAAACTCATATTCCCACCAGACTCAGTACACTGACACCAGCCAACTAATTAATAGGATGGTGCATCGGTCACTCGTCCCAACTGGATTGTACAAGGAGGGGGAGAGACGAACAGATGAGATGTTCCCGCTGGACTTGAGACTCCATCTTGACATAACGCAAAGTGCATGTTTTGATGGTAATGCCCCTCTCCTCCCCAACCCCCCTTCCCTCCCCTCCCAACCCAGCTTCCTCTTATGTAACTGTTCTACACGTGTAAGAATGCCAAGTTTCTTTCTGATGGGCTGACCTGGCTGTGTTTGCAAAATGCCAATAAAAAGAGTTTTAAAAAAAGAAGAGAGATTGAGTAGGATGAGGACAGAGGGGATGTTAAGGTTGCAGAGCAGATCTTCAGGGATGTTCAGGAGAGCAGTTTCCGTACTTCTGGCAGCTCTAAAGCTGTTCTGTGCAGCTTACTGTATGCAGGGGAGGAGAGGTAGCCCCGATGTTTGGCGGTGCCATTCCCATTCCTGCGGTGCAGAGCAAACAAGCTCTCAAATTAGAGGAGTCCTTCAGAACGTGATCATGCAGCAAGGTCCTTTTCTCTAATGTGGAGGGCGTTGCTGTCTCGATGTCCATGAGTTCCCTATAAAAGGTAAAGAAAGCCAACACTTCGTTGTTTGTGCAACGCCTTCGAACCTGGTATCCGAGAACCTTCATTGCTTCCAAGTCATCTCAGTCCATAGGTATTTAGCAGGATGTGTAAGATCTTCATTTATCTCCATCGCCCCAGTCATTATGGAGTAGCTATTCTTGAATTACACTAAACAGTAAGAACGTTCTGCTCTGTCCAATTTTTACCTGCCCATTGTTAAAGCCAAAATCTTGTTCTTGTTCCCTCTACAGCTCTCTAGATACATTCATTCATAAACCAGGGATTGTGTCCAGAGGTAGCACTCCTGAATTTTGGGAAAGGGCCCCTTAAAGGTTTGGAGGGTATTGTCTTTAGGCTCCTGAGAGATCTGCATCCTGTTCCGGCTAAGGAGCCGACATAACTTAATTCAACACTCAATTATTGGCACAACCCCCTCCCTCAGTAACTGGTCACTACCCTTAATCGCCTTCTGTCTCAAGACTCGAATGGTCACCTTCTGGCCCAGTTGTCTGTTGGGTGGTTAGGGCTCGGGCTGCACACTGGCAAATACATTTTGTCATTACCCATTTGTTCCTAGTTCAGCTGATTCAGGTTGTTGAAGCCATCTTTAGGGGGGCCCTGGACGACATGAAGTGCCCTGCAAGGCTCATGTGGGTTGGCAGTGATAAAAGGAAGCAGATGATTGCTGGTGGGTTCAGAGGGAGGCTATTGAAAGTTCTACAAACTTATATAGATCAATTAGTTACAGGCGAGGAATAGACTGAAAAGGAATGCTTTACTTCAATTCCCAGAGGTGATCAAATGCCGACAGGAGGGCTGGAGTGATTTGTATCGCAGAGTACTCTCCCACAACATCAAAAGTGGTTGCAGGGTTTTATTGACGATTTGGTGGAACCTATGGCTGACCCTCGCTCTCCACTCTAGCGCCAAAGCTCCACCCTAATACAGGCGTCCCTGACAGTGTCAGTAGATACAGAAGCTTGAACACCAATGTATAGTTCTATCTTTTGCTAGGGGTGAGGACCTAAAGGCCCAATGCCTTATCTCAGTGTCATGTGTGGGAACCCGTTCCGTCCCATTCAGGGTAAAAACAGTACTTGAGATACCATGACGCACTAGGACTCCCCTCATATGTATTTGATGCGCTATACACTTGGAGAGCAATCTATACTGCAATGTAGTGTGTTAAACAGGAAGCGCTCTGTACACTAGCAGCCCTTTGTATTTGCTTTACATTTGCAAAGCAGCCTCTTACTGAGGTGTGCGTTTATGTTACTTTTCATTTATGAACTTAAATAATCATTTGTTATAGAAAAACACTTAGATGCTTCACTGCTTAGTCAAATATACATGCAAGTAAACACCTTTAGTTCTGCATAGTCTATATATGCACCAGCAAGCCATGCAAGCAACTTTGCTTTTATTCCCGATATAAAGCAACATACAGTAGTCTGATGAAGTCAGAGACACTGAAAAAGGCCTTGACTTTGTACCTAGAAGCAATGCTTTTGGAAGCATCTTGCTGTGCAATATTAAGACAACGTAGCTAGACACTCAGAGCACCATGCTAAGACTGATAAGATAAGGTGCTTTGAGCGCCTTGCGAACAACTCATATGACAGACTAAGGATTGTTATTGCAGCGCCACCCTGAAGTGGAGTGTCTTTGCGAAATGTTTACCTATATCAATCATATATACATACATACATGTAGGGTAGGGTTTAGTAACAGGTAACACTGGTTTGCTTTAGAAGCTGGGGAAGTGTACTGAGTGACATGTAAGTTTAATATTTAGGTGGTTCCCATAAGGGCCTTATATAAACACCATGAAAAGCCCATCTGGGTGGCTGGCAGATTAGATGGGAGAAATAAATGGGATGATGAGCTGCTGTCTGACAGACCTTTAAGATAATTCACAGGGGATGTGGGGCTTCATTTGGAAGTCTGCATCTTATAGGATTACTTTGGGAATAGCTTGAATTAATAGGATGCTATAATGCTGGGTTTTTTCAGATGATGATTAATGTATTGGATCATGTGTTTTCAATGGATAATGTGTTTTCAATGTTGCATTTCATTTTAATGATGCCACAATACATTCTTATGGTTTAGTTAGCAATTTGAGTTGAACAAGTTTCTTTGAATGTATTAGATGTAGAAGCATGGATAGGGTATTGGGCTTTTCTGAAAGACATTCGTGACTTATGCCCCATGTGGGGATTGACAATGTTTTTGGAAGAGAACATAAGTGTTAATTGATTTGAATACAGAAATATGACTTGCACCCAGTAAGAGGGTTGATTTATTGTAACATTTTAGTGAGAGAAAATGGAGGGCTTTTATACTTGTGAAATAAATGTAATCTTTTATATGTGGTTTTTGACTCTGGTACATGGAGACACTAATGTGAAAGTGTTGTACTAAAGAAATATGCCTCTTTCAATTATGCCATTCTGTGTTGCTCTCATGTCCATCTCTTCATAAATATGTGTTGCAGACCCAGTGAGTACATTATAAGAGTTGTATTAGGATGCGCTTGTGTATATGGTTTTGGGAGGTAGACACGCTTTGAGTCCCCACAACATTAAACAAACCCAATCAATTTAAACAGTTAAGCAAAGCAAAACTTGGCATTGTCATCAGAAGAGAAGACATTTTTTCTGGGCTCTGAGCCAGTGCCCAATAGCTACCCTGTCATGTGAAATGGAGCTAGATCCTACTATCAACTAAGTTGGGAGCGGGGGTGGGAGGGCTTCCTCCTTCCCATTAGGGTCAGTGCTCTTGGTCTAGACTCTGTGGTTCCTTAGAACCAGTAACACCACTAAACTCACTCAGGAACTACCTATCTTTCCCTACACTAGCCAGCTGTTACTATGCTAATGGAAACTGGGACGATACCTTGCAAACAGCAGGTTTGATTCAGGCCCCATCTAACATGCTCACCTCTACCTTTTCTACTCCTTTTCACGCCGTCTCACTCCTCCCATCAATATTCTGTCCCTTTGATGTTCTCACTCCTCCCAAGTCTTGCCTACACCCTTTGATGTTACTCACCTTTCCGCTTCCCTACAACTCCCTCCAGCTCACAACCCCTCCCCTCCACCAGACTACTCATTCCTCCACTACTCTACATCCAACCTACAAACACCTTCCCAGTCACCCATTAACATCCCCTTCACAGCAACTTTCTATGCTAACCTTTCTACACAAACACGCCCTCATACCGCAGTACCACTATCACTCTAGCCAATACCAAACACCTGCTCCACAAATTGGCTGCAAAGTCCACTGCGCCTTTATCCCTCCTGCTGGTCTCGTGGTCGTCCTCCATCACCACCTCGGACCTCACCCGAATAACGCACACTTCCTGCTTGTATCCTACTTTCTTTGCCAGGATCCTTTCCCTGGCAAACCCAGCACCGTCTTCACAACCAGAGGCTTGTGAATAAAGTAGAAAGTCATAAGTAGTTGGGCCCTGCCCACTTTTCACATGCAGGCTTGCAGCGTAATAGATATGGTGACCTGGGAAGACAAGTGTTACTGCTCATGTTCCAGGACCCTGTGCCAAGTCGTCTCGGTAAGACTCCTTTGGGGGACATCGGTATGGCTCCAGTTTTGGCCGCGGGGGTCTAGCTGCCCACACGGTTGTTGTGTGGACTTGCTGGTGTCTACGCTGTGCACAGCAGAGACTTTTCGGTGCAGCTTGCTCCCTCTCAGCAGAGGAGCAGCACAGTCTCTGCTGTGTGTTTGCATCAGCGTCTCCACTTTACTTCTCATTGACTGCTCTCTCTGCAGTCGATCAATGCAGCGGTCTGCTGACAGTTTGGGTCCCTCTTCATGGTTTTTCTTCCCTTCTGCTTTGAACACTGGAGCTCTGAAAGCAGCAGAAAGACACTGGCAAGTATCTGGCCTGGGAAGAAGGCCGGAAACAGCAGTGCTTTGCATAGAAACATACTGACACTGCGGATTGGAATTGGTGTCATCAACTGCCACCTTCCTCCAGATCCATAATGCACAAGACCAGACATCATGGCAAAATATTGTCCAAAGAAGCATTTTCTTGCATTTTCATAAATAATGTACAAAGGTTAAAAAATGAATGTCTAAATTGCTTGTGCATCTACTGGTGGCAGCCAGAGTCTCAAAAGCCTGGAATTGGAAAACGAATATAGCACTGGATATTTGAGAATGGTGGTCGAGAATATGGTTTGAGGCAGCATGGGAAAAATGGGGCCTCCCTCCAGTGCGAGATGCCAAGGTATTTGGAGATTTTTGTATTCAATTTGTCCAACTAAATGATTATCCAGGGGTACACCATAACCTCAGGATCTTTGGGCCTTCACAGTGCTGTAACTAAGACGGGGAGGTGAAGCTGGAAAATCAAAATCACGATATTCATACAGATATAGGAAATGATGAGCACTGAACAGAATTAGGTTTTTGTTAGATGGGTGCCTTGGACTTTCTTTTGAGGGTTAAGTTGCAATTTATGTTGTCATTCAATTTACTCAGATTACTGTGCATCAATACTGTATTTCAGATCTATTTCTATTACGAACAAAACAATGTTGGTTCATGTTGCCAAGAAAAATAGATCACAACCAAAAAAATTGAATTGACAAAACAAAAAAGAATGTCTACATATATGAAACATGTTTACATTTCTTCAATCTTTCATAATAGTTCTCTTTCTCCCTACCTACAATGCCAACCTTCCATTTATTACCCCACCCCTGCTTCGCAACCTCAGGATTCTCCGACAGCGACCTTAAACTCTTCCCTCGCTAACTCTCAGCCCCTCGTCTCTTCACAACCCATTTGTCCGGTGTCTCCTTCCACTTTCGCTCCTTTGCTCTACTTGCCCCACTTCACTGGAACGCTCACCCCCAGCCAAATATATTGTCTCAGTGGAACTATACAAAATGCAACTCAAACTTCAACTGCTAGCGATGAAAGGAGCAGCCCCAAAACTGTCCCCATCATATCCAAAGCTTGACATGCATCTCCTGCATTTTACCCATAGGGCCACTCTGTAATTTCTCAGGATGTTCAGGTTAAATAATATTGTTATGTTCTTCACCCGCATGCATATGTTCCCTCTGTTACCTCATCCCCACTTGATATAGGTCACTCAAGCAATGCTCTTCCATAAAGTCCCCAAGAACTGCCTCCACTCTGTTATTGCCTACTTCGTAAGTCTTTCCTATTCAAAATCACACCGAGTTCTTCAATAAATAAAGATAGTGTACCTGAAGAAATGAAACCACTCCAAAGGGTGTGCGCACTGGCTGCATTTGAGGGTCTTCAGTCAGTAGCATGTGCTGTATTCTTGACTCACTGTTATCCAATGGGCTGTGCCACGACACATGATCACCACTGCAGAAGGTATTTTCTTTAGAAAGGGAACAAAACAATTTCCAGTGATTAACATTTAATTTTAAGGCAGAATCTTTCAAATGTAGATCCATTCAGCAAATTAATACACAACAGCAAATCAATGTCTAAACATCAACTTTTTCAGACAACACATTTTAAATTAATTCTACACAGTAAAATCACTTGTTTTATCACTGTGACCTTTTCACAAGACAGAATTTTGTTGTAGAAATGTGCTCTATCAATTATCCATAGGCTTAATTGAATCGAAGTAGTGTTCATTCAGAGGTCACTGCACCTACTTTTGGATGGCAAAACACAGCAAATGTACCATCCCAAACTAAATAGAGCAGGGGTTAAATGAGAGGGGTGAGAAACACATATCTGTCCCTATCCTAACGAGAATGTTCTTACCTAGCAAACTAAAACTAAAGAAAATTGACTGAGTGTCCAAATGTATCTGGCGCCCACACCAATTACATATAACCAAACTGTACTAGGTAAATCGGTCTGATTTCAGTTCAACAAAACAGTGCTAAAGTTTAAACTTAGGATTTCCCCTAAGCACTCCTTGTAACCAGGGGTTGTTCCCTTCCCCTAGATCAATGCAGGAATTCCTTTGCAAATAGTTCGATTCAACAAAGTTCTATTCAGTTCAACACAAAATGTCTTTTCCATTCAATATGTTCTTGCTTTTGGAAAAGTAAATGTCTCTTTCACAAAATACTTGTTCCAAGATCATAACTACTGTTTCCTCCACAATGTTTTCTTCCCAGAATGTAAAGCAGATATAAGGATACCACAATATCTTTGTCAAGGCAGCACAGCAAATATCTTTTGTTATACAAACGTTTGTCAGAATGACAGAGTTAAAAGTTTCTTTCCACTCCACCTTTTTGTCACAACACTTCTTCAAAACCGTCTCTTGGTATGCTCGCCTGCAGGAAGAAACACCTCTACAACTACAATTGGTCTTTTTTGTTAGTGGCAATATCTGTTACAAGTTTCTCCACACCAGTAGCCCCTGTGAGGAGAGTTGAACAATTGCAGCCTGTCCTTATAGTCTCTTGGCAATGTGGGTTACAGTTTATACCCAAATTGTTCTCATAAAAGGAGAATTGCGCCCTTGTTGCCTCACTCTACCTGTTCGGTATTCAAAGGTGTTACTACAAAATGTCCTGCTCGGAGTGCCACAAGGTTACCTTTTTCCTTGAGCTCAACTCATCGTTCTCCATCAGCATCACCACGTCACTCCTTGCTGTTTCAGCGGACCTTCTGCGGTCTGACCATACAGTGAAAGCTCCTGTGTATTTTCAGCTGTCTGCATGGCTCTTCTTCGGAGCGCCACAGGTTCAGTTGGTCTCTGCGCCCGCCCACACACCTGTACCACTCCCATCGGGAGCACGTCTCCCACACGGCTGGGCTTCTACCCCCCCACTGCCGTCCACGACTCTGCTTCCTGATGCGCGCACCTCTGCAAAACCGCACACCACCTGTTCCCGCACCAGCTTCTGCTGGGGCGGTTCCTTCTGCGGCAACCACTTTTCACCCGTCAGCGACCTTGCCCAACTTAATCGGCCTCACTCCACATTGCTTCTGCCTCTGCTACTCCTTCCTACAGCTGGGGCTCATTTTGGCATTTAAATGTTCCGCTTAGGTGTCTTGCTTTAGAACAACTAGACAGCAAATTCTTTTCAATAGCACCCCTGATCCTTACTAACTCTTGGTCCTTCTTCCGCGTCCCAGTGCCACAGGCATTATATACATTTAGTTTTGATTGCTTAGTGAACTGAGAGTTTTCAGAGTTAGGCGTTATAAAAATGGTTTGTGACTTAACATTGGGGTTTGGACGTCTACAATGTACTCGCAAAGTACAGACCTTATTCTGTATGGATTATTTTTAAGAGAATGTTAATTTGGTTGTTTCATGGGAGGGTCTTGTCCAGGAACAGCATCCCATTAAGTATTTGGAAATCATAGGCTCCTCTTCCTCATAAGAGGACAAATACTGCATTCTTCCCAAAGGAGTCACCACAATGAGTTAAACCACAAAAAGCACTCCACGCATACCACCAACATTCCTTCGCACACAGATAATACTGGCCAACACCGACTACAACTCAACAGTCGCATCTTTAGAGAATCCACCTGCCCTCCAAAACGCCAACACAATGTCCAACCACCGTCTACCCCATCTACTCTACCTGGAATAAAAGCTGCCTTAATAAACGCCCGTTCTATGGTAGCCCATGCCACTGAAATAGCGGACACAATCCAAAACGAGAACCTAGACCTCCTGGCCATCACAGAATCGTGGCTCCACCCCGCAGCAGGACCAGCCATCATGCTTGCCATCCCAGATAATTACACTCTTATATGCATGGATCGCGCCACGTCTAGAGGCGGTGGCCTTGCTATAATTGTCAAAAATAATCTAGCATTAAGACTCTGCTCACCCCTTAATACCAACTCCTGTGAATCCCTGACAGCCAAACTTACCATTGCCAACAATCAAACCATCACCTTCCACCTGATTTACCGACCACCAGGCCCCCAAGGCACCTTTGAGGAAGACCTCACAAACCTACTATCTGACAACTTAAAAAACTCTACTCAATGTCTCATCCTAGGTGACTTCAACCTCGGATTCAATGACTCACGTGACCCCAATGCCCTACAAATCAACAGCACCCTTGAGGAACTAGGCTTTAATCAAAAGATTACTGAACCTACACATATCAAAGGAAGGCTCTTTTGATTGGATTGCCGAACATAACTGCCCAACTACTATCACCTCCATAAAGCTGCAGTTATGGTCCAACCATTATATGGTATCCTTCACACTAGAAGCCTCCACACCCAAAATCAATAGCATCCTAGCGCCCACCGCCCCTACCAGAAACAAAAAAAAATATTACCCTTGAAAATCTCATCCTCCTCATCCTCCCCACCTTAAATTCCATCTCAGATCAGTCTGATCCTGCCACCATGGTAGAAAAGTACAATGAAGTGATGCTAGCCTCTCTAGACACTATCGCACCACTGAAAATTAGGAAGAGCAAACCCTGCCAACACCTAAATACCTGGTTCACACCCCTACTGAAAGACATTAAACAAAAGAAACGCCCGAGTGAAAAAACTTGGAGATCAGATCCCTCAGACACCAACAAAATCAACTTGAAGAAACTAGCTACTCTCTACAAAAAAGAAATCATCCTTGCGAAACAAACATCCTACAATACCCGTATCACTCAAGCTAAATCTAACACCAAAGAACTGTTCGCCATCCTAAAGGAAGTAGAATCCCCCATCCAAACCCCTGATTCCTGCCTCAAGGATAAGAACTGGTGCATAGGCATACAAAATGCCCTTGCCAACAAGATAACAATGCTTCAGACAAAGATCAGTAACAAAAAAGCTACCATAACTGGCCCAAATACTGTCAACACAGGCACCCCATCCAAGGTAATGACCAATTCACCACCAACTCTGAAATGCACCCCTTCTCCACCCACACTGGACATCCCTCCCTTCTACTTTTCGTAAAGTCTCCATTGAAGAAGTCGAGAAAGTCATCCTCACTCTCAAACCTTCCAACTGCCAGGGCGACCCATGTCCAGCCCAAATCATAAAAGATGCCGCCCGTGAACTCTCACCCTTCATCACTAAACTTATAAACAGCCCTTTCACATCAGACACTATACCAAACAACCTGAAACAGTCCTGGGACCTCCCCTCTCCTAAAAAACAAACCCTGGATCCCTCCATCCCTATCAATTACCTCCCCATAACCACTGTGCCGTTCCTACTGAAAATCATAGATAAAGTAGCCTATCTACAAATTCAGCACCACCTGGAACTAAGCCACCTCCTAGGAGTTCGACAGTCAGGCTTCAGACCACAGTATGGTACCGAGACTGCACTCCTAGACCTTAAGGCACAAATAGATACACTAAGAGATAAAGGCACGACTTCACTCCTACTACTCCTTGACCTCTCTGCCGCATTCGACCTGGTAGACCATGCAATACTCTGCAAACACTTGGTCACGGCAGCCTGCTTCTCCCATGAAGCAGTCGCATGGATCCAGTCCTTCCTAAACAGGACAATGCGAGTCTTCTCACCCCTAGCAGCTGCAGACCCCGCACCTTCATGCGGCGTACCCCAAGGATCATGTGAATCGCCCACCCTTTACAATATTTTCACAAAGCCCCTTTTCGATGATCTAGACGGTCTAGGTATAACCTACACGAACTATGCAGATGATACACAGATCCTCATCCCGTTGACGGGAGATTATGAAAAGGATTTGGCCTTTGTGAACAGAATCTACCTCATCATCCAGGCATGGATGGCCTCCCATGGACTATGCCTGAATGATGACAAAACCGAACTCCTCATTCTAGGCACCTCCTCTAACATCAATAAATTAGGCCCCAACTATAACTCCTTCATAATTGACAATAACAACATTGCGGCTAAAGTAGTTAAAACACTTGGTTTCTATTTAGACTCCACGCTCACCTTTGGCAAACAAGTGAGTGCCATGGCCTCAGCCACCTCCTACACCTGCAAGTTAAATCAGAGCAGCCAAGCCCTTCCTCTCACCCAATAATTGTGTCACCCTAGCAAGGGCACTAATCCTGTCGAAGCTAGACTAATGCAACGCCCTCTACATAGGCAGCAACAAACACATCATCGCCAAAATACAGACACTCCACAATAATGCCCTGAGAGCCGCCCTAAACTTCCCTAAAAGCGCCCACATATCAGACCTTAGGAGATCCACCAACTGGCTCTCCACAAAAGACAAAATCCTCATTAAAACAGCATCCCTTACACACAAATGCCTCAACTACGCAGATCCGCAATATTTTACAGACAGATTTACCAAACAAGCAGCCTCTCGCCCCTTGAGGAAAGCCAACTCCAACCTCCTGTTAGTACCCAGGTTCAAACTCACTAAATCTGGTGGGAGCAACTTCGCTGTTAAAGCATCACAATATTGGAACGCTCAGCCCCCTGATCTAAGGGAAGATCTCCCCTACCGGCAATTCAGATCCAATCTGACTCAATGGCTAAAAGAACATGACACAACCTCCCCCCACTGACACCTGGGACTTTATGTTTATCTTCTATATCTGCTTTGCTTTCTGCTCATCTTGTATATTTGTATATTTGCTTGTACACAGGTCTACAGCCTTGCAACCACAGCTGTACCTCCATGTTTAATATGTAACCTGTAACCTAAGTTGAACAACCCTCTTTTTGCTTTCGCGCCCGAATACACCCGGGTCTGGTGCGCTATACAAATAAATAAACAACCCGCTTTGCCTTGGCAGCCATCTCATCCCATTTGATCCTCCCTCATAATAGCACCACCCAAGTTGGATTCAGGTAGTGGCTGCCTTCCCGTGGCCACATGGGAGGAGATTTTAGGCTGGGGTCCATGGATGACTCTGCAGGATTCACCACACTACTAAGTGGTCAACATAGCATAAACCCCTGTGACACAGGCAAGTATTAATCTAATCGATGTGGAGCACTTGTGCCAAGAAATGCTTTTCACTGTAAAATGTGTGAAGCCCTCAGTAAAGTGTGGCAGGCCAAGGAGCAATATGTGACAGTTCATGTGTGTATCAGTTTGATACATGCTTATAGGTTCTTAAGGAAAGCAGACAAAAAACAGGTTGTTCTAAGTTTTAATGAAAAACAGTGCAATGTTTTTAACAGCAGAAAGTGAGGTTTCCTACAGGTACAGGTTTCCCCTCCTCATAGTGGTAGAAAAACAGAAACAGGATGTCAGCTCCCCTTAGGGTGACCCTTCACCAACAGACCAGCACCAAAAGCTTCAGAGTAGAAACAGCAATAATATTTGCATTTGTATTTTATTGAATTTATATAGCCCTTTAATCCAAAATGCTTTACATGAGACCAGGTAAAATACAACAAGCATAAAATGACAATTGAATCAATTGTATAACGCCGGTCAAGTGGCACAGCGAGTAGAGCGCTCACTTTGACATCAGTGCAGAGTCTGCTATCGCAGGTTCGAATCCCATCGTGGCCAAACTCAGCCTTTCATCCTTCCGAGGTCGATAAATGAGTACCACACACCGTGGGTAATAATAAGCAGCGCTCAGATACCTGAGGGTTCGTAGCGCTATATAAATGCCAAATTATTATTATTATCATTATTATTATATTCAATGTACAACTTGAAGGTATATCTATATACCTTCAAATTTGCGCCCTGATGACCCCGGACCTGGCGGTGCGCGTTATAAATAAAATACAAATACAAAATACAACTCGAAAACAGTATAAATAACAATTTACAATATTGACGAGGTGAGGGAGTAGGGAGGGGCAGAGGTGTGCAAGGGAATGGTAGATGTTAGTGGACGTACGAGCGGGAGTAAGAGGGAATGCAGGAATGTGTGAGGAAGAAGAGGGAAAAGTAAGACTAGATGAGCGCAGGGGGTAGGGAGGCAGGAGGTAGCTAGGATGGAGAAGGTAAGGAAGAGCATGAGTAAGAGGTGAGAAGAGAGGCAGAGAGAAGGAGAGGAAACAAAGGGTTTTAGGGAGGTGAGTGAAAAATATAAGATTTTAGAGAAGAGCAAAAGGAAGGGTAGGATGGAGAAGAGCGGATGTGAAGGGGGAGGCGGTTCCAGTGGAAGGGAGCAAGGAGTTGGAAAGAGCAGGGGGGGCGCAGGGTGGTTGAGGAGGAGAGTAGGAAAGGATTAGCAGAGCGGAGAGAACGAGAAGGGGTATAAAAAAGTAAGAAGGGAGGAGAGGTAGGGGGGGCAAGACCATAGAGGGATTTGAAGACAAGTCAGAGGAACTTGAATTTGAGCTGGGAGTGAAAAGAGCCAACCTAGAGAGGTGAGAGATGATGTAACGCTCACCTGGTTCCCACAGGGGCGCTGGTCTAGTCTGGATTGCTGTGGCCTCTTCTAGCGTGATGCGCAGGACCCGGAACACCGATTGGACAGGACCTCCAAATCGTGCTTGCCTGGCCCGTAGGAATATCCTTCTGCAGATGAGAAAGGGGATTAACAGTCTGCAGAATAGTGTGCTAGCTCCCCCCTTTCCCCCTTGTTCCTCACTAACTTCCTCCAAACCCCGGTTTAAGCTCACCTTATGGTTTGGAAGGATGAACACTCCATCCTGCTTCTGGTGCAGGGGCGCGCGTTCGTCCAGTTACTTCACTGGTTTTCAGAATGGCGCTGGTAAAATCCACTTGACTTTCCTGAGCGATGCGCCGTAAGTATGAAAGTTCAAAGTTCAAGCCCCCTTTATGTTGTCTTTCTAACCTGTGATCTGTCCTTTATTTCAGGTGCAGAATGAAGGCGATGCGTCGAGGGGTTAAACTGCCGAGGTGAGTAGTGATGAGGGCGATCCCTCTAAATGTCCTTATCATTCCCCAGAAATGTCTCTTGTCCTTTGCCCATAGGGGGCAGGGGTACGGTACCTGCCAACGGGGCGGCGCCGACCCGAAATGTGGAAGAAAAGCTGGTAAGTATTATGGCTGTTAATCAGACTTTCCTTCTGTGTTCCTTCTGCTCACCCTTTTGTTTCTTGCTCTCTCCCCTAGGTGCAGAGATGTGGCGTCCGATGCTGACAGCCGCGATGGAGCCGGGAGATGTCTCGAGGACAGGTGAGTGAAGCGTGGCGCTGCAGCGAGCAACGGGATGCTTTTAAATGGAAGTCTTTCTTTAGGGATGCTGGCGAGAAGATTCCGGATGCAGGTAAGAAGTTTGAAATAGTCCTTGGTTTTCACCTTCTTCTCTTCCTTCCTTGCAGGTCTTCCAGGTTCGAGGCGGGCATGGCTGGAGTCCAGGAGCAGGAGCAGGACACGGTGAGCGTTAAGCTGCAGGAAGCAGAACAACGCGAAGCATGAGCTGCTGTCTGGGCGTGGCTTAAATAGCATCCAAAGTCGTCCGAGGTATGTATCCTTCCCCAACTAGGTATGTATCCTTCCCTGGCCACGCCCGAGTGAAAAAAATAGTCCCTATGAAAAAAATAGTCCCTTTCAGGTCTCAGGGAGGCCTGAAGCGTGCAGCATGGTCTGCATCAGGTAAGTGCACAAAACACCTCCCTTTATGAGCCTGGCGCCTATGGCACCAGGACTGATGTCCAACATGAGCCTGGCGCCAAAGGCGCCAGGACGGAGTCCAAAGAGCCCCTATAAGGGGCCGCTGGGCTTTTACCCGAGGGCATGATGCCTGCTTCCGGGGGTGCTGGGCCTGGCCTGGTGCTCCGGGGGTAGGCATCATGACAGATGAGGAGATGGAATCAAGAGGTGAGAGAAGGCATAGGGAGCGGATGGCACAGTGGTAGACAGATTTGAGAGGGGAGAGATGAGAGGAGGAGTCCAAAGAGAAGGGAGGAACAGTAGAAGAATCTGGAGAAGATGAGGGAGGTAATTAAAAGTTTAGTGGCATGAAAGGTATGGAGGGATCGAATTTTACGAAGGTTGTAGAGGTGAAAGCGACGGCAATATTGATGATGTATAAACCAAGTTGTTCCTTATACTGAGCACTGAACAATTTAAGTGTGTATGCAATTGTAGGAGTGTGGATGAAGGTAGATTGAGAGAAGTTGAGTGCATTAGAGGCACATAGATTCTGTGTATGTTGCATAGATAACATATTTTACAAATATAGACTATCGATAAATGTAATTTAATAATGTTGAATAAGATTGATTTTTTACCAATTAGTTAGAAGTGTATTCACAAGTGGGTTTGTGGTTTTTGAAAGGTCCTTCTGATAGAATTATTACCTGATGATTCTGATCAGTCCCAAGGAAGAGTTAAAGTTGCGTGCAGCATTTGGAATCATCTGGACACTCACTCCTATGCAGGGCAATACAGCTGTGTTTCTCCAGATCACCTGCGCCTTGGTGAGAGTGACACATAGGGATCCCTCCCTTAAATCCTTGTTGGGTAATGCGGAGATCCATTTTCCTCCTAGTTGCAGGAACCCCAAGGGCTCCCAGATTTTGTAATTTTGTAATTTCCAAACAATACTACCTGGAGGACCATTCCCCTGGTTGCAGGCAGCGTATTGCAAGACATCTTGGGTAATGTAATTCAGAGGGAAAACATCCCACATAAGGACCGCTGATGAGGAAGTACCATGTCTCTGGGGAAGCAGCAGGCTCTCGCAGTCTGGTCTTGACAACCCTTGGGGAGGGACAGTGTGTAGCACTTGGACCAACCAGGTTCCTAACGCTACTCTAAACAAACAAGTTAAAATGTGAAGTTCATAGAACTCCCCACAAATTCTATGATCTTCCTTAGTAGCTGCCATTACATATCAAAAGTACCTTCATAATATCACACGGTACACAGGAGCAGACAGACATTTTGCTACAGACAGAAATATTCTAACATCATTACTTTTATTAACACTTGAAGCACAACCTGAGAGGGGGAATTCCACAAATGCAAGCTTGTGTAAAGTGCTATATGACGAGAAGAGCAATGCATATGTTTGTTTATTGTGTTTATATAGCACTTTACACCAAAGCGCTTTACATTATAACAACAAGAATACAATAACAGTAGAAGCAATTACAAAATATGAGTCAAACCAGTAATACAGCAACTAGAACAATTTGCCAGTGAAGATAAATGAGGGAGGAAGGGGTGGAGAGGGGAAGGAAGTGGGGAACAGGAAGTGGGATAAGCTGAAGGCGAGAGAGAAGAGGGGACTTTAGAGTAAACGAAGCAGGGAGAGTGAGTTAAGATGAGGAGGATAAAAAAGGGGGAAGAGGGGACGGTAGAAGAGGATCAGAGTATCAGGGAGGGGAGTGGAGAAGGAGATTTTAAGGAGACAAAAGGTGTAATAGGTGGGGATGGAACGGATGGAGAGAGGAAGGGAGTTCCAGTGGAGGGAGCAAGGAGCTGAAAGGAGCGAAAACGAGGAGGCGGCACATGGGGACGGGGGAACCAGGAGAAGGAAGAGGTCTGCAGATCGCAGGGAACGGGAGGGAGTGTAAAATGAGATGAGAGAGGAGAGATATGGGGGAGCAAGATCATGAAGAGATTTAAAGACAAGACAGAGGAAGTGGAATTTGAGTTGGGAATGAAAGGAAAGCCAGCCAAGATGTGAGTGCGAGGAGGAGATGGAGTCGTGAGGAGAGAGAAGACAGAGGGTATGAATGGCAGAGTGGTAGAGGAATTTAAGGGGGGCAAGATGAGAAGCAGGGAGTCCGAAGAGGAGAGAACAGTAGAAAAGACGAGAGAAGAAAAGGGAGGAGATTAAAAGTTTAGTGGCGTCGAAGGTGAGAGAGGAGCATACTTTGCGAATATTGAAAAGGTGGTAGCGACATGCACGGGAGGTGAGAGAAATATGGTGGGTGAAGGAGAGGGAGGAGTCAAAGTAAATGCCTAGATTACGAGCATGGGCAGAGAGAGGAAGATTAGCAAGCGGAAAGTGAATAGAAGGAGGGGGAGAAGGAGGAGGAATAGTGTTGGAGGGAAAGAATAAGACTTCAGTCTTATCTGTATTGAGAGAGAAAGTGGGATGACATGCAGTTTTTGAAGACAAGAAGAGAGTTTAAGATGGAGGTCAGGAGTGAAGGAAGAAAATGAGAGGAGAAGCATATACAAGAGACATCCCTCTTTATTTTAAAGGATTAACCTGTAAGTAAAATTGCTTTAAGTTATTAGATTGTCTAAATACTGAATTCGCTTTAGAACAATTAAAAGGTATCTAAACAGTTGAATTCACATTAGTTTCCGCATATAATTCTATAATGTATTCTGGATGGAATAACTTGGCAAAAGCACAACTCGACACCCAACTACTACTTGGGTTGCCACAGGTAGATGGAAATTGATTCATTAGAGTAACAAGGTTGATCCTCACACTGCTGTTCTGGTTGACCTATGGTGAGCAACAATACTTACAAAGTCACCTAAGTTGACACAAGAGTGCTAGCACTGACTGGAGCTCAATACCCCTTAACCCCTGTGGTGGGACTCAAGGAGGGTAAAAACTGGCAGCATGTACATGGACTGCACAAAAATGCAAATATATGCCATGAATGCACACTGGGTGTGACAGAAGAGGGATCACATGAGTATCATTCTTTGTGCCAATATGTGGGATTGGTGGTATTGGCATAATCCATATACGCTTGGAAGCAATTGACAAGTGTGAATACACTTCTCAGGTACAGTTATTTTGGGACAATTCGTACATCTTGCATTTAATTGCAGGGTTGGGCGGGAGAAAGAAACTACTCTTAAAAGTTTTTGATCAATGCTCTTTTGGATGATAATATATGTCGACTTCAATGGCATTAGAGGTTTCTTTGCACTGGAAAATTTGTATTACTTTAGTAATCTCACAAGTTTACATTTTAAAGGTGTACAACTTAAATGTTAATGTTATGATAATGTTCAAGGATATTTATACCGCGCACTATCACCATCAGAGTGGTCGTCTGGTGGCTCTGAAAGTTAAAAGGGTGGGGTTGTTAGTGAGGCAAAGCGGAACAAAAGTATAGTGAGGAAGAAAGCGATGCACTGTTGGCAGCTTCATTTCGGTAAGGCACAGTTCGCTGAGCATGGATGCAGTCATGGATCAGTAGATTTCCATGTGCTGTTGTGCGAGACCATGTGTGACTTGTTTTCTTGTTACTGTGTAGGGAAGTGGGTGCGGATTACAGCGCAAGGAAGTTGTTTTTGTTTGTTTAGTGTTTGAGAGGTGTATGCAGAGCGGGCAGTTGAGGTTTGGTAGCTGGGTTAGTGAAGCGTTTTCTCATCTTGTTGCTTAGGGTGTGCAGTATTCACCTAGTCCCTCGCCGTGTTCTGCGCGAGTGGGCTCGTCTTTATGAGCCGCTGGGTGGTGCGAGGGTAGGAAAGAGGTGTGGACCCCTTCCCTCTAGGGGTGAGGTGTATGGTATTGGGTCGTTTGTGGGTTGCCAGGAGACCCAGCGATCTAGGGCTGGTACCCTCCCTCCGATTTGTAGGGGGAAGTGAAACCCACCTTCCCCGTAGTGGGTTAAGAGATGTATATTATTAGGATCGTACATTGGTCTCCATGGGATTGCCCATCGTCTCCGTGGGTTACTATGGCCGATTCCCTCCCTCCGGGTTATAGGTGGTCCCTGTATCACTGGCTTCCTTCATGGCTTAGTGCTCCCTCGCCTGCAGTTAGGGCGTCTGTTCTTAGTGTAGTATTGTTTTGAATGTAATTTGCCGTTTGTTTGGGATCCAGTGTAGCATTTTTAGCGCTCGGGTGACGTGGTCTCTTTGCGATTGTTTGAGGAGAGGTCAAGCTGCTGCGTTTTGGAAACATTGAAGGTTCTTCAGTAGATGTTCCAGCATTCCAAGGTAAAGGCTGTTGGCATAGTCTATCCAGGACATGAGTGCGACGATGGTTAATGTCAAATATCTTTTTTAGAGCGCAACTAGCCGGTAGGCCTCATTGCGCAGCATGTAAGAAGAAACAGGAAGTCTAGAAAACCAAAAGGATACAGGTAGTAGTAAGAAGCTTAGTCAGTGTTTTAGGAGTGAACGAGAGGAATGGTAGGATTCCTTTTGTCATCCGTAGGAGAAAGAAGCATTTCTTGATAATTGCATTTAGTGAAGGGTCTAGTGTCAGCGTATTGTCCATAAGGACCTTAAGGTTTTTGACTATTTTGGATGGTGTGGACATGGTTCGTAGATATCTGGCCCAGGGGATGTGCTTGTTATTTTCCTGGTTTTTGGAGACAATCATTTGTCTTGCCTAGATTGAATTTGAGATGGTTGTGTTCATTCGTTCAGTGTTCTTTAAGGTAATCTTTAAGGTAATATTCCAGTGTTGTGTTCTCTTCTTGTGTCTTTGATTTTGTAGATCTGTGCGTCATCTGCATAGTTGTAGCAGGTGAGCCTGTGTCTTTTGATGAGCTTGATTGGTGTTCTCAGGTAGATATTGAAGAACAGTAGTGATAGGGACGATCATTGTGGTACTCCACAGTCGATGACTCGTGGAGTGGATTTAAAGGGTTTTATCCAGACTGTTTCCGTTCTGTCAGTTAGGAATGATTTAATCCAGAGCAGGGCTAGGTCAGCTATTCCCATTAATCCTAGCTTTTTTAATGAGGAATTCATGGCTGACTGTGTCGAACGTTGCTGAGAGGTTGAGTAGTATGAGAGCAGAGATTGTGTCGGAGTCTGCGTTGTTGACGTCCCATATAAAGTGCCGTCTCTGTTCCTCTTGTGAGTCTAAAGCAGACTTGAGCTTGGTCCGGGTGCTGGCATTTTTCCACATGATCCTGTGCTAGTTTATAGACTTAGGTTTCTAGCAGTTTTGCTGGTTAGGGAATGTTTTGAGATTGGCCTGTAGTTAGAGGTCTTCTACGTTGCCAGTCATGTCCTTGAGGAGAGGTTTAATGTATGCCGATTTGAAGGATTGTGGTACTTCTCCTGTTGCGAGTGACAAGTTAGAGATTTCTGAAGTATTCCAATGGTGTGCCCTGTGTGAAGATTGATTTGTATATATCTGGGGGGCATGGATCCATGGGGGGGGGCCTGCTTTGTTGCTATGTTTTACCAGCTTGATGAAAGACTCTACTGATATTTCAGAGAGGATTTTGAATTTATTCTGCGATTCCACTGTTGGTGGCATGGGTTGTGCGATTTGGTTGGCTTGTCCGCTTTGTATGATCTGGTAGATGTCGCAGATTTTATTCTTGAAGTGGTCTGCAAGGTTGTTGCATTGTTTCTGTGAGGGTACTGGTGCATTATGGCAGCCCGCTGGGTTCCTCATTTCGGTTAGAACGTTGAATAGTTCATTTTGGGTGTTGGTGGCTTTGGTTATTCGTTTGTCATAGTATTTATGTTTTGATTTTTGAATTTCCTTTTTGTAGGACCCTATTTGTAGTTGGTAGTGCAATTTTTTTTACCTGGTCTTATTCTTTCCTCCATTTTTGTTCGAGTTTCTTGTAGTTGCTTTTCATTGTGCTGAGGAGGGGGTAAACCATTGCTCTTTTTTTTGAGGGGGTGAACAGCTTTTCGGGGGTGATGCGGTCTATTGTTTCGTCGATCCATCTATGCAGTAGTTCTGTTTTTCTGTTGAGGTCGGTTTCGTAATGGCCGTTGGACGGTGCTTTTGTGATTTCAAGGTTTTTCCTGTTAAGTTGCTCGCTTTTATGATTTTTCAGCTTCTTTTGATGATGGTAGGCTTTTTTTGGGGAAGTTGGGTTGCTTTAGTTGGTAGAGTGATCACGAAAGGAATGATGAGGTGGTCGCTCAGTGCAGTGGTGATAAGGTTTTTGTTGGTGAAAATTGCATAAAGCGTGTGTCCTGCTGTGTGTGTTGCTCCTTTAACCAGCTGACATAGTTTCATTGTGGTGAGTTACTCGGTTAGGGATTTTTGCAAGTTTGCATTTTCCTAGTCAAACCAGATGTTGAAGTCCCCAAGTATCATCAGGTGTTCGTGTTTGATGGCCAAGTTGGTGATTGCTTCTACAAAGCTGTCAACTAATACTGCGTCGTATGTCGGTGGCCTGTAAACAAGCATGAATTTGAGGTATGTTTTAGGATTGTGGTGAGTTACTCTGTTAGGGATTTTTGCAAGTTTGCATTTTCCTAGTCAAACCAGATGTTGAAGTCCCCAAGTATCATCAGGTGTTCGTGTTTGATGGCCAAGTTGGTGATTGCTTCTACAAAGCTGTCAACGAGTACTGCGTCGTATGTCGGTGGTCTGTAAACAAGCATGAATTTGAGGCTTGTTTTAGGATCAGGTGAAGTATTAGGGATTCACAGTTTGATGTTTAAAGGTTTGTCTGTTCTTATTTTCAGATGTTCTTTGTATGCTACTGCTAATCCCCCTCCTCTCTTTCCTGTTTATTTGTGAGCCCTTGAAGTTGTCGGTTAGGCAGCTGTGAAGTGTGATTTTGTAGTTGTCGTCTAACCATGTTTCAGTGATGAATAAGATGTTCGTACCGCTGTCGCATAACAGGTCGTAGATCTCTGTGGCATGCTTGGACATTGATCTTGCATTGATTAGGTTGCAATGCATTTTTTGGACATGGTTTTGCTTTTTTGTTAGTGTAAGGTTTGTCTTATGATGGTTGTGTTGGTCTGCTCAATGTTGTTCTCCTGGTGTGATGGTTGTTCGACAGCGTCTTTTCGTCGTTGAGTAGATCTGCTAGGTTAGGTGTTGGGTTCCCGATTTCTTCCATTTCCGCTTCTATATTCTGTTGTATTTGTATTTAATTTGTATATGGAGAAGCAAATAAAAACAGAAACAAATAAAAGACCTACTCAAACAGATTAACGAACCACAATACAACATGAACCAAACTAGAACTTCTAAAGCATGAAAGCATTCATGTTGCATGTCAAAAATATCCTTCAGTTTTTTTTAATGTATTTTTTATTTTTATTTTATTTGTTTTGGTTACACAGTAACCTTTAAAAAGAAACCCATAATCATAACGTTAAAAGAAAATACATAAACCATTACTTACACATGGTTCAGAAACATGGCACATAACATAAAAACATTAATAAAGATATTGAGTATGTGTATTATAAACATAAAACCCTTCATAAAAACATTTAATTCATAATTCCACTACTTTTGGTCCAGAATACAAATCAATCATGACCAGATAAGGTTCTTGCAAAATATCCTCATTAAAGTCCACAGTTTGTCTTTAAGAATCGAAGGACAGCAAGTTGTAGTCTAATTCGCTTCCCATATAACATGTCTAGCCATAAGGCTTTGAGATCAGCACATTCAGTATTTGGTTCAAATTCTGAAAAACATTTAATACGCTCTGACCTTAGGCAGTCACACTCAGTCAAGATGTGCTCCAATGTTTCATCCTGGGCAACAATCTTACAGAATCTACAATGATGGACTGTGGTGGAATCACCGAACCTAATGATTAATATCATTCCTGTCTCCAGCACATTAAACCGAAATCTCAGGAAATCCAGCCTCCACTATCAGGAAATTTAATTAAGTAGGGTTCAGTAGTTCCCAGTTTCTTATTTTTGGATACCAAATGACAGTTTATTTTGCAGAACTTCACTAACAGTGGCATTCCAGTCACTGTGCTGCAATAAACTCTTGACCTACATAGGGTTCGCAATCAAAAGCTCTCGAGACACTCCTATTTTTCCAAGTAGTTCCAGCACTTCCCTTTCCAAGTCCAACAGAGCACTGGATTTGGCATTTCCTTTGACTAACCCCCTGCCATTAATTCCATATAGGTTTGTCTCGTTACCCACCAGCAATTTGCTGTATACAGCAGCTCGTCGCCATTCGATTATAGACGATATGGAAAATAGCCCCAATTCATATCGTATAGCGGCCGCAGGTACATATTTTGTAAGACACTAGACGATAGATCTTAAAAGTCTGGCCTCATATTTAACTATTTCTTTCCTGCACCATAGTGGGGCAAATTCAAGCCCATAGCTAAACTGTGCCACGGTTTTGTGTCTATACATGTGAAGACAAGGTAATAGGGAAAACTTCCCATATTTGTTATCTATTTTACGCAACTGGGAGATCAGGACTGATCTTATACAAATAATCTCGGAAATGTGCCCTTTTTTTGTCTTAAAAAATGGGATAGCCCAGATATCTAAAAGCGTGACATACTGTTAGTTTCACATGGTCAAGAAACCATAAAAACCTAATGGGGCTTTTTCGATGGCTTAGACGCAATATGACAGTTTTATTGTGATCAATTACTAATGAGTTGGCCTGAGAATTGTTCTTGGAGGACAACAGGTGGGAGTGTGATCATATAGAATAACGTTTTCTGTGTATGCTGTCCAATCGACCTTAACTTCCTCCACCTTTGGTGCTGCAAAAAAAAAAACCTTCCAAGTGGGGGCCCACATCAAACAAATACAAATTGAAAACCGTTGGCGCAAAAATACAGCCCTGTCTGAGGCCATTACTGGCCTTGATTTCTTCTGACAGGGATCCATCCATGTTCAACCGCACCTTTATTATTGTTTCCAAGTGGAGGTGGTAAAGTATAGATAACAGCGGCACAGGCATGCCCATTACATACAATTTTCCCCATATTATGGTTTGATTCACTAAATCAAATGCAGACGTTAAGTCAATCAATGCCAAATAAATCAGTACTTCCCAGGGTCCGAGTCTGTTGCTGCATGATATTTATCAAAAGTCCGCCTGCGTCAGTGCCCACGTGCTTTCTAAATACAAATTGGAAGGGTGAAAGGATCCTATTGGCTCCTATCCAGTCCTGTATATGTTGCAGAATAAGGGATGCAAAAATGTTAGAATCAGCATCCAGCAAAGCAATTGGTCTGTAACTGGAGGGTGAAGACCTGTCACCCTTTTTATAGATGGGCACTACATGAAACAGATGCCAGCTCTTCGGGAATAACTTTGTAAATACAATATCTTTAAATAGGAAAAACAGGATCCTTGCCCACAAATTTGGATTACCCTTAAATACTGCATTAGCGAGCAAATTCGGACCCGGTGCCCGCGATGCCGAGCAGCGAGCGATCATTCTCTGAATATCTGTCAGGACAAAAGAAATGGTCCATTTACCATGATCTAATGTCCTTTCCGAACCTTCCATCTACTGTCTGGAGAACTATATAGAGTGCCGAAGTGCCCTTCCAAAACCTCAGAGGAGATGCATACTGTTTGTGCTCTTAATTGGACATCCTCTCTTTTGTTTATTATTGACCAAAAATTCAGTGTTAGCCTGGGAAAGAGCCTGCAGCATATTTTCAGCGTCCTTCTGATGCAGAGAGTCTCACAAGATTCAGGCTCTAGTTTTCCATTTATTTTTTACCCTCTTTAAGCCACCACCACATAGATGAATGCCAGGCATTTTTAATAAACGAATTTCATGATTCCTCTCTTTCTTGAGTTTATGCATAGATGGGTTAAGAACATGCACATGAGACTGGTGAACTGCTGTGTGTCTCTTTATACCCAACGGTCCTAAAATAACACCTTTTACGTACCTCTCAAAGTCCTCATGCGTGTAAATTATCTGTTTTTTCTCAAAGCAGTTCCTTTCAAAAAGGTCTAATTAACTTTCACGATATTATTGCAATGCCAGTTAATTCTATTACATGCTACATTCAACTCAAGCGATTGCTCAAAAGTCCTCCTACAGGAGGCTTGGGGCACTACGAGGGAAACTATAAGCAATCTATGATCACTATCAGTTGTAGTTATTTAAAAAAAGTCTGTAATTATATTGAATAGAGCCCCATTTGCAAAAACATAGTCAATAGTGGAGCATTCAGTCCCATTTGACCAAGTATTGCATTCCATATCAACCCTCAGGAGCTCATTAGCACAATAAAGGCCCCAATCGGAGAAAAAACGATACCACAATGCTCCCTGCACTTTTTTCTGAGATGAGCTGTTCTACCGGGTTATTGCGTTGTACTTCAAGTTCACCAAATTTACCTGGACCCACATTGGCGTTAAAGTCCCCTGTAATAATGATATTGAGCATTTTACATAACACTTGAAATTCCTGTATAATGCAGTCAATCTTCTCTATAAATACGCTCAACTCTAAATCAGGGCACCAATACACAATGATCAATAAATTACCCAGAGGATCGGGATATAAAAAATGTAAGAGCATAGCAATACATCCCCTATGAGCTGTGAAGAGTTTAATACATTTCAACGATAAACGTGTTTCTTACTGCAATAAGCAGGCCTCCTGAAGGCCTGCCTTTGAATTTTTTTCCAGCAAGCACTTGATGCACAAAAAATCCATCTAATGCCAGCGGGGCCAGAGCCCAGGTTTCCTGCAGGCAAAAGATGCTTACATCGTGTAAAGGTAAAGCACTGGAAGAGGTCTGATGGGGTGCACGATTACCCCTAGAGTTCCACGATATTAGGGTATGTAGGGTGACGATCTATGGCTTTGCTTTTAAAGTTTGAATTGTTTCCAGTGAGTCTCAGTGTCTGAGCGAGCCACATAAGATCTGTCTCTTGTTTGAATCTGTGGATTATCCAGCTCATTCTTCCTTTGCTGTGGAGCCGAGTAAAACTCCTTAGAGCTCCTCCCCTGAGCCTCCACCCCCAATCTAAGGAAGCTGTCATTATGAAGTCCAAGATCAAATCCAAAGCGATGCAAAGCATCAATTTCAGAAAGCACAAGTTCCATGATGGTTTGCGAATAAAATACTAGCCTAACATAATCTAGCCTGAAGGGATGGATAAAATCAACCAATGTAATATCTCCGGAGGAGATCAAAGCTAATCTTGGCACCTCACTGAATAATGACAGAATTCTCTTGCGATTTAGTGTCTCCGGACCCCCTTGAGGAAAAATTGAGCAGGACGCTAGGGAAGTCCAGAAAGTGAGGTGGTCTCCAATCCACTCTATTATGAGGTTCACTTACTCGCGGCCGGACTTCATGAGTGTGCGAGACGTTACTGCCATCAGCAGCTCGCTCTTCACGGGGGCCCTCTTCCCACTCCCTGTATTGGGAGTAATTTAAGCCCCTTTCTAGGGACCATCTCCCATTTTGTTGATCAGCTCTATTGGCTCGTGATTCTCCACAAGATTTATGCATTAAAGAACTGGATTGATGCGACATTGAGTCGGGATCTTTGGGTTGGCGCACAGTTTCCAAGTTATTGGCCGACTGAGCGTCAATCAGTCCCCCATGCCTTAATGGAATACTTGGTTTAGAATCAAGGGTAGTCGACTGGGTTACCGGTCCTGTCGCAAATGTGGAATCAATCAGATGTCTTTCTATCTCATCGGTGTTACTTGGCAGCATGATCTTGTTATGTACCCAATTTAAATGACCCGAGAACTGTGAACCATGCTTTCTTGAGTCATCTAGAAAGTCGGTGAGGGCCTGTTGGATTAGTATTTTAATATCCTCAGTTGAAGGAAATGTTTTGGCAACTTTTTTGTGATCCCCCCCCCTCCTATATGTGTATTGTGGGTTTGTTCCCCCATGGATATGTTGCTAGAACAATTTATGTGGGCATGCGTAGAGGAGATCATTTGATTTTTTTTTACGTGGCCTACCTATTATCTTCTACTAGATTAGTAGTAGTGGGTACCTTAGGTATGATTGTAAAGAACTGCTTAATGCCCGAATTGTTAGGTGAGCCCTCCGTTTTAGGATTTTCCACATTCACAGTCAACTTTTTTTTTTTTTTTAGAGATTTTTTTTGTTGGATTTTGTGTATCTCTGGAGGACTCTATGCCCTGCTGGGGCGTTTCCTCCATAGAAGCATTTTCTTTTTTTTTGTTAATCCTTTTTTTATTTTTTTGTTTTTCCTGATTAGTACTCTTATGGCTCATTGCCTCCGCCAAGGTATTAGAGGCTTCTCCATACTCTCTTCCATATTCAGTAGTGCGATCAGCAGAAGGCTGATCGCATATGTCATTTGTTCCTTCCTTCTTTTCGGTTTGAGGCACTAACTCCTTTAATTCTAGCACCTTTTTGCTTTCTTCATCCAACTGCGATAAATCAATACCACCACCTTCAGCTGATAATCCGCAAATATCTCTTATATTTGTATTGGTGTAAAGGACATTAAGAGAGGGTAAGTTCTTACTTTTTTTGCATGGATGTTTATTTATTACGCCTGAGCTAACAGCCCTGCGTTTGAGAGCCCTTGCCCTCATCTTCTTTTCTCTACGAGAAATATGCGGTATAAAAGGCAGCAGCAGATTCCAAAGAAGAGTCCTTATCCATCAGTCCACCCTTCTCTAAATGCAATCCTGCATCTTCCTCAATTACCCTCAAAGCTTGTTGGACTGTCTATGGTGGATATGTTCAACGGAATATCCATAGCTGACTCACTTACTTCCTGATTTAAGGCACCCAAATTAACAGCTAAGGGTGCCAAGACCATCCGTGACTCCATGCATTGGATGTGTTCAATATTCTTGGTAACCATAGTCTTTAATTCATCCATATTACTGAATAGGGCTGATAACATGTCCTTATTACCATTCATCAAGACCTCAGCATAGGATTTGGACCCGACCTGATTCTCCTGTTCAGTTTGCAAGATCTGGTCATGAGCGATCAATCTAGCTGGCACCGTACTGTTCCCCATCGGTATGCAGCATCTCTCTACTGCAAAAACAAAACCTTCCAATTTGCTTATCTTTTCTGAACTATCCAGAATCAAGAATCTCCGTTCTTGAATGTCCACGTGTGTTCTCTCGTGACCCCCTGTCCAGGAGATTCAATATTCTGGTCAACACAGGAAATGATGCATATGAGGAAACAATGTACTCTGTGTTTAAACCCTCAAACATGGGGCCCATGTAAGGGGCTTCATGTTCAGGGGAGGAAGGGTTAATCGGGGAGGCAAGACTGGAAAATGTTTGGGGGGTGATGGAGGGGCTACCCTGTCCTGCCCCTTCTCTACTGTCCCACCCTGCATCCCTTGGCCTATGCGTCTCATCCACATGAGACCCTAAGCGAGTTTCTTCTGTTGGGGGCATAGCGCTGACCGGGGAGAAAGCTTCATGAAGATGGACGTTGACAATGCCACCCCCTCTGGCCCTGGCTGGGGTGGATGGTCCCCTTGACAGACGCACCCTTCTATCCAACTCTGCTAAAACTACCGGCACCCTTCTATCCAACTCTGCTAAAACTACCGAAGCAAATAGGGAGATATCCCCCCCCCCAAATTTAGATTTTTCAACCTCTTCTACGTTCCCAGCCAACTGGCTACCCAGACTGTCGTAAATGCTTAATAGGTGCTTTTGGTGAGGGGCATTCACGCAGGCTAGTTTATTCGATGTATTGCGATTAGTCTCATCTTGCGGAGAGGTTGGTGTGGTGCCCACACTCTTATGAGTGCCATTTACCAGTAAAGGTTGCTCAACATGATCACTCAACATAATTAATGTTGTTACAGGAGGACTAAAAGACTAAGTGCACCCACTTTGGAGGGCAGCAGTATTATTAGCAAGAAAGGAATTGGCCAGTGAATAGGTCTTTTTCTCAACCGCACTGACCGTACTAATTTGCTGCTACGCAGCGAACCAACCATATTTTATGTACACGCTGCCTACACAAATCTCTCCGCATACTGGCTACAACAGCCTCATCTACAAAGAAGAGAATCATATAATTCACCTATTCTGAAAAAAAGAACACTATAAATGCACATTTAGAGCTCACAAATCACAGAATGTAAAAACACAAATCCCATAAATCACTTATTCCGTGAAACAAAACACTGTAGAAGCACCTTTAAAGCTCACCCATTGCGTAATGCAAAAAATATCCTATACTTCACTTGTTCTGTGAAGTAAAACACTATAGATACACCTTTACAGCTCGCACATTGCGCAATTATATATCTCTACATAGGCACTTCAATGTAACCAAATGTAACATTGGGTCATAATCTTATACTGGGGAGATGGAAACCATATAATCCACTTGTTAAGTGAAACATACCACTTCAAATGCACCTTTAAGTCTCGCACATAGCGCAATGACACGAGTGTATACGCAAGTCAATCATTGCGTATACACTTTGACCTAGAATATTAACATACAACAGCCCCAACAGTTCTGGCTGCACGGCGCGCACGCACCGGAATGATAAGGAAACACGGATGGCAACAAGGCTGCAGGGGAGGCGGGACTGTGGGCAGGCCAGAAAACAAAGCTGCAGTGAAAAAAAAACAAGGTGGAGTCAGCGTCAAAAGCGGCGATATATGTGCATGTGCACAGCACAAAGCCACAAGATAGTTTGTAAGTAAGCAAGACTAACTGGTCCAAGTCTGTGTTGCTGCTCCAACAATATGAATCAAGCTTCCTCCTGTCGACTCATGTCTCAGCACGACCGGCACAGCTTCACACAGTTCAGGTATAGCGAGGGCAGCCACAACACTTCTGGCTGCACTTCCGGATGCGTGCATGCAATGCGCGTGCACCGGAATGGTAAGGAAGCACGGATGGCAACGAGGCTGCAGGGGAGGCGGGACGGTGGGCGGGCCAGAAAACAAAGTGGTCCAAGTCCGTGTTGCTGCTCCAGCAATATGAATCAAGCTTCCTCTTGTCGACTTGCGTCTGAGCACGTCCGGCACAGCTTCACACAGTTCAGAAATAGGGAGGGCAGCCCAACAGTCACAACACTTTTGGCTGCACTTCCGGATGCGCGCTAACATCCTTCCGTTATGTTACGTTACCTGTAGTACTCAAAAGAACAGTGGGCAATATGCAAGCAGGATGAGCTAACTAGGATTCCACATTTAAAAAATAGATTAAAAAAAAAAATGTTTTATTGTATTTGGTTTACACACAATAAACCAACGTCACATTACTACATTAAAATACAGAATCATAAAAACAAAAGTACTTAAAATGACAGAAAAAAATTCAAAGAACAAACAAGACAAATAGCATATTTTGCATTCAAAAAATTAGATCCATTTTCCTTGCCCCTTTGTCCCTTCTCGACTGTTATTTGGAAACTTCCCCATCATAGAACTTATCACATAAATTCTGGATGTCCTTTCACCCATTATTTGAGAAACATCTTATTTTAAGTCATCATTAGTATTTTTACATGTTACTACCAAACCGCACACTTCTGTTAAGAAATTAACCACAGCCAATTTTAGTGCATTTAGTTTACCATGTAACATGTTCTACCAAAGAGTCTCAATGAGAATCTTAGAAGGATCGTGGACAAATCTGCCAAAGGCCGCTAAACGCTGTGGGGCTATTACTTCACACTCCAGCAATAGATGTTTTAATGACTCAGGAGTTTTACGACAATGGCAAAAATGACAAGGAATTTGCTGTTTTCCTGATCGAATTTCCAATATTTCGCCCGTCAGGAGATCATTGAATCAAAATCGTAAATATACTGCTCTCCTTGCAGGGTCTGGGAATTTAATCAGATATGATTCCGGCGTACCCAGTTTCTTCCCCTCATAAAATAGCTGGTTGTAGATCTTAGATGCACCAACAGTTTCCATAGATTACATCCAATCCATAGATTGCAACCTTTTTTTCACACTCAAGGGGTTGGAAATCAAAGTTTTGTGCGAGTGGTTAACAAATTCAAGAGAAATCACACATTTCATCTGTAATCTCAACAACCACCTCGATTCAGTAGTACCATTTCTTAATCTATTTCCCAGCTGGGCATAGAGGGAGTGTTGCTTAGAAATAAGGTTTCAATAGAGTGACATTCTTTTCCAACAAACTCTAGTATTCAGAGAAAGGAGACCCAATTCAAAACGTATTGCAGACATAGGAACACCCTTCGGTAAATAGAAGAGCAGTTTGCCATATTTTTGACTCCAACTTCTCTACCAGTCGGAATGTTTCAAAAGGTAGAATTTCAAAACCATCTGAGTTTCGGCACTACTTTAAGGTTATAAAACCCGATTAGTGGAATTACAGAGTATTTGCAATATTTAATAGATACCTTTTTCATTTGGAAAATGAATTTATCCACCTTATCCAAATAGAAATTCCAATACATATGGATTGTGGCACCCCTAAACACTGGAAAGCCCAAGTAGCAAAGAGATCTTACTTTTACTAAAGTACAGGCATTGATTATCCACTTAAAATTGGTAGTTTTCTTCCTATTAGTGAGTGAAATTACCACTGATTTCTTTTCATTTATAACCAAGGCATTTTCCTCTACATATACGGTTAGCGCCACCAATTTTCACTGCAAAACAATCGGAGTGCTATCGACCAAAAGAAGGTCATCAGCATATGCACTCCAGCATATTTTTTATTCCCTCTATTTTAGGTGAAATCAAGGAGGATGTTGTCAGAGGGACATTCACATCTCAAATATAGAGATTGAACAATGTAGGTGCAAACAAACCCCCTCGTCTTCGACCATTGCCTGTTTGAATTACAGGAAAGATCACCTGACATGTTCAATCTAGTCTGAATGGCTGATTCCTCATGTAGATTAATAAGGATGGTCAATAGTCCTGATGGTAACCCCATTAAAGCCAGCTTAGTCCATAGTCTCACCCTACCCACCTTATCAAAGGCAAGGGTGAGATCGATCGACTCAAGATAAATGGGAGTAGCCGTTTTCCTACAGGCCTTTTCCAGAAGTAGACACAGGTTTAATCCACCTATTTCCGTACCCATACCCTTTCGGAAGCCGAACTGTTGGATAGGAAGAATCTTATCAGTTTCGACCCAATCCACAATTCTCTGGAGTACCAGTCCTGCAAATATCTTCAAGCCTGCATCCATGATAGAAATTGGGCTATAATTGTGTGGACAAGTTCTATCCCCTTTTTGTAAATTGGGATGACATATGATATCCTCCAAGAATACAGGATAGAGCGGGTCAATAGGATATCAGAAAATAGAATATAGAGCACTTTTGCCCAATGTTCAGGGTTTCTCTTTCGTGTGTTGTTAGTCAGCCCATTTGGGCCCGCGGCCCTTGAGTTATTAGCCCCCTTAATCTGATTTTCAATGTCTACCATGGTAAACTCACATTTCCAATGCCCCTTTTTAGATGCCACCAATTCATTTGTCATCTCAAATTTCCCCTCATATAGGGAAGAGAAATAGTTTATCCAAACATCCTCCTGTACACTGACTGATTGTATCATCACCTGGGGGTTCTCCATCGCATTTATAAGCGACCAAAACTCTCGACCAGAAGAGTCTCTTAGGGCTTCCAGCATGGTAGTGTCTTTTTCCAGCAAAGCCATCCTATGGTTCTTCAACCAATTTTGTTTTACTTGTTTAATTAGATGGATTTGTCTCCTTTTATGTGCCTGATCTAGATAAGATTTCATTATTGCTCGAATATTACGATTTGTTCGATTTTTTTTTTTTAACCTTTCCATTGGGTCATGGTGTTGGTGTTTCGCGATCCCATATTTACTTTGTTTCACTGACCTATCTATCATATCTTTAACATACTCCGTAAAATGCAATACAGAAAAAAAGTGCAATCTAATAGACAGAGGCATGCTATGGTGTTCATGTACAAAGGCGGCATTAAATTGGTTTATATTTCCTTCATGCCAAATAATTTGATTGCCACCACAAGAGACAGTCAAGTTCATCTGGATGGCACCTTGATTAGAAGTAGCTATATTCCATACCAGTTTGACCTCAAGGAATCTGTGATCACTCATATTAGATTCATTCACCAAGAATTCCACACATGAAGCGGAAAGAGAATTTGACATAAAAATATGATCAATATAGGATTTATAAATCCTGTTCGACCATGTAAACTCATTTACAGAGGAGTTAAAGAGAACATTAATGTGGGTAAGACCCCAATAATCAAATAGCTTTCGCCAAATCTGCCCATTGGTTGTTTTACGTGCAACTGCAAAGGGAATCCCCTCAATGTTCCCAGAGTTCTTCATGAAACCCATCTTTTTTTCCATCCCTTCTCCGTATTTAATTTCTGAATTGAGATCCCCTGCGATTATTATTTCTAGTACTCTGTATTTGAGCAACATGGACGATATGCAATTGTTTAATAACAGAATAACATTGCCCAACCGTTTTAGGGGATTCCAATAAATATTCAGCACAAGAATGAGACGCGAATGATGGATATTCATGTATTCCAATACAGCACCCAAAACCCTACTCGATAATGTAAGGGATTCCAGAATTCGTGTGCCAACTGCTACTTTAACAGCAATAAAAAGGCCTCATGCTGGTCTACCACAGAGCCCCATCTTGACATACAAATGTCTACATTCAAAACCATCTAGTTGTAGGGGAACAGTAAGCCATGACTCCTGTATACATATCGGATCGAAAGATTTAAATTTGGTGCATAATGCCTTAGAGGCCAGCAAATTCGAATGTCCCCTAGAGTTCCATGATAAAAGTCGCCATTGATGTCTTTGTCTTTGGGCGACTAAAGTTTTTGATGCATATTTTGAATTTGTGAGATAGACTCTCTTAGAGATAGAGCAAGCCATCTCCATTCCTGGTCCTCTCCCCCTTTAGTTAATATATTAACTTCCTTAGGTTGGTGTACTTCCTCCCTGGCTAAGTTGGAATTAGCCTTCTGATGCATCAGGTCCCTTCCATATTCCCACCCATTGCTAAAGATGAGAATGTCATTCCCCCATCCTATTGAATTGCTCAGTCTCCTGTAAAATCAGGTTAAAGATATTTTGAGAGTTCGGGACAATTCACACATGATCAAGGAGCGTGGGGTGGGGGTCTATTAAGGGAAGATGGACCTCCAATATCGCACACGTTATATAGTAGAATACTCCGATATTCGGGAATGGAGATTTTCCGCCACATTGTGTTCCTTAAGTCACTGTCCTTAATATGAAGAGGCTTAGCTGGTTCATATGGTATCAATTTCCCCTCTTCCAGAGGTTCCTTCATTTGGGTAGATACATGTGTATGGGTAGGCTGTGTGGACAACATTCCTGCATCCCTTTCAGGTGTATCCCTATGTCCCAACTGACCCACATGCATATGCTGTCCTTGACTCCCTCCTCCCATCATCTTCACATTACTAGACCCCTCATTCTGCTCCCACATAGAGTTTCCATTTATTTCTCGGTCGCTATCCACAGACCCCTGGTTTCTAAGCAGGGCTAGATCTGGCAATAAATCCAGTATAATTTTTTTAATGGTGTTTGGGAGATCCAGTTTATTTTTAGATCAGTTTCGTCAGAGGACTGGTATGGTCCATTTAACGATGTTGGTTCCACAGCCACCACATCATCATTATCAGTCTCTCCCGATTTGGTTTGAGTTTTCCCCTCTATTCTGACTGAATCTGAGTTTAGATATCCCTGTGGAGAGAGGAGCAAGATTTACATCATGGGGTTTAGAGGAGAAGCCTAATCTATTTGATTCAGCAGATGTCGTCGGGATTTCCACCACCCGACTTGAGACTTCCTGTGGCATTATTTGTCTAGAGGTCGATTTCTCATATACATTATAGAAGTTTGACAATTGGAGTAGTTTTACTTCTTTGTTCTACCCCACCCTCCCCATCGTCTGTGTGGTCAGTGTGCCATTTTCAGTCCCTACAGCTACATTGCCGCCAACAGATATCGTACGACCATCCTGCTATATATATTTGAGTTTTTTATTTTGTCATTTTCCAAAATTGATCCTGATTTAGGAATGGTAGCATTGATATTATGAAGCTGCAAAGCCATCCTGCTTTCTTCATTAAGTCGTATTAGATCCGATGGGGCCACTCATTTGATGGAACCTTAGATTCTTTTATCTTCATTTCCATTTTGTCAGGCTTCAATCCTTTCTTTAGCATTCTCTTTTTTGCTTTTAGAGCCAAGCGTTTGACGCCTAGAAAGGAAATAGCCCTCCCCTCCCGAACTTCAGCCATCCTCCTGACTTTTAGTTATATTTTCTAGCCCCACTAGACCGGTACCACTTTCTATAATGTCAATGAAAGCGGATGGGCTATCTGGGGTCTCATGGGTATGGGTTTCCTTTTCTTTGGTCAGCATCACCGTCCACAGAGTTATTGGGGTGGTGTTCCCAGCCAAAGTTGATATAACATGTTCCAATTTGATAATTTTCAAGGAGAGCTCATTAACTGCCTCGATAATCCGAGTACTATTTCCATTTTTATCCTTACTCATATTCATCCCATTTTTTGAAGAAAATACAGTCGCAAAGCTAGGTCCCTCATTTCCAGCTACCATAGTTTGAGATCCTTGAGATTTAGTTATCAAGTAAAGTGGCGCTGGAACCTTATTCACCTGGGAATCCGTACCCTCTAGCTTACCCATTAAAAAGCCTTCCACTCTACTAAGTTTTAATTGAGAGTCCAATACAATCCTTTTTAGGTCTCTCACTTCCCAGTGGGTAAGCCCGTGCCCCTCATCCAGGAGATTCAATATCCTTGAAATCAATGGAAGCGAATCCTCAAACTGATCATTATTTTCAGCAATGGGGGAACTCGTAAGGGAGACCCCAAGACTTTGAGGGTGGATAGAATGCAGAGGTGGGGCAATAATGGCCAGTTTCTCGGACGTCATCCGCCCTCTTGTTCACCTAGAACACTCATCACCTTCCAAGGTTCTTTTTGAATCAATAAAGATAGAAGCCGATGGTAGGGGGAATTTCGCGTTAACTGAAAACACTCTGTGCAGTGTAGGAATCCCCTTTCGTGGCAGAGTGTTAAAAAGATGTACATTGTCTATTCCATTCCGTGCAGTATTTACAGGCGTCGACGGACTGCGGGATAGTCTAGTACGCTTACCCAGTTCCATCTTCACTGTTTGGGACATCATGGAAACATCTAAATGTATGTCATTTATCTCGGTGTTTGCTTCCTCATTGAGCTGTTGGTTTTGTGGCTCTCTTATACTCAAGAAACTAAACTGGATTGGAGTCTGGGATTCAAAAGAAAAGCCAGCGCGCACAAGCAAAAATTCTTCATCCCCAAAAACGGACCCTCATTGTTGTGTGCATTTGTGAGTGCATATACGAAAGCTCCACCTCCTGTTTAATTTCTGTTTTTTTATTTTTGTGTTCCTCAGTTTTCAAATCCCAAGTCCCATCTTCCTCAGCCACAATACTTTTAGTGACAGCCTTTACCTTTTGTCCGTCAGCCCCTTCCCCACTCTGATGTGGTTCATGAAATTCCTTAATGGTTTCACCTCACTCCCTCTGCTTGGGTTAGGAGGATTAGGGTCCATAATCAGAGCATCACCTGGAGTCTCCGCTAAACTGGTAGATGCGAGACATACTTTCCCATTCCTCAACACGGTTGCCATTCTTCTCAGACACTGGGGGTCCCCTGATCTGTATTTCTTTTCGTTATGCCAACCCTACTCCCCCAACCTAGAAGTATTCTGTGGGGCAGACAGGAAATAAAGAACAAAAATCAAAATCCTAAACTGGTTGGCTATATTTCAATCGGTGGATAGATTATCCAAAACATACAGATAGGGGGACAGTATTTTGTCAAAGAACTCACTTCCTCCACCCCCACTCACCCACTCACCCACTCACCATCACAGCCACAGCCCAACTGCTTACTTTGAGCTTACTTCGCGCGCAGTGCGTGAAATCCCCTGCTTTAGTAACCACCCCTCTGCGTACACTCTGCTCGTCTCGTTCCCACCATCTCTGTCTCCACACACCGTTTCTCCCTGCTCTCTTTCTATCTCTGCTCTCCTGTCTCCACCTGCCAACTCCCTCATGGTCTTCCCAACACTACTCACTCCAACCACTATACCCGCCTACTCCCTGCTACCCCTTACATGTCTCACCTCCCTCTCGCATGCACACACATGCCCAATCTGTCTCACATTTACTCTTAATTCCCATGTCTCTCTATCCTTCCTCCAGTTAATCCTTCACTCACAAACAAATCAAATTGTACCACACTCTCAGACCCAAAGCCTTACGTTCACTCTTTCATAGCACTCCAACAGTATCATTGCAATCCTTCACTTGCTACACCCTCCTTGCTGGCCTCTTGGTATACTTCTTCTGCTCCCGACCTTAACTAAAAACCTTTCACCCTTCTCTGCACCCGCTTCATTTTTATAGTCCCCCTCCAACCTTTTGTGGAGTACCTATTGGCTCCCACTGGCCCTTCACATCAGCTGTTCTCCTTGGCCAATCACTAGCTGATCTAAGCAGCCCTGGGGGCTGGGACATCCCCTGGAAGCTCTTATTAAGGCTTATGGCTTGCACCTTGTTCTGTCTCCATTCTTGTATAGGCAGCCATGTGGCTCAGGATGCTCATTTTTCCTGAAACTCTCTCCAAGCTTTGGGGAGTTTTTCTTTCAACTAAGCATAGGAAGATTTCTGGGACTCCTATTCCCCCTGCAGTCTCTTTTCATTCTAAATCCTTTAGAGGTTATCCCCCCCCCATTCCCCTGGGGTCCCTCTGAGGTTGGTGGGTTGGGTGTTGGACGCTCATTCCTTTTGCTAAGGGAAAATTACAGTACATTACAATCCTCGTCAGGACTCCATTCCCATGTTGCGCCAAGGTGCACTGTGGGAGTTGCTGTTCTGGACTCCCACTACTTGTTCTGGTGCCGTTGGCTCCAGGATTGCTCTCATGGTTCGCACGTGTCAGGCGTTCACATGAATAATATTTGTTTTTAAAAGAGACCAGGCCAGTATAGGCAATGCAGCAGGGACTGTAGTTCCAAAATCCCTTCACGTTTTCAAGCACTCTGGGAAACCAGGGACTGGGGTCCCTCAACGCCCCCAAACCACCCTAGGGTATGACTGGATCTGGCTGTACCTAGAAAGGCCGCCTACCCCAGGATGTGAGGGGCCCCATGTGGACTCCTGACAGGATCATGTATACACTACATGGAGAAACTGAACAAAACTCTTAACAGAGGCTATCCATTCTACTGTGCAAGAGAACATGTAGCATCCTTGCCTGAGAGCCCCAGCGGGTGCACTCCACTCCCCCTCCTGCCGGGTCAGATTGTGGCCTAGATCTTAAATTATAGGAACCATGATTTATAATTGTACATGTGGCTAGGGAATGTGGGGGTGTTGCACCTTGCCAGCAGCAGGGATGGATTTTGACCCCTTTGGCAGTGCAGAGGAAAACAGCAAGAGAACTTCAAGCAGTAAAGACATAGACGTAACAAGTTTGATATGCAATGTTGCATACAAGCCTAGGATCAAGCATGAGGATAAGCATTCTTCTTACTGCTTCACGGACCCGAGAACAACCCTGGAGCTTTTGGAAAGGAGGCTCTCCAGCAGCCCAGGAGCCCCAGAAGAATACGGAAGGGCACTGTCTCACGCACTAGTGAATAAAGATTTGAAGAATGTTTGATGAGCTGGCAAACTGTCGCCATGCTGTGCATGTTGGTCCTGGGGGACCCTGTGTGTAAGTGTAGGAGCCTTTTAAGGTTTGGGTGGAATTTCACAGAGCGGTTTGCTCTAGGGGTCTCATGGATGGATGGGTCCTGCTCTACTGATTTGACATTTAACACCCCAGCCCCTTAGGAATGTGTTTAAATCTGGTCTTTCTAATGGGAAGAATCTAGGTGTCCCCGATTCTCTTGTGGCTCGGGTTATCTCAGGCACACACAATTGCACAGTTAATCCCTGGCAGGAAAAACATTCGACAAAGCTTCTTGCTTCAGTATTTGACGAGGATTCAGATTGGCCAACACTAAATACTATGCAGCCATAAACGTTACACCATTGTTATTGCACTTCATTGGCCAATATCCTCGTGCTTTATTCATTTCAGCTATTAGACTATTTCACTTGCTGCATTACATGTGCCCTCTAGTAGAACACCCCAGCTTAAGTTAAGATGAGGCCAGGCTCAACGGATGTAATCACGTGTATTTATCATTTGCACTTTGTGTATTTTGTATTACCTTTGCACGTTCTACGATGTTGAAATTCACTACCTACGCTTCCTTTCTGTAACCTGAAGCACAGTAACTAATCTTTCTAGATACCTCAGGGTTTTGTGCAATATACAAATAAACAAACAAAGAGGCTCATTGGTAAAAAAGATAGAGACAGAAACCAAACACCCATTTCATGAGCTGTGGAATGCAAACGTGTCCACATGAAACAGATTCAGGATCTCTTATTGGCCAGAACACTATGTTCATACATAAGGTAGAACACGTAAACGTTACCTGACTGGAAGACATATCTGGCCAGGCCTTGCATAAGTTCAGCAGGCCATGTGGGTGGTGCAGACTCTCCCGCTTCCCTCTTTAGTCTAAACGTCAGCTCAAACCCAAAGCCACTCAGGCCATCTGCTCCTGTAAACCTGCAGAAGGAAAGAGAAAGTAAACAATTTTAACCTAGAAATGCACAATTCACATTTTAACAGAACAGTCAATGACAAATAAACAACCTTCCTGGCAGCAAACCTATTTAAACTGTTACCAACTAAGTTCAATTACTTGAGAAAACTACATGGAAAAAAACGTGAACAAGCATTGGCAAAGCTAGCAGATCTGGTTTTATTTAATGCCACTTGCAGCCTCATACATCCAGCTACTGCCATCATAATCACAGACAGCCCCACAAGTAAAAGTGATGCCATCATATGCTAGGTGTAGCCAAATTTAACTAACTGCAGCAAGCGTATTCCCAGATCCAGCCTTGGCCGAGGTATAGACCGCATCTACCCAGTTACAATCATTGCGAAACAGTCGTGCATGTTAGGTAGACCATCACCTACATTCATAGGGAACTGTTGTAGTGGGCTTCAATGCATGCACAACAAGAGTGATGTTGGTGCGATGTCATGAATGCTCCACTGAATAGAACGAGTGAATGCTGTTGAGGAGTGTTCCAGGAAAGTCAGGAAAGATCTGGCTGTCTGGAGTAATTTTAACTGTTCTTCCCACAATTCTACTTGTACGAAAGGAACAGGTCACTTACCTACACATTTCTCTTTTGTGCAGACCCAACACATTTCTCTTGTGTACCCATTCAAGGAAGGTACTTTTGGAATACAGCAGTACCCCAAAAACGTCAGAATGAATGCTCATTCAATCAGTTCAACACCACAGCAGGTCTATATTTTCCAGAATACACACACAGCCCTCTTTTTCCTCTGCACCTTCCCCTCGTGGCACTCGCTCCTCCCAAAGCTATTCAGCACCCCCCACAACCCCACCTACTCTTCTCTACGTCTTCCTCTTAGCTTGCAACCTTGCTGTAATCCGTAATCCCCTGCCTCACATTTTCCTAGGACTTCATGCTTTTGCCTGTTTATGTTGATTTCAATTTTAATACACTTGCATAATCTGCTTGTTGCTTCCCTTCCTGACCAATAAGACTCCAATTTTTCCCCAGATTGCCTCATCTTGGTTAATACTCACACGTCCTATTTGGGTCTTGCTGCCTATGGCTCTAGTCTGTACCCTCCAATAGATCTGCACCTTTGCCATTCGTCTTGGTTTTCCAACTTCCTCCTCGCTCTCGTGTCTCATCACTTGCCTCTCTTCACTGGCTTCAGTTTCCTGTCCAACTTCAATTTCATGATCTGCTTTATACATGTGTCTTTGGCTTTGCCCCTTCCCAACCTTTAACTTCATTTCACTTCTCAATCTCGATCGCAAATACCTATAGGCACTGCTCACCCCTGGTGGGCCAATCCAGCGTTTATCCCCTGCTTTCTCCCAACCTCAACTACCTCCCCATTCGGACTCTACACTTGTTACTTTGCATTCGCTACTTAAATCTTTTCTACTCTCCTTTCAGCATCCATTATAGTTACCTCTCATTCACAGGATTGTTTTTTTTTAAATCGTATTTCTCATTTACCATTTCTTATACTCATGTACATCACTGAAGGAAATAATGAGTATCAAGTAAAACAAGCACCTGTGCACATTCTGGGAGTTTTGTGCAGCTCAGAATGCACTAGGAACCGCTCAGGCTCAGCAGAAATCCTTACACAGTGGGATTCTGTCGTAGTAGAGTTGTGCTCTTAGAATTATCGGTCTCGTCTTCCTCTCTTAATAAAGAAAACATAAAACTACTTGTCCCAGAATGCACAGAGGCACACTTAAATGGCTCCAGAAGTCCATGCACACTATTATCCAGCCAGCGTCCTTCAATAATATGCCTCAACAAGATGTACTCTGCCTCATTCAGTTGAGGAATACCCACTCTAAAAAAGGACAAATCGTCAAAGAAAGCCCATTTCCCCACTCAGTGTTGTGGCCACAGGATTACAAGTCTTTCAACACTCACCAACACACAGTACAGGTGCCTCCAGGGGACTACATACCCCAGAATGCACTCAACATCTCAAAGAACTTAATACTGCACAAAACTGCAGGCCCAAAAGTACAGTCTACTCATCACAAGGACTGCATGTCCCAGTTCACATATGGTCTCTTCAGGACAGACCACAGAACTACACACCGCAAATCACCTCTTGCCTTTTCCCACAAACCGTGCTTTACGACCGGGGATGCAAGCAAACAAATTTCCAGGCGTGCGCATATACAATCTTCTGCATACACAGAAGCTGCAGACACATCGATACACTGCCAAAGGAAGGTGCACGCTGCCCATACACAAAAACACACTTACAGGCTGAACGACACGATATTCCCACACATGCGCCATCATGCATTTTACACACACAGCCAAGTACACAATTGAAGGTACGCATGCATATGTAACGTTGTGCTCACACTTGGAGTTTGTACTAATCACCATATGCGTTAAATGAATGTACTTTTTGCTAAAAGAAGAGGCCTTCTCTTTTATACGGCGGCGTGTAAGACCTGCTGACCCGGCAAGAACTTGTTTTTAACAGAAGAATTGTGTTTGGTCACTGTATGTCGAAGCATGCTGAGCCTGCTAAAACTATCTGCAGAATACGGGTGGGGGGAAGGAATGAGTAAGCATGGCCTCGAGCACAGAGATACGGGCACAAAGGGGCACTAAAGAATGTGAAGATCGGGATAACAGGAAACCACGATAGATCACGATAACAAATGTGCAATGGTTGTTCGTCAAACTCCAACTGGATACTTCAGATAAACTCCAACTGGAGATCCGCCCTGGGGTGGACGTGTGCTATGTGCAAGGCAATGTAAACAGAAAAGTATAAAAGAGCACGATGTGTAGAGGACGGCGCGGCACTTCGACGACTTGCTTTGCGAGACGTTTGAACTTGCGGCCCAATGTTTACTTGGCTCTTTTCTGTCTGAGTTATTGCAGGGTCCCTCATTGTACTGGTTATGGTGACGGCGAGAAATCGCACCCACAATTTTGGTGTCAGAAGTGGGATGCGAAGGAGTGACAGTCCGTCACTGGGTGAGGAACGCCGCGGCGGAACCGGAGAAGGAATTGATCACGGGGCCCCAACAACTTAATCCGCACCTTTGATTGCAACCAACGCGTCATCCTTGTTTTTCCGGCTCCGTCGGCGGTGGAACAGCAGCCTGTCGCCCTTCGGGTCCGGAACACTCTGGCGGGACCCTTAAGGTAAGTGGTATGGATGGATGCATGATGGAATAAGGAAATAACGATTTAGGGTTTATGAAGAGGACGGTGGTATGTCCGTCTATGTAATAATAATGATGAAACGGTGATGTATTGATATTGGTATGGCGATATATCTCAGGAGGATGTACTGTTAATGTTAGCCTATTAATGCACATTTGGGAAAGGTGAGTGTTTTTAGGCAATTGCGGTATACCAACAAATGGATCAAGCGGCTTCCAGCAAAGTGGTATAGGCAAGAGACACTATGCCCCTCTTGAAGGAACCCCTGCATTTGATATGTTGATTAAACATGGATTGAATTCAACATTGTTCTTAAGGGAGTGGTCTGAATATACAAAAGATTCGATTGAGCATAAATGGCCAGACACCGGGTCCTTTGATGTGGACCGCATATCCAAAGTAGAAATAGAATTAGTAAAAAGACGGGTCAGACCCGCACAGTTTGAGGCTATACGACTATGGAGGGTAGAAGCAATGCGCAGGCGCAATGCTCAGAACAAACAAAAGGCAAAGGGGCAGAAGAGAACAGTAAATCAAAAATTTCGTGACCTAGAGATAAAAGAGAAGGATGAGAAACTAGACCAGTTGGATAGACGTATGATGATTAAGAATAGCGGGGGTATGTATCCTGCCTTGCAGGCGCCTCGGTATGAAGATGTGATAGGACTAGAAGCAGAACAAACAACGACTGAATTGTTATTTCCAGGGGCTACGGCTCCTCCGAGAGAAGGTGAGGGGGAGAGGGCGGAATTCCCAATGAAGTATGGAGACCCAGATAGGTTGATAGACCATAGGAGAACGACTACTGTAGAAAAGAATAGAGATGGAGACTTGCAAATCCTTATGACCGGGCTGCATGGCACACCCCTCAATGACAGCCTACGGGACCAATTGGGGCGTTTGACACCTTTGGAATTTAGGACAGTGGCCACTAAACTATATACCTTTCATGAGGGTAACTGTAAATTGAGAAGACAGAGTACTGTGGATCTGCCCTCAGCATATCAGGACGCTGTCGCGTTACTACCAGTGACTGCGTCCAGTGTTCAGTTATGGGAATGTATGTCCGACATAATAGCGGAAGTCATAAGGGGCGGTGTTGAATGGGAGAAGGAAAAGAGGGCAAGGGAAAGAGAGGTGAGGGAAAGAGAGGCTAAACTCAAAGATGCAGACCAGGCGGGCCAAAACGTAGCTAATCGTATGATAGCATCCATACATTTGCAGTCCATGTCCACCCTGGTGAGTCTGATGGAGGGCCTTGGCTGGCCTATACAAGTAAACGTAATTAAATATCTTCTTATTAGGGTGGATGAAATAGAAGAGGAAAAGGAGCCTAGATATGTGTCCCAGTGGAATAGGATTAAGACGGAATTGGATAAGAAACTGCTACCTAATATAAGAGTGGATGATTCTGGGGCGGAAGAATGGAGAATGGCTAAGGTGGAGAAACTGTTAAAAGATTATAAAAAAATAAAAGAGAAAAACCTTAGTCACCAGTCCTCTGCTTCATCACCAGTGCAGGCCCTTGTAAGTGAACAAACAAACACGGAAAGGTTACTATCAATGCCAATGAGAGAGTGTCAACCCACCATAGATGCAGTTACTGGTAACATGATGCGCACCTATGTGTATGTCCCCTTATCTCGAATAGAATTGATGCATATCACCAAGTCCATCCCCGACCCCCGTATAGACCCGGCAGGATTCTACAAAGAAGTAGGAAAGCTATTCAGACCCGGGTTATTTACTGTAGAGGATGTAGATAACATATTGTTAGCTATTGTCCCAGAGGAAATATGGACCCCCTTTCGTGCCAAAGACAATGATACAATAAAATGGAAAGATGTAATGGAGGCGAGTAAAAATAGGAAACTGCATGAGGAATATCCCGAACCCCTAAGGGGGCATGGCATGGCAGTCCTGAGGGCTCTAGAAAAGGTATTACCCCCATTTGATGTGAATGTGGAGAAACTGTCTGCTGTGATACAGGGCGCAAGTGAGGAAGTAGCACAGTACTTCCTGCGTTACGAAGCAGCATTTAAAGCACACAGTGGGCTAGAGATAGGGTCTGAGACGGGCCAACGGTACTTTGCCACAAACTTTATAGAAGGGCTCCACGGGCCAATCCAGGAGAACATTAGGAAGGCAGAAAGTACGTGGAGGACTAGAAACCCCCGGGATCTCCTCGAAATGGCCAGGTATTATAAAAGAGGGGAAAGAGTAAAGGGACAACAAAAGGCACGACAAGAGAAGGATCTAAAAACCAAAGTGTTGATGCAACAGTTGCATCAAGGGCCCCAAGGCAGGTATAACTACAATAATAATGGCCCGTCACAGGGCTATAGTAGCAACATGATAGGGGGCCAAGGGACAGGTAGAGGTACAGTGCAAGGAGGTGCGCTATATGGGAGGAGGGATGGGCTACCCCAAGATGTATGTGCCTTCTGCAAGAGACCCGGACACTGGAAATCCCAGTGTCCCCAGAGTGGTGGGAGAGGAAGGGGCGTACGGCCCCCTTCACAGACATTTGCCCCAGGAAATAGGACTGGTGGGTACGGCAACCAAGACAATAGAATGTTTAAATCCCCTCAACCCAATGCCTTTGACGGACAAGCAAGAGGGGATGTTCCCTGGCCGGCCCCGCCTCCCCCCCAATCTACTGTATCAGCCACGACAAACAACACAAGTACAAGGTGTATGCCAGGGCGAAGGATGTGGGGAAGGGGTATACTATAATGACGACTTCCAGGATAACACAAGTGATATGTCCTGAGGAGGCCGAAATGAGACAGCAGGAGTGGTACAAGTACCTATAGATCAGAGGGGGCCTAATGCCTCCATTAGGATCGGCCCACACCGAAACTTGAGATGTCTGGTAGACACGGGAGCTGGAAAAAGTTCTGTGAATATCAGAGCCGTCCCCGCTGTCCCATTATCGGATAAAAGCAAGGTATCAGTTGGATTTGGGGGAAATCCAATAAAGACTCCTGTAAGTGAAATAGTAGAAGCGGAACTTCATGGTGTAAAATGGGAGAATGGGTGGCTATTGACCAATCACTGCCCAGAAAACTTGTTAGGTATTGATGCATTAAAGACACTAGGGGCCACAATATATTGCTCCCCTCAGGGGGTGAGAATGACTATAAGCAAACCTATGGGTATGATAGGAGTAACGCAAACCCTGCCCCCTGAACTCCAAGACATCCCAAATGAACTATGGGCCACTCATGGGAATGATGTAGGGGTGTTGGATATTTCCCCAGTAGTAATCAAACTAAAGCCCGGTGCCAGGTTGCCCAGGATAAAACAATATCGCATATCACACGAGGGAGAGCAGGCACTATATCAAATAGTACAGGATATGATACGGTTAGGGGTGGTAGAGCCAACAAATGATAGTCCTTGTAACTCTCCGATCCTTCCAGTACACAAGAAAGGTGATGAAGCCGTACCCTATCGTTTCATTATTGATTTGAGGGAGATAAACAAAATAGTAGAACCCAGATATCCAGTTGTCCCTAATATTGCAAGTGTACTCACTTTAATTCCCAAAACAGCTAAATGGTTTACGGTAATGGATTTGAAAAATGCCTTCTTCAGCATTCCTATTGCCGAAGAAAGCAGGTACCTGTTTAGTTTCACTCTTCGAGATAGACAGTACCAATTTACTAGAGCCCCGCAGGGATATACAGAAAGTCCCGCCATATTCAGCCAAGCACTAAAAACACAGATGGATAACCTAGCCCTACCCGCTAACACTGCTCTGATACAATATGTTGATGATTTGCTATCATGTGCAGCCACCGAAGAGGAATGCAATTATGTGACCAGATTGGTGCTAATGCACTTAGCAGAGAATAAGCACAAGGTAGCCCTAGCCAAAATGCAGTATGTAAAACAAAAGGTCCATTATTTAGGCTTTGAGTTGTCCGAAGAGGGGCGAACTCTGTCTACTGATCGCATTGGTGACTATGGAAGGGACGAAGGAGCGCGTAAAGGAAATCCAAGCAGATGCAACCATTGAAGAAAGACTATCTTGGCACAAGGATGATCAATACGAGGAGACGGTAGATGGGCCATGGGCACATACCAATACGAATACTTGGGTACTACCTGATGCATACTTACCTGTGATAGTGAGTGTGGCTCATGGTCCAACTCACGTTAACGCAAGGACTATGGAAGAAGTTTTGAGTGCTGTGTGGTACAACAAAAGATTGGGAATGTATTGTCGTCAATGGGCAAAACAATGTGAAATATGTGTTCTATACAATGTGGGGAAAGGTGTACCAGCCCCGGCGGGCCACAGTAAGTTACCCACCTGCCCTTTTGAGGTGGTGTATATGGTCTTTATACAGCTGGAGCCTGTAAATAAACATTCGTACTGTTTGGCGATGATATGGGTTCTCGGGATGGGTGGAAGCATATCCCCTGCGGGACAATAGTGCCACCTCCACAGCACAATGCATATTGAAACACTGGGTGCCCTTGTATACGGTCCCCAGATATCTATGGTCTGACAATGGGACTCATTTTACTGGTGAAGTAGTACGCAAAGTTTGCAAGGCCCTTGGTATTGATCAACGCTTCCATGTAGTTTTTCATCCTCAATCAGCTGGGATTATAGAGGGCACAAATAAGGTACTGAAGAACAAACTGGCAAAGGCTTGTGCTGAAACGGGACTGAAATGGCCGGATGCATTGGCTATTGCATTATTGAGTATGCGTACTATGCCTAAGCATACACATGGTTTATCTCCTTTCGAAATTGTTATGGGGCGTCCACCAAGTATGGGGACCCCATACCACCTAAGAGATTGTCTGAGCAAGCATGGCCTGCATTACAACAGTACTGTATTGGGTTAACTAATAGACTGATTTCTATTAATGCACAGGTGAACGCAGTAGCTCCATCTCCTCTGATAGGAGAAGGTCACGACGTGCAGCCCGGTGACTGGGTTGTTATAAAAGCCTTCGATCGCACCAGCGGACTGCAGCCCAGATGGAAGGGCCCGTTTCAAGTGCTCCTCGCGACACAATCTGCGGTAAAAGTTGATGGCAAACCGCACTGGTACCACGTGAATCACGTCAATAAGACGCTTCCACTACTGATTCCTCCAGAAAAGGGAACCAACCAACCCCAGGTTGCAACAGTACTGCCAGACGCCATTAGTAGGTGTGCCCATCGTCTCCGATCCCGTGACGTGTATGTGCCAAGCAACGTGTAAGGACACTGTTTTGAACTTTGATCATTAGGGAGATGAACATTTGGACTCTTGTTGGTTTTAGCAGGATTGTGCCTTACTGAAGACAACGGGCTTGTGGCCTGAAGGGCCTCTGGCGTTCCCCTCATGGGACAGGCACTACGAGGCGTGGGACAGATCGGATGAAGGTTTTCAGTGAGACCTACCACTATTAGAGTAATAAGGACACTGGTGCTTTAAATGGGGAATACAGCTATAACGCTAGGTTGCATCTGATACGCATACGTACCTATAATTGAGCCACATACTGAATTATGTCTGCACCCGTATATGCTGGTTTAATCCCTGAGCAGATAAATGTATGCTCCCCAAACACAGAAGGTAAGAGAAAAACACCACTTTGCACCACAAGAAACAAAATCTTATTTTTTGTATGCTCGATAGTAGTATTAATAGCGTTCGCCATATTATTCTGGTATTTGGAACATCCATCTAGATATGAATTAAAGAACTTGTTACCCGTGTCAAACGGAACAGGGAGAATAGATCGGGTCAAGAGCAGGAATCGAGATGCCTATGACCAACACGACCCGGAAGACTATGCTAAAAATGAATATGTGAAGATAATAAACACAACATATCGGGTAGTGAATAAAACTGATTGCTGGATCTGCACCCACATGCCCCGACATAGCAGTGAAGGCATCCCAGTGTACGCGTCGCCAGTTACTGAGGATGCCGGGTGTACATTAATTTACATGAGAATAGTGTCAGCACAGCAATACATGATACCGAATACCGCTTGTTATGTTAGAGGAGAGAACAAAACCCTTCTAATGGAAAAGATACGCTATAAAATCAAAACTGAGGGAATCGGGCTTGCACCTGCTATGGTACAGATAGGGGGAGGAGGTTCTCTTACTATCATCACACAAGAGTTTAGGCCAAAGAATATATGTTTTAAGAGAAGCGCAAGAGGTAATCAAAGAATGATCTCGGGGTGCAGTCAAATGGTGAATCTAAATAACTACACAAAGGGATTGTTACGGATAGAAGGACATGCCTACGTCTAACAAGAGGGCTTATTTGTGGTTAGCGAAAGATTTTGTTGGGGTATGTTACATAGCCAGAATAATGCCGGCTGTGATGGTATATGCCCCGTCTACTCTGCATAAAGAAATACACAGCAGAAATAAACGAGCAGTAAACCCAAAACTTCCTACGTATCAACCTACAGGATGGGAAACGTTTATAGATCTGATGGGGGCCCTGGTTCCTCCAGCGGGCATCTCTATGAACAGTCAAGAAATCCAAAAGCTAAGCAGGGCCCTTGAGTTCGTAATCGAAGAATCCGCAGACCTAATGGAAAACATCACTTATGAAATGAAAGCAATTCGGCTAGTGGCTCTCCAGAATAGGTATGTCTTAGACATACTCACTGCAGAAAGGGGCGGGGTCTGTTTCATGGTGGGGTCCCAATGTTGTGTTTACATACCAGAAGAAAGTACAGGAATCTTAGATGGAATAAACAAACTACATAAAATAGCGGATAGTATCCACCAGGAGGAAGGGTCAGGAGATAGCTGGTGGATGAAGCTCCTAAAAGAAATCGGGTGGCAGCTCCTTACGCCCATACTGGTTCTAGCGGCAATAGTTGTAGGAATTTGTCTCTGCATTCAATGCTTCCCGGTATGTGTGTCGTGCTGTGTTTCCATGTGTTCTTCCAGCATAACGCGCCTAAATCCAATGGATAAAAGCCATGTACAACAGGAATTTTTTGACATGGGAGGCCTGGAGAAGATTATGGTACATACATTATGTAATGATGTTGCTTTCCTGCCATCTGCTTATGCTAGGACTGCTTAGATTGATGGTCAAGTGTGAGCAAAGGATGGATTGAAGGTACGCATGCATATGTAACGTTGTGCTCACACTTGGAGTTTGTACTAATCACCATATGCGTTAAATGAATGTACTTTTTGCTAAAAGAAGAGGCCTTCTCTTTTATACGGCGGCGTGTAAGACCTGCTGACCCGCAAGAACTTGTTTTTAACAGAAGAATTGTGTTTGGTCACTGTATGTCGAAGCATGCTGAGCCTACTAAAACTATCTGCAGAATACGGGTGGGGGGAAGGAATGAGTAAGCATGGCCTCGAGCACAGAGATACGGGCACAAAGGGGCACGAAAGAATGTGAAGACCGGGATAACAGGAAACCACGATAGACCACGATAACAAATGTGCAATGGTTGTTCGTCAAACTCCAACTGGATACTTCAGATAAACTCCAACTGGAGATCCGCCCTGGGGTGGACGTGTGCTATGTGCAAGGCAATGTAAATAGAAAAGTATAAAAGAGCACGATGTGTAGAGGAAGGCGCGGCACTTCGACGACTTGCTTTGCGAGACGTTTGAACTTGCGGCCCATTCGCAAATGCTTGTGCATTAATAAAGTAATGTTTACTTGGCTCTTTTCTGTCTGAGTTATTGCAGGGTCCCTCATTGTACTGGTTATGGTGACGGCGAGAAATCGCACCCACACAATGTTATGTGCACGGAGGCACTTGCACAGTCAAACAAATACTCACGTACCCACCAGTATTCAGATATGGAAAGTTGGACCATTTCCGGTCTGAGTCACCCACTCAATGCTGCCCTCTTGCCCTTTTTCTCTGTATCCTCCTGTGTAGTTCTGCTATTCCAAATAGGAAGTGCTGGAACTGCAGGATTTAAAAGATCCATTTTTCTAAAACTGGACTGGCTAAGCTATTCATCAGCCAAGGGGAAACCTGAGAGCTAGGAACAGGGTACACTTAAAAGAGCATCATGTTAGCACACAATCTCCCTTATGTTCCTTTAAAAGGCGCCAAGACTCACACCAAAAACCCACTGTTCTATTTAAGCAACTTTTCTTCACCATTGTTAATCTGTTAAATACTCCTGCCACCACTCTTTTGTGGATTTTGCATGAATGTATGAGTAGATGAATGGGTGTCTGATTTCTGAATCCACCGAGTGAAGTGCTTCCTGGAGGTAGTCTAGGAGTAAAACGGTTCGCTTTTACAAGGAGGGAGCCAATAGCTTGTGGGGTGCCGGTGCAGCTGACGCAAATCATCCATGATCAATAAATGCAATTAGTAGCCGAGGGCATTGACTTTCGGCAACGGGTGGCCCTAGGACAAACCTACAGTATATTTTGAGAATGGTGAACACTTCCAAGGCAACTATTGGCTGATGTTCTTTTTCAGTTAACTTATTTGCTACAAGAGGATACGTACTGCTGCTGAGATTTCAGGGAGATGCTTCAGAATGTAGTCCTGAAGAGGATTAGGGGGAGTTCACAAAAAGATGCACTTTTGAGGCTACACAAAGACTCCTGGAGGATTCTGGTCTGCCTTCCTCCATGGGGTTGCACGCAAAGGAGAACTTAAGGGAAAAGCACAGTGTCTCCTTAGCAGCTGGCAGGTTCGAACCTGGGAAGACACAGTAGACATGTACAAGCCAAGGCTGAAAAGGTGTGAGGAGAGTTAAGAAAAATAAAGGCTGCCTCGATTTCAATCAAGAGGTGCTAGAAAATTACACTGCTTCTTCAAGTGGGATGTTAAATGTTAAAGGTATTTGTACCGTGCAACGTCACCAACGGAAGTGGTCCCCAGGCGCTCTGGCGGATCTGTAAATAAGGTGGGGTGGGTTAGTAAGGTGAAGAGGGAGTAGGATAGTGAGAGAAGTGGTGTTCTGTTAGCAGGGTATTGGTGCGGGTATTGGATCGGTGACAGGCCGCATGTGCTGCTAGGCCGGTTTATGTGTTGTTGCAGTGTTGTGAAGTGCGTGCGGCTTGTTGTGCGAGAGATGGTTGTGTACGTTTTTGAGTGAGATAAGTATGCAGAGTTTGAGCTTATATTGGTTAGTGGGTTACCTGACCTTTGGCAGGTTGGCATTTGCAGTTCTGTCCCAGTGTGGCACCAGCTGACCCCCACAACTCTTTCCGGATGCGGCGCGGGCCAATGTTCAGAACTCAAGCTGGGTGTGGGCAAGCCAATATTCACAGTCCCATCCAGATGCGGCGCAAGCTAGCGTCTAGAAATCTATGTGGGCATGCTAGCATTCGCAAACCTATCTGGATGCTACGCAGGCTGGTGTTCACAACTCCAAGTGTGGCACACGCCAACATTCAAGTTTCATCTAGGCGTGGGCTTGCTATCCTTCAATCAATCTCATCTAGATGTGACGCAGGCCAATGTCCACAATTCTAGGTGTGGTTTGTGCTAGTCTTCAGGTTTCGCATAGGTGCGGGCAGGCTAACGTTAGAAGTCCTATCTAGATGTGGCACAGGCTAATATTCACAAATCCATCTAGGTGTGGGCATGGTGGCATTCAGGTTTCACCTAGGTGCAGGCATGCCAACATTCATGGTCCAATCTAGATGTGATGCAGGCTAATGTTCTCAAATCTATCTAAATGTAGACATGCTAATATTCATATTTCTAAGGGCAGGCATGCTAGCATTCAAAGTCTCATCTAGATGCGCCTCAGGCCAATGTCCACAATTCCATCCAGGTGTGGCCATGCATATATTCTCAATTCTATCTAAATGCGTCTGCCGGTCTGGATATGGTGCATCCGGTACGTGTGAGTGGGTGAGTCACTTGAGGGTTTTCTTCTGGGTCTAAGTATGTGGTCAGTCTCTGGAGTCTTCCTTTTGTGGCTATTTTTCATGATATCTTATGCTCTGTCGGGTGGTTAGTTCTTTGGTTTGAGTGTTTGTCCATATTGAGAGTGGCCAGAATTTGAGTTATTTTCATCGTTGTTTTAATGTCTGCGCATTCTGGTGCGTCTCCGTTGTGGTTACCCTGTGAAGAGCCATGATTTGAGGCGTTTCCTGAATGCTAGCTGGTTTGTTGTGTTCTGTATATTCTTAGGTACGTCATTTCGGGTTTTAGGTGCCTGGTGGGAGAAAGAGGATCCTCAGAGTTTTTTTCTGTTGTAGGGTTTTGGTTCCAGGCGTATGTCGGTGCTTGATCTTAGTGTTTTTGTCGGTTGATGTAGGCGTAGTTTGTCACTTAGAATTCTGCGCCTTGTTTGTGTATTGCTCTGTGCGCGATGAACATGGACTTGAACTTTATTCGCTGTTTTAGTGGTAGCCATTGTAGTATTTTTAGCGCGGGTGTAATGTGGTCTCTTCGGGGTAGCTTGAGGAGGAGTCTGGCAGCTGCATTTTGTATGCGTTGCAGTTTTTTTTAGAAGTCGTTCGGGCATGCTCAGGTATAGGCTGTTGGCATAGTCTACTCTGGACATGATCCGAGCGATTATGTAAGTGTTTTGTTGGCGAACGACAGGATCCTTTTTGCTGCTCGCAGGAGGAATAAACATTTCTTGATTACAGAGTTTACTTGTGGCTCTAGAGTGAGATTGTTATCCATCAAGACCCCTAGGTTTTTTATAGTTGATGGTTCTGGTGTGGTGCCGAGCTCTCTTGGCCAGGGGATGTAGTTCCTGTCTCCTCCCTTTTTTGATACGATCATTATCTCCGTTTTGCCTGGGTTGATTTTGAGATGGTTGAGGTTCATCCAGTTGAATATGTCACAAAGCCAATTCTCTAGTGTGGTGTTTTCTTCTTGGGTATCTTGTATGTTGAAGATTATTTGAGTATCGTTGGCGTAGTTGTAGCATGTTAGGCCGTGTTTTTTGATGATTAGTAGGTACATGTAGATGTTGAATAGCAGCGGGGAGAAGGATGAACCTTGTGGTACTCCGCATGTGGAGTCTCTGGGTTTGGATTTAAAATGTTTCATCCATACTGTTTCTGTTCTGTTTTTTAGGAAGGATTTGATCCATAGTAGGGCAGTGTCTGTTATCCCTAGTCCTTCTAATCTCTTTATGAGGATGGTGTGGTTGACAGTGTCGAAGACAGATCAAGGAGAATCAGGGCGGTACTGTTGTCAGAGTCTGCGTTTGTTTTTAGGTCGTCCCATATTGAGAGGAGAGCCGATTCTGTTCCTCTCATAGGTCTGAAGCCAACTTGTGCCCGATCTAGTAGGCAATGCTCTTCTATGAATTCTTGGGTTATTTGGTAGACGTACGTTTCTAGCAGTTTGGCTATGTACGGTATGTTGGAGATGGGTCTATAGTTAGATAAGGCCTCTACGTTTCCTGTTGTGTCTTTGAGTAGCGGCTTGATGTAGGCTGATTTGAAGGCCTGTGGTACTTTACCTGTTGAGATTGAGTGGTTGAGGAGGTTCCTGTGGTATTTCATGGGAGTTTCTTGTTTGAGAATTGTTTTGTATATGTCCGGGGCGCAGGGGTCTTCAGGAGAGCCTGATTTGTTGCTTGGGTTTACCAGTTTGACGAAAGCCTCAACTGATATTTCTGGGAAGTGCCGTAGCTTGTTTGCATGTTCCTCGTCGGTGTCGGTGGGGTTTGCGCTGTGATCGCTTGGTCTGTTTTGAATGGTGTGTTGGATGGAGGTTATTTTGTTTTTGAAGTGGTCTCCGAGGTCCTCGCAGAGTTTCATTGATGGAATTGGCGTGTTGTTGCAGCCCGGTGGATTTTTTATTTCCTTTATGATTTTGAATAGTTCTTTCTGAGCGTTTGGTGCTCTGAAGATTCGGTTGTCGTAATGTTTCCTCTTCGCTTTTTGCATTTCCTTTTTATATGCACGGATCTGTTGTAGGAATTTCAATTTGTTTGTAGAGTAGTTTTCGTTTTTTTCTTTTCATGGCGTTGAGTAGTGGGGTGAAGCACTTTGCTGTGGTTTTCTTACGTGATGGGGTGAAGGGCTTTTCTTTGGTGATGTCGTCTAGGGTTGTTGCGATCCAGGTATGAAGTAGGGCAACTTTTTTGTCTAGATCTGCTTCTTCCATGGTTGATGCTTGTGGTTTGCTGAGTTCTAAGAGTTCGGTTGGAGTTTTTTTATGGTTCTCCAATTTCTTTCCATCGTGATGGGTCGTTCTTCTTGTTGCTTTTTTGTTGGAGCGGCCGTTGTGATTATGAATGGAATGATGAGGTGGTCGCTCCAAACTATTTGAATTGGGGGTGCCGTGGTGATGAGATCCTTGTTGGCGAATATTGCGTCAAGTGTGTGCCCTGCTGAGTGGGTTGCTCCTTTGACTTTTTGGTGTAGGTTCATGGCTGCTAGTTGGGCAGCGAGGGATTTTTGTGTGGTTGTGGTTTCTTCGTTGAACCAGATGTTGAAATCTCAGAGGATGATCAGATGATTGTACTTGATGGCTAGGGTGGTGATTGCTTCCGTGAAAGCATCTAAGAGTCGAATCGTAGGTTGGTGGTCTGTATATCAGTATGAATTTCAGGTTAGTTTTGGGGTTTACTGAAAGTCGTAGTATTAAGGATTCGCATTTCTCGATGTTTAGAGGATCTTCCATTTTGATGGCCAGTTGTTCCTTGTGGATGATCGCTAGCCCCCCCCCCCCCTCTTTTGGATTTTCTGTTTGTTTGGATGCATTTGAAGTCTTCAGGCAGGCAGGCAGTCGTTGAGGGTGATCTTGTAGTTGTCGTCTAGCCATGTTTCGGTTATAAATAGGATGTCTATGGCTCCTTCTGGGAAGAGGTTGTATAATACAGTTGAGTGTTTGGACATTGAGCTTGCATTTATTAGGCTACAGTGGATTCTCTGGGTGAGATTTTGTTTTGAGGTTGTTTGTTGTTCAGGTTTGTAGTTGTCTGTTCGTGGTGTTTCCGCGTTGATATTGGTAGGATTGAAAGGGGCCTCTAGGGGTCCCTTACGTCTATGGAAACAAGGCGAGTCACCACACACGATAGATATGCCAGACAAGTGGTTATATTCCCAAAGCTAGGGTTTATTGCAAAGCAAAAGTCAAAGTTGGCCAACTCGGTCTCACGCCCCGCGACGTGTATCTCTAGACCTCGAGGGACGCAAGAGAGTGAATTACGTACATCAGTTACATATATACAAAATGCATATCAAACAATCAGCTATGACATGTTTAACACCCCCCTTTATTGGGTTTCTTTGAACTTGGTGTGATGATGGACATTTTCGACAACTATGACACCCTCAAACATCTATTCTAGTAACAATTTGCAATTTGTGAGTGCGGAGGCATCTTTCAGTTGTTGAACAGAACACAGCGCTTCTGTTCTTGGAAGCGAGCTACATACAGGGGGGGGGGGAAGAGTTGCATTCCAGACCTTGCCATCTATGAGGTGCTATTCGTGTCCTGGGTGCCGACACGCTCCAACGGGGCTCAGCAAAGGGGGGCCGTAAGAAGATCATAATTCAAGCCTTTAGCTGCTTCAATTCTAACATATTCTACCATATAACGAGACTGGCTGGCAGCTGCGAAATGATTAAATGCCCTGCAGCTCTGCTTCAAGGCTACATTTGGGAGGGAGCCGGGCATTCTTCCTGGCGCTGCCTACGTTGTGTTTCAACAAACTTGTTATCCTCGTGGCCCTGTGGCCTTGTCCTTTTACGTGCAGACGACAATGTTTTACAGTCGAGCAGTGTAAGCAGAAAATGTACTGCGAAGCAATAAGAACAGAAAGCAATGAGCAATGGTGAGAAAACAAAATGGCGATTCTCGTTACATCAAAATGGCCGTTAATTGGCAAACTCGGAAACCTATATTCTGTCATATCGTGCATGAGACGGTTGGCCCACGGCCATCAAAATACATTTGCGGTCACACAGTAGAGGTATCCATTTTTCTAGACTGACAGGATGAAGAACGGCGACGGCTGCTTCTTCATTGAAGCGGTCCAGTAGGTTAGTAACAGGGCTGATTATACTTGGTGTTTCTGCTGTGATGCTGTTCGGATGGAGATCTTCATTGAGTCCGATTGTTGGGTGGGAGGTGGCACTGCTGTTTGTCGGTGCTTCGCCGTATTGTGCGGGATGTAGTGGAAATCGATGTTGTCTCTCTGTTCTTGTGATGTAAGGTGTGATGGGGTCGGAGCCCTCCCACTCTTGTTGAGTGCGCCCATCGTTTTTCCGCGCGTTTCAGGAAATTCTTTGCATGTTTCAAGGTTTCCATTTTGGGGTGTTGGTGTACCGTGGTTGTTGCGAGGTAAGGTGTGAGGTATAAGGATTTTTCTCTTGTAGATTTTGTTCCGGTTATGGCTGTGTTGGGCGTGTTTCCTTCCAGTGAAGCTGCTTCTTGTGGGTTCTGTTGGCGTTGTGTGTTCGCGTCTCCTGTTGCACGGTCTCGTTCTCTTTCTCAGCGTCCTTTTCTGGGTCGGGCCATTTTCCAGTTTAAATGCAATCGTAGTAAAGTAGTTGGTCCTCTATGCTATGTTGTGCAGTTGCGGTGCCCTCAGTTTTTCCTTCTCTGGATACCCTGGGGTGTTCTCTGGCTCAGTGTTGCTTTTCTGTCGGTGGGTAGGGTGTGTTTCCTAAGGGTGCACTGTCGGGGGGGGGGGGGGTTAGGGTGTTAACGGTCTGCTGGAATGGGACTTAGAGTTAGATTGTGGTGGGTTTCCGGGATTGATAGAGTACTGAGCTAAGCGCAGTTAGATTAATTGAGAGACTTGTATAGTGGGAGGGAGTCCTATTAGTGCAATTTAAACGTCACACAATGCAGTTTGGAGACGGAACCCCTGCTAGATTTGAGAGACCTGTATAGTGGGAGAGAGGCCTATTAATGCAATCTAGACATCATAAAATGCAGTTTGGGGACAGAACCCCAGCTAAATTTGAGAGACCTGTATAGTGGGAGAGAGGCCCATCAATGCAAACTTGGGGACAGGGCCCCAGCTAGATTTGAGAGACCTGTATAGTGGGAGTGGGATACATTATTCAACTGTAGGAAGAAACATTGCATCGACAAAGCAGGTGAATAAGTGACACCTTCTGTAATGAACAGCACCTAACAAGGCATGGAGACTTGTTCAAGGGACAAGCGTCAAAGAAAAAAAAAAGATCACTATGTTTCATGATTGCCGCCTCCTACTCACTACCGCAATAAGGGTGCACCTGCGGAATGTAGGTAATCAGCTGTGTGCCTAAGAGAGAGCACTCGACAAATGGGAAAAGAACCACAAAGTAGAACCATCCCAAATACCTTTGAATAGATCACACCCCAAGTCTGGATTTTTGCCAATGCCAATGAAAAGCAGAGAAAGCAAAAACACGCCAGTTTAAAATGTTACTCCCTCTAAAAGTGCAAAAGAGACTCGAACATGTAAGCAATATGATTCAGCTAACTGGAGGACACAGCTGGTGTGTCGCACTTACATGGATTGTTGGCATTGGGAAATGTGGCACACTCAGATGGATTATTGGGGTGAGGAAAGTGGTCGCACTTAGATGGACCTTTAGGAGTAGGAAATGTACTGAACTCTTATGGATTGTTGGCGTTGGGAATAGCTTTGCACTTAAATAGATCGTTGGGGCGAGGTATTTAGATGGAATTAGGGGGTAGGAAAAGTATTGGAGTTAAATGGATCTTGGGGTAGGAAATGTCACACTTAGATGGATTTGTAGGTGTAAGAAATTATATTATACTTGGAAGACTGGACATGTAGGTCAACACGTGTGTTGCACATGGTATAAGTTATCACATGCACAACACATGAATATCTGACAAACTAGCAGATATATTGCAATTAAACGTTATTTGTAGGTCACCACATTTACTGCTCTTAGAAGAACTATGAAGATCAGCTTGTGCTTACTCTTGGAGGCATTTGTGTGGGCCAACACATGCATTGCATTAAGCAGAAATGTGGGCATGTCAAGTACCTGTCTGTACCCGAAGAACTTTGAAGGCTAGCAATTTTGGGAAGCACATAAAATGTAACCGTGGTTTAGAAGCTGTAGTTCACTCGAATAAATTATGTAGTTTGACATATGCAGTTACTACATGGCCTCTGATAGCGCTTATAGAACTTGGAAGATATTACTAAAACTATAAATGAGGTGAGCAGAGTTGAGCAGTCTTTGGCAGTGGCAACAAGTCTCTCTACAGTGTCTTTGATCCTGGAGGTGGAGTTTTACTGCTAAAATCCTACTCCGAACGCAGAGATGAGCAGTCTTTGGCAGTCGTTGGCGGGAGCTGGCAGGGTCAGGCACTAGAAGCTGTGTGCCAATAGCCGTTGCTATTGACTCAACAAGCAAGATCATTCCCATGGATTCCTTGAACAATGCCGTCTCGGCGATGGAGCCAGCCCCGAGGGGTTATGCTTATGTGGGCAAGAACTGAGTAGTGGATGTTGCACGAGCTGTGCAGTGGCTGAGAACAAAGTTATCGCCAATAGCTGTGAGCGCGGGGTGCAATAAAACAGATAGGCCCTTTCAAGGAGGGTTAATTGCTAAGCCCCCATTTAACATTACAGTAAAATTGACGGCATCAACGGCCGCATACATTGACTGACTTGAAGGGCGGCAGCATTGGGAGCGGGAACCTGGTGGTGACATAAAAGAAGGTGCCCACCCCTCAACAAAATCTCACGATGGACCTGGTTAGGGCTAGCCTAGTGAAGGGGGTCGTTCCACGTGGTCCAGTTGCAACTAATTGAGAGTTTAAATGTGAATAACAAAACCCCCAGATGGTGCTACTGGGCAAAATGTCCGCTTTGCATGGACACCACAGGAAATTCTAGAATCCACAGCTGCAAGCGCGTTAGAAAAAGGGTGCTACTAAAAAGTGATGCATAGACATCGCTGCAGGTCTGGAAAAAAATGGAATGGTGCCATAGAATCCCCAGGTGTGGTGTGAAAAGAGATCTTGAACTTACCACTGGGGACAGGAAATTCCTCTAAAGGAAAACAAACTTGGTAGCCTATGACCTTGGGTTTGGACGAGGTCTTTAAAAAAAAAAAATCATCACATTTTTCTATGGCAAGACGCCCGCTGAAGCAAAGCTGGGGCCAACTCTCAAACCAAGGCAGACATTCGAACCAAGGGTAGAGGACGAGGACTTACTGGAAAGCATGTCTCGGGAGGAAAGCTCAGGGGCAACACGCTCGCCTTGGAAGCAGGACAACACAGGTTCGATCCCCGGGTCCATGCTTAGAATCCTCTGGGTATTAAGCACGTATAAATAACCAATTACAAGTCCATAGAAAGTGGTTCACCGGGTGTGTGCTCTCCTTCAACGCTCCCTATCGAGAACGCACAAAAGGAGAGAGGCTGGTAGAATTCTCTCCGACAGCAATGGAGATTGTGGTGGTGATACATTGGATCTCATTCAAATGATTAACCAAGACTTGGAGATTATCTCCAAACCTCAAACGTCCAATAGCAAAGTTAACCTGGTGAACAACGAAAGGGGGCAGGGTGCATGAAGAACCCCTGGTTTACACCACATGGCTGGAAGCCTGCAACCCACCACAGTAAGCCTTAAGCATGCGTTTAATGAAGATCATTGGATCCTCAAAATACAAATGACATTGGCATTTGTTGGACTTAAAACTGGACAGCGAAAAGAAATAACAAAAGGGCACAAATCTCTTCGGGAAGCTTCGGGCCACCATTGTTGGATGATTCGTCAGATTTAAATAAATGTACTAGATGCCCTCAAACTAACATGATACCTCCTGCTCAACCTACAGAAGCGCAGAGTCATACTCCAAACCGGCTGAGATAGATAACAATATCATGGCAGCATTAGTTGTTACAATGGCTCCTTTTACAAATCTCTAGGAGAGCCTAAATGACCAGCTGAAAGATCATACACTGCTCATAGCAATGGTGCACTCAAAGATGCTTTTTGTAGAGGGCTTCGTAACAGCAGTATAAGACAATCTGGATAAGAATTCTGCGCAAACTACGAACATTCTACGTAGCATCATCCAGGAGAAAAAAAGGAAATCCAAAAGGACCAATGTAATAATAGATGACCACAAGGCGGCGGATCTATCCCAGCATTTGAAGATATCAAGGGAGACCACATATATACAAAGCAGCCAGTCTGCAGCGACTACACAAAAAGACTACGCAGAAGCAGGTGCCGCTTTCCACACTGGCTACACAAACTAACTCACTTGACAGACGAAATAGCTGTGAAGTCCTCGAAGGTACAGGTGGAGGGTGACAAGATATTGGCTGATAGGAGATCAACAGCTATAGAGATACATGATAAAACTCCTTGCCAAAAATTGAGTGTGTGAACAACACTACCTTGGAGGGGTTGGACGTTCAGGAGTTTCTAGAGGATAATGAATTGGCTGAATGGATTCAGCAGGAATAAGGTGCGACTGCCCACCCTCAACCTATAAGAGAGTACACAATCTTTGCAAAAACGAAAACTGGGTTACGCCCCAGCCAGTTAAACTAGCAGATATGGCCAAAATAGCAACAAAAACAAACAGCAGGATAAAACATTTAAAAATCAAAAGATGGTGAATAAGCCTCTGTTTTTAAGCCGTGGATGCAGGTCCCTAGCTGTTGCCATGGCAATTTGCCTGGACGCCGCAGATACAGAGGCTGTGCTTGCCACTACAAGCCATCTGAGTTGGGCAAGAAAAAAGAAAAATGTACATGAGGAAAGCCAAGTCGCTGAACAGTGTTAGGGGGGTAAAGATACCTTTTTGTAGGAGCGGTCATTGTTTGTATAATGCCGAGTCTGTTTTTATTTGTTTTTATTGTAGAGTAATGATTGTTATTGTGAAATTTTAGTGGAAGCCATTCTGAGCAAAGTGATTGAGATGTTGTAACTGATGTGGTTTTATGTTTTTGTGAACTGCTTTTATGACTATTTTGTCGAAAATAAAGCAATAAAGTGAATAAGATGTGATCCAAGGACTCCTGACAATTTATATGGAATTTGACCTTACCGGAGCACACAAATGAGACCGTCAAACAGAAAAGTAACACTAACAAAAGGATGTTCTAAAAGAGCAGCACCAGACACGATCGATTATGATGAAGTACAAACCTTGAATCCTCAATTAAGGTCTCCTGCAACAATTTAATGAACATCTCAACATATCCCATCACTGACGAGGAAATCTCAGTGGAACAGTTTACATAATATTTTGGGCAGCAAAGCTGCCGTGAGCTGTTCTCGCAGATGGGAACATTTGGGAAGTAATATGGCTACTCAGGGAGACCATGCAGATGAGTCCAAGGAAGTCTCTAGGAGCGTTTTGTTTCAAGTCACTCTCCCAATCCCTGGAGTTCAAGAATAAAATGGTCAGTTCTCACCTCTGACCCCATCTACTTGAACCTTAGAGGAAATATAGCATGCCTTGAGATTAAAACATGGGCCAGTGAATTGCAGAAGAACCAGGTTTCCTCGCGATCATTCCAAGCCTGAAAGTAAGGGGGAACGAGCCATACCCAGGGATGTTCTGGGGCACTCGAATAGGTCTGTAGGTGCACGTTTAAATGATGGGAAGATTTTTGAAGCTCACCCAACCAGGTCGTCATTTCAGGCCTCCTGTTTGAAGTGTCACAGATCAGAAGATACCCGTCAGTCCCAGACCACCTCCCCCCACCCCATTCAAAACCTTGGATGAAAAGCAGAACTTGAAAATGCGATATAACATCAGAAGGGACGACAAGTGTGGGGATGAAAATCATCCCAAAAGGAATAATAATCAAACTAGATTTAAAGGAAATCCAGTGTAATCCAAATAGTCTGCTGCTGGAACGAATTTTGAGCATTGAGGACAGCCTCTTAACGAATCGTGAAAATGTGCTTTTAATATCCTCAATTGACTTGTTGACGATTTAATTTTTGGAAGAGGAATGGCTCGACAAGGTGGCCATTAACTTGGTATCTAATCTAGTGAAACGCTCCCTCACTGCTGAAGTGGCAAACCATCTAATACCGCTCGGCTTTGCCTTGACGCAACTGCCTAGTGCATCAAAACCTCCCATTAATGATCATCGGATGAGGTTGAGAAAACAGCATGAGGTACGGAAGATGGAAGCAAGGAATAGGTTGCCTCAAACCCTCGTTTTAGTATAGCTGGTAACCATGTGACTAAACGAAGAGTGGCAATCCGGCAGGAGTTATCACGCAACAAAAAGCGCGATAGCGGGAACTGCTCAGCAGAAGCTCTGCTTGTGAGAAAAAAAAAAAGAAAAAAAAAGAAAAAAAAAAAAGGAGCGTGACTGGTCCAGTCGGATAAGTTAAAGACTTTACCCTAGGAAGTTGGAATACTAGACGGTTTAGTTACTTGTTTGGGAAAGGTGACTTGGATTTTGATGTATTTGGCATTGTATGCCTTCAAGAGACCTGGTTGAGAAAAGCCCCAGTATTAGATGGTCATACTATCCATTTAAACCAGGCATTGAAAGGGCCTAAGGGGAGAGCGTTGTCTGCTCTACAGACAGCTGTTAAAAATGAAAGAGGATTTACTTCCATGGCAACGATTAACCCCAATGCCCATATACAAATAATAATATAATACGGGTGAATGGATCACGACCTAGTAGCCAAAGGTGGGTGGTTTTATTTAATCTGTATTGAAATAATAATGTTGAGGGAGAGTCACATTTCCAGTCAATAGTCATGGGCTTACTAGACAGGTCTTTTGAAGTATGGTCTAATCTGGTGATAATACTGTCTGGCGATTTAAATATTCATTGTTTTGATCAAAACTATGCCTCGATTGATGATATCCATGCGTCATCAACAAGATCTGAAAAGAGGGCATGCTTGGCGAGAAGTGCTGAGCCTTAAGAATATACACCTGTTGAATGGGCAGACCAAGTGAGATATAGCACTGAAAGCAACATGGAAAAGGGGTAGTGAAAGGAACGTTTTGGATTACATTTTTGTCTTGGGTAATATGTTTACGTGAAGCCTGACTTTGCAGGTTTGCCAGACAAACTATAGTGACAATGGTTTGGGGGTGTATGATCGTGGCAAACTGTTAGAAAAAAAAAAAACTGCCTGCATGCGATCACTTCTCAGATGATCAAACGCGCTCACACCAACCCACCCTGCACCCCCATCTACCTTCTCCCTTCCCTACTTAACTCTTTGCTCGTCACCTGGTCCACTTCAGCCCTGCGCGTCAGATCTGTTCCTCTAACGCAGGTCGGATCTGACATTTCAGGGTAATTATTTCCTTTTTTTTCTGTCCCACCCCCCTAGGATGGGCACTTTTTTGTGTGAATTCTTTCATTACATAAGGGTGAAGAAGGTCCAGCAGTCATGGAAGTCATCTGTGGTGGTGACTATCTTAAAGAAGGGCGTTTTTTAGGATTCGACCTATCGCTCTTGAAGTGGCTGGGAAGATCTTTGCAGCTCTGGTGCTGAAGGCCCTTTCAGGGTGGGTTATACCTCTGGAAATGACAATCCTTTGCAGTCGGATTTCGTAAAGGAGGTGAGCACCTCACTGAACGTGTGACTTATAAATGTACCTAGCCTTCATAGATCTGGCCCAAGCATTTGATACAATGATCATGGGAGTGCCCGGGTGGTATTTTAGAAGCAATGCAGGAGTTATATTCTCTAAAGGTTAGACTAGACTATAGGGACACTTTCCGATTCAATCCCAACTCGGAAAGGCCTTTAACAAGGGTGTTCACTTGCACCAGCCCTTTTTTAATGTATTTATTTCCGATTTATACAAAACATTAAAGGCTGCGAGAAGTTTCCCTCCTAATGTTGATGGTAACCCCTTAGATAGACTTGTATGCAGATGACTTGGTCCTAATTGACCAAACCCCTATCAGGTTGCCAAGGCAGTTAAATGTGTTGCAGAACTAGATTGCAGAACAGGCTAAAGATAAACGCTGCTAAATCCAGAATTGTAATCTTGCAGACGCCCAGGGATAAGAAAACTTGCAAGTACTCATGGTACTTGAGCAATGAGCGCTTGATAACTCCTTTGTATACTTGGGGATTTACCTGAAATATGACATTTAAGACCCTAGGGAACTATCCTTACATTAGCCCTACATTAAACGCGCTGCCAGACACATTAGACCCATCCACCCTAGTTAATGAATTTAACTCGGTCGCGGCCAACGCCCTGGATACTATTGCTGCGTTAAAGATGAGAAAAAGCAAACCCAGAGCACACCTAAATGCCTGGTTTACACCACACCTAAAATCCTTGAGAAAGGAAAAACGAAAGTGTGAAGCCACTTGGCAACTATTACCCTCAGAGGAGAATAAAGTAATCTTGATCAACACCTCAATAAAATACAAAACCGAATTACGGCGAGCCAAAAAGAAAACTGACAACAGAATAATGAAAGCTAAATCAGGCACCAAGGAGCTCTTCACAATACCAAAGGAATTGGAGAACCCCATCCTGGTACCGGACAACTGTGTCAAAAACAAATCTTGGTGCTCTGACATTTAGAAAGCACCAAATTACAAAACTGCCACCCTCCAAGTTAAAATTGACAAGAGAAAACTAAACATACCACCCACCGCCGGCCAGAGTAAAAAATAATCACATACCAATACCAAACCAGAACAGCTCACTGTTCTTTTCACAGAGAAGAAGTTTCCCCAAATATCAGTTTTTGTCCTGCCCAAGGCCAGTCCAGCACCGAAATGCTAGGCAATTCTCCTCTGAACAAGAGTACTAGAGCAACCCCATACACGTTTTTCAGCCTAGTTGGGCATTATCAGTGAGGTGAAGCTGTGTCTCTCTAAGAGCAGTGAGCAAGGGGTCCACGTCTGGAGTCCCCTGGTAACTTAGGGTGAGACCCAAAGTTACTTGGTATGCATTTATCTCTAAACATATAAATGCCTCATTCACTTCAGGTACCATACCGAGTAATCTTAAGGAATCCTGGGTCCCTCCTCTCCTTAAAAAGCAAATTGGTAGACTCAGCCATGCCCACAAATAATAAGCCAATCACCACGGTGCCATTTCTACTAAAGATATTAGATAGAGTGGCCTATTTACAGATACAGAATTATCTGGAGCAGCACCAACTCCTAGGCATCCGGCATCAGGTTTCAGACCACAGCACGGCACTGAAACAGCACTCATTGATCTTAAGGCCCAGGTCGACGAGCTGAGGGATCAGGGAAAAGCTGCCTTACTTCTCCTCTTGGATCTTTCAGCAGCGTTTGACCTGGTGGACCACAAAGTACTCTGTAACCATTTAAAATCAGCAGCACACTTCTCACCCCAAGCCATAGCATGGATCAATTCATTTCTAAGTGAAAGAACTATGAGGGTCTTCTCCACCACAGCAGCTGCTGACCCCGCTCCCATCACATGTGGTGTACCCCAGGGATCGTGCGTTTCCCCTACCATGTATAACATCTTTACCAAGCCCCTGTTCGATGATCTGGACCTTCTAGGTGTCACCTACACTAACTATGCAGATGACACCCAGATTCTCCTCCCACTTTCGGGGGATTATGAACAGGATTTACCTTGGTGAATAGGATATACCTCATCATCCAGGCATGGATGGCACTTCATGATCTATGCCTGAATGATGACAAAACGGAGCTCATCATCCTGGGGACGATGCATAACATCAAGAAACTTAGCCAGGACTACACAGCCTGTGTTATAGATGGACATACAATCAAAGTTGCCAAGGAGGTAAAAACACTAGGTTTTTACCTCGATTCTAGTCTTACACTGGCAGAACAAGTGACCACCATGGCATCTGCCACAGCCTACACTTGTAAGATGATTAGATCAGCAGAACCATACCTATCCACAAACAGCTGCACCAATACTGCAAGGCTCTCTACTTGGGAGCTAATAAATACATCACTAAGAAAATCCAAATACTGCAAAACAATGCCCAACGAGCAGCCCTAGTAATGTCCAATAGAGAACACATATCAACGATTAGAAGACTAACTAGCTTTCTACTATTGACAAAATCAAACTTAAAACTGCTTCCCTAACATGTAAATGCCTCAATAACTTAGCCCCTAACTACCTGACAGAGATTCACAAGAAGAGCCTCAACCAGACCTACCAGAGCAGCCTACACAAACTGTATTAGTTCCCCCCCCCTTCAAAATGACCACAATCGGAAGGAACAGCTTCCCTGTTAAAGCAGCTCAACTGTGGAATTCACTCCCGCCTACCTTAAGTCTGATCAATCTTACCCACACTTTCATTTAAACTTCATCAAGTGGCATAAAGAAAACGACCTATAGCTCCAGCATGACCGCCTACTTCTAGTACTTGACCTGTAATCTAGATTGGACCCTCTTCAGCTGTGGATCTATACCCGCAACTGAATATGTATTATATGTTGTATTGTATTGTTGTACTGACCTGCAGTCCTGTGACTACGTAACCTTGTAACATGTATGCAAGCTTAAAGTATTCTTGTCTTCGCACACTGATAACTTCAGGTCTGGTGCACGCTACACATAAAGAAACAACAAGAAAAGAAAAATGAATAATTTGGCAGCCCAAGGTCGAGTGATACTAAAGAGATACTGGAGATTTTCTCTTATCCCTGTTGTCTCTTTTTACCGTATAAAGGGGATTCCAATACAGACTTACGGTGCGAGGTCTGTTATGCACTACCAGCTAGAGTATGGGCAGTGCTTGAGGGTTTATTCTGGCAAAGGGTGCTGCGTGTACCAAAGTGTGCCGATCCAGGTTATAAGAATGGAACTGGGCCTCATCTCAATGTATGCAATGGTTGTTTGGAAAAGCTCATCATTGTACCGAAAACATTTTTAACATCTGACCCAGTGCATGGTTTTAATATGATAAAGGGTGAGCCAATACTAATAGAAGGGAATAAAATCTGCTGTGCGATATTAAAATATGTTAATTTAACTAATTTATTTTTTAGATGTGTTTTTGGAAAATGTATATGATAATGTTAAAAGGCTTTTTGTAAGCCAATTGCCAATACATACATAAATACTATAAACGTAGCCTGTCTGTGGCACCTGGAGAATCCTTTTCCTAGATTCTATGGTAGCCTGCCTGTCATGCCTAGAAGATGTACTAGGACTGCCAGTCCATCTGACTTTGCTTAAAAGACTTGAGGTTAGTCCCCCCCATAGTGTCTAGTAGAGTAAACAAGGGTTGTTTTTTTAACCCCCAGACAATTTGATGACACAGCAACATCAAAAGGTGGGCTTCATCTGAGCTCTAGGTACATATAAACGCACCACTTTCGTGGACATCTGCCGCAGGCATGGTTCTCCATCCGTACACATTAGAATGCAGCGCTACCTATGACACATTCGGTCTAGCTGGACACAAGCCTCTTACACTCGCACACACTCATGACCTCCGGCAGCACCCACCCACATGCCTGACCTCTTGGGTTGTTTACTGGAGCCTAGCCAGCCCATCTAACCTCTGATCATGGCCAAATGCGCACACGCACCCTAAGCCTTTGAGAATGTTCCGATACCTAGAGTTCGGTCCCAGAGGGCATTCCCACCAAAAGCGCACTGAAACTATAGTAATGTTAAAAGGCACATTACTACAATTACAAGAAAAAAGCTGGCAAGGAAATTGCTGTTTTCAGATGCCATACAAAGAACAAAAATATCCACGTGATCCTCTAAACTAACGTTACATGCTTTCAAATGCAACACAACTAAACAATGGATTGTATCCTGCCATGTTGTATTTCATTCAAATAATGTGAAATATTGATGAATATAAAAATAATGCAATTACAAGAAGCAACAGTTCTTCTGATTAAGATAACACTGTATTCAATTCAGTTCGAAATTGACAGCAGATGAACTCAGATTAAACTCGGAGCAAAATCCCTCCCACAAGAGACATGCTGTAACAAATCTTTGAAAACCAAATATAAAATGCACTCGGAAATGGGCCTCTTATGCAGGATGAGCGCTGGCGATCCAGTCACTCCAGTTGTGAGGTCTCCTGGGCCTAATGAGTTTCCAGCTGAACTCTGGAAGATATTTAAAGATATGGTCTCCAAAACTCTGCTCTCAATGTTTGTAGCATCTAAGGAAAGGGGCAAACTGTCCCACGACCTGTGTAGGGCTCATATTAGCTTTCTTCCTCAGGCAGATAAAACGCTTGATTGCACCTCGTTCTGACCAATCGCTTATTAACAGCAAAGCCAAAATGCTGGCCAGAACGTTGGCTCTGAGACTCATGGTAGTCCGCCCTGGGCTGATCCACCCGGATCAGTGTTTTTTTTTTTACCTGACCGGGCGACCCGTATGAACATCCATAGACTCCACTTGGCGTTAGACAAGGTGGATGTCATACGCAGTCCTCTCGCTGTGGTGGCAATGGACTTAGAAAATGTTTTTAATACCATTTATTGGGGTTATTTATGAGCAGTAACGAGAGGTGTGGGTGTGGTCCAATCTTCTTGCAGCGGATAGGGCGGTTATATATGCACCTGACAGCCAAAATCCGGGTTAACGGAGTGACCTCGAAATACTTCCCCTCTGGAGCGAGGTACACGCCAGGGCTGTCCCCCTCTCTGTTGCTCTATTTTGGCCACCGAGCCACTGGTGATATGGCAGAGAGTAGATCCACTATTGCCAGGATTCGTGTGGCCCTCAAGGCAAGGAGGGTAGAGTCTCATTGTATGTAGATCTACTACTGTATATCAGGGATCCATGTAGATCTACCACTAGGGTTATTACTATATCCTGTTCTGGAAGGTCCGGAGGCGTTCCGCCTCCTGTCCCCCCCTGCACAACTGCACCTCGTCTGTTGCAAGCGATTCTTTTAAGTACCTGGGTATTCAGGTTAGCCGAGACCCTGGGGCATTCCTGTCCAGAAATTTGTGACCAATCAAGAGGATTTCAGGCGGATGTTCACTTTTGGGCAGCTCTACCCCTCTCGCTGCTTGGAAGGGCTGCTCTTTTTAAGAGGATGGCCCTTCCGAAGGATTTGGAAGTACTTCCAAATCCTCCAGTCAAGATACTGATCAAGGAATTTTATATAATCGAACAGTCCATGAGGACGGTGTTCTGGGGTGGGTCCCAGCTTAGACTAGTGTTGGGAACACTGTGCGGCTCGGTCTGGGAGCATGGGGTTGCTCTTCCCGAGGTCAGGAAATATGACTGGGCGGTACAGCTAGCCGCCGCTATTGAATTGCTTCTCTCCTACCCACACATGAGCCTCGAACAATGCGTGAGGCGGAAGATTCTCTTTTTACTCAATATAGTGGTGGGAATGGGCGGGGATTGACTGTTGCATCGCAACAGGTTATTCATGCACACAAGATGACAAAGGCAATGGGACGGGACGGGGTGGTGACCATGGAAGCCACCCTATGGGACAAACAGAACTTGCCAGAAGTCTGGAAACTAACTTTTAGGGAGTGTTGGTGGGTTAAAGGTATCCAGCTGGTAAGAGATGTGATTCCTGGAGGTAGACTGAAAACTATTAAGGGAATTGCAGAGTGGCTACTGGCTGATAGCGCCAGACGGATAAAGAGACACCCATTTTAGACATGCAATGTTCACACAAACCCAGGAGGTTTAAGACTACCCAATCCAGATCAAACTAAGCTAATAACAAAAATAATTCTCAGGTGGCATAGCGTCATTGTATCAAGTAGTTATTAACTTCACGATGAGAAGGGTTTTGGGTTACAAAAAGGGTGAGGAATGGCAGGAGGCACCAATGGCCTACCACCCCAACCCCGGATTTATTATACTTGAGACCTGTTCAAATGTGGCTGTACCTAGATTCTGCGAGGTCGTTGTGTGGTGGGCACCTTTTTCACATACTCTGGCAACGGCCGATGATTAGGAGATTCTGGCTTGGGGTACAGAGGCGACCGTCAAGGATACTTTTGCAAACCATACCAGATGATCCAAAACTGCCCCATCTAGCTATATGGGGAGAATCAACCTTTACAAGATTCGAAAAGAATTGCTTGTGTCAACTGCATTGATTGTTACAAAACGAAATATGTCATAGGGTTGGGGGTAGGAGGGACTATGGACCCGCCAAAATATTCTGAACAGTTACTAGACATGGACCACTGTATGTCCATGGAGGAACAAGTGTATAGGGCCTAGGGGGTGCCTGGAAAAAGTCTTTACAATTTGGGACAAGTGGGAGGTGGCGGATTAAGGTTGGGTGGGTACGTCTTGACTGCATGGAACATTTCTCATGTCTTGTGGATTTGTTTTGGTTCTTTACTCTATCGATGTGCTGCTATTTCATGTCTAGATGCTAGAGTTAAGCCTTGATTTTTGTGTTACATGTTATAAAAATTCAATAGAAACTTTAAACAAAAAAGAAATGGGCATCTTGCAACGGGGCTAAACATCATTTGAGCTGAACAGATGCACAAGTGTATGTCCACCTTCAAAAGCAAATGTGTCCATTACAAATGGCCCTATTCAGCTCTCTGTAGTAACCTACCCAGCTAGATGATGGGCTATGTGTAACGGGAACAAAGGGTTCTGTTATTTTACTCATATCCATCACTGTAAAACCATCCATGAGTACCTGTACAACTGTCCTGGAGCAATGAGACAGCCCCTCCTTCAATGCATTTCTCAAAATGAGTTAAATAAGTATACATGGTAGCATGAAACCAAAATGCAAAAGCTAATATTCATAACTTTTGAATGATGAGATATAGGAACAAGAAACAAACTGTCTGAAAGATTAAAGATGCCCCTTCGATTTGATACGTCTAGGATTATTTAAAATAAGTTAAATATTCTCAGAATGATAACCAAATATGCCACAAAGACGTGCCGCAAGTGCCTGCATGCCTCTTAGAGCACAGGTTTTGATGATTGTGGTCTCATTGATTTAGCATATTGCTGTCGAAAATAAGAAACTAATTTGCTGTCCAAAAGATGCAGTGGTTTTGCTGCCACCAACTTTTCTAACCACAAATATGAAAATTAAAATCATCCGATGAAGATCGGGGATGGTTATTCAATAGGAGTGTCTGACTGTCAGGTAAACCAAGGAAAGGGTTGGGCCAATCACAATGTTAGATTATTAGGACATAGCCTGAGAAATCTGTAGACTTTAAAAACCGTGAGCACAGAAGAGGGAGTTCAGACACTGTTAAGAGCTGTAGGGAGGAGGAATAGCGGTCCCCATTAGATGAAGGCTGAATATCGATACCATGTAGAGAATTGGGCCTTGTTCATGAAGGACTAGAACCATCTCAACTGGAGGGAGTCCTACCTATAAGGAAAGGACTAAGAAGGTCATACTGACCGAGACTCCCTGGGAATACGTAAGGGTTCATGTGGGCTCCATGCAATGAACGATTAATTCAATGTGAGCATGACATCTCCACAAATAGAATTAGAGAAGTACCCTGGAATGAGTTCCCTGTTTTGGACCTGCAGTGCAAGGGAAGCACTAGGGGTGTCCTTTCCAAATAGAAGAATCATAATATTCTGTGTGAAATGCAATAGTGCTTCCATTATGTTGAAAGCTTAGTGAGACTTGCTTGTGTATAGAAGGAAAAACGGCAGCTCTACACAGAAAAAGTATAGCATTCATGGAAAGAATAGGATATTGTGGTTTGCCAAGGTGAATTACATCTGGATTTCATTGTATTGAAGGTTGAGGAAGATTATAATTACAAAAGGTTTATTCGCTGTTGTAAGCACTGTCAAATAGGGAACTTTTCTTTACGTAACTTTATAACATAAAAAGTGATATTTTAAAAGTACCCTAAGTGCCATCACCAATCTAGTCAACATTACTGTACTATGGCCGGATGAAGATCAGTTTCCTAATATATGTTCTGTGAAGGGCATAGTTAGGAGAAAGTATTTCTATTCCCAGACAAATAGCGTGAATGTAAATCCCTGGCACCTACGTATACTGAAACTGCACAGGGGGACTGGACTCTCTGTCTAGTGATAGTGTAGAGGGGGGGTTTATATTTGTTCAATACAATACAATCTAAAATATTCTTCCAGGTTGGGTTGGGAGATTGAACCTGTGTACTTTTTAAATTGAAAACATTACTTTACTAACCCAAAATCCTGCAGACTTAAGCAAATATTGTGCAAACTACACACACATGCAAGTAGCCTACAGCGCCACATTGGGACTGTATGCAAGAGGGCATTATATTGGTGTGCCCATACAACGTAGTGTTAATATATTAATCAAACTATATCTTACAAAGGGAAACATTTTAAAGAGGCTACATCCTTTAGAATTTGGATGTATTGGTTTGTACCAAGGTTTTAACATATGGTTTTGGCCACTTTAGAAGATGCACTTTCATAGTTGAGGGAGGTGGTAACATGCGATGATCTGGTGGAAGACAGTCTGCCCTAAGCATGGTAAAGCTTTGAGACAAGAAGATTAGCCGGTTAGGTGTCTGAAATATATCATACCTTGGGGGTTGAGAGCCTTCGTGTCCTTGCAAGTTAAATTTGCTGCCTATTTGCACAGAGGAGTGGTGTATGGTAAAAAATAAATGAACAAAAAATACAACAAGAAAAAAAGAAGGTAGTTTGTGTTTTAATTGTCCCAAAACAATATCAAAATACTATGAGTGTTACTATGACCACCACCACCATGTGAAATACTGATCATTGTATTTTATATGGTATGTTCTTCATTTAACAAACTTGCCCACAATTGGTCTAAGAGTTTATCCAGTTCCCCAGATCTCATAACTTTAGTTATTTGGTTTGGTGAAAGGGAAGCGCTGCGATTATAGAATATTTGACAGACCAGCAGCATCCCGGGGGAAGAGTGACCATAGCCGCCCTCAGGGAGCATGTGTCCATGAGTGGTGCTCATTTGACTTCCTATAACTTTACCGTTGTGGCAGGATATGTTAATCTCCAAATAGAACCCCTAGAAAGAGCTTTGGGACGACCAGCACCAAGCGTGGGATATCCCGCAACTGAAATCCAATCTTCCCTTTGAACACCTCCTCAGGCCATAGATTCGGCCTCCATGATTTGCAACTCAGACCTAAGAGCATGCAATGGAAGGTTTGCAATGCAATGGACCAATCAGCAAAGATGACTTTCAGGGGGACATACCTGGAGATCTCTCGACTACTACATCCTCTTTTCAGGACCCAATTGGGACCGACTGATTGACTTTGTAATGGATGACGGAACTGAAAGTGACAATTTCCGATTATGAGATTCGCTGGAGACAGCAGGTAGTCAAGTAGCCCTTGCAAGCAGACAAATTCACAGTAGGTGGAGGTTTGTGGCCAGGCCAGGAGGGCGATAAAAGGATCCAACTCCCTAAGACTGAAACCTAATCTATATACACTGCAGTCCTCGATAATCTACAAGTGATCTGCAATACAGCCACCAGTAAACCACACATTCTAAGTAAATATGAGAAATTAGTCACAAAGTTAGTCCCATTTGTCGCAGTCCCTCTTAATAAAATCAAAAAATCTGTTATACTCAGGCTAGGTTGGTATGACCAAACCGATCATAGTGCCAAAACTAAATTATTGAATGTTTAAAGTCTGTGCTGGGGATTGATAGGTCACAAACCCGGATTCTCTGTGTGAATTATAAGCGCTTGCTTGGCATCAAGGAAAAAAAAAAAAAGGAGCATGCTCAGGAGAAATGGTCCGCCCTTTTGACTGCTCTTCAAGCAAGAGATTGTGTATCTTTTTTGAAACTGGTGTCAGATAGAGACCCGAGTGGTGACCAGGGACTGCACTGTTGTGTTGGTGCAGACTAAAGGTGGTTGCATTTTTCTAATTTATACAAGGACCCTACCCCATGTTCTGCGCGGTCAGGCCAGCATTCCCCCCCCCCCCCCCGACAATAAACCATTGTGTCAGTTGCGGATGTAGTGATAGCCCTGAATTCCTTGAAGAGCGGAAAGTCTGCAGGCTCTGATCTAATTCCAATAGGCTTGTTCAAGGAGGAGGTAGTGATTTGGGCATCAGTCTTATCCAAAGTATTTAACGCCATACTAGATAAAAGGGTATACCCCCATCATGGGAAAAAGCTGTGATCCTTCGAGTTTGTAAGAATGGTGGTAGAGATTTCCTGGGAAATGAATGTCCAATCTCGGTCCTGGGCGGTATAATTTCCCCATTTGCCAAAATTATTCTAAAATATCTTCAAGACTGGGCAAATCGGGGATATATATTCCATGACTTACAGGAAGGCGTTAGAGAGGATCGAGGCACAATCAACCAATGTTTTATGTTTTTACTATTGATCCAGAAATATACGGCTCTTAAAAATATGCACTTATATATGTTTCCTTTTTAGATCCAAGGATAGTGTTCGACTCATTTTCAGAACAACCCTGTGGCAAATCCTTACTGCATGTAAAGCCCCCCCTCCCAAAACCCCCTAAATTTAATTCATATAATTCACCAGCTATTCTGAAAATGGGTCTAGCGTTCGATTTGGGTTGGGAGGCGAGCTAACACGCTCTTTTACTGTATAGAGGGTTCCAACAAGGATGTTTTGGCCCCCCTTCATTTCTTGACTTTAAAGATTGAATAAGAAGGGTTGCTTAGAGATTGCCAAGACTGTCCCAAAATGGGCCAAGAGAAGTACCCAGCTTTGTTTTAGGCAGACAACGCCGTCCTCGTATCTACCACCATGCAGGCAAAGAACAATAGAAAGTGATTTGTTTAGAAAGTGTGAGGAGGGCATTGAGCCAAATATTGACAAATCCAATACAATGGTGTTTAAACCCCCCCCCCCAACTCAAAACCTCATCAAATGAAACTGGAAGCAAGTGGTCAGGTTTTAGAGCAGGTTAAGTACTACGACTATTTAGGGTTGAGATTCCAAGAATCTGGTGGTTGGTCCAAACAAATTAACAATTCCTCCATCGTCTTGGAAAAGGTCAGAGGTGCTATACTATCTTTCCATGTGACACATGGTAGTGGGGCTATTTCCCCAGCACTAGACCTCTTTCTCAAACAGGCTCTTCCAGCTGCCACCTATATCTCAGAGCTTTAGGGCCACTGATATTTCTAAAATCAGTACTCCTGAGCACATGCTTTAAAAAAGCTTCTAATGTTACCTCCCAGTGCCCCCTTAGCTTTGGTCTATTTAGAACTTAACATATTCCCGGCCGTTTCCTCAATTCGTGCAAGACCAGCTCTCTTCTGGGCCAGGTTATGGAATCAACGTGGCTTGGAATTCTATCAGGCGGCTTTGCTGCATTTCCTCGCTCTGGGGTGAGGAAAAAGTGTAAAAATTGATCTCTAATGTTAAGACTGATCTCCAGGATCTGGATGCCACTGCTCTATGGCTACCCCAAATGGCCTCCACAACCTCTTCTACAATGATTCTGAAGCGTACTTTAAAGTCCAGGAGCAGCAAAACTCTTGGGATCGATGCCACTGGTCTGAAGACAGAAAAAGTGGGTATCACTTAATCCACATAACAGGCTGACAGGTGAATATCTGTCTCTATGGAGCCACGCAGCCACTGACTTCGACCAGTCAGTTATCAAGTCAATACTAGAATACAAAGTAACGCAAATAGATCAATAGAGGGTAGAGCGCACAGACTGATGATATTCACCAGAAACAAATATGGTCTAAAGACGGGCCTACACTATCTCAAATACAGGATGTCCCCAGGCTTCAAATCTTACCTTGACATTATGTTTCCACCATTTGAAAAATGTTTATATCTAAGATATGGATTGGGCATTTTACCTGTTGCCGCTTTTACCAAAAACCGGTGGGTATCCAACACAAGTATATGCCGCCTTTGTGGGGCTGCAAAGGTGTCAATTATACACTGGTCAAACTGGGACCTAGATATTCTACCTCCAACATTGATAATAACCCTATCACGGTTGCTAGTGAGGTGAAAACACTGGGTTATTACCTGGATTCCACCCTCTCCTTCAAGAAGCAGGTTAACGGGATGGCATCCGCCACTGCATACACTTGCAAATTGATTAGAGCAGGCAAACCCTTCCTGTCCAACAACAACTGCTTGACCCTGGCCAGAGCACTTGTTCAGGTCCAAATTGGATTATTGTAATTCTCTCTACATCGGAGCAAATATAGAGATCATCAAAAAAATCCAATCCCTCCAGAACAATGCTCTTAGAGCCACCATTGGTATTGCCAGGAGAGAACATATCTCCGAAACCAGAAGACTAAATAATTGGCTGACAACACATGATAAAATACAACTTAAAGCCGCCTCACTCACTTATAAATGCATGAACAATGCTGCTCCCCGTTATCTGACAGAGATTTACCAGCAAAGTTCCCACAAGACTCACCAGACTATCTAGCACTAATTGCCTACTAGTACCTAGATTTAAACTCTCTAGAGTAGGGGGCCGCAGCTTCATGGTCAAGGCGGCCCAACTATGGAACTCGCTACCCCCTCCTATGTGAGAGGAGCAATTTTACCTAAAATTCTGTCAGAATCTCATAAAATGGTTTAAAGACTGACAAGACAGACATTTTACTAGTAAAGCCATGATCTTCCAATCAGTCTAACCTACCTCTGGGTGACCCTGGACTACCCTCACACTCTTGTACATATTTGTGTCTGCATTATCTGTGTCCCTAGGATATTGACAGATGACATCCTCAATAATGCCACATATAAGATCTGATGTATATAGATTCTTTCATTGTATAATTAACTGTATTTGTTAATGTGATTATGCTCTGTGTAACTAAGCTGTAAGTTCTCTTCTGCAATGCGCCCCGATACCTACAGGTCTGGTGCGCAATACAAGTAAAACAAACACTTCTTGTTGATTTGGAATGTACTCACCAACCTGAGAAAAAAGTATCTAAAAAGCCGATCCCGAGAGTCAGGGAGTCGCCAGATAGCAATGGCTGAAAGATTGCTGAGCCAATGCGCCAACCTGCCTGTAATGTTTGCAACTGCACGTTTTATACAAAGGGCCTGGTAACTAAGGAGGAGCCTGCGACTGACTGCAGGTAGCGATGTTGTTAGTTGATGTTGCCGAGGCTGAGAGATTCTCTCCTCGTCCCACACTGCTTCCTATCACTTTTTGAGCAATGCTCCCCCCTTGAGATCTACTATAAACCCATTTATTACATAACGCACTCGCGGTTTTTATGAATTCTATTTCTTTCAAAATTGTTTTGATTTTAGCTTGATTGTTTTTAAAAGGTCCGATGTGCCCCTGAAACGGAAAAAAGGGGATCAAAAGCGCAATTGCGACTGTACTATATACGTTGGGGTGATGTTTTATTTTATTATATTATATGCTGTTGTATTCCCCTGTACTTTCATGGCTCTTTTGCCGAAATAAAGTTTTTACTGACTGACAATTGGTCTAATCAACATAAAATCACATCAAATCGAGTTTATTCGAAACACAATTCCATTAAACCTTCCGATACATAAAAACATCACATTATACAATCATTTGACAAAAAGATACCATAAAAGAAACGAGGCAATAAAAGTCTGCCCCATTTTACATAGACCAACAATCTAAAAATCTAACCAGCATGCTCAATGTGCATTTTTAAGAAAACGTATATCAAGGCCTTTAGTGGGCTATAGTTTTTTTTGCAATTTGGCTCCCATATTCAAAGAAATGTAAGATATCTTAGAAGTGACCATGTTAAGGAGAACTGGCTGCGAGTAAAAATAGCAGGGCTGGTCTGAATTTTTTGAAGGCTATAGCCCTAAAAACGGGATCTAAGAAGTGTTGGGGGGGGCATGGAATATGTTGGGGGGAAAAAAGGATTAAATGGAGCAAGTTTTCGATGTTAAAGATACAGATTGGGCAGATCAAATTATTTACGGGCACATACACCCACACCCACACACACCCACCCCCACCTACACACCCCCCCCCCTAGTTCAGATTGTTCTCTATCCAGCTGGTAGCTTAGTTGAATTGCTGAAATACCAGAGTCTGCCATGGTTTTGGTCATGGGTGCATTTCAGAATAAAACATCACAGTTAGCTACCAGCAGAGAATTTCTAATAAAAGCAAACCAAGTTACCTTCAAAGCATTTTGTTACTGCCCAACAGGGATTAGATGATTTCTCTAGTCAATACAGTTGTCTCATTCGGCCAAACGCATTGCCACAACTTTACAAGTTCCAGCTTCAACGCGTCTTTTATTGGAGACACATTCAATTAATTATGAAATCACATAAATTGGTGCCGGTAGTAGGAGGCCCAGGATTTGTTTAAAGTAAAAATTCTCCAAAACTGATGAGGGGGAAATTATTCCAAACCCCATATGCCAGCCTCATATAAAGCTATGGCTATTGGTTTAATTTTGTAGATCCTTAATATCATAGGGATCGGTTGTGCTTTGTATGCGTTATGACATTTTTTTATCGCCCGTGTCATCTTGGATAACTGTTTTGTTAAGTGTGCTTCCACATTTCCATTTTTTGTGTATGTGATTCCTACGTTAACATAGGATTCTGTTAAAATCAACATTACTATACGCTTAAAAATGCCTCTACTATATTTTGAATGTGGTTTTAATGAAGTTCATTGCAGACAATTTGAAAAACAGGCATCTTCAAATAACTAAGATGTGCAGGTATTTCCCAATTTTATATTTTCGCTAAGCCCCACTTGGGTAAAAAATATTGATGGCTAGACTGCTTTTATTTTCTTTTAAAACTAGTACCACCCTTCCCTTTTAAAAGATCCTTGCACTTCCATGTACATCCTCTGTGGTCCTGGGGGGGGGGGGGAGGGGCGCCTAGGGGAGGAGATGGCCGGGCAGTTAAGACTTGCCACTGTGCATCATGGAATCAACACAAAAAAAAAAGTGTATGGTGACTGCATTCGAGGATGCACACAGCACGGTTCGGAATCTAGTAAGATTGAATTAGCAGTGGCTAAAATCAGCTTTTGGGTGTTGAGCATCCCCCAGTAGGCAGGAGCTACAACTGGGGAAGGAGAGGCGAGTTCACAATGCACTGTAAATCTAACTCCCAAAGGAGTGGCACACTTTAGCTTGTTTCCAGGATTAAGTATAATCCATTATTTTTAAATGTGTCCTACTTCTTCTTTATTAACATTCTCAAGTACTCAAAAGTTAAAGTGACATATGCTTGTTGCAGGGTACCAGTTCGCCTTTGGAGCCAAAATGTAGCCCCTGGTAGCTGCTGGATTGAAGCTAAGGGCAGAAGCTAAACAGCTACCAGCAGCAACTTCGAACCCTAGCACTGGAATGGTGGCTTTGGGTTAGCCGTCAACAAGCTAACAAACATGTTTCGGGAATATTTTTTCTCCTACATTGTAACCGGCAGGTTACACGATTGGCACGGATTTGCTTAACGAAAAAAAAGCAGCTAATCATCTAGTTTTCGTTTTCTTTAGTCGAGCGCCGTCTTCCCGTATGGCACGGATTTCTAGGATTAAATTCAACTAATGAGGCAATAGAAATGTCCATAGATTGCAGCAATTTGTTCAGGTGATAAATGCAGTATTTTCCCCCAGACACTTGTAAATCCAGATACTGTTCGACTCAAACAACCGTGGTTGCATTTCCTTTACAACACAGATTCGTGCGTCTCCTCCAGATGCAAGTTCTCTGAACACACGCATACATTTGAACACAAAGCACGACTCTGTAGGTGGCCCGACCCTTCCCCTGCATCATGAATGGCGTTAACGACCTCAAACAAATGTCATTTTGAAACTGAATTCAATCACGATAAAGCTTTCCACGTGGCGAGCCTGCTTCGAGGGTGGTCTGCCCACAAAGCCGCTTCTGCTTATTTTTTTAAATAAAGAATTCCAGCCAGTGTTTGCTAGAGTTAGAACCAGACTCCTCCTCACAACGAAGGCCGACAATTCGGCTTTTCACAAAGCGCGGCATCACCCAAAACCCCTCCAGCAAGCACTGAGAAGAACGACCTGCTTCGACCATCTTCCAGGGCAAAACCTGCGCACGTTTAACAAGTGGAAAGAACGAACTCGCTGCCATCGTTTGTCAAAAGTTGGGTTTTTAAAAAGTGAACAAGTTTCCTTTTAAAATATGCTAATGTGATTATATTTTTTGATAGTAAAGTACCTACCTTTTAAGTATATTTCAAGTCACGAGTTCTGAGACAGTATACAGGCGGGCCGCGAGATGCCTAAAACTGCTGTCCAAGTGGCATTTTCGTTTTTAATAATTCATGACATCATTGCACTGGATATATTCCCTTTGTTTACCGTAGAATGGGTTCAACGTAGAACAATCTGTACTTAATAGCAAAACATACAGGTTGAATTAGCAATCTTAACAAGTTTAAAAATATCAATGTTAAAAGGGATGGTCTAGTAAAAAATGTTATTTAAAAAATAGATAGGCCACATAAAAAAAAAAATACTAGCATCCTCAGTTTTAAAACTTCCTATGTAAAATTTTGAGCTATTCAAGCTCAAAATTCGAAAAAGCAAGCACAGGGGCACAGCCATTTTGTGAAATGGAGGCCCTCCTGTGCTGGCTTTTGCGGCACTAATGAAGGAAAAGCCAGCCAGCTGTAGTAAAAGTCTACCGCTGGGTGGCTTTCCCTTCATTAGTGCCGGGACTCAGAGGACGCGGACCGGAGACCAGAGCAGGAAAGCTGCAGCTGAATCTCGGTAAGTGCTATTTATTTTTTTTACAAAAAATAAGCACTAGCTGCGTTTTTTTTTCTAAGTTTTTCGGGCTGGAGGAGCCCGGAAAACTTAGAAATAAAACCGCAGCTTTAAAAACGTTGTATTTATGTTTGCGGTCGCTTTTGAAGCGACCGCAAACATAAATACAACACAACCGCGTGTGTTTCTGCCTGCTGTGGCTATCACTTTGGGTCTCCGGTGCTCCCCGGAGACCCAAAGTGATAGCCACAGCAGGCAGAAACACAAGCGGTTATGTTTACATGTTTCTACCTGCAGCTGATTTCCCATTTGGGGCTCTCGGGAAAGCAGATTCAGGTAGACACAACACGGTTGTTTTCCGCAATGCCGCGTTGTGTCTGCCTGAATCTGCTTTTCTATTTGGGGCTCTCGGGCTCCCCGTGGGGAGCCCGAGAGCCCCAAATGGTAAAGCAGATTCAGGCAGACAACGGGGTTGTTTTCCGCAATGCCGCGTTGTGTCTGCCTGAATCTGCTTTACCATTTGGGGCTCTCTGGCTCCCCGTGGGGAGCCCGAGAGCCCCAAATGGTAAAGCAGATTCAGGCAGACAACGCGGTTGTGTTGGAAAACGCTGCGGTTTTTCTTATCAAGTTTCTCAGGCTCCTCCGAGCCGGAGGAGCCTGAGAAACTTGGAAAGAAAAACCGCAGCATTTTCCAACACAATAACGTTGTATTTATGTTTGCGGTCGCTTCAAAAGCGACTGCAAACATAAATACAACGTTTTTAAAGCTGCGGTTTTATTTCTAAGTTTTCCGGGCTAAAACCGCAGCTAGTGCTTATTTTTTGTAAAAAAAATAAATAGCACTTACCGAGATTCAGCTGCAGCTTTCCTGCTCTGGTCTCCGGTCCGCGTCCTCTGAGTCCCGGCACTAATGAAGGGAAAGCCACCCAGCGGTAGACTTTTACTACAGCTGGCTGGCTTTTCCTTCATTAGTGCCGCAAAAGCAAAAGCCAGCACAGGAGGGCCTCCATTTCACAAAATGGCTGCGCCCCTGTGCTTGCTTTTTCGAATTTTGAGCTTGAATAGCTCAAAATTTTACATAGGAAGTTTTAAAACGGAGGATGCTAGTATTTTTTTTTATGTGGCCTATCTATTTTTTAAATAAACATTTTTACTAGACCATCCCTTTAAGGCTTGTTGTGTAGTTCAATTTGGTGAAATACAGATTGATCCACACTCCATTATACTGAATTAAACTGAGGGTGCACTAAAAACACACTAGCATAAATATTTGCTTATCGGAGGAAAGAGTCCAGAAAAAGAACCTGAAGAGCTAGACCTGGGGTTCTGGCGGATGTCTGTGGTCAGAGTGTCTAAAGTACTGATTTCTTAACTGTTGAAATGTTTGATGAATGACATGTTTTGGCCGGAGTGAGTGTAGTCAGAGCGTCAGTTGAAGACAAGATTGTTGATGAATGGATGTACCAGTGGGTCTTCTACCCTATACTGATGTACATGAACACTCTACGGTTAATAAAGGATAGTCCACTATTTACCTGGAAGTCTCCAGTGCGATTCCTGGCTGATGGCCTTTCATTAATCCTAACAACGGCAACGAGAATGTAGGAAGACTTGCTGTGAGGGGAGGGGGGGGGATGGGGCAGCAGTAGGGGGAAGAAAATAAGGCATGACCCATCACACACCCCGGGAGCATCCCACTGCCAGCAACCATCTACACTAACTGTTGCCATTTGGAAGTTGTGACTGACTGTAGCGAGCACCTGGTTTGGAGCAAATAGGGAGGCCCTACTTCCTGGAGGAGCTGGCCTGCCTCTGTTGAAGATTTTGGCACTGGTAGGAGGCAGAGCGGTTTTGGCTGCCTCAGGACGATGTCGCTGGTTTGAAGAGGTAGGCATCCCGTGTTGCCCCACCGGCCAGCACCTAGTCCTGAACAAGCGCAAGAGAAAGTCTGAGCTTTGAGGCTTGCCCCGCACTAGCACAGGGTAAGCAACAAAAAGCAGTGTCTGCGAAGCTCAGAGGCGATCGGCCAGGTACTGGAAATCCTCTCCCTGCAGCCCCTATTGCACAATGACATCGGTACTGGGGAAGGAGGCACGCGCTTCAAATAAGAAAAGCAATGGCTGTGCATACTCACACAGTGATGCAATACTGAAGAAGCCATGCTACCTATGGGCACAGCTGGAGGATTTAAGCAAGTATGACATGCACCTAGATGGACAAAAAGGAGAAGTCCCAATGTGTCATATCTGCTCTGCTGAAGGGAGTAAGCCTACAAAATAATGCAAGTTAGATATCAGCCTGGAGATCAGGCATAGAAAAGTTGAGTAAGCACCAAAGTGCACACCAACATAAGCATTGCAGCAAGGACGTGCTTCTACCCAATAGTCCTTGATGCCTTTTGTGACATCTACACCCCCAGCATGTAGGCCCAAGGTACTTCACAAGGATTTTAGAGCAGTGCAATCAGTCATTCTGCCCGAGAACTGTGACCAATGGGATCGGAGGGCCCACTGAAGAGACCTCATTCTCAGATGGGCCTCTGGCACCAGAAAAATGCAGGATGCCATGAGACCGAGCAACCTCAGAAAAATTGAAGGCCGGTAGACGTTGGGCATTCTGAAACTTCATGACCATCTATTAAATGTAATGAACCCTCACCTTGGTGGTGAGGCTTCCCTGAGGAAGAGTCCTGGGCCGCTCCAATGAATTGAAGCTTTTGAGAAGGCATGTGGGACTTCTTGAAATTGAGGGGGAAGCCAAGTTTGTGGAGAGTGGCAGGTGATGCTGAAATGTTCCAGGACCTGTTCAGGAGAACGTGCCCTGGTTAGCCAATCGTCCAGGTAGGGGTAGAGGATATTCCCCCCTCCCACGCCCCTGGAGACTTACTACCACCATCAACTTGGTGAAAACCCCTCTGGCGGAGAGGAGCCCAAATGGCAGAACCTGAAACTGAAAATGGGTACTGCCAACAGCGAACCTGCAGTACTTCCTGTGCTTGCGATGGCTAGGTACATGAAAGTAAGCATCCTGAAGGTACAATGATACCATCCAATCCTTACGCGTCTGTCACAGCAACATTAATCCATTTCTCACAATATATCTCTAATTCTCTGTAGTTATTCCCAAGAACAGATTCCACAGGGTCTCATACCATCTCTCTGCACTATTCTGTAGTTTTCCAACTGAGGTGCACTCCACATAACTATCCACTAGGGGATCAGCCTTAATGTTGCCTCAAAAGAAATCCCAGATGGGATAATTCCATGGGGAGGAATTCTGGACAATGGAAACATTCTCAATTACCCCTAAACAGTCCAGGTTGGCAAGACCCAATGGTATTGAAACCTTTTCATACCAAGTCCACCAAACCCCCTTTGAGTACAAATGTTTCTGGGCACCCCACCTAAGGGTTAGCCCCCCCCCCCAATCCCACAGGGAGCCCAAAGGATGTTTCAGTGGGGTCCCAGGCTCTTTAAAAAAAAGTATTAAGGTGACTGTTTTTAATAGAAAATATAAGCAGTAGAAACTATGCTTACATTTTACAATAGTAACAGTCATCTTAATTTTTTAAAGAGTCTGCCCCCTCCCCCCGCCCCAGACCTCCTTTGGGCTCCAAAGGGGGACCAGCCCCCCTCCCAGTTGGAAGACCACTGCGCGCACGACCCCCATAGTTCAATCCCATACAGGACAACAGGCTTCGCTTGTGGTCGGTAGATTTCTAGGGTGGGGAACATAGCTTTTCCATCCAAAACATCTACCAAAATCGAGATTTGCCTCCTCCTGCACCCATCTACTCGGCACCAAGCCTCTTTGTAATTTGAATTTTCCACAAAATCCTATGGTTTAGGCTAAAACCAAAAACACTTCCTCTGCTATCTGGAAATTAAATACTGGCTTCCTATGACAATTACATGCCATGGTCTTTGTTTTCTTAAGGTTGATAGTTTGTTCCTTGCTCTTAAATATTCTTTTAATTAATGTTCTAGCCTAAAGAACTCCAGGCCTACATTAATGACCAACCACAAAATATTCACAAGGACAAGTACCTTCAAGATGTTTGCAAGCTCCACCACATGAATATTATGATCTGAGGAAACTAAATCCACATTGTGCGACTACTCCTCCACGTGCCGCATAAAAAACACAGAACTGAAGATTGGGCGCAGGGGGGGTTGGCAACAGAATCATATCCTTCATTAAGTGTAGGACCACTTTGTCACATGCACAGATGATGATGATGTAAATACACGAACTGTGTAAGCAGTACCATCAGACCCTTACATGAAAGAATAACCTGAACATTTGAGAATAACACAATCATGATGAGTGGTATCAACTTTCTGGAACACTAGATGGAACATTAACATGAAAACACATTCTGTATAAAGCTTTTCGGCATCTTGCACATACTGAAAACATTAAGATGTGGACATAAAAAATTATTGCTTCCAGACAACAGGAAGCACAAACTGGTATTGAAAATGTAGAAGAGTGCGCATGCGCGAGCCGCACATGAGGAACTAGGCGCGTCGGCTCCCGGTGGCCGCGATAAATATCCTGTAAATACTCTGCTCCGAGAATTCGCCCGACCTCCCGAAGCAACACAGCAGTGGCGGACCCATCCAGGCACTACCAGCTGCAGCCTCGAGCATAATCGGAGCGGGGGGCGCGAGAGACGCCCCTGTGCCCGCCGACGCAAGACTCGCCGCCATTGCTGGGCGGTTGACGGCGGCTCCTCCGCCCCTCCCTCCATGGGCTGCGGCGGCCATTGAGGCCCCTGGGGAGCGAGTGAGCCCGGGACGCCTGTTTGCGGCATCGCTCCGGCTCCTCCAGACTGCCGTCCGGGGCCCCTCCCCCCTGCTGAGCTCCCTACTCGAGGCGGCTGACGAGTACCCGAACCGCAGACACTGCCGCTGCTCGGCGTTGAAGCTGCAGCAACCCTGGGCACCTACAAGGCGCGGGGCATCTGGACATTGACAGCGGGGGACATCTACGCTGTGCTACCTGACCCGGAGGCGGACTGCGTCCTTTCCGCCCCCCCCTCACCCCCCATCTGCGGGACTGCAACACCTGGGGTTGAGTCGTGACACGAAAACTGGCAACGCGGTGTTGCGCTCCCCCACCAGCATCAATGGGGTAAGGGCAAACCCCCCCCCCCCCAGCCTGCGAACGACGGGATACCGACCCGCATTAAGGAGGCGCCACACCCCCGCCTAAAAATGAACCCAGAGGTCCATCTGTGGGGGGCACGGAGCTGAGAGGACTGGGGATGCTCTCCTCCCCCATCACCACTAGCACCCAGAACTGGTGACAACGCCTGCAGCACCCTCCACAAACGATCTGGGGCCCAGAGAACTGGCAACAAGTTGGCAACTGTGGGCTGCGGCCCTGGGAGGGACGGAGGCCCCTGATGTAAGGACCACAACTTCACAAGCATAAGGAGCTGGGCGGATACTCCACTGGAGGGAGATTACCCCGTGTGTGACCACGCATTGGGGTAAACCCCAAAATTTACCGGACCAACCCTGACCAGGGACCCTTGGAACTGCCAACGACTAGGGAACTATGCCACAATTAACAGCCTCCAGGGGCAGCACAAGGTGGCGCGCACAGCAGGAGGCCGCGGCTGCCGCCCTCCACACGCAACTCATAAAAAGAACATAACTCAGACCCTGGGTGGGCGTACATGCGGATGCCATCTCTGTGGGCCCACGACCCTCCAATAAACACAACGGGCCAACCATAGCAGGGGTCTGCTCCCAGCGGCCAAAGCATTCCCGACGACACTCCTGAACGGGGACACAATAGTGAAAGACCGTCGCCCGACTAACCCACCCCAATTCAGACTTCACAACAACCCCTTGGGGGGCACCAATACGACCCATCCGGACTTGCCGCCTCACACAAATATCCGACTCCGCCATGGGCAAGGACAAGGCTAAGAGGCAAACCCTACAAAGCAAAATGGACCTCTACACCGTGGAGGCCCCCCCCCCGCCTGGAAATGCAAACCCCAGCGGAAGCGGATATCGGGGAAGCAGCTCAGGACCCCCAACTCTCCCTGAGCGACTTAATGAAGGCAATTGGGGACTCGAGAACATCGCTGGAACTCAAAATCGGCGGAGTCGGCACGGAAGTATCTCTCCTACGTCAGGATCTTCGCAATTTATCGTCCAGGGTCGGAGAAGCGGAGCAAAGAGTGTCGGACACAGAAGATAACGTCCGCCAGTTGGAACAACAACTCGCTATAATTGCCCAGAAGGTTAACCAACTTGAATACCGAGCCGGAGACAGTGAGGGCAGGGCACGACGCAATAACCTCAGGATTCTTGGGATCCCGGAGAAAGAGGAAGGACCCAGTGTCGAACTCTTCCTAGAAGACTGGCTGACCCACATCTTTGCCCCCAAGAAACTGTCGAAATTCTTCTCTATCGAAAGAGCGCATAGGGTACCCACTGGGCGACCTACACCAGGAGCCCCGCCCAGAACTATAATTGCACGCCTTCTGAACTACCGAGACGCCATCCTCCAGATGCAATCACATACAACGGCTATAAAGTAGGGTTCTATCCGGACTACACTAAAGAGGTCCAGCGGGCCCGTCAGTCGTTTGACTCGGTTAAGAAAAAACTTCACTCTCTGTCAATCAAGTTCGCCCTCTTCTTCTCGGCGTTGCTCAAGGTCCACTACGAGGGAAAGACGCACCTATTTCGCAACCCCAAAGAAGCTTGGGATTGGCTCGAAACACAGATCCTTAATGGGCCGGCGGCCCGACGCTCGCCCTCCGGGCCGTCCGCTCGCAAACCCGGGCCCTGGCCGTCTCCTACTCCGATGGGCCCCGAAACAGAAACACCAAGGCGCCCCTCCAGGAATACCACTGAGAACGGATGAGGCCTGGGCATCACAATACTGAAGTCACCAAGAGACACCATGGAAACTACACCACTGCGGCCACCACCACCTTGACACCGCAGTTTCAAGCACAGTCAAGGCGACTCCACTGGAGCTACCACCCTAGGTCGGGTCAGTCCGACGAAGTTTAAGTTCACCAAGTTATAAGTTCGATGTTTGGGCGACAGGTGCTCCCAGTTGGAGGGGAAGTGCAGGGTGGGGCGAGTTTTGGGGATTCGAAGAAGCGAAATCACGAGAAAAGAAAGCTGGAAACCGACGAAGGCAGGCAAGTCAGACAAACACTATTTTGGGCCAGGATCAGAGACAAGTATCGGCCAGTCTTCAGGCACTCCGGTGCGAGGCGGCCGCCGGGGGTCCCCCCACCCCGAGAAGGATACGACATACGCCCCCGGGGGAGAAATGAAACGGCCACTAATCCTCTCAAATACCCCAACAAATAAAGTCACGCTGACAGGATGAACTCCAACAAAGTGTCGATACTGTCCTGGAACGTCAATGGCCTCGGCTCCAGCATAAAGCGCAGACTGGTGCTCCAGTATCTAAACCGACACTCGCCAGACATTGCCCTTTTAAATGAAACGCATCTGACTGGCACAAACACCATCTTTTTCAAAAGATCCAACTACTCGAAGGTCTACCATGCCGGATTCACGAAAGGGGCTAGGGGCACAATGATACTCGTTCACAAGAGAGTTCCTCTCCAGGTCAGGAAGATCAGGGCGGACCCCCGGGGCCGCTATGTGTTGATGTTGGCGGACATCTGGGGCGAGAGATGGGGCCTGGCAGCGCTCTATGCCCCCCCACACGCTGACGAAGGAACTGCTCGCCGAATTACAGAACTTGCTTCTGGAGGAGGAGGCGGATGTGTGGGTGCTCGGAGGGGACTTTAACGAAGTAATGGACATCACAATCGACAGAACCTATAGGAGAGCTGGAACACGTCCCACCTTCACGCCGCTCACCACGTTCGCGGAAACCTCAGGAATGGTGGACACCTGGCGCACACTTCATGACGACGAGGCAGGGTTCTCCTTCTATTCAGGGGTCCACAAATCATTCTCCAGGATCGACTACGCCTCCATCCCCCGCAACATAACCCACAGGCTCCTCGACGCTGTATTCCTCGCAAGAGGGATTTCGGACCACTCCCCGCTTCTTTTAACCCTCAAGAACTCCTCCTGCCGCCCGGATCGTAATTGGCGCCTAAATACATACCATCTACGTCTTCCTGAAATTGCGGAGGGGCTAGAGAAGACGACAGCGGAATATTTCGAACTCAATGAGGGCTCGGTAGATTGCCCGATTTCGATCTGGGAGGCATACAAAACAGTCCTACGAGGGGAGGTTATTTCCACAGTCTCCGCCTACCAACAACACCAAGTCCAGAAGGTCAAGGAAGCAGAAGCACGCGTCCTGGAGTGTGAGCGACAAACCCTTATACAAAACACCCAAGAATCAAAGGAGGCGATGCTCACGGCGCAAGACGCCCTCAGTAATCTGTCCCTAGACAATGCACGAACTGCTCACCAGTTAGTCCGAAGCCAAATATATGAAAGGGGCGACAAAGCTAACAAGACACTGGCCTGGTTGGAGAGATGCGTGCAGAGCAGGGGACACGTTAGGGCAATTAGATCTCCGGATGGGACATTATTGACGGAAGATTCAGATATCGTCGAGGCATTCGCCACCTATTACAAAAATCTCTATACCCCACCCACGGGGAATCCATCAGTTGAACCCTCCCGATACCTCGACCACATCGAGATTCCGACACTCCCGCAGCACCAGTCAGACCTCCTGAATGCTGACATTACTGACACCGAGGTGCAAGATGCACTGGCACAACTCCAACCCGGGAAAACTCCGGGCCCCAATGGGTTCCCAACAGAAACGTGGAAGTGCCTTGGTAGCACGCTTCCCACTCACATGCACCGCATGTTTCTACGCAGCAGGGAACTAGGAGCACTTCCCCCAGACCTCAGGAAGGCATGCATAGTGGTCATACATAAACCTGGGAAACCCCCGGAGGAATGTGCCTCCTTCCGCCCGATATCCTTGATTAATGGCGAAGCGAAGGTCCTCGCCAAAACACTCGCCAACAGACTACTGCAAGTGATTGAGACCCTAGTCCACCCGGACCAATGTGGTTTTATGCCCAATAAGTCAACTCGGATGAACTTGCGGAGGGTCCAATTGGAGCTATCCAGGGCGAAGGAAATACCGGCCCCACTCGCCCTCCTGGCGGTGGACTTCGAAAAGGCGTTTGACTCTGTGGGGTGGGATGCCTTGTGGGAGATCATGGCCAGGATGAACTTGGGGCAGACATTTATATCCTGGGTAAGACTGTTATATGCATCCCCGGAGGCCACGGTGAGGGTGAACGGCATATCCTCCAAACCATTCCCCCTGGGTCGGGGCACGAGACAGGGATGCCCGCTGTCTCCACTCCTCTTCCTCCTGGCCATCGAGCCACTAGCGATTGAACTTAGAGCTAACACCAATTGGAAAGGTTTCGTCTGGCCAGGAGGGGGAGAAGACCGCCTTTCGCTCTATGCGGACGACCTGCTCATATACCTCAGTAACCCGAGTATCTCGTGCCCGGTGGTCTCCCTCATACTCAGGGAATATCAGTACTTTGCAGGCCTAAAGGTTAATGAGACCAAAACCATTTTCTTCCCGATTCAGGGTGGCGAGTCCGCGATCCCGGTGACCTGCCCATATCACGTCTCTATCAGGGAATTCAAATACCTGGGTATACGGCTCGACCCGACGCTCGATGGGTTCCCCCGACTTAATATACAACCAGTAATAAAGCGGTTCAATAGAGACATCCCCCACTGGCAATCTCTCCCCCTGTCGCTAATGGGCCGGGCCGCACTGTTCAAAGTGATGACCCTCCCCAGACTGTTGTATGTCCTCCAGAACGCCCCATTCCCCATCCCCCGAGAAACCTTCACACTCATCGACAAGAATCTGCGCACACTGCTATGGGGAGGGAAACAATCCAGGATTGCCCTTGACACGCTCCAGAGATTGGTGTGGGAGGGAGGCATCGGGTTACCTTGCATACGCACCTATTACTTGGCCACACAGATGGGAGTAGTGAATGACTGGATGCACGCAGACCCCACACAGCCACACATCCGTATAGAGCTGGAGACTATGTCCCCACTAACACCGCTCCAAGGCCTCTACGCCACCCGCGACCAACTCCCGGTGCTGCCCAAAATGACCCACCACATCCGGCGAGCTTGGCGGGCCGCACACAAACTAATCGGCTGGGAAGACCAGCCAACACTGTCGCAACCCATATGGCACAATGCGCTCCTCCCGGAACTGGTAAAAATGGGCTCCTTCGATCACTGGCTGACCATAGGAATACACACATTAGCACAAGTAATACAAGAGGGCCGCCTCCTGAGCTTTGAGACCATACGCGAACAATTCGACCTGGCACCCATGGACCGGTTTCGGCACGCGCAACTGTCCCACGCAATCCGCGCCCAATTCCCCGACACGACGGTCATACCCCCTTGCTCTCCCATCGAGACCAATATTCTATTGCAGTACATCTCTTCTAGGGTCACTTCCACTCTCTATCAGGCCCTTAGCTCATTCGGGGCTCCACAACTCGACGGGCTAAAGGCAAAGTGGGAAAGGGATCTGGGCCCCCTGGAACCTGAAGATTGGGTAGAGGCGTTAATTTCCCCCAGAGAAATTGGGATAGAATCCAAGCTTAGACTAATACAGTTGAGGATCTTACATCGTTCATATCACTCACGCACTGCAATGGCCAGATGGGGTGGAATAGAGGACGAGACATGTGTCCGATGCAAAACCGAACCCGCCACCTTCTACCATATGATATGGGACTGTCAGGCGATACAGGCCTTCTGGGTGGAATGTGTTAAAACAATCTCAGCAGCTCTGGTGACACCAATTCCCAGGGACCCCAAGATGGTACTATTGGGCATCGGGGGGGGGAAGTAGACCTGTCCAAATATGAGAAAATGTTCTTGGCAACTGCGTTGGGGGCGGGCAAAAGACTTATAGCGGCCAATTGGGGATCGGCCGAACCACTGAGCCTGAACCAATGGTGTAATGAGCTGGACAGATGCGCAACCTTAGAGCGCCGAATCTATAGTGCAAGGGGCTGGCCCCGCAAATTCGAAAAAAATATGGGGTAAACGGCTAGATGCTCAATAAGCTCTGCGGGTGGGGGTGCACCGATAGTGCTGCTTGCCTTGTTTGCCTGCCTGGTCCTATTGTTGTCTTTTGGTCCTCGGCCCCACGGGCCCTGTTGATATGGACGATTGCCTTCAACATGTATACTGCTGATTCATGTCTTATTCTCATACGTCTCTTATGTTCTGTTGTTTAAATTCAATAAACAGAGTTATTAAAAAAAAATAAAAAAAAGAAAATGCACTCAATCTAGACCACGCCATGTCCAATTTTCTACAAAAACATTTATACCCTGTAAAAAAATAGAGCAATATACTTAAAATAAAAAAACCAAGTGTCATACAGTGGCATATATTATCCCGTCCTTTGAGGCCTACACTAATACAAATATTTGCACTATTTCCACTTTACTTGGACCCACATCATTCACTACCACTCCACACATGTATTTCACAACACATCTTTAAAGCCACAGACTGTAAATTAAGGAAAATACCAATGAAGCACATATTAATATCAGCTCAACAAGTGGGTAATTCTACCCTGGATGCGGACTGTTTTCATCACTGACAGAAACTCATATCCATTGAACTCGCACATATTTGCCCATATTTCATATTGGCTTCCGCCTCCGCCCATTCAACTTTTAGGAAGTTCAACCCCACTGGTAGCATATCACACTTTTCTAATTTCCTGCAAGCTACACCCATTATTCTAACAGTGTTCATTTCACTTAGACAGTCCATTGCCCACAGAGTGACGGACGGGTAAATTTGAATTGCGTTTAACTGCAAAGCTATCCATCACTCTGCCTCTCCCTATTCTCCCACTAACCTAACCTCTCACACAGTCCTCTTTCAGACATCCCAGAGCGCCTGGAGACCATACAAATGGCAACGGTGCATGGTACAAGCCCCAGTAACAAAATACTACAATGAATGAACGTGAAGGTGGGTTATACATATCTGGCAAATTTGAGGTATGGCTATCCCATCGCTACAAAGGCATCCCATGGATCGAAATCAAGATTGGATAAGCAGGATCTAAAAGCAACTACGGATTAACGAGGAGCTGGTACATAGCGTTCCACAAATTAACTTACACAGAGGATGCAAACATATCCCTTAGTCCATTATTTAGGCGTACTTCTACTTTAAATGTCATATAGATGCATCCTAATGTTCATTTATAGGTTTTCCCAAACGTACAGTTAAATTCACACAGGTGCGTTTGTTCAGCATCAGTTGGGCTGTATAGCCAAACAGTTGCTGGTAGCTATGAAGCCAGCAAGGATCTTCTAGGCTAAAAGCAGGAGCAAAATAGTCCTCAGCTCCCCTCAATTTCGAACCCTGAATGCCATTGACAGTTGTGAACTATACAAAGCATTAATAGTAATCACATCACATACTATGTCCTACACCATGCAAACCTTAATGTGTGCCTTTGCACCTCCTAAAATGTTACATTTATTTTCCTTAGGGAAAGTCACCTTTCTATAGGACCCAAAGAGTCACTCATGTATGAAACTGGTTTCAAAACATTAGCTTGGTCTAGTTTGAGATTGTACTCTTACGTCCCGTCCCCTCATACTGTATACGGGCGTCCCTTCCAACGGACAGGCGACAGAACCTTTTTCACCACAAAAAAACTTCTTCCCCTTTAAATTTAGAGGCGCAAGTGGGTGCGGCCCAGGGAGCATGCACTGCCCTGACTTTGCCCTCCGGCGCCACACCCCAGTCTACTTTTCCGCATCGACGGGAACGGGCCGAATTCACCAGCGGTCCTGGGTTTGGCTTCGGCCATGTAATTCCATGTGCGGATACTTTTACTCTTGGTCTTCTTTTTTTGTCTTTTTGTCATTCAGGTACACGGTCCTCATGTGTCACGCTCCACCCCGGCCCATGTCGACCTCGACAGGGTTCAGCAGGTGTTCAGCCTGCAACTGGCTCTTCTCAACTGCACACCCCCCCCACACCCTCTGCCTATGTTGCCTTGGCCCAGACCACGGTTGACAAGCTTGATCAGCGTGTGGCTCGCTGTCCTCGAAAGCGCTGAAGAACAGACTAGCCAGGTGGAGGGAGCTCTTCCAGAAGTCGCCTCCAGAGGACCTCAAGAACTTCGTGAAACATCAAAACAAATCCAAGGTAGGGCCGATATTCTCCATCGCACCCCCGCAATGGAGACTCCTTCCTTGGGACTCTCCCGCATGGGAGGGACCGGTCAGGTCCTTCTACCAACACATGCACCAAGGCTGCTGCAGCTACCGGCCTCCAGGCCGAGGGATCCTCGGATCCTCCCAGTGACAGTGTTGAGGGACCGGAAGGTTCTTTTACCGGGTGTTAACCCGAGGGCTCCACCCTTGTACCGGCACCATGGCTGAGGGCTATGCCCTAATACTGGCAATATGTCCGAGGGGGGCGCCTAAACGCAGCTCTACCGACCCCCGGGTCGAGGGTGCCACACCTACCAGGCCTAGGCCCGAGGAGCAGGGTAGGCCTCATGATCCACACGCAAGAGCCTTGGATGAGGCCGGGCCCAGCAGGCTGAGCAACTCGTCGCAGGCACGTGGCAGGCAGCTCGACAAAATGGCCGTCGCGCCAGACAGAGGCACCCGTCCGATCCCATTCCCCACCCATCCGGACACGCCATCCTCAGCCAGGGCCTTCCACGAACTTCTTGCTGAGCTGGGGGAGTATCTGGGCCTCCGCCAACCAGAGGTCAAGCAGCCGGCAGAGTCGGCTCTGGCAGAAGTCCTCACACAACGCCCTGCTGACAAATCGAGGATTCCTCTGCAGACCGATGTAGTCTCCCTGGCCAAGAAGGGCTGGCTCAAACCCCACTCAGCCCAGCCGGTCAATCGACGCCTAGTACAGGCAGATCCTGATCCTGATCCTCCTCCTGATCCTCCTCCTCCTGATCCTCCTCCTCCTGATCCTCCTCCTCCTGATCCTCCTCCTCCTCCTGATCCTCCTCCTCCTCCTGATCCTCCTCCTCCTCCTCAAAAAGAAAAATAGCTCACAAACGGCCAAGTCTTTATCCATCCTTACAGAGACCATGCCCAAATCGTACACCCAATCTCAGCAGCACTCCGATAGGGTTCGTACGTGCGAGGGTTCCAAGGCTTCCAAGAGCGTAGATCCAGGCAGCAGGACTGCACGCAGTCTCAGAGCCGGCACAAGCAACAAAGGGGGGGGAGGGGAGTAAGGGCTTTTTCCAGTCCCCCTCCTCCGCAACAGCCTCAGAGGGAAAGAAGGCATGACACGCCCCTTCGGGTCCACATGTCTCCGGTGAGGGGCAGGCTTGCTCTCCAGGCACATTCCTGGCGCCAGAATTTCACAGACCCCTGGATCCTCTCCGTAGTATCCACAGGGTACCTCCACTCCACTCCACTCCACTCCACTCCACTCCACTCCACTCCACTCCACTCCACTCCACTCCACTCCACTCCACTCCACTCCACTCCACTCCACTCCACTCCATTGGGACAGCAACTCTTTTGGCAGAGATCCGGTCGCTTGGAGAGAGCCAGGCAGTGGAGGAAGTACCAGCCTCCCAGCAAGGCTTTGGCTTTTACTCCAGGAAATTCGCCATTCAGAAAAAGAACCAGGCGGGCCAGAGAGCTGTGCTGGACCTTTCCACCCTCAACCTCTCCTTACCCCTGCAAAAATTCAAGATGGTTACGCCAGCTTTTATAGCAGAGACATTGGTAAAGAGAGAGTGGATGTGCTCCCTGGACCTGAAGGACACGTACCTGCACGTCCCGATTTGGCAGCCCCATCGTTCTTTCCTTCGTTTCAGGCTCATGGGCCACCATTTTCATTACAAGGTCCTTCCGTTTGGCCTCAACTCAGCCCCCAGGGTCTTCACAAGGCTTATGAATGCGGTGGAAGCCCTCCTCTGAGCACAGGGCCTCCACCATCTACCCATACCTCGACGACTGGCTCGTCAGGGCTACATCTCCGGAAGCAACTACTTCTCTTCCCATGTCCTTATGAACACTGCACAATCTGGGCTTTTCGCTCAATCTCAAGAAGTCACAGCTGCAACCCACACAGACTGACATTTTTGGGCCTCATCTGGGACACGTGCTCCCAGAAGGTATTTCCTTCGGAGGAAAAAATCTCAGCTAACAAGAGGGCCATCACCCACTTCCTCAAAAGAGAAGTGACCTTGGCATGGTGGTACCAACATCTCCTGGGTCTAATGGCAGCGGTCCTATTAGCCTTCCCACACACGAGACTAAGGATGAGGAGGATTCAGCTGCACTTTGCTGCCTCATGGAATCCGGAGTGGGGCTCTCAATCTGAGATGATCAACTTTCCTCCATGTCTCCACCTGGACTTAACTTGGTGGTCCAGAGAATGCAACCTACGGATGGGCAAGCCCTTCCGACCACCCACTCCGCAGGCCACCGTCACCACAGATTCCTCGCTCGAGGGCTGGGGAGCCACCCTGGACGACCTCTGTCCACGGCACCTGGACTGTACAGGAGCAGGAATACCACATCAATTGGCTAGAGCTGAACGCCATCTGGCTGGCACTCCGGGCATTCATGCCACTTCTCAGGGGCAAGGTTGTCCTCATCCAGACGGACAACTCGACCAGCATGTACTATGTCAACAAGCAGGGAGCACCAGATCCCCCTCCTCAGTGCAGACTGGCGATCAGCATGTGGGAGTGGGCCCGGGAAAAGAGGACAATTAAGAGTAGCAGTTAAACAACCTCATTATTCAGGAGATCTTCAACAGGTGGGGTCACCCCCAGGTTGATGTCTTTGCCACCTGGCACAACAATTAGTGTCCCCAGTTCGCATCCTGGCAAGGTCAGGGCCCCGGCTCTCTGGGTGATGCATTTCACCTCCAGTGGACCGGCATGAAAGCCTACGCCTTTCCACCCACACCCCTGATTCACAAAGTAATTCGCAAAATCAAGGAGTCTCGCCAACTCCTCATCATTCTAATAGCTCCATGGTGGCCGGCCAGGCCATGGCTTTCGGAGCTGCTCAGTCTCTCTAAAGTGCCTCAGATTCACCTCCCGACGGGCAAAGCACATCTTCTGGCACAGCAGGGGGGGGGGCAGAGTCATCCACCCTGCGCCAGGGAAACTAGCCCTCAGAGCATGGTACCTGAGCAGGTACCTCAGCCTCTCTCAGGCCAATCTGGAGATCATACAGGGAGCCAGGAGCAAGGCTATCAGGGCCCAGTACAAAAGCAAATGGACCAGATTCTGCCACTCCAAGGGAATCAACCACCTGCCGTGCACCTTGGACGACGTGCTCTCCTTCTCGGCACACCTCGCCCACTCGGGTGTGCAGGATGAGACCTGCCGCACATACCTCACAGCAATTGGGGCTTACAGGAACTCGGAGGAAGGCATCTTCTGCTCCTCCAATCCTGTCGCCAAGAAACATCTGACGGGACTCGCAAGGCTCTACCCCGCCCGTCAAAAGACTGCACCCGGTGTGGGACCTTAACAGTCTTGAGCGACCTGCGCACAAACCGTTCGAGCCAATGGCGTCCGTGGACATCAGGCTGGTCACCATCAAGACGGCCTTACTAGTCGGCCTCAGCTCGTAGAGTCAGCGAATCCAGGTGCCGTCACCTCGGATCAGGCTCTAGATCTGATGCAGCTTTCGGACAGGTGGTTCTCAGGAACCAATTTGGTTGAGGAGGGTCTCCTCTCCACCCTGGGGCTACAATCAGTTGTAATCGCCCATACAGTATGGAGGAAAGGGGACGGGACGTAAGTAATTATAAGTTACTCACCGTAGTGACTAACATACTCTTAGTGCATAATCCCCTATCCTCCATACGTCCCACCAAACCCCCTCCCCCCCCCCAATACTGGTATCATTAGGCAATGTTAAATCTATTGTCGACGCGTCAACGGGGACCGAGGTGTGGCGCCGGAGGGCCGAGTCAGTTCAGCGCATGCTCCCTGGGCCGCACCCTGTGCGCCTCTTAATTTAAAGGGGAAGAAGGTTTTTTCTGATGAAAAAGGTTCCGTCTCCCGTCCCTTGGAAGGGACGCCCATACAGTATGGAGGAAAGGGGACTATGGACTAAGAGTACGTTAGTCACTACGGTGAGTAACTTATAATTTTCAGAGCATTGCTGGCTGCTTTTATTGTACTTTCATTATAGTAGCTGCATCAGAATTCAACTCTAGGTCTGCCCTTTGCTCATGAGAGGGAAGGATGGCGACAGTGGCATTCAAATCAGATGTGCAGTACATCAGCATCTAATGTGACAGGGTCAGAGGATTGTTGAGGGTGGATATAGGAACCCTGCCCAACCTGGAGTAGGCGGCCTACCAAGGCGTATTCCAGAGCTGATCCGACCCGAGAGGCAGGGTGAGGGAGTTGGGGATAAGGGGGTGGCATTCTACAAGACTACTAGATTTGGGTGATTTTCATTGTGCTAATGTTGATAAATATTCAAAGCCTTGGAGATATCTCTGACCTCTTGACCAGTGACATGTGTGCCTCTTTCAAGGTCTAACCGCAGACAGACCGAAAGGAACAAGTTACTTACCTGTAACTGTTGTTCTCCAGCATGGGTCTGGCATGGATTCACACGCTCATGAATATTCCCCGTCGTCAGGCCGGGAATCCTCGGTATAGAAAAAAATCATTATCAGTTTCGTTTCTGATCTGTCTTTCTTAGTAGTAACCAATCACTGGTCTCTGGGTCATACTGCCCTAGCCAATGACTGCCCTCTCCCTAAGCCCCGCCTCCGGCAGCCATCCTCAGATTTGGTAGCACGTAAAGTGGCTGTATGACCAAGTGAAGAGCCACAGAGGGGTAGGCGGGAGGGTTCGTATGTGAATCCATGCCAGACCCATGCTGGAGAACAACAGTTACAGGTAAGTAACTTGTTCCTTCTCCAGCATGGGGTCTGGCATGGATTCACATGCTCATGAATATAAGAATACATAGCAGTATACACATGCACAACCATGGGAGGTGGCAACAGGCTCAACATTAAGCAATACAACAACTCAACATTAAGCAACTCTTACCTTCTCACCAGGCTCACCTTAGGCGAACAGGTTGTGCAGCTCTGCTTGGCCGACCCTGGACTCCCGATTGACGCAGTAGAATCTTGTGAAGGTGTGCGTCGACCTCCACGTTGCAGCCCTGCAGATGTCCAGCAGGGGCACACCAGACACGAATGCCGTGGTAGCAGCGATCGTTCGGGTCGAATGGGCTCTCGGACGGCCGGGCAGCTGTCGGTTTGCCAACCAGTGACAGTGCATGATGCAGCCGGAGAGCCATCTGGAAATGGAAGCCTTCGAGAGAGCCTTCCCTTGATTCACAGTCCCAAATTTCACAAACAGCTGTGACGTCTTCCGAAAACTCTTTGTGCGGTCCACATAGAACTTCAGCGCTCTAGCTACATCCAGGAAGTGCAAAGTCCTCTCGGCCAGCGACGAAGGCGACGGGAAGAAAACTGGCAACACCAAGGGCTTGTTGAGGTGGAAGTCCAACGGCACCTTGGGCATAAAGGATGGGTGTGTCCTCAGCACCACCCTCGTGTCATGAAAAGTAAAGTATGGAGGCTTGTAAGATAGGGCCTGGATCTCTCCCACTCGTCGTGCGGAGGTGATGGCCACGAGGAAAGCTGTCTTCCATCTTCAAAGGCGCCGAATGGGGCCCCAGTGAGCTTGGTCAGCACCACATTAAGCTCCCACGCTGGGGCAGGAGCCTTCACTGGCGGGAATGATCGGAATAGTCCCTTCATGAATTCTTTCACCAGGCGATGAGACCACAAGGACGCCCGTCCTGTCGTCCTGGTATATCGGGAGATTGCAGCCAGATGTATTTTGATGGAGGCGTAAGCCAGTCCAGCTTTGGCCAGCGACAGTAGGTACGGCAGTACTTGAGGGGCCGTAATTTGCAGAGGGTTAATCTTCTGTGCACAGCACAAGACAGAGAACCTCTTCCATTTATGTCCCTAGCACTTGAGAGTTGAGGACGCCCTGGCCTTTGCAAGAACCTCTCTGCACTCGGCCGGGATGTCGTACCCTCCAAACTCTAGTGCTGCAGGAGCCAGGCCTGCAAGTTCAACGACTGCGGGTTGAGATGAAGAATGGCGCCTCCTTCTCTGGAGAGAAGGTCTGTGTCTGTCGGCAGCTTGACTGGTGGGGACGTTGACAAGTCCAGAAGGTCCGGGAACCAGATCTGTCTCGGCCACGCCTGTGCGACAAGGATCATCCTGCATCGGGACCTCTTGAGCTGGTTGATGAGCCGGAGCAGCAACGGCAGCGGAGGGAACGCATAAAGAAATAGGCTGTCCCAGGGGAACGAGACAGCATCGCCCATGCTCCTCGGCTGGGGGAGCCTGCTGGCGAACCTCCGGCACTTGGAATTCGTCGCCGTCGCGATGAGATCGATTTGGGATTCGCCCCATCGTCGGAAGAGTCGATCCACTTGATCCTGGCGTAGTTCCTACTCGTGGCACGAGCGCAGCTCTCTGCTGAGTGAGTCGGCGATCGTGTTTTTTATTCCTGCCAGATGAAGAGGCACCAGAAACATCCCTTGGGCGATGGCCCAATGCCACAGATCCTGGGCTTCCTTGGATAGGGCCGGGGACCTGGTTCCGCCCTGCTTCCGGATGTAGAACATCGTGGTGGTGTGGTCAGTGAAGATCCTCACCACCTTGCCCTTGAGGGATGGAAGAAAGGACCCGAGGGCCCAGAACACCGCACGGAGCTCCAAGATGTTGATGTGGAGAGACTTCTCCTCCGGGAGCCAAAGGCCTTTTGCGTGAATATCTCCGACCTTCCAGGGAGGTGTCCGTCGTCACCGTCACCTGGTGAGCTGGGGTCTGAAAGTCCGTGCCCGCCGACAGATGGGAGCGGGTACCCCAACACTGGATCGCCTGACGGAACGTCTCGGAGAGGGATCCTGTCCTCGAAGCTGTCCGTCGACTGGATCCAGCGGGCGTCGAGGAACTCCTGTAAGGGTCGCATACCGAAACCTGCAAAGGCGCACCAGATAAATGCAGGAGGACATCATCCCGAGGAGGGATTTGATAGATCTTACCCTGGCCATGTCCGTGGCCAGCAGACGCTGCACCTTGCCCAGAATGGTCCTGGTCCTTTCCACCGACGGTGAGGCCAGCCACGCCACTGTGTCGAGAAACAGGGCGACCAGCGACGGAACCAGGTGGGATTTTGGAAAGTTGATGGAGAATCCCAGGTCCGTGAGCAGCTGGACGGTCTTCGCAGTGTGTTCCACGGCGAGCTCCCTTATCCTTGCCCCAAGTAGGGGTAGACGTGGATCCCCTGTAGGCGCAGCCGTGCCGCCACCGGTGCGAGGCACTTGGTGAACACCCTGGGTACTGACTTCAATCCGAACGGGAGGGCCTTGAACTGGTAGTGCCGCCCTTGGACCAAGAACCTGAGGAACTTTCGGTGTCCCTTTAGGATGGGGATATGGAAGTAGGCATCCTCCAAATCCAACGACGACAGGAAATCGCCCTCCTCCAGCTGTCCCAGCACATGCTGGAGGGTGACCATACAGAACTTCGGTGCCTTGATGTACTTGTTCAGTCGTCGTAGGTCCAGGATGGGGCGCCATCCTCCTGTCTTCTTTTTTACGAGGAAGTACCTTGAGTAAACTCGAGCCCCGAAGCCTCTTTGGGACAAGCTCGATGGCACCCTTCTTGAGCATCGCCCTTACTTCCAACAGTAGTTGAGGGACGTGATTTTCCTTCCTGGCCACGGGTGGAACGCGAGGGCACTTCTTCTGAAACTCGAGGGCGTGCCCTTGGGCCAGGGCGTCCAGCACCCAACGGTCGGTGGAGATGGACTCCCACGCGCTGACGAACCTCGCCAGCCGGCCTCCCACCGGGGTGCTTCGGCGGGGCCCGACCCCACGGTCGGTTCAATCTTATTTGGAGGCCGCCTTGCCTCCTTGACCTCCCTGCCGACGACGACGGGCACCACCTGACTTGCTGCGTCCCCTGTAGGCTTCCTGGGACGAAGATCTTGCCGCTTGACGGTACGTGGAGGAGCCACTGCCGGATCCCTTGGAGGCACCCTGTCTGCCTCCGGAGCTCCGAAAGGACGGCCGTCGTCGTTGGAGCACTCCCAGTGCCCGGGCAGTCTCTGTGTCTGTCTTGATGGCCTGAAGGGACTCCTCAACCACCTTCCCAAACAGGTTGTTCCCGTCGAAGGGCACGTCCAAAACCTTGGTTTGTACGTCCTGGCGGAAATCCATGGCCTTGAGCCATCCTCGTCGTCTCAAGCAAACGCTGTTGCCCAACTGACGGAAACTGGTGTCGGCGATGTCCGTTGCCACCGTGATGGCGTGGTCCGAAGCAATCTCCCCCTCCTGTAGGATTTCAAGGGCCTCAGCCCTTTTGGCGTCCGGAAGGAAGTCTAACAGAGGGGCGATTTTGAACTACAACTCCCTGTCGTAGCGGGCTACGATAGCCAGGGCGTTGGCCGCCGTGATGGTCGTCGCTGCGGATGAGATGATCCGTCGTCCCATCGTGTCCAACTTCCTGCCCTCGCCGTCCGGTGGGGAAGTTTATGTCGAGGACGATGCCCCCCCAGCTTTCTTCTTTGCCGCTGCCGAGACGACCGAATCCGGGATAGGTTGTGCCCGAAGGCACAAGGGGGCAGCGTCGGGGACCCGGTACTTTTTCTCGTACCGGTCCCTCTTTGCCGGCGCCGTGACAGGGTTCTTGAGGAGGGCGAGCCCCTCATCCCAGATGTCATCAAGAAGCGGTACGGCGAGGACCGTCTTCCTTTTAGCCTCGCGCCGTTGGTAAAGGAACCCTTCTTTCTTTTCTTCTGGGCAGAGCTGGAAAAGCTCGGATGCCCTGGAAATCATGGCATGAAAGGATCCAATCTCGTCGGGCGGGGACGCCCGAGCAGGGGGTGACGGGGAACACGTCCCGTTGTCGCCTCCGTCGTCATCATCATCTGTACCTGTCGTAGCCGTGTCCGTGCCTGTATCATCCCCGTGGGTAGTAGACCGGGGGGAAGGCAGAGCAGGCTGCAGAGGTGGGAGAGGTGGCGTAGGATGCGTCCTCTTATGCGGTGGACTCTCCGAAGGTCCTGGCTCCGGTTCCCCCGTCGGGTCCGTCTCAGGTACCTCCATCGAGGGAAGGGGCAACCTTGTCCTTATCTCTGAGCATAAGGACTGAATCGCTGACAAAATGGCCGCAGAGGTGTCCTGCGGCGCCGGAAAAGACGGGCGCGAGGGCTCTTGAGGAGCCTGGTCGGCGACACAGTCGCTCTCGTCGTCGCCCTCGTCGGGATCCCTCCCGATGGGCTGGGCCTCTTCCACGACTTCGATGAGCTCTTCTTCAGAGGTCGTGTCCGTATCCACGATGGCCACCAGCCCCTCTCCCACCTTTTCCAACGAGGACTTCGTGGGGGTCTTCTCAATGGGCCTGAAAGACGACTCCCTCCGCGGTGGCAGGGAAACTCTGGGTCCTGAGGGCGCCTCCACTGGTGTAGCCTCCACAGGCTGAGCCAGGGCCGCGGCAACATCCTGCATCGAGGTCTTAGCAGGGTGAATTAAGGCCATCGCCACCTTCTGGACGCCTGGGGCCTTCACCTTGGGGGGAGGGTCCGAGCCTCGCTCCCCCTCTGCCGGAATCTTCGAGATCGACAGGGGCCTCTCCAGAAGCTTCGCCGGGTTCTCAGACTTCCTCTTACCCAAGCCAGAGCGTTGGCTCGTGGTTGATGGCACCGGGAGGATGCGCCCTGCCTGGCAGCCAAGGAGCCCGACCGTTCGGCGCTCCCGGTGCCCGCGGACTCGCGGTGCTTAGCCTTTTGTTGGGCCCCCGTCGCCGGGGCGCCCCCAAAGGACTTAGAAGACCGCTCGGACTTTTTTCTTCTTCTCGCCTGACGGGCTCTTCCCTTCCAGCCAGTTGGCGAGACGGAGGTGGCGATCCTTCATGGTCCGCTCTGACATGTTCCCACAAAACGCACAGTCCTTCTCCGTGTGCGTCTTGTCCTCATGGAGACAGACATAACGAATGCTCGTCCTCCTTGAAAACATTCTGAAGCTGGCATCCAGGGCAGGTCCTGAACAGCTTCCCGGGCGCCAAGCTTCCTTTCTCCTGGGCCATGTCCAGGGTAGGCCTCGGAACTTCTGGAATCCTCCAAAAGCGTAACTCGACGAAATCTTCACCCTTGAGTGGCATAGAAAACTCAGAAACGGATCCCCGTTGATCGGATGTAGAAACGGTGGAGCTTGAGGCTCTATTTAACCGAAAAATGAGAAAAATCTCCTGAAAAAGTGCGAAAACGCAGCAAAAGCTCGAGAGCTACAGCACGAGGACTCCCAACACTTGTGCGGTAAAAATCTGAGGATGGCTGCCAGAGGCGGGGCTTAGGGAGAGGGCAGTCATTGGCTGGGGGCAGTATGACCCAGAGACCAGTGATTGGTTACTACTAAGAAAGACAGATCAGAAACGAAACGGATACTGATTTTTTTCTTTACCGAGGATTCCCAGCCTGACGACGGGGAATATTCATGAGCATGTGAATGCATGCCAGACCCCATGCTGGAGAATGAGGACTACAATATTTCTGTGCCAGTGACCGATTCACCCTTTCGTCATGGTTAAGCTTTTACCTAGCCAGAAAAGATGTCAACAACAACTAAACAAAATGGAAAGAAAAAACATTTATTGGATATTTGTAAGGCAATTATACAGCAAGATAGTGTTTCAACGCGCCAAAAGGGAACAAGGGAGCAAATAAACAATGAAAATTACAATGAATAAATAGAAAAGGGCGGACAGCGGTCCTACTAGTCCTTCTAACAGTTGGAGTGTGTAACTGCAGTGAAAAGAAGTGGGAAGGGGGGGGGATAAGTGCTACTAGGGTCCCCTAGCAACAGAAAGTGGGGAGGCAAACAGTTAAGTGCATGTGTGGACAAATCCCAGGCGACGATGAGAGAGGTCTACAGGGCAGGGCAGTGGCGAAGGGGGGCGGGTCCGAAATGCTGGGGACGATTGGGCAGAAGGTCAGGACTCTTTTGGACTCTTGAGGGACAAGGCTGCCAATCTCAGCAACACAGGAGATGGTTGACATGGGAGGGGGAGGGGGAGAGGGAAGGAGGAGGAGAGAAAGGTCTCGAGTTTGCAGAACTTAAGGTGGTCCGGTTCAAGACAGAGAGGGAGAGAGACTGTTCCATAGGAGGGAGCCAGCTGAGGAGAGAGATGTGCCTCCAGCTCTCTGCTTGGAGAAGCATTTGATCAGCAGAGAGTTGGAGCCAGAAGATCGAAGGGATCTGGAAGGAGAGTATTTATTTATTGGTCATTTGTTAGGCGCTTATACAATTAGCAACAACTGTTTCAAAGCGCCCACAGGGCAATAGGGTGAGGAAAGGGGAAGGCAGACAATGAATAACAAGATAAATTGACTTAATAGTACCAACAAATAATGGAAATAACAGGGAAGTGAGACAAACCTACTATGCCTTGTGAGGGTTCAGAATGTGCAAGTGCAGAGGGGTGGGGGGTTAAGGGATAGGTGCTGTGGTGCTCATGGATAAGTGTTTGGGGTAAAGTGCTAATAAGAGAAGAAAGTAAGCGCAACCTCCCGAGGGGAGAGTGAGCCTAAGTAACTGCAGTAAATAGACAGTATTTAGTAGGAGTTGCAGGTAGCGTGTTCCCAGGGCCCATACAGCCTTGTGGATGATACAAAGGGTCTTGAATTTGATCCTTGCAGCAACTGGGAGCCAGTGGAGAGATTAGAGCTGGAGAGGTACCGTCCCACAGCTCGAGGCCAAGGGTAAGTCTTGCAGCCCTATTCTGGATTAGCGCGGATCGCAGAAAGAAGCTGGAGGAAAAATCCCTCAGACTCCTCCCTTATAATATACAAGGAGACAGCCAAGAGCTACCAAAGAACCATTCTTAAAGCCAAAAAAGATCAATTAGAAGAATGGATCATGGGAGCAAAATCCAGCTCCATAGAGTTCATAATTTTGAATGAGCTCAAGGTCACAGTTCCGGACTCTCCTGTGACTATTGATTCTTGGTGTCAGAAAATTCACAATGGGTTCATTAAGAAAATCAACCAACGCCAGGCACCTATCTCAGTCGACCCACACAATACACTAGACTGAGGATGCAAGCCAAAAACTGTCAACACTGAGGAAGATGTTACTGTCGGCTTGTTTGCCTTTTGCTAAGTAACAGTTAGTGAATTCTCAGAAATAGTGGCCAAAATGAAACCCATGCCCTGTAAGGGAGACATCTTCCCAGCCTCCTATTGCAAAGAATATTTCTCCTCCATCGGCCCCCTCTGTCATAACATCCATCAATTGATCCTTCTAGAAAGGATCGGTCCCGGACTGCATTAAAGAGGCATGATCTGCCCCCTGTTAAAAAAGGAGAATCTGGATGCCACCAGGGGGCGCAGGCAAGATGGCTGCCTGACTGCACTGCTCCGCCCCCAGCCTTGGTAAACATATGGAGTTATTGTGTCCAGCAAACCCCTGCACTCGTGTGAAGTGGTGAATTCTGCATCGGAACACACAGCTGACCAGGAGGGCTGAGAGGAGAGTCTCACTGCGGCCCAAAAGACCCGATACCAGCTTGGTGCGTGTCGGCACCGCCTCCGCCACCTGCGCTTTCGCACTGGAAGTGCTGCGGAGGCGGCGGGTGAGACCGCCCAGAATCGGATTTCCCTACCCAGTCGATAATGGGCAGTCATCGCCCCTGTGGAGTGACAGGCCGGCGGCACGCTGTGACAGGGGTCCTCCCTCTCCCCCCCCCCCCAGTGCCGGGACCAGACAAGGCAGACGCAGTAGCGCATCTTGCTTGAAGCTCACCTCAGTGTGGAGAGGCAACCGCGGCAGCCCTTTGGACGGGCTGCCGGGTAATGGACAGCAGGTGAGGAGGCAGGAGAGGCCCCAAATACAAAGAGGGGAGGAGGAAGCAGACCCCAGACATCCGCAACACGCAGCGGAGTGCAGCCCCAGCAGACCTCAGCTGCCTAGCCCACCTCAGTGGGGAAAGAGGCTGCCAGAGACCTCAGAAGAGGCCACCCTGATACGACACCCCCCCTGCATGCACACATTGGAAGGGGGTTGGGAGGGAGGGTGACTCCTGGGATCGGCAACTCGTGGGAACACCGGGGAAAGCAGGCTCAGAACACAGAGGCTGCCAGGTGGTACTGCCACAATTGACAGGCCAAAAAGTGATATGAGACACAGGCCATAGGTAACAGATACTGGATAGATGTAGACGGCCTCGCAGAGGAGGAGGATAAAGGTGCTTTGTAGTGGGCACCCAGGTTTGAGGCCTGGGTGCACCCCCCACCTCCGGGAGCAAGAATAATGAAGGGACTGGAGGAGATCTTCAAGGGGCCCCAAGGGGGTACCCACTGAGACACATGTGCCACCCGTGAGGAGGCCCACCATCCGGCAAGCCACTTGGATAAACGCAGCAATCACCCCGGGGGCCAAGGACCCGGCTGGGGGAGATGCCCCCACTGTGGGAAATCAAGGCACAGGCCCTCTTGCGCCATGAGATACCGAAGGCGGGACCACCGCCTCCTATCCACCCTGCATACGTCAGCACACTGCCCTGGAGAGCAAGAGCCAGCACTGAGGGGGGCATATGACGACTGGTGATATCACACTTCTGCTACTGGGAGAACAAGCAAGGAAGGGGTGCAGACGCCCTATGAGTTGTAAGGGGACCCTTGCGAAATTTCAGTATCACAAGGCCACCACAATGGAGGCTGAAAGTGCACCTTCAGCACCTGCAGAGTTAGGCTCCATAAAGTCAGACATACAGAACATCCTGGAGTAGATGAGGTGGATGAGGACAGACACGGTGGCTAAACTGGCCAACCTGTCTGCTAAGGTCTCCATGCTGGAAGACAGAATGGAAGGGGTTGAGGCCAACGAAACGTCGACAGGGCTCCTGGAAACGCAGATGGATGCTCGCTTTATGGAAATGGAACGACGCGAGGAGGAGCTGCGCCTCAAGGTGGATGACATTGAAAATCAGGAGAGAAGGAACAACCTCAGGATCCTTGGACTGTTGGAGGCGGAGGGTGAAACCCCAGAGTGTCTGGGACACAAGGTGCAGGACATAATAAGGACGATCCTGGGTGCGGAGGAAGGCGAAAAGGTCAGGATAGACAGAGTGCACCAGGCGGTCGGAGGCAGAAGCGGCCCGCGGTCGGTCCTAGCACGCATGCACTACTATGGACACAAGGTGCGAGTCCTCGAGAAAACAAAACATCTCAGGGGAAATAGACTATGGTGACTCGAAAGTGGCTGTTTTCCAGGACCTCTCCGCCCACATGTTGAGGAGAAAGAAGTGTGGGGCCCTTACTAAGTGGCTTCAGGAGAAGGGGGTTAAAGATCGTTGGGGCTACCCATTCTCGCTGGCGTTTGAGTATGAGGGGGAGAGGCATCACCTGGTGGCAGAGGAAGACATCTAGAGGATCGCAGAAGACCTGGTCGGTAGCCAGGGAGGTCCGTCAAATGATCCCTGGCCAATTACAGGCCTATTACAAACGTGCCATACTATACTGGCTGAAGGTCATAGATAAGGTTGCATGTACTCAGTATGACACTTTTGTAGAACAGAGGGGGATCCTGGCCAAGGGCCAATCGGGTTTCAGGACAATACATGGGACTGAAACAGCACTGGTGGATCTTCAGTCGTGCTTAGCCAATATCATAGACAAGGGTGGTCTGGCTATGCTGTTACTGCTAGACCAGTCTGCCGCTTTCGACTTGGTGAACCATGAAATAATGGCAGATAGGCTAGTCAAGGTGGGCAAATGCTCACGATTAGCTGTGAACTGGTTTAAATCCTTCCTGGGACAAAGGAAGGCAGGTGTCGCTAAGGAGAATTTTCAATCGCAGCAGGTCCAACTCGGCTGTGTCGTCCCTCAGGGCTCATAGGACTAATCGGTTCATAGACATAATTTCGAATACAAAATATTCGAAAGTCAAAAAAAAATGTCGAAAAAAAAAATGTCGAATTTTACCTATTTTTTTTCACAGAAACTAGAGCCAAAAAAATATTTTAAAAAACTGACATTTTTTTTCGACATTTTTGATTCGACTTTTTTTACTTTCGAAATTATGTTTTCGAAATTATGACTGGACACCGGACTAATCCCTATCCTGAAGAAACCTTCTGCTAGCCCTCTCCTTGCATCCAACTTCAGACCAATCTCCCTTCTCCCCTTTATCGCAAAGCTCCTTGAGAGCATAGCCTACTCTCAACTTTCTGCATTCGTCTCATCCCACTCCCTTCTCCCCACCTCTCAATCTGGTTTCCGCCCCAAACACTCCACTGAGACTGCCCTCACCTACGTTCTCAACTCTCTCCTCACTGCCCGCTATGCTAAGCAATCGTCAATTCCCATCCTTCTTGATCTTTCAGCAGCTTTTGACACCGTGGATCACCCCTTACTTCTCAGCACTGTCTTCTCTCGGCTTCAAAGGTTCTGTTCTCTCCTCTATCTCCCCAACCGATCCTTCACTGTCTCCTGGGGCGGCTGTACCTCCTCCAGCCTCCCCCTGAACTATGGCGTCCCTCAGGGATCTGTGCTAGGACCCTTTCTTTTCTCCCTATACATCTCCTCTTTCGGCATTTCCCACCACTTCTACGCTAATGACACCCAACTCTTTCTTTCCTTCTCCTCCTTCACCACACTCTTTCCTCCTGCCTCACAGCCATACAAGACTCTGACTCTCTCTGACTCTCTCTCTCTCTACGACCTGCACCACCACCCCCTACCTTTCTTCCCTCCTCTCTTCACCCTCCCACTCTCTCCACTCAGCAGACCTCTACCTCCTCTCTGTACCCCCAACCCTATGTGCCTCCTCGCACTTCCGCTCTTTCCAACTCATGGCGCACCCCTCCCCCCCACCCAACCAACATTGGAACTCCCTCCCCCTCCACATCTGCTCCCCCCCACCGACACATCCTTCCGCTCCTCCCTAAAAGCCCTTCTTCACACCACCACCCACCCCCCACCCCCAACCAACATTGGAACTCCCTCCCCCTCCACATCTGCTCCCCCCCATCGACACATCCTTCCGCTCCTCCCTAAAAGCCCTTCTTCACACCACCACCCACCCCCCCCCCCACCTGACTCCCCTTCCCTACCCCTCTCCCCTTCTAACTCTAAACCCTCCCTCTGGACCACATTTCGTGACTGGCACCACTTGTACTTTAAGGCCACCAGACCACTCCCCCCTCCCCCTTCCTCCCACTCCCTGACTACAATACAAACTCTGGAACCCCCTTCACCTTCCCCCCACTCTCCCCCTCCTCCTTGTAAATTGTTCTACGTGTTGTTCTAATGACTTGACTCAATGTTGTAAAATGCTTCTCTTACTATTGTACCTGTTATGATGTAAAGCGCCTTGGCTTAAAGCGCTATATAAATTCAATAAACATGTCTGTCGCCACTCCTGTATAACATTTACTCTAAACCACTGTTTAGACCTCCAGGACAGTTTAGGAGTGAAGGTTGCAAATTATTATTTTTTTTTTTTTTTATATTGGTTAATCATAGGTAAACCTTTAACAAACGCCAAATAAGAGTCTGAGAAACAAGAGTCCAAAGTTCCTCAACTAAAGTATTATTTGAGTTCCAATCGGTTTAGTTATCCCTCCAATGGAAGCCTTCACCGCAACAGATACACCCAGTAGTCTTAGGGCTCCTGTCTCTCCTCCATTTCCGTTTCTTCCTGGTCCAGATTTAGGGATTCGGCAAACTTTAGTGCGTCAATAGTTCGACCCACCTTTTCCGCTGTTAGAAGGCGTTCCCAGTATTCTTCTTCTGTTTCCGTCGTGATGTTGCTTATATAGTTGCCCAAACGCGATAATCGCTTTGGTACCAGAACCGGGCACGTTAGCATCACGTGTCGCACTGATTCAAGTTGGTCCTTCATTTTGCAGAACCTGCAGAGCGCTGATGCTTTTTCAGTGAGCCGTCTTCTCAGCTTAACCTCTCGGGAATGCCAAATATTTAATCTACATCGTAATAGCAGATCTCTGTAATGTTTAAATGGAAATTTCTGAAGGTATGGTGGGAGAATATTTAATGCTTTACGTTCCCAGACGATGTTGTGAGCCCAGTTTCCTGCCAATTTAGTGACCTGGGTTTCCTCCCAGTCTTTTTCCCGCAGGATTCTTTTGGCCTTGTCAGGGTTACACTTCAGATTTTCCAGTGAGATACCTAGATGTTCCAAGGTATCCTCACATCTCTTCTTCCAGTCTTGAAAAATTATATCTTCATTGGGCAGACCAGGTCTTGCTAAAACATTAAATGGCTGCGCCGGTTTGTCCAAAATACACTTCCGAAACAATGAAAGATTTCCACACCGTAATTGAAACCATAGATTGAAGTCTAAGTCCCGATCTTATCAGAACTAAGGGCAGTGAATTCGGAAGATGTAAAATCCTTCGCCAGAAGTAGGCCTCGCACAGATTCCAGCTTTCCCATCTCAAAGACAAAAGTGCCTCTGCTCCATATGTTAATACAGCCACCACCTTTTGCTTATAAAATGTGATGATTGGCTGCAATGAAAATTTTCCATATCTGTAGTGCAGTAGGATTCCTTGATTCGTTAACGCTGTAAGTTTCTCTCGAATAAGGGTGTATTGTGCTTGTTCATTGCAATTTTTATTTATCCTAATACCCAGGTAGATGGAAGTATCCACTTCTTCGAGTTTCTCTTGATCCAGCATCCATATCTGTTGTTTCCCTGCAGGTTTTTTCCCACGACTCGATTTCATGCACAGTATCATTGATTTCTTTACATTGATTAGCATGTCGTTTTCTTTCAGGTATTTGTTGAAAGCTTCAATTCTACGTTGCAAACCAATAGGGGTCTGATCTGCAAATACTGCATCATCTGCGTATAACATCCACGGGACTTCCATACCGTTCACTTTTGGAGGGAACGCACGGATCATTTCTTGGGATGCCTTCATATCCGCCATGTAGAGAACAAATAGAAAGGGAGCCAGAGCACATCCTTGTTTAATTCCCCGAGTGGTATAGATTTTTCTAGATAACCCTCCATTAGCAGTAATTTGGACCTGGATTGAGGTATTGGTATACAGCGCTTGGATTGCTGCCAACAGGGCGTTCGGGCATCCCCAGCTTCTCAGTTTCGACCATAGTCGCTCTCTGTTGATACTATCAAATGCCTGTTGAAGATCAATAAAAGCCAGATAAGTTGTTGCATTGTCTTTCAAAGCCTTAGCTTTCAAAAGGTTTAACAAGAACAGGTTTAGAGATGTCCCCACCCCGCTTATAAAAGCGGTTTGTCTTTCATCTAGGATGTTGATTCTTATGGCCCATTTTTTTAAGTTCATTAGTAGAATGGCCGCAAAGAGTTTCCCAATAGAGTCTAACAAGGCTATTGGCCTATAATTTTTGGGGTTAGATCGATCCCCCTTTTTGAAGATGGGAACTATATACGCCTCCGTCCATGTTGTTGGAATTTGCCTTTTTTTTGCTATTTTTTTGAAAAGGACATAGATCAAATCAGTCCAATCTCCGCAGTTCTCTTTTAGCTTTTTGTTGGAAATGCCATCCGGACCAGTTGCCCTGGAACTGCTGAGCTTTTTAATAAGCATCCGTATATCTTCTCTGTCGAATTCAAAATCCCATGCTGAAGTCGTATTTCTTTTTTCTAGGGGTATACCCATGGTTTTCCCCTTAAACAATGCATTATAGTGCCGATACCAGTCCTCCTCTGAGACTTGATTTACACCAATTGCCGACTGATTCAGATCTCTATTATTAATTAAGTCCCAGGTACTTCTTGAGTTGTTGGTAGATAGTGCCGCCAACATTTTTTCAGCGTCTCTTTGAGTTCTTAAGAAGCGGGTCGAGCACAGCCAGTTTTTATAGGTTTGCCGGCATTTCCTCAGGAGAATCTCTTTCACCGGGGAATTTTCCTTTTTAATACGTTTAAGTTCCGCTCTATATTGCTTCCTTTTAGTGACCACAGAATCATCGTACGCGTGCTTTCTTTCAATTTTATTCACTTTTGCTGGTTCATACTTAACTACAAAAGCTTCCAGGAGCCATTTATATTCTACTGTCTCATCGCCTTTGTTACCCGCTTCTTTAAAGTCTTTCACCAGCTTCGGGATTACTTGATTTTTAAGTCTCAGTCGGTTTCTTCCCCAGGATACTTCTGTTGCCTTCCATTTTTTCATCGATGATGTTAATGTGATATTCCATGCTAGTTCAGTTCTCAAGAGGCTGTGATCGCTATTTGCTTGTTTGATTATTGTAAATGTTTTGATCCAGGGTAGGGTGTTGTTTCCGACAAAGCAGTAATCTAAACAGGCTCCTGTTTTACCGCTATGCCATGTATTCGCACCCAATAGATCACCTTGGGTCTGACTATTTAACATCCTCATGTCACGAGTACACATTTTCTTCGTCCAGAGACTTTCTTTACCTCGTAGATTTTCTATATCTCTTATTTTTCCCTTCTTGTCAAGGAGTTTGATATTCAGATCCCCATTTAATAAAATTAGCCGTTCTTTGTCTTCAATCATAGATTTATCTATTGCATTCATGATGGTTTTTAGATAATTTTTCTGGTTCGGCATATTTTCACTCCAATAGGTATTGATTAGAGTCATCGTCTTTTTTTTGTTGATTATTTGTCATCTTCTCAGATTTCTCCTTAATGTCTTCTTTAAGGTTGATTGTTAATATCTGCACGTAGGGATTTGGGGCCGCATGTTCCAAAACTTGTAGTGGCGAGTCCAATTTCTTTAATACCATGAGGCCTGCAGCATAAGGTCTACCTCTAGGGCCTTTCTTAGCCGGGTTAAAGTAGACTTCATAGCCTTCACACATAGGTGCTTCACGCAGCCACGACTCCTGGATCGAAATTAGGTCGTAGTCAGCCAGGAAGTCACTTTCCTTAGAGAATAAGTGTTGAAAGCCTCGGGTATTCCATGAGGCACAGGAGACCGATCTTTGCTGGGCCTCCTCACTCTATTGCTTCTTCTTAGTGGTGCTCGTATTCTTTGGTTCAGGCCGCTCATTCGCTTTCAGGCCTTTTTTGTTCAATGTAGATTTACCCTTCCTTGGGTTATCCGAGTTGTCCACCGTAAATCTCAGATTTTTCAATTTCTCATTTGAGAACTTCAGCGAGGTGGCATTTGCTTTCTGAGATTTAACGTCACTCTTTATTTCCACCTCCTTCACTTTGTCACTTAGTTTTCTGGGCCTTTTCCCCAACTCCTCCATATCTCGTCCTTTATTATTATGGTCCTTCACCATATATTTTTTATTATTGCCGTCCTCCATCCACACTTCCCTGGGTCTCCCTTTGCCCCTTGTTTCTTTTGGATTCTTCAGTTGACTACTCCAGTCTACGTCCTCCAGTCGATAGCCCTTTTGTTTAAGGCAGTCTTCAGCCTTTAGGAATTTTTGTTTTACTTCCTTTGAGACGAGATGTAATATTACTTGATCCATCCTTCCTTCTTTTGGGAATTCCACAATTCTTATATCGTCAGCTGAAATCGCTCTGAGCGCTGGAGTTTGTTTGCATTGAGACATCACGTAGCATCTATTCAAGAGGACCTTCCTCGGCCCCGTCGATGTAGTTCCCAGTTTCACAAAGTGGTCTTTGGAGGAGGTTATTTGCTTATCAGTTAACGACTTTCTACTATTCTTACTGCCCATACGATCTTTTTCTCTACTGTGACTTCTTTGTTTTAGACTAGGCTTCCTTGGTTCAAAGTGGACGGTTTTTCCCTTATGAGCCAACTCCCTCCTTTTTTCTTCTAGTGTTTTAAACCTCGAATATTCTATTTCCATGTCATAATCATTCCGAGGAGAGATCGTACTTTTTCCTGTTCCTTTCCTAGGTTTACTAGATCGATCCTTTTTCTCTGTCTGCTTGTCCTTCAGATGGCAATTCAGCTCGTCCCTATCCCAGTTGTCAATTGTTTTCCATTCTGACGGCGTGATGTTTCCCCACCCATCTTCATCGCTGTTATTTGAGAAAAGTTCGATTAAGTCACTCAAAACGGCTGATTGTTCCAAGTCCTCCATTTTTTCATCTGCTGATGGCACAGATGTTTTAGATGCAGTTTCACCCTCGGCTTCTATGCAATCCAAGACACCCATCACAAGTTCTCTTCTTGGCTTCTTGGTACACTGTGGGTTTTCCCTTCTCGGTGGTGTTCTTAAATTCCTCAGGAATGCTCTTGATCCATTCACCTTTCGTTTAAGTGTTTCGTTTTTAGTTTTTTTCCCCTTTTCTTTAAAATTGTTTGCAGGCAAGGTTTCTGGTTGATGTTCCTTGGATTTATTACCCGTACCTGCAAAGATAGCAAAGCTCAATTGCTCTTTTATGGGGGAATTGTCTTGTTTTTGGCCCTCCTTACTGCTCGGGGAGATAAGAATTACATCTCCACATAGCTGTTCTGGTTCGATGGGCTTAGTGACTTTTCCTTGTTTCAATTTCATTGGCCTCGGTTAGGCTGTTCTACAACTTGCAGGTCCAATTTACTTTGTTTGTGCTGGGATCTCATCCATTTACAGTCTTCTAATACTGCTTCCATAAGGAGTGATTTATCACTAGCGTCCCTTCTGGCCAAGTCACCCAGACGATTTTGCCAAGTCTGAGTTTGTTCTGCTTCTTTATCTACTCTTGAATTGAAATTCTGTAGAGAGAGACCCGTTTGCCGATTTGCTTCCTTAATTTGCAGAATCGTCATGGTTACCTCTTGGACTGAATCTTTAATGACTTCATATAGTTTGAGAAAAGGGGCCAGCGAAATATTCAATGAGGTCATCACCACTTTTTGAATATGTTCACTGTCCTTAGCTCGATCGATTGAACAGGCCTCACTGATTAGTTGTATTATTTGATCTTTTTGAAGGAGAGCTGGCGGTGTCATTACCTCATCTATTATCGAGGTCTGTGTCATTTTAGATGCCCTATTGTGATCGTTGACCATTGATTGTCCGTTAGGGTCTTGATATCGCTTATCTGAAAAGGAGTTGGTTTTCTCGAAGTTGGTCATTTGCAGCGGTTTGATGACTGATTGGGAGTTCAAAGTAGTCTCCGCGTCATCCGTCATGCAGGGTCTCCCTTTGGTTTGATCCCTGTCCAGGGCGGCCATCCTCTCATTTATTAGGGAAAAGCTTCTCCTTTATTCCCTTTCAATTTTCCCCGTCAGTATCATATCATACTTGATTTTATTTGCCAGGCTTAAGTTAGTCAATTTTATTGGTGATTGCATCAAATTGCTGCTAGTCCCCGGAGTACCTGGGAGGGTCATCCCTTCCGTTTCCGTTGGACCTCGCTTATCTAGACAATTCTTTGGAGGGTAGTTCTCATTACAAGCGGGCTTTTCAATCGTTAACTTTTCTAAGTGCCCGTATGTACAACCCCTCTCGATGACTTCTTTTGGTTTTGAGTCTTGTTGTGCTACCTGGTTTCCATCTTGTGTTTTCTGAATACTTTTGACCTTAGCTAAGGGAACACAGTTCTCTTCTCTATAAGGTTGAAAAATGTCAAAAGTTTCTAAATTTGACCCCCTTGGGTTCAATTGTGATGTTTTCCCCTCCTTGACAGTTATAGAATCGACCTGGGCTTTTTCCCATTGTGCCAGTTCATGGTCTTCCCAGGAGCCTCCAGAGTCCTCAAACACTTGAGGATCCTTGCTCATGTAATTGGGTGTTTCCCTCTCCACCTCCAGATTATTTGCTGGTTCTCTTGGTAATTTAGGGGAGGCACTTATACATGGCTTTTCCACTACCTCTTGTGAGCCTTCCATACTTGCCTCAAGTTCGATGCCTGTTTGATTAAATCTTTGTATCGGGTCATCACCTAGTTCACCCGAAAAGGGTGTCTCTTCGCTAGGAGGTCCCGGTACCGCCTCTCTCACCTCTAGGTTGCTTTCAGGAACCGGTCCTTCGATTATTTCCTCAAATCCCATATTGTCCAGGTTATCCAAGGTCTCCCCTGGTCGATCTTCCAGTGGGAGATGGGGCTCAGCTGGATTAATAGTATAATCATTAGGGGGAGTACCCCTCTCACAATGGTGGTTTCCTTCTGGCTTCCCACTAAGGTGCGAACATCCCTTTACATAATCTAATGACCTTTTGAGTGTTATAGGTTGTGCTTGACTTCCGATTGTCTGGGGTGTAAGCCCACCAATTGAAGGAACCGTACAGGCCATTGGTTGAGTCGGGGTATTTGGTACTAATAAGAGAATGTCTGAATTTGATCTTATAGGGGGGCTAATACTCCCCATGTCTGTAATATCGCCCACAGAACCGCTTTTTCACTTTTTACAGAAAGGTAGACGAGTCTGTTTCAGCATTTGCGATTTTTGGGGATATTCATTGCTCTCAGTCACCCCTGGGAGTGACGTCAGTCTTTGCCTTACCTGCAGCCTTGTTCTCAGCCCCGCCTCGGCTTATTTGAAGCTGCAAGGAATGATTTCATCCCAGCGACGATTTTAAGTAGGGATCAGGTGAAGAGATATACGCAATCACCACGCCACCAAACAGCCACACAACAGCCGACGCCCTTTACTCCTATCGGGCTCAGCGCCGCTCGGCAGCGCTGTCTCTGCTTTTGTGGCAGAGGATGTCACGTGAGCGGTCACGTGAGCCACAAAGCTCCGCCTCCTCCAGGAAGCGAGGAGTTGTCTGTGACTGCTTGTGGGTGCGCGAGTGATGACAACTCCCAGCGCTTACTCCAGGCACAGGCGCAGCGTCCTGAAGATCCCAATGCTCAGGTGATGCGCAGTTAAAGGTCCGTTTTCAAAATGAGAAATGCAAATTATATGCGGACGACACCCAGATCTTGGCGCTAACGGGATCCTATGATGAAGACTTACTAATAGTAAGGGAGGTCTTTGCTGCCATCAAACAATGGATGGCAGAAAACTCACTTGCACTGAATGATAAGACTGGATGCCCAATATAAAGCCTTTTTGATTGGAGGCACCAGGATACCGGTTTCCGACCAAGTGAAAACCCTGGGGGTTACCTTTGACCCCAATTTGAACTTTAAAAACATGTGCCATGATCCAGCTCCTCTGGCAAATACACCCATATTTGTCGGAGGGAAACCGGGCACTAATCGCAGCAGCCACTATCAACACAAGGCTAGACTACTGCAACGGGCTGTTGGTCAGAACCTCACAAGCTAATGTAAATAGGCTCCAGACAATCCAGAACGGAGCAGTTAGAGCCATATGCGGCATGAAACATTGAGACCACATTACACCTGCACGCAGGGAGCTGCACTGGCTCCCTGTTTGCGAGAGAATTCACGTTAAAGCATTACATTTGGTCTACAAATGCCTAACTGGTAACGCCCGCACTTACCACAGCTCACGAATCAGGACTGCCTTTTCGACGTACACTGCGATCCAATAAAGAGGCTTTACTGATGCAGCAACATTTCCTAATGGAAAGGTTTGGAGGCTCCAGTTTCAACTCGTGGGCTCCAATGGTTTGGAATGCCCTACCACAGGCACTTAATCAGCCCCCATCAGTCGCACAGTTTAAGAAAGCACTGATGACCTACCTCTTTGATGGGGAGGAAATTGAAGCAACTATAAGGAAGAGGCTGTTAAAGTAATCTAGCCTGGAGAGAACCAGAGCTCTAGAGACATTGAGCTTCTGGGGCAAGGTGAGGAAAGGGAGAATGCCTCCAAAGAGGCGAATTTGAAAGTGGGCCTTTTTGGCAAGGTGCAGGATGTGAGGAGTAAAGGCGAGAGAGGAGTCCAAGATGACCAAAAGGTTTCTGGCCTCAGTGGAAGGAGAGGAAGGTGAGCCCATTGAGGAGGGGAAACAGGGAGCAGGTGTTCCAGTAGGCAGTATCTTGCACATACTGGCATTAAAACAGATCATTGGAGGTGCACCAAGACTGAATAGCAGACAGGCAGTCAGGGATGGTAGAGAAGAGGAAGAGGGGAGCTTGAAGTAGAGTTGTGCGTCATCTGCGCAACACTGGAAATGAGGAGAGAAGGCAGGGATCAGGTGAGCAAAAGGTGCAAGGTAGATGTTGAAAAGCCCAAGCAAGAGGATAGAGCCCGGGGGAACACCACATGTAGAGAGAGAGGAGGCGAAGGAGTCCAGGAGCATCTAAGAAGGGCAGTCAGTGAGGAAGGAGGTAAACCAATCCAGTGCCTGGTTTGAGATACCAAGAGTATCTTGGTGCCGCTTTATGATAGGATGGTGGAAGAAGGGTCACGAAGATGGAGAACAGCAGGGGAGTTAGAGTCAAGATTTGCGAGCAGTTCACGGGTGTTGAGGAGAGCAGTTTCGGTGCCTCTGGATGCTCAGAATCCAGATTGATGGTCATGTAAACAACCAATGAGCTCAGTGTGTTGTGTCAGTTGGAGGGGGGTGGGGGGGAAGAGACCAACTTCTCCAGGAGTTCCCCAAGGAAGGGTGTAGTATAGATGGGGCGGTAGTTGGAGACAAGGGGTCGGCTGAAGGCTTTTTTTAGGAGGGGGTTCACAACAAGGGAGTGATTGAGAGAAGGTAAAGAGTCGGATGCTAAGGAGTGGTTGCAGAAGTCAGCAAGATCCGAGCGGTGGAAGCGATGTTGTCCTTAATGGTTCGGGAAGAACAGGGAGACACCAGTTTGGAAGAAAGACGCTCATAGAGCGGTCTACTCTAGAGATCTCATCCATTGTGATAGGTGAGGAGGAGAGAGTGGGTGGGTGGGGTGAAGGAGAGGCCAAGTGAGGCAGGAGGACGACATTAAAGTATTCATAGTCCCCCTATCTCCATCCTTGTAGGCGTCCCCCAACATGGGGACACTAACAAACTTTAGCAGCGAAAAAATTAGCATCCCTTCAAATTTAGTATAGCGTGCAGGGGCACAGTCTCAGACGTAGTACCGCCCTACCCTCCGGCACTTCACCTCAGTCCGAGAGAAGGCAGGTTGGACGTATGGAGGAAAGGGGACGGAGTACTCTAGTCACTACAGTGAGGAACTTTAATTGCTCATACGTCCCACCCCCTTTCCTCCATCCTTGTGGGAAATTCCACCGAACAAGAACATAGGGTGGAGCTGTGACAACCTGCCTCCGGCTGAAGCAAAAAGGTTCTTCAGAACCACCTGACCAAACTCTGCATCGCGCCTGGAGCTGGTGTCCGGCGAATAGTGCTTACAGAAGGCCGGAGTGGCCCAAGTAGCCACCTTGCTGATGACATCCCAAGAAGCAGGGCTCTGAAATGTGACGGCCGTGGCCTTAGCTCTGATCGCATTGGCATGAATACCCTCAGGAACAAGTTTGCCCGTGGCAGTGTACACCTCCGAAATAGCCTGAACCATCCAACGGGCGATGGATGCCCTAGAAGCCTGAGAGCTGGGGGAGGAGCCCCACAAAAGTCAAACAATGCCTCAGACTTCCTGAAGGATTTCGTCTGAGAGAGATAAGGTCAAAGGAAAGTAGGACCCTCTCTGCCTCAGACTGTGGGTTTGGGAAGAACACCAGCAGGCAGATCTGAAAACAGATGGAATGGAGAGACCACCTTCGGCAAGAGGTTTGGGCGAGTGCGCAAGATGACCTTTTTGTGAAAAGGGTTGAGGACTTGCACGAAGACAACACCTGCAGCTCACTAACCCTGCACACAGAAGTAAGAGCCACCAATAAAATCGCCTTTAACATCACCAAGTGGATGTCCACAGAGGCCATCAGCTCGAAAGGCTTGTGTTGTAAAGCTGCTAGAACCACATTGAGATCCCAGACCGGATGCCGCCTATGCACTGGAGGAAAAAGCCTAGACAACCCCTTAAGGTGGGCCTTAATCACCAGGTTGGCAGCCGAAAACACATGTGGGGAATTCTTGTAAGCCCCGATGGACACCAAAAACATGCAGCAAGTATCCACCTGAACTACAGAACGAGCCAAGTGTACTGAAAAGGCCAGTATGTCATCCAGAGGACAGGTGACAGGGTTTAGAACCTTTTCGTAAGCCCAATGGCAGGACCTAGTCCATTTGCTCTTATACTGGGAACAAGTAGAGGGCGTCCTGGCCTGATGAATGATGTCCCAGTTGTCATCTGAAAATTAAGCATGCTGAAGTCTCAGGTGATCAGGAACCAGGCCGTCAGGAGCAGTTTGGCCAAGTCCAGATGTTCCACTGCCCCGCCCTGCTGGGGATCGGAAGATGGACGGGAGCACAACTGCAGCAGATCCAAAAAACCAGGGTCTCAAAGGCCAGTGCGTGGGGGTCTAGGGAGGGGGACAAACCAGGTTGAGGCTGCAGCCAACGGAAGCCCGAAATTTGCAGAGAGTCCGTTGGAGCAGAGGGGTGGGCAGGAACGTATAACACTTGCAGCCAATACAACAGATCTGGAAGGCATCTCCCAGTGACCCCTGACCTGCCCATGAGGCAAACTGGGGGCACTTTGCATTCAGGGGGGATGAAAACGAGTCCAGGTCTGCGAACCACACCATGCTGGAACAGTGAAAACAAGGAGTCGTTTTGCAACTCCCACTCGTAGGTGTTGAATCCCACGCGACTCAGCTGATCCGCTTCTGCATTGCTGTCACCTGGCAGGTGGACTGCCGAAATCTAAATCCCCCCCCCTCCGTCAGGGCCCATTCATGAATCGAAACTGCCCCCACGCAGAGGAGGGGAGGCGGGCTAGTAGGGAGGGGGTGGAGGTGGGCGCTGCCCTGCTTGTTCGGGTAAAACATGGTAGAATTGTCCATCCTGACCAGAACCGACTTGTCCCTGATGAGGGGCAAAAAATGCCTTCAGGCCACTTACCTGAGCTCGAGCAGATTGATATGTAGGAGTGCTTCCGTCCTGGACCATGCGCCGTGAATCGCATGGCCCTCCAGAGTAACCCCCCCCAGCCTGAAAGAGAGGATTCTGTCGTCACCAACAGGGTATGCTCCGGTCAGGTGAAGGGAGCTCCCACTGAAACATTTGTCGATCAGGCACCACGAAGATCAGGCAGAAGAGTGGCAGTATAGGGAACCTGTCCGACTGAGACCCAGTCTCTTCCTGCCAATTGGCCGCCAGGTGGAGCTGGAGGCTCTTCATCTTGAGGCAGGCGTGCTGTACAGTGAACACGCTGAAGGCCATCAGGCCCAGAATGTGCTGTAACCACCATGCAGAGGTGGTCGTGCTGGCCAGAAAGTGCCCCACCACCTTGCTGAGGGACAGAAGCTACTCGGGCAACACCCTCTAAACGGTAGCGCTCCAATGTACCCCAAGACCAGTTCCTGAGATGGGCACAACTGTGACTGCCTACGGTTGATGGAAAACACCAGCAGACTAAGGATATCTGCCAGTTTCTGGCACGAGTGCACCCCCCCCCCCTTCTGGTGATTCCACCCTCACCAGCCAGTGGTCCAAGTAAGGGTATAGATGATGGCCCTCCAAGTGGAGAAGGCCTGCCTCTGTGTTCATCAATTTCATGAAGACACGAAGGGCTGAGTTCAGGCCGAAGGACAGCACCTTGTACTGAAAGTGGTATGACAATCGTGAACCGGAGACACTTCAGATGCAGTGAATATATGGGTACATGCAGTTACGCATCCTTGAGGTCCAGGGAACACATGAAGTCAGACACACACAGACACAGATACAGACACAGACACCTATGTGCATGGAGTAATCATCTTGAAACGTTCCAGCGGTAAAGACAGATTTAGAAATTACAGGTCCAGGACTACCCTCCGACCAGCCTGGTTGTTTTTGGGTATCGCAAAAATACTGGAATAGTAACCGAAGCCCCCCATCTACAAGAGGAACCGGTTCTATCGCCTGCATCTCTAAGAGCGAAAGGACCTCCTGTAAAAGGGCCGGGGAGCCGATCTGACAGAGGAGGAGAGGATGGAAGAGGCATAGGAAGAGGAAGTCTGAAGCCTGTGGAGACTACATAGAGGATCCACAGGATTTTGAAGGTATGCTTCCTGGTATCCAGGAACAGAGCCAAAAGGCCCCCCACAGGTGAGCTGTGTTCCCCAACCATGACATCATGGCTTCTTAGCAGCAGAGGGAGAGGAGGGGGAGCGGAACAACCTGTGCAACGTCCTCTGTTGCTCCCCCCTGTTGCTGCTGGGCAATGTCAGGCATCTGTGTGCCACGGTCTCAGAAACCCCCATGAAGCCGGCGAAAAGTGCAGGGTTGGAACTCGCACTCCACAGGCAGATCCAGGCTTCCATCTTGTAAATCAGACAGAAACTTTGTGGCAGGGATCCACACACTGTCGTCCTTATCTTAACCCCAAGGCATAGCCCTCTGCTTGCTGTGTCAACGTGGGAGCCCAAAGACTCCTTGAGGTCCTGCGCAATGGCCCGGTCATTTGCTAGGCTAGCCTTGAAGAAGGCTCGCTTGGCTGAAGGGATGTTGGGTAGAAATTCCCTGAGTTCCCGCCACAACTTTGGGTTAGCCGCAGCTGTAAGGAAGGCATGGTATCAAACAGTGAAGACAGACACAAGTGATCACAGTTCAAGGGTGTTCATTGATCTTCAATGGGTTGGTTGAACGCCTATCTAAGCCTATATCCAAGGATGGGAGCAAGCTACGACCATCAAATAATAATAACAGTCCTAGTGGAGTCTGTCCAAATAAAAGGGCCCAAACTAATAAACGTATTGCCAATCCCTACTTCTAAATACAAAATGGTGTGGGACAATAATGTATGCATAAAGAAAAGTGTTCAAGAAATAATAGGTCAGGATAGTTGAGCAGTTGGCATCCCTTCCCCATGTTTCCAGCACAGGGTAAGGCAGCACGTTCGAGCTTCGCACACACTCTGGCTTCTCTGCCACAAGAACACAGTTAAAAGCATAGATATCAGGGCCTTCTGCCAAAGCCTCCATCTCAATAACAGTAACTTATTGTAGAGGGCCCGACGTAACAACCACCAAAGTTCCTTCCTCATCACACAATGTTCACAATTAGTTTCCCTCTATTGGGCTCGGACCATGGATCTCCCTCGTTCGGGTTCGGACCTGCTTTATATCACAAATAAAAGACTTTCGAATGTGCAATGGGTTTTGCTTAAACCGTTGCAGAACCACTTAGATTCACTTCATTTCTTATTCTTACCAATCTTCTACTTTCGTTTCTACCACTTCTTGACTGGATACCTTACAGAGACCTTCGATTGAGCACCCTCATGGTGCCGGACCACTCGGTCACTGGTATTGCATCTTTCTCCTTCAATGTTCTAACATCCATCAGCAGTTAGGCTTTCCTCGCGTCTTCATCACACGTGTTACCAATCTTCGCTCTTGTGCTCTTTATACAATGTTGAAGCTTGCAACCTTGACTTCAAAACAGACTGGTCTTACATTGGTCTCACCGGCTGTGTTGATCTCTCTGGCGCTGCTTTGATCTTGGAGACAAGGACCATACCATGGTGGTTGCTTTGCCTCCCCGACTCGGTCAGCCATGCAGGAGGGCCCTGCTATCTCTGACACAAAATACAGGATTCTTCAGTCCAGTTTCCTGGCCTGGTTTCCTGGCCTTATGCTTTTTAATCTGAAGGGTTTTGGAAAGTCACTGTTTCTCATCGGAAAAGGTCAAGGGTATCCTCCCTCCTTGTTCACCCTTCTTGGTTTGCAGTCTTTCTTCCCTCATTCAGCTGCCATTGGGAAAATACTGTTCCTTTGTGTGCTTTGCCGAGCTCAGCGTGTGCTCTCGTGCTCCGCCTTTTATCCGTGTGTGGAAGCGTAATGGTCAGGTGTGAGTGGTTACCAGTAATTGCCTGACCATAGTAGTGGGACATATCAGGTACAATGCTCGGGTGCGAGTCTGTTTTCTCCCAGAGCGGGCTGTCTGTGTGAAAGTGTTTGTGAAGGGAAAGGGGGTGGAGGAGTAGAGTTCCTAAATATCCTACCAGATAGGATGGGGTAAAGGTGTTACAGGGAATGGGGATACTTCATCTCGCCATCAGGTGTCCCACTCCCCGAAGACCCCTCACCCAGGTGATCCTCCCGCACGGGTCCACCCCCAGGGTCTGGATCAAAAGGCGATGGGCGTGCCATGGCCACCTCAGAGAGACCACCGGGGACTAGCGGGTGAGTCAGCTTCTGTTTTCTCATACAGCCAAGAGGACATCCATGTAGGCCTGCCGCAGATGCAATCCTGAGATGGAGTAACCGTGCTTTCCTCCTTGGAGAGGCAACTGGAGGTGGCTCCCATGGAGCAAGATGACAAAGACAATGGTTTAGAATACAAAGATGCTGCAGGCACCACAGCTGCAGGTTGGATGCAAGGAGGATTGGCTCACCGTCTGTCAGCCTAAACCTGCTGTCCAACTTCTTGTTCATCTGGGTGGTGGCCCTAGGCTTCTCCCAGACCTTATGATATCCTTCTGGAGGGGGATGCCAGACCGGATCATGGTCCATTTCCCCCCCCAAGACCTCTGCTAGAACACCTGGCTCCTCGGGAAGAGGGACCCCCCCCCGCCCTCCCAAGAACTCCGCCAGGCCGTGAAAGCGGTCATGAAAGGCTTTAACGGATGCCGAGGGTTCAACGTCCTGGGCGTCATCAATAATCGCTGCCATCGCGCACCCACCCTTTTTTTTAACAGACCGAGGGGATTCTGGTCCCTGGGACACAGGGGCCAGCGAGTCCCCACCCAGGTCCGGAGCCGCAGATAGGTCCAATGGCTGTTGAGGGCGAGGCATTGGTGGTACAGGAGGTGGGGGGGATAAGAACAACCTGAGGGGCCAGAACCAGTGGAGGGACTGGCACCAGGATCACAGGAGGAACAGGAGTAGCACACAGTGGAGGGGGCTAGGGAGGCGCCACCTACAGGATGACCTCCTTCACGAGCCCCTTCATCTGAGGTGAACGCATGAGGAGAAGGAAGCGCTTGAAGGAGCAGTCCTCACAAGCCGCCGGATTCCTAGGAGCCCGGCCCAATGAGGTGCTAAACCTCCTCTCCTGGTCAAAGCGATGAGGCACCTGGCGCATGTGCCTGAATGGCTGTGATGGGTAGATGTAGCCCTGCAGGGACCAGAAACCTGCACCGTAGGATCCGATGCTGCTTCCAGAGTAAAGGGGGCTGGGATCATCCTACAAAGCCCTATCGATGAGTGAAGGCACTGACGGGCCCCAAGCCAAATCCAAGCTGGCCGCCTGCCTGGCAGGCTCTGCCACGTGCCGCTCTGCCATTTTGAATCCTTGCGCCATGCCCTGGGTGGGAGGACACGGAGGCTCTGAGTAAAACGAGACCTCAGGCACGAGAGGATACAGCTTGGGTCTTGCAAACGAAGCAGCGGCGTCAACCTCAGAGATCCCTCTGGTAGGCACTGAGCCATTAGTCAGATGGTCGGTCGTAACGCCCTGATTCATGACCTCAGAGCGAGTTCCGTTAGGCTGGGAGCCCTCAGCACCCGTGCCGGTAGCCTTGCTGGATCTAGCAGAGGACACTCTTGGAGGTGGCACTCGATACCTTACCCCCTGGGGTAGAATAAGAGGACAAGCCGGATCGTTCTTCCAAGGAAAGCCTGCTAGTGCCCCTGAGCACCTCAGCTTGGAGCCGGTAGCCTGGAAGGCCTCAGTTCTGTCCACGGATCGCCCGGAAGAGTCCCTGGGCTCCGTGCTCGGGAGCCAGTAGCCTTAGAGGCTTTGTGCGTGCCAGAACCCGAATCTGAATCTGAGGAACTCCGATACATGGGATCTGGGGAAGGAGTAGCCGCGCTGTGGAGCCATGCTGAACAGAGGCCTACCTTGTCTTGGCGAGATGTCCTGGTGACAAAGTCCTTGAGGAGGGGCAGAGAAGTGTGGAAGATCGCCCTCCATTGAGACAAACGATTCTTCAATGCCCTGTGACCTAGAGTGCGGCAGGCCGAACAGGAGTCCCAGCGGTGGTTGGGCCCCAAGCACTCAAGACAGAGCATGGGGGCCGGAGGCCAGGAACGAACAGTCACACGAGTCGCATCACCTAAAGCTGGTATCCAATTTGTATAGTAGCACACCTTTTAGATGTTCATTTTAGAACATATGTAAATGTAGTAATGCCAAACTTGGGTGCAGAGGAGGTAACACAACCCTGACAGAGTTGGAAAGAAACATGAACAAACAAGATGGTGTCCGAAGAATATTGGAGACTCCCGTCCCCTGCACACCTTATTGCTGAAAATCAGCCAATATAGTGTTAAGCAAATGTTAAGTCATTGATGCGTAAATACATAAAAATTTAATGAATGACACTGTTCAGAAAGAAATTCTTTATACAAATCTTTTAGAGTTGAAAGTAGAAAGCACAACGCGTTTCGGGATTCAAAATTCCCTTCATCAGGTGCAGTTTAAAGAGTCTAAACAATAATATGAGAAATTTCATGTCAGAACATCATTGTTCAAAGTCGGTGCGTCACAATTACAATTCATCATATGATGATACATTTGAATCCAAGAGTGCTATTGGCAACCATATGTGGAATTTAAATTGTGCTACATGGGATAGCTCAAAAATAGCTCTTATAGTCACTATCGGTGGATTTAATCATATTAATGAACAGATCATCCAAAGTGAGTGAAAGTTCCAGAGCGTGAATCGTAAGAAACATGCAGTAACAATGTGAATCCTGTATAGACATCATTCCTGTGATAGCCAATAGTAAAGATCCTGATGACAAAATGGTTCATAGAAATCATGTAAAGGGGTACCTGTAGCATAGGCTGTGCACAGCACAGTAATGGAAAAGAAGGTGAATACTGACTTACGGAACACTGCTGGGAGACCATAGAAAAAAAAGATTGTGTAAAGGGCTCAGTATGCAAGTTGGATAGGTAATGCAAAATTAGTTGTGACAGGACTCTAAAAGAAAACGAGGAGTTACCTAGTCAGAATGTATATATCCAAAAATCCAACTACATGTGTACATAGAGGACGAGTGCCATAGAATGCCTTGTCACATCTGGATCAACGCAGTAACCGACGCTCAGTAAAACATCTTTCTCGTGCCATATGGTTGACAAGCTGTCAAATGAAAACCAATACGTGTAAATTTAAATAAACGTGTATCTTGAAGAGAGTAGTATACAGCGTTAACCAATGAGGAATCAGAAGTTAAGCCAGGCACCAACAAACATCTATGTGCATTCTGAAGAGAGTGTCGTAGACACGAACGTAACTAGTTTTAAAAGTAACCATGTTAACAAATAGTAAAACTAGAAGGTTGGCTGTGAGAGGCGATAGGACAAAGAAATAGGACAGAGGTGCACTAGGTGTTGAAGGAATAATCACAGGAACAAGATAGAACTGAGTAAATAAAAACAATAATCAAAGGAACTGGTACAAATGTTCAATTAATATATACATTTCAGCAATAAACTATTGCATCTTGCCTACAGTGATGCATATAGAGTAGAAGCAAATATAGTTGCGAGTAGGTGCTCGTAAGCGTTCAACATAGTAATATTAGGTGTCACATGACTCCAATTCTTGTGGCAGGTGAGAGATCACTATGCGGTTAATATTAATATTCAATACCTGAACATGTCTTCGATATTCAATTCTTCGATGACGATACATATTATGTATACATAATCAGAAGACATGGTAACGTGCATCCGATTGCTCAATTATCAAGTTAAAAATTATAAACATAATATGGTCTGACATCAATTTGTGATTTAGACATCAAAAGATCCTGGGTAATGATCCTGGGAAATAAATTAAATCGAACAGTACAAATCCAAAATAGATAACTTCAGATATTAGTAAAACAGGCTGAACATAAATACTTAAATTAAACAAAGTAAAACAGCACAGATAAGGGGGCGCTGTTGAGTACCCAAACAAGATGGCTGCCTGAGCATGAAGCTCCGACCCCAGCTATTTATCCTGGAAATGATATCCACCGCTGCATTTATTTACTCAGATTAACATGGACTACAAGGTGCAGGAAACTGCGGTGCATCCCTCCACCGAAAGCAGAGAGAAATTGCTATCTTTCAAGCAAGATATCTCTATCAGTGGATTTGCCAGAGGTTATGCCAGTGGAACGCATGTGCGGCCTGCTGAGGAAGAGCCTGTGGCTGCCCAAGGCGCTGTACTTCTGTAGAGGCGACCAGTGGGTCGCACCGCAAAATAACAATCCTCTTGGTGTTTGCTGCGGGGCGGGAACGAATGTGAAGGACCCCCCGCCACGCCCACTGCGAGTGCACAGACCTGGAGCGATCGATGGGCTGGAGGAGCGGCTGCCTGCACGGTGAGGGGACTCGTGTGTGATCTGGGCTGCGGTCCCCAGACTGATTGCCTTACCGGTCCGGGCACACAGGTGTCTGCGGTCGGGTGACGGAGGGAGCGGTGAAGTCGCTCTGACCGCTGGCCTCCCTAGGAGTGTGCTCCGAGCCCCAAAGGTCCAGGCAGCGGAACCAGGCATGGCTCGGGGAGGTTCGTCACAGACTGTGCGCCACGGCAACCAGCGTCGCTGCAGAGCAGATACCACCGGCCATCAAGCCCGAATCCGATAAAACTCCAAACAGAGACAAGGTAGGCCGTTCAGTCTTACCAACTCTCCAGGCGTAGCACACGCGTCCTCCGACCAGAGGCACTGCAGCGCAAACCACTAGCTTGCAGCATACCCTCTCGTTACACCAGGCTGGTGAAGCACTGTCCCGGCTCCTCTTCTCCCCTGTTCCTGGGCTCTCCTCCAGTGGTGGGGGGCAGGGGGAGCAGATGGTAGGGGGAGGAAGGTCAACAGCCTCAGTTCGGTCATGCCTCACACCGTGCCGGCGCCCCGGGGTGTGCTACTCCCGTTCCATTCCCCGCCGTCCCCCACTTCACACCAGTGATGCAGCCAGGCCTTTCATCTTGCGGGCCGCCCGCCTGTTGCGGCGCTTGGGTCTCCTCCGATACGCAACCCTGGCGCTTCTCTCTCACTCCAAAGGGCTGGTGGCTCCTCTGCACCCGCACATGCAGTTCCGGAGCTACATGCTCCGCTTCAAATCCACTATATCTCAGGGCAGGGGCCGGCACTCTATCTTCAGGCCGACATCATACCAGCACCCCCTGGTGGCCTCATGACTAGACATTTTAAAGAATTCAAACACAACCTAGCCCAGATCAGGTTCATGATATTGGAAGTGGTACAGACACCTCATAGAGGAGGCAATAAATCCAGGAGGCTTGCCCAGAGAGAAATGCACTGGATCCATCTTTTGGATACAGTGCACCCAAGATGTATGAACGAAGAGTTTAATCTCCACTGTTTTGTATGATTAATAGATTGTCGACCTAGAATAATTCATGGAGTAAGATATAGAATTTTAGTTTACCAAATGTTAGTAATGGGCCAGGTACCTGAGGCTATACCTTTTTTCATCTGTGCTGTTTTACTTTGTTTAATTTCATTCAACTACAAGGTGATTGTCTTTCGGTTATCTTTATTCAAAACGTAGGTCAAGATACGCATTTATGTTCAGCTTGTTTTACTAATATCTGAAGTTATCCATTTTGGATTTGTACTGTTCGATTTAATTTCCTAGGATCTTTTGATGTTTAGATCATAAATTGATGTCAGTCCATATTATCATGTTTAACTTGATAATTGAGCAATGGGATGCACGTTAGCATGTCTTCTGATTATTTATACATAATATGTATCTTTATCCAAGGACTGAATATATAATACATGTTCAGGTATTGAATATTATTATTAACCGCATAGCAATATCTCCCACCTTCAAGAATTGGAATCATGTGACACCTAATATTACAATGTTGAACTCTTACGAGCAGCTACTCGCAACTATATTTGCTACTACTCTACATGCATCACTGTAGGCTAGATGCGATAGTTTATTGGTGAAATGTATATATTAATTGAACCTTTGTACCAATTCCTTTGCTTGCTTTTTTAATTTATTTTTTATTTACTTGTGGGTTCCATCTTGTTCCCATGATTATTCCTTCAACACCGGGTGCACCTCAGTCCTATTTCTTTGTCCCATCACCTCTCACAGACAGTCTTCTAGTTTTACTATTTGTTACCATGGTTACTTTAAAACTACAGTTACGGATGCATCCCCGATTGCGGTGGACATCACTCTTCAGTATTCACATAGGTATTTATTGGTGCCTTGCTTAACTTCCGATTTCTCATTGATTAACGCTGTATACTACTGACTTCAAGATATAGGTTTTTTTCAATTTACATGTCTTGGTTTTCATTTGACAGCTCATCAACCATACGGCACAAGAAAGATGTTTTACTGAGAGTTGGTTACCGCGTTGATCCAGATGTGACAAGGCACACTATGAGCACTCGCCCTCTATGTACACATGTACTTTGATTTTAGGATATTTACATTCTGACTAGGTAACTCCTTGTTTTCTATTCGAGTCCTCTTCACAACTAATTTCACATTGCCTATCTAATTTGCATACAGAGTCCTTAATACAATCTATTTTCTATGGTCTCCCGGCAGTGTTCCATAAGTGTCGGTATTCACCTTCTTTCCCATTGCTGTGCACAGTCTATGCTACAGGTACCTCTTTAAAAGATTTCTATGGATCATTTTGTCATCAGAATTTTTACTATTGGCTATCACAGGTGTGATGTCTACACAGGATTAACATCATTACTGCATGCTTGCATGCACACTTACCTGCTTCTTATGATCCACACTCTGGAACTTTCACTCACTTTGGATGATCTGTTCAATAATATCATTAAATCCACTTATACGGACTATAGGACCTATTTTTGAGCAAGCCCATGTAGCACGATTTAAATTCCACATACGGTTGCCAATAGCACTCTTGTTCAAGGATTCAAATTAATGATCATATGATGAATTGTTGCAATTGCGATACACCAACTTTAAACAATAATCTGACATTGAGCTCATCATATTTATTATTCTTTAGACTCTTTTAAACTGCATCTGATGAAGGGAATTTTGAATCCCGAAACGCGTTGCACTTTCTACTTTCAACCATAAAAGAAGATTTGGATAAAGAATTATTTTCTGAAAGAAGTAATTCATTAACTTGTTATATATCTACGCATCAATGACTTAACATTTGCTTAACACTATATCGGCTAATTTTGCGCAATCAGTTGTGCAGGGGACGGGAGAGTCCGATATTCTTCGGACACCATCTTGTTTGTTCACATCTCATGAAGCCTCCTGCTGTCAACATGCACCGGGGTAGATGACACCTGAAGGGAAGACAGACAAGAATTGAAACAACAACTGGGAGCAAGCAGAAAGCTAAGAAAGTCTCTGCGGTGGCGGTCCGACACCGTCCGTGCGGAAAAAGGGACTGTGGTGTGGCATCAGAGTATGGGGTCTCAGCGGGGCGAGATGTAGGAGTATGGAGGAAGGGGAAGAAGAGAGAGAGGTCAGAATGTCCTGAGTTTTACAGGTGAAATAGGTGGCCAGCGCAGAACAGAGGGCCTGAGAGGGAAGAAACAAGGTGGAGACTGCAGATGGATTGGCTAGTTCCTTGCAAATTTTGAAGAGTTCAGCCGTGTTGTTAGAGGCTCCAGAGATACGGGCCTGGATGTGGGCCCTCTTCTTGGAGCAGATAGACAAACGGTATTGCCTTTGGAGTAGGCGACAGGCCAGTGTGTCAGAGGATGAGCCTTAGGTCTGCCACTTCCCTTCAGCAATTCTGCACAGTGGCTAAATCGGAGTCATACCAGCTGTTACACTTGAAGGCAGGTTTCAGGCGGATACTCATGACAGGGGCAAGGATGTCAAGAGAGTTAGTGATAGCAAGATGAAGACTGGCAAGGACAGTCAGTAGGAGGGTCAAGAGGAGGGATGAAGGTGGAGGCAAACGGAGCAAATGACACAAATTGTTCAGATGACCGCGAAGGAGGCTGGAAGTGGTGGTGTAGGCTCGGTCTGGGGGCCGAGAGGTCCCAGATAAAAAAAAGAGGAGAAAGAGTGGTTAGACCAGGAGAGCAGAGAAGTGAGAGGGTTGGAGAACGGTAGATCAGCGGGGATGAAGCCATCAAAAGTGTGTCTGGCAGAGTGGGTAGATCCAGAGGGGAGAATAGTGAGGGAGAGAGGTGCAGAGATCATAGAAGAGTGAATTGGCAGGAACAGTGGAATCGAGGTGGATGGAAAAGTCTCCAAGGAAGAGAAGTTTAGAGGTAGAGGTCAGAAGAGAGGAGGTAAAGTCAGCCCATTCCAAAAGAAAGACAGACAGGGCCAGGGGGGCAGTAGATTGCGGCATTGGTGAGGGAGTCAGAGAGATACCAAGCTTGCAGACAAAACTTTCAAAGGAGGAGTAGGGGTGACTGGGTACGAAAAGAGGTAGGGACCCATTCAGGGAAGATCAGGGCTACTCCACCACCAGGTCAGTTGGGCCGAGGCTTGGAGACGATCTTTTAGTCGTCAGTGACTGAGCTAGCATTGAACCACGTCTCGCGAGAGCGAGGGTGTCTAGATCAAAGTCTACAAGAAGGAAGATGTCAGAAGAATGTTTGACAGCAGATTAAGCATTCAGAGCGGCTAAGTGAAACTGGTCACCACCTTTGAAGGTTTTCCGAGGAGGGATACAGGGAGGTGGTACACCCGTCGGAGGTGGTGAAGAATCTGCAGAGAGGAAGGAGGAGGAGTAGCAGAAGAAGAAGGTAGGAAGTTGATAAGGGCCACCAGGCGCCGGTCAAAGAGAAAAAGAATGGGTTGGGGACCCTGGGCCGCGACAGTGCCATTGTGATGGACATTAATGATGCACCTAGAAGATGAGAAGTGCGCCAAGAGTACTTCCCATCTAGTGCCAACATTAATGGGTAAAGCAGAAAAAGAGGTGAGGTAAAGATCAGATGGGAGGTCCATAGGTCTGGAGACGGGACATAAAAGCGGATATTGCTGATAGTCTGTCTGGAAGTAGCACCAACGTAGGTGTCAGCACTAGGCAGACCAGGATTAGAGGCCAAGAGATCTTTTAAAAACTTTTTTCTTCCAGACTTTGAGAGAGAGGCGGGATAGGAGATATAGAAATAGTTAGAATAGACTGGGGAGATTGAGTGAGTCATTGAGATGGAGGAAACGAGGGACAGTTAGAGAGGGCGCACAATGCACAGGCAAATTCACCAGGCAGCCTAGCAGCCAAGGGAGGCAAGAGGATGTACAGATATAAAGCACACCTACATTCGAATTTACCAGAAAGCACTAAACTGACGTACAAAATGGAAGATGCAGAGATGTAAAGGACACCTAAGAATGAAATTTTTTTTTCTTTCAAGCAAGGCATTGAGAAACATTAGAAAGTGCTGGGAGCTGAGAAGTGCGGTTTAAAATAGACAATGGAGCTAAAGTTACATTGGAAGCAGATAACATTTGTGTCTATTTAGTTGAATATGAATTAGAAAAATGCTGCACTTTTCAATTTGAAAGTAATGCTAAAACGTGGATGTACTGCTACAGTAACCGGGTGGCCATGGCTTGTCCTACTAACAATGCGGAAACAAGGTGGTAACCCAGCCATCACCAGATCTAATGGTGCACTGTAAGAACAAATTGGGCATGGTTTGTCACCATTCATTTGAGTTGAAATTGCAAGCAAAGCCCCTTCTGTCCATCACAATAGAGGATAAGGGGATTGTGATATTTATGTAGAAAAAAGGCCAGAGTCTTTCACAGTTCTTGCTTGATTTTAATAAATGCCTCACCCGCCTCGGTAGACCATAGGAGGGGGTTCAGGAGTCAAATCGATAGCAATGTTCTCTAAAGGTTTCATAATTGAAGCATAACCCATTATCCACTGCAGCAATAACCAGCCATTCAAAAAAAAATACTCCAATTTGTTTTCACGTGGTCTGTAGTTTGCGTGCTTGCAAAATCACATCAATTAGGGTATTAAACAAATGCCTCTTCCCCAGCTGAGATGATATGACTAAGATTATGCGCTGGTTATTATTAGACAACTGAAGTTTTTCTTTTCAGGCTTTACATCCTTTCAGAGCAAGACCTGTTAATATATCAAACTAATCTGGTTTGCAGAGGTCCAATGAAGGGGAGGCCAAGAAAATGTCATTCAAATACGGAATAAAAATGCACTACCCCTTTGAAAACCAGTGAATCGATATTTAAAATCTAAGAAAAGGATTCTGACTTTCCACATGCCCCTGTGGGAGACCAGCAAATTGGTACTGCAAGTTTTTAGAAATAACAGTAAATAATTATTGATTGGCATGATGTACAGATATAGAAGAGATTACAGAATGTGCTGAGGGTGGAGGGTGTTGCAGGATAAATTGGTTGCGGTGTGGGGCACAAAAAAGCGGGCAGGAATGCTACATTGATAGAATGGGTGTCCTGTACCAATTGATAGGTTCCGTTCCCACATTTCTTGACAGATGAAATAAAGGGTTGCAAGGAGTATGGGGAGGCACCATAATTTCTAGTTGGAGCAAGGGGTTAATAACAGGTTTTATTCCGCGTTAGGCTTCTTTTGAAATGGGATATTGGTAAATACCTTGAAGGGTTTTGGGCAGAGTTCAAAGTAACACATGTCGGGTCCACATTAAATATTCTTCCAGCTTCGTTTTTATTCGTGGGCCATAACTGCAGATGAACTTGCTCCAAAATATTCTGTTGCAACAAATGGATGTCCTCCTGCAGCTGCTCTCACAAATTAGGAGACCCTTGTAACAGTCCAAAATTCCAATTCCCTATGCAAAGCAACATCCAAATAAATGGTATCAAGGGAAAAATAAATAAAGCATTTATTAGATCCAATCCTAATAGAGTCAGTGGTATAAAAGGGCTCAATAGAAGGCCATGATGTCCAGTAATAGGACATAAAATACTAGTTATAGGTCCAATAACTGGAAGGGGTAAAGGACGAGCTCCAGAGAGATTGTCGAAATTTAGAATCTCTCAAGAGCTGAATGCAACATTCCAGTATCAACTATAAGATACACTCTTCACACCAACAGCACAATGGTGGTACGACATTACTGGCCCCTGTCTCTCCTATTGTGTATTCAACTAAGCAGGCAGACGAGGGGGTGGAAATGACTGCAACAAAAAACAAAACAAAATGAGAAACTGCATCGGCCACGCCACCTGCTGAGCAGGCCTATTCGGGCACTCAAACTTCCAGTGCCCATATTCCTTGCAACAAATACACTTATCAATGTACAGATTTAACATCTGTCTATCTTGGACTCCTACTGGTCCGGTGTTAACAGGGATTCTAATCCTCTACCCCTCCATCTTCCATGGGAGTTAAATACTGCAGCATGTCCAGCTATTCCTTATAAGTTTGGAGCTGCTGGATTTGAAAAGCCATCAGTTTAGCCGTGGTAGTCTCGGTTACTCTGCCTTCTCATGAAAATGCTGCGCAGCCATCTCCACCGCAGCCAAACATTCTTATCTTCACAATCAATAAGTACGCCTTTAATTCCCTCTTCAAATTTGGGCTATTACCTCATTACAAATTCTGAGACCAAGGCTTGCTGCACGGTTGCTGCTGTATTGGTAATCCCAGAGGATTTACCAAAACACTGTTGAAGCCTTTCAAGATGATCTGCCGGGTTGTCACTCTGTTTCTGCTTGCATAAACTTATCTTCGTCCGAGTTGTCTTTTTAGAGCAGATCTCTAATGAGGAAGAGTACTGGGTTCAGTAAACTTTATCTCTGAGGTTCATGTGATTGCCAATGAATTCTGTCGAAATAAAGAAAACTTGTTTGGACGATTAGTGGCAGGTAAAATCTGGTTAAGATCAGCATGAGAAGGAGTTTAAAAGTCTATGACGGCTTCTGAATTTCTTGCAGATTTTCTGAGTTTCACCTGATTTACGATACATCTGAATTTCTTGAAATTAAAACAGGATTCTCATGTATTGCAGGAAATCCTTGTACAATCTTAAACAAAATCGGTGGAGTTCCAATGGCACATGTAGTTACTACCTTATTACCTGACCCGAGAACCTGCCTTAACGGGTGCCCTGCAGCGTCAGTTTATGAAGATTCATTAGGAAACCCTTCAAAAGTCAAATATGTGTTCGACGTAGGTGAGCGGGGAAAAAGATTGGAAATTGAGTATCCATCGTGCAATGCAACAATAGCTGAAAGCGATCACAAATATCATGGAAGGGTAAATGGAATATATGCTCAATGAGGAATGAGTCTGAGCTCCGATATTGGACATGCCCACCTGGGCGTGATAGAGCAGTTTCAGCTGCTTGAGGTGGAGCGGGTGCCTCATTAGGTATAGATTTCAATACAGCATGATTAAACAAATCAATAATATCTCCTGGGGATTGTTTTGGTGGCGCTACCCCTTGAAGTGCTGCATCCAGTCTACTATAAAGGAAAGAGCAAGGGGTATAACCGTAGGGTAGGTGCACTCAAGCCCTTAAATCTATTGTTGCGGCCGGCTGTGTAGTCATCACAGAGTGGTAGAACCCAACCCTCACCCACCCCAAATAAGGATTTAGAAGTTGGTGTGATGCAATTCGCTCTCAGACAAATAGTCTGATGGTATTGAAATACTGTTAATTAATAATTATCCATGAAATTCATAAAAAGTCCATTAAGGTTTTGATGCATGCTTTTAATCTTATGTTCAGCCGACATGCGTTTCAACCGTAGATCATTCTCAAGGTTAATAGCAATGCTTCAAAACCCAAAATGTGGCCTTGTGATAGGAATAATGGGTTAGTTGAAATGGGTCATGTCGCTGTGTCCGTGTCTCGGATAAATAGCCAGAAAGCAAGTAAAAGTCTCTGGGTTGAATCCCTGGCACCACAAGTCTGGTAGGGTGGGATTCTTGGTTTATGAATGTCAAGGATAATTATTAGCTAATAGTATTTCAATACCATCAGACATTTTGGCGGAGCGCGAATTGCATCACATCTACTTCTAATTACAGTCCACTATAGCCTTTTCTGTTTTTAGGGACTGCCAAATTAGCTTGCTCTGCTTTCAACTCCTTCAGTTGCTCTTGGAGCTTGCCTTTGCACTTTTCAGAGCTCAGGTCTTAGATTCAGGGCATCTTTTGGTAGCCTCCATGTACCAATCAAAGAAAGCATTCCACTCTACAACTTGCGAACCTTGATCCCATGGACTCCAGAGCTCCTCTTAGATATGAATAAAGTACCTTCTTCGGAGAATGGCTGTGTGATATCACAGTGTTATAAACAGTATTATTTATACAGAAACTTGGAAGTCGAATAATTTGTGTCCATAATATTTGCTGAATTCCCCCTCGGGGGTTGGGGGGGTTAGGGGCACTTACTTCAACTGGCCAGTGTCCATTCTCACATGGGTAGGACAAGGTTTGATTCATGAGCAAGTCTGTACTGCCATTTACAATGCGCCAAGCTATAGCATCTACAGACTGCAAGACCAGACATGACGACGAATTGCCGCTCAGTTACAATGCCCAGACACTACTGCATTGTCTCACAGAAGGCTTCCATAACTCCCAAAGTCTGAAGGATAATACCAGGGTTTTTTTAATTATTGTGGTCAGGGCGCAGGCAGGGTACTCCAATGGCCTTCCCCCTCTCAAACTTCAATGGGCTCTGTGACAAATTGCATGTATTAGCAAGGCTAGGGAGGTGAGCCCGCTCCTCTACCCATCTGTAGGGGTAGAGGCAAGCAGGAACTCACTTGGAGATCCACTTTTGCACTGCGTTAACCCCACTCTCTTGTTTACTTGCCTAGTTACCTCAACAACACCATAAAGATAAAAACAACCAGCAGAGCACTCAGATCAAACAATAAGGCACTGCTAGCAATCCCACGCTATAAAAGCGCTAAAGCAGGAGGAAATAGCTCCAGAGTCCTTGCCTCCTCCCCCCCCCAAATGGAATTCCTTACCACTGGAAATCAAAAGTTAGGAATCCATTACCAGATTCAAAAATATCCCTGAAAACTTGGCTGTTCAACAAATTCTGACTGGGGAAGTCCCCCCTAGCATGCTCCCAATTTCGAACCACCCTTATCCACGTATTGTACCTTACTGAAATCCTACCTATGTGTAATGATTACTAATGAATGCTTCCTTACTCTTGATTTACCTACTGCCTGCAACATTGTCAAGATATTTTAAGTTGTCTGCAACCTCGCCGTGATGCCTTAGGGTCTAGGCGTGTAACAAATGATATAAATAAATAAGTACTGGACAGGGAAGCATGGGATGACCTGATGCGGGCTGCCAAATCCAATGATACCAAGAGGTTTTGGGACTTCATTTCCCTGGGTCCTAAACACAAAAGACTGGGCGATGGGTTTGAAGCCAATGTAGCTGATGCAGACTGGATCAAGCACTTTGCCACCCTCTATAATCTTCCCGAGGTGTTAACGGGTGTGGAAGACACGGACACTGGTGAGATACCAGAGTCTCTGGAACTAAGGAAATGCAGAGAGGAAGGGCACCCAGTGCTATTCAGCACTGAAGAAGTAGCAGATGCAATTGGCCACCAGAAACTCGGTCGCTCACCTGTTCAGAGAAGATGTAGGACTGTGGGTGCCAACACTAACAGCCCGTTTTAATGCCATGTGTACAAAAGGTGCAATTCCCAGAATCATGGGGAAAGGCAATAATCCACCCCATTTTTATAAAGGGCCCAAGAAACACTCCGGCCTCGTACAAACCGAATTCACTCCTTGATTCCCTTTTTAAGATCTTTAGAAGAGCACCGATGGGTGAAATTGAGCCTTGGGTCAACACAAGTGGCACTCTGGATGAGATGCAACTGAGCTTTCACACTGGATTAGAGACAAGCGAGCAAATCCTAAACCTCTACTTGATTCTAGCTAACTCACTTTATTTAAAATGTGAGCCCATATATCTTGCCTTTAGGGACCGAAGCACATCCTTTGATAAGGTTAACAGGAAAAATCTCTGGGCTGTGCTTGGGTCACAGGGCTGCCCGGTGGGGATAATGGATTTGTTGATTGTTCTGCATAAAAACACCTAGGCCTGCATGAGAAGCAGGTCCTTTGGTCATTGCACCTCTTATTTTCAAGTCCAAATGGGTGTACGAAAAGGATGCGCGACGGCTCCCATCTTGTTTTCTCTATACATTAATGGGCTAAGGGAGGCATTGATGCAAGTCACCATGGATGTACTGAAAATTAATGGGAGGTTATACCCGGTCCTGGCATACGCTGATGACACGGTCCTGATCACACATACAACCAAGAGCTCTGCAGGGCCATGTCCCTGTGTATACGGATTTCATGACAAAACAGGATCTGAAGGTTAATACTGCCAAGTCGGCCGTCATGTCGTGTCATGTCATCTGACTAGGAAGAACCCAGAACTGGCACCAATTTGCACTAATGGTGTGATAATCCCAAGTGTTATGTCTTTTGACTATCTGGGGATATGCCTTACGCCGACATTGAAACCTGTGGCTCAAATCGAGAAGCAGGGGGCCAGGTTTAGTCAATGCCTCGGGGAGAGAGGGGTCAGGAGATTTATGTCAGTGTCCAGCTCGAAGCCATTAACCCGATAAAGACGATGTATACAAACAAAGCAAAGGCTGTGCAAAGGCTGTCCCAAAATATGGAGCTATGACAATACACAAAGCATCCAAGTCTCAGAGAACCTCTTTCTTAAAGCCATTCTCAGCCTCCCTCAATCAGCCGCTAATTACGGTGTCCACACTGAGCTAGGGATACTGTTTTTGAGTGATAAAATGGAGCCAATCATGCACTTGGTCAGATTATGGGCAAATCCGAAAGCTGGGGTAACACTCATTGATCAAAAATCTGATAGCCAGGAGGTGGTTTTAAGAAAGTCCCATGGCTATCACAGATAAGGAAGTGGTTGGTAAAACTGAAAGCTGAACATCATTTGGCCAACACCATGTTAATTACCAAAGTTGAGGCGACCCAGCTCAAGCGCCTAGTCTTATATATCTCAAGGGCTGAACGAGAACACATAGAAATAGAGACTGGCACCAACAGAAATCTGGCAATCATTTCAATTGATGACGTACAAAATGATTTACTGTGGGCAAACAATTCAGCTGAGAGAAACCTTTTAACTCTAGCACAATTTAATTGCCTTCCCATAAGATCCACGTTGTCCCAATGGTCAAGGGGCAAGGAGGCCAATGCTTTCCCCTTTGGTTGAGAGGCAGTGGGGGATATCCTGCATTTCTGACTGGCCTTGTTGTATCTTTTGTGGGCAGAGAACCAGTTAATGAGTTGGTCCTTCCTGTCTTTTTTGAGACAAGTATTAGCCACAAGGTCATTTGTGCAATCTTCTATTTGTACTTGACTGGTGCCCGGTACCTGTCTAGCCTACATTAACAGAGGGCAGGTATATAGGATCATATTAAGGAAACAGGCTGGTGATGCAAAGATTTTAGCATATTTATGCAGTTGCTTTTATTTTATTTTTTCTATCATTCACTTTTGTATTAATATTAGATGTGTTTGTAACTCTGCTATAGTGGCATGTACAAATAGAGCTTGTAACGTAATGTGATATTTACGAGATTTGTGTTGTTGCTAAGTTTTGTATTTATGTTTTTAACATTTTATGGCAATATTGCTGAAATAAAGTGATTTGATTGGTAAATGTGTGTCAAACAACTTTTTTTTTAAAATAAGTGGTGGACTGGTACAGTGATATAATTATGTGATACGTCATTTGTGAGGCTAACTGTTTAGGGGTTTGTTGTGTTTATAGGAGTTTGTGATGGGGGGGGAAGCCCCTTAACTGATATCCATCTGGTCTCTCTTTAGTATTAATGAATTGTGCTTCCACCAGCCAGTCATACAAGCACAGATATTAGTCTATGCAATGGAAGCAGAGAAATCCGGATAGTACTGCCATATTGTAACGCTTACCTTATGACTCTGCGGGATCACCACTTCTTGGATATGACCTTCTTCTTACGGTGCGTGGACTCCACTTCCTAATGCGTGACTAAGCTCCTTCCTGCACTAGGAATCTTAATATGGTATTTGGTTAGCTCTCCGTCCTGCGTCTGTGCATGGGCGCTAGTTCTGTAGACTGGTGATGGAGTGGACAAAACATCACTGAGCAGATAGCGCTAAAGGAACTCAGGAAGGAGTTAATGTTTTTTCTGTAGCGCTAAAAGGGGAAATAATTAATCTAATAGTCTTGCAAAGGTTTGAAGAAAAGGAAAGGTCCAAATTACAGGGAACAATTGGCATAAAATTAAAGGGTTAAATGGATCCTTGTTCCCAAATAAAGGCGGCACTCCAGAGTGTATGCAACCCACGATGTGTAACTTGCAACGTAACTTAAACACAATGGAATGGAGAGAGCGTTTCTAATCATGCATGCCAACTAGGAGGTAGACACATGTATATCATGTACTTTTCTTTTTCTTTAAAACATGTGCGCAAGATGTAGTGGGCGATGCGAATGAACACAGCAACTCACTCACTAAACTGCGTGCTTAAAGGTAACACAACCAACTATACTTTGGTAAAATTTCACCGAACAACGTATGACTGAGGTGAGAAACAGTGCTTGCTTGCTCCAACACACGCTCCTCAAGAACCAAAATGAATTACAAAATATTTCCCTCAGGTTTCACTTCACAGAAAATTTGCTAAGTGATAGTGGAGAAGGAAACAAGAACCAGGACCAATTCGCTCGCACAACACACGGAACAGAAACATCAGCACCTAATGAGGTTTCATATTTTTTCTATAGCTGAGGAAAACGGAGCTGCTTAACAAAACAGAGTGCAAAGAATATACTTGCGGTGACTGAAGGTGTGCTGGATAACGTCAGTTCTAGGTTCTGAGGAAAATATTGCTGACAAGAGGGAAATGAGGGAAATGGCTCGGGCGGAAAATAAACAAGAGGGAATAAACTACAAATGAACAGGACTAGAAACTACGAATTAATTTAGGCAAGGGAATCTGTAGAATGTCTGTGGCAGAAGCTCCGAACCGCGGTAAGTGTCTCTAATATTCTCGACGCAAAGCGAGGAAAGAAAAGGGGGAGGGGCTTAAGTACGGGAGAGAGTACAGCCACTAGACTGCACATTAGTTACAGGGAATACATTGGGCGGCCATGTTGAAATACAATAATGTGGACACCCAAATAGCCAAAAGGTGCTATTTACTATTAACTTATGAATTCACCTTGTTGCATCTGCATATGTTAGAAAACCTCTTTGGGGGAAACCCAGGGATCCCGACACATTTGGGGAGTGAGAGGGAGTGTTGCTGGAGTCTGGGGTGTGGCGGGTGAGGTGCGATTGAACAAGCAGAGTTAACTTTTTGGGACCGGCTGTATCCGGCCGGTAATATCCTCCCCTTCCAGCACTACTTGAATCCAGGATATTTTGTGGACACTGCGAGGTTGGTGTATTACAAATCCTCCCACCCGCTACTAACGGAAGTAATTTGGCAAAGTGGTCTGCCCGGGGTTCGAGGAGCAAGTAGCCAACAGTAATCTGATCCAGTGCACGCAGGTGCGTGGTGGAGTCTGTGCCTATATCAAGGTACACTTCTTAATTGCCGTCAAATGCAAGTCAGTGCCTCCTCCAAGTGCAGATTTGCAGATACGCTGGAAGCAGGAAGCAGGATGAAGGATGAAGGATGAAGGAATCAAGTACTGCAAATCGGATCACTGAGGTGCGTGCTGGAGCGACTGACATCGCAGGAGTGTTAATTGCTGGTTACTTCAGAGCTTGCTGTCGAGGGCCTGTAGTTGCGGCCCCTCTTTGCATTCATTGCTCCCTCTTCCTTGATCTCCGTGAGTGCCAGCTAGTATCCATCCTTTCTTTGTAATACTTGGTATACTGTGCACATGAAAGGCAACCAACAGGCAAGATATGGCCTACGTAGTGCCGCCCTACACGGCCATTAAGACATGCACCTAGCACCACTCGTTACTTGCCTTGCACCAATGTATTTCCAAGACCTAAAAAAAGATGAGGATAAAAAGGACCTTATGGACATCTCCAACATGAAAATTACTGGCTATTTGGAACACAAGGAACTTGTCACTGTGGAATCCGGTAATACGACAGATACTTCCATCATGGAAGAAAATCTCTGTAAAAGTGGCAACAATGAACACACGAAAAGCACCCCTTTTTATTTTCCCACGATTTGCAATAACGGTTCACTCCTTAATATGTGCTTAAGCTTGCAACCCAACTCTTTGGCTCCAAACAGTACCAGTTTTAACAACATTATTGGTTCTAATCTCTCAGCAAGCCCCGACTTGGAGAAGCTAGTTTCTCCACCGGAGCAATCGTTCTTAGAAAGTGAAAGCGAAGAGGACGTTCAATCACTAAGCAATGCCTCTCATTGGGGTCAGAACAGTAAAACTACGTGCTCAGTGTCTACTCTCAACACGATAACATCTAAACTTGATGCACTGTTCCTTTTATGTACTAAAATAGCAGAGGAGCAATGTGAGCTGAGACGCATAATCGCCCTAGTTGTTGACATCATTCTTTGGTTTCGGACAAAATGACCACACCTACAAAAAGTCCTAAAACGCATACCACCAAAAGTTTGAACACCAAAAGTACGAACCTTTTGTGGTATGCATTTTAGGTAGGTAAAAATATACAGTATAGTGAGCAGGGTTCACACAAAAAATAAATAAATACATAAATAAAAAGCAGGAAGGACCCTGCGGCGCCAGATCCCAATCACGGAAGTGAAAGTGAACCAGCGTCGCAAGGACACAGCGCGTCAGAAAGAAAGGTAAGTAGCTGGCTGGGGGTGTAGGGGTGTGTTTGTATGGTGTTTTTAAAAAAAATGGATGCCCGCATGGGAAATGTACGAACATTTTTGTATTGCATACATTTCCCATGCAGACCTTTTGCATGCAGTGATTTCCGTCTCAGGAAAATGGCGTAGCTCCCATTCTTTAAGGTTCTGATTCACGTATCAATTCTAAATCTAATCTGGTGCCTCGGTTACTTCTTCTACACGCACCCAATTCCTCAAGTGATCCTTTGTGTACCTTGATAACGTGACATCCCCGAGTAGGGTCTCCGATATCAATACCTTGGTACATATTCCCGCTACACAGGTGGCAGTGCCACAAGAAGTGCTCCAAGTTACTGCTGGCACTGAGGCGCATGTTTTAGAAGCAATAAGCATTGAGCAATCTCTTCTGAATAGTCCCGCCTCGGGGCAAAAAAATATGTTGTTCTATCCAATTAGGCGGCTAAACAGCGATTTATAAAAATCTTCATCCAGCAGAATTCCTCAAAACCAAAATCTCCAAAAAGGCAAGATTCCGGCAACCGGACATTATCTTATTTCTAGTGTTTTAAGAGATGGTACCACTAGACAGGCCCTGTTAAAGGGGTCTGTTAGACAAATGGATCCTTTCTTTCAGCCAGTCACCATCTAAATCGTGCACGATTCCTGTTCAGTCCATTTTAACACAGAATGCAAATACTCCAGTGCGAGCATTAGTCAGTGGGTCTCCCTCATTTCAACCTGCAAGTGCTCCTATGGCAGACTCCAATCACATGTCTCAGTCTACTGTGGATTGCAACAGGAGGCACATGACTAATCACACGTTTCTCCAGGTCCCTACTCATGTTCTTAGCCACACCTCTGTATCCAATATTCAATTTGTACATGGGAGGCCATGGGGGCAAACGGGAGAAGTGTGGTCTGTTTCAGTGCAGGGCACGGATATCCTTAATGCTCCCAGCCATATCAGCCAGCCATCGTTACCTTATGGGGGGGATTAATTGACCATCAACTTATAAACGGACAACTTGGCCAACTCAGGTTGAAGCATTGTCTAAGTCTTCTGTTTGTAACTTGGATTACGGGATGGACTGCACTCCTATTGGTTCTAAACACATTAAAATTGTGAGATTGACCCCCACTGCAGCAAGTCCATTCCTAAATCGGTCTTGGCTAATAAGTATTATTACATCTTATTCCGAACCTGCGTATTATTTCTTCTGAAGATATCGAAAGACTTGAGTTGCCTATGATGCATAGCTATTCTAATTTGGCACTGGTCTCATTTGTATCCTCCTTAGCAGCAGAGCGAATCTGTAATCACACTTAATCCTTGTTTGAGTTGGGCTTTGAAGTATCTGTTTTTCATCCCTCTTATGACGTTAGGCAAGGTTGCAAGATTGAGGGGCGTCCTGGACCCTCTGTATTTTCTGGCCAAGCAATTAAGCGTTGTGCACTTGAAGCAAATAAGCATAAGCATGCACAGAACATGGTGCAAATAAGAGACTTGCACTTGGCTAAAAGGAGTACGAACATTTGGGCTGACCCCATGTCTTCAGATCGGCCCCATTTCATGTGCTTTCTTGGAACACAAAGTCACTTTTCTTATTAACCCAGTGGGCCGGGATGAGCTAATTTAAGTCACATCTTTTTTAACTACAGGAAACTTGGCTAATGTCTTCTTTTGACTTGGATGGCTATTCTGCGATTTCCTAGCTTTTTCCATCCCCGAAAGCAGGCCGCTCCAAAGGGGTCCTTGGTATTGGCGCCAAGTGGGACCATTCATTTACTGCCTTCACTGAAGTGAAAGAGCATGGCAACTTTCTTGCTGCTTTCCTGCCCCAGTTTCCTTTATGCTCAGGTGAGGGTAGGGCGGTGGGAGGGGGTGGTGGAACGCTGGTGGCAACTTTGTATTTTCCGCCTGGGGGACACTTCATCTGATCACACAAGGGTAATTCTAGGTGCTGTTAACACAAATTGCTCCACTGACCTACCAGATTCTACGCTGGGCGACATTGTTACTCCTATGATTAAAAGGGGCAGGGAATGGTTTGATTCAAACTGCTGAATTTGAGCTTTCCCCTTTAGCCATTAAATCCTCTGAATCTAGATTATGTAGTCGAATGAGGTTTATAGCAGCTGCATTGACTTAATTTTCGTCAACCAAATAATTCTTGATTTGCTCCCAGAGCCCCAGACTTGTTGGGTTGAAATGAGTGATCATGGTATGTTAAAAATGAGATGCAATGTGGTCTCTGGCCCAGCACACGAAACTCTGATCTACAACCCTGTGGTAAATCTACAGGGGAATAGGCTACGGTGGTCATGTGTTAATCTAAATAGCCTTAACGTCTCCTTGTTACACTGTGGTAAACCTTGTGTGGAAATTATGCAGACCTGCACTGGGACCTGAATATTTTGATGGACACCTTTTGGCATTATGATCATAGACATTTGGTAAGCGGTAAGTATGTAGGCAGAGCAGGGGCCCCTTTTGGTATCGGTATTGCGAAAAAGAAGAGCACTTAATGCACAGTTGCGCCGGATAAAGAGAAGTCAGTCCTTAACGGACATTGAAATAAAGTTAAGCGTGAGCAGAGGTAAAGCTCAATATAAACATTGGCTATGTGAATATCACTTTCACAAACTTCCATTTAGCGGAAGAGTAATTAATGTACTGAGGAGAACACAACTCGAAAACATTCTGGCACCTGTTGCATTCATATAGTGCCGGTCTGGCAGCCATAAAAGTTTGTGTTGTCTGGAAGTGGAGTGGGGAGCTTGCATTCTGGAACAGTGCTGGGACAAAAAGGAGAATCGCGCCAGGTGTGCGAAGAGATCCTGACTGGTTCCACTGTGTGAAGTTGTGTTAAAGAGACAAATTTGGTGGACATAAGTAAAGCAAAGCATTGCGATCCGTTGGTCCAGAAAGACTATGTAATGTGATATTTAAAAAAGATCACCTGTTTAGGCTGCTTAATTAAAAGAGCTATTTTTACATATCTGTGAGACCGGTCATTCCCAGTACATGGCGCAAATCCATACTGATACCAGTATTTAAGCAAGGTGCTAGCTCTCAGCCTGCCAGTAATAGGCTGTTAGCTATGCTTGATTGCAGTGCAAAAATGTTTGCCAATATATTAATAGCTATGCTATGCTATCAGCCTGGACCACCACTGCCAATCATCTACTTCCCAATAACGAGACAGGTTTTAAGAAGGGTTTTCGCACCACTCATTCCATCTGGGTTCGCTTGACATTAATATCAAATATGCATCACAGCCCTGAATAGGCTCTGAATATTTGCTTTGTGGACTACAGTGCAGCATTCAACAATATTATTCATTCTAAATCATGGGAAAAGTTGGAAATGTGGGGAATAGACCCCTCCTTGCTCTATTTCATCAAATTACTAGAGAGTGACACTAAGGTCAGAGTTAGGATGTCGCAGGAAGGCATACTAACGGAGTCCCTGGGTACTAATATTGGGTTGAAGCAGGGATGTGTTCTTGCGCCCCTGCTCTTTAATTGATTCATGGCTGACTTCAATCGGGCATTGAGGTCAGCGCGGAATCATCCGCAGCACTTAGGCAGATAACATCCTCACTACCAATTATATGCGGACGATAGTTATTTTGGACAGGACTGCAGTGGGTCTTCAGCACAATCACTATGAGAAAACCAATGGTTTGCACATAAATAACACTAAGACCAAAATGATGACCATTGGTAAGAAGGCTTATGGCGGTTCCTCTTTCAAATTGGTGCTTGGGCAACATTCGATTAGAATAAATAAATATGTATAAGTACTTTGGTATCTACAGCAAGGCCTCTCCATCCTTTACATACTTGGCGGATAGCATACCCAGACAAGCATAGAAAAAATGGCAGGCAATCAGAAAAGTAATCAACAATTGTGGTGGCCACTCGATTCAGGCCAAGATCATTGCCTATTGTAAAGGAAGGCATGGTATCAAAGTAAGACAGATACAAGGGACCAGAGATCAAGGGTGTTTATTGAACTTTAACAAGAGTGTGATAAGCGCCTTTCCAACCCTAAATCTACAGATGGGAGCAAGCTACGACCATCAAATAATAATGCAGTCCTAGTGGAGCGGAGTCAAAATAAAAAGGGCCTATACTAAAAAGAAAAAAACTAAAAAAAAAAATACTATTGCCAATCCTTGCGCCTCTAAATACATTTAGTGTGGGTTAGTGTTCATGAAAAAGAAAGAAGTGTTCACAAAATGGTGGTTCACTCTAGCATAGCAAACTCTCTGGCTTCTTCGGCACGAGGACACAGATCCATTACCAACATCTGGGCCTTCTGTGCCCAAGTCTCTTAAGTTATCAAAGTCTCTTGATTCAGAGGGCCTGATGTACCAAAACAAACGAAGTTTCTTTATAAGTACTCAAGGCTGGTGATTCACTCTTCACCTTGGATCCCCCTTTTCCAGGCTCAGATCTTCTTCTCCAATGTTCATAGAATATCTTTTCTCGGGCGATTCATGGTTCACACCGGATCCCCCTCAGCCGCGCTCAGATCCTTCCTCTTACACAATTAGTCTCCCTCAGCCATGCCAATTGCAGTTCGTATTAGCTATTAAAGTCTTTCGAATGTGCACAGGGTTTAGCTTGACCCATTGCAGGGCCACTTCGATTTCACAATTTACACTCTCAGTTGGATACCTATCAGAGACCTAAGGAGCATCCACATGGTGCCAGACCACTCTGTATATGGCATCTATCTTGGCTTCAAAAGTTCAGTCACTCCCTGGATGATCAATTATATTCACATCGCTCATCACAAACACCTCACACAGAATTCTTCATACAATGTTGCCGCTTGCAACGTTGGTTCTAACACAGATCGGTCTGTTATCTGTCTTCCCGACTCACCGGCTGTGCCGACTTCATGGCGCTGCTTTGTTGTAGGAGCCAAGGACATTACCACAGCGGCAATCGCTCCTCCCTGCCTTGGCCATCCATGTGGGAAGAGTCCCACGTACCTTCGACACACAATGCACATTTCTTCAACTTCAATTCCAAGTCTTATGTTCCTTATTCTTGAGGGCTTGTGAAAGTAGCGGTTTGCCTCCAAAAAGACCAAGGGCAATTCCCTTCTTGCAACCCTTTCTGATCTTGCCGTCTTTCTCCTCGTATTGAGCTGCCATCTCAGAACTGCTGCTTCCTCCTGTGTTTGCCTTGCTAGAGTGCGTTTTCGAGCTCCGCCTTTTATCCGTGTGGGGAAGTGTGATGACAGTCAGGTGTGTGTAATTATCAGTAATTGCCTGACCCTTGTGTTGGGACATGTCAGGTATACCGCTCAGGTGTTAATCTGTTTTCTCTCACAGCAATTCCGGTGGGGGAAAAGATGTCAGGGAAAGGGATACTGCGTCTCACCATCCGGCGTCCCAATACACTCCCTGAATACTCCTCACCCAGGTGATCCTCCCGCAAGGGTCCACCCCCACAGACTGGATCCAAAAGCGATGGCCGTGTCCTGGCAACCTGGATGAAAGATCCCTGGGGACTAGCGGATGAGACACCTTCTGGTTTCTCACACTATAAAGACTCCATTATTCCGGGAATTGTATATGCCTACCCCCCGCCCCCACCCCGAGTAAGAAATGTCATGGTTGCCCAAATTCGAACCTAAAATTCTCTGTTCTTTATTGGGCCTTCCGGGGTCAGTCAGAAATGGGCTTACAATCGTTGCTTTCTTTGTAGAAAACATTGGTTTGCAAGTTATGGGTCAATCCAACGACTCATTAATACACTCTTCCGTGGGCCATGTTAATCGCTATTCTCATAGCTCTATGTACAAGGGTATTGAAAACCTGGTCACTTCGCATTGTCGGGCTATTCATTTATTTTGTTTATCGGACCAAGAGATGCCGTTGTTTTTAAGTGAACAGGGCCCCAGAATCCGTGACCATTACCGCATCTAGTCTCTAGCGCATTTAGCTGAATTAAGCAAATATAGTGCTCATTCTCATCAGGGGACGTTTTGTGAAAATCTGCGCAAGTAGTTAGTGAAATTGTGCACACCAGCTTTGACTCACTTTATTCTGTACTTGCGCTTTGACATTCTTCCAGTACTTGTAAATACTGGAGCGTGGAAGGGCATCTCCAGGAATGAGCGGATCTGTCGCTCATGTAAGATGCAAGTGGCAACCATGCGCCACATATTAACGCAATGCATAGCTCTTAAAGAGTTCTATGGAAAAGGGCACGCCAAATTTAAGTTGTACGGATCAGATCAGTTCTGGAGTATGCTATACAGCGCAGAATCACTTGTTGTGCCATCTGCTGCTTATATATGGATTAGAGCCGAGGTATTGCTAGAAGCATCTCCTAAGTAAAAAAACCTCCTAAAAAGTTTGTGTAGTTTTCTTTTTAATGAGTGGTGACTGTTAATATAGCGTGTGAATAAGTGAACTCTGAGTGTATTTGATATTTAAATGTCATGAGGCAATTATGATGCATGATCTATTTGTTTTTATTGTGTATGCACTATATGTTATGAATGCACTTTCTTCTTTTAGTGTAAAAAGGTTGACTAGAATGCAACTATAAGCACTTAATAAATATGAATACATTTAAAAAAGCCACTGCCATCTTTTTTTTGTGAAACCTTGAGATGAAGAGTTCAGGCTGAATGGGAGTACTGTGAACTGGAAATGAGGGTCTCAAACAGAAACGCATAGATATCTTGTGTGGGCAAGCAGACTTCACTGCAACCATAAACCTTTGCCTTTTTTCTGTTATCCATCTTCGGATCCCACACAAATCGTACACCATCTCTTACAAAACCCCGAAACACTTACTTACCACCGTTACCGCCTGATGATATACACCAAACAGGTCTTCTGGAATACTCGCAACAAAACAAGATGCTCTACCAGCCTGTATCTTCACGGTTTGTGTCCTGTTATGCATGCCTGACGTAGTTCCTCGCGAGATGAGACGCTTTACCAGCCTGCCTTATCCACTGATGTTGTCCTTCCACACATGCCTGTTGTAGCTCCTCATAAGATGAGAAGCTTTTCCAGCCCTGTATTTTTCATCTAACCACTTCTTTGTAACTAGCGCCTAGATGCCGCAGGGGTTTGTGCGCTGAAATGTCTAAATAAATAAAGCCAGATGGGGATGTACAGGTGAACATCCTTCAGATCTGCCGTACAGATGTAGACTCCTGATGTAAAGCCGACCAAGTACAGGAGCGACCATCTTGAACCTTTCTACGAGTAAGTGGCGATGGAAACCAGACAAATAAGAGTATGGTGTGCAGGCTCGCCAAGTTGACTTTGGGCACCATGAAAAGGGAGAGTAGCAACACCGACCTCTCTCAAAGAGGAGGGCAAACACAATCACCGAAATCTGGAGGAGCTTCTCTACCTCCTCTCTTAGGCAAATGGAGCTAAACTGCACTAAACGAGTGTGAGGGGGGGGGTGGGAACTATAAGAGGTGGTTGGTGGACTCCTCTGCATGGCATTAATAAAAACCCAAGTGTCTAAGGTGACGGTCCTCCAAGCTTCTAAGTAGAGAGACAGATGTCATTCACAGGCATGCTGTGGGACCAGGCATGACCATCACTTGGAAGGCGTGTCAGTTGGAATGTGGGACCAGAGGATGAGTAAAAAAAACAAACAAAAAAACAATAAAAAAAATAAAATAAAAGAACAGGATTGTTAATTCTTTGCTGCTTATTTCTTTAGTGCCAATGGGACCCATCCGCCTGTTTTGTCTTCTGGTCCTGAAAGCCTCAAACTTGTGAATGAGCGGGAGCTGGACTCAGACCTTTCCCTTTCCCTTTCCCTTCCCCTCTGCTTTGAAATGGGCTTTATTAGGACGGAAATCGATTTTACAATCGTGGTATTAGCTTTTTTTTTGTTTAGTTACTCGTTCATGGAGCTGTGGAAAAGCTCTATTACATTGAATGGGAGGGCGAGTACTTTACCTGAACCTCCTAGGTAGTTTTGTGGCATACAACCACACTGGTTTGCATATGTTGGCCCCAATGGTGATGCCTCTTGCAGAAGTCTCCACATGGTGGGACGCTGCCCTTAAAAAATCTTGCGTAATCACCCAGGTATCAGCCAGTCAACCTCTGAACTGTACCAGGTGGTCCAAATGGATGAACCTTTCAAACTCAGTGAGCATTCGCCACAACTTAAGTTGCTGCTGCAAATCGGGTCCGAGCATGGGCTTGCCTAAGATGAATTGACGAACACCATTTTGCCCACAGTTTCCAGTGCTTTGTCCACAGCTGAGGACCTGCAAGTTTAAAGATGAAGAGGACGATGGTCTAGAGTACAGAATAACTGCAGCTATGAGTGAAGAGGATGGTTTCAGGCATGTATTCAGAGAAAACGGCAAGAAGGAGATAATGCACCTGAATCGGTTTGTTTGCTTGAGTTATTGAATGGGGTTTTACCCGGTGCTTTCTTGCTTCTCCCAACACATCCTTCTGGAGGCCCATCTCAAATCTCGGACGCCCTAATGGAGAAGGCAATAGCCAATACATCTGCCTCGGTCAGTGGTGTTTCTAGAAGCAGGATTTTGAGTAAACCTGGGCGGTCCATTAGCCTGTCGTGGAAGGTTTGAACCGAGGCAGGCATTTCCTCATCTCCTCCCTCCTGTGTAGAGTCCTGCTTATTTGCTGCAGGTGGATCATTAGAGTTGATCCATGGTTCTTGGGGATACTGCAGTTTTGGATCAATTCAACTGTAGAAGGCTCTTTTGGTAACAAGGGGGTTTCTTCTGGGCACCTGAGGAGCCATGTGTGATACTGAAGGGCCCACCAGTGCACATTCAGAAGGTAGTTTAGGAGGTTTTTGCAGCTGCTGTAACATTTCCCCAAAAAGGTCTTTGAAATTGTTCTTCATAGGTCAGAGTGCATAAGCAACTGGAACCTAGTTAAGAAGGATGCTCCAATGCCATATTCTCAGGTGTAGGGCAGCAAAAGGGTGCCAGTCAAGAAAACTACACTTTAACAACGTTCAAGTAGCCGTCGGAATAATTTCTTAAATATTCTACACCATTTAGTGCTGAATGACATGAAAGGTGTAGTATGTAACCTACATCGACAAGTACGATATTTGCAAAGTTTTAGTGATCCTCTCCTTTTCGGGTGAAATAGAGCACTTAGTGCATTTTACTTACTGGTTTTCTATTGGGGAACTGGGAAGCAAATGTATTTAAGGTGCAATGGTTGGACGAGCTTCTGCTGAGTGGTAGTGGAGAAGTGTAGAATTTAATAAAACCAATAAAGGACCATGGTAATGTGAAAGGTAAATGGCTTTGCAAAAAACGAAATAAGCTGCTGTACACACACAAGTTGGTTCTTTTGCCTGCAACAACTACTGGCCTTGGGATGGGGGTGGAGGGATCAAAGCAGAACTATACCCTTGAGGCAGTGGGGGTTCATCTTGCGAATTATCTATGTAAGCACTATACCCATCATAAGAGTTAGACCGATTAAAGAAAAAGAATGGTCCGTAAAAAAGTGTATACAAAAGATAAGACCTGATGGGAGTGGGGGAGAAGGTCATTACGCTACAAACTGGTGCTCCCTGCCACCAATTCAGCCAGGATTAGAGGGTCCGTCTACTCGATCATAGCGCTGACACTGTGGAAATAACTCACTATCTCCCCGCATCCGACGAAGCCAACCTCACATGGCCTTCCAGAAAGCAATCAAAACCTGGCTTTTCCGTTAAATCATACAAGGGACTGCTTTGGACCACTCGATCTACCAATGGCCAGAAAGGGATGGAACCACTTTGCGACAGGGAGGTCAGTCGGGACTCGGGAGCAGGCTCTAATGCCATATCAACGCTAGAAGAATGCTGACCATGCCTCCCCCAACCTCTATTATCTCATTGCCCACAACTCCAAACCCAAAGCATAACAACCAGATGCTCTTACGCTACAACTGGGCTCGCTCAGTGTCATCATCCATGCATACAACCAACAACATTTATGTTCTTCACGTTGACGGAGCTTCATCATTCCTCCAAGTATGCACTGAGCATCCGACCAGGAGATGTCAACCTCTGTCTATCTTACTATCTGTAAATCAATGCGCAGAAATACAAACCTAGAGCGCTATTGCACTTATGTGCTAAACAATACGATCAGGCCTGCTCTTGCTAACTTATGTCAACCTCCCTCATCTGGGAATTAATTAATGCACAGAACGTCAATTCCGGAACCTCACTTGTGTTCAAACATTACGACTGGGCCAGATCACATCATCCTCCGGCATACAAGGTGGTCTCTGATCAAGTCAGATTACTATGATCTGCCTCAGAACTGATGCAAAGAACTTTCCACCGGGGCGCAATATCAACTACGCTTGGTTAGACCTGCTCCAGTCTCTTGCAAATATGCACTACGCCCTCCAATCATGGAGCTCTTGAGCACTTGCAGCTCCTGGAAGGGACAATGATGCGATACAATTCCGCAATTCAAAACTATGACAGAAATACTCACCCACCCGCTGCAAACTATTACCTGGGACCCCCACCAGCACTTATAACCAAGCTTCGGATACAGACTAACGTTCTCCACCTCATGGGAAGACGCTCTGTAGCAGGCGAGGAATCTGACAGAGGATTTTTCTCAGAGAACCAATGTTTCTTCTAGAATAGACACGGTCAGCTCAGCGAACACTGGAAGGAATTCAGAAACCGGAATGCAGACTGCCAGATCAACGGCGTTACTGCACACATTCTACTGACCTGACACAGACACTGCACCTACCATCAGAATGCAGCCACACACTGCAATAGCTGCACACATACCAAGTGCACCCAAGCACTGTATACTATCATACTCTCTCCACTTGACTTGGACCACTTTCCTCGAGGGCGTTCAACCCACAGCGCTTTGAGATAATACCAATGGTATTTAAGGCGCAATACAAATATACAATAACCTAACAAACCACTGTCAACATGTGCCTGGTACAACTTTGCAATTGTGATCGAGAAAGAAATTCAAAGCAATAAAACATGTGGATTACTCCAATTGTCAGTCATCCGTCACACAACTTTGACAACATTTCACTTCAAGTACTGGACAAACCGCCACACTCTAAACAATTAAGTGCAGAAAGGGGTTGCAAGTCACTCAGAAAGTGAACGGAATTGGGTTCAGCTCCCGGACTTTATTGCCAAATTACTAGACTACTGAAACCAGATAGTAAAACGTTGCAAAGACACACACATCCAAGCATGAACTAATGTACCAGGCATGCAATATTTCAATCTTTACAAACCTAATTAACGGTACAATAGGCCCTCCAATACTTTTTGTATAAAAATAGTGGGCAAAAGGCTGTGTTGTGAACAAAGAAAATGTTACAATTATAGAGTGTCCCGACAGAGAAGGCTATAGTCAGCATAACCTATATATAGTAAACAGCAAAGTTATGATGGTTTAAAAAGGCTTGAAAAAACCTTTCACCTGAAATGAGAAAGTGGAATAATCCATTTGACACATGCCAAGTGACACATGCCACAGCGTCTGAGAAATGTGTCTTGAGTTGATAAAGGCTTGTATAAAGTAGCACTGCCCTAAGAAAATTGTGTAGAGCAAAAGGCTTGCATTTGGGCTAATTTGCATACTCAGAATGCCTTGCTTCCAGCAATGGTTACTAGGTGGTGCTGTGGCATGTGTGACTTGTCTCAAATATCCTATTCTACCCATAGAACACACACACACACACACACACACACACCCTCGATGGCCTATAGTTAAAGGTGGACTTTAGGAACCAATGACTTTTGAGAACATTCTATTGCTACCAACTTCACTTGCTGAACAGATCTGGCTGAAATTTTAATAAAATTATCTGCCATGGCACCCTCCAAACCGGAAAATACGGGTCAAATTCGCCAACAGTTATTAAGCGTAAGTGGGGAGAAAAAATCACTTTAAATCAAACCGATTCATTTTCCCCATAGAGAAAAAAAATGTGCTTCCTTTTAACAGGTGTCCAGTTAAAACCCCTGATGGGCTTTACAAACAACAAAGAACAAGGTGACCACAACGCATTGCAGATATTCCTTTTTAGGTTTGGTATAACTACATACAGTATTTGCAACATTTGAGAGCGCAATGGGTGCCCCCAACACGAAAACTCGTTTGCATCTCTTGTGTGATGTCATGCGTGTGACGACTTGCTAATCAACGAGGCAGCTCGGAGTTAAGGTGGTTTAGCATCAAACAATCATTCACAAGGCCTTCGAAATTCCTAATTATATAGTTGAACAGGCACCTTAGCGTCACTTAAACTAATTTCTTTTCACTGAATTTCAAGGGTTTTGTGGTGTTGACCCAATTCACCTTAAAAGTTTCTCAATTAAAGTTTATTCACTGAATACATCTACATTCACGCACATTTATATAGTCGTTCGATCGCATACCACAGAATGATTTACAGGGCATGACAAACGTTTGCGACTCTGATGGAACAGTTTTTCCACTCATAAAGATAGATATTCAATGATGGCCAAGTTCGACGACTGAAATACTTACTCATGTACTCTGTTGTCACCGTACAGATCACTAAGCCCAAAGCTCACATAATGCCAGTGTTCAGGAACGGTTGTGGCTGGATTTCCAAGACTCCTGTACATGCTAACGTAGTCCAGGGGATCCGGTCCTCCCAGCCTGAAAGACAGACAATATATTACTAAGGTGAATGGCTTTTCCTCACTACCCTTGCATCACTGAAACAAAACGTACAGTCATAACAAAAAAGATGGGTACAATACAGGAAATATATATAATGGTGAGAAGTATCAGTTTTGGGCTACTAAAAAGAAAATGGTATTCTTCATATCTTGAATTGGTACTTGCATCACAGATACAAGTCACATTTTAAAAGAAGTTCTATTTGTAAATTCCCTCAAGGTGGTCAAGAATCAGAAATATCAAAATGCAGCTTCACTCTCGCTAGAACACCTCAAGAGCTGCAAAGTAAGGTGCCAGTGCCACATCAGGGGCGAGAGCCAGTGGCGTCACTAGAAATCAGTATAAGGGGGGCAATCCAGGGGGGGCACAAATACAACAAGGGGTTAGGGGGCAGGGTGGTGACCCATCAAAAATGGGTAGGTCAACCAGACGTCCTGGTTTTGCCTGGACTGTCGTAGAATTGGGCCCTCCCCCTTACTTGTCCGAGAGGTTTTTTTTACTTCAAAAACCCGGTTCCGTTTTTTAGGGAAAAGGAAGGTGACAGTCCTGGGTTTTGGGTAAAGTGAGGGCGACAACTTCACGAATAACAATTATAAACTAAATTAACATAACACTATCAGAATTCTGACATTGCTGGATGGGCTCGAAACCCCCAAACTTTCACCAGCCACACACATTTATCGACTCTGCCAACGAGACCGGTTTAGAAACAAATGAACAACAAGGCCTGTAAAATCATTTAGAGCACATGCTCCTTTTTGATTAACATGTCGACATTCATGCATAAACAGCACAATTTACATTATATATTATATATTCTAAATTATGTATCTAGAGGGGCAGTGCTGGAAACCGTGTGGTGTTTGGGGTGGGGGGGCTGTCATGGGTGAGCAAGGGGAGGGAGTCCGTGCGAGTCCTTTTATAGTTTTGGCCATCTCGGTTTTCGTCTTGAAAATCTGGTCACCCTAAATAAGGGTCAACAGGACAATACCTATATTTTACAAAGCTGGTACAAAAATGCAACATTAAGCATGTTCAGAGCAGCTTTGAGAAAGTTTTGCGTTAAATTAATAAACATCCTAAAATGTTAACTTATTTTCAACAGATGCAAAGTTGCCCTATGCACTCAGCAAGGGACTGCATTCTTTTAACTCAAGCAGACAACACTCCAAGCACAGCTTAAAATAATGCTTCCAGCTCAGCTTTAAATATTAGCTGATCAAAAAGAGGCAGTTTCACAGAAGAGATATCACCCATACCTCTGTTTAAAATGATAGGTCACCTGTCAGACTGTCCATGACCATCACATACAGACGCTAAATACATGGTGAAAGGAGGCAACTGCTCCACATTGGATCCTTAGCAATGGTCGCAGAAGTCTCAATATACCCACATAAAATGTAGCTTCAGTTTCTGACTGCACATCCCAGTAACAGCTGGTGAATTTATTTAATTGGCGCGGTGTAAATATGCCAGAGCATAGCGAGGGAACTTGAAACAATCAAGGGGTTTGTGGCGAGTTCTTCCTCACGGATTATGTTTAAAATAAAGGCTTAAAATGGTGCATTTTACAGCAAATTTATTTTGAAGAATTGGGTAAAAAAACAAATGATTTGCAATTGGTTTTGTAGGTTAACTCCTGAAAAAAATGCAATCGAGGCAAGTCACTATCCGTGCACAGGAGCATTTCCAAAACACATTTTCAGGATGCCTTTGCCCACAATATATGACCGTATAAATACATGTTCATGCTGGCGATGCCCATACATTTCCTTGCCAGCTGCACCAATATATGCCATTACTCCCATATAAGTATATACTCCTATACTCACGTTTGCTTTGCGCATAAAGCCAGTATTGATACTATTCGACAACAAGCCTACACCTGTCCAGCTAAGATATGGCAGTACCCCTACATAAGAACAAACTGCAGTTGGTGTTACCATTAAAAACGCAAATGCCACAGTATGAAAACATGTTCAAACTGGCTGCCGCAAATGGCAATCTAGTCAGGTAATAACACTTGGCATCTATGATCAAGCAAGCATGTTAAGTAAAAAATGCCATGCCTGCCCCGCTGGGCCCACCCCAGCGCCTCACATGCACACAATGCTTCAGCCCATATTGCGTCCTGGCCCCTGTGAGAAGAGTGTCCCCCCTCTTGCTCTCTCTCTTCAGCTTTGCTCCGTTCTGCATTTTCTCTGCTTTCCCCCTTTTTTCCAGGCCTCTGCCTCCATTTTCGCTCCTTTCTGCTGTGTTTGTCTTTTTTAGCCAAACCCGAAAAATGCTTGTTTCACGTTACTTCTGTTCACTACCTAGGATTCATCCTTAGCCCAGAAGGAATTTGTATGGACCCTTCAAAAGGTAAAGGCCATACTGGCTTTGCCCGCTCCCGCATCTGTGAAACAAGTTCAATCCTTCCTGGGGCTCGCCAACTTCTACCGGAAGTTTATTTCTACCTTTTCCGAGATTGTTCAGCCAATCTTTGCTCTATTGAAGAAAGACACCCCCTTTATCTGGTCTTCGCCGCAAGATAAAGCATTCCAACGATTGAAGACAGAGTTCACGCAAGCCCCCATCCTGACCCAGCCCGACATAAATCGCCCATTCCTAGTGGAAACGGATGCCTCCAATTACGCCATAGGGGCGGTCTTGAAACAGGAACTTGAGGATGGACTGGAACACCCCATTGTTTACCTTTCACAAACCCTGACCCCCAGCGAGACACACTATTCCGTCCTGGAGAAGGAACTGTTGGCCATCCGCCAAGCCTTCACTGAATGGCGACACCTACTTCTGGGTGCTAGATATCCCGTTCAGGTCCGCACAGACCATCGGAATCTTCAAATCCTACAGTCGTTGGAGTGCAGGAACAGACTTCTTTGCCCAGTACCAGTTTCAAATCACTCATGTTCCCGGATCACAAAACATGATTGCTGACGCCTTATCTCGACGTCCTGACTACGCAGCCACTGAGGACAAGGCCTATCCCAAGATGTTTCCCCACACCATCTTTGTAGCTCAAGCAATCAACCTCCTGGAAGAAATCCGAGTGCAAACCCAGTCCTCTGACCTCTGGAAGGATATTTCAAGGAAGAATCCATGGAATCCAAGAGTCAAGGAAGAATATCTATTCAAGGACAATGCACTGGTCATTCCTACGCAGAAATTACAACACAGGATAATAAACCTCTGCCATGATACCCTTCACTCCGGTCATCGTGGTATAACTAACACCCTCCGTCTTATACAAAGACAGTTTTGGTGGTCTCGAATGAAGACCGACGTACAACAGTACGTCAAGGCTTGTACTGTCTGCAGTCAAAACAAAGAGACTGGCGGGTCTTCTACTGCAACCGTCGCTGCCAACAAGACCATGGGAGTTTATTGCTACAGACTTCATTGTGGAATTACCACCTTCCCGAGGGTACACAACCATCATGGTAACCATAGACTTGTTCACTCATATGGCTCATTTTACACCTTTGTATAAACTACCATCCTCCTCAGAACTTGCTGGAATCTTCCTGGAACATATTTTCCGCCTTCATGGACTTCCTTCCAAGATCATATTGGACCGAGGACCTCAATACGTCTCACAATTCTGGAAACATCGGTGTCGTATTCTAGGGATCCAACACGCTCTCTCATCAGGTTATCACCCACAAACCAACGGAGCCACGGAACGTGTAAATCAAACTCTGGTGCAATATCTTCATTGTTTTGTCACCAAGGTTCAGGATGACTGGTCTCTCCTCATATCCCTGGCCAAGTTTGCCTACAACAATTCCGATCACTCCGCACTCAAGGTCAGCCCTATCTATTGCAGTCAAGGTTTTCACCCGTCCGCTTTACCTTCTGTTCTTCCACATCCCACTCCAGTACCTACTCTCGACTCATGGATACAGACTCATCAACATACACAAGAAAGCCAAGGAACAATTGAAAGAGGCTCAAACACGCACTAAACTCTATGCGGATTCCAAGAGAAGATCAGCGCCTTCTTATTCTGTTGGTGATCAAGTCTGGTTGTCCTCGAAACTATTAACCGACATCTACGGCCAAACAAATTGGCCCCTCGGTACTATGGACCATTTAACATAAAGGAAGTCATCAATCCGGTCTCATTCCGACTCAAGCTACCCGATTCCTGGAAGAAAATACATCCAGTCTTTCACACTTCCCTATTGAAACCTTACATCCAATCCTCCCGAAAGTCCTGCAGACCCAGTGCTGTTGTTGTGGACGATCAGCTGGAATATGAAGTGTCCAGAATATGCGATTCCAGGTATAAACGGGGTCGACTTCAATACCTGGTTGAATGGAAAGGATATCCTCCAAGCGAGAGAACCTGGGAACCAGTTTCTAACTTAAATACCCCTCGACTGCTTAGAAGATTCCATCTCATACACCCGAGCAAACCTGGTGGAACAGGTCTTCGGAGGAGGCATGCTGTCATGACCCATAGAACTTGCCCCTTCTAGACTTCCTGGTCCTTATCGCTCCGGGGCTTGTATTCTTTGTTACTCCCAACATGGCCGCAACAAGCGACCTGCCTCGCACCAGCTTTCACGTCGCACACGGCACGTTCTATAAATTGGCCACGCCCCTTCAGCCCCACGCGTCTCAATGCTATGATTAGGTAGTGACTTGACGTGTGTGTGTGTGTGTGCGCGCTGTTTGGCGAATCCACTAGTCCTAGATCCTGGTTCCTTCTTCCTTCCTTCACCCCTTCCCTCTAATCTGCTCCTGGAATCCCCATTCTTAGTGACCGCTACCTTTTTTCCTGGACATCCTGGAACAGCGGCCTTCCCGGAACTCTGAACGCGCTCTGCAGCCGGACGAGACTCGAGCGAGCCTATACAAGACCCGATCCGTCCACAAGAGGAATCCTCCCGCGGAACAGAGCAAGAAGCGATCCCAGGTGAGACGGGGGGAGATTTACGACAATTAGTTCTTTAGGTCTCTTATTATGTTGAGGCGCAGTCAAGGCTTTTATGTATCTACATTCCCCGTTGACTGATTTGAATTTTTCAGGACCGTTTGATTTTTTTGTTTTCTTCATTTGTTTAGATCTTTCTTTTTTGTGCCCCATCTTGCGTTGGTAGAATATATCATATATTGTCCGGTGTACAGCTATGATCAATTTTGATCACACTGGGGTCATTTACAATGTACGGTGTAGATCATTCCCCCGGCTCCACAATTTCCTCTTCTACATGTAGTGATTGTGCTGTAGGTATTGAATCAACAATCATTGGTGTATCTGTCAGAGTTTGTATGTTCATCTGACTGTCAAACGAGCCTTGCCGTTTGTCAGACCTGACCCATCTGTAACCCTGGAAATTTGAGGATCGTTTTACATTGGCAAGTATTTTTTAGAGTCATTATTTCTCTAATTAGGTCTCATGTTTGACATACTTTGATGTAATTAATTTCTGAAAATATTTGGTCACAATTATCATGGAATCAACTCATTGAGTCTGTATTTTATACAACTTTCTTTTCCATGTGCCCGTAAATATTTGTGAGGGTGGAAATGCCTGTGTTCATGGCCGCGAGTAATCTCATATGCTGGGATATTATTGGGCTTAAACCCAAATGAGGGTCTGGGCGAAGGTCTGACATACGACTCCTATTCATTTGAGTTTCCGGTACTAAGATGTAATTATCTTGAGCCTCAACACTTACCATAGATGTGGGGAAAAAACACCTCAACAGACGTGGGTGTCTTTATTTACGATGTCTTACCACTCGAGGGCAAGACTCCCACATAGTCTCTTTTCTGTTTTGGGTTATCACGTTAAGTGTGTATTTCGTTAGAGGTTTGATTTATAATTAGCACTGCCAGCAACAAAATAGGATTGCCTTGTGCAGGGACAATACTCACATTCTGTTCTTTGTCACAGAGCTTTTTCATATACAGGTAAATTATTACCAACAGCATTTGTTTCAGAAACCTCTGGCTGTGGATCCAGTACCGTTTCTTGTTTAGTGGGGACAACAAATTGACAAGCCAGTACCAGTCACAGCCTGAGAGCAGAGTCTAGGGACATTCAGACTTTCATTTGCATGGATATCGGGTTGAATTGCATTACATTTCACTGGCATCACGCACTGCTTGTCACACATAGCAGAACACAGGCTTCACGACTTGGGGTTACACAGAATATAGCTCTTGCACAGATCACCAGTGGATACGAACAGCTGTCGCGAACCCCCAACCACAACCTCAACCTCCCTCACCAATGCTGAGATTACAGGCGCGCGCCACCACGCCCAGCAAACACTAGACAATTTTGCATGTTGAAAGTAAAAAAATGTCCTCATCAGATACGTACATGGGCGGCTTAGATTTCAAGCCCACAAGAGTCTCACCTTCCGTCTCTTTTAAGCCGATTGGAATAGATTTGGAGGCGCCCAACAGCGCTGATGCAAGATTTCCGGGTGGAGGCCACATTTGCCGTAGGTCAGCTCTGACCGATTTAGAATGAAATGGGCGCTTTGGCTTGATCATTTTCTTTGGTGCCTGCAAGCGTGAGGATGTGGACTTCACGTGCCCACAAAGGTTGGAAGGCAGGGACTCGTATTTCGCCCTACTTAAAAGTACCATAGGCATGTGTGTTCGCAAGGTATACATAACGAAGCAACAGCACGAGTTCCACAAGTAGTGCTCCGCTTTCATGCGTTCTAATTTATTTTGGTTTCTGACAGCAGAAGCACAATTGCCATAGTAAAACGCTTTAGCGTCTGAGTTACTGTCAACTGCAAGGGCTGCTAGGCTGCACAGGTCAACAGCTGAACAGCTGAACCGCCGAACAGTCACCAAGTGCGTGGCTTCTGGGTTATATGGAATTCTGGGTTATATGGAATTCTGGGTGGGGCTTTGCCCAAAATGTCTCCAAGTGATGAAATTAAGAAAACGTTTGCTGAATAGTAGTGTAGATCCTGCAGCCGAATAGTCACCACTCGCAGGAACCACCCTCACAGAAAGCGTCAGGTAGTGTTAGTTTGGACGGAATACATATTTACTTTGGACTTCCTGACAACTGAGGAGCACCTTTAGTTTCTTTAGCTAGATAGGGTATTCCCTTTATCAATAGGGAGAAATAGGCATGATTCTCAATTTCTATAAAGTACAAAATGTCCTAAATGTGTCCAACTTTTTCCGACCCACCACAGCTCCCTTACATTTAATTGGTTGTCGGTGGCATGTCAGACTGCAATGGGGGGACCGGATGGAGCTCAGTGAAGGGAGTGAAAGGGGGGGGGAGGGAAAGAGCAGTTTAAAAAAACAAAAAAAAAACATGTTTCACTATATCAATCTTGAAGTCTCTCGTACCACAATCTGCCCTGGACACCCTGTTGAACCTTATTTTGGGACTACATTTGTCACAATTTCTTGATCAAAATCTAAACAAGAAATATGAATGAAAAGAAGGAACAACTGCTTGCAACATCTTAAAGTTCCATATATGTGTTTTTATTAGAAAGGAATTTGATTGTGCACCATCATGCATACAACGACTGACTACAGGCTCAGATACAATGCAATTTATCACAAGGGATGCAAGCAGAGGACGGAGTTCTCCATCAAAGATTACCATCTGCCTATAGCAAGACTTCAATACCAGAGGAAGACTGAGAAATCTACAAAAAAAAGATGACGTTGTCAGGATCTAGACTACTCCGGTAGAAGCCTAGCACAACCTTAAGGCAGGGCCAAATGTATACTGCCTCTGGCATCTCTAGCAGGACTCAGGCGATGGGGGTGGGGGAGGGGTGAGAGGGACATGGTAAGGACATCGACCTCAGCATGGCATGTATAAACTGCAGCCAAATGATTGCCCAAGTCACATACCAAATCAATGCAAAGACCAGGGCCTTCTCGGGTCTGTGGGACCTCAAGGGCCTAGATCCGGTGATGCACTTATGGCCAGCCTTTGAGAAGGCATTTCCACATGGCAACTGTAGGGCATGCAAAAGATGCCGAAGTTGGCACTACTTAAATTGCTAAGAAAAATAATATCAACACTTGCGGTAAAAGCAGATATTGCAAATATCATGCCAGCCCTTCAAGCCGAGATAGACAAACAAACTCAGCCAGCAGTTTGAACAACCTAGAATAAAGGACGGATATAGTGTGACACACAAGGTGTAACTGGACATGCTGCCTCTAACTGGAGCACAATCTAAACTCCCCAAGAAAACGGAGGGGGGGGGGGGTGGGAACACGAAAAAGATGGGCTGGGGAGAGTGGCGTCACATTATGCAGATACTAAAAAGAGCATGTGCAGGCAAATGAAATGAATACCAGAACACAATAACCGAACATGCCCACACCACAGAGGAGTTGGATTTCAGTCTTGACATATGAAAAAACCTGCCATATTTGTGGTGCCTAACCATCCAAGACCATTGTTATGGGCACAGAATAAAACATATTTGATAATATGGTGCACTTGGCACATTTTGAAATACTAAAACTACTCTTGCGTATTTAAATAAAAAAAAAACAACCGTTAAGACGGAGGTCTTCTACGAACACATGGACGAAAAGAACACAAACATTCAGTCACTTTAATATTTATGAATCCTCTAAGATTACATATGTAACTGGTGAACAAGCCTCTGGTTTATTCAAATAGAACGTAACACAACTTGCGTGATAATGTGGTAAGAATTCGTCGCAAACAGTTGCTACCAACATTTAGGTTAATTTAGAAAAAAAAACGGTGTTCTTCTCACCCACCAACAGCTGAAGGGAGCAATTTCCCGGAACAACGTGGGTGGCCCACATTAAAAGACCTGTCAATATTTGAACACCATGTGTGGCTGCCGAGAGCCATACATTGTAACATAATTTGCACAGAAAAGTAAAAGGCTAGCTTGAGGGACAAGTTGCAATGAGAGCAGATAATGCTCCAAAGGCATTCATAGCATTCTATGGAAAGGAGGCCTGCAGGGCTGATGTTGCACAAAATGTCAAAAAGAGCGCGACTCCTTGACAAGAGCAGATTACTGACTTTTTACTTACCAGTATACAGAAAACGTAGTTCCAAGAAATGTATTCTGCGTCTGGTAAAAGAAAATGTAAAACACCTCGCAGCTACAAGACTGGGAACGAACTGAGGAACATATTCTGCAGAATGTAATATTTCAAGTTTTCGACAATTTACAAATTGATGCAAACCACCATACAAAACACTGTAGCAGTATATTTAACACTACGTGTCTGCAGCCCCCACAAGATAGTAAGTGTGCCATTTTGAGACTATAATTCTACAAACGGGCAATTCCTGTTTAGCCCTATTAGGACCTGAATCCGTGCTCGACTCATCAACACATTTCGAAATACACCAAGGTGCACATAAAACTCATGGAGTGCAGGGGAAAATTACTCCTACAACAACCAAATTCTCCATGTATCTAAACATACAAAAAAACGATTTGTAACGTTACACCAATGAGGCACGGGAATATGAAAAATACAGAGTTACAAAGAGCAAGGGATCTGTGGCTAATTAGCATCTAAATTATTCAAAAGAAACAAACTATGCATAATGACCGAAAAGACAAAATCACAGCATCTGACTCCACCTCTCTATAGACACTTACAAGCATTCAATTTGACTCATTCACGTAAGCAGCAACATGTGCATCAACACCCCACTCGCCACTTCCTATATCCACCCTCACACGGAAACACCCAGTCCACACCCATCTCCCGCACACAACGCACAGATCATCATCCACCTCCTATTCAGCATCACACACTTAAATAAAAGCACATGCAAAGTCATGCACTTCCACGCTAATTCCGCAATACTGCAAGCAGCAAACATTGCTGGCTTCATCACCACTCACAACCTAGATGCACTCTATAACAGAGACACGGTTCACCTCGGCCTCCACACCCATCCTGGGTGTCGTACTGCCCACAGGATACATCATCCAACCCAAGAGACGACTAGTAGAGCACTAACTATTATCCACAAGATACTATGAACATTGTTGAAGCCAGCCACATTTTATTTTTGCACGAGTTGCGGACGTCCATGAACCACAATCAGAGCAATGCTGCATCTATGATATAAGAAGGCTCGGCAACCATAGCCATGATGTGGGAGGTGGCGCAGTGAAGTCCTGTCGGGCTCTCTCCAGGTAATAATACAGGGCGCCTGGCTAGGTCCTGATATGCCCAGGAGGGTGAATGTATATTCAAACAAAAAAATCAGGATGGGAGACCCACACTTTTGAGATTCAGAATAATTTTAGTTTAATCTCTGAATTCTGGTGATGATACATGTACCATATCAATTGTTATCATAATAACAGACAGACAGTTGTACATTTGATAGGTATGTGTACCACTAGGTACCACCCTCAAGAGTGTGGAGGGTGCAAGCCTTCTGATGGTGCAAGATCTCTTGGATACACAGTTTAAGGGTTTACAACACAAGAGTGAATGCAGCCCAGGACCTCAGTTGGCCATGGGTATTGTCATAGGGGAAAAAAAAAGAAAAGGAAAAAAAAAACACAACAGGTGTGTACAAGTATGCAAGGGGTGGAGTTGTGTCATAGATCGACACTGTCGTGTTTCGGCCACAGGGTACGAAGACTGGATGTAGGTGACTGGGATGGCCTTCTTCAGGATGGAGGTGAAGGGATGAAACACTGTCCATGGGGTATCTGTGGGATTCAATAACAGATAGTTTAGGAGGAGTGGGATCTCCAGAGTTAATTGGTGATTTGCGCAACTCATTAGTGACCAATTAGTGTCAGGACAAGTGCAAAGAGTAAGCACCAGAGAACAGAAGCTTACCGTGAACCAACAAGCGGTGCGGCGGTAAGGGCTTTTGAGAGTCTTCGACCATGCGGGAAGTCAGGTGAAGGCGGTGGCCCAGTGGCCACTGTTGCTGATGGAATTAGTCCAAAGAACCGTATCTGGAACCAGGGTCTACAGATGGCGGTAGCGTCAATCAATGGCGCCAGCAACTGGAAGGAAAAGGCAAGAGCTACTAGTGGTCTTGGTCTTGTAACAGAAAAGGTTAACCGGTCAGGGGTGGTACATAACTGATCAGGGGTGAAGGAGCCAGAAGGCCGATTCAACAGAACCAGAACGTGTGTGATGTCTGGTTCGAGTGGAGGCTAAAATAGTCTATATGCGCCCAAGTTGGCTACAAGGCAGGAGCCTCCGTGAGGTGCAATGCGTAGGAGACGCATGGAGGGAGGCATACATCGTGGTCTATGGTGCCTGTGTGGTTGAGTTGTGTGGTCAAAGTGATCCAGACAAAATGACTAACTGAGGGAGTGCCAGGTGAAGGTGCCTGTAGGTCCCAGCAATTGTCATGGTCACTGTGCAGCCGAAATGAGAGAGCAGTGAAATGCCAAAAAGTGACAGGCATGAGGTTGAAGGCTGAGTGAAATAGTGTGAGGGACGTGGAGTGTCCCGGAATAGACTATGGGCCAGCGAGTAGTTGAGAAACAATTCGCAATTCTTAAAAAACGTACTTGGTTACCGGAGCTGTAGCGTCGCAGCGTGTGCGAATGAAAAAGAAACTAAAAAAACTGCAAGTCACAGGAAGTACCCGTCCCCAGATCGGGCTGTCCAATCAGCTGTCAGCACGTGGGCCAATGGGAGTGACGTGTGTTGGAGAGGGACAAGCCCCGTCAATCAACGTTGGCTCCGGGCACAGGATGCTGGGAAATAGTCCGGGGGTGTAGTCAAACTGGATGGACGTGGTGTAAATGCACCAGAATGCATGGTGTACTGCGCAATGTAATGACAGTTCATAGCAAGTCCAATAGTGACGTGACTGACTATGTTGATGCCGCGAGTGGCGGCTGTGCAGAGGTGTGTGCAGTGATTCAATGCTGAACACGAGCAAGGTTATGAAAATACAATACAGGTGCAAGTCCATAGTGACTAACATGGGTGATGGCTGGAGTGACAAATGCAAGTACGTAAATGCGGATGAGCGTGGCATACGTTTTAAAAGCCAATCGATGTTCAAAAACAGCATGTGCATATTCCTAGTTACTAATTAAAGAATTAGAGAATCACTCAGGGTTGAAAGGAGACTGTGGTGGCAGTTATGTCCAGAAATGTTTCCATTCAACGGTAATGTTGAGACCGTTTTTTTACTGTATTCAGTCTATGGACCCACTTTTGTTCAAGTCGGCTGAGGGCCAAATTGATGTCACCCCCTGGTTTCTGTGGGTTAGTGTTTCATCCCTTCACCTCCATCCTGAAGAAGGCCATCCCAGTCACCTACGTCCAGTCTTTGTACCCTGTGGCCGAAACACTACAGTGTCGATCTATGACACAATTCCACCCCTTGCATACTTGTACACACCTGTTTGGGTTTTTTTCCCCCTACGACAATACCCATGGACCAACTGAGGTCCTGGGCTGCATTCACGCTTGTGTTGTAAACCCTTGTTAACTGTGTATCCAAGAGATCTTGCACCATCAGAAGGCTTGTACCCTCCACACTCTGGAGGGTGGTACCTAGTGGTACACCTACATATCAAATGTACAACTGTCCATCTGTCTGTTATTATACTAACAATTGATATATTAGATGAATAATCACCAACATTCAGAGATTAAACTAAAATTGTCCTGAATCTCAAAAGTGTGGGTCTCCCATCCAGGCTCTGTCCAGGACATATGTACACCCACCTCTCCAGCTCAGTGACATAACTGAAGGGGGCCCATGCAGCCCGAGAAGCAGAAGGAGTGTAACACTAGCACTAGCTCCCTGAGAGAGCTTTATTACATACAATGTAAGAGACCAGCTAGAGACAATGCTCATGTCTCACGGGTAGAGAGGAATTGTGTAGGGCTCAAATAGTGCTGTAAAGCCATGCCCCCAAAACCCAGAGGATATACCATTAGTAAGTCCATTGTCAATATAACTGGCTAAATGTATCACACTGACTTTTCTTTGTCTCCCTGTGTCAAGTCATGGGGATCCTCCCGTGCTTCCTCCTCACCTGTCTCTTCCACTTTGCTGTCCTGGGCTTCTGATTCTTTCGATATGGTTTCTGAGGTTCCCTAACCTTCTTCCCCTTTTTCTGATGAAGGTAAGGGTGTGCTCCCTCAGAAGGCAACTTGGCCTGAAGATTTACCCAAGTTTAGGGGAACTCCGAGGAGCAAGCGCCAAAATACAGGGAAAAGGCCTCCTCGGCATAAAAAACCCTGGATATCAAGCAGTATAGAGTCTTCCTTAGTAGATCTTGCTTGGAGAGGCTTGGTCTGCTGTTGTCGTCGGTCTGAATTTGCAGAACAAAGTCTATGAGGAGCAGACGAGACGCTCCCTTCTTGAAAAAATGGTGTACTCCACTGAAGGCAAACGGGCAGCTGATACCTGCTACAGTTATAACCTCCTAACCAGAGGTTCCTGGACACCAATGCAGGGGTAACATAAGGCGCTCTTCTGTATGAGCAAGATCGCTTCCAAGAAATGCACAACTGAATGGGGTGGACGGACAGAATACACCTGGTGTGAGCAGATAGAAATAACAGACGTGCAGAGAAAATGCTAAATAACCTACGTAGCAAGAAAGAAGAAAAGCAGAAGGATTATAACTTAGCGAGAACACCCTAAGATAAAAAGGGTGAAAACCGTGCCGGACGCAGTGAAAAGCTAATAGAGGAGGTTCCCTAACAAAGATAAACCGAAGAACTCAGGATAGTCAGAAACCGTACTGAAATGGATACGGGCTAAAGGACAGATCAAGCGAAAAGGCAATAGTACTGGAGAGAAAGGAAACAGAACGCCGCAAGGATGCGGGTAAAGTAACAGGAAACCGCGCAGTGCGTACCAAAGGGTATAGAGAGAAAAGGACCATAGAACGGAGACAGCAGAGGTAGCGAAAGGGCTTCGGCAGAGAAACGGAGCAGGGAGGGCTGGAACTGTAAGGCAAAAAAAATGAACGCTGGAACTCCAAGAAAAACAGATGCTGAAAGCGTCTTCCCCAGAGAAACTGATACAACGCAGGGATCCGAAGGTCCGGCCCACCATTATATAGGCAGCAGCCATGTTGGTAGGAGTCTAAACCGTTAACTAAGATGGACTGAGAACAGAACTGCAGGTACCTCCATTGCTGCCAACACTTCCAAGGGCAGTGCATGACACACTGTGCAAGGCCCTCTAACCTCCGCCCTCCCGCTTCACTGCCCCCTCCCAGGTGTCTGTGCTCAGGGTACAAATTCTTTGGGACGGAACAATGCCAGTTTGTCCATTTCTGCACAGTTGTACGGAAATAAACCTGGTTGCCAGCATTGCTGCCCAGTTTCCTATTTGATTATTTAGTTATACTACATGCATTCACCATGAGCTCATCACGCATACAACCATGGCACTCCTCATTTGCCCCACCTCACTCACCCAGACTGCTTATTTCCACCTGATCTACCGACCACCCCATGCCAACGCCTTTCTTGATGAACTCACAGACCTCACCATAAATAAATACTTCACCAAAACAAAGGAAGTCTTTGTCAAAGACCTCAACCTGCCCAGGGTGTAAGACAATAACAAACACCACTATATCTACCCAAACTGCTACACACATGGGAATCAAGCAACTAGTCGCTGAAGCAACACACCGACCTTCCTTGTATGCTCGAGAAGCCAGTGGGGAGAAATCAGCGCAGACAAGCGACACGAGATCAGTGGCGCAAATGATGGAAGTAAGCCAAACTGACTTGATTGCACCTTAGGGCGTGATTCCCTGCATGCCCCCCTCGACCCCTAGGTAGGGCTGTTTGGAGTGGGCACTGAATCACAAGTCTTGAGTTATGAGGAGGCGCCTCAGTGGTCCAGCCTAGCGCTTTTGACAGTTCCGAGGTCTGCACCCCTGGTAATACCTGACAAAAATACAGACAGAAAATATTGTGTAGTTCGTTTTGACTCAGACCTTATTATAAAGCATTGCTCAAAAATATGAAGCGGACACTTGAAGGTAGCAAGTCAATATATTTATTATCACTTCAGTTCTCTACCAGCTTTGATCATCATTATGCCTTCTATAATGACAGCAATAATACTGTAGCATACCATCATGTATATGGTATGGAAAGCGTTATTGCATAAGCCAAAAACATAATTGGCGTCTAACAAAGATTAAGTACAATTCATAATTTTTAAAAACACCCGCTTAAGCAATCATAGGGTTCATGTTATGTAGTCTAAGCTATGCTATGGTATGATCAGGAGTGAAGTGACATAATAAAGCACGCCGTCAGTTTAACATATGCAACAAAGTTCAACCAACACACTCAAACTCACAATTTCCAGGTATTGCTGTTCTGCATGCAAAGTGACCACGGGGACCTGCTGCTCTGACCTGCTATCGAAGGCTCTTCCCAGCACCCCACAATCTTGTTTACTCTCTGCTCACTGCCGCAGAGTTCTCTTGTGGCCCTAGTCTGTTGTGCTTTTTATATTAAAAGCGTGACTTAATCTGCATTACCAATGTGCATCATTTCCTCGGTCTGGAGAGAAGTCTAGAGTCTGAACCTGCTTTTGTGCTTTGGTTTGCATTGCACACATGATTTACCTATGTGAAAACTCAATCGGCAGGTTCCATCTTCGCCTCTTGGATATTTCCCTTACAGTGAATGCGCTTCCTGTAGGGACAAGAGCAAAGTATGTAATTCGCTCGATGACCCCTTTGAAATCTCATTCTAGTGAATGCCTTTCTTCAAAGGGAAACAGCTACACTTGTCTTCAGCCACTCTAACCGTGTATTTCTATTTTGGTATTACGTTTCCTGCCTTTGGCTTCTTATCTGATCTGCCTGGTGCGAAACCTACCCGTTGAAGACAGGAAGCTGCTATACTGTGGTTAGAAAGAGGAATTGATCATGTCGAGTTCATTGCAAGGAATAAGCTATGCGTTTGCTCTTTGCTGAGCCCACAAGCGTTTTTCATCAACGGCAATGTATCATCTACAGCAAATGCCTACCTTTGTCTGTGGACACTAGCCCTCGCCTTGTGTGCAACCGTGTACTTTGTATTCACCGCACAATAGTGGTAATTTGCTGTTGCCATTACTGATCTGTGGCTTAACTGTTTTAGCTTGTTCGTAACATTCATAAATCATGACAAAACCATATTGATACCCAGCCCCAACATCCCAAAATAATCAGAGATAGCCAAGCACCCCTACGCCAACAGACTGGAAGAAGACTGAACCTCCACTCTGCCCCAACATAGCAAGCTGTTATAGATGCATGAAACCTGGCCCACTTGTGCCCTGAGAAACAGGAGCAGATGGAAATTGTACTTCTCCATATGTGCCTAAGCTCCCTACTCCCCGCAATACCCCACACAACCCCCCACCCATTTAGAGGGAGAATATCAAGCTGGGTGGATATGGGAAAAGAGGAAATGGCTGAACCAGAATTACCACACACATCTGTTCAAGAACACCAGACACATGGCATGTACAATGTGACAGAAACCAGAAAGCTTACTTCGATTTTTTATCTACATGGATTAAATTGCAGGCCATGAGAAACATACAATTATTTCTCTGAAGCCTTTCAGGTTCTGCTTTGTGCATATTTATTTTCCTTGCATTGTAGGATCATATAATTAATAAGATGGGAAACTTGAGTTACAACTGAGAATTCTCTTTTGTAACAAATTATGTTTTTTTCTTTAAGTGAAAGCAAACCAGTATTATTCAGAGTTCCCGTGCTGTGTTCATTTATCAGCAAGATGCATCTATATGGTGTGTTCATACACACTGTAGGAGGTTTTCCACAAATGTAATCCATAATTTGAAACTTAACCTCTTTGCTGAACTGTTGTTTCTAATGAGTCCTACTCATTTTGTTATGTTTTGGTTGCCTTTTGCATACCTTTTACACTCTTGCAAAGGCAAATAATTTGCACTGTTATAATTTTATTTACACCCTAATAATAAAAGAAACTGTAAACTGAGGAGTATGCAAGGTCTAGTTTACATCATCCATTGAACCTTAACTTGCAGTCAATGGGGTAAATTACTACAAATGGTCAGTGGCAGCATAGTCCTTGCTCAAGGGTGAGTGATTGGTGTAATAACAATCACACGAGTCAGACTGTCAAATCCTCAAGACTAAAATTAAAACATCCAAAAACTGACCTGTAAAAACGGTTACTTTTGTGATTGAAATATAAACTCATCAAAACCTGTCCCTGTAGTGATAATCCAGATAGGTATTTAACTTCTTTATTTAGTGCTTCATGCATGGTTTGTCCAACTTCTAGGCACTGTGATTATTATACCTCAGCCGGCAGTCAGTGTACCAACCTATGTAGGATGTTAGCTGGTAAGATAGCTCAGTCGGTTGAGCGCTCACTGCTGCAATGTGTGTGATATGCAGGTCGTAGGTTTGAATGCCAAAAAGGCTAACTCAACCTTTGATCCTGCTGAGCTCAATACAGGAATTCCACGTACAACGCTTTAGCAAAAGCGCAATGTGAATAACGAATCATTAACTCTATCCATCCAGAATTTGACCATGCGATTAGAAATAGAATTTAGCATGGAGTCCTTAACTCTGCACTGTTGTAGCATAACCTTGGCATACCATTAGGTAGTACTAGTTCAAGGAAACAAGGACTTTCATTAAGCATCAAAAGACAAATCTGCCATTGAACCTCAAAACACACAATACAATTCATGTTTACTTTACTGTGTAATTGGTTAGGTTTGTGTGTCTTAAAAAATAAAATGTATACAGAAGAGATCAAATGGCCAGACCTTACAGAAATAATTAAAGGCTTATTGTGTGACTTATCGATCTCTGTATTATATAAGCATCCCCTTCTGCAACATGTTTCAGGAAGTGAACCAGCCGTAGAGTGGCTGGGAATTGGTATAGATATAGTTAGTTTTTATAAGGCGGAATCCCTTCTAATCATGGTTTACTGAATTCCTACTGCTACTGAAAAGCTTTTCTGATTTGAGTAAGCATGCCCATTTTGACTGGTCGCTATCAATGTTATATTAGTTTGATCTTTGAGGATCTTGCATTGCTGAGGCAATTAACTGTTCCTGTTCTATGTGGGTGATTCTACCACTGCTGTATCGGTGAGGAGCATGCTGGGCATGTTCTTTGTGACCGAAATTTGGACTGCTGAGTCCTATGATGTTCCAGTTATATGCAAGTGTAGCTTGCACTACTGTGGTTAGGCCATTAATTTACCACTTCAGTGTGGGGGTGCTTGCACAGCTGCATCCCATGTAGTTCTTTCTCGATGCAAGTGGAACTTATGCTGTTGTGACCCACAATGGACCTCCTCCAAGTGTGGTAATCTTGTATTGTTGAGACTCCCAATCCCTGTTCTGTGTGAGGAAAGCATGATCCACTAAGATCCATGGTATACCTTTTCCGTATTAGTAGTGGAGTGTGAACTACTGAAGGCTAGGATATACCCGTTTTATACAAGAGGAGGTTCTACTGCTGAGACACATTCCAGATCTGTTCTCTGTGCGGTTATCTTCCAACCTTCCTTTAGACGTTGCACTGATTTCCATTTGTTGTACACGATTAAAGCTTGCATTGGGGGAAGCCTTCACGGTTTCTACTGACGCTGACTTGCTCTGTGTGAGCCAGCAAGAGAAGGATGAGCCAGAGCTACCAAAGCGGCTTTTGCCGACGCCACGACCGCACACCACCTTCGGCTCGCACTGTATGTTGAGCGACACAGACCACCCAGAACATAAACCCCACAAAATAGAGACTAAACATACCATATGGGTGGCCAGGACAGACCCGCCACCCCTCCTCCCCCACCCTAATGCAAACTTGGACATTGTACGACACAAACCGTCATTGTTATTCTGTGGCGGATCTGGATAGACAAAAGGGAGCAGAGTCTAATACTTTGCTGGCTGTACCACCTCCCAGGCGGGGAAGACAGGGCAATACTGACATGAGACAGTGGATAGGGAAGGGGTTAAAAGAAATCCTAGGAAGCTAGAAGTTGTGGGGTGAGGTTAGAGGAGGAGGCAGGCCAAGAGTGGGAGCAGGAGGAAGGCAGGAGCAGCAGAGTGTAGAGGCAACTGCTGGAGAAGGTCAGGTACTGGTTAATGAGTGCAAGTTGTACTTCAGTGTGAGTGGTGACAGGTAGAGTAAAGAGACTGAAGTGAATGTAATTGAGTGAAAGGAGTGGGAGCAGCAATTGGGTGGTGGGCGTTGCTTAGTGACAGAGAGAGCAGAAGGAAGAAGTGAACATCAAAGGGTGAAGCCTAGAAGGAGGAGCAAGAGACATCTGATGGATAGAGGATAAGAGGGAAGAGAACAAATGAGGGTGGGGATGGAGTGTAGTGAGTTAGGGAGAGGAAAACAAGAGCATGGTAAGAGGAGACCGATTCAAACTGGGTGTCTGAAAGGCACAATTCCCTGCCTCGGTAGAACACTAACCCCAGGCTAGAGTAGCGACAGTTAGCAAGTCCCTTGGGCAGTCTAGAGAGATAAGGCAATTTGCCTTTATGTCATCATTGCAGCTAACTTAGCTTTTAGCATAGCAAGGGAGAAACAATCAGCATCTACTAACCTGGGGTTAAGGGCACCAGAGTTAGGGAGGAGGTGCCCTCTAGACAGAGGCAAGAGGACCTGGAAGCCTAGGGACTCGTGAATTTAATAAAAACATGTTAACTGCCATCTAAGAAATTTGACAAACCTAAGAGAATCGAAGATAAATTGCGACATGAAAAATATCAAGCTACGATCTACGAACCAGGCAAAAAAAAAAAAAAATCACTCACCAAGTTCAGTGAATGCTAGCTCTCAACATGCATAGAGCTTACCACTAGCCATTGTCAAGTGTGTTGTGCATGTTTTGAGCCCTGAGAATTCCAAGAGTCTCTCAGGAATACACCAGAAATATCCTGTACTTCCTCTCCCTTGAACTGCAGAAGCAAATTCTACCCACACACAATCTTAAAATACACCGCAACTCAACAACTCTCCTTACCTACCCCCTGCTATATGCTTCCTGTTTGCACTTTCTCCAACTTATACCTCAAACCACCCTCTCATCTTCCCACCAGAAACGAAGGCAGTCATGGGCAAAATACATAGTATCCACCCTGATGAGCCTCAACGCAGGAAGAGCACGAGGGTGGAAACAGGCCCAGAAAAAATATCAAATTCATTATATTTCAGGATCTGTGGTTCCAATACCCCAAAAGCATAACACAAGGCCTATTTGAACATGTCTTGCGCCCAAAGAAATACTAAGTTCTGATGGTGAATTCTTGAAGACAGAACAAGGGAGGGGATTCAGGGGGGCAAAGATGTCAGAAATGCTATTGAAAAGTGTATGTAGCAAGTATGGAAGCAGTACATACAAGAAGTTTCCCTACTAGTTCCACTGATGAAAAAGGCCATTGGTAAAGCACCACTCTCTCCACCGCTGCCTTCTGCAAAACATTCTGTACAACTGACCTAATCACTGACTAAGCTGCTCAACTCCTTCCTGCAAACAGACATAGCCGCTATTTCAATGACTGATGCAGACATTTCCCTAATCCGACATGGATCCTGTACAATGTGCACGAAACCACCCAGATACTAGCAACTAGCATGGATAATACCATGCAGCAACTTGAGCATCCCTATCAATCTGGCTTTAATCAGGGTAAACAGACCTGATAATCTACAAGGGGTTATTGTCCCCATTGAAAACACTCGACAGAAAAAGAAAACAACCAGGTGATCTGGATATCCCTCAGCTCCAAAAACGACTTGTAACTATGTCAGCGGGTCATTCATGACCAAGGACGGAGATACATTGGGCTTCTACCATCAAAAATAGCATAAATCATAACATTCTTAGAAAGACTAAAAGGGTGCGTAGTACTGCCCTAAATTTAAAGTTAGTAAACTTGAAAAATAGAAGTGAGAGAAATTGATTATAGTAGTGCAAGTAAATAAAAGCAAGGAATTAAAAAGTGCATATGCAACTATAACATGAAATAGACGATACAAGAAAACATCTAGCACTGAATGGAAATATAAAACTAGCATGTACGTGAAATAAAAAACAAAATCCATAAACAGCCTTGCAATAAAATAAAAATAGAAATCTCTAAGTAACTATACCAGTCCCAGGGGGGCGTGGCTTGAGCCCATGGAGTGAGGTTGCCTTGAGACCGAGCTCCCGTCACGATCCGCGTAATAATCCGGCTTGGTGACATTCAGGCGAACGCTGCAACGACCCGAAAGCAGGGTACAGTAGGAGAAACATCCGTCCACTGCTGAGTGAGATTTGGGGCGAAATCGGAGCGCCGATCCAGACGAACGTCCGACGACAAGGAAGGTCCGCGAAATCCAACATGGCGGACGGAGCCGCGGCCTCGGAGTAAAGAGAGGGAGGCGCCCGTGCATCGGGAGAAATTGATCCTTCAGCGACCCCAGCGGTAGCCTCGGAGGGGAACACAGGAATCACCTGGTGTGCGACGTGCGCAGCTGCCAGGAGTGAGAAGGACGCAGGGGCCCCGAGAGGCGAGAAGCGCAACCGAGAGCAGGCGCAACACCGGGAGAGATCGAGCCAGCGGAGGAGCGGACGGAACCCACAGAAGCGAGAGGAAAACGAGGAAGGCTGGGGCACCCGCGGACTGCTGGACCTGATGTGCACGAGGCCAGGCACGCCCGGTGAGAGCGGCGGCGGCCCTGGTCCTCAGAGGTGAGCGGCACAAGCGGAGAAACCTTCAGCGCCAATAGCGCACCCCCGCAACGGAGCGGACGCGGATCGCCTCCCCAGACCTCCCACACTGGGACGGGGAGCTGGCCTGCGCCTGGAGGGCCCGGGGCCAACTACAACGGCCGAACCACCTTCACAGGGGTACACAGGCTCGAACAGGAAGCCACCGAAGTACCTGGAACACTGCAATGCAATACGGGGCGAGCGCCTGGGCCCCTGACTGACCCACGGGGTGCCCACATATAGCGTGAGGTTACGGGCAGAGAGGACAATCACGCGAACCGGTAAGGAGAGAAGCGGGAGTCGAGACACAATAACCGGAGGGACGCAGCACCGACAGCCCACACGTGGGGCGAGCACACACAGACAGAATGCCAAACAAGAAAATGGAGGGGAAAGCTAAGCAAAGCACCATGGACACTTTCACTAAGACGTCCGAGCACAAAAAGCAGGCGGATGCGGCGAAGGCCGTAGTTGATACCCCCCACCTGGCGGAAAATGCAAACGAGGGCACAATCCTGGAAGCAATAGCAGCCATGACAGCATCTCTGGAGAATAAAATGGACACAGCAATAGGGGCCCTGAAGACATCACTTGAAAACAAATTAGACACGGTGATGGTGGACGTGGGCCTCCTTCGCCAGGACACACGGAACCTGACAGAGAGGGTAGCAGAGATCGAACAACAAGTGCAACAAAACACGGCAGGGGTCACCACAAACGCAAATGTCAGAAGTATTGCAAAGAGTCAAGATCCTGGAGCGCAGAGCGGAGGATGCGGAGGGGAGGGCGAGGAGAAACAACGTCCGCATTATTGGACTTCCGGAGGGCGAGGAACGCAACGACCCCACGGAGTACATAGAGAACATGCTGCTCCAAGAGATAGGGGCAGGAGCACTGTCTCAGGGCTTTGTGGTGGAGAGGGCACACAGAGCACTAACAAAAAGGCCTCAGCCCGGGGCCCCCCCCCCCGAGAGCGATAATTGCCAGGATCATGAACTTTAAGGATAGGGACAAAATACTGGCATTTTCAAGGGGGGGAGGGACGATTACCAGACACTCCTACAAGATTACTATATATCCGGATTATACAGCCATGGTCCAAAAGCAGAGAGCACAGTTCGGCCCAACAAAGGAACGCCTCAGGTGTGCAGGGATAAGATACACGCTATTGTTCCCCGCCAAACTCAAGGTAATACACCAGGACAAAACATGCTTCTTTGATTCCACCGATGAAGCCCACAGATGGATGGACGCACGGGGCATCCCCCAGCTGAGACAAAGAAGCGCCAACAATAACGGAAACAGACCCTGACAAGGGGGGAGAAAAGGAAAAGGCAGCCAAGCACAAGATACTAAACATTCGACCAACAACTAAGCCGGAAGACATGAACGAGGGAGCGACCAACCCCACTCCAGTCACAGTAGGCTGAGAGAGGAGACGCCCCAGTAGAGAGAACAATCTACAAGTTTAGATGCCAGTTTTAAGGCATCACGCTGCTGCAAGTCGGCCCCAACCAAAGGAGCACGATGAGAGAAGCGGCGGAGCCCGAGCAGGGGGAGGGTGGCTGGGCGTTAGTTTACCAGTTACTGTTTGGGTTAAAGACGTTATGAGGTGTGAATGGACGGCATACAGCGCAGGCAACAAGAAACAGACCGCAAGAGACCATGGGAAATCACAAGCACAAGGTGACAGGTGCAACAGGAAGCGCAAAACAAGGGACAATAAACACAGTCGCATCAAGAAGGAGGGCCCTGAAAAAAGGACCGCAAGGGACTTCCATACGGTGGCGGAGGAGGGCAGAGCGCTAAGACACGGCGGTGGGACGATGAGGCCAGTTCGTAAGAAAAGGACATGGGGCAGGACGGCATGACAATAGCAACCTGGAATGTGAGAGGTCTTAATGCGTATGTCAAGAGACTCAGGATCTACGCATGGCTAAACCGGATGAAGGTTAAGATAGCAATGCTGCAGGAAACACACCTTACCAAGGAAAAACAGATCAAGATGAACAAGAAGTGGGGAGGGCAGATATACAGTGCCACGTATTCGAACTACGCGCGAGGAGTACTAACATGGATTGCCCCGGGGGTCCCATTCCAGATGCTCAAGCAAGAGACAGATCCGGAGGGGAGGCTGGTACTGGTGCATGGCATGCTGGAACACAGAAGTGTGCCTGGTTAACACCTACGCACCAAATTGCGACGCAACAGAATTCTTCAAGAGGCTGGCACCCAGGCTGGCCCAGTACAGGGAGGCGACGTTTATCTGGGCCGGAGATTTTAATTGCACCATGAACCCGCTCCTGGACAGGTCGGATGACAAGCACAGGAAGCCGGCACCCCCAGCCAAAGAACTACATAAGACCCTCGAGGGACTGCAGCTGGTCGACATCTGGAGACAGGTACATGGAGAGGGGAGAGGGTACACACATTATAGCGCACCACATGGAACATTCACACGAATAGATTATATATTCACGGGTAAGGAATCACTACAAGAGTTCACAGAAATTACCATTAAAGCACGTACACTCTCCGATCATGCCCCCATAATGGCGACATGGGCACATACCCATAGGTCAGCCCCGATACCAACCTGGCGGCTCCGAGCAGAGGCCCTGAGAGAGGGCGAACTGGAGGAACACCTCCAAGAATCGATAGAGGACTACTTTGAGCAAAACGAAGGTAGTGTCGAAAGTAGCGCCACGTTATGGGACGCGTTCAAGGTGGTGATAAGAGGGGCGGCAATAGGCAGGATGGGGGGGCTGACGGGAGCGGCCATGAAGGAGCTCAGTGAACTCGAGAGGGAGATAGAAATACGGGAGCGACGGGCAGAGATAGAGGGGGGTGAGCCCCGAGAGCTGGTGAAGCTAAGAGCAGACTGTATGGTGCTCTGGGAAAAGCTAGGGAGACTGAATTATGGGAGGTATCTACAACGACTACATGCGGAAGGGGATAAACCCAGTAGACTCCTAGCGTGGCTCACCAGACAGGAAACCAAAACAGACCCCATTACAGTGTTAGTGGACCACAAGGGAAAAGAGACCAGAAATCAAGAGCATATTAATACCTCATTTGCCCAATTCTATGAACAACTATATGCCCCAAACCCAGAGATAGACCCAGAAGATATTGCTGACGCACTGGCAGAAATAAGACTGCCTAAACTATCAGAAGAACAAGCCCAGCTGCTGGACACACCTCTCACGGTAGAAGAAATAGAGGGCGTGATTGCGGAGCTCCCCAATGGCAGGACCCAGTGCCCGGATGGACTCCCAGCCGAGTTCTATAAGGCATTTAAGAGCACCATCTCCCAGAAGCTAGCTGACACATATCAAGGTGCATATGAGAGCGGACAACTGCCGACTAGCATGTCCCAATCAATAATCGTCCCGATCCTAAAACCAGGGAAATCACCCAGGGAATGCGCCTCCTACAGGCCGATTTCCCTTATCAACCAGGACGCCAAAATACTGACAGCAGTATTAGCCAACCGCCTGAAACAGGTAGTGGCCACTCTGATTCATCCGGACCAAACAGCCTATGTCCCGGGGCGAAACACGTCATGGAACCTCCGTAGACTGCACCACGTGATTGATGAGACAAACCGGAAACAGGGCAAGAGCGCAATAGTGTCCCTGGACGCTGTCAAAGCTTTTGATTCGGTCCGCTGGGAGTGGCTGATCAGTGTGCTCGCTCACTATGGCATAGGAGAGGGGTTCCTCCGGTGGATCAAGCTGCTATACAATGATCCTAGAGCAAGGGTGAAAACAGGGCGATTTGTGTCAAAGGAGTGGAGGTTACACAGGGGAACCAAGCAGGGATGCCCACTATCGCCAATGTTATATATCCTGGCCCTGGAGCCGTTTGCGGCCTTTCTCAGATCAGAATATAGGGACACCGGGATAGACATAGACGGGGTCCTCCACCAAGTTTCGCTATACGCGGACGACATGCTGCTATTTGTGGAGAACCCAGCCGCTAACCTACCATGTCTCCTAGAGGCGATCGGGGCATACACCAGGTTATCGGGCATAGCAATAAATAAAGAGAAATCCCTGGTTTTCCCATTGGCAGGGCTAAAACAGGTCCCCCCGGGTGGCCTCCCGGACCTGGGCCTGGCGTGGGCTCCAAACTCCTTCAAATATCTGGGAATAGAGATGCATCATGATACAGCCGATACCCACAGAACCAACACATTGGTGGCGCTGGAAAAGATACAGAAGTCGATGGCCTTCTGGGGAACACTACCACTGGGGATGATGGGGAGAGCGGCCCTCCTGAAAATGGTTGTGCTGCCGCGCCTACTATATTATTTCACGAACATCCCATACACAATTCCCAAAACCTTCTTCAACAAATTAAACACAATAACACGAACCTTCCTGTGGGGGGGAGGAAGAAACAAGATCGCAATGGGGGCACTCCAGAAGGACTATGAGGAAGGTGGCATCAGAATACCGGACTTTGAGAAATATTATTTGGCAGGACAGCTACAGTTCGCAGTCAGGTGGCTGGGGGAAGACGAAACAATTGACACAATTACCTTTCAGCCAGCACTGAAAAGATACTACTTGAGAGAAATACCGTGGCTCGATAAACCTCTGCTCAAGACCCTCCCGAACATGCTTACCATCGCAGTGGGACTATGGAAGAGGGCATGGAGACTCCAGGGGGAGAAAGACCCGTATTCGACGCAGATCCCACTGGCGGGCCTCTTGGGGGCGAATTCAAACATGCTGGTGGCATATCGAGCGCACTGGGAAGCCAAAGGCGTGGCACAAATTGGAGACCTGACAAGAGGGGAAAGGTGGGCAGACTTTCAAGAAATGATGGAGGAATACGAGATACATGAAGGCCAATTCATCCTCTACAACGGCATGATACGAAACATCAAAAAAAGATGGCCAGAGCGGACAAACCAGGAGGAGGAGGATATGACAAAGCTAGACGCATGGTACGATATATAAGAAGGAACCCATACAACTTCCAGGCTATATGAACAACTGTTAAAAACAGAAAACTCACAGGAACCACACACGAGGAGGGGCTGGGAAGAGGAACTTCAGAGGCCCTTCAGTGATCAAGAATGGGCCAGGGTGCTACGATACCCAAAAAAAGTGTCAAGGAACGCACGGTTCAGGCAGGCACAGTTATACGTAACGCACCGAGCATACCTCACGCCCAAGAGAATGAACAAGATGGGGAGGGAACATCTAAACAGGTGCCCCCGCTGCCTGGCGGAGGGAGCTGACATGACACACATGTTCTGGACCTGCCCGGTGATACAAGCCTTCTGGGATAAGATCAGAACCAAAATAGCGCAAAGTGGACTTCAAATACAAGCGGAGCACCCTGAAAAATACTTGCTGGGACTCTTCCCGAGAGGAAGCAGACATGAGTCGCACCTAGCGAAAATGAAAGACCTAATACTTATACTGGCAAAAAGGAGAATAGCAATGACATGGAAGTCAAGGGAGGGCCCGAACATAGAAGCATGGTGGTCAGACCTTCAAAAGTGGGCACTGGCAGAGACCGCGGTGTGGATTAGAGCAGTGAAAAGAGGAGAGGGGGAGACAGCGCAAAAACTGGCCGCGTGGAACACCCTGATGCAGGACCTATTCGACAATAGGGAAGAAGGAGACAGCGACGATCCCATAGGGTCCAACGACCAGTGAGGAAAACAAGGAAGCCCGGTACAAGGCCCCATGATGAGACAATTCAGGCAAAAACTCTGGGATGACCCAACAAAGTGGCTGCACAAGAATGATGGAGCCGCCAGAAGACCCTGGTGCTGCGGAAGTACAATGAAATCCAAGAAATGTGCTAATGCGCCAGTTATGCCGCGTAATAACTGTCTGTATGTTTGTTTTTGTTGTTTGTTATGGTAAAAAACCAATAATGAAATTTAAAAAAAAAAAAAAACTATACCAGTCCCAGCAGAGTATGTTCTGAAAGAGAAAGTTAACATGGCCAACACTATACTGAATTGTGTGAAAAATTAAAAAAGTAAACATGTGAGGCTGCTACTGCTATCCAAGTACTGAAACATTGCCTAAACTGTACAACTTTGTTCCAATCATGCAACTATTAGAAACGCAAAGACCACCTGAAACCCAAGCATCTCTCTCTAAATTAAAGCAAACACTAGCAATTGACCTGCAGAGAAAAATCATGCATGTCCACATATGAGGCATGTCTATAAAACGAACAGACAATTAAAACTATTATATACTTGCCTGGTCAACTTTTAGATTGACTGTTGGGCATACATTTTTATTTTACTGGATGGCCGGTCCCCTATGCCCCTTTTAAGGGTGTAGAAGGAGGAAACCGACACAGGTGGCATGCTGGTAGGCATAGGCTTTTATTTAGTAACAAAGAGGAAACCCATCTCTCCCCAACTCCAAGAGGGGTTTTCCTGCCTCAACCAAGGATGCGGTCAGAATGTCCAAGTAAATGAAGAGTCCACTCTTGTGTGTCAAAATGCCTATATCTATCCCCCACACTACTAAAGAGGTAAAAGGGGTCTTCTTGGTCCAGAGGAATTACTCCCTTCCCCTGGACAATGGACTACAGTTCTAATTGCCGGCGGGAACTTCGCCTGCGAGAAGGACTCCCTTCTCCACGTTTCAGTTCCTTTCCAGGATGCAAAACAAAAGGCCCAGCTTGTGGTGTTGTAAGTTCTTAGTGTAAAACAAAAAGGTAAAAGATCAAACTCAAACATCATTCCATATTGCCCATAGTTAACTCCACTATTGGGTACCTGGAGAATTCCTCCTTTCTCCAGGTAGCTTGGCCTCTTTGCGTTCACAGTGCCCAGGGAATGACTCCTTTCCCTGGACCTTCCTTGGCTTTGCTTCACTATACACATTCAAGGGGCCTGGCTTCCTTCCCCGGACCTCTCTGGGCTTGCGATACACAACACCAGGGGGTATTGCATCATTCCCCTGGCCTCTGTCAGGCTCTTTGTCAATGTTCACAGAGGTTTGGGGATTACTCCCTTCCCTAGGCCCTCTCAAGCTTTCTGTGACAGTTCACAAGGCAAAGAGGCACGATTCCCTTCCTCTGGCCTCTCTCAAAGACTCTACTTGCTGTGAGCCTCTCCAGTGACTCGGGTAGGAAGGACCTTGTATACCTTGCTGCCAGGTACTGCCCTTAAGTTTCTCAAGTCAGTTCAACACACTAGGGGAAATGGCTCCCTTCCCGTGGCTTTTCTCCGTGACTCACATAGGTGCGAGGGTCCCAGACCTTTTCTCTTCTCCTGCGCAGGCAAGTCTGGATCACTTGCCTGCCAGGTACTACACTGAAGAAGATGGCTTAATGTGCTCTTCTCTTATGGGTGCGGTTGTAACGCTCACCTGATTCCCACGGAGGCGCAGGTCTGGCTTCGAGTGCTGATGCTTCTTCAATGGTGAAGCGCAGGACTCTGAAGATGGACAGGAAGGGCCCTCTACTCTGGCTTCTCCGGCTCGCAGGAATATTCCCCTGTGCGTGAAAAGGGAGTATCACCTACTGAGTTATGCTCAAGCCCCCCACTCTCTTCCAACCCTCCACGATACCCTTCCACGATTCCCTGTGAAGTCTCACCTTAGGGTCAGGATGGATGAGCTCTCCATCCTGCTTCTGATGCAGGGGCGCGTTGAAACCCAGTTACTTCACTGGATTGAGGATTGATGGGAGTTCAGGTAAGCTTGACTATTCAGGTAAGGCTCTGTAAAAGTTCTGTTGCAAGTTCAAAAGTCCAAGCTTAATAATAATGTTCATTGTCTTTTTGCACCAAGCGCTAATGCTTAGGTCTTTTTTCCCCTTAGGGGCCGGGGTTCGGAATGCCGGAGATATGGCACCGACCCGAAGTGAAACGTGCGGTTCCAGTTCCAGTAAATGGCAGGTTAGTTCTGGATGAGCGCTCGGGAACTGACTTTGCATACGCTCAATGTCTTTGTCTTTTTCCCCCATAGGGGCCGGGGTCCGGAAAATGCCTGGAAGCGGCAAGACCCGAAATGAAATGGGAAAGACCCAACAGGTAAGTCTTATTCCCTTCCTTCTCTCACCTCTTATTCTTGTCTTTTTCTCTAGGCTCTGGGAAGTGGCTGTGTATCCGGATGATAGCTGCTGAAGATGGAGGAACCCAGGCAAGGTGAGTGAAATGCAGCGCTGCAGCGATCGTAACGAAATGCTTTTAAAAATAATGTTTTCCCTTTCAGGATCGTCGGTGAGGTCCCCGTGGTGCAGATTTAGCTGGTAAGGTCTCTTGTCTCCCTTTGCAGGTGACCCAGGATGCTGACAGGCGTGGCTGAAGTCCAGATGCAAGAGCTGACACAGTGAGCGTCCAGCTGCGAGGAGCAGAACAACGCGAAGCGTGAGTTGCTGATCAGGTGTGGTTTAAATAGCTTTGGAAGAAGTCCCAAGTGTGTATTCTTCCTCCGATCAGCTATGTATCCTTCCCCGACCACACCCGGGTGGAAAGTAGTCCCACAGGTAAAGTAGTTCCATTCAGGCCTCAAGAGGGCCTGGATGTGGCAGCATGGACTGCATCAGGTAAGTGCACATTAAAACACTTGAACACATGTCTAGCTTTATGAGCCTGGCGCCTAAGGCGCCAGGACAGAGGTCCAACATGAGCCTGGCGCCTAAGGCACCAGGACTGCGTCCAAAGGGCCCCAGCTTGGGCCCGCTGGCACTCCCCTGGGGGAAATGATGCCTGCCTCTGGGGTCGCTGGGTCGGACCTGGCTCCTTGGAGGTAGGCATCATGACAGCGGTCCCCAGATCAGAGCTTCATTACTTCTACTTGCATTATGTTCAGGGGTTTCCTCTTTACCCCTGTTGCACAGATAAAATGTTCTCTTTGCCCCCTTCTATGGCCCGACCATCCATCTCGGTAAGCCAGGTACCTGGTGCTTCAGCGGCTAAACAGTGTGTCCTGCCATGCAGCGAACCCTCTTCCGGGCTTCTCTTGCTCCCTCGTCCCTCGGCGGCAGCAGCTTTGCAGCATATCACGATGTGTAGACTGCTCGTCCTCTCTTCGAGCCTGTTAGCCTGTTTCTTCCACAGGTTTGCCCGATTCTGTTGCGGACCAACTGTGGACGCTTCTGACTCCCGGGCAGCGTCATGTGAAGATTCTGGCAGCTTTCTTTCTTCTTGCCAACTCTGGGTCTCACGGTTCCTCCAGGGAGGGCTCAGCTCTCTCTTCCGGAGTCTTGCTTCCATTTCTACTGTGGTTTCTCCAATGAGCATTCTCATACCACTAGAAGGCTCAAAGCTCTTGTCGAAAGTGCTCTTCATGGCTCTGCACCTCCTCCCAGTATCTATCTCCGTAATCTCCCTGAGATCTATTAGGTTCTTCTTTACCCCAGTACTTTGTCCCTGCTGAATATGACAAAAGGTGCATGGGCTAACAAGGAAGGGGTATATTAGGGGCCGTATCTTGGGGTGCGGAATACTGCATTCTCCCCAGATGATATTCACATAGGGGGTGGGGGGACCTATCAGGTAGCGGCCTGACCTCCCAGGGCTCATGGGAAGGGGCTCCCCCTAGGGGAGAAGGGACGACACCCAAAGATTCATCATCACCCAATCCCCATCTTCCCTTTCCCCTACCCCAATACATTATACATACATGTCTAGGTTAGTCGAAGACCAAACGTTGACGAGTTGAGGGTGGTTGATGAAACCACAAATTACCAATGAAAACATACCATGAACACATGCTAGCCTGTACTATAATGTAAAGAACATGTATAAAAGCACACCTACACCAGCAGGGGCATCATGGCGCTGAGAGTTTCAGAATTGAAAAGAGACAACAGTTATGCTGTGAAAAGATAGGTCTTCAAGACACGGCGGGACGAAAGGTGATACCTCAAGCGCCTGCAAGCAAAAAGGGGCGGAGTTCCACAGAGCCATAGCCGCCACGGAGAAGGAGAGACCACCCACACGAGCCAGCCTCAACCAGGGAACAACTCTCAAGGATGCAACTGAACGAGGATTCCGGTTAGGAGAGTAGGGCTGGAATTTCGCCTGTAAATAACCAGGGCCATGCCGATAAAATGCTTGGTGGACCACACAAAAAGCCCTAAATTAAACCCGCTTTGCCACCGGGAGCCAATGCAATTTAACCAGGATCGGCGTGATAGAACTAAACAGAGGAGCACCTACAGCCAGTCGTGCTGCCAAGTTCTGCAACACCTGCAGCCACAGAATAAGGTACGCTGGCTGAGCAAGGTAGAGAGCATTGCAGTAGTCAAGAGAGCCCTCTGTGAGAGGATAAAACCATAGTCTGCAAATGAGTAGGAAGGTAGGGGAGCACCTTCCGAAGAACACGAAGTTTAAAATGCATAGACTGACAAGACAGCACTAACCTGGGACTGCATAGAAAGGGATTCAGAGAGCTTAACTTCCAGGTTCTTCACCACTACAGAGGGTGTGGGCAAGAGACCGAGTTTGGGGTCCAAAAAGACCAATCCACAGTAACCAGGAAGGGGCCTACTACTAAAACGTCTGTCTTCTGACCGTTAAGGGAGCGCCAATTTTGACCCATCCAGAGGTGAATAGCCACCAGACAGGAACAACAGTTTTCAGCCGAGGCAGAATGGGAGAGGTCTAGCCTCACCAGAATCTGCCAGTCATCTGCATAGGAGAAACACCGAAAACCAAAAGAGTGAATCAACTTAGCAAGTAGCGGACTAAAAAGATTGAAAAGAAGAGGTGAAAGAGCAGAACCCTGAGGGACCCCGCACAGGAGTTTAGCCATTGTAAAACGGGGCAAGAGAAAGGGACAGAGCGATCAGTTAAAGACGCAAGCCAGTCCAGGACTGAACCAGACACCCCCGCCTCCGACACACGTTCCAAGAGGATGCCGTGGTCGACCGCGTCAAAGGCATCGGATAAGTCCAGCAGGACCAGGGCGGTGGTGCCGCAGCTGGAACGAAACCCAGATTGGAAGGGGTCCAGACAGCCAGACTCCTCAAGAAAGGAACAGAGGAGAGGGGTGACTTGAGTTTCCTGTACTGTTGACTGCAAAAAGAATTGTTAAAATATACTGCAGTACAACACAAATTCACTCTTCTTCTGCATTTGCACTTTAAACATGGAGGGTGTATGGAAATGTGTCCAGTGAGGCAAGTTCCCAGACCTCTCCATTTCCACATGAGCACATAGTGGGCCACTAGGGACTGGGGTGGTCCAACCGCTAGACAATGTGCCTCCTCTGAGGGTTGGGAAAGCTGGATCCCTTTGACCCGCTACTGCCCCTTAGACAGTATTCCTTCTTCAGTAGTTCATTAGTGGAGAAAAGAACCACAAAACTAAAAGATTCAGGGTATGTTGCATCGGATACACACAATGCTGTTAAGAGCCACAGATTCAGCGACTACTGAAAGTACCGAAATCTGTGAACCCAGAGGATGCAGAGTTCAACATATTCAGTAACAAATTACCAGAGAGTAGACAAAAGGCAAGAGGCTCATGCTTGCTGCACCAAAGTTGTCACTGCATGACACCAGCCTCCAGACGTAGAGCGATAAGACAATTGTCACAGCAGCGTGCAACAGAGGAGGGGTTCCAAGATGGGCCCACCCACCAAGTGCATGCTTCGCTCCTCAGTCCATCACACTGGGATCAGTTGACTATATCGATGAATTGATACCTCACTAATAATGCATTAATGGGGAGCGTTAAGAACCCGTTAGGGAACAGGCAATTAGAAGCGAGAGTTTGAAATGGGGTGAGGCATAACCTCTTTAGGCATGGAACTAGTGGCCAAGCCTCAGCCAAAAGAGAATATAAAAATAAGCCAGAACAGTTGTCTAAGTGGGCAGGAGTGTGCTCTTCTAGTTTTACTATACTTTTTCAAAACCGTTCTGGGATGGTTTCATTTTAAAATAAGTGTAGGAAGAAGTTGAAACGTACTGTTCAGTGTACTGCACTGAAAGTTCCCTTAAGCACATGTGTTGAGGGTTTGTATTGGGCATGGCGATGGGGTTTGTGGCCAGCAGGGCAGGCCAGTAGGGAAACATAGTTCCACTACTTCTTTTTGTACTCTTTGACCACTGGGCCAGAAACACCAGAGGGCGAAAATCCTGGGTACAGTGAGGTGCCCGGTCACACACTCTGGCTGAAAAGGGAGGAAACTGGGAGAGATGCTTGAAAGAAGCAGCACTTGGAAGAAGGCCACTAACCTGTGAGACAGACTCACTCTGCCTCACGTCCACGCCTGGAGACCTTTATAGGGGTAAAGCACTCCATTAAGCCATCTGTCTGGGGTGATAAAGGTCTGGATGGTACCCATTTGATTAAAACATTCAGGAGATGGACATAAAGAGGACGCTTTGGTCCCTGAGTGTTTTAACCTGGACCGCTCCCCCTCACCCCGAGTAAGGCAAGGTACTAAATCTAAATATATTTTTAAATGTGTTGCCTGGTGTTCGTTTTTATTGGGAAGGCCTGCGGATAGCAGCATAATCCAATAGTACAAAGATTTAGTGTCTCCAGGCTTATGATGGGATTTGCAGACATACCACTTTCATTCCAACTAGAGAAGGGAATGTCAATAATCATAACTGTTGTAGACTATTTCATTAGTCCTAGATGTCCTGACATAGACCACTCCAGTCAGTATTTCGGAAGTTACTGGTGGATCCCTGATCAACAGAAACAACCAATGACATGATCCTGGATCTTAATCATCCTCTGGTGCCATGACAAAAATAGTAGACTAGACCAATAACAGCTTTCCAGAAAGATGGGGGTAGAAACAGGCATCTATTCTGCTTATCTCCCTTCACAGTATAAATAGCCCTTTTACTTTACAAAATATCTGCAGATATGGTAACATGAAAATCAGCTTGCAGAAAGAGCTCATTCTTACAGGCTAAAGTAAATTCTGGTTCCCCTGCAAATCCAATCCACCTCCCCCCTCACGCCCTCACACCGTTGAAGCCCCAGGTGGAACTGGCCTGAAGAGAGTATGTCTGATTGTGCTTGAATCCCCGCGAGGCAGAACTCTGTCCAGCACTGCTTCTGGGGGGATAGGTTGGGAGGGGGGTGTTTACCACTGAAGCACACACAAAGACCCAAACCTGGATGCATTGCTTCTAGTTCAGACCGTTTCAGGTGGGAGGAGGGGAGGGTATGTACAATCTCATTAATCAATTGAGTTATAAGGTTCCCCCACATGGACTACAAGTCTCAGAGCTATGGTTAAACAAAATGATATTCACTGCCCTACAATACTCCTTGTCAATCACTCCACCACCACGTCAATACCATATTTCTCTGCTAGGCCAGATTTGGAAGTGATCCTTCCATAGGTCCCCACAAGTAGCTAAACGTTAACATCTATGCAAACTAAAGCTTGACTCTTGGCCGAATGTCCACACTATACCAATCACTCCCTGCAGAGTAAGGCGTGTCCTTCATAGGTACTTGGACCATTCAGAATGTTTAGACCACCCATACTCTAGGGACTGAGGTTGTGGCTAGGCTGCTGCAACACCCTTTCCAGGTCCCACTTCTGACACAATCTGTCATTTGGCTGAGTGGGATCCACAAAGAAACCAAACACAATCACAGATTAAAACAGATTTAATTTAACATACAAAAGGTTCTCTGTATTAATAAACTCAGTGTCAGTCAATTTGGCCCAAACAAATGTGCCAAGGCCAAAACGTATACATCCATGTTACCATGTCTCACCAATTTTTTTAATTTGCACTTGCTTCCTCGGAGAATGTTGAACTATTATACATTACATATTTATTTCAAGACTCATTTGTTTGATAAACTGAAAATTTCTGGAGTCAACTTCGTAGCCGGGACTCTACGTCTCAAAGTCCGTACATTCAAACGGTCAGTGACATTGAACCATTCTTTTTCTGGTCGTGTGGTTAAATGTTGGAATGCGCTTACTCTGGAAATAGGTCTGATCCAAGATCAATTGCTTAAACTTCCACAATTGCCAACTGATAACGCCGAAAAGAAAAAAACTAAAACAAAAATAAAAAGCTTGAATTTGGAGTAGTGCTGGACAAAAGATAAATTATTCACCTACTAATTATATTATACAGTTGCAGCGGAGGAAAAAACATGGAACATGATTTACAATAAAGTTTCCGTGTCATAAAAAGCATTATTTTTGATGCGTTTTAGGTTGAATTTACTTCCCACTCGTAAGATTCTTAGCATTAGATCTACCAAAAATTAAATTAGGATACTTTAAGATTTTTAATATGAGTTCTTGAAATCAAATATCCAGAATGTGAAGATTTTCATTAATTTATGTATTATGGTGTGTACAAGGCTATGAATTTGGTTATATTTAATATATTGTTATAAATTGTATAAAAATGTATTCAATCGTTTTGTCAAATATTTCAATTTAAACTAAAGAAAAAAAACGTAAGTATTGGAAAGCTTTAAAAACATGGGTTATGGAATAGTGCAATTGTTTTTGGTTTTATCCGGTTCTTTGCAGTGGAGTCATTTTTGTTGTCATGATGCCTACCCCCGGGCATCCAGACCAAGTCCAGCAACCCCGGAAGCAGGCATCATGTTACCCAGAGAAAGCCCAGCAACCCTTGTTTATGGCGCCAGGCTCATATGAGGAGGGGGGGGGGGGGGGGAAACAGTCCTGGCGCCATAGGCACCAGGCTCATATGTTAAAACTTACCTGATGCAGACCATGCTGCAGGAGATCAAGCCCATGTGAGGCTTGGAAGGGACTACTTTACCTAGGGACTATTTTGTTACTCGGGTGTGGTTGTGGAGGAATACTTACCTGGGAACACTTTGGAAGCTATTTAAACCACGCCCAAAGGGCAGCACACGCTTTGCGTTATTCTGCATCCTGCAGCGTAACGCTCACCGTGCCTGCAGTCAGCATCCAGCCTCGTGCCACGCCCGCCTCGAGTCCAGAGCGCCTACAAAGAAGGGAAAGAAGAAGAAATCTTAGAACAAGAACATTATTGGGTTTCTTACCTGATTCCGGATTCATCGCACCTTTGAACGAGAAAGAGACTATTTTAAACACGGCGCAGCAGCAGCAGCGCCGCGTCATACTCCCCGTTCCTTGCAGCATCTCTACGATCCGGCGCCGTCTCCATCATTAAGTTGCCGCATTCCAGCACCGAAGGGTGACAAGAAAACAACAAGGTGAGCCGAGGGGAAACAAATAAGGGCAATCTCTTGCCACCATATACTTACCTGATTTTACCGCCGGAGGTATTATTCACCAGCAAGCCGAGTTAAACTTTGGCATCCTTTAACTGACAGTGTGGGATAGCAGAGACTCTTACCTGAACGCTTTCAGCTGCCACAGAACTATCTTCTTTTGGGTCTAAGCTGCAAGATAAACAAAGGAATTGGACAAGAGTGATTATTCAGACATTTTTGAACTCTTTAGAACTATATACTTATGGCCCTTTGCCAGGAGTTTTGGAGCCAAGATTTGTCTATAACTCTTCCAATATCCTCAAACAAGTGAAGTAACTGGCCCATCAACGCGCCCATGCTTTCCTCGCAGGATGGAGAGCTCATCATTCAAAACTATAAGGTGAGCTTTGTGAACGGGAATATCAGAGGTGATAAATGTGGACGCAGTTCGGGGCTATTACTCAACTCCACGGGTGGCTATTTCCCTTTCTCCACCTTTAGGAGACTACGTCTACAGGTCAAGCAGACGAAGCTAGGTGGGCCAGTCCAGTCAGTCATCTCTGCACTACGCATCACGTTGGTGGAGACCGTGGCTGTCCAGTTCCGCCCGACAATCAGGTGAGCCTAACATTTGTATTGTTGCCTTTAAAAATATTTTATATACGATGACTCATTTGTAATGTTTACCATGAGCTTAGTGAGTATACTTTGTATTTGTATGCGTGTCAATATTGTAAAGCGCTCAGTCGCATTATATTGCCATGTTCGCTCTATATAAAACGCATAAATAAACCCAAGGATACAGTGTTAAAATTTCACAAGTATCAAGCGAAAGAAGAACGCATTTGAGCCAAGTGACACGCCACAGAGTAGCCATCACTGGAAGTTAACGTACAGTTCAGAGCCATTGTTGGTATGCAAATTAGCCCAAATGCAAGCCTTTTGCTCCAGGAAATAAGGGCAGTGCTATTTTATACATGGCTAAATCAGCCCACGACAGACAGTTCTCAAAGTTACAGAAAACTGCATACCTAGTTTCACCCTTATTTGGGATAATAAGTACAGTATAGTCTGGCACCTTTGCGGTGGGAGCATATAGGCATGTTTAGCCAACACTAGCAACAATATGGTGGGTTAAAAAACGAATGAAGAAAAAGATTAAATTCTGATGAATGCAAGGAAATAAGAACCCCTCTGCTACAATGATAGAGCTATACTGAGGATGAAAGGCCTCTCTTAAAAGCAACATCGCCAGGAGTGAAGTTCATAATTGTTGAACTCAAGATACAAACGATCAGATATTCTTTTCACCATACAATTCCGCTACAATGAGAAGGACAGACGCCTGCTCAAGGCAATGGCTGGGGAACATGCCCAACACTCTTACCCACCCTTCCCGTGACATCACACACTCCGAGGAAAGGGGCCAACTCTGGAATAAGAGAAATTAACTCAGAGGGCAAATAGATTACCATAGGTGGGCCCAGTGCTCTTCCTAAATATCTTCCTTCTCAAGCTCTTTGCTCTTCCACCTCCAACTCCCTCACGGTCAGTCGCTTCTCCAAGCAATGAGTTGGTGCTAGATCTCTTTCTTCGGCTGTGGCCTGCCTCTGGAACAGCCTCCCTTAAACATGAGGAGAACCATCTCCAGTTCCGGAAGCACCTCAAACCCTTTCTCTTTGCCTCTGCTTTTTCTCCTACACTCCCCTGCTGACCACTTGGCTGTAACCGGAACTGCACTGGTTACCTGGACACCCTCTGATCTCGGGCCCAGGTCCCTCTCTGCCAGTGTCACACACCTGCACTGCCTGCCTGGTAACCCCGCACTTGGGCACTGTTTCTGTATCCCTACACCGTCCCCCTACCAGCCGTTACTTTACTTATTGTTACTATCTATTCCCATGTACTGCACTGTCCCAGCCCCCTTCCCACACACTTGCGTGCTCTGAATGACACATGGCCTAGTAGGATCGTTGTCTGTCCTCCCTTTGTTCCCCCTCCCTTGCCTCAACACGCCTTGAAACACTTGTGTATAGGCGCGTTATAAATGCCATATCATAAGATTTGGGAGTATTTTACTTACTTTTTTACTCCCAAAAAAAAAAAAAAAAAGGAAGTCCCATTCTCAATGGGAGCCTTTTATAAGCTAGTGAAAATATGTTTTAATTGGAAAACGGAAATATGTTTCTAATAATTATTTATTATAACCACGTTATTCATGCATGTTCAAAAATACACGTTTACCTCCTCTTTACTGTGAATCCTGAAAGCTGGGTTTAGCCAGAGTCTCAACAGAAACCACAAGCCGGAGGTCCAGAAGCAGAATGTGATGAATCCTGATTCCCCAGTGATTAGCTCCTCCCACCTGGCCAGGGGTTGGCAGCCGCTGGATGGTATTCTGAGGGTGGATCATGTGCAGGATAATGATTGTTAGGAGAGACGCAGTATTCTCCCTGTTAGGGAGAATTCTCTCTTTAGGCTGAATTTCCTAACCTAGTGAGTCCCCCAGCAGCTTTGCTGGATTTCTGGAGTTTTTTTTTTTTTTTCCTCCTGCCAAGAGTGAGACTCTTTTCCTCCCACTCTTGGACATGATTAATGGTATTCCTTTGACTGGTAATGTGTTTTATGGGCTATGGGGTCCTTTACTCCATAGGGTCTCATGTGTTTTTCCTATGTGTGTTACACAGCACCCTCCGTGCAGTAACACAGGGGTGTCATAGTGACACCCCACCATAGACTTCATACCCTGGGACGGACTACTGTCTCCCAGGGCATGTAAAGTCACCCCTGGCTTTACTAGTCCCAAATTATTAACAGAAACCAGTACAAACCATCATATTATGGACATACTGGTCGGGACAATTCGATTGCCCCGGGGTCTGTTAGTCGAGGGGGCACGTCTCCGTCCCCCCTGATAGAGTTTTGTCTGGTGGCAGTGGAAACTACTTTTTATATTCAACCGCAAATATTTTCCTATGGGATTTTCCCATTGTTCGAGGCTACCAACGTTTATTATTTAATTCTCATAGCCTCGAACATACCGCCGGTTTATTTAATTAATATTAATTCTCCGGTTGGTATTTTTTGCCAAGACTTGATTCTAAAATGGCGTTTGTGTTCTCTTCTGTGACTCCAACCCAAGTCGAGCCCTTTGTTCCACTTTTTTGGTGGGCTTCTTCACAGAAGCCTCCAAAAGTGGTGCCACTCTGTCTGGGTACCACAAGAGGTGTGGGAGGGGGTTTAGGCACCCTGGACCGAGTTACCTTGGTAACTCAGGTCACACTCTTGTGTGATTGGGCCAAGTGGTAGCATGTTTGAGTGACAGCTAGGCTGAGTGAATGGAGGTATGCTGCATAAAAGCAGGGCTTTGGGGACTGGAACTTCAGAAGTCGCCACAAGACCTGAGAATCCGACGAGGGAGAAGCTGAGCCGACCTACCACGACGACACCACCGGTGGAGCCCTGCAGAACCGACTCACCACTTCCCGACGACAGAGAAGATGTCCCCGGCTGGAGAGGCTCCTTCCCCTGACTGGTGGGCACAACCATTCTTTCTTCGCACCCCAGCCCGGTTCGTGGTCGAACTGCCCATGCCAAGCACCGCCGCAGCCGGATAGCCACTCACCACTGAACCGCGAATCACCGGACCGCTCCTTGTACCTGAGAAACTCCGCGGCTGGTTTCTTCCCTGGCAGTGCAACGGACTCCTGTCTTCCTCCACAACGAGATCCTCTCTTCCCCTGACGAAGCACCGACTTGCACCCACTGCCAGGAACAACTGCCCCCGCTGGAGCGTTCTCACCACTTTAAGGTAACGTGTCCGCCAGGCCTCCCTTTCTAAAGATTGCTACAAGGTAATAATAACCCCTTAACCTTCTGGACTGGGCTGGCCGCCTTGACCCTCTAACTGGTCCCTTTCTGTGGCCAACTCCTTTTTGAACCCTTACAAGACTTTTGTGCACTGCAACCGTGTGACCTTGAACACATTTCGTTTGGATCCTCTGAAAGTGGATCCGGCCTCTTGAACGCTAACTTCACGGTTTTACCTTGCCTTCTTCTCTTGTTGTGTTTTTGAGAAAGTGTTGGGCTCTGTTTCAATTTGTTCTCTGCTTTTCTCTCCCTTTTTAAAACGAACTATTAGAGTGCCATCTACGTTAAGCACTCACTGCTGTCTGAAAATAAGTGGGGCTTTACTTAAGACTTGTCTAATATTCTTTTAAGGGAGTGTATTTCTTTTAGTGACCGTGTTTTTGAATTGCTTACTATTAGTGCCTGTGTGTTTTTCTAGATGTGGTTTTAAATAAATAATTATATCTCTTTTACACCAAGCCCTGGTCAGTGTTTACTTGTTCTATTGTGTGCTCTTGACCTATTGTGAATACTCTGTATACTGCCTAACTCTTCTTGAGGGAAGTCTGACTGCTCAGCCACAGCTACCAAGTGAATCTGTGTGGTACAGACTGCTACCAAGTGGATTTACTGCCAAACACCTGTAGTCTTAAATCTTTTGCAGTGGTCCCAGAGGGAACTGCACAGGTTTCTGCCCAACACTCCCCCCTTATGCGGAAAACCCTATGACACCTAAACTTCCAATGGCATGTCACTCTAGGCAGAATACCATTCGTACTTCATATGCACATAACACACAACTAACATCCCCCGTCTGTCTCGGATGGTTTTGTTCTGACGAGAAATCCTAAACAAAATATTAACTGCCAGAAAGCCTAAAGTAGCAAGACGAGGAAGGAGTTCATATGGATTCAAGTTAACACCAAGCTAAACATGCCGACTAGTTGTTGCAATTAATTCCGAGTGCGCTGGACATTAAAAATGCTGTCCGCAGTGCGAGAAAGGTTGAAGGAAGCAGAACTGAGGGAAAAGGCAGCAGCACAGGAACAGACTGTGCTGGAGAAAGCAGGCGCTTCCAGACTACCACAAGCATTACCTACCTGAGCGGCGCGATGCTAAAGGACATATACAAAAAGGTGAGAAAACTGATTACCCCTCTATATGCCAACAGCAATTAGAAAGGTGATGTTTGTAAAACAGAAAACCGTTTCTATTACTGATTCAGACTGCAACACAAATGCATGATTGGACCCAACAAAAATTTCAATTAAAAAAAGGACTGATTTATTCATTACCAATGATACATAAAAGAGAAGAAAGGTCAAACAAAGACATTTGGATTTCATTTTTGTCAAGGTTGACACAGATAAAAACCTTTTCTCAAATAATGTGCAAACATGCATATGATACATTATACAAAGTACATAGTTCACAATAAGGAGTACACAAAAACAGTACATTAAATTGTATCAGGAGACCCCAGTCTTATTATTGTGGGTGTCTCAGATTGTCGACATGTTTTGGCCTTATTGACCATTAGACACTATACCTAGCGTCTTTTATAGTAAAGAGTTAAGGGCCATCTTCAGGACAACATTTCTTCAAAGTAATAGGTAATTCCTCTCTACCCCAAGTGGATATTCATGAGATGTTTTATTAGTGGTGCAAATGCACTCCAATTGTCATTCCCAGCAAATACCGTTACAGTTTGCTAAATTGGTTAGTTAGCATTTTGTAATATGCATTTCGTGACTTGAATCAAGTCTCCTATGCACAGACGTTATTTCACTAGCTTCAACCTGAGTCAGGTTACTTTTTCAATCTCATTATTAGCCAAAAAAGTGGTTCACAACAGAGTCACATCTCGTTGGACAGAGACTTCCTCCCTTTAGTATCGCCCGAGAGCGGGGGGGAGAAAACATTGTGTTGTAATGGCAGGCAAACAGCTGCTTATTTCTGGTGGCCAATCTGCATTGGAGGTGGCAAAACAGGGTAAAACCACCAAAGGGCCAAACTGTTGTAGCGGACGTCAGGTTGGTCTCCGCGGGAGGAGTACATGTTCGAGTCCTTTGTTATCAGTGACTGGAAGGCCAAAGGGCGATGCTAAAGGAGACAGCGGGCACTGTGGAAGAACCGCTGGGGAGCCAGCAGCAGAGCCATCAGGAACGCGGTTGTGCCGAGAACCAGCAGTCTTTCCTGCCAGCTCTGCGTTCATCCACCGGTGAGTTGGGAGGTCTGCAGAGGTTAAAATGCCATCCCAGAGTGAAAGCTTCACCGCAGCAACGTGCCATGGGTCAGGAAACTCTACCAGAGACCGGCGAGTCTGCCCAGACATATTGAGGATCCCGGCCGTACCAACAGGTATGTGAGCAATTAAGAACTTGTTCTGGATACCAACCAAGTATAATACAAAGACAGAATTTGCACAAGTTCACATGTATGATAGGTCAGCATGAAAAAAGTTGGAGCAAGTATTACCAAAAGCAAATGAATACTACTGAAGTTAAAAGACAGAACTTGAAGTCTCCATATAGGAGATATCAATGTGGGGGAAAGTTGGAACAAGTAGTGCCTCGGGTCAATGAAATATAGGCACAATGAAGGAATGCAACTGTGCTATACTAAAAGACAATAAACTCAAACAAGACAACCTAATGAAAGAAGCACATCAGGCAGCAAGTATTGGGGAGTGAGGTAAGGGGAAGATACCTTGCAGAGAAGCATACCAGGGGATCTGCAAGAGCCCAGAAGGGGATTCCTGGCAAGGGAGTATACCAAGCAATGCATCGAAATACACAGAGAATAAAACATTGTGGGAAGGATAGTATACCAGGGGATATGATGAACCTACTAAAGGCTTCCTTTTAGGGGAGTACACCAGGAGGTAATTCCGAAGAAGTTGGTATTTGAAAGACACTATTGCCATCCTTAAGAAGTGGTTGTTTGAAAGAGACACTTTTGCCATCCTACCTGAAGATATCCAGGGGAGGGGAACCACCCTCTGGCTCTAAGGATGTCTCCTTGGAAAATACTATTTTGTTGGAGTGATCCACTTATTTAATTCTGAACACTTGTTGCCAAACCTAAGTTAAGACATTTCCTTAACACCCTTAGTTGTTCATTTCTAATTTAAAGGTCAGATTAGTATGTTTTGGACACAAGGACAGTTTTCATAATTTTGAAGACGAGGCACAGACCGATTCTTAGTTTTAGTTTCCTAGGTAGGGAAACTCTAAGATATGGACACGAGGGCCTTTATCCAACCCTTTTATTTTGATATAGATGTCTAATGTTGAAAACATAACTTGTGTCCGCCTCTCATTTCGGACCTCTCACAAGGCCCAGTTTAAACTGAGAAGCCCGGTATTGGAGAAATGGCCTCGGAGACCCCCATAAAGTAAGTCAATGTCTAGCAGTAAACCTTACAACAAAACAATTACAAAAACCCAGTGTTGAATAGAGGATCCACTGAGAAAGCCAACCACAAAGTCCAGGCTTGAGGACTTGTTTAAATCACCTTAAGAATCATGATGCTAGAAGAAACCTGTCTAACAAGACGAAGGGCCAGAAAGACTCGTAAGGAGGCCTGGGAAATCAAAGTACCAATTGAACTCCAGGACATGCAAATAAAACCAGGAGTGCCTGGAAGGGCGAAAGCAGAGAAGACTAGAAAGAAGGTAGACTAAGTAACCACTAAGAAAATATTAGCTAAACAGAACCATTTCTCTGCTAGATTAGTGGAAGGATGGATGTGTGAATATAAGGGTAATTTGTACCATTTACTTTGGCTAAACGTAAATATGAGATTCATAAGACGCAAACCTAGCTGGGAAGCAACTCCACCTTGTACAAAGGAAAAGCAACCAGCAGTTACAACAAGTAGGATGCAGGGGTTGCAGAGGGGACTGAAACAAAAGAGGGGAACTTTCATTATTAGAGAAGGGCACAATCATAAGGACTCCTAAAGGTTAGCTTTTGTTTGCCTTTATCCACCAATTTTTAATCTTCGAATCTTCAGAGTAGGGCGTTTCAGAAAGAAAAAGGAGTAAACTAGATGGAAGCTATCGGTGGGTGCAAATGCAATCCATAATTTGATCATGTGACTGGCCCTCACATCTTTTGCAACCTAATATTTGTTGTAGTGATACCCTAGGAACTGTTAGGCGTTCATCACAACCCGTCCTATCATAACTGTATAAAGAACCATACTAACCATCAGATCTTGAGACAGGTCTCACTGCTCAACGTGCCAGAGACAAGCTAGAGGGCTCCATCCAGGGTACCCTCAGGACTGGCAATATTCAATCCAGGTTCAAGCAGGGCAGAACAGAGGAAAGTGGCATAACCTTTGCTAGACAAGAGCCTCCCATTCGACATGGAGAGATATCCAAGAAGGAGGGTAGGCAGGAATGCCTGAATGGGTCCCTAGGAAAGGTTAAGGTAACAGTTCCCTCAATCAATGCCCCCCTGTGATGCTTGAGCTAAAACATGGCGCTGGTGTGCAATGCATTCTGGGGGCACTCAGAGCCATAATGGATATTTATTCCATGCCTCAGTGAAAGCTGAACTTATTTTACTGAAAAACATGTTTTCAACATTATTCATTGCTGAGACTGGTATGCATGCCTCAGCCAAGGACACAGCGCTGGGAGAGCTAGGATCCACAGGTGCCGGCTGGTATCCGATAAGGTTTGTTATGCCCCGTGACAAGATTGAAGATGAGTTATGGAACTGTTTTCCGTGGTGCTTTAGGAGAGGGAAGCGCTTTGCTCCTTGGGGTTACCGTCGGTCGACCCGGCCGGCAACCAACGTTCACTTATCAACACGCAAGCGCCAATGCCAGAAGGTTCGAGAAATTGCCAACCCTTTTGAGGAGGGCATATAATGCAGAGCTCTGGAAAGGTCAGGCGGGAAAAGCACAAAGACCTCAGTCGGAGGGGGGACGCCTTGTTCCGACATGGCTGTTTTGCTCTCGGCCTGGCTGTTACCGGGGTCTTCCAGCCGCTTCTGGCGAGATGAGGAATTCAGTTACGCCCATGGTGATGTATTCTTGTTAGCTTATTATCTTTTTCTGTGATTTATTCTGTTACAACTTATTGCTTTATGTATGCTTAACTATGAATAAATAGCCGTATAAATGCTACTTAATTTCTAACTGTGCGTGTGGGTGTGAATCATTGCTTCTGCCTACCTGTGTTCAAAGTATCCGCTCTGCTATGCAATGTACTGGTGATAAATAACTTTCCGTGCACTCTTGGCAAGCAAGACACCCCCCCAGATCCCACACCCTCAACTACGATCAGGAGGCTCGACTCAACCAACTGAAAAAGTATAAACAAAGGGTGATAATCTGCGTCTGGGATTTTAATCAATTAAGGATCCCTGACAACCATTCATCCTACCTCTCTATCTATTCAGGGCCAGCTGCAGGTTCTAAAAGTCCATTAAAAAAGAAACTAGAGGAGGTGGGTCTACTAGGCAGTTAATACACATATTTTTTTCCAGAACAACGGTCTTCACATTGCCCTACTCCAGGATATACCGCACTTGCTCCTCACCTACCCGAACTAAGACCACCTCAGGAATAGGCCTCTGGCATTCTAGCTCTGTAATGCCATGTGCAACTAAGTAGAACACCAATGGCAGGAGGAAGGCGGGAGAAAAGGGCGATAAGAGGATTACATACAGTTAGACTGCGCTAACCGGAAAGAGATCGTGGCTCTCCTAGACAAATACCTTTTTCTAAATGACACGCAGGGGTAAAAAAAAAATTTAAAAACAATAAAAACATTTTTACAAAATATATATTTTATTGCAAGTTATTAAACAGCCATAAAAAGTCACTCTCCCTCAATTCTCCACATACACAGAGCACACCATTATTAACTTGCCAAGTCAATTATCACTAGCCACTAGCTAGTGGCGAGTGCAAATTGAGGCCTGTGGCGAGTGCCCATTTAAACACCCTGAGGCAAGGAAAAGGTGGCAGTATGAAACAGGCTGAGACGGCAACACAGAGCAGGCGGCTTGGAGTGCTTGAGGAGACCCAGCAAAGGGTAGACTTTGTATGACAAGTCAAAGGCACAGACTTGTCGGCCCTACAGATGAGGTGCATACCAGCCCCTTTCACTCCCTAATCCAGGCAAAAAACCTTCAAAAAGAAAAGAATGTACATCAAAAATACTTGCAACAGAAAAATAGGAAATACTGCTTCCAAATGCTCAACCAAAAGAGCAGTGCCACGTCAAGAACCTCCAATATTACTGCCGGACCGGACCTGAAGTGAAAACATTTAATGTGTAAAGAGGTTTGGATTATAAACAGACGGGTTCCTGTAATATCATTTTACTCCCAATTTATGGGTAGTAAAATGCACCCACTTCAACATTTTAATCAGCAGCATAGGGGGTTGCAATCAATTTAGAAAAAAGAAGCCGGGAAAAAAGAAGCCGGGGAGAGGAAACAATGTAATGCTTTATGCGCAAAGAGACTGTAAGAAGACACACAGAGTCAAGCGGTGGTTTTAGTAGCGCAGGAAAAGGGTAGGGACTATTCCTGCAAGACAAATACCAACAGAACAAAGCCTTTATCAAAACCATACAGAAGGAGACCGGCCATGGGGTCAGTGCAGAGCTCGAGAAACATACTGAATTTCAAATTGCTCTACCGGCAATATACCTCACCTTACCCAGCTCCAGAATTTCCAGAGACTTACCTACAAGGTTTCAAATGTACTCTACTCAGTATCACTGTAGCAACATTTCTGGATAGACCAATTGAATCTTAAGGAGGTACTGAAGGCAATTGGTAGACTAAGTCCAACAAAAGTCTGAAGCCAGATTGTACACAACCTAGCACTTTAAAATCTATGCACCCTAGTGTCTTCCAGCACCGACAAAACACTTCATTGCATTCAGACGACAGGGACTCCTCCTTACCAAGCCCATGAAATCTCACGTCACCATGGAACCCAATGTAGGAAAAGAAAATCCCACTTCTTGTGCTTCACATAGACCAATAGTGCTAATAAGCCTGTATACAAAAATTATATAGCAGATTAGAAACCGTTCTTCCGGAATTAACTAATGCAGAACAATCAGAATTTATCCTGAAGAAAAACATGTTATGGCAAATCAGACAGATTCTGCATTGAACAGAAAGAAAACACCCACTATAAAGCTGAAGGAGAGTTCATATACTGGGAACACCACATCATACATAGCATTTATTTGCTGACGATGATGATACCTCCTTTGACTCATGACCTCTCTTGCAATAATGATCAAGGAAGTGGATGCCTGCCCCTGGGATTAAGCTTTAAAGTCAACAGCAAGAAATCAGAGTATTAATGTACTGCTCAGGTCAAAAAACTTTTAAATTGCATTTGGTTAACAAAAAAATAAACCTTTTACAAAATAGAAGTAGGATACATTCAATACAATACACTTAATATAAAATGTCTGTTTTACAAATAGACATATAATTTCATAAACAGGAGAAAAGAAATGTACCCTTATAACAATTCAGGTTTTTCCAGGAATCTAAGTACCGCTAACACAATTGAAACTTTTACATTTTGTTTGATTTTACAATAACAAACATCCTAATATAGAATATAATTGACACTTGTTTGTCTAGCATTACGAGCTGAAAAGAAAGAAAAAAGAGTGAAGGCTAACCCTCTCTTTTACGCTTTTAGGAGGTGCAAACAGACCTACAGAATGCTAGGAATTATTGTGAACTAGCCATTTGATCACACAAACACAGTAATAATAATAATAATACAGATAAAACAAAATGTATTCATATTTAAGAAGTAAACTAAAAAGCAAAAAAGGCTAAACTATTAATCATGTACTAAGCGTACAACATACAATTCTGTACATGTTGAGGTTAGTAGCACACTGGTGATGGTTTCTGTATTGTCAAACATTAAAAAGTACATTTCTACTGTTGACACAAAAGTAGTGTTTCTGGTTTGGAAAATAAATTTGCATCAGGTTCTCCAAGTGGTACAGAATATACAATGCTCCAAACTGTCTTCAAGACACTATTGGATGATGTTGACAAGAGACTTGTAGAAGTAGGTGTGCTTATTCATCTGAAAAGATTGAGAATAAAATGTTTAAAAAAGGCTGTCGATCCAATCAACCTAGTATCTAAAGTTGAAGGAAGGGTGGAAGGTGGACATCCATCTATAATCATGTGTGGCGTCTTGAGAAAAGGTTTGTATTAGAATGCAGTCTCATGTACAGGCGGAATATCTTGAAAACTCGGTTGGTTGCTGTAGAGCAAGGAGAGAGGTTATTGTTAGGCCTTCTTTAAAGGTTAGTCATCTGGTTAGGTCAGAGTCTATTCTGATTAGCTTGATGTAGATTTACCTGGGTTCCATGAAGGTAGTGCGCGTCAGTAATTTCGAGATGACATCGCTCACACATGGGGAGGAGCCAGAGGAGACGTTTGAGATCACTAGTCCTTCAATGGTTTTTTTTCTTACCAGGGAGTATATATCCTGCCGGTAAAATGGAAAGCAAGGGAATGAAAACTACTAGATGGTGTCTGCATACGATTAGTGGCAGACAGTGTTGTGCAGTCTAATATAGTTTAACATACGAATGATTGCAAACAGTGGTCGCCTCCTAGAAAGGGGTTGTGAACTACCTCTATTATGTACCAGAACATGTCTGTGTTACAATGTTTTTTGGACTTGAAATGAGCTACCATGGCTTTATCGTCTAACTCGTTTTTGATACATGATGTGAGCTCGCATATACGTTGGTATATTTCCAGTTTGCATTTGCCTACATAGATCAGTCCACACGGGCATTTGATGCCGAATACCAACCTATTGTCGCTCTTTCCACTCCAATCGCCTAACCATCATCACCACTAGGTGCACCTAGACCACCTAGTATACCACTAGATTCCACTGCACTGTATACAATCATTTGAATGTAGACACTGTTCAGCAGCGGATATTCCTTTGTTGTCTGCCTTACCCGCAGGATATATTCCTTGATAAGAAAAATCCTTGAGGCATTAGTTAATTCAAGCATCTCCTCTTCCCCCCCACCTTTTGTTGGTGACGTCATCTCGAAATTATTGACGCGCACCAGCTTCATGAGTGTGCGCATGCAAAAGGCTATTGTGTGCATCCATCTGAAAGGATGTGAAAGGCTGAGTGTGCACATGTGTATTTCTGATGTGCATGCATGTGAAAGGCTACAATTTGTGTGCTTGAAAAGCTATGCTGCATATGAGAGGCTAGATGTGCACATGTAAGACTTGAGGTCTGTGTGCATGTGAAAGTCTGCATTGCTCATGCAAAGCTACGGTGCATTGGTATGTGTTGCTGCGGGCATTGTACATGTTACCATTTGGACACCATCATAATTCAATGGCCGCACCAATAGCTAGATTATGGTTAACCCATCTATCACCAGGTTCTGTAGTATGAACCAAGCGTGCAAACCATAGGCTAGTCTTTTTTAATTAAAGAAATGGTTCGCCCAAAAAATTATATTGCAAAAAAAGATGGGCAATAATAAAAAAAAAATAGATAGGGACTTAAAAAAAAAAAAAGTGCCAATGTAAAATCTTGAGCAATTGAAGCTGCAGTTTTATTTCTAAGTTTCCCGGGCTCCTCCAGCCCGGAAAACCTAGAAAAAAAACCAGCAGCTAGTGCTTATTTTTTAAAAAATAAATAGCACTTACCGAGATGCAGCTGCAGTTTTTCTGCCTGTAGTCTCCGGTCTGCGTCCTCCGAGTCCCGGCACCAATGAAGGAAAAAACCTCCCAGTGGTAGCTTTTGTTTACTATAGCTGGCTGGCTTTTCAGTGCCGCAAAAGCAAAAGCGAGCACAGGCGGGCATCCATTTTACAAAATGGATGCCCCCATGTGCTTGCTTTTGTAAATTTTGAGCTTCAATTGCTCAAAATGTTACATAGGGACTTCGTGGCCATCTTTTTTTACAATCAAAATTTTTGGGCAAACCATTCCTCTAATGTACATGCCATGTGATGAGAACTTGATATGCATGCTGGCATTAAACTCATGACAAACGCAAACTTTGCTTTCCATTGAAAGTTGACAGGTTCATAATTTGCGTGGCTGTGCAATACATGAAGCCCCCCCTAATTTGCATATGTATTAACATCGCTGGAAGCAATACCATAGAAAAGGAGCTCATATATAGCCTTGGATACTCGATGGTAAATTATATTACAAAACGTTTTTGTAAGACAAGAGACAAATAACTTTGCTGTGCAGGTGTGTCATTATTATATACGAAGCAGTATCTTGAGTAAGCTTTTTGTGCAGCATACACATGTCAACTGAATGGCTTGTGGGTGCTTCTGTGAGATCAAATGATTTGCCAATGTTGTGAAGCCAGGTTTTGAGACCAGTCTGCAATGTAAGGCCATGAACCAAATATCTGCCCAGCTTTAGTTGGTAAAATAGTACTTTGGTTTTAAAGAAGGACAAGAGAATGAGGAACCTTTGGGGTGGGTATTCCTCTGGTTGGACCTCAGCGCCCTTGAATCTTTTTTCATGTGAATTATTATGGTCGCATGGAATAGTAACAACGGAGTACTAGGTTCCTGTACTCGGTTAAGATGAAAGACAAAGATTTGGCAGTTACTTAAGCACATCGTTTATAACGTAAGATAAATTCAAAGCTAGAATGGGATTAGTGCACGAACAGGACACGCGTGTACTTATCACTTTTATCTATTTTCTCAAATAGCTTGGGATTTACCCCGTGACTTGAAATACAAGACGGATATTAAAACGAGAACAAGTAACAATGGGTAAGCTCTTAAACCCTAATACCATATGAATCTTTTATTATTAAAATGGTCAAGTAAATGCAAACTTAGTAAAATAAGAAAAGGGTGATTGATGAATGTCTACAATGTTCACAATACATACCTAAGTAACTAAGTTTTTTTCTTTTATCATTTTCTTTCTTTTTGATGTTTTTTTTCCTCTCATTCCTAAACACTCCTACCCTTTTACCCTCCCTCAATGGCCACTTTCTTTAAATGGATTTTTCTTGTTTGTGTAATGACTGTTTGAAAATTACAAATATATTTTTGACTTTGTGAACTTGCTAAAACAATAAGCACTGATGAGAAAGATGGAGAAACACGTGTTATCACAGAGGGCAATGTTGTAATAATAAAAACTTCTAAAAACTACATTGGGAAACAGAGAAAGGAGTCATGTGATTTTTTCACTCTCAGAAAGACGTGGGCGCATGGGCTCAATGCTTAAATAACTGCCAAATCTTTGGTTTTAAAGAACACTCTGTTTTGGAGAGATGTTTTGAAGCTTACAAAAAATCATCATCCAAGCTGAAAAATATATAAATCCATCTTGAGAACAAAAAACGGTTGCAGCTTTATTTACTAATGCTTAAATGGAAAACTACAAGAACGCAAAGTAATGTTAAGCAAAAAAAAAAAAATCCTAGGAGTTTGGGAAGTGTATGCTTAAGACTTAGACACGGTATTGTAAGATAAGGTCACCTTTATGTAGCCATTGTTTGACAGAATCATGCTTGCTCCTGCATATCATGTTAAGGGAAAGTGAACACTTGTCAGAAACAATGGTTCATCAATGAACCACCACTAATAAGGAGCTTTCCATTGAACGGCTCTGCTGATAGATGTGTTTATTTTATTTATTTTTACATTTGTATAGCGCACCAAGCCCAAGAGCATCAAGGCACTGTTGCATGACCAGTTACTCATAAATTTACAGACATTGGGATAAGCACAGTGTAATAGTTATTCAGTAAAGGTTACTGTAGTTTCGAAGTTCAGTAGTGTTTTTAGAGTTCTTCGGACAGTCCAGTATGAGAGTTCAGCATGTAGGATGGGTGGAAGGAGGTCCCAGTGTTTGACAGCTGTGGCTGGGAAACTAGAGCCTCCAGCTTTGGTCCTCTTGAATTTAGGTGGAGTGAGGAGGTTGGCGTAGGCAGCACTGGGAATGGTTTACTATTGTTGACTATTTGCGAGGCACTAGTGGGAAGCCCTGTTGAATTTGCAAGGGTAGCGGTGTCCGGTCACATGTTCAGCATTCCTAATTATAGCACCAGTGGCAAAACAAGCCAGCAAGGTCCCTAGGCACTCTGCTGTCGTACAGGGGAAACATGTCTTGCATTGGCCCCGACTGAAAACAAGGATATAGAAATGTGCTAATCATATATGTTGAATTGCTAATCAAACTATTTTTAATTTAGCAGTCTCGACTAATCAATTTTGCAAAATGTATGCTTTGCACTCCCTGGTAAGAAAAAAAACCATTGAAGGACTAGTGATCTCAAACGTCTCCTCTGGATCCTCCCCATGTGTGAGCGGCGTAATCTCGAAATTACTGACACGCACTACTTTCATGGAACCCAGGGAAATTGCCATCAAGCTAATCAGAATAGACTCTGACCTACCCAGATGAATAACCTTTAAAGTAGGCCTAACAATAGGTTGTATACTAATTGTGAAAAGCTCAATTGACCTCGGGAAAATTGACCTAATTTAGGTCAATTAGGACATCTATGCGGGGGGAAACCCTCTGCAACCCCCACCCAATCCAAAACCCCCTGCAACCCCCCACCACATCCCCTTATATTATGTAGAATCCAAAAACAACCCAAAACATATATAAAATAACTAAAATAGTATAAAGGTCATTTGTGCAGAAGGTCAATTAGGACCACTATAATTAGGTCAACTGTGCAAAAGGTCAATTGTAGAAGGTCAATTTGGGTAATACCTAATAATAGCCTCTCTCCTTGCTCTACAGCAGCCACCAGAGTTTAAGAAATTCCGCCTGTACATAAGACAGCATTCTAATACAAACCCTTTCTCAAGATGCCACCCATGATTATAGGTAGGTGCTTCCCTACAGCCTTTCCTTCAACCTTAGACACTGGGATGTTTTGATCGCAAAGCCTTTTTTAAACAACATTTTATTCTCAGTCTTTTCAGATGAATAAGCACACCTACTTCTACAAGTCTCTTGCCAACAGCATCCAATAGTGTCCTGAAGAAGTACTGCTAATATTTTGACAGTACAGAAACCATCACCAGTATGCTACTAACCTCACCGTGTACAGAATTGTATGTTGTACACTTGGTACATGATTAATAGTTTAGCCTTTTTGCTTCTTAGTGTGAATACATTTTGTTTTATCAGTATTATTCCTACCGTGTTTGTGTGATCAAATGGCTAACTCACAATAATTCCTAGCCTTCTGTAGGTATGTTTGCACGTCCTGTGCATCAAAGAGAGGGGTAGCCTTGACTCCCCGTTCTTCCTTTTCATTATTTACTTACTCTCTGGAGTCAGGCCCCCCCCTTAACAAAAAAAAGTAGGTTTATGCCATATTTTCTTTGCAGCATTATGAGCTACCAAAGAAACAAAAGCCAGGTTATTCACAAAATGTTTCAAGAGGCAATAATACACTGCATAATCAGATGCTTAAGATTTTCAATTTCAGTATAATTGTTGCAGAAACGGCAAAAGGATAGCGGCTTTGGTGATTGATTACAGACACAAAGTATTGTTTTAGTTTGAAGTAAATTAAATCTAACTCGCGTGAAATTATTTTGATACTTTGCATTAGGGCACTTATTTAAGTTAAAAGCTGGAACTCAAGTACTTTTATGTTCCATCCCCAGATAAATAAAGGGGGTGTAATTCTGAATTGCAGCGCATGGTACTATCCAAACTTGCGCCTCACCGCCAACTTCACCTTGCTAGGGTTTTTTAATAATATATATATTCATTCGATTGATCTAAAGCCAATCTCAACTCCATACATTTTGTAGTATAGACACTAACCAAATTGCCTGAATTTGCTGCAGAAATTGTCATGCAATTAGTAAAAAGATAATAAACTGGGAGGAGGGGTCTATATTTTGACTATAAAAAAGCAAATGCTTCTATACAACGCAACCTTTCAAGGATTGAAGGGCTAATTCGTGAATCATTACAGGTAGAGGAACACAATTAGGCAAAAACAATGCTTTCCTCCCTACAGGTCTCCAGATAAGTGTCATACCAGGCCTCTTTACGCATAAAAATCTTGTAAATACAACAGCGTTATTTTCCTGTGTACATTTACGCACAGGTTTAGAGCAGAGGGCAGTGAAAAGGTCAGGTTACCCGACAGAAACCAGAACACTTCTTTTGATTTTGATCTACCCAGACTTAATTGCAAGCAATGGAGAAAAGCCTCTCAAACAGCATTTTTTCTCTGAAACCTTTAAAAAAAATAAACAGCACACTGTGATAAATGGTATGGTTTCTTTCCGTTCAGCTTCTGCTATGTTGTGCTGTAGGTGCTCATGGAGCGAACAGAAACACTGTGCATATTTAATGTTACTAGAATTTTAGGGTTGTAAAATTAATAAGATGGAAAACGGGGTTACAATTGATTAATCTTTTGTAACAAATTATGTTTTCTCCCCCCACGCCCGCCCCCAACAACCCCGTGAAAGCAAACCAGTATTGCACAATTTTATTTTTCTAAGTTCCTGTATAATTATCAAGATGCATGTAGGAGAAAGTGTTCCATAAATTAATACATTGTTTGAAACCAGACCCCTTTGCTGAACAACGGCTTTGTTTCTCTCTTTTTTTTCAGATCTCTTTATTAGCATGTCGTTAAAGTAAATCACAGAATGATCAAATACAGAAAGAAATAGTTAACCAGAGAACACAAATCAAAATCTTACAATGAAATCAATAATCAAACAGCATAGTCAAATAATTCCCCCGACATACTACGAAACTTTGTAAACAATAAAAGAGCAAAATACAATTAAAGTCATCCAACATAGAACACACACACACAAACACCAACAACACAGACACCAAACAAAACCCCCCCCCAAAAAAAATAAACCTCCCCCTTTTATGTCTTCCCTTTTTTTCCCCTTTCTTACCCCATTTTTATTCTTCCTTACCCCCTACCTCTATCCCCTCTACCCACAACACACACAAATCCACAGCCAGCATAGTCAATCATACAAGGCATTGAATGGACCCCAAAAGAGACTATATACCTCTTCTTTGTCTTTCGCTCTAAAGGAGAGCTTTTCAAAATTCGATAAAGTGCGCAAATCAACTAACCAATCCTCCACTGTAGGCTTCTTCCTGGTTTTCCAAACCCGAAGGATCAGTCTCATGGCCACCAATAAAGCCTTATTTATCCAACCACCATATTTCAAAGAACGCCTACACCTACCTCAACGTAAAAATAAGATCATGTTCCCACCTGATCTCAGTAAAACTACATCTAAAATCAAATCAATCCTATCAATCACATCAACCCAGAAATCCCGAACTATAGAGCAATCCCAGAGAAGGTGTATAAGGGTACCAACTTCCTTTTCACATCCCCCCCAACATAGTTTATCAGTTTGCAGCCCTAGTTTAAACATTTTAACTGGTGTCCAGTACACCTTACCCACCACTTTCTGTCTAATCAGACAGAAGTTCAAATCCGTACCCACAATGGCACTTACCCTAAGGATATCCTTCCATTCCCTGTCTGTAAAATATATATTTAGATCATCCAACCACACCAATCAAAACGTATCCCACGCCGCAACGTGTTTATTGTCAAAATGGATAAAATTCATATATGTATGCACTGAATACTCCTGACCTGTAAGCAATTGACACAGTGCAGATTTGGTTCCTAATGAAACACCAATCATTCTTTGCCCAAGACAAAATCAGGGAGCTCAGGTCGTCCTATTTTCGTCTTTCTCGTTCATGCAACCCATATTTCTTCTGTATGTCTTCAAATGTCAAAAGATGATCACCATCTAACATATCACCCACTGTTAAAACTCCCTTCAGAACTCAAGTCTGCCAAATCAAACATCTATCGTTCAATTGTAAAAACTCATTATGCCAAAGAGAAGCATCCTCGCTAAAACCATATGACTGGCCATTCTCTCCAAACCACCCCCGCAAGGTTTGCCTGGTTGCCACTATAGACTTCAACTTCAATCTATTAACCGACATATTGCCCATAGTATAAAGGCTATTCAAACAATAAGGATTGCAAATCCCTCTCTCCATGCGTAGCCGGATAGCACCTGCGAAGTCAGTCGTATAATAATAAGTACCCTTCTTAAGTAGAAGCACCTTACAGTATTTATACAAGTCAGGATATCAAAAACCCCCTTCATCCACACTTTGCATCAACATAAATCTAGGGATCCGCTGTCTTTTACCCAGCCCCCACAAGAAACAGTGAAACAGTTTCTGAATCTGCAAATTTGTTTTTGGAAAATTAAGAATGGAATTGACGGAAATATATATATACATATATATATATAACACTTTCGATAACAAAATCATCTTTATTGCATTAGCCCATCGTCTTATTGGATACACAATTTTATCTACGGGTTTATCAATATTATATTGCATAATTTTCCTCAAATCACCAATGATATATATATATATATACACACCAAGATACTGAACACAAACAGCAGACCATTTGCAATTCCAAACCTTCAAAATATCCTTACTACATTCATTAGACAATGGGAATATCTCAGTCTTGTCCCAGTTTATTTTAGGACCCGAAATTTCACCCACTTCCTCAACCATCTGTTTCAGAACCAAACCACACTGTTCAGGATTAGACAGCAGGACCAACATATCATCAGCATAAGACAAAACCTTATCTTCCACACCCCCAACACATGAACCTCTGATTTCTCCACATGTCTAATATAAGCCGCCAACGGTTCAAGTGCTAAATCGAACCAAAAAGGTGAGAGGGCATCCTTGCCTCATGCCCTTAGACAAAGAAAAAGACTCTGATATTAAACCATTTATAGTCACCCTAACTTCATAATGAATACACCTAATCATTTTCATAAAGGTCGGTCCAAATCCCATTTTTAATAAAGTGTAATCCAAAAACCTCCAATTAACTCTATCAAATGCTTTCTCTGCGTCATAAAACCCAATCAACCCTTTGGATTTTTTATTGAGATGCATTCCAATGACATCTAACACAGTCCTGATATTATCATATCCATACCTACCCGGGATAAAAGCCACCTGAGACTCATCCACCAGATCACCCATATTAACCATAAGCCCATTCGCCCAAATTTTAGTCAATATCTTAAAATCCACATTTAACAGTGAAATGGGTCTATAATTACTGCACTTCCTGTGATCTCGATCAGGCTTAGGAATGACAGTAATCATTGCATCCGTCATTGAATCACCTATCGACCCTGACTCCAAAAATGCATTAAAAAAGACAAATAAAATAGGCAATATTTGCTCAACACATTTTTTATAAAATTCCGAAACAATCCCATCCGGCCCCGGCAATATCGCAGCAGTAACCTCAGACACATCTATGACAGACTCCAGAACCAATTTTTTGTCATCCCGAAGTCTCAAGAGGTGTACCTTATCAAAAAAAAACTGCAAGTCAGTTTCAGTAGGACGTAAATGCTCCTCATACAACCCTTCATAAAATAGTCTAAACTCCCTACAAATATCTTCACTTCAATGACAAAATACACTTGTCCAGCATCAGACCATTAGGTTTATTTGCCAGAAACCTACCATTTTTTGTCGCCAAATTCCCAAAAGCGTTGTTTCGTATAAAATAAACTCTTCCCTGCTTGTGAATGCAAAAGCATTTTCAATTCTTCTTCCAATTTATGTTTCATGCAATCCATCCCCGTTTGCGCACAATTCCTTTGCAGATCCACAATCTCCTTCTCTAACTTTTCAATTTTTCCCTTTGTTTCTCTTTTTAGCATGAGAAGTGCTACAAACCAATTAGCCACGTAAAACCGCTTTAAAGCAGTCCCAGACAATTTTAATGTCAGCCGATCCATTATTTTCTTCAAAGTATTTCTGAATAAATGTATCTAATCCCATAGTAACTAGAGGGTCATTAAGTGAATTGGCTTGCATTCTCCATCTCATTCTTTTATGAATATCATGTAAATCAATCTTCAGATCAATAAGCGCATGATCAGAATACACCTATCCTCAATACTAGAACTAAACGTCTGATCAACTATCTTATCACTAATCAAAAAAAAATTAAAAAGAAATCAATCCGAGAGTAAGAATTATGGACCGGCGAATAAAACGAATATTCCCTATCTCTTAGATGATGAACCCTCCAAATATCTACCAGATTATACTTAAAAGCAAACTGTTTTAATTCCGCACCCAAGTTCCCATTATTATATCTACAAATCAGATCTTCTGTCCAGTTCACTATCCATCACCAAGTTAAAATCACCACCTAAAATAATTGCCTCACCCTCCATCTCCCGCAAAAGATCATCCAACTTCCTGAAAAACCCATATCCGGGGCACATGGAGCATACACTGTGCCCACAGTAAGTTTCTTCCCGTTATGTAATATATCAATTAGAAGAATATGACCTTCATGATCCTTTACGGTTTTCTCAATTTTAACAGACCGTCCCTTCCTAAACAAAATACTACCTCCCCCCCCCTGGATTTAGTATCACAATAGTTCGATACCACCTGAGGGTAATTACGATTAGACAAATAATCACCAATCTGTTCACTCAAATGAGTCTCCTGAAGAAACACAATATTCCCTTTACTGCTTCATATCTGTGCCAAAACTTTCCTTCTTTTAAACATACATCCAATACCCCTGACATTCCACGAAACAACGATTAAAGGAGCAATAACTCACCACTAGAATTATCTGCATTTCACACAATCCCAATTCCACCCATTGACACAGACTCGTCTCATTAATTCCAAACGTGGATGAAAAATGACAATCTCCTACCTAAGAACAAGAAAAGTTAAAAAGGAAAAAGAAAACCTTGTGACAAAAAAAAAAAAAAAAAAAAAAAAAAACACACCCCAGAACACACAAAAGACAACAAACGACACACAACACACATATCTACTAGTACCAGAAGGCCAACCACCATCAGGCTTATAATAAGTAAAATTATATACACACTAATATCTATTCAGAACTATACTTACCAGGCCAACATCGACAACCTATGTATAAATTTCCTATCCTACTGTAAATCCTAACAAACCAAGAGTACTCCAATAGAGTTATAACTAAAGCCGCAGAACCCATGCCCATAATGTATAAGACCAAACATCCAACAACGTCTTGAACCCTGATCAACAAATCCTACAATTCCACCAACCCAAAAATCCCCCATTAAGTCAGACCAATAAATGTAAAAAAACAGAAATCCCGTTATTATCCATCAGTACCACACCTACCCTACAGAAAACACACCCACAGACTACGCATCCAACTGCACCCAAGTACTATAGAACTGGCTAACATCATCAAAATCACATCCAACCGTCCAACCCATACCTTCCCAACCCTCCACCACCAACCAATTGTAATCCATCAATAAACAGCCATTGCCCCATCCAATTTCTACTACAATTTCAAAACCATACCCCCGGGTCACATAGTATTCACTAACACCAAGACAACTAGATCAAGGCATATTACAAAAAGCAAGCATCCCACAAAAGCTTCCATCAAGCCACCACAAATACCAAGTAACACCATACATCCAAATCATTTGTTCGATGATTTGGACCATCTTGTTATCACCTACACCAACTATGCAGATGATACTCAGATCCTCCTTCCGCTTTCAGGACATTATGAAAAGGATTGCGCCTTGCTAAATAGGGTGTACATCATCATCCAGGCATGGATGGCCACGCATGGACTATGCCTGAATGATGATAAAACAGAGCTTATCATCTTAGGTACTACATTCAGCATAAAGAAACTTTACCCGGCCTATAATTCCTTCACGATTGACGGGAACAATATCAAAGTCGGACAGGAGGTCAAAACATTGGGATTCTATCTAGACTCTACTTTTTCCCTTAAAAGACAAGTGAGCTCTCTTGCATCCTCCATGGCGTACACGTGCAAATTAATCCGCGCAGCTAGACCCTTCCTGTCGAACTCTAGTTGCCTGACACTTGCCAGAGCCCTCATATTGTCTCGACTCGACTATTACAATGCCATGTACTTGGGGTTCACCAAGGCCACTACTAGCAAATTGCAAACCCTCCAGAACAACGCTCTCAGAGCAGCTCTGGGCATTTCCAGAAGAGAGCACGTTACAGGATTCAGCCAACAGAACAACTTGCTCCCCACCAGAGACAAAATTCTCTTAAAAACGGTATCATTCACCCACAAGTCCCTCAACAGCGCTGCCCCTATCTACTTGACCAACAGATTCCACAGACAACCCTCCTCAAGACCTATTAGAACTATATACAAAGACTGTTCATCTGTTCCCCACTACAAAAGGGCAACTATAGGGGGCAACAGTTTCCCGGTAAAAGCGGCCAAACTCTGGAACTCATTGCCTCCTAACCTCAGAGCAGACCTACCCTATCACAATTTCCGATCCAAGGTGGTCTCTTGGCTGAAACTAGGGTCCCACTAAGACAATAAAATGCCCTGCGTTACCTGCACACTTTGTAACCATGCGTGCCTCTTGCCTTTTTGTACATTATGGTCCTATAATATGACTGCTGATTTGTATATAACTCTTTGCACCTTATTTTGATATTATATATATTTTCTGTGTATTGTAACCAAGCTTTGAAATTTCTTGCAAATGCTGCGCCCTGATACCCCCGGGTACTTTCGCGCATTATAAATAATAAAACAAACAAGACAGCATAACAAGAAGTCAACAACCAATGCAAGGATGGCAAACAAATAAAACAAACAGTGCATCTTACTGCTAATAAACATATAGCATGACAAAAGTGGACCAGCCCAGAGCCGACCCTACATGCCAAACTGACCAAAAAGGGAAAAAAAAAAAACTGTTCAAATTTAATAATGGCCAAAAGAAACAGCTTTGTTTCTAATGGGTTATATTAATTTTCAGGTTTTGTCACATTATGGTTGCCCGTTAGATACTTTTTACACTCTTGCGGAGGCAGATCATTTTTACACTTAAAATTTAATTAACACTCCATTTATAAAAACAGTGTGTAAAAGTGACGAGTATGCGCGGGCTCGTTTACATCCATTCAACTTAACAGTCAATGGGGTACATACTATGAAATGGTCAATGGCAGCAGAGTCTTTGCTTAAGGGTGAGTGAATGTCATTACACCAATCACAGGTGTTACAGCGTCTCAAATCTTTAAGACTACAATACAAACATCCAAAACCTGACTCTCCAGGAAGGCAAGCGCTGTTCAAAACCAAACAAATGAAAGCTACATTTGTAATTGAATTAGAAATTCAGCAAAACCTGTCACTCTGATAATCCAGATAGGTATTTAACTTGTGTAGCGCGTCATGCATGGTTCGTCCAACATCTAGGCACTGTGATTATTTTACCTTCGTCCATACTCAGTTTACTGACCTTTGAAAGCTGTTAGCCAATAAAATAGCTCAGCCGGTCTAGCGCTCGTTGCTGCGATCTGTGCGTGATCTCTAGTAGGTCACTGGTTCGAATCCCGGCAAACCCAACTCAGCCTTTCCAGGTCGATAAAGGAGTACCAACTTCGGTTTGGGGATCATTGTGATAAATATGTACCATCTACAGCGCTTTGCCAAAAGCACTATATGAATATCAAGGCAAAGCTATATTGTAAATATCAATTTGACCATGAGATTAGGTATCGCATTTTGCATGGAGTCCTTGTCTCTCTGCATTGTTGTATCATAACATTGCAATACCAATAGTTCCAGGAAATAAGGAATTTCAATAAACATCAAGACACCATTTTGATAACGAACCACAAAACACGCAATACAATTCACGTTTGCTTTACCATGTAATTGGCTAGGTTTTTGTGTTTAACATTTACATTTATTTAATTAATTTATATATTTATAACGCGCCGAAGTCGCAAGTATCAAGGGAATATATACAGGGGAGATCAAATGGTTAGACCTTAGATAAATAATGAAAGGTGTATTCTGTCACAATGCAGAAAGCTGCTGGATGGTAATGATTTCCATTCAGTGTTTGCACACATCCGCTGGATGTCACATTAGTTTTCTCCTTTGCAACAGAGTAAAAATGATGTTTACTCTTGAAATCACATTTACTTTCAAAGTTTAAAAATAGGGAGTAAAATACTCTCACCTCAAAATCTCTATCTGGAGCAATGCCTCACTATAAGCGCCTCTAAATAATAAAAATTTTCTAAGATCCATTGTGGCATGAGTAAAATTAAATACTATGTGTGAAAAGTCGAACCTAATCATAGGAATTGCGGAAAATTAACACTTCTCCTATTCATGGTTTTCATTTGTGCTGCTAGCATTGTAGCTAACCTTTTTAGATAGTCCATTATATATGCTTTATTAGGACGTGCCGTTAACGGGAAGCCCAAATAAAGAGAGTTTCTATCATTTCAAGTTTTACATCATCAATCTTCCATGTAAATTTAGGATTCCTCTTCAATTTTGCAAAACATAAGATTTTGTTGGATTTATTTTTAAGTGGTTTTTACTCACGCACGTATGGAAAGCATTAAGCGCTGAAGGCCGACTTGAATGCAATCTAATAAAATAAAATCAGCAGCATAGGACAACCACTTGAATTTAAGGGGACAAAGGGAAATAAAAGCCACTCTCTCCAGACATTCCTCCATGTCTGAAACATACAAGTTAAAAAGGCACAGGACCAGAAAACACCCTGGTCTTGGACCTGTATGCGTGGGGGATGATTTTTTGAAAGTTGTTCTAGTTGGTTCTGTCCGACTTCTACATAGGTCCCGGTGTGAAGGTCGACAATGATGCTGAGAAGGCCCGCAGGAATACCCAGTTGTGATAATTTCAACCCAAGTAAATGCCTGTCTACAAGATCAAAAGCAACAGACAGATATAATGACGCCACATAGGTAGGAGTAGAATATTTGCCCCATGCCCTTTCTTGTAAATAATTATGAACCGGTTAATATATTTTTGGGGAAATAGGTTTATTGTATATAGTTGTAGCCTAATGTTCAAGTTCCTTAAAAATGTGTGTCGCAAAGATATTGCTGTCAGTGCCTAAGAGTGATCAGTCTATGTTGTTTAGGGTCAGTTTTGTTCCCTTTTTGAAAAAAAATGGGACAATGTATGAGGTTTTCCATCAAAAAGTCCTCCGTTGATTCACAATATGTTTAAACAGTGTATAAAGAATAGGGATCCAGGTCTTTTGGACTTGTTTGAATAGCCTGTTAGACAATGAATGAGGGCCCCAAGCTCTTGAGCCACTGGCTTTATTAATAACTATCTTATATACCCGGGATTTAATTTTCTCATAGGTACTTTGAAGTCGGGTCTTACGCTGTTCGGTTGTCTCACTGGCTCGAGGTAATTTTGATTTCGGATGAACTTGTCCAATGTGTTTGTTTTTTGGGAGGCATTTTTAATCCACCATACTTGATTAATAAAGCACTACAACTATGATGACTAGACTGAATACTACTAAAAATATATCAGACCGACTCATTAAGCACTACTCCAGTATACTCCACATTGAATCTCAAGCACTATTTAGATTTTTAACAGAGACTCCAATGACACTTTAGCACTATTCGTCAGAGAGTAACAGAAATGCCAGTTGCACCTCTTTACAACAATTTGAAAACTTCTGGAATGCTACCTGCTTTCACCTTAGCCTCTCAGGTTCATTCACCTCCCATACACCTGCACCTTTTGCCTCTCATATGCGTTCGCCTCCCATACGCCAATGCTCCGCCAAGCCACAAATAAACAATTTCATATTTAGAGAGAATACATCTTCAAGGTCAAAATTCACTATAAAATGTGAGGCATAATCAAACCGTAACTCAGCTCCATTCTGTTTTTTAACCCCATAAAGATCAACAACAAAAAATCCATGCAAACAAGTTCCATAATTGGGTTAATTTGTTTTGATGATGGTCCAAATATTGGATTCTGATTTACCCAAAACTATGGCTAACATGATTTCCCTGTCACGATGTAACGATGCTGTCAAGACCAGTTCTTATAATTTTGTCTCTATTAATTGCCATTTTGTATGTAATGGATCTGGTGGTTTGTCAAAAACCTGGAAATATTTTCTCGTAATTAAATGTGATCACATTCATACTGAGATTATTTTCTACAAATAGGTTAAATGAGTCAGGAGTGAAAGCATCTAATTTCCACTCTAATGTCGTACTAGAGTATGAAATGCTAATTCTTTCATTAAATCTTATAAAAATGTTTAATTCCATTTTAGACTATTCTTCCCACAATTTATTTCTAAATCAGAGGAGCCCTCATTCATGCAATTTTTCACATAAAGATTAAATATTGTCACAATTGTGCACAGCCCATAATGCTAAAATGTTAAAATGTTGACGTTGATTGTAAAATTCCCAAAAGAGACCAGCATAACCTAGGCCGAAGGATAAATCTTGTCTATGCCATGTAGATTGCATGAATATATCACCAGCTATATTAACGTTAACCTATGCATACCACGTGTGTCTAAATTGTCTGACCAATCCCATAGTGTTCCTTGTTTGTTTGTGCTATGGGCTCATTAAAAAGGTTTGTCCATCTCCCGGACGTATTGCCCAAAGGGCAGGAGAAGTTAAGATCTCTGGCCAAGATAATATTAGCCGAGTTTCCCCTAGAACACCATTCTTCAAGATATACAGATATTTTATCTAAAAGGATGGGGCGCTTGCTGTGATCTTGATACCAGTAAATCCTGAGAATAGGAGATGTTCCCAACACTCCCAGGGTTGTTAAACACTCATTAGTAGATGTCCCATGGCATCACACATGGAGTGTTTGAACATCTGGCTAAGGTTTGTATATAAAAAGAAAAAAAAAAAAGAAGATGTAAGTCTAAAGTAAAACGAAGTCTTGGACATACACAAGGATTTGGGACACAGGGCAGGTGGCGGGGGGAATTAAGTGCCTACGCTCAACTGAAATAACAATAACACTCCAAGGCATGGATGAGGCAAATGCTTATTATCAATTATAAAAACTTTCCTTCCAAGCAGGAAGTTGCAATACCAAGCTGCACTAGTTACACTTGTTTGATTAAAAACACATCCCAATGAAAATAGTTATAACAGGCTACAACATTAGCACAATTTCCAGTATAACAAGCAATACATCGCTAATGCAAATCTGGATATAGCATTACAGTAATTACATATGAGCGCAATTTACATTATGGGGATTAGCAGGCATTACATGAAGTAGTATTGTTTGTCATAGGACCATTCGTCGACCGATGCCCAGGCTGTCGAAAGGGAGCTCCAAGGCATTCCACATAAAAGTTTAAATCATAGGATGTAGTATTGAACACCGAATGCTAGCAACGGATGATTGCATTCATTCCTCAACTTCAATTGGATGCATACAGTTTTGATGAAAGAGAACCCCAACTAACAAATGATTCCAACGATAACCCAGTGAAAAAGAAAATATCATTTAATTGATAGTTCGCTTCTCCAAGACATAGGTGTTTTAAAAACGAGACATGGTGGTAGGGGGAGGGGCATATGAGAACTGTAAGAGTACCAAAGAAGGATCAGGAGAGGCAGTTTAATCCCGGCCAGGTGGGCACAACCGAACAAAGCATTAAAAGATCCAAGGTGCCATGTATAATTAGTTTCTTTTTTTTTAATTGAAAACGTTCAATTGTACATTGACATACCATCGCCTCATTGCATTCCAGTGGCTCTATTACCCATATTTGACTGTACCCAACAGTCACACACAACAAATTATACACACACACACAGAAGCCTGAACTGTTTAGTGGTGAACAAATATAAATTAAATAGTTCAACTAAATTTTTTCTTTTTACTCCATCTACCGTAATCTATTCCAAATTGGTCGTAACAGAGGCTAAAAGACACGCACCCGCTGAAGTTTCCCCCATATGCCTACTCCAGGCAACTCCTCATCCCTAAATGCTCCAGACCGAGGAACCGTTAACATCTTAAGCTCCAAAATCATCATCTTCAATTTCACACATTGCATCCAACAGAGGCACTCCTTCAACCTTACATCAGACTTACGGCAACCCCTGCAATGCAAACTAGCAAGTATTCCTAACTTTAAGACCATGGTCATAATGCAGGAAATCTCAGCACATTCCTAGGCTTTACTACCTGGCATGCTCCATATTCTCTCTCACATTGCATGCCCCATTTCAAAGTTCAACAAAATTGGTGGGGTCTAGCTAGACCAGGTAGTTTGAGAAAGCACGCGGACGCCAGGCGGAGGCTGGGACCTTCATTATAAGGAACCCGACAAGACTCATGGGAACCGGATTTGGAACTTATCCTAATTGGGAAGAACCCATCTGGGATTAAGGAGTCGTCGACGTACTCAGAAATCCATTGTTTTTTTTTTTTTACATATGCTTTCTGCAGAGGACTTTCAACCCAAACAAAGGAGTCAGCGGACTCTGAAATCCAGTGATATATATATACACAATCTTTACGTAGAGGACTCCCAACCCAGATCTAGGGATCTGATTGATCATGAAGTGATTAGGTTACTTTACGATTTCTGCCTTGAAAAAGACCACGCTGGTTGAAACACGTGTTGGCAAAATGTAGTAACCAGGAATGTGTTTAATAAAATAGGTTAAAAATACAGAACTATTTCATTGTATAGTGTGGTAATAGTATTGCACTTACTAGTTTGGAACAAGCACATTACACCATGGAACGTTTGGTTTAAATATGTCCCATTTCAAGCCTCACTTCAAGCACCTTTGCCCCCACCCTCAACATATCCCGACGATTCCCTCCTATCTGACATGCAAAAGGGGGTGGGGATCAATTAACCACATGCTCGCTGGCGATTTTTCTTTTTGTTTTATTCATAATTTTCAATCCATCAAATACAAACAGTATACAAGTGTTGACAAAATATAACACGTAAATAACAAAGAAAGGGTAACGTAAATGATCCAATGAGAGATCTTGCAACCAGCAATTTTTACTAGAACGCAACAACACTACACCAAATATCATCCCAGGTCTCCCCATGGTTCCTTTATGCAAAGGATGACACTCATTTTCAGGCTGCCCTCTGCCACCTCCTCTCCCTCTCTCATCTCCGATTGCCTAACTGCAATTCAAGATTGGTGTGCCGCCAATGATCTTTGTCTGAATGCCAGCAAGATGGAGATCCTCCTCATCAGCACACCTTCACCATCCTTTCCCGTCACTCTCTTGCCGGCCTCCCTTGGCCCTCCTCCTACCCCCACCTGCGAGGCTAAGAACCTCTGGGTCATCTTTGACGCCACCATTTCCTTCTCCGCCCACATCTCTGAGGTCTCTAAAAAGTCATATTTCCAACAGCACCTCCTCAGAGGTACTCTGCCTTTCCTCTCCTTCCCCCAGAAGCTCATGGTATCTCAAGCTCTGGTTCTCTCTAGCTTGGACTATTGTAACAGCCTCTTTCTAAATCTACCTGCCTCTACTCTCCGCCCTCTGCAACTAATCCAGAACAGGACTGCGAGACTTGTCCTTGGCTTCAAGCCCTGTGATCGTATCTCTCCAGCTCTGAAATCTCTTCACTGGCTCCCAGTGGATGCAAGGATTAAATTCAAAACCCTCTGCATTGTCCACAAGGCTTTCTGGGGCCTGGGTCCAAAATACCTTCAGCTATCCCTCCGCAAATACCTCCCCTCTCGAGCTCTTCACTCCTCTACCTCCAACTCACTCAGGGTCAGTCGTTTTTCTTAGAAACAAGCTGGGGGTAGATCTCTCTTCGGCTCGGGCCTCCCTCTGGAACAGCCTCCCTGCCACTCTAAAACTTGAGGAGAACCATCTCCGGTTCCGGAAGCACCTCAAGACCTTCCTCTTTTCTTCTGCCTTCGCTCCCCCTCTCCCCTGCTGATCTGTTCTCTATTGGCACCGTGCACCTGGCCACCCTCTGTATTTTGGGCCCAGGTACCTGCTCATCCTGTCACCCTCCCGCACGGCCTCCAGGCCACCCCTTGCACTGGGGTCTGTATCTGTACCCATACAGCCCCCCCTTTTTCTTCCTGCACTTATCGGACCTAGCCTGTCTGCTGCCTTAAACCTAGCACTTGCAAATTGCTGGCTGCATTACCACCGTTTTGTTGCCTTTATTATTTATTGTTATTTATCTGTTTCTCCTCTGCTTCGCACTTTCCACCTCTCCCCCCTTCCATGCACTTTTACCCTCTCCCATGCACTTGTGCGTTCTCAATGTCACTGGGCCTAGTAAGATCGCTGTTTTGTTCTCCCCTGTTCCCCTCTCTTGCCTTGTCGCGCTCTGAAACATTTGTATACGAGCGCGATAGAAATAAAATATCAAAGCATCCTTCATATGCCACCAGTACAAGGTATCCCTACTGTCCTCAATGCGCAATATATCATTTGTCACCATCGCACCATATTTTGAAACCTTCACCAGAATGTGTGAGAGGGTAATTTAGGTATCTTTTCAAGCATGTTAGTGCTCATGAAATACACGTCAATAAGTTTACAGAGCAGCAAAGACGGAAAAAGCTACACATGTGTATTGGCAGATCCTAAGAAGAAAAAAAAACAGATACGAAGTTGTACCAAACACTCCAAGGCGGAGAGTCAAAACTTGACAACCCAGGCATGTCTTGTGCTCTAGGTCTTCCCCACATTGGCAACTCTCCTTGCACGAGCCACCACTTGCACGTTGTGTATATGACTATTGAAACACTTGTGTTTAGGCGAGTTATAAATGCCATATCATATCATATTCCTCCCCCAAACCACATTGTGAATGTTACTGTTGCAGTGTGTCCTTTCACAAGATGATCAGAAGGCAGATGCAGAAAATTAAAGCTTCTTTGTCAGTTATATGATCAGGAATATCACAGGACACACACCTACGTAAGGGAGATCCACAGGCATACCCCCTCACACCAGCAGCCTCTCTCCAACTGCCATTCCAAGATTAATCATCGGGTCACCTCAAACACAGCATTACACACCTAGAACATTCATGACAACACCAACCAAGCATGCAAGCAAGACAGAGCAAGAAGAAATCGCAACGGTAATCCTTCACGATAAGAACCATCCGATCGTCATGCAACACCTCTCACTGACTCTTTTTCGCCGTTTGCAGGGTGACTCCAACCACCTCATCTGCCCAAATTGTGCATCCCGGCCCTTTGCCCATCTCTGTGCGGGGTGTCACTTCTCGCCATCGCCCTCTGTCTACAAGGTCCCTACTGCCTATGGTCCCCTGTCCATGCAGGATGCACGGACCACCCACATGCAAAGTTCTGTAAATCATACCCCTCCTTTGTACAGATTATCTTTTTACTACAGACCCATTCTCTCCTGCTCACCAGTATTTGACGATGGCGGTAACCTGCAGAGGGTTGGGCTGCTCGGGGTAGAGGCGGCGGCACTCCCCGTAAATGGCTTGCAGGCCTGGTGGAACCAGAGGGTTGAAGGGCAACCCAGGGGTCCCGGCAGCAGGGCTGGGCCGCACCTCTGCCATGCCTGTGCCCTGGCGGCCGTGCCTCTCAGTCACTGTCTGTAAAACCACTTCTGGAACTTCAAAGGCAGCTCCGCTACAAAAAAACTTCACCAGCTACCAGGACTACTGTGACCGCTTGTTGCTCCAAAGCAGGGAGAACAGGACGACTGCCCTGATTGGTTGGAGAGATTGCCAATCATATGCGTCGTTAGGCGGACTTTTTCACAGCTTCCCAATTCTGTGCCAGGCAACACAAGAACTGCGCCTTCAACTGAGCGACGCAGGTAGCTAGCTGCGGCCAGGTCGTGGAAACGATAAGAGGACAACATTATAGTAAACACTGAAAATGCACTAAAGCAACACCAGTGTATAAGTGGTAGAACTGAGTAAATAAAGCGGCCATCTTAGAATACTATTATTACCGCTTCGTGGGCATTCTATCTATTACATGAAAAGCAGCATAAGGATTTTTACAACTTTTGCTGTCGCTAGTATTAGTGTACAAATATAAAACATACTAGTTTTTTAAAACTAACATTTCAAATATACTCACATGAATAGCTTAAGAAAGTACAGGTTTGTCTAGTGTTACTGAACAATTTAACTGAAATCAATGACAATATTATCATATTAATTTGAATAAGGCATTTACATGCAATGAGAGAGTTTTCTAAATCTTCCACCTATTTCTTGGTGACAGTCTCAGTAATTCTCTGCAACATATTTGCATGTGGGCATTTTGGAAATGATTGGATCACCTACAGGTAATTTTCATTACTCCTAGTCCTACTCTTCTTGTCCCAGTACTTACCTTTGAGAGGCTTTGTCTGATGAAACTTCTTCTAAGCCCTTTTTCTTGTTTGCGCTCTCCCACCCCTCTTCTGTATAGCCTCCGCTTTACTCATGAGGCTCCAGGCATACATGCCAACATTCAGATGCACCTGGGAGGGAGATTTCCACAGGGCAATCGGAGACGCATATTTCCCCATAGGAATAGGAATGTATTGGAGCTAAAGTTATTTTAGGCGGGAGACCGTGAAAAATAGCAATATTTTTCACCTCAAAACCAGGAGTCTCCCGCCTAAATCGGGAGGGTTGGCATGTATGCAGGAGTGCAGTTCCTTTTTATTTAGTTTTGTCAGGGGACTGTTCCATATGTTCAGAGAACAAGGAAGAGTAGGACTAGGAGTAATCAAGATTACCAGTAAGGAATCCAATCATTACATCGAAACACGAAAGTAGCGAACTAAGCATAATGACTGAGAATGAGACAGCCTTTTCGCGCTGAAACCTAAATCACCGAAAGGAATCAAACTTTTCTAAACCATGAAGGAGACAAAAGAAAAATATGCATCTCTCCTAACAACAAGGATACTGACCCGCCCAAATACTAAAAACCTCTCCATTCCTCACACACCTCTCACACTCTAACCAAACACAACCACACCTCTTAAACTTGCAGCAACCCGCACGCACTTCACCACATCTGCAGCAACAACCACACCACACAGACCCCCAAACAACAGCACACAACGGACTCAGAACCGAATAACACACCAATATGCTCGGCAAACAGCGTTAACCGAACCAAAGCTGCCAACAGTACTTCATAGCTCCCATGCTCTTCTCCAAACTTTGTCCCACTAACACGCCTAGCCTAACCTACCCACTTTGTTTCAGATCTGCCAGAGCGCCAGACGGCCACTCTGGTGGTGATAGTGCGTGGCACAAATATCCTTTAACATTAACCTCCACTTCTCTCTTCCTTCCAGTACTACCAGTATTTATTTTAAAAAATTGTTTTATTTTAACATTAGTTTTACAAAACAACTTTTCATTATATCACTTCACAATTCCTTTTGTTACAATTAAAATATAAATCAATCCTTCTCACCCCCAACAATAACTTAAAGAACCTCTACTTCGACTGTGTGTCTTTCAGGATTGCGTCCATGTAATTAATTACTGCACATGTCAATTTAAAGTTATTACCCGCAAGCAGCAGGAAACACCAGTCATCCATATTTTCATTTCGGGGGGCAAACTTCCACAACTACGTTGCGGTGAAAGCTCACGACATTGCACCACAAGATGTTTTAACGATTCCACAATACTATCACGGAATCTACAAAGGTTGTTTGATGTCCCTTCATCACGCTTCAACAATAACATCTCTTTAGTTTTGAATAAGTTTAAAGGTAAATGCAACACAAACAAGTTCCAGTTTCACTGCGCCAAGTATAGCAAAATAAAAATCGGGAGTCCAAGTGATTTGTATGAAAGAACAGCCTTTAAAGTCCAAGGTTTAGTACAAGCAACAGCCTAACACGTTTTTCGAGCCTTCCACGGCTCTTCATCCGAGGCTATTATTAAACATAGGATACAATAACAAAAATGGAGTGTGCAACATTCAATAATATAGTGACACCATACAGTAACATAAGCAGGACAACTAAAGGCATAGCATCCAGGGGAAAAGCAGGGGATGAATGAGCCAAAATTAAATGTATACAATTTGCAATAGGGTTAATGCAAGGCAAAAACGAAAATCGAAAGCATATTTGACAAAAGAAAAAATTATAAACGTAATAAATTTAAAGCCATACCAAAAGTGGTGTAAGTCCAGTAGGAGGTGGATGTTGGAATATTCAAAATAGAGAGAAAAACAAATTTGTGCTAGGGTTACAATTTATTCGATGGAATGACTGCAGCAGCGTAATCAAAAACAATAATACCAACAAAAAAAAATAATCTAGTGTAAATTTACACTTTATAAACCAGACACCAATTAATCTGAGGCAGTATTACCTTGATAGGGATAGAGCCTGAAATTTAAGCTGAAGGGACAATGCCCAAAAAGTACTCTGCGGAGGAGAAAGAAACAAACAATCTATGGAGAAATGGCCAAATTGTTGCAAATTGAGGAAAAAAAAGGGTAATAAAAGTACCTGAAGGCTTTGTAATTGAGGTTAAAACTGCAAAATAAAGGAAAGTAAAGGAAAGAAAAGAAACAAACTGTATCAATGGATTGAAACAAATTTAAGTTAATATTTACCAGGTAGTGAAAAGCAACTGGTTAGTGCAACAAAAAGAGCACACGCAATCAAAAAGAGGTACCCATTAGTAGCACTAAACTGAGCGGGCTTAGAGAGGTTAAATCTTCCAGCTAGAATGAGCAATAAAACTGGATTACAATTCCAAAGTGAACAGGGGGCCATGTGAAACCATCTTACCTGGTCGGCTGTTTAGACAGACTGAAAAATCAAAGCGCTAGTCGCGAAGCTAGAAAGAGGACTAGATAAATGCATCAGGTCAGAAAAACATGGCAGAAGGAAGGAACCAACAGAGCCGCCATGTTTGAACTGCCTAAAAATACAAGGCAATTCAATGGGTTTGAGTTTGAGTTTGAGTTTCGTAAATGGCCCTATTATACCCACTGTCTATTTCCTTCCCAAAAGCCATAAAGAATTCTCAGATATTCCGGAAGGGAGGCCAATAGTCAGTGGGGGTGGTGGTGTGCTAGAACCTATTTCTATTTACATTAACAAATTCTTGTTACCAGCCGTTCTTAAGACCCCTACGTATATCAGAGATACAATGCACACATTACAAATTCTGGACAATTTGAATCTTCAATCTAATTGTTGGCTAGTCACCTTAGACGTGAAGGCACTTTATACTTCCATAGATCATACTAAAGCATTACAAAGTGTTGATTTTCTATTTCGTGAATTCTCTGCATCCTTTTTTGATCATATTGAAATGGTGAAAGAGCTTCTAACATTTACTTTGAAGAATAATGTTTTTGTATTTAACAATGAGTACTTCATGCAACTCATTGGGGTGGCTATGGGTGCAAGCTTTGCACCAGCACTTTCCAATGCTTTCATGCATTTCTTTGAACAAACAATTGTATTTGCTTGCCCTGTTTTTCTTCCATTCATTCACTTGTGAAAACGTTACATAGATGATGTTATTCTAATTTGGACTGGTACACAAGATTTACTTTCTGAATTCGTTGTCTTCTTGAACAATAATAACTGGGGCTTACAATTTACTTCCACTGCGAGCCAAACACATATTGATTTTTTGGATCTATCAATTGATTTAACCCCTAATGGTTTAGTCACTAAACCCTATCGCAAATCTACTTCTGTCAATTCAACATTGCATGCAGAAAGTTGTCATAAAAATCATATAAAGGCTAACATTCCGAAAGGTGAGTTCATCCGTGCTAAGAGGAATTGCTCTAATCCCAAGGATTTTGACAATGAAAGTATCACCATTAAATCACGCTTCCTTGAGAGAGGCTACCATCATAGATGTCTCGATAAAGCATTAGCTTCAGTACGGCAGCTAAAGAGAGCAAACCTGCTTGTTCCTAAAACTCATGACAAGTCTCCCGTCACTCAGAAAATTAGGTTAATCACAAGGTTCAATTCAGACAGTCACAAGATCCATAATGTGCTGAGAAAACACTGGCACCTGTTACACCTTGATTCTGACTTCGTCAACTGGTTAGATCCGACTGCTAGTATAACATTTATCAAGGCAAATCGCTCAAAAATAAACTTTGTCCTTCATTTATGAGTATGCCCTCTCCTAAATTGACTTGGCTACATTCAGCTCAGGCCACTGGGTTTCATAAATGTGGCTTTTGCAATATGTGTAAATTTACTTTGGAAACATCACAGGTCTCCTTTGGAACTAGAGGAGATCACACAATTGATTATTTTATCAACTGTAATTCTAAATTTGTTGTGTATTGTATAATCTGTACCTGTGGTCTGAAATATATTGGGAGCGCTATTTGCCCCTTGAAGATTCGCATCCGCGAGCACTTGGCTACAATTGGTAGTCAAGAGTCCAAATATCCTTTAGCCAACCACTGGCAAAAAACTCATCAACTAGACTGTAAGGATGAAATACGTTTCGTTGGCCTATGCAAAGTGTTGTTACCTTCGAGAGGGGGCAATCTAACCTTGAAATTACGACAATTGGAAGCAAGACTAATCTGTAAATACCGTACTGTCTTTAATGGATTAAATTCAGGCCATTAATTTGCTACTTTCCTGTAACAGCAGGCTGTCCCTATTTTTGTCTCTGCCAATTTGATGCCACTGCTCTCACTGTATTATGGAATTTATATTTCTTATGTGCCTAACCTCTTATTTTTTGGCACACATTTTTATTAACCTCTTTACCCATGGGGCCATTATTTTAATCATTGTAAATTGGTCTCCTTGTGCAACCTGTACATGTTCTTGCAGCAGCGCACTCACAGACAGTATCCTGTCCCTCTCAATTCATGATTGTTACTCACCACTCCGAAGTAGGCCCAAGACGTGGATGAGTGACCTTGGAGATGATGGTTGTACAAGAATCAATATTCAGCCTTCTATCCCAGCTCCCCTGAGTACAAGACTCAGGCTTCCTCAAAGATGGGCTCTTTTCTACAATGTACCTCTCTGCTGTTTCGAATGGGACAGACAGAGATGTCAATTGAATAAAGAGCTGGGAGAACACACAGCGCCAATACCAATGCTGCAAAACAATGCAAAGATATTATGCAGTGTTGAGAATAAACCAAGCAATCAGAACAGCAGTATAATACAGAAAATACCTAGGTAAGTATTGGAGTGGAGCTTCCCCGGGGTGAATCTACAAAAATATGAATAACCACAGTGAGTGGAAAGAATTCTAAAGAGACTTCCTAAAGTATTGAACCAATGACAACCAACCTGAAGTATGGGTATTTTGAGGATGGATAATAGTCCATGAAACAGGAGACAACGATAGGAGAAAACAACAAACAGGAATGTTAGTATAGGGAAATAAACCCGAGCGGCACGAGGGTCGCACTATTGCCGGGTTGGTGCAGAATCAGCAAAGCGTTTATATGCACTTGAAGACAAGTTCACAAGACAGGGTAGATCACTCACTGTCCAAAAATCCAGCAAAAGGAACATATCCAATCAAGACAGAAGGGAATTTAATTCAATAGCAGAGATGGAGTTGCCAACTACAAATAGGTACCTGAGCACACACGCATCCAGATAAGGCGTGGAAGAGTTCCGGGTGGTTGATAGCAAATCACCTGCCAGGAGGGCAAAGTCGTTCTGCGTCTGGTAACAGATAGCTGGGATGAGGTACCGCAAGAGGCAGCAGGAAGCAGGAAGAATAATCCAATAACGTTCCGTGTCAAAAGCCAGGCGAGCATGACAGGATTAAAGGAGGAGGCAAGCCAAAACAAGGCAAGTCCGGGTCAGAAACGTAGCGGTCAGTAGAAAGCCAATCCAGAAGCCAGGCAAGGGTCAGGACCAGGTAAGCAGATTAGGAATTCGTGCAGAGGAAACACGAAGGAGTAAATGGACGTAACCGCTGTAGCTTGTAACGCTAATTAGCAGCAATGAGCTCCTAGAAAGACGGTGGTTTTAAAGCCATATGGGGGCGTGTCTTGCCGTACGTCTTCCACATACAGGACGTGTCAGCTGACACGGACTCCGTCGTAGTTTGTACAGGCGCCATGGCAACCTGTATCTGCTCCACAGAGGAGCTTGTAAAGGAGTCGTATTCAGCAAGGAAGCCCGCAGTGAAGCCCGAAGTGTAATATTGATGTTCCCTCCGTTCAGTTATCCAAAATTCTCCAATTCACTTAATGGTACTCTCTTGATTTTTTACGCGATTTTTTACGCGCGCGCAATTAATTTAGTAATTACCCTTTGTTAAAAAATATATATATATATATTTTCCTTTTCATTCTTTAGTGACTTTCTATTTCGCAATTTTCTCTCGTGTGTGCACTGAGCAATATGTAGGCAATTTCATTTAATATCCCTTACTTACCCATTGAATTGCCTTGTATTTTTAGGCAGTTCAAACATGGCGGCTGTGTTGGTTCCTTCCTTCTGCCATGTTTTTCTGACCTTTTATCTAGTCCTCTTTCTAGCTTTGCGACCAGTGCATTGATTTTTCAGTCTGTCTAAACAGCCGACCAGGTAAGATGGTTTCACATGGCCCCCTGTTCACTTTGGAATTGTAATCCAGTGTTATTGCTCATTCTAGCTGGAAGATTTAACCTCTTTAAGCCCGCTCAGTTTAGTGCTACTAATGGGTACCACTTTTTGATTGCGTGCGCTCTTTTTGTTGCATTAACCAGTTGCTTTTCACTACCTGGTAAATATTAACTTAAATTCGTTTCAATCCATTGATACAGTTCGTTTTTTTTTCTTTCCTTTCCTTTCCTTTATTTTGCAGTTTTAACCGCAATTGGGAAGCCTTCAGGTACTTTTATTACCCTTTTTTTTCCCCCCTCAATTTGCAACAATTTGGCCATTTCTCCATAGATTGTTTGTTTGTTTGTTTCTCCTCTGCAGAGTACTTTTTGGGCATTGTCCCTTCAGCTTAAATTTCAGGCTCTATCCCTATCAAGGTAATACTGCCTCAGGTTAATTGGTGTCTGGTTTATAAGGTGTACATTTACACTAGATTATTTTTTTTTTTGTATTATTGTTTTTGATTGCGCTGCTGCAGTCATTCCATCGAATAAATTGTAACCCTAGCACAAATTTGTTTTTCTCTCTATTTTGAATATTCCAACATCCACCTCCTAATGGATTTACACCACTTTTGGTATGGCTTTAAATTTATTATGTTTATAATTTTTTCTTTTGTACAAATATGCTTTCGATTTTCGTTTTTTCCTTGCATTAACCCTATTGCAAATTGTATACATTACATTTTGGCTCATTCATCCCGCTTTTCCCCTGGATGCTATGCCTTTATTTGTCCTGCTTATGTTACTGTATGGTGTAACTATATTATTGAATGTTGCACATTCCATTTTTGTTATTGTATCCTACGTTTAATAATAGCCTCAGATAAAGAGCTGTGGAAGGCTCGAAACACGTGTTAGGCTGTTGCTTGTACTAAACCTTGGACTTTAATGGCTGTTTTTTCATACAAATCACTTGGACTCCCGATTTTTATTTTGCTATACTTGGCGCAGTGAAACTGGGACTTGTTTGTGTTGCGTTTGTACTTACCTCAGTGGAATCATACTGGCAGTATGTAAAGACTGGTAGGTGGTAGGGGGTGTCTGTACTTCCGCTCTCTATATGGTAGAGGAGAGGCACAGAGGACCCCAGCCAAGATTCTCTATTATTGGTACGTGGTCGAGCAATCAAGGCCTAGCTTCTCAGGAGGTGATGCAGGCTGGTTCTTAAGTACAGTGTAGTCCCCGAACCCCCACAAAGCAATGTCCACACACTGTATTACTGAAAACACAGTCTTTATATAATTAATATTCAAAGGAATGTACACGATCACAATAACGCACTTTGTACTCAGAAGTCAATAATGATAAATATATACAATTCTAAAGTGGTACCACCAATGTTATCGAATCTCATTAAAGTGCATCAACTGTACGGTTAAAATGTCACACAGATCAATAACGAGGAAACCAGCAATAGAGATAGGAAGGAACGCAAGATGGTTGAAACAGTAGGCAGAATACTGGCCCCGTAACCTAGACACAGTTCTGTGTGGAGATCCCCCCACCTGGGCAACCTGTAAATAAAGATATATCGTACAAGCCTTGTCCATATGTTCAATAGTCTCACTTCTTCCTATTAAGGTTTTACCCCCGCAATGTACCTGGTGGAGTAGAGTTCTCCGACGATGCTTCGACCAATCCTTCTTGAGTGACTCCCTTTAAGGCAGGAGCCACAGATCGTCGAGAGGTGTCAGGGAACTCGGCGTTCGGTGTCGGGGAATCGACGGCCCTTCTTGAGTGTCCTCCCTTTAAGGCAGGAGTCACGGGTCGTCGAACGTCCGACGGTGAACAGGTTGAACTACGGCTGTGAAGTGGCAGCTTCGTTCCTAGCGGTGCTCGTCGACGACAGAGCGCTGGCGTCCTGCAAGGAAGAGGCGTGCGGGGCACCTCGGTAGCAATAGTTCTGAACCGCAAAGAGATGATAAAGAACTGTGGCCCAGCAAGGGCATCGAGTCTTCGGTGTCTCTGTGGTCTTTAGATGGCGGGAAACCCACCGGTGGATGCTCCTCGGCGAGTCGACGGTAGGGCCTTCTCCAGGGGGAGACAAGCGGATGACGATGCAGACAAGAGCGTCCGATGATCAATTGAAGTTCTTAGGCAAACGGGAGCATGGCGGCTCCGGTCGGCGACGGCAGTCATCGACAGTGGCAGCGGACAACAGTCAGAGTGCTTCTCCTTGGAGTTCCACAGCAGTCCCCGTATCGGGTGGGCAGCCTGTCGAAGGTCTGTCTACCAGGGAGCGTTGGCAGAGATCAGCTGTGCACGATGGTCCCTCGTAGCTCGGGAAGAGGGTGCATTACCAGGTCCTCTCTGGGTCAGTCCTTGGAGGCATAGCAGCTTTCAGATTGTGAAGAAGAGACACAGCACTTCTTCTCGTCCAGCAGGGCTTCAAGGTCAAGCGTCAGTTACTCCAGTTACTCGTCGTAGTGGACTTCAGCTTCTGAACACGATTCCTAGCAGTGAGCGGTCCCCAGATATACTGTTGATCTCCCATTCATTCCGCTGGGTCACACTCAAGCATCCAATCACGACTACGGGCATTCATGCAGGCAGGCTGCCAATCAGACACACAAGGTATTCAGGCTATTCACTTCTCTCACAACAAGTTATGTGTATTGTACCGAGCCATTCAACACTCCAAGCTGCATTCATACCGGTTTCGGGCAGGGTTGTCTCAGTTATTGTGTCAACCACCAGATACCAGACACCCACAACACAGAATGCATATTTGTCACACACTCTATTCACCCAGGTCCCACCCACAGGAGGTACCCACAACATACATCACCGGGAAGGCTCCAGCTAGTCTGGCTGGGCCTTCACAACAACACCATATATGGCATTTCCACCCAACAGCCAGTCAGGGGGAAGGGACAGAGTCAGGGCTTCCCAGGACTTTGGGAAAACAAGGTAATGGGTAATAGAAAGCAAGAGGCCACCGGGGCCATCTTGTTTTCCATCAGGAATCAACTGATTCCAATGGCAGGGCCGGGGTATCCCAAAATGGAGGATACTCCGAGCACCTGTCAAATTCAGCATGGAGCTGCCACCAGCCCATACCCTGCTCTGCGGGCCACCCACAGGTGCCCAAAAACATACACTCGGGGCACAGGGTTGTACCCCCACCCATGGGTGCCATAAGGGTATCCCACGGGTCCGTTCACCAAACTAAAAGAAAGAGAGCTGCACCGCCAGGAGTCCCACATGAACTCCTACGCGAAAAACACGACAGAACACACGATAACAAGCAGTAAAGGACAAGGATACGGAGGCCCTGTCCCTCCGATGCATTTCCAGCATCACAGTTGCCCCCCCCAGACTGAGGTGGAGGGTGCCTAATCTCCCACGGGATAGACACCCTCATCCAGACGGTCAACATACCTTCTGGAAAGGCCATCTGCATTATCGTGACTCTTCCCTGGTCTGTGCTCTATGGTGAAGTCTAGCCCTTGCAGGCTAATGGACCACCTGAGCAGTTTCGGGTTTTCACCCTTCATCTGCATAAGCCACTTCAGGGGCTTATGATCTGTTTGGACCTTGAAGGTAGGGCCTAAAATGCCTAAGGCTCCAAACTATACCAAATCATTCCTTTTCAACAGTAGCCCACCTACATTCTCTACCCTTGAGTTGGCGACTGATGAATATGATAGGATGTTCTCTCCCTTTGTCATCTAACTGGGACAGGACAGCTCCAATTCCGGTGTCACAAGCATCCGTCTGGACGATAAAGGGTCGGCTGTAGTCAGGGGCACACAACACGGGTGCCCGACACAGACTTTCTTTCAAGCCATCAAAGGCCCTCTGACAGTCTTCAGTCCAATTGACCTTCCTAGGTTGTTTGGGTGACGTCAGAGCTGTCAGTGGTGCAGCTATGGTTCCATAGTCCGCCATGAAATTGCGATAATACCCGGTGAGGCCCAAAAAGGCTCTCACTTGGGTTTGAGTAGTGGGAGTCTCCCAGTCCTGTACATCCTGTACCTTACTGGGGAGAGGTTGGATTTGACCCCCTCCTACCTCATGACCAAGATACGTGACTTTCCCCTGAGCTGTCTGGTACTTGGTGGCCTTGATAGTGAGGTTAGCCCTTTTTAAGGCCTGCAACACTCTACCCAGATCTGTCAAGTGCTCTTCCCAAGTGGAACTTTAGACGGCAATGTCGTCTAAATAAGCCACACAAAAGGCTTCCAGCCCACTGAGAGCATGATTGACCAATCTCTGGAAGGTGGCAGGGGCATTCTTCAACCCAAAAGGCATGACCCGAAACTGGTAGAGTCCCTCTGGTGTTGAGAACGCCGTCTCTTCCTTGGCATGGTCCGTCAGAGCTATTTGCCAATAGCCTGAGGTGAGGTCAAAGGTGCTCACAAATTTGGCAGCACCTATGGTGTCCACGAGCTCATCAGCCCTGGGCAATGGGTGCGCGTCAGTTTTGGTGACGGCATTGACTCCTCGGTAGTCCACACAGAACCTCCAATCCTTGGTACCTGCCTGGGAACTTGCCTTGGGGACAAGGACCAGGGACTGGTTGAGGGTTCAATAACACCCAGATCCAACATCTTGGCGACCTCAGCCTGGATGTGGTTCTTAACCGTATCTGACATTCAGTAGCTCCTGCTGTTGACAGGCACGCTGTCACCAGTGTCAATCTCGTGCTTACACCACGGTGTTAGGCCTGGTGTCAGCGAAAACAGAGAGGCATACTGCTGGAGCAAAGTCCTGCAGGCCCTCTGTTACTCGGTTGTCAAATCTGGAGAGAGCTGCACTCCCTCCACTGAGCCATCCTGAGGGTTGCTATGCAGCAAGTCTGGAAGGGGCTCACTCTCAGCCCCTTCTTGCTCTGAAGCTAGCAAGAGACATGAGACTTCTGCTCGCCTGTGGAAAGGCTTGAGCCTATTAACATGGAATATCTGAGGGGCTACCCCTGGGATTCCCATGTCAACCAGGTAATTGACCTCGCCCATCTTGGAGATTATCCTGAAGGGTCCAGTCCACTTATCTGCCAATGCCCGAGGCTTGGTAGGCTCCATCACGAGGACCTCCTGTCCCGGAGTCCAATCCACTTGCGATGCTTTAAGGTCATGCCAGTATTTGTTCAATTCCTGGCTGGCCTTGAGATTCGCCGTTGCTTGACCCATCATCTGTGTCATCCTCTGTCTGAGGCCTAACACATAGTCCCCCACTTGCTTGGCGGGACCGGGAGGGGTGGCTTCCAAACCTTCTGTGATCAAGGCGAGGGGCCCCCTAACGGGATGTCCAAAGAGTAACTCAAAGGGGCTGAAGCCAACACCCTTTTGAGGTACCTCTCTGTAAGCAAACAGCAGGCATGGCAGGAGGAGATCCCATTTCCTCCTTAGGGGCTCTTCCAAAGCACCTAGCATGCCCTTGAGAGTTTTATTAAATCTCTCAACCAGACCATTGGTCTGGGGGTGGTAAGAAGTGGAGAACTTGTAGGTTACCCCGCACTCTTTCCACATGGTTTTCATGTAACTATACATGAAGTTGGATCCTCGGTCAGAGACAACCTCCTTGGGGAATCCAACATGGGTGAAAATGCCCAGGAGGGCCCGGGCAACCACCTTGGCAGTAATAGTCCGAAGGGGTATAGCCTCAGGGTACTTGGTGGCATGATCTACCAAAACTAGGATGAACCGATGTCCACCTGACGTGGGAGGGTCAAGGGGACCAACGATGTAGATGCGTACCCTCTCAAACGGTGTGCCAACCACTGGCAATGGCTGCAGTGGGGCGATGACACTGCCTCCAGTTTTGCCAGACAACTCCTGCAGTGGGACTCCACTTCTACTCCCATCCGAGGCCAGTAGAGATGGGCAGAGAGCCTCTGCTTAGTCTTCTTGGTACCAAGATGACCAGCCAAGGGCACCTCATGCGCCAACTGAAGTAGGAAGGGCCTGTAAACCTGGGGGACCACCAACCTCTTGAGGGCACCAGGGTCAGGCTTCGTGGGCTCACTAACAAGGAGCTCACCCTCCCAATAAATCCGGAAAGTCCTAGGCACTTCTCCGTGTGCCTGGGACAGGGCCTGTTTCCCCAGACCCTCGAGAGAGGGACACTCTCTCTGTCCTTTACAGAAGTCTGCCCGGGAGGGTCCCCCTTCAGCTAACAAGCATTGAAGATCGGGATGATCCTCCGGGTTGAGAACCTCTCCCACAGGAGAGTCTTCTGGCTCTTCTCCCACAGGAGTTGAGACGGGGTTTATCACTGGACCCAGCCCGTCCGGAGCATGGATCCCAATGGGTGCTGTAGGAACAGCAGGAAGAGAAGGAGCTCCCTCCACAGAGGTGGCCTTCTTGCTCTTCCTTCGTCGTGCCTTAGGCCGGGCCTTCAGCTCGGGTACCTGACTCAAAGCCAGACCCGGTGTCACCTGTGACCTAAAGACCCCAGCAGCAGTCATGAGAAGACCATCCGCGATCAATCCCAACTCGACTAGATCGTTACCTAACAGAATGTTAGCAGGGACGTTGTCCTGAGCCAGGACAGGAAGCTTTGCTGTCTTGTCTCCAATTACGAGTATGACTCAGGCTACAGGCGATAATTTGGGAGGCCCACCAGCTACCCTGGTGGTTCTCAGAGGAGCATCTACATAGTCCTCTGGCTTGAGCAGGGTCTTGTCCACCACTGTCATGCTTGCCCCAGTGTCTCTCAAACCAGTAGAAGGCTGGCCATACAGGAGGACACTTCTCAAAAATCTATGGGTGTTCTGTGGGATAGTCGCCAGTACTTCCGCGTACTGGTCCCAGGCCCCAAGGGACACTAAGGAAATCTCTACGGGAGCACCAAAAGTGATTCCTGTAGCGGAGGGGAGGACAGTGGCCTCCACCTCAGACATGGGGTAAGGGTAGGTCAGGCAGACAGCCTGTACTCCGAGTGCCTTACCTTTACACTTGGAGTCACCCCTTTTGTGATCCAGAGCACCACAGTCCCAACAAGTGCCAGGAGTGCGGGGTACGGTACTGGAACCACCGGGAGCCTGCTTTGCAGCAGGTGGACCACTACTCTTATTCCCACCCACAGATGACTTATCCCCACTAGATTTTTGGGTCTTAGGAGAGGAGGATTTAGGTTTATTCGACTGTGACTGCTTTTGGGACTCCTCAGCTTTCTGAGAGGCCCCCTTTTCTTTGTCCTTGTCCTTCCCACTGGAGTCCTTAGGGGACACCCGGTGGGAGACCACTTGTCAGCCAACATAGCCAGCTTAAAGGGATCCAAAATGTTCTGGTCAGCAACATACTGATGCAGCTCTGGTGAACAGGCTTCAGAAAAATGCTCAAAAAACAACAGGTGGGACAATTCAACAAAAGTTTTCACCTTGTAACCATCAATCCACCCCATCATATTCATGTGCGCAGCACTCACCCAGTCAACCCAAGACACATTCTCTCTTTTCTTAAAATCCCTGAACCTTTTAAGGTATTGGGTAGGCGTCTTGCCAAACTTGGCAATCAAAGCAGATTTCATACACTCATACTGACCCCTTTCTTCCACACTTAGCTTCAGAATACAGTCATATCCAGTTTGAGGCACTCTGCTTAGCAAACACTTAGCCCAATCTCTTTTGTCAACATCATGAATTGCACAAGCCATTTCAAACACTTCAATCCATTGGAGGATATCAGAACCCTCCTAAAACACACCAACCAAATCCTTTATAAATTTAGTTGCTGGGGACCTTACACTCTCACTGGGTTTCGCTGAAGTCTCCACTCGAGCTTTCTCTAGCTGGATTCTCTGACATTCAGTGTCCTTGTCTTTGAGTTCAAGATCCCTATTCTTGAGTTCAAGATCCCTATTCTTGAGCTCCACTTGTTGAGCCAACTCCTCCTTCTTAAACTCAGCATCTATTTCCAACTTGCGATATTCAAAGGCCAAGTTCATCCTTAATAACTCAAGCTCCAAGGAATTGCTGGGGTTTGGAACAGAGGCAGCAGGAATGGCAGCATTCCCAGAAACAGATTGAGTAGAAACCCCAGGGGTGGAGTCCTCATTGGTTGCATTCCCCCCCCTCATCAAGAGTTTCACCATCGGTCTGGTAGTCCATCAGGGCAGCTATCAGCTCAGCCCTAGACTTATCCACAAAGTCTAACTCCCTGGCTTCACAAGCACTCTGGAGAGCCTTTAAGCTCATCCAAGTCAATTTACCATTCGCAAAAGACTCCATTGCTTGTAATGCAGTTATTTTGTACACACCCAAACCTTAATCTAATAAAGTGCAGATATTTTGTAAGTGGCACGGTTATACACTGATTCTTAAAACCATAAACATCCCACCGCTGCCACCAGTGTAAAGACTGGTAGGGGGTGTCTGTACTTCCGCTCTCTATATGGTAGAGGAGAGGCACAGAGGACCCCAGCCAAGATTCTCTAGTATTGGTACGTGGTCGAGCAATCAAGGCATAGCTTCTCAGGAGGTGATGCAGGCTGGTTCTTAAGTACAGTGTAGTCCCCCAACCCCCACAAAGGTATGTCCACACACTGTATTACTGAAAACACAGTCTTTATATAATTAATATTCAAAGGAATGTACACGATCACAATAACGCACTTTGTACTCGGAAGTCAATAATGATAAATATATACAATTCTAAAGTAGTACCACCAATGTTATCGAATCTCATTAAAGTGCATCAACTGTACGGTTAAAATGTCTCACAGATCAATAACGAGGAAACCAGCAATAGAGATAGGAAGGAACGCAAGATGGTAGAAACAATAGGCAGAATACTGGCCCCGTAACCTAGACACAGTTCTGTGTGGAGATCCCCCCACCTGAGCAACCTGTAAATAAAGATATATCGCACAAACCCAGTCCATATGTTAAATAGTCTCACTTCTTCCTATTAAGGTTTTACCCCCCCAATGTACCTTGTGGAGTAAAGTTCTCCGACGATGCGTCGACCGATCCTTCTTGAGTGACTCCCTTTAAGGCAGGAGCCACGGATCGTCGAGAGGTGTCAGGGAACTCGGCGTTCGGTGTCGGGGAATCGACGGCCCTTCTTGAGTGCCCTCCCTTTAAGGCAGGAGTCACGGGTCGTCGAACGTCCGACGGTGAACAGGTTGAACTACAGCCGTGAAGTGGCAGCCTCGTTCCTAGCGGTGCTCGTCGACGACAGAGCGCTGGCGTCCTGCAAGGAAGAGGCGTGCGGGGCACCTCGGTGGCGATAGTTCTGGACCGCAAAGAGATGATGAAGAACTGTGGCCCAGCAAGGACGTCGAGTCATCGGCGTCTCTGTGGTCTTTAGGTGGCGGGAAACCCACCGGTGGATGCTCCTCGGCGCGTCGATGGTCGGGCCTACTCCAGCGGAGACAAGCGGATGACGATGCAGGCAAGAGCGTCCGATGATCAATTGAAGTTCTTAGGCAAACGGGAGCACGGCGGCTCCGGTCGGCGACGGCGGTCGTCGACAGTGTCGGACAACAGTCTGAGTTCTTCTGCTTGGAGTTCCACAGCAGTCCCCGTATCGGGTCGGCAGCCTGTTGAAGGTCTGTCTACCAGGGAGCGTTGGCAAAGATCAGCTGTGCACGATGGTCCCTCGTAGCTCGGGAAGAGGGCGCCTTACAAGGTCCTCTCTGGGTCAGTCCTTGGAGGCACAGCAGCTTTCAGATTGTGAAGAAGAGCCACAGCACTTCTTCTCGTCCAGCAGGGCTTCAAGGTCAAGCGTCAGTTACTCCAGTTACTCGTCGTAGTGGACGTCAGCTTCTGAACACGATTCCTAGCAGTGAGAGGTCCCCAGATATACTGTTGATCTCCTATTCATTCCGCTGGGTCACACTCAAGCATCCAATCACGACTACGGGCATTCATGCAGGCAGGCAGCCAATCAGACACACGAGGTATTCAGGCCATTCACTTCTCTCCAGACACTCACAACAAGTTATGTGTATTGGGACAAGGACCGAGCCATTCAACACTCCAAGCTGCATTCATACCGGTTTTGGGCAGGGTTGTCTCAGTCATTGTGTCAACCACCAGATACTAGACACCCACAACACAGAATGCATATTTGTCACACACTCTATTCACCCAGGTCCCACCCACAGGAGGTACCCACAACATACATCACCGGGAAGGCTCCAGCTAGTCTGGCCTTCACAACAGCACCATATATGGCATTTCCACCCAACAGCCAGTCAGGGGGAAGGGACAGAGTCAGGGCTTCCCAGGACTTTGGGAAAACAAGGTAATGGGTAATAGAAAGCAAGAGGCCACCGGGGCCATCTTGTTTTCCATCAGGAATCAACTGATTCCAATGGCAGGGCCGGGGTATCCCAAAATGGAGGATACTCTGCGCACCTGTCAAATTCAGCATAGAGCTGCCACCAGCCAATACCCTGCTCTGCGGGCCACCCACAGGTGCCCAAAAACATACACTAGGGGCACAGGCTTGTACGCCCACCCATGGGTGCCATAAGGGTATCCCACGGGTCCGTTCACCAAACTAAAAGAAAGAGAACTGCACCGCCAGGAGTCCCACATGAACTCCTGCGCGGAAAAGACGACAGAACACACGATAAAAAGCAGTAAAGGACAAGGATACAGAGGCCCGGTCCCTCCGATGCATTTCCAGCATCACACAGTATATCCACACTACCCATATACCTGCAGCCTTGCTGCTCTTTGTCCAATTTATACATGCAAGCGCTGTGGATCGTGACTTTTTCTGCCAATAAGTTTAAACGTAATCTTAGGAATTGGTCTCTGTGATAGCGAGATGGAAATGTAGTCAAGTAACTTGGCGTTTGGTCGATGCCTTGTACTGCTGGTCCGTTGTCAAGAGCCAACGCCAATTTATGTCTTTTTTCTGTATTTAGTATCCAATTCTACCGCCTTAATATCTTCTTGGCTGCTTGCAGATTTAACAGGACGTTTTCCATTGATACATCTGCTTCATTTAGAATTCCTTTAATCTTTGTCTTCCACATTGTTAGAAGACTGGTGTTCGCTTGCATATTTGTTTGGCATAGGATCTCATATGGTCTTGACACAGGAGTTAGACTCATTTTTCGCAAAGCCGCCACAGATTTCCATAAAACAGTCCCATATAGTGAATCAATACATAATTTGTATAGAATTGCGGTCTTTGAAACATTTGATGGCAATTTAAGAATCTTTTGCCAAAAGCGGCCTTCTAATTTGGTCCACAAATTTTAGCTGATATTCCAGCCAGCTTCACTTCCAAAGGTTATAGTCGGGACTATTTCCGGTAAATAAAATGATAGCATTGGTTTGAAAGTGAATTTGCCATTGCCACTGTGTATTTTGGCTCCCTGTAGTGCAAACAATGACATCCAAGCCAGCAAATCTTGTAACCAACACCATTCTCTGATCAACTTGATACTCCCTGATAATGTATCGTCTTAGTGGATTGAAGATTCTCGCCTGCTACTGACCATTTGACATTTCTATCGAGTTTTTTAGCTTTTGGTCCAAATGTCCCAATTTTAGATTTCTTGACATTTATTTGTAGCTCGTTTAGCTGGAAGTAGCTTTGAAGAGAAGACAGGAGCCATTGTAGCCCTATTTGGGTTAAGTCCATTAGCACAATGTCATCACCATAGATCATCCAGCTGATTTGGTGACCATTTATCTTAGGTGGAAAGGACTTTACCTCCTTCATTGCCTTTGGTAAGTCTGCAATGAAGAGTTTAAAAAGTAAAGATGCTAATGGATAACCTTGCTTCACCCCTTTTTTTGTTTGGATTTTATCAGTTACTTTGCCCTGGGCATTAAATCGAACTCTAATTGAAGTGTTAGTATATAGCGACATCAACGGCTGAAGTAGTTCAATCGGACGTGACCATCTTTGAGGTTTTTCCCATAAAAGTTGCCGGTTTTTGCTGTTGAACGCGTGCTTTAAATCAATAAAGGTGAGGAATAATTTGTTGCCTCCCCTCAATGATTCCAGCTTGAGTATATTCAGCAGGAGTAGATTCAGCTTTGTGCCAACTCCTTTTGTAAAGCCGGTTTGACGTTCATCAATAATCTTTGCATTTGAAGCCCGCCCTAGTGTCAGTTTTTCCTGAAGGAATGTTGCGAATATTTTTCCAATCGTGTCAAGGAGGGCTATCGGATGATAGTTTGTTGGGTCATCACAATTTCCTTTCTTGAACACTGGAACAATCACTGCTGTTCTCCATTTGCTTTGTGGACAGGCATGTGGAAGGATGTGGCAGGCAAACCAGCGTGGAAGCAACTTTAGGGGCTGGTTGATTGTGAGTGAGTAGTTTCACAATGATTGTAATCCATTTTTGGCCCGCTTTATGCACTCTTTTGGAGCAGTGTGAGTGGTTTTTTAAAATGATTAGAATTTCTTTTCTTCTAATTTTCTTAGTTATTTATTTATTTATTTACTTGATTATTTATGTATTTGTATTTATATTTTTGGTGAGCACTGTGTGCTAATCTGGTGTCTGCCTAGTGTTTGTTTTGGCTTCTGAGCCCGTTTTTTTCTGTGCTGGGCTGCATCCAAAGGGTGCAGTCTGTGGGGTATAGTCCTTTGTTTGTGTCTGGCATTTTCCCAGTCCCACCCTCCCCCCTCCAACCCACCCTCCTCCACTGATTGGTACATTCACCTGGCCATAACTGACATTACCAGGGCAGCCCTCTGTGGCTAAGGACCCCAAGGCAAAGGGCAGCTCTTGCATTGGCAGCTCCAAGACGTGTCAACAGGTGTCCGCAGCGGAAGCCAATGAAGCTAACAGTCAACAGACCCAACAAAATCTGTGAGTGTGGCATGGGTGGGGTGTAGAGCAATTACTCTACTCTAGAAAACCCCTGCCACTCTACCTTACCTTTCCATAACGTAGACTGCCATAGACGTAGACCATGCATACAGAGAGATTTGTGACCACCAGCATAAATCTATTCATGGCTGGACTGTAAACGTTGCATTGCATTACACACTAACTTACTTGCCAATGTTAGCTAGTCCCACACTCAGAGAGAACTGTGAAGATTGACATGCGTCGCATCTAGATTGAAATGTGAATGTTAGCATGCGCCACACTTAGATGGATACGTGATCCCTAGCCTGCCTTACATCTAGATAGGATATTAAAGATTAGCAAGTGCCACACTCGGATGGAAAAGTGAATGATAGCAAGCATCACACCTAGACATAATTGCAAGGACAGCAATGCCAATTAACCGATCCACTAACAATTTCACCTCTCTGCAAACACCTCTCAAACTCTGACCAAACACTCCGCACAAACTTCACTACACTGCAACAACAAAACAAACCACACATAGACTCGCACAACAACACAAGACGACTACCGACCGTAAAACACCCCAAGCCCAGTCAACGGACCCACCGGGCTGAGGCTGCCAACAGCACATCACTGCTCTCTTGCACTTTTCCAGCTTATTCCCACTAACGCACCCCTTCCCTTTTCAGAGCCACCACAGTGCCAGGGGACCACTCCAGTGGTGATAGTGCGCGGCGCAAATGTCCTTTGACATTAACATAACCTTACCCCAGAACTGCGAATGATAGCATGTCCCACACTTAGTCAGAATTGTAAATGGAAGCATGTCCCATAAAATTCAATTTAGAAGGCATTCCCAACATCACTGAATGTAGCGTGACTGTGCCAAAGTTTGAACTTAGAAAGTATGCCTAATAGCTTAACTGTGGTATAATTGAATTTAGAAAATGTGCCTAATAGCGTCACTGTGCTAAAGTTGAATCTAGAAAATGTGCCTAAAAGCGTCTCTGTAGTATAGTCACTGTGGTAAAGTTGAATCTAGAAAATGTGCCTAATAGCGTCACTGTGCTAAAGTCGAATCTAGAAAATGTGCCTAATAGCGTAACTAAGGTATAGTTGAATTTAGGAAATGTGCCTAATAGCGTCACTGTGCTACAGTTGTATCTCAAAAGTGTGCCTAATAGCGTAACTGTGCTAAAGTTGAATCTAGAAAGTTTGCCTAATAGCATAACTGTGGTATAGTTGAATCTAGAAAGTCGAATAGCGTCACTGTGCTAAAGTTGAATCTAAAAACGTGCCTAATAGCGTCACTGTGCTAAAGTTGAATCTAGAAAATGTGCCTAAAAGCGTCTCTGTAGTATAGTCACTGTGGTAAAGTTGAATCTAGAAAATGTGCCTAATAGCGTCACTGTGCTAAAGTCGAATCTAGAAAATGTGCCTAATAGCGTAACTAAGGTATAGTTGAATTTAGGAAATGTGCCTAATAGCGTCACTGTGCTACAGTTGTATCTCAAAAGTGTGCCTAATAGCGTAACTGTGCTAAAGTTGAATCTAGAAAGTTTGCCTAATAGCATAACTGTGGTATAGTTGAATCTAGAAAGTCGAATAGCGTCACTGTGCTAAAGTTGAATCTAAAAACGTGCCTAATAGCGTCACTGTGCTAACGTTGAATCTAGAAAGTGTGCCTAATAGCATAACTGTGGCATAGTTGAATCAGGGCTCAAGTCGAGGGTACACGTGGGGGGACGAGTCCACCCACTTTATTCAGAGGGTGGACTCAGTCCCCCCAGCTGAAATGAGAAACATTGAATGACCTCTTTCAATTTATGAATTAAATATGACCTCGGAGATCAAACTGCAGTTGTCAGGTTTGTAGACACTTCACCATTGCACTATATAACCTGATGAAAAATAACAAACAGCTAAAGGTAAAAATGTCCCATTTCGGTACTGCGAGTCCCAAGGAAAATATTTGTATTGGTTTTTGGAGTTTAAAGCATGCACACCTTTTAACGTTTTCAAAAACACTATTAGAGGAAACTATCCTCTCTTGGTTTTGTGTGTGTGTTGATTTTATGAAAACGCAAATTCCATTCATCCTGTGCAATTTGGGTGGTTATGCAAAGCCAATTTAATGAAATGTGCAGATTTCACCTTGATATGCTAATTTCTGGCGACGTTGCATCCCATTGCGTTTGTTGATGAGTTCTCCCCACTTTAATTTTTAGGACTTGACCCCTGAGTTGAATCTAGAAAGTCTAATAGCGTCACTGTGCTAAAGATGAATCTAAAGATTTGCCTAATAGCGTCACTGTGCTAAAGTTGAATCTAGAAAGTGTGCCTAACAGCGCAACTGAGGTATGGATGAATTTAGAAAATGTGCCTAATAGCGTCACTGTGCTTAAGTTGAATCTAGAAAGTGTGCCTAATAGCGTAACTGAGGTATAGTTGAATTTAGAAAATGTGCCTAATAGCATCACTGTGCTAAAGCTGAATCTAGAAAGTGTGCCTAATAGCGTAACTGTGGCATGGTTGAATCTAGAAAATCTGTCTAGTAGCCTCACTGTGCTAAAGTTTAATCTAAAAAATGTGCCTAATAGTGTCACTGTGCTAAAGTTGAATCTAGAAAGTGTGCCTAATAGCATTAACTGTGGTATAGTTATAGCAAATATTGAGAACAGCATGAGATTCTGGGTTAAGCTCCCTTTGGCCATGGTGGGGAGAGCGGCTCTGTTGAAAATGGTTGTATTACCGAGGCTGATATACTTTTTTGGAAACATACCATACATGATACCCAAGAGATTCTTCGTCAAACTCCAGAGCATATGCAGAGGCTTCATCTGGCACAACACTAGAAATAGAATAGCCCTGTGGAAACTACAGAATACATATGACAAAGGAGGCATACAACTTCCCAATTTTGAGATCTATCACTGGGCCAGCCAGCTACAATATGTAGCCAGGTAGCTATCGGAAGACTCAACAGCGGAGTCCAGACTGCTGAGGTCAGAATGTACTCCATTTATCCTGAAAGAATGGATATAGCTGCCTAAATCAGAGCTAAAAGTGTGTCCGAGAATGCTGGAATTGGGATGGCAAATGTGGCGAATGGCTTGCCAGGCCATGGAGAACCCGACCCCGTGCTCCCCGCAGGTACCACTAGTAGCACTGACCAAAGGAGATGTGCAATGGAGGAAAACTATACGCAAGCACTGGGAATCAGTGGGGATTGCAACAATAGGAGACATATGCCAAGATGGGAAGATACTGGAATTTAATACATTGGTAGAGGAAACAGGCCTACATCTAGGGCAATATATCACATATACCAGACGGGTGCGACGGGTGAAAGAAACATGGTCTGAAATAGTGTTGGAAGACCAACCAGATAGAGCCATTGAAACAATCTATGACATAGTAGAGGGAGGGCACGAGGTTTCCCGAATCTATGAACTGTTGATGACCAGGGTGGGGAAGGAAGTGACCCAGCTAAAACGGGATTGGGAAGAGGAAGTGGGAGAAAGCATGAATGATGGGCTGTGAGGGAGGGCTCAGCGGTACCATAAAAAGGTGTCCAGGAATGCAAGGTTGCAGCAAATCCAGCTATATTTAACTCATAGAGCCTACATGACCCCCAGAGGATTGCCCGATTTTAAAACGCAGAAATACAAACATGTCCCAAATGTGGGGAGGTAAATTGGTGGATGACCCATATGTTCTGGGCATGCCCGTAAATTGGTAAATTCAGGAAAGAAGTGGGCCATCGCCTGACATAGAAAGGGATCACTCTAGAGGTGGAATCGGTGTGGGCATTTATGATGGGGGGGATCCCTAGGCCACGCAAGCTGAAGCACGTGCGTAAACTTAAAGACCTGGCTTATATCCTAGCCAAGCGCAGAATTGCTATGGGCTGGAAAGCACGTAACAAACCAAAAGTAGAGGTGTGATGGAATCACCTCAAGAAGTGGGCCGAAACTGAAACGGCAGTATGGACTGAAGCCACCAACAGAGTGGGGGAGGAAGAGGCAGATACATTGACGGCCTGGCGACATTGTTTGGGTCCACCCAAGTATGCCTAAGCGGGGATGATACCTCCTGAAGCACGGAGGAAGGAACACCCCTAGAGGATATAACGGCGGAAGGAGGAATGGAATGAAGTAGGCTCAAGTTAAGGGGGGAGGGCAAAGGGTAAGAAGTAGCTATGGTTTGACATGATACGAAACACTCAAAATGTATAATATGTACCGCTAAGTTTGTGTTTATGTGTTGATTGGTTGTTGTAAAAGTTAATAAAAATTGTTTAAAAAAAAATAAATGTGGTATAGTTGAATCTAGAAAGTCTAATGGTGTCACTGTGCTAAAGTTGAATCTTAAAATGTGCCTAATAGCGTCACTGTGCTAAAGTTGAATCTAGAAAGTGTGCCTAATCGCATAACTGTGGTATAGTTGAATCTATAAAGTCTAATAGCATCACTGTGCTAAAGTTGAATCTAAAAATGTGCCTAATAGCGTCACTGTGCTAAAGTTGAATCTAGAAAGTGTGCCTAATAGCGTAACTTAGGTATAGTTGAATTTAGAAAATGTGCCTAATAGCGTCACTGTGCTAAAGTTGAATCTAGAAAGTGTTCCTGTGAGGATACGCCTCGGCTAGAGCCGCGGCGAGAGCCAACAACACCCGATCCCAAGAACCCTGAGGTCCTTAGTGACGGGACCTCCCGGCTAGTCCCGACCATTAACTTGGTTACGGAAGCAGGAAGGGGAGCCGCTGCCAACAGTCGCGGTGACACCGCACATTGCTTACCTGGTTCCCGAGCCGGCCCGGATGGGGGTGTGCCGTGCTCGCCAGAGCTCCTGGATGCAGGGAGGAAGCGACCGACCCATCACCGCCGTGCTCCTCGTGACGACCCCGGGGCTACCTGTAGTGGGAGGAAAACTCCCAGTATCCGGCCATGCCCATACTTGGCGCGGCCACGGACAAGTGACCGACGCAAGTGTCATGCATTACAACAAAGAAGGGAATGGCAGCACGCCGGGACGGCGTCCTTTAAGGGAGGCGGGATAAGGCCTCAAGAGCCAATAGAAAGGGGGCTGGGCTGGACACTCAATGATTGGTGGGGGTCTGAACCCATCTGTTATGATAAAATCGCGCCAAGCCGTTCTAATGGGTTGTTGTTCTCTTTTCAAAGGATACGGAGAAGAGAGAGGAGGGAGAATCGGAGTGGTGGGCCTATCCGGATACTAAGAGATAAAACCAAGTTGGGACTAAGGCCAACATACTCTGGGAAGCCAAGACACCGGTGAAGCAAACTGGAAGGACTTGTTTCTTTTATTTCCCTTAAAGAAAACACTGCCTTACTAAAGAAAATAAATATTCTTTCAGCATTCGCCTGTCTCCCGAGTGTAATTCCTCACAGTGCCTAATGGCGTAACTGTGGTATAGTTGAATCTAGAAAATCTTTCTAATAGCCTCACTGTGCTAAAGTTGAATCTAAAAAATGTGCCTAATAGCGTAACTGTGGTATATTTGAATTTAGAAAATGTGCCTAATAGCGTCTCTGTAGTATAGTCACTGTGGTAAAGTTGAATCTAGAAAGTGTGCCTAATAGCGTCACTGTGCTAAAGTTGAATCTAGAATATGTGCCTAATAGCGTAACTGTGGTATTGATGAACTTGGAAATTGTGCCTAAAGGAGGGCGCTAGAGGACCAACCAAGATGGCGGCTCCCCTGTAAGCTCTCGGCTACCTCCCACATGAATCCTGTTTAATCGCGGCAATCCTGAGGCGAAATCACCACATACGCAAGAATTATACTATTCCAGCGCGGCACTTCATCCCTGACGAAAATCCGGAGCAAATCGGACTCGCCTTCCGCGAGATATCTGCAGCGTGGTACAGGCCGTATAATCGCGAACCGCGTGGGTCCCTGGAACACCGGGCCGCCCAGCATCAAACCTCCGGGGATTAGTAGGAGGAGCCGCGGACCCACCCATGAGACCTGCCGAGCCCAGCAGGGAGGAGGCACCGGTGGGCAGCACTGCTGGAGTTGGCCAGCTGCGTGCGACACTCCATGGCCCCCGCCCGCACCAAGCCGCACACAGCCCGCCTTCCTGAGCATGCGGAGGAGACGCACAGGATGGCGGTGGCGTTTCCCCGACCCTGCGCAGCAGCTACAAGGCCCACACGCAGCAGTAAAATGGTGTTGGAGCGGACACCGGCAGGTGAGAGGCAGGAGGCGCGCGAAAGCACACAGAGGCTCCCCGAAGCATTCCCACGGTTTCAGCTAAGTGACGGGCCATAAAGACACTTCATGCAACCCGTTAAAGGCCTCTCCTACTGCGGCACGCGGCGGCGAAAATCTGCTTGATTAACACCAGAAACCAGCGACACCCCCGCAGGGTAAAGAACTTGGTTTAGAGACGAACAGCTACTAAATACCCGAGTCCCCCATGTGAGTTTATCCCGGTACAACTACACTGCTGCCCATCATCCGTGCACGCTTTGCCTGCGCCCCAAAAGGCACACGCAGCAACCAGATATAGCCACAAGTGCTGGCACAGCTAATTCATCCTGTCCCACGTACAAGGCATAAAACGCAAAAACTGGGCTCTCCGACCCTGCCTCCGACAGCACAGGACAAACAGCCAAACAGCTCCCACACATCCGCCAAGGCCAAGATGGGGAATATGGAGAAGTCCCAGAGAAAACTCAACTTTGATGCGGGCCCCGCACCCAAAACGGCCAGAGCGGATAACCGCCCAGAATCCCCAACTAATCCATCACAGGAATAACACCCGCAACAACCAGACATTAGGGAGATCCTATTGGAACTAAAAGCAGGGATAGGCGGCTTGGACTGCAAGATCGACTCGATCTCGTCCAAGGTGGAGCTGCTGCCACACCACCTTGATAAACACAGCGACAATTTAGACTCTGTCGAACAAAGGGTCTCTGATCTGGACGACGGCGCATCAGCACTCACCACCCGAGTCTCCATGCTTGAAGGCCAAATGAAAACTGTTCTGGCTAAAAATGAGGACTTGGAAGGTCGCTCCAGAAGAAATAATATAAGGATAGTCGGAGTCAGAGAGCAACAGCTACCAAATAAAATGGAGGAGCACATCGAGAAACTATGCACCAAGCTATTTGGGCCCACTGTTCTGTCGCAATTATTCGTGGTGGAAAGAGCCCACATGATCCCTGCAACCAGACCCATCCCGGGGACACCCCCCTGCCCGATCATCGCCAAGCTCTTAAGCTATAAGGACAGGGATGCGATTTTAAGAATGGCAAGAGAGAAGGGCAAACTCCACTACGACGGGGACGACATCCAGTTTTATCCGTACTTCTCTCCATCAGTCCAAGCCCAAAGGAGGTTGTTCATCCATGTTAAACACAGGCTGCGCGACAACGAAATCATGTATTCGATGCTCTACCCTGCGAGGCTACGCATTCAACTTGAGGGAAATACTAATTTCTTCAACTCCCCGAGGAAGCCACACTGTTCCTCGACAGGCAGGGATATAAACCCGCAAACCAGAAGGCTGGATCTGCAAGCAGAGAAAGGGCAGGGAGAATCCCACCTTGATGAACATCCGCGACACTGATCCAAAGCAATATGGAAACAAGCCATCAGGTCAATCTTCGCAACCGTGAGGTGGGGGCCTAAGTCTTGGAAAGCCACCTGCGCCCCATGCACCACACGTTTTGTGTTCTAGTTTGGGGGTTCCAAACGGACAAGTTGGGGGTTGTCCGTGTAAGGAAAGTTGTTATAATGTTGTTGTTGGGGGGGCGTGGCATGGAGCCGATGGCGTACAGAGGCTGAATAGCCGAGCTCCGGCCGAGACGCCGTTTCTCGATCCTTTTTGCCGGCATAAGAAGTGCCTACGATCACGAAAAGCTGGTGCAGAGGTGGGAGAAGCTGACCCCGACACAATCTGCTTGACCAACCGGCGAAATTGCCCTCGAATCATACTCCCTCCCCCTCTTCCATACGCATCCAAGATGGCGCCCCGCGCCACTTAGCGGAAACTCTGAGAAGGAAGCTGCCATCAAACTGAATCTGGGGATTAAGGTGGCCAGATCGAGCAGAGACAACACGACGGAGCACGATCGCATGCAGGACATCGGAAGGGAGAGCGCTCACCCTGCTTCTCATCGCTGGGTGAGGCCCGCCACAGTGGCACCTGTACACCACTCCCATGGTACACTACGTGGGCTCAGTCGTCGCTGAGGACGGCCCGCTGAGGGCGCATACGACCACTGGAGGTTCCTCCCCAGTGTCGCCCCGGGGCACAGAACAGCGAGAACCAGCAGCAAGAGCGCGACTACGGCGCCCCGTGATCTCCCTGCCCCGGCTAGTCGGACGCTCAGAGGTAAGGGCAGCGACAGCGACATCACAGATATAGCGGCAGCACCCTTAACCTGTCATGATGCCTACCTCCAAGGAGCCAGGCCCGACCCAGCAACCCCAGAGGCAGGCATCATTTCCCCCAGGGAAGTGCCAGCGGGCCCAAGCTGGGGCCCTTTGGACACAGTCCTGGCGCCTTAGGCGCCAGGCTCATGTTGGACCCCTGTCCTGGCGCCTTAGGCGCCAGGCTCATAAAGCTAGACATGTGTTCAAGTGTTTTAATGTGCACTTACCTGATGCAGACCATGCTGCTACATCCAGGCCCTCTTGAGGCCTGAATGGAACTACTTTACCTGTGGGACTACTTTCCCTGGGTGTGGTCGGGGAAGGATACATACCTGATCGGTGGAAGGATACATACCTGGAACTTCTTCCAAAGCTATTTAAACCACACCCGATCAGCAACTCACGCTTCGCGTTGTTCTGCTCCTCGCAGCTGGACGCTCACCGTGTCAGCTCCTGCTTCTGGACTTCAGCCACGCCTGTCAGCATCCTGGGTCACCTGCTAAGAGAAAATTGGAGAGAAAGAAGACCTTACCTGCTAAAGCAGCATCACAGAGACATCACACCGACAATCCTGAAAGGGAAGACATCATTTTAAAAGCATTTCGCTTCGATCGCTGCAGCGCTGCATTTCACTCACCTTTCCTGGGCACCTCCATCTTCAGCAGCGATCATCCAGATCCGCAGCCACTTCCCAGAGCCTAGAGAGAAAAAGACAAGAACACAAGGTGAGAGAAGGAAGGGAATAGGAAAAGCTCAGTTTCCTTCTAAGACTTACCTGTTGGGTAATTCCCATTTCATTTCGGGTCCTGCCGCTTCCTGGCATTCTGGACCCCGGCCCCTATGGGGAAAAAAGACAAAGACATTGAATGAGCGAATGCAAAGACATTACCCGAACGCTCATCCAGAACTTACCTGTCATTTACTGGAACTGCACGTTTCACTTCAGGTCGGCGCCATATCTCCGGCATTCCGAACCCCGGCCCCTAAGGGGAAAAAGACATAAGCGTTAGCGCTTGCTGCAATAAGACAATGAACATTATTATTAAGCTTGAACTTTTGAACTTGCTACAGAACTCTTACAGCGCCTTACCTGAATAGTCAAGCTTACTTGAACTCCCATCAAACCTCAATCCAGTGAAGTAACTGGGTTTCAACCCGCCCCTGCATCAGAAGCAGGATGGAGAGCTCATCCTTCCTGACCCTAAGGTGAGACTTCACAGGGAATCGAGGAAGGGTATCGTGGAGGGTTGGAAGGGGGTGGGAGGCTTGAGCATTATTCCGTCAGTAGGTAATACTCCCTTTTCACGCACAGGGGAATATTCCTGCGAGCCAGTGAGTCCATCTTCAGAGTCCTGCGCTTCACCATTGAAGAAGCATCAGCACTCGAAGCCAGACCTGCGCCTCTGTGGGAATCAGTTGAGCGTGACAGAACGCGAAGCCTACCCACAATTTCCCACCTGGGCGCTATGGAGACTTCCGAGACAGATCAGCTGGCCCAGATTTTGGGGGAATTACGGGCAGAAGTGCACTCAGCCCGCCAGGAGACTAACGCTCTCAAAAGAGAACTGATCCTATCCAAGGAAAGAACAGATGACCTGGCCAAAAGGTTATTGCAGGCCCAGGCAGGGCACACTCCTTTACCTAATTCCGGAGGTACTTCCACATCAATGGGTTTGAATAACCCGGTACAAATCAATCTACCTGAACACATGCCTTTGGCCCCGCCAGAACGTTTTGCGGGGGATCCCAAGAAATATGCCGTCTTTACGAACCAATGTCGTTTACACTTTCTATGCAGACCCGGGGCCTTCCCTAACGATCAGACCAAGGTAGCCTTTATACTATCTTACCTCAGTGGCAGTGCTGCCGATTGGTCTATTCCATTGGTAAATCAGGATGATCCCATTCTCCAGAATTTTCAGGGTTTCCAGGCCAGCATGGAAAGATTGTTTGCACGACACTCTCAAGGACAGGCCCTTGATAACGAACTGCTATCCTTACGACAAGGTAATCAGGATCTCCTGTCCTACGTTGCCACCTTTAATAGACTGGTTGTGGAAACTGGATGGCCAGAAAACAAAAGGATCACATTGTTTCATCGAGGCCTGTGCGGAGAGCTTAAGGATGTTCTAGCTCAGATAGTAGATCCACCCCAGGTCTGCGCAGACTACATAGACTTGGTGGTTCAACTTGATCACAGACTTCAAAACAGAAAAGCAGATCGGTTCAAGTACGAAACCCGAGTACCGATCAAAACCCACGCTAACTCCAAGAGTACCGACGTATCCGAACCTTTGCAAATCGGCGGTGTTAAAGGACCATTAACGCAGAAGGAACGAGAGAGAAGGCGGCAAAAGCAACTTTGCCTGTATTGCGGGACTTCCGGTCACTTTCTTTGAAATTGTCCGGTGGAGCCACTGATAACGATTTATTGACACCTGATTCGGGAAACGACCTAGCCCGACAAGTGTAGGGGTCCGCTTGCCGAGCTTGAAAACAAACTCTTTGACCTCGCATATTGTCATGCCAATGGTGCTCGTGGACCCAAAACAGCCTCAGCTGTTGCATGCTATAAAAGCATACATCGCTAGTGGAGCTATTGGAAATTACATAGACCGTGAATTGGCTTCCAGGATTAAGCTCCCTCTCCGCCCGAAAGTAACCCAAGATGTCATTACTACAGTAGATGGAACCGAAATAGCCTCAGGGCCTATAACGCATTCCACTGTTGAAATGACACTGGTGGGTCAGGATGGACATCGGGAAGCAATCGTGTTTGATGTGATCAAGGCCCCACAATTTCAAGTAATTCTTGGAATTCCTTGGTTAGAAACACATAATCCCAGAATTGACTGGTGAGCAAAGAAGATAAGTTTTCCTGATTGTGAACCAACTTGTTACCCAAGAAATCCAGTTATGGGTCTAGCCTCAGCAACTTCCACCCCTGTACAGCTACCGTCAGAATACCAAGAATTCCAAGACGTTTTTCAGAAGGAACAGGCTAACACGTTACCTCCCCATCGGTCTTATAATTGCCAAATCGATCTGGTACCCAATGCTCAACTACCTTGTAGTAGGATTTATGCTCTTACGGAACCTGAGAACCTACATTTGCGTCAGTATTTAGATCAGTACCTAGCCAATGGTTTTATTCGCCCGTCCAAGTCTCCTGTCTCCTCAGCTCTGTTCTTCGTGCCGAAAAAAGAGGGCGACCTTAGAACATGTATAGACTATCGCGCCCTAAATCTGTTACGGACTTGGTCTTGATGGTCGTGTAGATTAGTAAGCCTCCGTCCCCAAGTACCACACAGACAACGAGACATTCAGTGTCTGTGCAGTCTTTGAGGCCACAGGTTTTTTGTGAGCCGTCAGGTCTGGAACCGGGAACAGCCAGAAGGACCCCTGGAGCACTGCAAGGCAATAAGTGACTATCAAAACAATGTGCGTGTTGTACAATCAATACCCAGCAAGGAAAAGAGCACCGCTTACCTAGTGTATAGAAAATGACACCCTGATGGATAGTGGGGCCCTGGACGGGGCTTGGTGTGCGAGACTCTGTGGATGGGCGCACACCGAGGTTTGAGGCAATCCAGGTTATGCAGCCAGGCGAACGCCTTGCAGAGGCCGGTGGCCAAGAATACCAAAACACAACGAAATCCGTGAGGCAATCCAAATCCAAGTCCGAGGTCGTAAAAAATGCAAAGCCAAGGTTCAAAAGGTACCAGAGGAGTAGACAAATCAATCCAGTAGACAAATCCGAGGTCGTGACAGAGTTCAAGCCAAAGTTCACAAATGCCAAGGGTTAGACAAAAGCAATCCAGTAGACAAAATCCGAGGTCGTACACAGATCGTAGGAGCAAGGTTCAAAACAAGGAACAAGAGCCGTACAGTACTGAAAGAGTTCAGCTGTGAAGCAACGCTTCCGTGTTCCTGGCCGCTTTTGAATCCTTGAGAGAAATCACGTGATGCGTGTCACGTGATGCGGAAGCGTTGTCGCCACGTGACTCCTGGCGGTGCTCGCCCCCTCACGTGATGCGTGATCGTGTTGGCCCTCTCACGTGATGCGAGGATCGTTGCAAACGATGTGGATTGTTACGGGCTGCCAGTGGGAGTCTCCATTGTGCTTTCCAGCGCTGGGATGGCCGGTAAACCCCTGGTCCAAACAGTGTCCTGTTATGGCGGGTAAGATGACGCAGTCTCCGACTGCCAGAGTGCATAAACGGGATCCCCTGATGGATTTTGGCAGAGACCGGGCGTGCGGAGGGAGCAGGGAGAGGGTGTGCGGGAGAAAGCGTGACAGAGCCCCCCCTCAAAGGCCCACGACCCCGTGGGCTAGATGGGTAGTCCCTATGAAAACGGGCAACCAGGGTCGGGGCGTGCACATCTCGGGAAGGGACCCAGGAGCGGTCCTCAGGGCCATAACCCACCCAATCCACAAGATACTGAAGACGACCCCTGAGGAAACGAGAACCCAAAATGGCACTGACCTCGTACTCGTCAGGAGAGGACACAGAAACAGGAGCAGGAGGGGCACTAAGTCGGGTAGGAGCAAGACAGGGTTTGAGGAGGGAGGTGTGGAAAACAGGGTGAATCCGCCAGGTAGGCGGAACTGAAAGGCGCAAGGCCACAGGATTCAGGACCTTAGCAATTTTGTAGGGACCAACAAAGCGGGGCAGCAGCTTGCGACAGCCAGGTATATGCAAATGGCGGGTCGAGAGCCAAACCCGGTCACCCACACAATATTTAGGAGCCGCCAGCCGCCTCCTATCTGCCTTGGTTTTCATCACCGCCTGGGCCTCGCGCAGGTGGGTAAGTGTATGGGCATGGATCGCGACCAGGTCACGAGCGCAGGCGTCAGCAGCAGGAGTGGCGGAGGGGAAATCAGGAAGAGGAAGGGCACGAGGATGTTGGCCGTACAAGGAATAGAAAGGGGAGAAACCAGTAGACGAGTGCCAGGAATTGTTATAGGCAAACTCAGCTAGGTGGAGCAGGTTAAACCAGGAATCCTGGTACTGGAGGGTAAGACAGCGCAGATACTGTTCCAGGGCCTGGTTCACTCTCTCGGTCTGCCCATCACTTTCTGGATGATAGGCAGAGGAGAAGCGGGAATCGATACCCAAAAGGCCAGTGAGAGCACGCCAGAAACAAGACGTGAACTGGGACCCTCGGTCCGAAACAATGACCTGCGGGAGACCAAACAGACAGAAAACGGACTGAAAGAACAAACGGGCCAATGTGGGTGCTGAGGGTATTCCCGTACAAGGTATGAAGCGGGCCATTTTTGTGTAGGAGTCAACGATAACCCAGATCGTGTCGTAGCCTCGTCTGCGGGGTAGGTCAGTGATAAGGTCCATAGAGACCGTGTGCCAGGGCCTGGGCGGGACTGGTAGTGGTTGGAGCAGCCCCAGAGGCCGTCCCCTAGACGACTTGCACTGAGCGCATATTGAACAAGTGTTGACGTAGTTCTCTATGTCTCTCCTCATTGAAGGCCACCAGCACCACCGCTGTAGGAGTTCTAGAGTGCGTTTTTGCCCCGGGTGCCCGTTGACTGCAGCATCATGAGACCAAGCGAGTGCCTGATTGCGTGCATCGCTAGTTGGGAGAAATATTTTCCCTTGAATAAAAGGCAACCCCTCCTGTAGTTGAACATCCCACTCATTTAAGGCATGTGGGTGTTGGGAAACCCAGTATCTGATGGTGGTAAGCATAGGAGGGGATGGTGACCATACACAGATGACGTGGCCCTTTTCTAACAATGTGTCGGGAAATAGAGGTAACGATTCCCCCCCAGGAGACCGGGAAAGTGCATCCGCCTTGCCGTGGGAGAGACCCGGCCTATGTTTCACCACAAAATCAAATGCTGCAAAAAAGAGATGCCAGCGGACATGCCTGCTGTTTGTACACTTCAGCGTTGCTAGATCTTGCAGGTTCTTATGATCAGAATATACCACCGTCTGGTGTTTTGCCCCGATGAGGTGGTGTCGCCATGTCTGGAGGGCGTCCTTGATGGCTAACAGTTCCTTTTCGGTAACTGTATAGTGGGATTCGGCTGGAGTGAATTTCCGGGAATGATAGGCTACCGGATGGAGACGGCCTGTAGTTGGACAAGACTGGGAAAGAACTGCCCCTAATGCGAAAGAGGAGGCGTCTGCTTCTAGGATGAACGGGAGTTCTGGGTCTGGGTGTTGTAAGACCGGAGCCGAGGCAAACCTAGATTTAAGTGCCTCAAATGCCTTTTGGTGTTCGGGAGTCCAATTAAACGGAACAAGAGGGCTGGTCAAGGCTGTGAGGGGAGAAACAATGGCCGAGAAACCGGCGATAAAGCGTCGGTAAAAATTGGCGAAGCCAAGGAAAGACTGGAGCTGTTTAACATTGACCGGGGCAGGCCATTCCATGATGGCTCGAACTTTCGACGAATTCATGGAGAGACCCCCGGGGGTGATGTGAAAGCCCAGGAAATCCACCTCCTTCGAGTGAAACAAGCACTTCTCTGGTTTAGCAAATAAAGCATTGTTCTTGAGACGGGATAGGACTTCTCTGACATGCATGACATGTTCTTCCAAGGAGGACGAAAATATCAGTATGTCATCCAGATAGACAACAACATAGACATCAAGAATGTCAGAGAAGACTTCGTTGACGAAACGCTGGAAGGTGGCAGGGGCGTTACACAGCCCGAAAGGCATTACTGTATACTCATATAACCCTTGTCGGGAGCAGAACGCCGTCTTCCATTCGTCTCCATGGCGCATTCGGATCAAGTTGTTTGCCCCCCTTAGATCCAGCTTAGTGAAGATGGACGCACGTGTCAATCTATCAAGCAAGGTGGAGATAAGCGGGATGGGATACCTGTTCTTTATAGTGATGGCATTCAACCGTCTATAGTCTATGCATGGTCGTTGGTCACCCTCCTTTTTGGGCACAAAAAAGATAGGGCTGGCGGCTGGGGAACAAGAGGGACGAATGTGGCCTAACCGTAGGGCTTGTTGTATATAGTCCTTCAAAACGGTTTCTTCGGAATGGGATAATGAGTAAATCCTACCCTTTGGTATTGGCGCATCGGGAATCAAGTCAATGGGGCAGTCATAAGGCCTATGCGGAGGGAGACCCTCTGCCGTGGCTTTATCAAAAACCTGCAGATAATCGTGGTAGTCAGCAGGAATACCAGCTGTAACAGCCCCCACGGTATGTGTAGGTGTGGGTGGATCAACATCCTCAATTCGAGAAGAGGCCATGGCGCCAAGAATAGCGGCGGGAGAGGTGAGTCTCTCGGGTTCTGTTAAGCAGAAATGCTGACATACATCTGATTCAAACGTTACCTGCCCAGTGCCCCAATTGATCAAGGGGTTGTGTTGTCTTAACCAGGGTATGCCCAGTATGATACCAAACTGGGGCGTGGTGATAAGGTCGAAAGACATGGTTTCTTTATGGGTGTCCTGAATCACCACTTCTAGAGGGGCAGTCTGCTGTTTGATTGGACCAGACGAAAGGGAGGTGCCGTCAACCGATTGTACAGGCTCAGGATGTTTTTTCTGAACTAGGGGCAGATTGAGATGCTGGGCTAAAGTGATGTCAAGAAAACAGCCAGTGGCCCCTGAGTCAATCACGATGCGTACGGCATGCATGACCTCCCTAGAGGGTTTCAGCAGTGCCTGTACTACTATGGGTCTAATAGGGCCAAATACGGGTCCAGTGGGGGTCAATGAAGGGCTCGCCGGTACCCCCGATCTCAAGGACGAGCCTTCGGAAAACCCAGAGTTTTGTTTTTTGGCCGACGGGGACATTCTCTTACATAATGCCCACTAGTCCCACAGTAAAAACAGGCATTACTGGTTCTCCTGCGTTCCCGCTCAACTGAGGTTATAGGACTACGGATGCCACCAATTTGCATAGGTTCACCACCAGTGGCAGTTGAAGCGGGAGAGAGCTGGCCAGAAATAAACGTCTCTGCTTTACGCTCGGTTCTGCGAGCGTCCACCTGGAGAGTGAGATCAACAAGATCAGAGAAAACAGAAGGAAGGGATGGAACCACCGCAAGGGCGTCTTTCATGGGGTTGCATAACCCTCGATAATAGACAATCGCCTTTTTCTGCTCTGGCCAGGACGTTTCGGCTGCAAGCTGGTTGAAACGAGTGATGTACTCAATCAGAGAAAGCTTGCCCTGTGATAGTTCAAGGAGTTCCAGGTCTCGTGATTGGGCCTTATATCGGGTATCGAACACCTTCGCCATCTCGGACACTAGTAGTTCGAAATCATACAAAGCTGGATGGTCGTTCTCTAGTAACGGATTCGCCCAAGTAGCGGCTACACCGGATAAGTGGGACAGAAGAAAAGCGGCCTTGGTAACAGAGTCGGGGAAGGCCTGGGGTCTGCACAAAAAATGTAGTTTGCATTGGTTGATGAATGTGCGGTATTTGCGGGGATCGCCTTGGTAGCGTTCTGGAGCCGCCAGGGGAAGAGGGGTTGGGAGTAGAACAGGCATGGGAGTAGGAGGCAGAGTAGGGGCAGGCTGGAGTGGAGGGTCGGGATCCCCGAACTCAGCGTCAACAGGCAAAGGTTGGCGTGCGCTTTGTAAGGCGTCGAAGTGATGGTGAATGGCAGTGGTTGCGGCGGCCATGTCGGTCCTAAGGGCCGCGACAGCCTGCATTAGAGCGGTCACAGGGTCCCCGGCGGAGGCATCCATAATCAGCACGACCAAGCAGGCTTCACAGTCTGTTACGGAGTTGGTCTTGATGGTCGTGTAGATTAGTAAGCCTCCGTCCCCAAGTACCACACAGACAACGAGATATTCAGTGTCTGTGCAGTCTTTGAGGCCACAGGTTTTTTGTGAGCCGTCAGGTCTGGAACCGGGAACAGCCAGAAGGACCCCTGGAGCACTGCAAGGCAATAAGTGACTATCAAAACAATGTGCGTGTTGTACAATCAATACCCAGCAAGGAAAAGAGCACCGCTTACCTAGTGTATAGAAAATGACACCCTGATGGATAGTGGGGCCCTGGACGGGGCTTGGTGTGCGAGACTCTGTGGATGGGCGCACACCGAGGTTTGAGGCAATCCAGGTTATGCAGCCAGGCGAACGCCTTGCAGAGGCCGGTGGCCAAGAATACCAAAACACAACGAAATCCGTGAGGCAATCCAAATCCAAGTCTGAGGTCGTAAAAAATGCAAAGCCAAGGTTCAAAAGGTGCCAGAGGAGTAGACAAATCAATCCAGTAGACAAATCCGAGGTCGTGACAGAGTTCAAGCCAAAGTTCACAAATGCCAAGGGTTAGACAAAAGCAATCCAGTAGACAAAATCCGAGGTTGTACACAGATCGTAGGAGCAAGGTTCAAAACAAGGAACAAGAGCCGTACAGTACTGAAAGAGTTCAGCTGTGAAGCAACGCTTCCGTGTTCCTGGCCGCTTTTGAATCCTTGAGAGAAATCACGTGATGCGTGTCACGTGATGCGGAAGCGTTGTCGCCACGTGACTCCTGGCGGTGCTCGCCCCCTCACGTGATGCGTGATCGTGTTGGCCCTCTCACGTGACGCGAGGATCGTTGCAAACGATGTGGATTGTTACGGGCTGCCAGTGGGAGTCTCCATTGTGCTTTCCAGCGCTGGGATGGCCGGTAAACCCCTGGTCCAAACAGTGTCCTGTTATGGCGGGTAAGATGACGCAGTCTCCGACTGCCAGAGTGCATAAACGGGATCCCCTGATGGATTTTGGCAGAGACCGGGCGTGCGGAGGGAGCAGGGAGAGGGTGTGCGGGAGAAAGCGTGACAGAGCCCCCCCTCAAAGGCCCACGACCCCGTGGGCTAGATGGGTAGTCCCTATGAAAACGGGCAACCAGGGTCGGGGCGTGCACATCTCGGGAAGGGACCCAGGAGCGGTCCTCAGGGCCATAACCCACCCAATCCACAAGATACTGAAGACGACCCCTGAGGAAACGAGAACCCAAAATGGCACTGACCTCGTACTCGTCAGGAGAGGACACAGAAACAGGAGCAGGAGGGGCACTAAGTCGGGTAGGAGCAAGACAGGGTTTGAGGAGGGAGGTGTGGAAAACAGGGTGAATCCGCCAGGTAGGCGGAACTGAAAGGCGCAAGGCCACAGGATTCAGGACCTTAGCAATTTTGTAGGGACCAACAAAGCGGGGCAGCAGCTTGCGACAGCCAGGTATATGCAAATGGCGGGTCGAGAGCCAAACCCGGTCACCCACACAATATTTAGGAGCCGCCAGCCGCCTCCTATCTGCCTTGGTTTTCATCACCGCCTGGGCCTCGCGCAGGTGGGTAAGTGTTTGGGCATGGATCGCGACCAGGTCACGAGCGCAGGCGTCAGCAGCAGGAGTGGTGGAGGGGAAATCAGGAAGAGGAAGGGCACGAGGATGTTGGCCGTACAAGGAATAGAAAGGGGAGAAACCAGTAGACGAGTGCCAGGAATTGTTATAGGCAAACTCAGCTAGGTGGAGCAGGTTAAACCAGGAATCCTGGTACTGGAGGGTAAGACAGCGCAGATACTGTTCCAGGGCCTGGTTCACTCTCTCGGTCTGCCCATCACTTTCTGGATGATAGGCAGAGGAGAAGCGGGAATCGATACCCAAAAGGCCAGTGAGAGCACGCCAGAAACAAGACGTGAACTGGGACCCTCGGTCCGAAACAATGACCTGCGGGAGACCAAACAGACAGAAAACGGACTGAAAGAACAAACGGGCCAATGTGGGTGCTGAGGGTATTCCCGTACAAGGTATGAAGCGGGCCATTTTTGTGTAGGAGTCAACGATAACCCAGATCGTGTCGTAGCCTCGTCTGCGGGGTAGGTCAGTGATAAGGTCCATAGAGACCGTGTGCCAGGGCCTGGGCAGGACTGGTAGTGGTTGGAGCAGCCCCAGAGGCCGTCCCCTAGACGACTTGCACTGAGCGCATATTGAACAAGTGTTGACGTAGTTCTCTATGTCTCTCCTCATTGAAGGCCACCAGCACCACCGCTGTAGGAGTTCTAGAGTGCGTTTTTGCCCCGGGTGCCCGTTGACTGCAGCATCATGAGACCAAGCGAGTGCCTGATTGCGTGCATCGCTGGTTGGGAGAAATAGTTTCCCTTGAATAAAAGGCAACCCCTCCTGTAGTTGAACATCCCACTCATTTAAGGCATGTGGGTGTTGGGAAACCCAGTGTCTGATGGTGGTAAGCATAGGAGGGGATGGCGACCATACACAGATGACGTGGCCCTTTTCTAACAATGTGTCGGGAAATAGAGGTAACGATTCCCCCCCAGGAGACCGGGAAAGTGCATCCGCCTTGCCGTGGGAGAGACCCGGCCTATGTTTCACCACAAAATCAAATGCTGCAAAAAAGAGATGCCAGCGGACATGCCTGCTGTTTGTACACTTCAGCGTTGCTAGATCTTGCAGGTTCTTATGATCAGAATATACCACCGTCTGGTGTTTTGCCCCGATGAGGTGGTGTCGCCATGTCTGGAGGGCGTCCTTGATGGCTAACAGTTCCTTTTCGGTAACTGTATAGTGGGATTCGGCTGGAGTGAATTTCCGGGAATGATAGGCTACCGGATGGAGACGGCCTGTAGTTGGACAAGACTGGGAAAGAACTGCCCCTAATGCGAAAGAGGAGGCGTCTGCTTCTAGGATGAACGGGAGTTCTGGGTCTGGGTGTTGTAAGACCGGAGCCGAGGCAAACCTAGATTTAAGTGCCTCAAATGCCTTTTGGTGTTCGGGAGTCCAATTAAACGGAACAAGAGGGCTGGTCAAGGCTGTGAGGGGAGAAACAATGGCCGAGAAACCGGCGATAAAGCGTCGGTAAAAATTGGCGAAGCCAAGGAAAGACTGGAGCTGTTTAACATTGACCGGGGCAGGCCATTCCATGATGGCTCGAACTTTCGACGAATTCATGGAGAGACCCCCGGGGGTGATGTGAAAGCCCAGGAAATCCACCTCCTTCGAGTGAAACAAGCACTTCTCTGGTTTAGCAAATAAAGCATTGTTCTTGAGACGGGATAGGACTTCTCTGACATGCATGACATGTTCTTCCAAGGAGGACGAAAATATCAGTATGTCATCCAGATAGACAACAACATAGACATCAAGAATGTCAGAGAAGACTTCGTTGACGAAACGCTGGAAGGTGGCAGGGGCGTTACACAGCCCGAAAGGCATTACTGTATACTCATATAACCCTTGTCGGGAGCAGAACGCCGTCTTCCATTCGTCTCCATGGCGCATTCGGATCAAGTTGTATGCCCCCCTTAGATCCAGCTTAGTGAAGATGGACGCACGTGTCAATCTATCAAGCAAGGTGGAGATAAGCGGGATGGGATACCTGTTCTTTATAGTGATGGCATTCAACCGTCTATAGTCTATGCATGGTCGTTGGTCACCCTCCTTTTTGGGCACAAAAAAGATAGGGCTGGCGGCTGGGGAACAAGAGGGACGAATGTGGCCTAACCGTAGGGCTTGTTGTATATAGTCCTTCAAAACGGTTTCTTCGGAATGGGATAATGAGTAAATCCTACCCTTTGGTATTGGCGCATCGGGAATCAAGTCAATGGGGCAGTCATAAGGCCTATGCGGAGGGAGACCCTCTGCCGTGGCTTTATCAAAAACCTGCAGATAATCGTGGTAGTCAGCAGGAATACCAGCTGTAACAGCCCCCACGGTATGTGTAGGTGTGGGTGGATCAACATCCTCAATTCGAGAAGAGGCCATGGCGCCAAGAATAGCGGCGGGAGAGGTGAGTCTCTCGGGTTCTGTTAAGCAGAAATGCTGACATACATCTGATTCAAACGTTACCTGCCCAGTGCCCCAATTGATCAAGGGGTTGTGTTGTCTTAACCAGGGTATGCCCAGTATGATACCAAACTGGGGCGTGGTGATAAGGTCGAAAGACATGGTTTCTTTATGGGTGTCCTGAATCACCACTTCTAGAGGGGCAGTCTGCTGTTTGATTGGACCAGACGAAAGGGAGGTGCCGTCAACCGATTGTACAGGCTCAGGATGTTTTTTCTGAACTAGGGGCAGATTGAGATGCTGGGCTAAAGTGATGTCAAGAAAACAGCCAGTGGCCCCTGAGTCAATCACGATGCGTACGGCATGCATGACCTCCCTAGAGGGTTTCAGCAGTGCCTGTACTACTATGGGTCTAATAGGGCCAAATACGGGTCCAGTGGGGGTCAATGAAGGGCTCGCCGGTACCCCCGATCTCAAGGACGAGCCTTCGGAAAACCCAGAGTTTTGTTTTTTGGCCGACGGGGACATTCTCTTACATAATGCCCACTAGTCCCACAGTAAAAACAGGCATTACTGGTTCTCCTGCGTTCCCGCTCAACTGAGGTTATAGGACTACGGATGCCACCAATTTGCATAGGTTCACCACCAGTGGCAGTTGAAGCGGGAGAGAGCTGGCCAGAAATAAACGTCTCTGCTTTACGCTCGGTTCTGCGAGCGTCCACCTGGAGAGTGAGATCAACAAGATCAGAGAAAACAGAAGGAAGGGATGGAACCACCGCAAGGGCGTCTTTCATGGGGTTGCATAACCCTCGATAATAGACAATCGCCTTTTTCTGCTCTGGCCAGGACGTTTCGGCTGCAAGCTGGTTGAAACGAGTGATGTACTCAATCAGAGAAAGCTTGCCCTGTGATAGTTCAAGGAGTTCCAGGTCTCGTGATTGGGCCTTATATCGGGTATCGAACACCTTCGCCATCTCGGACACTAGTAGTTCGAAATCATACAAAGCTGGATGGTCGTTCTCTAGTAACGGATTCGCCCAAGTAGCGGCTACACCGGATAAGTGGGACAGAAGAAAAGCGGCCTTGGTAACGGAGTCGGGGAAGGCCTGGGGTCTGCACAAAAAATGTAGTTTGCATTGGTTGATGAATGTGCGGTATTTGCGGGGATCGCCTTGGTAGCGTTCTGGAGCCGCCAGGGGAAGAGGGGTTGGGAGTAGAACAGGCATGGGAGTAGGAGGCAGAGTAGGGGCAGGCTGGAGTGGAGGGTCGGGATCCCCGAACTCAGCGTCAACAGGCAAAGGTTGGCGTGCGCTTTGTAAGGCGTCGAAGCGATGGTGAATGGCAGTGGTTGCGGCGGCCATGTCGGTCCTAAGGGCCGCGACAGCCTGCATTAGAGCGGTCACAGGGTCCCCGGCGGAGGCATCCATAATCAGCACGACCAAGCAGGCTTCACAGTCTGTTACAGACTTGGTCTTGATGGTCGTGTAGATTAGTAAGCCTCCGTCCCCAAGTACCACACAGACAACGAGATATTCAGTGTCTGTGCAGTCTTTGAGGCCACAGGTTTTTTGTGAGCCGTCAGGTCTGGAACCGGGAACAGCCAGAAGGACCCCTGGAGCACTGCAAGGCAATAAGTGACTATCAAAACAATGTGCGTGTTGTACAATCAATACCCAGCAAGGAAAAGAGCACCGCTTACCTAGTGTATAGAAAATGACACCCTGATGGATAGTGGGGCCCTGGACGGGGCTTGGTGTGCGAGACTCTGTGGATGGGCGCACACCGAGGTTTGAGGCAATCCAGGTTATGCAGCCAGGCGAACGTCTTGCAGAGGCCGGTGGCCAAGAATACCAAAACACTACGAAATCCGTGAGGCAATCCAAATCCAAGTCCGAGGTCGTAAAAAATGCAAAGCCAAGGTTCAAAAGGTGCCAGAGGAGTAGACAAATCAATCCAGTAGACAAATCCGAGGTCGTGACAGAGTTCAAGCCAAAGTTCACAAATGCCAAGGGTTAGACAAAAGCAATCCAGTAGACAAAATCCGAGGTCGTACACAGATCGTAGGAGCAAGGTTCAAAACAAGGAACAAGAGCCGTACAGTACTGAAAGAGTTCAGCTGTGAAGCAACGCTTCCGTGTTCCTGGCCGCTTTTGAATCCTTGAGAGAAATCACGTGATGCGTGTCACGTGATGCGGAAGCGTTGTCGCCACGTGACTCCTGGCGGTGCTCGCCCCCTCACGTGATGCGTGATCGTGTTGGCCCTCTCACGTGATGCGAGGATCGTTGCAAACGATGTGGATTGTTACGGGCTGCCAGTGGGAGTCTCCATTGTGCTTTCCAGCGCTGGGATGGCCGGTAAACCCCTGGTCCAAACAGTGTCCTGTTATGGCGGGTAAGATGACGCAGTCTCCGACTGCCAGAGTGCATAAACGGGATCCCCTGATGGATTTTGGCAGAGACCGGGCGTGCGGAGGGAGCAGGGAGAAGGTGTGCGGGAGAAAGCGTGACAAAATCAAATAACGATTAAGAATCGTTACCCTCTGCCCCTGTTCCCTGAGCTTATCGACCAGGTGAAAGACGCTTGTGTGTACACCAAGTTAGATCTCCGAGGAGATTATCACCTGGTGCATATAAAAGAAGGCGACGAATGGAAGACTGCATTCCGCACCAAATTTGGGCTCTTTGAATATCAGGTGATGCCCTTCGGTTTGTGCAATGCACCTGCCGCCTTTCAGTACTTTATGAATGATGTTCTTCGGGAACTTATCGACGTCTGTGTCATTGTTTATATTGACGACATCCTGGTGTACTCTTCTTCAGAATCCGATCACAGAAAACATGTTAGGGCAGTTCTTGAGAAATTGCGCCAGCACAGACTATTTGCAAAGCTCGAAAAATGCGTTTTTCATACCACAGAAGTGGAGTTTCTCGGATTCATCCTGACACCTCAAGGAGTCCGAATGGACTCGTGAAAGGTGGACGCCATCCTCAAATGGCCATCTCCTAGATCGGTGAAGGGAGTTCAGAGCATGCTCGGCTTCGCCAATTTCTATCGAAGATTCATCCCGGAATTTTCCCGAACAGTCCAACCCATCACAGCTCTCCTAAAGAAAAACAAACGGACCACAGAAATTTACAGTATTTAAAGACAGCCAAAGCTCAATCTTCACGACAACTCCGATGGGCTCTATTCTTTGCAGAATTTGATTTTCTAATTACCTATCGCCCTGGCTGCAAGAATGGTAAAGCGGACGCCTTATCCCGGATTGGCATGGAAGAACCCAATTCGAGTTTAGAACCTGTGCCAATCATACCTGAACAAAGAATCTTAGGCCTAACTTCATTGCAAACTATTGAGGACATCCAAACGCAAGTAAAACAACTTCTAGACTCTTCAGCCTTACTGGAATGGAGTCAAAAGGGTCCTCATTACACCGTTAAGGATGACTTACCCTACTTCCAGGACCGGTTGTTTCTGCCTAGTAAAGAATTGCAAGAACTTGTTATTGCCCATCATCATGAATCATTAATGGAAGGACACCCTGGTATCGCTAAAACGGAGGAAAAAATCAAACGCCACTTCTGGTGGCCTTCTTGGAGAAAAGACATAAAGTGTTTTGTATTGTCTTGTGGAATTTGCGCCCAAAACAAGGGTCAAAAGAAAAGGCCAGCCGGCCTACTTCAACCCTTGGACATTCCACCGGCACCATGGCACACCTTGTCCATGGACTTTATAACTGACCTGCCTCCTTGTGCTGGTTACAACACTATCCTTGTAATTGTGGATCTATTCCCCAAAATGGCCCACTTTATCCCTTTAAAAGGTTTGCCTTCAGCTTCCACCTTGGCCAAGGAATTTCTGGAGAATATAGTTCGCATACATGGTTTCCCTTCCATACTAGTCTCGGATCGTGGAAGTCAATTTATCTCCCATTTTTGGAAGAAGTGGTGCCAACTAACACAAATAGATGTGCGGCTATCCACCAGCCACCACCCCCAGACCGACGGACAAACCGAGAGAACCAATCAGACTCTCGAGCAATATCTTCGGTGCATGTTACACCAATCCGAGTTAAATTGGAAAGACATCCTTTGGATCGCAGAATATGCATACAACAATTCAGTGCATTCTGGAACCGGACAAACTCCTTTTTATACTTTGTATGGTTACCATCCTCGGACCTCTGATCTAGATCCACCTCTGACCCTGGAAATGCACGCAGTAAATCATCTGCATTCCACAATAACCCGAGCCTTCAAAGAAGCTGCAATTCATTTACAGCAAGCCAAGAAAAAGTATAAAGAAAACGCTGATTTGCACCGAAGTAAAACTCCTCCTTACCAAGTAGGAGATCAGGTATGGCTAGCAACGAAACATTTACCCCTCAAGGGCCCGCGAACCTTCAATCCCAGATTCATAGGGCCTTATCCCATCAAGGCTATAATCAATCCCGTGGCCTTTAAACTGGATTTACCGTCTAACATGCGTATTCATCCAGTTTTTCATGCATCACTTTTGAAGCCAGTACAACCAGGGACCCGACTGTCCAAGCCTCCAGACCCAGTTCAAATTGAAGGGGAATTAGAATTCGAAGTTAAAGACATTTTAGACTCCAAGGTGTTAAAGTCCAAACTCTTCTATCTTGTTGACTGGAAGGGATATGGACCTCAGGAGAGATCGTGGGACCCTAGTAACCATGTTCACGCACCTCGATTAATACAAATGTTCCACCGGAGGTATCCGAACAAGCCAAAACCCCCGGAGGGAACAACCTTGGGAGGGGCCTTGAGGGGGGGTACTGTCATGATGCCTACCTCCAAGGAGCCAGGCCCGACCCAGCAACCCCAGAGGCAGGCATCATTTCCCCCAGGGAAGTGCCAGCGGGCCCAAGCTGGAGCCCTTTGGACACAATCCTGGCGCCTTAGGCGCCAGGCTCATGTTGGACCCCTGTCCTGGCGCCTTAGGCGCCAGGCTCATAAAGCTAGACATGTGTTCAAGTGTTTTAATGTGCACTTACCTGATGCAGACCATGCTGCTACATCCAGGCCCTCTTGAGGCCTGAATGGAACTACTTTACCTGTGGGACTACTTTCCCTGGGTGTGGTCGGGGAAGGATACATACCTGATCGGTGGAAGGATACATACCTGGAACTTCCTCCAAAGCTATTTAAACCACACCCGATCAGCAACTCACGCTTCGCGTTGTTATGCTCCTCGCAGCTGGACGCTCACCGTGTCAGCTCCTGCTTCTGGACTTCAGCCACGCCTGTCAGCATCCTGGGTCACCTGCTAAGAGAGAATTGGAGAGAAAGAAGACCTTACCTGCTAAAGCAGCATCACAGAGACATCACACCAACAATCCTGAAAGGGAAGACATCATTTTAAAAGCATTTCGCTTCGATCGCTGCAGCGCTGCATTTCACTCACCTTTCCTGGACACCTCCATCTTCAGCAGCGATCATCCAGATCCGCAGCCACTTCCCAGAGTCTAGAGAGAAAAAGACAAGAACACAAGGTGAGAGAAGGAAGGGAATAGGAAAAGCTCAGTTTCCTTCTAAGACTTACCTGTTGGGTAATTCCCATTTCATTTCGGGTCCTGCCGCTTCCTGGCATTCTGGACCCCGGCCCCTATGGGGAAAAAAGACAAAGACATTGAATGAGCGAATGCAAAGACATTACCCGAACGCTCATCCAGAACTTACCTGTCATTTACTGGAACTGCACGTTTCACTTCAGGTCGGCGCCATATCTCCGGCATTCCGAACCCCGGCCCCTAAGTGGAAAAAGACATAAGCGTTAGCGCTTGCTGCAATAAGACAATGAACATTATTATTAAGCTTGAACTTTTGAACTTGCTACAGAACTCTTACAGCGCCTTACCTGAATAGTCAAGCTTATTTGAACTCCCATCAAACCTCAATCCAGTGAAGTAACTGGGTTTCAACGCGCCCCTGCATCAGAAGCAGGATGGAGAGCTCATCCTTCCTGACCCTAAGGTGAGACTTCACAGGGAATCGAGGAAGGGTATCGTGGAGCGTTGGAAGGGAGTGGGAGGCTTGAGCATTATTCCGTCAGTAGGTAATACTCCCTTTTCACGCACAGGGGAATATTCCTGCGAGCCAGTGAGTCCATCTTCAGAGTCCTGCGCTTCACCATTGAAGAAGCATCAGCACTCGAAGCCAGACCTGCGCCTCTGTGGGAATCAGGTGAGTGTGACATAACCCCCCACAAATTCGGATTCATTGACTTTTGACACCTTAGGAACATCACTCATTACTCTATACACAGCGAAACGGCTGATACCCCCACCAGTAACTCATCTAAAGTGTCCCAGGGGCAGCATCACTTAGACTCCAACATGGCCGCCAGGAACAAAGCGAAAACAGCCACCATGGACTCATTTGTATCCGCCAAGTCAAAAACCCTTACACAGGCTCGCTCTTGTACCCCAGAGATTACCCACACGAGAGAGGGGGAAACCACAGATAACCACTCCCAAATATTGGAGACTATTGCTTCATTGAGGACACACATAGACTCTAAGATCGACAAATTTAAAATGGACATTCAACTCATGCGTCAGGACGCCCGCAAATTAACCGAGAGGGTGACAATCACCGAGACTTCAATAGAAGAAACGGCTGGGGCCACAGCATCCTTGAAGTCCAAGGTTGCAGACCTAGAGAAGAAAGTGGCTATCCTGGAGGAGAGGTCCGAGGAGGCCGAAGGTCGGGCTAGACGGGGCAAAATTAGGATCCTAGGAGTACCAAAAGGAAACGAAGGCCCAAACACTACAGCCTATGTAGAATCCTTGCTACAACAGGAGATTGGGGCCGGGAAACTGTCGCAGTGATTCGCGGTCGAAAGGGCCCACAGGTCCCTCCAGAAGGGGCCCCCACCTGGCTAATTTCCACGACCAATAATTGCTAAAATTCTAAACTTTCAAGATAGGGAAATTATCTTACGGCACTCCAGGGAAGAAGGCCCCATCGAACGTGGCGACTCTAAAATAACCATTTACCCTGATTACACTCAGAAAGTGCAGCGGGAGAGGAACTCTTTTGTCCTAGTAAAAGCAAGACTTTGACAACTAAACCTGAAATACAGGCTGCTCTACCCATCGCGCTTGAAAGTCATCTTCAACGGGCGTGCCATATTCCTAGAAAACCCAACGGCCGCCAACATGTGGCTGGAAGATAACAACCTTGCAGATGGTAAAGATGCTTCCCAGATGGAAGATTGAGGCTCTCAGACCGTCGGCATATGACACACGCTGCCATAAATGGCCAAAACAAGCACAAGCAACCGGACCTCAGAAGGTAATCCAACTAACAGTTAGCTACATAGAAACGTCCCTCATTCGGCCTCTCCGCCAGACACCAGCCCTATACCCCGCAGACAATCCGGGTCAGGCCAGCCACCTGCCCGACCCAGCTCGCGCCCGATACCCGGATGGATCTAGACGGCTCGAGAGCGCCCGAGCACCACAACGAAGATGTAGTCGCTGGGCGCACCAGTTCGAGTTTTGTTAACAGTTTTGTTAGTTATACAGTCTTCATACCACTCCGCTGAAGAAGCACGGGAGGGGTGCATGCTACAACTCGGGGGGCGAAGATTACTCCCGTCAACAGTCTCATAACCTCAGATTGGCATTAATACAGGCTTCGGAGGAGGAGCTGCCAGCCGGGCTCGAAATATTGATCCGATGGCGTCACAACTCAAAGTGATGACGTGGAATGTGAGAGGGATGAGCTCATACCTGAGCCAAAACCGAATACAGTCCTATCTCCGCAGGAAAAAGGTTTTGATTGCGATGTTGCAAGAGACGCATCTTACGGAAGACACCATGTCCAAATTAACAGATCGATGGGCTGGGATCGGGAGAGGATCCCCCTACTCTAAATACTCAAGGGGGGTGTTCACATGGGTGAACCCGAACGTGCCCTTCCAATTGCAAGGATTTGTGTCGGATAAAGAAGGAAGGTATGTAATAATGTGGGGCACTATCGAGCAGACTCCAATTTGCTTAGTCAATTCGTACTTCCCGCAACATGGAATACCATCACACCTTAGAGCAATATGCTCACGGATGGCACACCACCGAAATAGGACCTTTATATGGGGGGGGGGACTTCAACTCTGTCATTGATGGCCAGGTCAGCACCCCCCCCTCCAAGTAACCCCGCAGCATGCGCTCTGACAGAAACACTGCAACAACTCGACTTGGTGGATATTTGGAGGGAACACCATCCTGTTGAAAAGATCTATTCCTACTATTCAGCCCCGCACAAGATCCACACGAGAATCCATTATCTGTTCATCGACAGAGAACAAATACCATTGGCAGAAACCACGGCATATTTAGGAAGATCAATCTCAGACCACTCCCCACTGATCATGCAATGGCAATTAACGGGGCCTAGACCACCAATCCCCATGTGGAGGATGCCTACTGCGGCCCTCGCCGACCCTGAGTTCAGAGAGGACCGCGCTGAAAAACTAGTATAATACATTGTCATTAATAAAGGCTCAGTATCTACCTGGAGCACATTGTGGGAAGCCATGAAGGTGGTGGCTAGAGGAGAAATAATATCAAAAGCTGGAGGCACTCGCAGGCAATTGAGGACTGAACTCGAAGCACAAGAAGAAGAGATCTCCCGTCTAGAATCCACCTCAAGCATTACTCCAGAGGTCGAAATGAAGTTGAAGGAAGCCTGCGAGAAATGCCAATCTTCCTGGGACAGATTAGAGAAGTTTGACTTCGCAACACACACTACCAGGTCTCACAAGGAGTCCGACAAACCCGGCAGACTGCTGGCCTGGCTGTGTAAGCGTGAACGCCCCAGGCACCTCCCAACGGAGATACTGGACGAAAACGGGATACGTCACAAGACACAACTAGGAATTAATGAAGCGTTTGCCAAATTCTACTCCAGATTGTACTCCCATGACACACAAATAGACAGAGATGAAATTAAAGAAACACTGGATGAGATAGGCCTCCCCAAAATATCCAGCGAACAGAGAGAGGCACTGGAGATGGAAATCACAGCAGAAGACGTGACAGGAGCAATCAGATCGCTGGCCACCTGTAAGGCTCCCGGAAGTGACGGCCTCCCGCCTGAATTTTACAAAACATACGAATCCACCCTCACCCCAATCCTCCACGAGGTCTACCTACAGGCCTACGAATATGGGGTCTTAGCTAGCACTATGAAAGAGACAATAATTATTCCCATGCCCAAACCAAACAAACCACCCACTGACTGTGACTCTTATCGCCCTCTGGCCATGTTAAATTATGACAGCAAGATTCTCACCACTATACTGGCCAGCAGACTCGCTAGGGTGGTAGGGTCCCTAATCCACGAAGACCAGAATGGTGTTGTTCCAGGACGTAACACCACAGCCAACCTGAGAAGGCTTCAACACATTATGGCCGAAGCTTATGAGAATGAAGACCTAGCAGTACTATCATTCGATGCCATCAAGGCCTTTGATTCTATCTTCTGGGAGTGGATCGTCGAGGTGCTGAGAGGGTTCGGGTTTGGCGAGGGCTTTGTCAGATGGATCACAGTACTCTATAATTCTCCTGTGGCAAGAGCAAAAACCGGCAGAACAGTGTCTGAATCCTGGAAAATACAAAAGGGCACCAGACAAGGGTGCCCACTGTCGCCCATGCTATACATATTGGGCCTGGAGCCGATTGCCATATATTTTAGGAAACAGTTCTTTGACGCTGGCATCAAAGCGGGCAACGAACATAACATAATATCCCTATACGGGGACGATGTCCTTTTGTACTTGAAAGATCCCCAGGTCAACGCACCAATCACATTGGATGTACTGGACAACTATGCAAAATACTCTGGGATCAAATTCAGTAGACTGAAATCCTCTGCCTTTCCCTTGGCTAGGCTGAGAGGCCTAGAAGAAACTGACCTCGCGGACATTGGGATAAAGTGGCAACTCAACACGTTTCGGTACCTAGGAATTAATGTGAGCCACACCCCGATGCTCACACACAAGCACAACACGGAAGTAGCAATAACCAGCCTTCGCAGATCCATGAAATTTTGGTCTAGACTCCCACTTGCAATGGTAGGCAGAGCAGCAATCGTTCAGATGATAGTCCTCCCCCGATTTCTGTATTTCTTCGTCAACATATGCCACTACGTCAGACCGCCCTTCTTTAAGAAATTAGAGGCACTTATCAAGGACTTCCTATGGGGACCCACCAGGCATAAATTGACTTTGGCTACCCTATCCCTCCCATACAAGGAAGGGGGAATACAACTCAAAGACCTTCAGTTGTATTATCTTGCGGCACAGCTTAGCCACGTGACGAAGTGGCTCTCGGACGATCCATCAGCCGAGCTGGGACTATTGCGACAATCTCCCTCCAGAATATTCCCCAGGGAAACTCTTTGGAACCTTCTACGACAATCCCCAGATGCCCCCCTGATCGTCGAACTTGGTAGGCAGATTTTGACCAGAACCTGCTACATCAGGCAGGTGAAACACCCTTACTCTCCAGACAAACACATTCTGGTTGACGTGTGCAGAACAGAATTGGATCTCTCCACAGCTAGGAGGTGGGAGGGCTCCGGAATTTACACATGGGGGGATATGTTTGAGGAGGGCGAATTCAAGGATTTTGAGTCACTGCAGGCTAATGAAGGGCTATCAAGCGGCCACTTTCTCTGGTATCATCGGCTCAAACAAACCGCCAAGAAGATCTGGTGCAGCTGGCCGGAGGAACCCACCCCAGACCCACTGTTACAAGAGATGCACGACCTTATGGATGGCTGGAAACCGGTCTCTCGACTCTATAAGAGGCTCATCGACAAACTCAACCCCAAAAGTGCGACACTGAAGTCGAAATGAGAAATGGACCTTGAAGCTACGCTTACAGACAAGGAATGGGAAAGAACGTTACTATACCCCAAGAAGGTGTTGAGAAACTCCAGATTCGGTCAGATACAACTAAACGTCCTATATCGGACATATATGACCCCACAAAGGATGGCCTCCTTCAACAAACAAGCCTCCCCGGCTTGCCCATGGTGTGGGAACGACAAAGCTGATCTGATCCACATGTTCTGGACTTGCACCAGGACAATGGCGCTGTGGTCCAAAGTTAAACAGACCTGCACTGATGCCGGGATAAGCAGATATGAATGGACACCCGGGGGATGCTTATTAGGGGTCTACCCCAGACCAAGCAAATACAAACATGTTGTTAAGTTGATGGACATTGCATGTATCCTTGCAAAAAGAACTATGGCCATGGCATGGAAGATACCAGGGGGCCCTAGACATGAACGCTGGTTGAAAGAACTAGAGAGATGGACTGCAGCCGAAACCAGAGCCTGGCAAGATGGAATCATCTCTAGTGGAGACATTGCGAGTGGCACTCTAGACTCTTGGAAGGCCCTCCTGAGAGATATACACTTCAGTGCAGACCATAAACCCCCTTGATAAACCCCACTACTTTGCCATAACTGATCCCTCGCACTCGCCTAGACATGGTGATCTTCTTGACCGAGATCCCTCCCACTTCCCGTGATATCGGAACCCTATTTGCAGCCATGCCCATCTAAGTAAGAGGAACTGTTTCGCATGAAGACTGTTGTTGTTTATGTTTATTGTTTTAGTTAATTTTCTTGTATTTGTATGCATCCAATACAAATGCCAATAAAATATGTTTAAAAAAATAAATAATGTTGTTGTTGGTCAAAGTGCGCGCCATACACGACCCAACCGGCCAAAGTACCGGGACATCACTGAGGAGGAGTCTACCGCGACTCCCTCAAACGGGTTCCATATAAAACATCATCATGCCAATTCAAAGTAGCAACCTGGAACATTAGAGGAGGCAATATCCCAGCCAAGACACGTAAGATCCTGCAATTGCTCAGACGGCACAAGATAGAGGTGGCAATGATTCAAGAGACCCACCTTCTGCCTCAAAATGAACACCTCTGGGCCCGCAATGGGGGATGCCACCCCTACTTCTCTTCTTACTCATCCTACGCCAGGGGAGTCGCAATCCTCATTCACTCGTCGCTGTGTTTTCATTTGATCAAAACGGAAAGGGACAATGATGGAAGCGCACTCCTGGTCCAGGGGATTGTGGAGGGAGGGGAGGTGGTATTCGTCAATTCCTACGCCCCCAACAAGGATGGCGCAAACAACTTCGACTGGGTGCTTTCCCGCCTGGCACAAGTACGCAACGCAACCATAATCTGGGGTGGCGACCTGAATACACACCTCGACCCACAGAAAGACAAGTCACAGCCAACAACAGCGAACCCATCCAAGGCCAGCCTACAAGTGCAAGAGATCAGAGACTACACATATCACTCAAGCATCCATACAAGTTCTCGTATCGATTACCTGCTAGTCTCCGCATACAGCAATTGCCAATGGGGCAGCTGCCAAATACTCCCCAAAACATTCTCGGATCATGCCACTGTAATACTCGAATGCTGCCTGCCGGCTACTAGACCACGGCCTCCCCAATGGCGCTTTAAACCCAGATCACGGGCGGACTAAATTTTGCTACAGAACTACGCGAAATTAGCACCTTCCTTGAAATTAACCAGGGCACTGTCAACTCCGCAGGGGTGCTGTGGGAGTCACTCAAATGCTATGTAAGGGGCGTCTGTCTGGCCAAAGAAAACGGAATTCTGATAAGTATCCGACGAGAACTAGGCGCCAGCGAACCTCACCTGAAAGGCCTGGAAAATCAGCAAGCCATCAATAATTCAGACCACATCCAGGCAATGTTGAAAGAAGAACTTCTCAACTTCACAAACCTAGCGGAAAGCGAGTTAAAATTTCTGGGCCACAATCACAGAATTAGACAGTATGGCGAAGGCCAGAAACCTGGAGCCCTCCTTGCACGTCTCATAGCTGCAGATAGGAAGCCAACAAGGGTGGATAGTATACGATCACTGCAGGGAAACATACTACACAAAGAAGAAGACATAGTCGAAGTGTTCAGAGCATTCTACCAAGAGCTATACAGTGCCAGGCACCCAACAAACAACAAGGCGATTCAGAACTATCTCAATGACACAGAACTGTACTGGGTGGAGAGGGAACTCCGCGAGCCACTGAACGACCCCATTACACTAGATGAGATCCAAGAAGCAATAAAAAGGCTACCGCCATCCAAAGCCCCAGGACCCGACGGGTTAACCGGCGAGTTCTATACATTTTTCGCCCCAGCCACCATTCTCCTAAATGTCTTCGAAGAAGCGATCGAATCCGGCATCCTCCCACAAACACTAAGGGAAGCCAACGTAATTCTCCTGCACAAAAAAGACAAGCCTCCCGAAGAATGTAACTCCTACCGCCCAATATCACTAATCAATCTCGATAATAAAATCCTGGCAAAGATTCTCGCAAACAGACTACTCCCACTAATGCCCGCTTTGGTGCTTGCAGATCAGGCGAGATTCGTGCCTGGCCGCAACACAACATTTGGGATATGTAGAATGTTCGGGGTTCTTGAAGCACTGGACCCCGATCAGCAGGCAGTAGCGGTGCTGCTGGATGCTGAAAAGACGTTCGATTCTGTCGAGTGGCCCTTCTTGTTTGCTATGCTGCAGCAGCTCGGACTTGGGAAACAGTATATCAAGCTGGTCTCACTTCTCTATAATCAGCCCCATCAGCAATCACCCTCGGGTCGACTCGGTCGGCATATATAAATCTCCAACGCGGCACCAGGCAGGGATGCCCATTATCCGTCATGATATTCGCCCTCGTGATGGAGCCCCTAGCGGCTGGCCTCAGAGAACGTAAAATTTAAAGAGGGCTCAAAATAGGACCTCACCGTTTGATAATATCCGTCTATGCCAACGACATAGTCCTGTACATGCAAAACCCCAGCGAAAAACCTCAGCCCGATCATGCGTGAAATAATAAAGTTTGGGTCGGTACCAGGGTTGAAAATTAATCAAACCAAATCAATCGTATTCCCCTTAAACACTAAGACCAGAATATTTAAAGATGATTTCAACTTTCATTGGGAAAAAGCTCACCTTCGATACCTGGGAATCCTGATGTCCCTGAACCACCACGACATATTCAAAGACAACTACGAACGCACACTAAGGGAAAAGGTGAACAGGTGGAAAAACTCTCCCTTTCACCCTCTGGGGAAGAAATGAAAGAACATGTGACCTGATGTGAATCACGTGATACTATCGGCGTACAAACTGAAAACGTTGCTTCCCGGGGAGTGAACTAAACAGTCTCCATTGCGTGTAGAACGGTCTAGCCATTCTATATGCATAACTTGACTCCTGGAGGCATAGAGCCTTGGGAAGAGCCTTAACAGGAGTGGCAGGCGTGACAGTGCCATCCCCCAAAGGGACCGCCACACCCCTCCTGGTGGGGAAGCGATGCAACAAAACAGGAGCATGAATATTGGCTAAAGGTTCCCAGGACCTGTCCTCTGGACCGTATCCCTTACCATCAATTAGGTACTAAGGCCTACCAGAGCGCATTCTCATGTCCAAAATGGCCTTCACTTCATACTCATCAGAGCCTCTCACCGAAACGGCCAAAGGCCGGACAGGTAACCTAGTATTGGATAAGCATGGTTTGATGAGTGAGACATAAAAGACTGGATGCACACGCCAGTGAGTTGGCAGATCCAGTCGGATCACTGCAGGGTTTAACACATCGGTTACCTCATAAGGACCTATAAACCTTGGCAACAGCTTCTTCTTCCCGGGTATCTTCAGATTCTTTGTTGACAACCAGACTTTCATACCAGTCCAATAGAGCAGAGCCGGCGTCCATCTGGATAGAATTTTGACTGCTCTTCTGCTCTTGTTAGATGCCTGATCTTACTGGCTGCCGCAGGATTATCCATGGAAAGCTCCGGGTCTAGAGGGATAGAACAGGGATGCTGACCATGCAAGGCATAAAAGGGTGAAGTACCAATCAACAAGTGTAATGTGTTGTTATAGGCAAACTCACCCGATGGTAATATTGAAAGCCAAGTGGACTGAAACTGTAGACACAAACACCGTAGATATTGCTCCATGGTACTGTTAATCCTCTCTGTCTGTCCATCTGTCTGAGGATGGTACGAACTCGACATTCTGTCATCAATGAGTAACGCCAAGCTCAACGCCTTCCAAAAGCGTGAAGCAAATTGCGAGCCCCTGTCTGTGATAATGATGGAAGGCAGGCCAAAAAAACGGGAAACATTCTGCATAAATAAATCCGCTAAGGCAGGAGCAGTGGGCACCCCCATACATGGAACAAAAAGGACAAACTTAGTGAAGTAGTCTACCACCATCCACATGGTGTCAAAACCTTGAATCTGGGATAATTCCACTACAAAATCCATAGATATCATATGCCATGGTTTATGCGGCACCTGCAGAGGACGTAACAAACCCATTGGCTTGCCCTGGCTGTTCTTGCATTGTGTACAAATAGAGCAGGAAGAATCGTAATCAGTCACATCCTGTGACATGTAGGGCCACCAACACCATTGTTTGAGTAACTCCAGAGTTTTTTTCTGTCCTGGATGAGCTGCTACCATTGAATCATGTCCCCACTGAAGAGCTTTACTTCAGGTGTTTTCTGTTGGTAGGTACAGAACTCCTTGTATGAAAGGTAGACCGTTCTGTATGTCCAGTTCTTGTATCTCCTGTGGGTTCTGCAACACCCACTCCTGAATATCTTGTTTTAGTGACGGTTGAACTACATATCACATGGTCAGCCAGAACAGAACACTGATCCGGACGGGGCTCAATAGCGTCACTATTGATGCGAGACAGAGCATCAGCTTTGGCATGATACCTAGAAGGACGGTAGGTGATGTGGAAGTCAAATTGCGCAAAAAATAATGCCATCGGGCTTGGCGTATTGTAAGGCACTTCATGGTTTTGAATGCCTGTAAATTGCAGTGATCAGAATAAACCATCACCGGGTGCTTTGCTCCGAGATGATGATGCCTCCATGCTATAAACGCGTCCTTGACTGCAAGTAGTTCCTTTTGAGTAATGGTGTAATTTCGTTCATAAGGGGCTAATTTGCGAGAGAAAAAAGCAATGGGGTGCTCTTCCTTAGTGTCCAAGCATACCTGGGAGAGTATGGCTCTGATTGCGACACTGGAGGTGTCGGCTTCCACTATGAAAGGAATATCAGGATCTGGGTGTTGTAACGAACGCGGGAGCCGTGGTAAAAGCCTCTTTCAAAGCATCAAAGGAACCCTGCGGCTCGTTATTCCAACGAAACACTACTTTGGAGCTGGTCAAGGCCGTAAGAGGAGTCATCGTTCTAGAAAAAGACCAGATGAATCGACAGTGAAATTTGCAAACCCTAGGAAGGATTGCAGTGTTTTGATGTTATTAGGGATTGGCCAGTCTAATATGGCTTTGACCTTAGAACGACTCATCCTAACACTGTTACTGGTTATATCGTACCCCAGAAATTCCACCTCCTGCATGTGAAACACGCATTTTTCGGCCTTAACAAAGAGGTGGTTCTCCCGCAGTCTTTGTAGAACCATGGACACATGACCAACATGTTGTTGATACGAAGATGAATATATCAGTATGTCGTCCAAGTAGATGATGACAAACTGATCTAAGAAGTCACTGAAAATATTGTTCATAAAGAACTGAAAAGTGTCAGGGGCGTTACATAGGCCAAAAGGCATAACGAGATATTCAAAAAGGCCATACCGTGTCTTGAAAGCAGTCTTCCGCTCGTCGCCATCCCGGATGCAGATGACATTATACGCCCCGCGTAGATCCAACTTCGTGAAGATCGCCGAAGTACCCAGTTGATCCAACAGTACATTGATCAGCGGCAAAGGATACTTATTCTTTATGGTTACTGCGTTGAGTGCCCTATAATCTATACAGGGCCTCAGGTCCCCTTCCTTTTTAGGAACAAAAAACAATAGGGATGCAGCAGGTGACTGTGAAGGACGTATGAAGCCCATTTTTAGTGCTTTGTCAATATAGTCTTTCAGGACTACGTCTTCCTGTCATGTTAATGAGTATACACGACCTGTTGGTATCTTGGCACCGGGTAGTAATTCTATGGGACAATCATATTGCCTGTGGGGAGGCAATTGTTCTGCCATACCTTTGTCAAAGACGTCTTTGTATTCTGAGTATTTGTTAGGAAAGATTTCTTAATTATAGGTAATTTTCCTTCAATGTGGCAACCCCTAAACTTTTTGCTGTTGTTTTTCACCATGATCTAGACTTTGCCAGAGAAGCGCAGCCTTCTGCCGCACTCCTCTGTGCTTTCACTCCATTCTTACGGGGAAACTGACATGCCCTTAAAACAGTCAGTACCGGGAAACGTTGTTTTCCGTAGTTCTTTTATCATTTTGCAGCTTTCGCGCAACATGACACAAGAGGGCACTGTAAGCTAAGTTACTGCTCTCTTGGGTCTCTAGTCACTCTACAGGCCCTACTCTCTTTGGATTGTTAACAAACGGCGCAAGTGAATCACGGACGGGACTGGTGGCAGCGATTGTTTCTTTGTGTTTTGAGCTCCTTTTGGCTGTTTAAGTGTGTTTCTCGTGCTTAGCCCAAAATGGTGGCCTGGCTCCCAAAATGGCCAGACCACGAGGCTATTTGTCCTGCCTGCTGACCGTCTTGCCCCTTTCACCTTCCCCAGGTCGAGCCGACCCGGGGCCTTCCTTATTTGGGCATGTACTTTCCCGCGAAACACAGATGCTTTCGCTGGCTTCTACAGGCCTTGTGTGTGCCTCCAGGATGTGGGCTGGGATGTCTGGTCCCAATACACATCCTGGGGCCAGAGACTCTAGTGTGTCGTGAATGCCAGGGACCACCGTGGTCCGTGATAGGTCCACGTATGGTGCGAGTGTTTTGTGAGCAGATCTCCCATTGGGTCCTCTCCGTTTTGGCGCAAAGGGAACTCTGGATAAGTGGAGGCTGGAAACACCACTACCATGTCGATCTCCTGAGTTCTCACGAACGACGGATACAGGAGCCAAGTATCCTGCAACTAAGAGGCTGAACCGAGGAATCGATGGTGACCCGCTGAAGGACTGCTCCTCTGCACTACTGTCGCTCTCTGAAACCATTCTGCCTCTGATCGAACGAGAAGGCCTGTACTGGTACTTCAACCCTTTGGAATAGTGGGAACAACTATTCTCGGCATCTTCATCATCTCCTGCACGTAAGCCTTCGGAAGCGTCTCTGGGCCATTGTAAAGACTGGTAGGGAGTGTCTGTACTTCTGCTCCCTATATGGTAGAGGAGAGGCACAGAAGACCCCAGCCAAGATTCTCTATAAGGTAGCAATGGACGAGCAATCAAGGCCTAGCTTCTCAGTAGGTGATGCGGGCTGGTTCTTAAGTACAGTGTAGTCCCCGAACCCCGACAAAGGAATGTCCACACACTGTATTACTGAAAACACAGTCTTTATATAATTAATATTCAAAGGTATGTACACGATAACCATAAGGAACTTTGTACTCGGAAGTCAACAATGATAAATATATACAATTCTAAAGTGGTACCACTAATGTTATCGAATCTCATTAAAGTGCATCAACTATACGGTTAAAATGTCACACAGATTAATAACGAGGAAACCAGCAATAGAGATAGGCAGGAACGTAAGATGGTTGAAACAATAGGCAGAATGCTGGCCCCGTTACCTAGACACAGTTCTGTGTGGAGATCCCCCCACCTGGGCAACCTGTAAAATAAGATATATCGCACAAGCCCAGTCCATATGTTCAATAGTCTCACTTCTTCCTATTAAGGTTTTACCCCCCCAATGGAGTAGAGTTCTCCGACGATGCGTCGACCGATCCTTCTTGAGTGCCTCCCTTTCAGGCGGGAGCCACGGATCGTCGAGAGGTGTCGGAGAACTTGGCGTTCGGTGTCGGGGAATCGACGGCCCTTCTTCAGTGCCCTCCCTTTAAGGCAGGAGTCACGGGTCGTTGAACGTCCGACGGTGAACAGGGTGAACTATGGCAGGGAAGTGGTAGCTCCGTTCATAGCGGTGCTCGTCGACAGAGCGTTGGCGTCCTACAAGGAAGAGGCGTGCGGGGCACCTTAGTGACGATAGTTCTGGACCGCAAAGAGATGATGAAGAACTGTGGCCCAGCAAGGGCGTCGAGTCGTTGGCGTCTCTGTGGTCCTTAGGTGGCAGGAAACCCACCGGTGGATGCTCCTCGGCGCGTCAAAGGTCGGGCCTTCTCCAGCGGGAGACAAGCGGATGACGATGCAGGTGAGAGCGTCCGATGATCAATGGAAGTTCTTAGGCAAACGGGAGCACCGCGGCTCCGGTCGGCGACGGCGGTTGGCGACAGTGGCGGACAACAGTCCGAGTGCTTCTCCTTGGAGTTCCGCAGCAGTCCCCGTATCGGGTCGGCAGCCTGTCGAAGGTCTGTCTACCATGGAGCGTTGGCAAAGATCAGCTGTGCACGATGGTCCCTCGTAGCTCGGGAAGAGGGCGCCTTACCAGGTCCTCTCTGGGTTAGTCCTTGGAAACACAGCAGCTTTCAGATTGCGAAGGAGAGCAACAGCAATTCTTCTCGTCCAGCAGGGTTTCAAGGTCAAGCGTCAGTTACTCCAGTTACTCGTCGTAGTGGACTTCAGCTTCTGAACACCATTCCTAGCAGTGCGAGGTCCCCAGATATACTGTTGATCTCCCATTCATTCCGCTGGGTCACACTCAAGCATCCAATCACGACTAAGGGCATTCATGCAGGCAGGCAGCCAATCAGGCACACGAGGTATTCAGGCCATTCGCTTCTCTCCAGACACTCACAACAAGTTATGTGTATTGGGACAAGTACCGAGCCATTCAACACTCCAAGCTGCATTCATACCAGTTTCGGGCAGGGTTGTCTCAGTCATTCTGTCAACCACCAGATACTAGACACCCACAACACAGAATGCATATTCGTCACACACTCTATTCACCCAGGTCCCACCCACAGGAGGTACCCACAACATACATCACCGGGGAGGCTCCAGCTAGTCTGGCTGGGCCTTCACAACAACACCATAAATGGAATGTCCACGCAACAGAAAGTCAGGGGGAAGTGACAGAGTCAGGGATTCCCAGGACTTTGGGAAAACAAGGTAATGGGTAATAGAAAGCAAGAGGCCACAGGGGCCATCTTGTTTCCCATCAGGAATCAACTGATCCCAATGGCAGGGCCGCGGTATCCCAAAATGGAGGATACTCCGCACACCTGTCAAGTTCAGCATGGAGCTGCCACCAGCCCATACCCTGCTCTGCGGGCCACCCACATGTGCCCAAAAACATACACTAGGGGCACAGGGTTGTACCCCCACCCATGGGTTCCATAAGGGTATCCCACGGGTTCGTTCACCAAACCAAAAAGAGAGAGCTGCACCGCCAAGAGTCCCATCTGAACTCCTGCACGGAAAACACGACAGAAGACACAATAAAAAGCAGTAAAGGACAAGGATACGGAGGCCCTGTCCCTCTGATGCATTTCCAGCATCACAGCCATCCAGGGGACTGACCAGTCTACACAGGAGTCTTGCTCTGTAACCACCGTCAGGTTGTGTTGTATTCCGAGTCCTTAGCACTCTCACACGATTCGTACACTTGGCATTCCCAGGTCTGAAGTGAGAAGTGTACATTGGGCTGAAATACACACGGCCGCTCCGTTGCCCTGCTGTGGTAACAATCTGTGCGGGTTCACTGCGTTTGGGACATCCTCAACTCTAACTTCTGCTGCCGCGGAATTTACACAATGCTGAGAAGTCCCCTGCTCGTATCTGAACCTGCCAGCACTGAAACTGACGCGGAGAAGCCTGGGTCTGCCTGCATCGGGGACCTGTGAGTAGCAACGCTGGGAACTGGTCGCCCTCCTGCAGTAGCCCGTAGCTTTTCCTCGCTGTGTTAAACAGCACACCTTTTTCGCACTCGCGCTCTGCTTCTGCCTGCAAGTGGAGGCCGCGCTTGAGTAGCAGAGATCTGTTCGCCCTCCTTTGTTCACCCCTCTGAACTGCCTGACTTCCTTGAAGAGACTCCCCTTGGCCCATTGGCACCAGCGTGTGCAGGTACTTTTGAGCACAAGGCTCCACTCTTCGTAGGGTTCAAACTTCCTTCTAGTTAGGTGGCCTCTGAAGGCGAACTGGGTCTAACGATTACTTGCACTGCCTGTTTTCCTCCCCATCTAGGTGGTCTGCATATTTCGTGCTTCGAACTCTTTAGACCCTTCGGTAATTGTATATATATTGTATTTGATTGTGATGTGTTGGTTTACTTGAGTTTTATCGTGATTCTTTGCTATGGTCAATATTACAAAGGCCTTGTAATAAATGTGTCTATATTTTTATTATAACACCTGCTTGGAGTCATTTGTAAGCGTCCTTGCTTTGTGTGCTCATTGTGGGCTTTCAGTTACCCTCACCCCTCTTGAGACCTAGTCTTGACCGCCGCGATCGCTACCTTGATTGGTCTGGCTTGTCCAGAGGTTACCCTGTTCCAAGAAACGAGGCTGGCCTTCTGAACCTCTGCCCCTCCAGGACAGAATTCAGAAATCCATTTTAACAAATTGGTGGCAGCGGTGGGATACGACTGAAGGTATCCAGTGTTTTGCACGAGCGAAGGCATTTCAAGTTATTCCTACCAGGACACGTAGTGAATTGTCGTAGCAAAACTTTTAAAAGGCCATAGTCCTATCTAACAGTATGGAAACAAATACCTTGTTAACTTTAAATGCTTCTAAATCTGAAACATTGAAAAAGATGTGTGCAGAGAGAGGTGTCTCCTCTCAAGGCACCAAGTTGGATATGATCCAAAGAATCGTGGCGTGGCAAGAAGCGCAGCTTTACGCTATAACTTCTGAGGACAGTGCGAAGGAGGTGAGGCTGCTCTCACTGGCAGAACCGACGGTTCTGCCGCTGCACTGGTCCACCGCGACCACGAGGACAGGGAGGATGAGATGTCTAATGTTTCCTCTGCCAGTGTCGATGGGGAGGCCATGCTTGAATTCAAGAAGCAAGAACTGCTGTTTAGGCAGAAGGAGCTTGATTTCAGTATGGCCAAGCTAAAAATCGAACAGGCAGAAAAACAGAAAGACAGGGATCACCAGTTGGAACTGGCCAAGCTTCAGGTTGCAAATAGATCCAAGGGTCCTGGACATGGGTCTGGGGCCTCCTGGGTATCACTGGTCAGGCTCTGGCTTGGCTGACCTCTTTTCTCTCCAATCGACCCTCCCAGGTCCAACTGGGGTCCTTCCTCTCTGACATCTTTTTCTCCACCTGTGGTGTCCCCCAGGGATCTAATCTTTCCCCCTGGCTGTTCAACCAGTATCTGGCACTCCTTGCCCACCGCATCGCCGCTCTCTGCCCCAACTTTCAGTGCTATGCGGACGATACCCAGCTCATTTTCAGGCTACCCTTGGCCTCCTCCTCTCCTTCCCTCATCTCTGCTCTGACTGTCTGTCTGCTATCCAGGAATGGTGTGCCGCCAATGACCTCTGCCTTAATGCCAGTAAGACTGAGATTCTACTCATCGGCACACCCACCCCCTCCTTCCCTGCAGCTCTCTGGCCGGCCTCTCTTGGCCCCTTTCAAGCTCCTACCTGCAAGGGAAAAAACCTCGGGATTATCTTCGACTCCACACTCTCCTTCTCTCCTCATATATCTGACGTCTCTAAGAAGTCACACTACCAGCTGCACCTCCTCAGAGGTATTCTTCCCTTCCTCTCCTTCCCCCAGAAGCTCACTGTCTCCCGAGCCCTGGTTCTCTCAAAGCTGGACTACTGTAACAGCCTCTATCTTAATCTGCCTGCCTCCACTCTCCGCCCTCTGCAACTCATCCAGAACAGAACTGCGAGACTTGTCCTTGGCCTCAAGCCCAGGGACCGTATCTCTCCAGGACTGAAATCTCTACACTGGCTCCCAGTGGCTGCGAGGACAAAGTTCAAAACCCTCTGCATTGTCCACAAGGCCTTCTGGGGCCTGGGTCCTAAATACCTTCAACTCTCTCTTCCTAAATATCTTCCTTCCCGAGCCCTTCGCTCATCCATCTCCAACTCCCTCAGGGTCAGCTGCTTCTCGAAGCTACGAGCTGGGGGTAGATCTCTCTCCACGGTAGGGGCCTCCCTCTGGAACAGCCTTCCTGCCTCCCTGAAACTTGAGGAGAACCATCTCCGGTTCCGGAAGCACCTCAAACCTTCCTCTTTGCTTCTGCTTTCTCACTCCCTCTCCCCTGCTAATTCTTCGCTGAAACTGCACTGAATCTGCAACTGGGCCACTCTCACCGACCCCGGTCCTGGGCCCAGCCACTCTCCACTTGGGTTACCAGACATTTGGTCGAAAAAAATTGGTCGACCAGGCAAATGGTCGAACCAATTTGGTCGAAAACCAAATGGTCGAATTTTTTAATTTTTTTATTTTCACCTTTTTTTTTTTTTTTTGGGGGGGTCCCCCCCAACCCCCTTTTTTCTAAAAACCCATTTTTGTAAAAAACGAAAACCCGAAAAATAAATATATAATTAAAAAAAAAAATTCGACCATATGGTTTTCGACCAAATTGCGTCGACCAAATGTCATTCGACCAGTTTTAGGTCGACCAAATGTCTGGACACCCTCCACTTGCACTGCCTCCCTGGCAACCCCTGCACTGCAGGACTGTCTCTGTATCCCTACAGCCCCCCCTTCCCAGCACTTGTCTGCACTTACCTTGCACTTGCCACCAGCTGGCCCTCTTTATTTATTTATTTTATTTTATTCTACTTACCTTGTACTGCACTTCCCCCCTCCCCTTCCCCATGCACTTTCTCCCTTCGCCCTACCCCTGCACTTGCGCGATCTGAATGACACCTGGCCTATTAGGATCGTTGTCTGTCTTCCCCTTGTTCCCCCCTCCCTGCCTCGTCGCGCCTTGAAATACTTGTGTATAGGCGCGTTACAAATGCCATATCATATCATATCATATCATACCCTCTCATCCACGGTTTCCAAAAGATCTGCTCAGTGTGTATGAGGAAAAGAATGACATTATGGACTGGCTGAATACGTTTGAGTATGCATGTGAAGTTCAATAAGTTGACAATGCTGATAAGATTGCCTGGTTACTCAGCAGACTGCCCCATTGTGGCTGCAGTGCCATTATGGAAATGTCAAAGGCTGAGCGAGCGGATTTTGCAATGTTGAAGAAAACTTTAATTCTAAAGTTTGGAAAGACTCCTGCCCAATATTTAAAACGATTCCGAGAGCCTAAGAAAAAAGAAGGTGGTACTTGGGTATCTTATGTAACCGAATCCTTAAAAAACTTGACTGGCTGGGTCGAAGGTTATAAGGTTTCTACCTTTGAAGGCATGATAAGTCTTGTCATGCTGGAACATATTTTTGCATCTTCTTCCCTGGAGCTTAAGCAGCATTTGGCGGAATCTAAGGAGATAGATCCAAACAAGCTTGCCATTGCAGCAGATTTATGGGTGTCACATCGAGTGTCCCATAAGGACAAAACTCATCCTGGTAAGCAGGAGGAAGGGAAAAAGTCCAAAGATAAGGAGGGTGGAGAATCTGATAAATCTTCTTCTCAAAAGGCCCACAAAAAGAAAAATAAGGGTAAGACACAAGAGAACTCACAGGGTAGTGGAGGTCAGCCTCCGAAACAGAACTCTGGTTACAATAAGCCTCCCTATGTAAACAGACCCAATGGATCTTGTTTTGCTTGTGGAGCAACTGACCACGTGAAGGGGGATCCCCGGTGTAAGCTTAAACCTTTGGGGGTCCACTCCGCTAATCTGGCCTTCTCCTCCTACGAGGAAGAAGAGATTACAAGAGCATCCTTCTCCTCAGACTCCTTCCCCAGTGGGATACAAGCTGAGGTAGTTTTAGTTTCCCTGGGTTCCTGGGAGCCTAAAGTCGCAGAGGCTTATGCTAGGATTCCAGATAATACCAAGCACTACTTTAAAGACAGTGTGCTGATCAATGGAGTAGATACTCCAGCTCTTAGGGATAGTGGGTGCAGTCGAACTGTAGTGGATTCTACCTTGGTAGACTCAGAGGAAGTTGCCAGAGCTACTCTGGTGCCCACTAAGTTGGCTGACGGCCCACTCGCATGTTTCCAGTAATACCTGTAAATCTTACTTTAAATGGTACAGCAGTCAGGATTCCAGTGAGCATTCAGAGAAACGTCCCAGGAAAGGTCTTGTTGGGCAGCGATCTCAGAGCTTTAGGGCTCGTAGGAGACAATGCTGACAGACCCTGTACACGGTCTCAAACACAGGCAGCATTGGCCAAGACCAATACGCTGCCCCAGCCAAAGGGGAAACCTAAGGCTAAAGGAGTACGAAAATCAAAACGAGGGAAAGAAAATATTCCCCCGAACTCACCTACCACTGCGGTGGAGGAAGTTGGTCAATCGCCCGGGCCTGACGAGGAGGTCGCGATACCTGAAGTATTTGACCCCAATGACCATCCTGAACTAAAAGACTTGTTAGTAGAAGGTGGCCCTGACAGGGAAGAATTCAGTAGAGGCCAACGTGAGTGCCCATCTCTGGAAGGCCTAAGGAGACAGGCCTGCTCCCAGCTTGAGGGTGAACCTCCTGGGAAGCATCAGATTTATTGGGAAGGTGGACTCCTGTATAGTGAGCCCACAGAGTCTACAGAAGGAGACCATAGGAGGTTGGTGGTTCCCCTTGCTGTAAGACCCTTCCTCCTGCAGCTGGCGCATGAAGTGCCCCTTGCTGGTCACCTTGGTATTAAGAGGACCAAGCAAAGGTTATCCATGCACTTCTACTGGCCCAAGATGGGGGTGCAAGTAGAAAGTCACTGCAGGAGTTGTGCCTCCTGCCAGTTATCTGCCAGTTAGTGGCCAAACAATCCAAGCTCCATTGGTACCACTCCCAGTTGTGGGAATACCTGTTAAAGACTGCGTCACAAGGACGTTGCGTACCTGTTCATCCAGTTGAGGACCTTGAAGAAGATGCCAGGCTGTCAGGAATCCTGCGGAAATGTGGTTGATGACGCGGGAAACCAGCCCAGCTCCCGCCCGAGTGGAAACCGGGTTGGAGGTGAACCAGCTCCCAACGCCACGGGTGCGCTCTCCCCTGATTAGCGTGGCGTCAGGACAGTGCAAGCACTGACAGGGGGAGCCTTTCCAGAATACGGTACTGAGTCCCCAGGAAGACTGGATCCGGAAGATGGAAGTCCTAAGGATCAGGTCTCAGTAGAAGTTGTAGAAGGCTGGATCCGGCAGAGGTAGGTAGAGGTTGCCTCACAAGAAAGGAACCAAGGCAAAGGGAGGCAGAGCGGGCAGGCAGACAAGGTACTGAAGGGCGAGGGCCAACTAAAAGGAACAGGAGGGGAACCACCCCAACTCAGAAGGAAAGGAAAAGGGAGCCCCAACCACAGGACAAGGAGAAGGGAGGAAATGACAACACAACCACGGGGTGTACCAGGAGTGTACCAGGAACAAGGAAGAACAGGAATCAGGTAACAGGTAAGGAATGCACAAGGTACCGGCGAGGAACACGATCCAATTCAAACCGCGCTGAGACGCGGTTTGAATGAATGGCCGGGCTCCTTAAATAGGGCTACCAACACCTGGGAGGCTTGGAACGCAAGCCGTGCTGTCTCCCAGGCGTTGGTTAGCCTGGAGAGAGGCGTGGACTGCAAGGCTGTCCAAACCGAGTGCCCCGTGCAGTGCGCATGCGCAGATTGCGAAACGGCCGCCTGCGCATGCGCAGACCAGCATGCCCAGGGAACCCGGAAGCGCCCGAGGACCAGGACAACCCTGGAGCTCCAAGCGAAAGCGCGGGTACATCCTCCAGGATGGGGCGCGCCGCTTCAGGTAAGTGAACCCCAAGGCGGGCGGCGTGACAATACCATTCGAAAGGGTAGGGATCGACATCGTTGGTCCCCTTGACCCGCAGACATCCTCAGGCAATAGGTTTATCTTGGTGCTAGTCAATGATGCTACCAGATATCCTGAGGCCATCCCATTGAAAACTGTAACTGCCAAGTCAGTTGCAAAAGCGTTACTTGGTATCTTTACTAGGGTTGGCTTCCCTAAAGAAGTTGTGTCTTTATGTCAAAGTATAGCTATGTGGAAAGAATGTGGGGTCACCTACAAGTTCTCTTCTGCATATCACCCCCAGACCAATGGTCTGGTGGAACGTTTCAACAGAACGTTAAAGAGCATGATTGGGGCTCTGGAAGAACCTCAGAGAAGAAAATGGGATCTTCTTTTACCATACTTACTGTTTGCCTACCGAGAGGTACCACGGGAGGGTGTTGGCTTCAGCCCCTTCGAACTTCTGTTTGGTCACCCTGTGCGGGGAGCCTTAGCCATAGTCAAGGAGGGAAGGGAGATGCCCACTCCCCCTATTACTACCAACGTAGTCGACTATGTGCTAGGGCTCAGAAAACGGATGGTACTTCTGATGGGTCTGGCTAGTGACAAGTTGAAGGCAGGACAAGTGCTGGTGAAACATTGGTATGACCAGAAAGCTTCCCTCATCAACTTTACACCTGGTCAGCAAGTCCTGATCATGAATCCCATAAGGCCTAGAACTTTACAGGACAAATGGTCAGGCCCTTACACAGTGGTGGAGCCCCTGGGTGAGGTTACCTATTTAGTGGACCTTGGAAGGCCTGGACAGGCTCCAAAAGTGTTCCACGTAAATAGGCTGAAGGCTTTCGTCCCAAGAGTCGAAATCGCAGCACTGCTACTGGCTTCAGATGTTGAGGAAGAGGAGTCTGAACCTCTCCCCGACCTGTTCCAAAGCAGTCCTTCAGATAGCTCCTTTGAGGGTGTCCGAGTGGCCCCTCATGTGACTTCTGATCAGCAGGCTGAGGTGAAAAGTTTGCTTAGGCACTTTTCCCCCCTGTTTTCACAGTCCCCTGGTTTGACACCTTGGTGCAAACATAACATAGACACAGGAGACAGCGTTCCTACCAAAAGTAGAGGATACAGGATGTCAGACAAAGTACGGTCTTACATTAAGACAGAGGTCAACAAAATGTTAGATCTTGGGGTGATTGAACCCTCTAGTAGTCCTTGGTCCAGCCCTGTGGCTTGGTTCCAAAAGCAGGCACTTCTGAATTGAGGTTCTGCGTGGGTTACAGGGCTCTGAATGCTGTCACCAAGACAGATGCACACCCCTTGCCTCAAACAGATGAGCTGGTGGATACCTTTGGTGCCTCCAAGTACCTCAGCACGTTTGACCTCACTGCGGGCTATTGGCAAATAGCCTTAGCAGAACATGCCAAGGTGAAGACATCGTTTTCCACTCCAGACGGTCTTTACCAATTCAGGGTAATGCCATTCGGATTAAAGAATGCACCTGCCACTTTCCAGAGGCTTGTGAATCATGTGTTGAATGGGTTGGATGAATTCTGTCTTGCATATCTGGATGATATAGCAGGTTTCAGTGCCACCTGGGAAGACCATGTGAAACACCTCGGGATTGTGCTCCAGGCTCTTCAGAAAACACACTTGACCATAAAGGCTAGTAAATGCCAGATTGGACAAGGCTCAGTGGTTTACCTTGGACATGAAGTAGGTGGAGGGAGGATACATCCTCTTCCCAGTAAAGTACAAGCAGTACAAGACTGGCCTACCCCCACTACACAGACCCAAGTGAGAGCCTTCTTAGGACTCACGGGGTATTACCGCAACTTCATGGCAGACTATGGCACCATAGCTGCCCCTCTGATTGCCCTCACCACTCCGAAGAAACCCAAGAAGGTAACTTGGACCGACGAGTGTGAGAAGGCCTTCAACGGCTTAAAAGACTCCTTGTGCCAGGCCCCTGTTCTCAGGGCCCCTGATTATCAAAGACCTTTTATTGTGCAGACAGATGCCTCTGACACTGGGATAGGAGCTGTACTATCACAAGTAGATGAGAAGGGTAAGGAACACCCTATTGGTTTCATTAGTCGCCATCTTACGGACAGAGAGCTCAGATGGTCCACAGTGGAGAAAGAATGTTTCTCTGTTGTGTGGGCCCTACGGAAGCTGAGGCCCTACCTCTATGGGACCCACTTCACTGTGCAAACTGACCATAAGCCCTTAAAGTGGCTGATGAACATGAAGGGAGAGAATCCAAAGTTGCTTAGGTGGTCCATAAGTCTACAGGGCTTTGACTTCACTATTGAGCATAGGCCAGGTGTCCAACATAGCGATGCTGATGGGTTGTCCAGAATGTTTAACCGACCTGAACAAGAGACTCATCCAGGGGTGGATTAGTTCCCCCTGTCCATAGTCTGGGAGGGTGAGTGTTAGGAAAGATTTCTTAATTATAGGTAATTTTCCTTCCATGTGGAAACCCCTAAACTTTTTGCTGTTGTTTTTCACCATTATCTAGACTTTGCCAGAGAAGCGCGGCCTTCTGCTGCACTCCTCTGGGCTTTCGCTCCATTCTTACGGGGAAACGGACATGCCCTTAAGACAGTCAGTACCGGGAAACGTTGTTTTCCCTAGTTCTTTTATCATGTTGCAGCTTTCGCGCAACATGACACAAGAGGGCACTGTAAGCTACGTTACTGCTCTCTTGGGTCTCTAGTCACTCTACAGGCCCTAGACACTCTCTTTGGATTGTTAACGAACGGTGCAAGTGAATCACGGACAGGACTGGTGGCAGCGATCGTTTGTTTGTGTTTTGAGCTCCTTTTGGCTGTTTAAGTGTGTTTCTCGTGCTTAGCCCAAAATGGTGGCCTGGCTCCCAAAATTGCCAGACCACGAGGCTATTTGTCCTGCCCGCTGACCGTCTTGCCCCTTTCACCTTCCCCAGGTCGAGCCGACCCGGGGCCTTCCTTATTTGGGCATGTACTTTCCCGCGAAACACAGATGCTTTTGCGGGCTTCTACAGGCCTTGTGTGTGCCTCCAGGATGTGGGCTGCGATGTCTGGTCCCAATACACATCCTGGGGGCCAGAGACTCTAGTGTGTCGTGAATGCCAGGGACCACCGTGGTCCGTGATAGGTCCACGTATGGTGTGAGTGTTTTGTGAGCAGATCTCCCATTGGGTCCTCTCCGTTTTGGCGCAAAGGGAACTCTGGATAAGTGGAGGCTGGAAACACCACTACCATGTCGATCTCCTGAGTTCTCACGAACGACGGATACAGGAGCCAAGTATCCTGCAACTAAGAGGCTGAACCGAGGAATCGATGGTGACCCGCTGAAGGACTGTTCCTCTGCACTGCTGTCACTCTCTGAAACCATTCTGCCTCTGATCGAACGAGAAGGCCTGTACTGGTACTTCAACCCTTTGGAATAGTGGGAACAACTATTCTCGGCATCTTCATCATCTCCTGCACGTAAGCCTTCGGAAGCGTCTCTGGGCCATTGTAAAGACTGGTAGGGAGTGTCTGTACTTCTGCTCCCTATATGGTAGAGGAGAGGCACAGAAGACCCCAGCCAAGATTCTCTATAAGGTAGCAATGGACGAGCAATCAAGGCCTAGCTTCTCAGTAGGTGATGCGGGCTGGTTCTTAAGTACAGTGTAGTCCCCGAACCCCGACAAAGGAATGTCCACACACTGTATTACTGAAAACACAGTCTTTATATAATTAATATTCAAAGGTATGTACACGATAACCATAAGGCACTTTGTACTCGGAAGTCAACAATGATAAATATATACAATTCTAAAGTGGTACCACTAATGTTATCGAATCTCATTAAAGTGCATCAACTATACGGTTAAAATGTCACACAGATTAATAATGAGGAAACCAGCAATAGAGATAGGCAGGAACGTAAGATGGTTGAAACAATAGGCAGAATGCTGGCCCCGTTACCTAGACACAGTTCTGTGTGGAGATCCCCCCACCTGGGCAACCTGTAAAATAAGATATATCGCACAAGCCCAGTCCATATGTTCAATAGTCTCACTTCTTCCTATTAAGGTTTTACCCCCCCAATGGAGTAGAGTTCTCCGACGATGCGTAGACCGATCCTTCTTGAGTGCCTCCCTTTCAGGCGGGAGCCACGGATCGTCGAGAGGTGTCGGAGAACTTGGCGTTCGGTGTCGGGGAATCGACGGCCCTTCTTGAGTGCCCTCCCTTTAAGGCAGGAGTCACGGGCCGTTGAACGTCCGACGGTGAACAGGGTGAACTATGGCAGGGAAGTGGTAGCTTCGTTCCTAGCGGTGCTCGTCGACAGAGCGTTGGCGTCCTACAAGGAAGAGTTGTGCGGGGCACCTTAGTGACGATAGTTCTGGACCGCAAAGAGTTGATGAAGAACTGTGGCCCAGCAAGGGCGTCGAGTCGTTGGCGTCTCTGTGGTCCTTAGGTGGCAGGAAACCCACCGGTGGATGCTCCTCGGCGCGTCAAAGGTCGGGCCTTCTCCAGCGGGAGACAAGCGGATGACGATGCAGGTGAGAGCGTCCGATGATCAATGGAAGTTCTTAGGCAAACGGGAGCACCGCGGCTCCGGTCGGCGACGGCGGTTGGCGACAGTGGCGGACAACAGTCCGAGTGCTTCTCCTTGGAGTTCCGCAGCAGTCCCCGTATCGGGTCGGCAGCCTGTCGAAGGTCTGTCTACCATGGAGCGTTGGCAAAGATCAGCTGTGCACGATGGTCCCTCGTAGCTCGGGAAGAGGGCGCCTTACCAGGTCCTCTCTGGGTTAGTCCTTGGAAACACAGCAGCTTTCAGATTGCGAAGGAGAGCAACAGCAATTCTTCTCGTCCAGCAGGGTTTCAAGGTCAAGCGTCAGTTACTCCAGTTACTCGTCGTAGTGGACTTCAGCTTCTGAACACCATTCCTAGCAGTGCGAGGTCCCCAGATATACTGTTGATCTCCCATTCATTCCGCTGGGTCACACTCAAGCATCCAATCACGACTAAGGGCATTCATGCAGGCAGGCAGCCAATCAGGCACACGAGGTATTCAGGCCATTCGCTTCTCTCCAGACACTCACAACAAGTTATGTGTATTGGGACAAGTACCAAGCCATTCAACACTCCAAGCTGCATTCATACCAGTTTCGGGCAGGGTTGTCTCAGTCATTCTGTCAACCACCAGATACTAGACACCCACAACACAGAATGCATATTCGTCACACACTCTATTCACCCAGGTCCCACCCACAGGAGGTACCCACAACATACATCACCGGGGAGGCTCCAGCTAGTCTGGCTGGGCCTTCACAACAACACCATAAATGGAATGTCCACGCAACAGAAAGTCAGGGGGAAGTGACAGAGTCAGGGATTCCCAGGACTTTGGGAAAACAAGGTAATGGGTAATAGAAAGCAAGAGGCCACAGGGGCCATCTTGTTTCCCATCAGGAATCAACTGATCCCAATGGCAGGGCCGCGGTATCCCAAAATGGAGGATACTCCGCACACCTGTCAAGTTCAGCATGGAGCTGCCACCAGCCCATACCCTGCTCTGCGGGCCACCCACATGTGCCCAAAAACATACACTAGGGGCACAGGGTTGTACCCCCACCCATGGGTTCCATAAGGGTATCCCACGGGTTCGTTCACCAAACCAAAAAGAGAGAGCTGCACCGCCAAGAGTCCCATCTGAAGTCCTGCACGGAAAACACGACAGAAGACACAATAAAAAGCAGTAAAGGACAAGGATACGGAGGCCCTGTCCCTCTGATGCATTTCCAGCATCACAGCCATCCAGGGGACTGACCAGTCTACACAGGAGTCTTGCTCTGTAACCACCGTCAGGTTGTGTTGTATTCCGAGTCCTTAGCACTCTCACACGATTCGTACACTTGGCATTCCCAGGTCTGAAGTGAGAAGTGTACATTGGGCTGAAATACACACGGCCGCTCCGTTGCCCTGCTGTGGTAACAATCTGTGCGGGTTCACTGCGTTTGGGACATCCTCAACTCTAACTTCTGCTGCCGCGGAATTTACACAATGCTGAGAAGTCCCCTGCTCGTATCTGAACCTGCCAGCACTGAAACTGACGCGGAGAAGCCTGGGTCTGCCTGCATCGGGGACCTGTGAGTAGCAACGCTGGGAACTGGTCGCCCTCCTGCAGTAGCCCGTAGCTTTTCCTCGCTGTGTTAAACAGCACACCTTTTTCGCACTCGCGCTCTGCTTCTGCCCGCAAGTGGAGGCCGCGCTTGAGTAGCAGAGATCTGTTCGCCCTCCTTTGTTCACCCCTCTGAACTGCCTGACTTCCTTGAAGAGACTCCCCTTGGCCCATTGGCACCAGCGTGTGCAGGTACTTTTGAGCACAAGGCTCCACTCTTCGTAGGGTTCAAACTTCCTTCTAGTTAGGTGGCCTCTGAAGGCGAACTGGGTCTAACGATTACTTGCACTGCCTGTTTTCCTCCCCATCTAGGTGGTCTGCATATTTCGTGCTTCGAACTCTTTAGACCCTTCGGTAATTGTATATATATTGTATTTGATTGTGATGTGTTGGTTTACTTGAGTTTTATCGTGATTCTTTGCTATGGTCAATATTACAAAGGCCTTGTAATAAATGTGTCTATATTTTTATTATAACACCTGCTTGGAGTCATTTGTAAGCGTCCTTGCTTTGTGTGCTCATTGTGGGCTTTCAGTTACCCTCACCCCTCTTGAGACCTAGTCTTGACCGCCGCGATCGCTACCTTGATTGGTCTGGCTTGTCCAGAGGTTACCCTGTTCCAAGAAACGAGGCTGGCCTTCTGAACCTCTGCCCCTCCAGGACAGAATTCAGAAATCCATTTTAACAAATTGGTGGCAGCGGTGGGATACGACTGAAGGTATCCAGTGTTTTGCACGAGCGAAGGCATTTCAAGTTATTCCTACCAGGACACGTAGTGAATTGTCGTAGCAAAACTTTTAAAAGGCCATAGTCCTATCTAACAGTATGGAAACAAATACCTTGTTAACTTTAAATGCTTCTAAATCTGAAACATTGAAAAAGATGTGTGCAGAGAGAGGTGTCTCCTCTCAAGGCACCAAGTTGGATATGATCCAAAGAATCGTGGCGTGGCAAGAAGCGCAGCTTTACGCTATAACTTCTGAGGACAGTGCGAAGGAGGTGAGGCTGCTCTCACTGGCAGAACCGACGGTTCTGCCGCTGCACTGGTCCACCGCGACCACGAGGACAGGGAGGATGAGATGTCTAATGTTTCCTCTGCCAGTGTCGATGGGGAGGCCATGCTTGAATTCAAGAAGCAAGAACTGCTGTTTAGGCAGAAGGAGCTTGATTTCAGTATGGCCAAGCTAAAAATCGAACAGGCAGAAAAACAGAAAGACAGGGATCACCAGTTGGAACTGGCCAAGCTTCAGGTTGCAAATAGATCCAAGGGTCCTGGACATGGGTCTGGGGCCTCCTGGGTATCACTGGTCAGGCTCTGGCTTGGCTGACCTCTTTTCTCTCCAATCGACCCTCCCAGGTCCAACTGGGGTCCTTCCTCTCTGACATCTTTTTCTCCACCTGTGGTGTCCCCCAGGGATCTAATCTTTCCCCCTGGCTGTTCAACAAGTATCTGGCACTCCTTGCCCACCGCATCGCCGCTCTCTGCCCCAACTTTCAGTGCTATGCGGACGATACCCAGCTCATTTTCAGGCTACCCTTGGCCTCCTCCTCTCCTTCCCTCATCTCTGACTGTCTGTCTGCTATCCAGGAATGGTGTGCCGCCAATGACCTCTGCCTTAATGCCAGTAAGACTGAGATTCTACTCATCGGCACACCCACCCCCTCCTTCCCTGCAGCTCTCTGGCCGGCCTCTCTTGGCCCCTTTCAAGCTCCTACCTGCAAGGGAAAAAACCTCGGGGTTATCTTCGACTCCACACTCTCCTTCTCTCCTCATATATTTGACGTCTCTAAGAAGTCACACTACCAGCTGCACCTCCTCAGAGGTATTCTTCCCTTCCTCTCCTTCCCCCAGAAGCTCACTGTCTCCCGAGCCCTGGTTCTCTCAAAGCTGGACTACTGTAACAGCCTCTATCTTAATCTGCCTGCCTCCACTCTCCGCCCTCTGCAACTCATCCAGAACAGAACTGCGAGACTTGTCCTTGGCCTCAAGCCCAGGGACCGTATCTCTCCAGGACTGAAATCTCTACACTGGCTCCCAGTGGCTGCGAGGACAAAGTTCAAAACCCTCTGCATTGTCCACAAGGCCTTCTGGGGCCTGGGTCCTAAATACCTTCAACTCTCTCTTCCTAAATATCTTCCTTCCCGAGCCCTTCGCTCATCCATCTCCAACTCCCTCAGGGTCAGCTGCTTCTCGAAGCTACGAGCTGGGGGTAGATCTCTCTCCACGGCAGGGGCCTCCCTCTGGAACAGCCTTCCTGCCTCCCTGAAACTTGAGGAGAACCATCTCCGGTTCCGGAAGCACCTCAAACCTTCCTCTTTGCTTCTGCTTTCTCACTCCCTCTCCCCTGCTAATTCTTCGCTGAAACTGCACTGAATCTGCAACTGGGCCACTCTCACCGACCCCGGTCCTGGGCCCAGCCACTCTCCACTTGGGTTACCAGACATTTGGTCGAAAAAAATTGGTCGACCAGACAAATGGTCGAACCAATTTGGTCGAAAACCAAATGGTCGAATTTTTTAATTTTTTTATTTTCACCTTTTTTTTTTTTTTTTTTGGGGGGGTCCCCCCAACCCCCTTTTTTTCTAAAAACCCATTTTTGTAAAAAACGAAAACCCGAAAAATAAATATATAATTAAAAAAAAAAATTCGACCATATGGTTTTCGACCAAATTGCGTCGACCAAATGTCATTCGACCAGTTTTAGGTCGACCAAATGTCTGGACACCCTCCACTTGCACTGCCTCCCTGGCAACCCCTGCACTGCGGGACTGTCTCTGTATCCCTACAGCCCCCCCTTCCCAGCACTTGTCTGCACTTACCTTGCACTTGCCACCAGCTGGCCCTCTTTATTTATTTATTTTATTTTATTCTACTTACCTTGTACTGCACTTCCCCCCTCCCCTTCCCCATGCACTTTCTCCCTTCGCCCTACCCCTGCACTTGCGCGATCTGAATGACACCTGGCCTATTAGGATCGTTGTCTGTCTTCCCCTTGTTCCCCCCTCCCTGCCTCGTCGCGCCTTGAAATACTTGCGTATAGGCGCGTTACAAATGCCATATCATATCATATCATATCATACCCTCTCATCCACGGTTTCCAAAAGATCTGCTCAGTGTGTATGAGGAAAAGAATGACATTATGGACTGGCTGAATACGTTTGAGTATGCATGTGAAGTTCAATAAGTTGACAATGCTGATAAGATTGCCTGGTTACTCAGCAGACTGCCCCATTGTGGCTGCAGTGCCATTATGGAAATGTCAAAGGCTGAGCGAGCGGATTTTGCAATGTTGAAGAAAACTTTAATTCTAAAGTTTGGAAAGACTCCTGCCCAATATTTAAAACGATTCCGAGAGTCTAAGAAAAAAGAAGGTGGTACTTGGGTATCTTATGTAACCGAATCCTTAAAAAACTTGACTGGCTGGGTCGAAGGTTATAAGGTTTCTACCTTTGAAGGCATGATAAGTCTTGTCATGCTGGAACATATTTTTGCATCTTCTTCCCTGGAGCTTAAGCAGCATTTGGCGGAATCTAAGGAGATAGATCCAAACAAGCTTGCCATTGCAGCAGATTTATGGGTGTCACATCGAGTGTCCCATAAGGACAAAACTCATCCTGGTAAGCAGGAGGAAGGGAAAAAGTCCAAAGATAAGGAGGGTGGAGAATCTGATAAATCTTCTTCTCAAAAGGCCCACAAAAAGAAAAATAAGGGTAAGACACAAGAGAACTCACAGGGTAGTGGAGGTCAGCCTCCGAAACAGAACTCTGGTTACAATAAGCCTCCCTATGTAAACAGACCCAATGGATCTTGTTTTGCTTGTGGAGCAACTGACCACGTGAAGGGGGATCCCCGGTGTAAGCTTAAACCTTTTGGGGTCCACTCCGCTAATCTGGCCTTCTCCTCCTACGAGGAAGAAGAGATTACAGGAGCATCCTTCTCCTCAGACTCCTTCCCCAGTGGGATACAAGCTGAGGTAGTTTTAGTTTCCCTGGGTTCCTGGGAGCCTAAAGTCGCAGAGGCTTATGCTAGGATTCCAGATAATACCAAGCACTACTTTAAAGACAGTGTGCTGATCAATGGAGTAGATACTCCAGCTCTTAGGGATAGTGGGTGCAGTCGAACTGTAGTGGATTCTACCTTGGTAGACTCAGAGGAAGTTGCCAGAGCTACTCTGATGCCCACTAAGTTGGCTGACGGCCCACTCGCATGTTTCCAGTAATACCTGTAAATCTTACTTTAAATGGTACAGCAGTCAGGATTCCAGTGAGCATTCAGAGAACCGTCCCAGGAAAGGTCTTGTTGGGCAGCGATCTCAGAGCTTTAGGGCTCGTAGGAACACTGCTGACAGACCCTGTACACGGTCTCAAACACAGGCAGCATTGGCCAAGACCAATACGCTGCCCCAGCCAAAGGGGAAACCTAAGGCTAAAGGAGTACGAAAATCAAAACGAGGGAAAGAAAATATTCCCCCGAACTCACCTACCACTGCGGTGGAGGAAGTTGGTCAATCGCCCGGGCCTGACGAGGAGGTGGCGATACCTGAAGTATTTGACCCCAATGACCATCCTGAACTAAAAGACTTGTTAGTAGAAGGTGGCCCTGACAGGGAAGAATTCAGTAGAGGCCAACGTGAGTGCCCATCTCTGGAAGGCCTAAGGAAACAGGCCTGCTCCCAGCTTGAGGGTGAACCTCCTGGGAAGCATCAGATTTATTGGGAAGGTGGACTCCTGTATAGTGAGCCCACAGAGTCTACAGAAGGAGACCATAGGAGGTTGGTGGTTCCCCTTGCTGTAAGACCCTTCCTCCTGCAGCTGGCGCATGAAGTGCCCCTTGCTGGTCACCTTGGTATTAAGAGGACCAAGCAAAGGTTATCCATGCACTTCTACTGGCCCAAGATGGGGGTGCAAGTAGAAAGTCACTGCAGGAGTTGTGCCTCCTGCCAGTTATCTGCCAGTTAGTGGCCAAACAATCCAAGCTCCATTGGTACCACTCCCAGTTGTGGGAATACCTGTTAAAGACTGCGTCACGAGGACGTTGCGTACCTGTTCATCCAGTTGAGGACCTTGAAGAAGATGCCAGGCTGTCAGGAATCCTGCGGAGATGTGGTTGATGACGCGGGAAACCAGCCCAGCTCCCACCCGAGTGGAAACCGGGTTGGAGGTGAACCAGCTCCCAACGCCACGGGTGCGCTCTCCCCTGATTAGCGTGGCGTCAGGACAGTGCAAGCACTGACAGGGGGAGCCTTTCCAGAATACGGTACTGAGTCCCCAGGAAGACTGGATCCGGAAGATGGAAGTCCTAAGGATCAGGTCTCAGTAGAAGTTGTAGAAGGCTGGATCCGGCAGAGGTAGGTAGAGGTTGCCTCACAAGAAAGGAACCAAGGCAAAGGGAGGCAGAGCAGGCAGGCAGACAAGGTACTGAAGGGCGAGGGCCAACTAAAAGGAACAGGAGGAGGGGAACCACCCCAACTCAGAAGGAAAGGAAAAGGGAGCCCCAACCACAGGACAAGGAGAAGGGAGGAAAGGACAACACAACCACGGGGTGTACCAGGAACAAGGAAGAACGGGAATCAGGTAACAGGTAAGGAATGCACAAGGTACCGGCGAGGAACACGATCCAATTCAAACCGCGTTGAGACGCGGTTTGAATGAATGGCCGGGCTCCTTAAATAGGGCTACCAACACCTGGGAGGCTTGGAACGCAAGCTGTGCTGTCTCCCAGGCATTGGTTAGCCTGGAGAGAGGCGTGGACCGCGAGGCTGTCCAAACCGAGTGCCCCGTGCAGTGTGCATGCGCAGATTGCGAAACGGCCACCTGCGCATGCGCAGACCAGCATGCCCAAGGAACCCGGAAGCGCCCGAGGACCAGGACAACCCTGGAGCTCCAAGCGAAAGCGCGGGTACATCCTCCAGGATGGGGCGCGCCGCTTCAGGTAAGTGAACCCCAAGGCGGGCGGCGTGACAATACCATTCGAAAGGGTAGGGATCGACATCGTTGGTCCCCTTGACCCGCAGACATCCTCAGGCAATAGGTTTATCTTGGTGCTAGTCGATGATGCTACCAGATATCCTGAGGCCATCCCATTGAAAACTGTAACTGCCAAGTCAGTTGCAAAAGCGTTACTTGGCATCTTTACTAGGGTTGGCTTCCCTAAAGAAGTTGTGTCTGACAGAGGTAGCAACTTTATGTCAAAGTATAGCTACGTGGAAAGAATGTGGGGTCACCTACAAGTTCTCTTCTGCATATCACCCCCAGACCAATGGTCTGGTGGAACGTTTCAACAGAACGTTAAAGAGCATGATTGGGGCTCTGGAAGAACCTCAGAGAAGAAAATGAGATCTTCTTTTACCATACTTACTGTTTGCCTACCGAGAGGTACCACGGGAGGGTGTTGGCTTCAGCCCCTTCGAACTTCTGTTTGGTCACCCTGTGCGGGGAGCCTTAGCCATAGTCAAGGAGGGATGGGAGATGCCCACTCCCCCTATTACTACCAACGTAGTCGACTATGTGCTAGGGCTCAGAAAACGGATGGTACTTCTGATGGGTCTGGCTAGTGACAAGTTGAAGGCAGGACAAGTGCTGGTGAAACATTGGTATGACCAGAAAGCTTCCCTCATCAACTTTACACCTGGTCAGCAAGTCCTGATCATGAATCCCATAAGGCCTAGAGCTTTACAGGACAAATGGTCAGGCCCTTACACAGTGGTGGAGCCCCTGGGTGAGGTTACCTATTTAGTGGACCTTGGAAGGCCTGGACAGGCTCCAAAGGTGTTCCACGTAAATAGGCTGAAGGCTTTCGTCCCAAGAGTCGAAATCGCAGCACTGCTACTGGCTTCAGATGTTGAGGAAGAGGAGTCTGAACCTCTCCCCGACCTGTTCCAAAGCAGTCCTTCACATAGCTCCTTTAAGGGTGTCCGAGTGGCCCCTCACCTGACTTCTGATCAGCAGGCTGAGGTGAAAAGTTTGCTTAGGCACTTTTCCCCCCTGTTTTCACAGTCCCCTGGTTTGACACCTTGGTGCAAACATAACATAGACACAGGAGACAGCGTTCTTAACAAAAGTAGAGGATACAGGATGTCAGATAAAAGTACGGTCTTACATTAAGACAGAGGTCAACAAAATGTTAGATCTTGGGGTGATTGAACCCTCTAGTAGTCCTTGGTCCAGCCCTGTGGCTTGGTTCCAAAAGCAGGCACTTCTGAATTGAGGTTCTGCGTGGATTACAGGGCTCTGAATGCTGTCACCAAGACAGATGCACACCCCTTGCCTCAAACAGATGAGCTGGTGGATACCTTTGGTGCCTCCAAGTACCTCAGCACGTTTGACCTCACTGCGGGCTATTGGCAAATAGCCTTAGCAGAACATGCCAAGGTGAAGACATCGTTTTCCACTCCAGACGGTCTTTACCAATTCAGGGTAATGCCGTTCGGATTAAAGAATGCACCTGCCACTTTCCAGAGGCTTGTGAATCATGTGTTGAATGGGTTGGATGAATTCTGTCTTGCATATCTGGATGATATAGCAAGTTTCAGTGCCACCTGGGAAGACCGTGTGAAACACCTCGGGATTGTGCTCCAGGCTCTTCAGAAAACACACTTGACCATAAAGGCTAGTAAATGCCAGATTGGACAAGGCTCAGTGGTTTACCTTGGACATGAAGTAGGTGGAGGGAGGATACATCCTCTTCCCAGTAAAGTACAAGCAGTACAAGACTGGCCTACCCCCACTACACAGACCCAAGTGAGAGCCTTCTTAGGACTCACGGGGTATTACCGCAACTTCGTGGCAGACTATGGCACCATAGCTGCCCCTCTGATTGCCCTCACCACTCCCAAGAAACCCAAGAAGGTAACTTGGACCGACGAGTGTGAGAAGGCCTTCAACGGCTTAAAAGACTCCTTGTGCCAGGCCCCTGTTCTCAGGGCCCCTGATTATCAAAGACCTTTTATTGTGCAGACAGATGCCTCTGACACTGGGATAGGAGCTGTACTATCACAAGTAGATGAGAAGGGTAAGGAACACCCTATTGGTTTCATTAGTCGCCATCTTAAGGACAGAGAGCTCAGATGGTCCACATTGGAGAAAGAATGTTTCTCTGTTGTGTGGGCCCTACGGAAGCTGAGGCCCTACCTCTATGGGACCCACTTCACTGTGCAAACTGACCATAAGCCCTTAAAGTGGCTGATGAACATGAAGGGAGAGAATCCAAAGTTGCTTAGGTGGTCCATAAGTCTACAGGGCTTTGACTTCACTATTGAGCATAGGCCAGGTGTCCAACATAGCGATGCTGATGGGTTGTCCAGAATGTTTAACCGACCTGAACAAGAGACTCATCCAGGGGTGGATTAGTTCCCCCTGTCCATAGTCTGGGAGGGGTGAGTGTTAGGAAAGATTTCTTAATTATAGGTAATTTTCCTTCCATGTGGAAACCCCTAAACTTTCTGCTGTTGTTTTTCACCATGATCTAGACTTTGCCAGAGAAGCGCGGCCTTCTGCTGCACTCCTCTGGGCTTTCGCTCCATTCTTACGGGGAAACGGACATGCCCTTAAGACAGTCAGTACCGGGAAACGTTGTTTTCCCTAGTTCTTTTATCATGTTGCAGCTTTCGCGCAACATGACACAAGAGGGCACTGTAAGCTAAGTTACTGCTCTCTTGGGTCTCTAGTCACTCTACAGGCCCTAGACACTCTCTTTGGATTGTTAACGAACGGTGCAAGTGAATCACGGACAGGACTGGTGGCAGCGATCGTTTCTTTGTGTTTTGAGCTCCTTTTGGCTGTTTAAGCGCGTTTCTCGCGCTTAGCCCAAAATGGTGGCCTGGCTTCCAAAATGGCCGGACCACGAGGCTCTTTGTCCTGCCCACTGACCGTCTTGCCCCCTTCACCTTCCCCAGGTCGAGCCGACCTGGGGCCTTCCTTATTTGGGCATGTACTTTCCTGCGAAACACAGATGCTTTCGCGGGCTTCTACAGGCCTTGTGTGTGCCTCTAGGATGTGGGCTGGGATGTCTGGTCCCAATACACATCCTGGGTGCCAGAGGGTCTAGTGTGTCGTGAATGCCTGGGACCACTGTGGTCTGTGATAGGTCCACGTATGGTGTGAGTGTTTTGTGAGCAGATCTCCCATTGGGTCCTCTCCGTTTTGGCACAAAGGGAACTCTGGATAAGAGGAGGCTGGAAACACCACTACCATGTCGATCTCCTGAGTTCTCACGAACGACGGATAAAGGAGCCAAGTATCTTGCAACTAAGAGGCTGAACCGAGTTATCGCTGGTGACCCGCTGAAGGACTGCTCCTCTGCACTGCTATCGCTCTGTGAAACCATTCTGCCTCTGATCGAACGAGAAGGCCTGTCCTGGTACTTCGACCCTTTGGAATAGTGGGAACAACTATTCTCGGCATCTTCATCATCTCCTGCACGTAAGCCTTCGGAAGCGTCTCTGGGCCATCCAGTGGACTGACCAGCCTACACAGGAGTCTTGCTCTGTAACCGCCGTCAGGTTGTGTTGTATTCCGAGTCCTTAGCACTCTCACATGATTCGTACACTTGGCATTCCCAGGTCTGAAGTGAGAAGTGTACATTGGGCTGAAATAACAATCTGTGCGGGTTCACTGCGTTTGGGACATCCTCAACTCTAACTTCTGCTGCCGCGGAATCTACATGACGCCGAGACGTCCCCTGCTCGTATCTGAACCTGCCAGCACTGAAACTGACGCGGAGAAGACTGGGTCTGCCTGCATCGGGGGCCGGTGAGTAGCAACGCTAGGAACTGGTCGCCCTCCTGCAGTAGCCCGTAGCTTTTGCTCGCTGGGTTAAACAGCACACCTTTTTCGCACTTGCGCTCTGCTTCTGCCCGCAAGTGGAGGCCGCGCTTGAGTAGCGGAGATCTGTTCGCCCTCCTTTGTTCACCGCTCTGAACTGCCTTACTTCCTTGAAGAGACTCCCCTTGGCCCATTGGCACCAGCGTGTACAGGTACTTTTGAGCACAAGGCTCCACTCTTCGTAGGGCTCGGACTTCCTTCTAGTTGGGTGGCCTCTGAAGGCGAACTGGGTCTAACGATTAAATGCACTGCCTGTTTTCCTCCCCATCTAGGTGGTCTGCATATTTCATGCTTCGAACTCTTTAGACCCTTCGGTAATTGTATATATATTGTATTTGATTGTGATGTGTTGTTTACTTGAGTTTTATCGTGATTCTTTGCTATGGCCAATATTACGAAGGCCTTGTAATAAATGAGTCTATATTTTTAATATAACACCTGCTTGGAGTAATTTGTAAGCGCCCTTGCTTTGTGTGCTCATTGCGGGCTTTCAGTCACCCTCACCCTTCTCTAGAACTAGTCTTGACTGCCGCGATCGCTACCTTGATTGGTCTGGCTTGTCCAGAGGTTACCCTGTTCCAAGAAACTAGGCTGTCCTTCTGAGCCTCTGCCCCTCCAGGACAGAGTTCAGAAATCCATCTTAACAGTATTCACATGGAACCTGAGTATTAGTAGGAAGAACCGCACCAATGGTCGAGGCCCCTTCCATTAAGGCTAAGGGCCTCATTACATGGTAGGCAGAGAACCATGGCGCAATTAGCAAAGGGACCTCGTAGTAAGGCGGTAATGATTTACCGGTACCGGTAAACCCTTACCGCCTACCGTGTAATGAGGCCCTAAGACTGGTGTGGCCCTAGTTACTTCCTGATCTTGAAGGCAGTATTCATTGCAATACGTGGATGGGTACTGGATTTGTCCCGTAACCCAGTCGATGGCGGGATTATGAAGCGTGAGCCATGAAAGCCCCAGTATCAACTTCTATTAGGGTGCAGCAATCACATCAAAAACCACATCCTCAGTATGTCCGTTGGGTAGTGCTAACCGAACAGGGATGGTCTCTTCTGTCACCATACCCGAAGTCAATGCCGAATCGTCCACAGTGTTAACGGTTTCCGGTATAGATTTTGCTACAGTAGGTATAGCAGATGTCTTGGCAAACGTAACATCAATGTAGTTATTTGTAGCACAGGAATCCACCATAGCCTTGGAATGTATACTAATACTTCCAAAGCGTAAAGACACTGGGACAGCTATCGGAAATGAAGACATAAGAGGATTGGAGTCCGGTTTTGGACCCGACACAGGGACACCTGTAGTGCCGAGTTTTGGCATTTCCGAGCAGTTTTTTTAGGGCAGGAAACCAATAAATGGTCAGCGGAACCACAATACATGCATACATTGTTCTTCCGTCGATTCTCATCACAGGCAGGTCTGTCCCTCCCTCGATTTGATTGTAGCATCTACTTCCTGCTTTACCATCATTTTACCTTTTGCATGCTCATATGTTATTTGCTTTCTTTCAGCTGACTAAGGTCTCAATATCTTTGGTGAGGTTTCAGTATAACCCTCCACTAACAAGCCTAGTGTGGGGACTCGTCCTGCGAGATCTTGTAGCCACAAGATCTCACGAGATTACACACGGGAAGCGCGCACAAAGCCAGGAAAGCGCGAGACGCAGAGTGGACTACCAGGGCAACAGGTCGAGCCCCAGCGTTCCTTCTGAGGTGGGGGTGGGGCTCTAGTACACCCCCACTTAGCAGCCTTGCACCCTGGTACTGCACATTACATCTTCAGAGCGTAATTCCATGGCCATATGATGTGGCCTCCTGGGAGCTCTTGTAAATAGGTTAAGACTTGCAGATAGAAAGTGTCATGTCAGTGCAGTGAAGCCAACTGCACTGATTCACTAAGGACTCAACAGCGAGTATGCCAAGTGCTCTGCATGTTACAAGGTGCTGATAATAAACACCTTACAATCATTCCTGTGTTGATTGGGCCACCACACCTAGACGCTCTAAACCAACTGCTATACTGGTGAGGCCCAGTACAGCAGCTAACATAAAAGAATATAACAATCCTCATTATGCTAATTACGATTTTTTAAAGTGAAAAGTCCTACAAGATTTTTTTCAAAGAATGATGGCTACATAGAACAATAGTCCCGGTTCTCCTGAGTCTATACAATGAGTGATTAAGCTTTTAGGCTGCATCTTGATTTGATCTTTCTACCTAAGCCGTTTTTTCACGAATCCAACCATGCAGTTTCATTGCTTGAGGGGCACCATTACTCTTTTCATTCTCTTTGGAACAGACGATTCCAATAAGCATTGTACAACAACACATTCGGTACACTTCCTGCTCCCTTGGCCCTTGGACATTATGTCATTGCACATCTTCTACACCTGCAGCATGGCGTCCGCGGGTGTCCGGCCATGAGTCATTCATAAAGAACATGAGCACTCTAGCTCTTTGTTAAAACGGTGCTATTGACTCATCGCGGCGCTTCGTTGAATGTAGAGATCCGCGTGCATGCGCAGCAGAATACCAACTGTTCTTCCTGGCTATCACATTGCGCATGTGCGGCTGCACCCTGCCAGCTTCCACAGCCTGAGGACTCACCATGGAGTCGTATGATGTGATCGCCAACCAGCCCGTTGTAATTGATAATGTGAGTAGATATGATGGCGTAGGGCGTTATGTGCTACCGTTTTTTCACGTTATTCTCTGGCATGTTTACGGGCCCTGGCTCTGTAAGAGGTGGGGTCAGAGATTACTGACAGTTACCCAGCCCCACCACTTCACCTGTCAGAACAGACGTCAGGCACATCCTCTGACCCCAGGCAGTGATGCACCGCAGCTTGATCTCTAATCCCGGTCAACCGTTACAACTCATTGCCTTACCCTAACTTCGTAGCGCCAGTAGTTACTGTTTGGAAGTACTACATCAAGACGGCGCCCAAGCCGATTAGTTGAAACGTCCGTCACTTACTTGCATTACGGGCATGACGCATATCTCACAAGGTAGTGCAAACATATTTGTCTTTTACTCTTCTCGTCCTTCCTGTTGATGGGCTGAAAGGGTGTGGCTGACTCCTTTTCTCTCGTATGTTAGTGGCTGAATAAGGCAGATAGGGGTGGTACTTGAAAGGTGAAGATAATCTGTCCACACCGTGACTGCTCTTGTTTACGTCACGTTAGTGTTTCAATTACACACTCCACTCTAACCTGTCGTTATCAGAGGAGAGATGAGTGTTCCCAGCCTCGGGGCACTCTTTGCTGATTTTATTACCACCATCGGTGCTAGAAATGCACCCTATTTATTGGGGGGTTTGGGGAGGTAGGTAAAGGAGGTTGAATTGTGAGTGGTGTGGGAGAGACTGGGGGGGGCAGATTGTCAGTGGTGTGGGCAGAAAGTGTCAAATGATGTGCATGGCTGAATATAGGATGCTGGCTGCTTTGCATAAAAACAAAGTGCATTTTGGTAACTTAAGAATGACCACCAATTTATCAAACATGTCTGCGCTAGTAATTCAAACGTGCATACCTTCTGAGTGTGCGGATGGGACTTTCATCACCTCAATCCAAGGCGGCCCACCACTTAAGCCTGTACAGGTACGTAAAGCCAGTTTATTGTACAATCGTCTGGGGAGGGGCTAGATGACGCTGTAGAGTCAAACTAACCGGAGTCTCCTTGAACCACACAAGTTGACACATTACATACATTTTTGCAACAGAACACTCCCATATATTTTTGTGCTGTAGCACCTTGAAGCATCTCATGTGCTAGATGGAATTACCAAATAATGTTCTGGGACCCAAATAACAGGACAGACTCCAAGAATATGGCAAAGTATTACTTTATTTTTAGGTAAAGCAGTGCAATCTGGTGAAAAACAGGCAGTAAGTAATTCACGCATTTAGACCAAAGTGTGAGTATGCAAAGGTTTTATACCTCGATATGTGTCATCTATGATGTCAACCTACATGGCAAACTAAAACCTTAACCACTTAACTACTAAGAAAAATAATCAAAATGGGGAATCCCATTCACCTAGGACGAGCAATCGTGTCCTTGGCACTTTTAAAGGGAGGCATTGGTTAAGAGAACATGTACCTATAGTATGTATTAAGTGTTAATAACTTCATTGGCTGCCCCTTATCTGGTGGGCATGCCTTGAACCACCTCTAAGTACGTTTAATACAGATCATACCTGGAAAAAGGGCAGCAGGTTGATCTTTGCAACATTGTATAACATGTTGCTACATAGACCCTCTGATTGGTTGGCATGCTTTCCCAACCTTGGACTTTCGGATCGTTAGCAGCAGGTAAGCAAATCGAAACTCAGGTGCCATAAGCAACGGCTACTCACCACTTTCCCAATTAGTCCATCATCTCTCATCGGTCAGGCCCCAAGCCAAAGCTTCTTCTTTGTAGTTGACCTCAAAGCCTGTTCTCTGTTCTGGGACATTCAAGGTAGTGTAGGCACACCATTATCTTCGTTTGGACTTAGTGAATAGCCCTTGTTTGCGACTTCTGAATCACGTGTGAGGAGACCACAAATGTGTCCATCTCAACCATCTATTTACTGTTATTTGATTCAATTGAGCTGGGCGTGATTACCCTTCCTGGCCTATCCATCATACATAGGTTTTCTGCATATTTAATTGTCTAATACCTGGCTCTTGCAGGTGTTTTCTCCTTTGCTTAATCTAAGAGAAATATGTCTTACGTACATGGCTTACCATTTTGACTCCCTTTGTGCCTTCCAATTATTCCTTGAAGTAGGATCCTTGATCCCAGGACAATAAACTCCTCTTTATTCCTCAGGCAAAGCTGTTTTTCCAGCATCTCCTGACTCTGCAGACCTGGTCTGTTTCTGAGGTAGCTTGATTGGTTTTAATACGAGTCCAACATCCATCTTTCCATCATGGCCGCTCTAGCCATGTTATGTTTTCCTTTGCAGCAAGCTTCTATATGTCTCATCTACCCTGCGTTTCTGCGTATACACACTTATTAGTCAGCAGGTTACTTTTCTTTGCATACATAGATTTCTTCATATTGAATTACATGTTTCTCTTGTTACTTAAGTTACATCTTTTATTCTTTGAGTATTTGCATATCGTTTCAATGAGTCTCAGTATATTTCCTCTATGACGTCACTCTGCTCTTGTCAGATTTCACTTATAGCTCTATGATGTCCAGTGGTGTGTGCAGACATCCTTCCACCCTCTCGGTTGTCTTGAGTGCAATTGTGTCTCATACACTCGATGCAGTATTGGGATGATACCTGCTGTCCCAGATAGGGTTCTTCTACTGTTCCAGTATGACAGAGATGAGAGGCTGGGAGCTAGGGATGGCATGCCCACCCGCTCCTTTATATTTGATTACAATCCACCCCCCAGAAGTGATTGGTCAAGACCTATACAAAAGAAATCCAATCTTCATCCAGTTCCCTGGTTCTCATTGGTCACAATAATCAACTACCATCCTCGGCTAATGTGTACAAGGCACCCTCTTTTAGGATCTGTCCATGGTAGGTCATGACATCATCACATATGTAACCATTCACATACAAACGTAAATCTATTACAAGTTTCAGATGGTCTGAGACCTCCTAACCCTAAATATAATTGCACATGGTTTGCCGGAATACTTCAAACAACATGAGGGGCAGAATAAACAGGTTCCCTTTGAACTGGTGATAACCATCTCACCTTCCCTGACATGTTGGCATCTCCGGAACACTCTAATGTAAACGACTACCAATTCTACATGCATGGCACATCCTGAGAAAACAATCGAAACCCATGAGTACCGCTTACTCTGGCCTCGAGAGTCACTTCACCCCAAGTTTATTGTTGGTCAAAAGCAAGTGACCGATTCACCCTGAAAAATAAATATAAAACTCCCATGCACTTAAAAAGATTACATCTTCCTTTGCGATACTGCCAAGCCATAGAAACCTTGGCCGGTTTGTTGGCTGACCATCTGCTCACTGTTGTGGCTAATCATTACCTCTCTTTCGGCCTGCAGCCCTGCAAAGCCAGTTTTTCCTAGTCACTTAAAATTCAACTTGCAAACCCCTGACTGCAGAGTTTAATCACTTCATAAAAAGAGCACACTGTGATCAGATTTGTAAATTTGCATGTATATGAATGCATGCATGTTTAATAACTATTGTCTTCTTCACTGTGGGTTTTTCGTGACAAGCCCATTTCCCCGCATGCGCATTATGAAACTCCTTGTTGCCCACAGCTTCTAGGTACTTCGTAGCACACCATATCTAGATTGACGTTTATCTTGCTGCGAGCGTGCAAATCTAATATGGATCAACTTGAACAAAAAGTAACCCTTAAGGTAACACATATCCCATTCACATTAACTACGCCGAGTACATATAAAATTGCAACATTGCGCCAGCTTCACTGCTCCCCCGTTCACAAATATGGCACGCACAACATGAACCCCTCTTTGTCAGTGAGACCTTTCCTGACCACCCCACCATGAGCATGAACTGCTAAGATGATTTCCTCCAGAAACCTTTGGCCTGGGACCAATCTCATGTGGCCAGGGAAAGGCAGACACTTCCTGACCTTGACCCTGGGGGTGGTGTTCTGCGGGAGGATCAAATGGGGGTAGGTGGGCATGTCGGGAAGAATGGGAAAACCCTTTTTATAACTTTCCCAGGGACCCTAGCCTTCTGATGGCATACTGTAAAATTGAAGCCATGGTAGAGATTTGATTTCATTGTGGACTCCAAAGTCCCATAATTCCCAAATTACTGGGACGAAGAAGAGGGATGTGGAGGCACAAGCCTGCAAGTTGCGGCCTGTTAATGGTAATGACTCACACCTGAGGGAGACTGGGAGGCATACAAGGCCCCCTCAGGTGCAGGCCATAGAGAAGAGTAGCAGCAGGAGATGGTGTAGCTGTGGTCTCTCCACGTTGCAGCAGAAGAAGCAGAAACAGGAGAAAAGCAAAGACGCCGGGAACACTGTCATGAGTCGAGCAGTTGCCGGTCCTGAAAGGGGCTCTTCCTCTAGAAACCTTAATTGCAGAGGTTGCGCAGCAGGAAGCGTTGAAGTTGGAAGCTTTCCCACTGGAGACCGTAATTGCAGAGGTTGCGCGGCAGGAAGCGTCAACTTTGAGTGTTTCCCCCAAAGTGAGGTGGGCTCCGGTGGCACGCGAGCACCAGAGAGCCTCCAGAGCAATGAACGCTCTGTTTTCAAGTGGCACAGGCCGCAGGAAGGAGGTTGGCGGGCCACACAAAGCAGAAGACCTGGAGGCAGCATGGTGAGCGGACCCGCACGCCAAGCCCGGTGAGTCCACTATGCAATTGTGACCCCAAAGCGCTCTGTAATCACCCACTGTACAAGTCAGGGTGGCCTAATTAAAAACCCTGTTTGAAGAGAGTGAAGGAGAAAAATAAATCCATTTTGAATATCGAACTGATGTAAAGCTGAGCACTAATCTATTAAAAAACCAAGCTCATTGAAAGAGGAGGAGGTGGCAGAATTTGACAAACAGACCAGAAAAGTGTGGTTGTATGGGTCAGGAAGGATAAAGGCATGCAACAAGAGCGGGCAATATTTAAAGAAACCAATACAAACATCTATTGCCAAAAGAGATTTGTATGAAGGCAAACAAAAAGGAACCATCCTTGACAAAGTCAGGAGGAGCCAATTCATAAATCTAATGTTTGTAAAACCTATTGCCCATATGTAAAGAAGGTTATAAGAGGAACTGACTTAAACCCACATTCTCAAAACCAAAGAAGTGTAAGACTGAGAGAACACCATTATCACCAGTTGGTTGATGTGAAAGTGGGGAAACAAGAGTGGCAGGAAACCTCTCCTACTGACTGAAGATATTCAGAAGGAGTGGAGCATAATCTGCCTTGCGTGTGACAATCACAAGTGTGTAACAATCGGCACCATGTGTTGCTTGTCTTCCCTGAAGAAGTAGTCAAACTTGATGTTGGGGAAGCAAAAGAATTTGCTAACTGGTTGGTAACAAACCGTTTACCACTGAAGTACTTGTAGTAGTTGTATTTGTCCAGGCAGGAGAGTGGACCTGGTTGAAATAATTGAAGTACTGTGGTGTGGTTAAAAGTCTTGAAGTGTCAGATCTACTTGGGTGTTTTTGTGAACTGTTATAGAATCATCCTGACATTAATAGTGCTGAAGCAAGAGTTATGTGAATTTCTGAAAAATCATCTGGTATTGTTAAAACAAGTGTTTTGCAAACTGATGCAGAATTATACTGACAAAGGCCTTTTTGTTTATCCTAATGAACCATGGAAGTATTCTTGGTTTATAAGAAGAAGTTGCTTTGAATTCTTTGACGCAAGTGGAAAGAGCAAAAATCTGTTGAACATTGTGAACTGTTGGAGGAAGAATAAGTTGAAACAAAAAGAACTGCATTGGAACTTTTGTTGCAAGATGGGATTTCCTTATTATTTTGAACTATTAAATAAAATCCCGTTTGAATCTAGGGAAGGGCAATTCACCCAGATTATAAGGAGAGAAGGTTAAATGATGAACTTGACTATTATTTCTGTTATGTTGGAATTGTCATGTCACCCTGTTAAGTTTGTTATATCTATAAGTGTGAGGTACATTAACCTTTTTGTTAGTGTCTCCTTCAGTTTATTTTGATAGGCAGGGAAATCCTTGTCAGGGTAGGGAAAGTGAGGCATTTTATCCAAACTTTTGAGTTAATTAAATGGCATCTTTTGAAAAATCTTCACAAAGTTGTCCGCCTCACATTTCTGACCCCTCACAATGCATACTTGGTATTGTGCTCATTTCCTTTGTCAGAATAGACAACTTGACAGTAAAATGTGTGCAAAGCATGAGGCATATGTATGGCTTTGGACAGTTTAATTTTTGGGGCTGTTGAGCAAAGGACGACTTTCAGATGCAGTCTGAAGATGTGAGCGGCTCCGCTGCAAGTAGGGTGACCAGAGTTTGAAAATAAATAACTGGGACGTGCCACAAACATAAAGGTAGGACTAGTGCCCCAAGCCCACTGTAACCTCCACTAGTACCCCCACTCCCTGCACTTCTCCAATATAGTGCATATTCGGCTCTGACACTAAGCATGTTAAAAACAAGAGCTTTTGCTTTTATTGTTATTGCAGGTTTTGCAATGTTGGTTTCTTGTCTAGTATTCGTAATGCAATCAGTAAGTGCATGTGGCTGTGAACAGAAAGGTTGAGGGTTCGAGCCTACCCTGAGATGGCAGAGATTTATTTCCGTTTCTTACCTATAAATGTCACCTTGATTTGTTGCATCTCTGCAGTGATCACCTGCCCTTTCCTAAAACCCAGATAGGGTTTTTAAATTTAAAAGAACCTCTGTGGACGGGTGGACTGAGGGCCTAATTCCAGGACGTCCCAGCAAAATCGGGATGTCTGGTCATTTTAGCTGCAAGCATTGAGACACTGCTTACAGGAGACTTGCGGCAGTCAGGGGCAGAGGGCTTCCTCAGCTTTGGGGTGAGGGGGGAGTTTGGGCCTCGTGTCTACACGGAATGATTGAGCTGCCTTCTGTCTTGTTCTGGGCCCAATTCCTCCCCTGACCACCATACATACCACTTAAGAATGTTTGGACGATAAAGGTGTTTTTTGACAACTCAATGCTATAAATAATCAGGTGTGTTTGTGTGTGTTTCGTAGATTGGGAATCCATGAACATCTTTGACAACAGAGGATTACATTATACAGTATACAAAATAATTTTGAAATTTAGAAAACTGCAGGGAAAGTATGAGAGCAGGAGTGCTGCTTGCAAGAGTTCTGATTCCCCTGTGCTTTCTTCTGCGCATCTCGCATTTGCTGGAGTGTTTAAACTAATCTTCACCACATGCTCTTCAATCTACAACTACTGCGGCCACACTGTTGCCAGATGTGCTTCACTTATTCACTTAATAAACACTCTACATTTATGTAGGCTTGTGTTCTGTAAGGCACATAACCTCCTGAGATATATTATTCTCGTCTGCTGTAAGTGACAATACAGGTCCTGTTCTAGCAACCCAAGTCGAAGTGCTCACTTGACACACAAACCAACCCCTAACAATTGGGTTAATGTTCTTGAGGGCTAGACATGTACGCCAATATTACTGCTGGATTCTTCTCACTATGTCAAACACATTCCAGTGTAGCAGTGAAAGGTGTTAGGGGTGTGATAGGAGTGACCTGAGACTATCCTGCTGGAATGATCTGATGAGGGCTTAATGACCATTGTGCGGTGTATGGGAGAATTTGTAAGTTCATGGCAGTATTAGTGCGGAAAAGTTTGGACTGGTCTTGTCTTACGAAAGTACCCCACAATGAATCATTTCTATGGTGATGTGTCATGTAGAATTGATGATGTCCACCAACTAAGATAATAAAATAATCAAGAACTCATTTATGAGCAGACTTTAATTTTGTAGGTCTTGCTTGAAATATATATCAAAGCATAAAAAGTGGCCCTAATAACATTTAATCTGACTGAGCAGAACAGTGTCTCAAACATGTCCACAGGAAATTGCATATCAATATGAAATTTGAGTAGTTATTACTTATTTTAACCTGTGAAATGTGATTACATACTAGGACTGTAATGTTGAAACTACTAAAGTTGCTTAACTGCTGCTAGACATTGGATAGTGATAATTGGCTCTTGCAGAGTAAGGAATGGTTGGCTTTGTGCATTGCATATTGTAAACTAAGGAATCAAGTAACTTATTATGCATGGTTGTAGCTTTCAATTTGACACTTTACCCCAGCTTTAGTGGGTCACTAATTGTGATCAACATATTCACTGTCAGTCTGCTGAGTTTGGTACAATGTAATAAACATTCACACAGTTAATAGTTTCACCCACACTTGCATATGTCTGTGCAAGGTAAGTTGTTTGCTAAATATTTATACAGTGGTCTGCATTTGTTCTTCAAACATCTCAACTGAAGAATGGAGACTGACCGACATTACATTTCACAGAGAATAGTAGCCATTTCGCTGTCCTCCATGTCTAATGGGAGATGTAGTGGTTGGCTGTGATGGGTCATCTTGGTTGGTTGTCTCGCTTCATTGCAGGCAGAAAGCACTTCTTGTAGGTAGTACTTTTTTCCAGATTGTCTGTTTCTTAGAAAACATATTTCAGAAGAACTCTACAAATTGGGATGATGTTTCTGGGCTGATAAACCTGGAAAATTAATGTTTCCTATGTATCCATAAATTGTCTTCCAAGTTAATAAGTGGCAAACTGTATTTAGTTGCAGTAGTTAATGATTTCCAGTATGACATTTCACCTTTCCCTGACAAAATACATGTGCAATCTGATCCAGGCAAAGCATTAAAAGCTGGTGATGCAGAAGCCTTCAATTATCCAAGTGTGGCGACTCCAGGGAATTTGTCCCTTCTTCCTTTATCGTGAGCCATCCCTTTTGGGACTAGTGAGGTGAGCCTGTTATGCAAGTTCCTCCCTAGGGGACAGGGCAAGCGGGATCTCACTGTGGGTGACCCTCAGCCCCGTTTGGGGGCAAGAATGCCCAAGTAAAGGTTTTATTCCACCTCCAATTTCTCCCCAGTCTCAAGTATTTGTGGTTACCTGGGGATTGAATAGTACAGTAATGTACAGGGCCCTTTATGAGTGGAAATCTTGGTTTCTGATGCAAAGTTGTTGCCGCCTGTTTTTGGAGAGCGGAACCATGAACTCTCACCTTTTGGTTCCCAGGATGAACATAAGGTACCATGGACTTCAATACTGAGAGAGTAGCAGTCGGAGAGTGAGAAATGTCAGCTTGTGTGCTGACACTTAGGAGGGTGTCCCTCCCTCACAGGAAGAACGAGGAGGAGGATCGACAGCGTCAAAGTGGTGGGTTGAGAGTCGAGCAAACCCGCGGAATGCTGCCGCTGTGCAAGGTGGAGAACCCGGAGAGTCCAGTACCGCCGAACAGAAGGAAGCAAAGCCAAGCCAGGAGCAGCGGGTTGACGTCCCGCCGGAGCAAGGCCCAGAGTCTGTCAGCCTTGAATGGGAGTAACCGCACAGACCGAAGCCAGGTCTTGGCGAGGCACCGCACTGGCTAGAGACACCGAAGCCTCGGATGAGCATCACTGCTGGAACAAAGGTACGCAACCTCGTACCAAGAGTGGGTGAACTGTGGTAATGCCACAGCAGAGCCTACACCGGGCTAAGAATCTGTATACCCAACAAGGGGATGAGCAGGCTGAGAAAGGCACAAGCCCACAGAATAGCTGGAAGTCCAAATAATCTACCAAAGGGTGGATATTGATACACGCAGGAAGGCTGAATAGCCCAGCCCAGGTATAACTGAGTAAAAAAAAAACAAGAGGGGGGTAAGAAAAGCACTTTACCCAGCGGAGCTGCTGAGTCCAGGCCGGGCCAGAACAATTTAAAGTCTACAATAGGATAAGAAATCTCACAGCTTGAGTAAGAGGGAACAAGAAAGGTATGCTAATGACACCAGATATTGCCAAAAGAGGTGAGAACATTGAGTATTGTGAATACCAACCATCAGAGGTCAGGAGGAGCTAGAAGTTAAACAGAGGAGAATACATCCCGAGAGATGTCAAACTGTTTGACCTTTTTGCCACAAGGAACACTGAGAGACATTTATTTCTTTTGTTTTGAACGAGAAGGACTGGCCCAGGGTCAGGCAAGACATTGATAACTCTTTGGGTAAAGGTCAGAAACCAGCCACCAGAAGCCGAAGTATAGTGGGAGTGAAACGTACTTGGCACAACTTACATTGTTTTTAGTTTTAGTGGTAGGGCGAGCATAGGGTAGACTACGTCTTGAACAGAATTTATGTGAGGCATTCTGGCAAGAACTAAAGTATTTTCTTTGGAAGGTAGGGAACCTCCATCAAAGCTTTCTTGAGGCTTATTTTCCTTCAATAAAACTTGTTAAAATTATGTCTTCTGGTTCAGCTCCTATGTCTGACTTACCACACCTAGCGGTACGAATATGTCTGCAATTGAAAAAATGTGTTTTAAAGTAGGTACAACGTAAGACTCGTGAGAGCTATGGACATTTTCTTAAAGCAAGAATAAAAAGGCCTGTGCCCTGTTCAAGTATATAGATGTTGACTTCTTTCTGTGGCATTGAGTGTATGAAGATTTTTTTTTTTTTTGTCTGCCTCTTGTGCACTAATAAGTTGGTCAAAAGAATAATGTGAGGTGGGCACATCTATACACCACACCGCTTCATCGTTTTGTGCATGCTAAAGTATTTCTTTTAGCTCGGTAAGCAGTTAATTCACCTCTGGTGTTAATTTGTCAGAGTAGCTTCTTCATAGTAACGTTAGCTACGTTTGTGCTGTGCAACATTTTGTAGTGGGTTGGCACAATTCCCTGGTGCTTCTTTTGCTTGGTCAGTTTATTTTTGTTTATTTATTTATAAAGCGCACCTAACGCTGAGATAACTGGGTGCTGTAACTTATAGCAGGGGTTACAAAAGCATACATAAATATAATACATAGTAATGAAGAGCTTATCGACGAGAGGGTTACAGAATCGTTGACTAGCTGAATGAAACATATTTAAATGAGAAGCGGAATCGACAGTAGTTAGAATTTAGTCAACAGTGCATGAAGTACAGTAAAACAGGATACATGATGGTGTGAATAGAGTGCAGAGGTAACAGTAAGTGAGAGTAGTGAATTACTTGTGGCCTGTTAATGTTTCAGGTCAAGAAGCCAGTTTTTTACTTGGGCTCTGAAGGAAGGTTCAGCTCTGATAGTGAGGGGGAGCGAGTTCCAACTTTTGGCGGCCACAACTGGGAAGCTGGCTACACCCGCAGTCTTTAATTTAAACCTCGGGATGTTCAGAAAATGCTAGTAGAATGATCTGGTAGGTCTGGCAGGATGGTATCTTGAGAATTTGTCAGCCAGATATTTAGTGGCGGTATTTGACAAGCATTTGAGTGATGACGAGCGTGCGGAGGGAGATCCTATCACGCACCGGGAGCTAGTGGGCGTCCCGTCTAATGGATGAGATATGGTTGGATCGAGGTATTTTTAATGCTGATCTTAATTAATTATTCTGTAGGACCTGCAGTCTATTAAGATTGCACTCTGAGGATCCTAGGTAGAGAGTATTGCAGTAGTCCAGCTTCGATAGGACTAACACCCTTGCTAGTGTAATGCAACTGTTGGTGTATATGTATGATTTGCAGGCGGATATGTAAGATTTGCAGGCGTTAATCAGTTTATTGATATAAGCTGTTGTTGAGGCTGTGGCGTTCACTTGTTTCTTAAGTGAGAGTGTCGAGTCCAGATAGATGCCCAAGGTTTTAACTTCTTTGGGCGCTTTGATGGTATTCCTGTCAATATTGAAGGAGGTGTACCGTTTATTTATTTTATTTATTTATTATTTCTTTTAGGGCGCGCTTGTGAGCCAATGATCAGGAGCTCTGTCTTATCATTAAGACATAGACTATGAGCCTCCATCCACGCCTGGATTTCCAGTTAGATGTCATTCAGTTTGGAGTCATTTACATAGCAACCAGTCAATGTGATGGGAATCTTGGTGTCATCTGCATAGTTTGTGTAGGTGACACCCATGTTATCAAGACGATCAAAAAGGAGCTTTGGGAATATATTATAGAGCGTCGGGGATACGCTTGAGCCCTGGGGAACTCCACCATGGATGGGGACTGGATTGGCCGAGGCGGAAGGTGCAAATACCCTGGTTGTTCGGTTAGATAGAAAGACTCGATCCATTTAGCAGCGTTTGTAGAGAAGGCAGCGGCTGTGGACAGATGTTCTGTGAAGATCTGGTGGTCGACCAGATCAAATGCAGCCAAGAGGTCCAAGAGCAAAAGGATGGCCAATTTGACGTTATCTTTGGCTTCATCCATTTGGATTTTTAAATCCAGGAGGGCCGTTTCTGTACCGTGTCTCTGTCTGAAGCCAGATAGGTTGTTATCTTCCAAATGTTTTTGAATTTGGAGATGGGCCACTCTATCCAGAATTTTTAAGAGGAAGGGGACAGTTGTACTAGGCCTATAATTAGTTGGTATGTTAGGATCTAGGTTCGGTTTTTTCGAGGAGGGACATGACCCAGGCCTCCTTGAGGTTATTGGGGACCGAGCTAGTATTGAACGAGAAGTTGATCACCGCAGTAATGAAGGGGGTCAAGTCTTTGGCGCCTTCCTTAATGACTGTGGCAGGACAGATGTCTCCCTAGCACCTTGAAGGTTTTAGGACTTGAATGATATTTTCCACTTCTTTCAGAGTGACTGGTGAAATGGAGAACGGAAGGCAGGATGTGGGGGGGGGGATCCACTGGAGTGTTGAGATTGGAGCTATTTGCTAGGCTGTTCTTTGTTTTCTCTTTTTTTTTTGTCAGAGCCTTCTGAATTTTAGCACACCAGTCTGCATCCTTGAATCAAGCTTGTGTTGGAGGAGCTGGGGCCTCCAACTTCCTCAGGATGCTAAAGAGCTCCTTGGTGCCAAATTTAGCATTGAGTGTTCTATTGTTATGTCTCTTTTTTGGTGTTGAGGATTGCTGATTTGGAAGTGGCGGCAGCAGAGGTAAACACTGCCTTGTTGGGAGTAGTCAGCGATTTTCTCCATGTGGCTTTGGCAGCTCTTTTGCTATTGCGGAGGGTTTTTAGTTCAGCCATGAACTATTTAAGGTGAGCTGCAGGCTTGGCTTTTTTTTTCTTTGATAGGGGCGATGTTATTTAAGGCTAGTTCTAAGGTGCCACTGTAAACGTCCACCAGTTTATCAGAGTCTAGGTTGTCCTAGTTAGCGTGGTCTAGTATATCGTGGATCAGAAGTCGTAAGTTCTGAATCGTTATGTTCCGGTTGTTTCTGGAGAGAGTTTGTGGGGCAATGGCAGCGCTGATATTGGGGAGTGCGTTATCCTGAATAGAGAAAGAGATGCAATGATGGTCTGACCATGCAATGGGCTCGTTTTGGAGGATTGTGGTTGTGCAATTGAGATCTGCCAACCATTCCAGTGTTCTGCCCTTGTTATGCATGGGCCCGTTGATGAGGTGTTTGAAGCCCAGCTGGGTTACGGAATTTTCCACAGAGCGTTGATGTGATTGGGGTCCTAGAGGCCTAGGTTCAAGTCGCCGATCAGGATGATTTGAGAGCTTGGTTAGGTATTTAATGTTAAGAGATCCGTTATGTCTTCCTCGAAGGAGGAGATAGGACCTGGAGGGCGGTAGATTAGATGGGGTAAAATTGTTCGGTAAGCTGAGAGAGGGAGTTTAACACAAAGGAGTTCCGCTGAGGGAAGGCAGGTAGAGGAAGAGGCTCTAAAACCAAGGTGGCTTTTGGCTGGACTTGATGCAACCAGTTTCGGTGATTGGCCAGGAAGTCGAGATCTTTTATTGAGAAGGTCAACAATATCAAGTGCATGCGCAACCAGCGACTGAGCATTAATGAGGGCTCCTTTTGATGACAGAAGTGACTAGGTGTGATACTTTCTGGTGCGTAGGTGAAGGTGGCAGTAGGTTGGCGTTATCAATGGGCTTTGTAGTATTTGCAAGTGACGGGTCCGACACAGATGTGGGGATTCTCGTTGAGTGAGTCCGACCAGTTGGAATAAGGATGGTCTTTCTGTTTGGGAGACGGGAACCTAGTCTCTCATTTCTAAGGCTCATGGGACAGGGTATCCAAGGAGTGGGTGTTGAAGCGTAAGTGTTGGATCCATTCCGCTGAGCTTAGTGAGCCAATGTTGTTATTGCAGTGAGTCCTGGCGAGGATTTTGTGTAAAGTGTGTGAGTCATGAGAGGGTAAGAAATTGGTAGGCGCAATGGTGTGGACCAGGGGCAGGATAGTCGCCATAGTGAGTCGGTGTAAGGTGGCCATGAGGGCAGAGATGATGCTGACTTTGAAGACGCAGAATGTAAGGCAGCGTGGTGAGCAGATTGCACAGTGTGCGATACAATAGGTAAGAGGGGCACGTCACACTCCTGATTACGTTTTTGTTGTATGTGCCAAGCACCAAGTGTATTTCATTATATTGTATTTAACTGTAGTTGAATAGTGTATAATAGCTCAGTATTTCTTTTTTTTTTTAATTTGGATTTGTTGAGTGCTTAAGCCAGATCTTTGCACGTCTGCATGCTTTTTGACACGTACATGCATTGCCATCAACAATTGCAACATAGATCCTTTGATGTGGAGTATTGGTAGTTGCTGTTATTGACATTTTGGTTTGTGCTGCTAGTTTGTGGGCTTGACTTCAACGTTTCAATTAGTTTTCTCTCTTGTTGACGAAGATGCACAGTGGGATTGTACCATAATGTCTAATGTAAATCTCTTGATGCTGTGATATGCTTGCAACAAGTAGCCTGATAAATGATCTGTATGCTCTTATCTCTGTAACCGGCCCAGGCACTTTTATTTTATCCTTGAGTCATGAAGACAGATTTTCTTTCTCTTGATCATATCTCATGCATTCCTGGTACTATTATCAGGGAGGAGGCCCTGTGTTTCCAGCTCCTTACACAATCTAATACCAAAAGCATGAAGCTGACCAACCTCTTTTGTAATAATCTCACACAAATGTGACTTGTTTGAAATGTTGACAATTTTAGGTGCATCTCATGAAAATAAAGTTCTGCCTCTCATCCTTCTTCTTTCCTTTTTTAAAAAAATTACGTATTTCCGAATACAGACACACCTAAATCAGAAAGACAATTGACATACGAGGGGAGGATGATGTAGTAAACTCTACAAAAAGGGGATAGAGCAGCATTGGCCTTGATCACAATTTTCTTTTTTTTAAAAAAATATATTTTTATTAATTTCTTTCAACAAGTCAGTTTTGATACATGTTAAATTCACAGTACCATCTTGTGATTTCTCATTGTTACGATTACAAGGTTACAGTGAGACAGTAGTTAACTCAACACTTGTGCTTTAAACCCTTCCCTGTTCTCCCACCCTCCTCCCCCACTCAACTCGTTTAACGCCCAAGAACTAACGGACCAATCTTAGTGCTTTGCTGGTTACCATCAATACCCTTTGCGCTTCGGTGTGCAACATAAATATACAACTCAAGATCAACCAGTGGCATACAGTTTTGGGCTATGCCGTTAATTTGGCTCGTTGATTCCTAAAATAAGTTTATTCCGTTAGTCTGTGGTTACCCAGAATGCTGCATAATTTTCCAAGAAAGGCAACCAAATCATATCTATATTTATACGGGATTCATGCACAGCAGCTGTGAGGCTCTCCATTTCGTAGATGGTATGCGCTTTGATCAACCATTCTCTTTTTGAAGGGATGCCGGCCGACTTCCATTTAATGGTCAAGCACACTCTAGCCGCTAGCAACAAATTACGTGGCATGTGTGATAGTGACTCATACAAATCTTCCTCATCCAACTCTACCCCAAACAGCACACGCACCGGTGTTAGTTCCCTGGCAACCCCGTCTATGGCCTGGATCCACCACAGCACCTCCTTCCAGTACACCTGTACCTTACTGCATTTCCACCATTAGTGCCAGTAGCTGCAGCGTTCTCCACAGCCTCTCCAACAGTAGGGAGATGTGCCCGGGAACATTTTGGACAGCCTTAAGGGAGTGTAATGCCATCTCATCAGCAGGCGTGCATTGTGCATTTTATATTGCATAGAAATAGATGACGTCCATACTGCCTTGTACATCCCTTTCCATATCTGGCTGAGATGCTATTGCCAGCTCCGCCCCCCACTTAACTTCTGATGATGGGCGCTGAAGGTGACCCCTTGAGAGCAATGATTTGTACATTCACGATGTAAGACCTCTCGTAGTTTGGGGGATGCTCAGTAATTTTTCAAACAGCGTGAGGGTACGCTTTAGGGAATCGCCCCAACGGGTATCGTTTAGGGCACTTCTTAACTGAACGAAAAGGAAGAGGGGTACGTCCACGCCCTGCAGGTCACACTTAAAGTCTTCCAAGGTGACAAATGCACCCCTTTTCCACAACTGCCCAGCACGGGTGAGTCCTGCTTCATACCAAGGCTGAAACCGCTGAACTTCACTCAGCAAGTCTCGGATGGGGGGAGACCAGATACAGCTAAGGGGGGGAAGGCCATGATGTTACACTTTGCATAGCTCGAGATGGGCGCCAGATAGACCATAATACTTTGAGGATGGGGTGTTCCTTAACCCTTTGCGTCGTGGCCGGTAATGGGACCCAGAGCCATTCTCCCAAAGTAACTGGAGCAAAAATGTCGTTTTCTATTGCAACCCACTGTTTTTCCTGAATTTTCCCACAAGTTGTCCAGAAATATTCGAAGCTGTGTTGCTCTGTAGTACTCTCCCAGATCTGGGAAACCCATACCTCCGTCCTCTTTGGGCTGAATTAATGTGGAGTATGGAATCCTTGGCAAAACAGAGAGGTGATGGCTGGAAGGTTTTGAATTAATCATAACCACGGGCAAAGCTCTGGGTAACCCTCCAGACCGTCGTTTTTCAGCCTGCCAAGCCATTACTACAGAAGGGGGGAAAAACCATATGCAATATCAGGCTTGGTCCTACCCCAAAAGGGGCAGTCCACCCCGAACTGCTAGCTCACATCCCTTCTGCACAAGACCACAAGCATCCCCAGACATGTTTCAGCCTTTTTCGGCGTCATCCGTGAGGAGTAGCTTGGGTCTCTAGGCCCGGCAGACTCATTCTAAACCTTCCAGCCATCACCTCTCTGTTTTTGCTTTGTCACCCCGAGTGGGACGGGTATGCCCAAGACGTGGGTCCCGTGCCTGCTGGGCCTAGAGGCCCAAGCTACTCCTCACTGAGGAGCCCCAACAAGGGCGAAACATGTTTGGGGCTGCTTGTGGTCTCGTGCAGAAGGGATGTGGCCTAGCAGTTCGGGCTGGACTGCCCCTTTTGGGGTGGGGCCAAGCCTGATTTGCATATGGTTTTTCCCCCTTCTGTAATGGCTTGGCAGGCTGAAAAACGATGGTCTGGAGGGTTAACCAGAGCTTTGCTTGAGGTAATGATTGAACATCCCCCGGAGCGGGAGCGGTTACCCACAGTACGGCCTTCTTGGTGCGATGTGTGTTGCCTCCCTTGTGGAGCACTGTGGGTAGTTCTGGAGCCTGCCCCGGTGCTTGGATGGCAGCTGTTGGACCTTTTATTATTTTTATTTTATTTATTTAATATTTATATTGCGCCGGTAGCTCGCGAGCCTCGGGGCGCAGAAACAAGGACACGAGAACGGACGGAACAGATAGTGATTAGACAGAGCAGACGGGACAGTCACATAGAATTAAGCTAACTGAGGTATATGTCGTGATGGCCGTTTATTTGAAGATATGGGTTTTTACCTGTTTGCGAAAACGCGAGTAGTTGGTTTCCAGTCTAAGGTGGTCTGGTAGGTTGTTCCAAAGGTTGGCTGCAAGGGTTGGAAAGGCTCTACCTAAGCCACTTTTGAGTTTGTGAGGTGACGTAGCAATTTTAACAAGTTGGGATGATCTCAGTGTTCTATTAGGAACGTATGGTTTGATCCTAGTTTTTAAGTAGGTTGGTGCCTTTCCGTAGATGCATCTGTGAACGATGGTTAAGGTTTTGAAATGCACCCTATCTTCGATTTTCAGCCAATGAAGCTCCCTTCTGGAGTTGCTGATATGTTCTGTTTTAGTTTTGAGCTTGACAATTCTTACCGCGTTGTTCTGTACAATTTGGTAGCTTTGTAGGCATTGCTTGGAGGCACCCAGGACTAGAGCGTTGCCATAGTCAAGGCGCGATAAGATGGTGGCTCTTGCTATGGTCGCACAATTTTCCTCGGATATGAAAGGTCTGATGGCTTTTATTAGACGGAGGTGGTAGGCACAGTTTTTATTTGATGAACTGTACTTGGGCGTCCGCACCCAACGATGCTTCTAGCAGCATACCTAGGGTTTTAACCTTGCTTAGGACCGGAATGGGGGTATCTTTAATGTGGAAGGATGTGTAGGATGAGGGTAGCTTACCACGAGCAGAGGATGAGCCGAAAATCATGAGTTCTGTTTTTTTTCCGTTTAGGCACATCCAATTGGAGTCCATCCATTGCTCCACGTGGTTGTATATCGTGGTAAGTTGCTCGCTATCTTTCTGATAATTGCCACTTAGTTCGAATACAAGCTGTGTCTCGTCAGCATAGTTAGTGAAATAGGTGTTTATGTGGTCTAGAACAAGGCATAGGTATTTTAAGTAAAGATTGAACAGTAGGGGTGACATACTGGCCCCTTGGGGAACTCCACAGAGGATTTCTTTTTCGAGGGAGAACTTGTCCCCCCAGTGCACTCTGGATATTCTGTTTTTTAGAAAGGACATTATCCATCTGATGGCTTCATCAGACCAGTTGGTGGTCTTTTTTAGCGCATTCTGGAGTAGGTTATGGTCGAGGAGATCAAATGCGGCGCTGAGGTAGAGTAGAACGAGGAGGCCTGTCTTACCCTTGTCAATAATACCGAGCATTTTGGTCCGCAGATCTAACATGGCCGTCTCGGTACTGTGTGCGGGGCGAAAACCAGACTGCTGTGGGTGGAGGGAATTGGATTCCTCTACGTGTGCCTGGAGCTGCATGGTGGCGATCCTATCCATGATTTTGAGGATGAAGTTGCAGTTTGTTATGGGTCTGAGATTATTCGGATCGCGTTGGTCGAGATTGGGTTTTTTTACCAGAGGGGTTACTGTGACTTTTTTGATGGTATTAGGGACTTCCTGGTCTCTAAAAGAGGCATTAATGATCTTTGTCAGGATGGGGGCGAAAATGTCTATGTTGTCCAATATTATCTTAGGTGGAATGATATTCTCTGCACAGGTCGTGGGTTTCATGGTCGCCAGTACTTTGATCATTTCGCTGTTGTTGATCTCTGTGAACTTGAAAGTTCCAATAACTGCTGTTGCAGTCTCAGCTGGCAGAGTAACTGTCGTTTTTTTGTTGGTCAGGGAATTTATGATGGCGTCCCTGGCTTTTGAAATTTTGTTGAAGAAGGCGATCTGGGTGGCATCGCATTCTTCTTGAGAGGGTAGGAAAGGAGGGGTAATGGCTTTGGGTTTTTCTATGGATTTAAGGATATTGAATAGTTTGCTGGTGGAATTGGTGGCTGTAGAAATCTGTTCGTTATAGAAGTTTTTTTTGGCCTCGGTTATCATATGTTTATATATTATTTCGCTTTCCTTCCAGCGGGCTTTATTGGCTGATGAAGGATTTTTTAGCCATACATTTTCTCTGTTTCGTTTGTCCTTTTTTTGTTCTGCAAGTTCTTTGGAGAACCATTGTGGTTTTTTTTGGGTGGGTCTAGTTGATTTAGTTTGAAGGGGGGCAATTTGGTCCGTGAGTTTCTCGAGGTGACTAAGTAGATTTGCTAACGTTGTTTCGCAGGAGTCCTTCTCGGTTTGGTTTTCATCCACCTCAGCTAGGCATTGTATGAGGTGGTTCCTATCAATGTTTTTGTAGTTACGGTGTGTCGAGAGGGTCGGGCAGTTAGGGGTTTTCGGTTTTGGAAGAGGCAGGGTGATGTGGAAGGATACGCTATGATGGTCTGACCAAATGCAGGGTTCAGTCTTAAACCCTCGGGTTTTGAGATTGTTAGAGACGACCCAGTCAAGAAGATGGCTGTTGTCCATTGTGGGCTCTTGGTTGTTGATCTCAAAGTCAATGTTGTTTAGGGATCTTTGAAGTTTACTAGCTTCTTTGTCTTTTGTATCGCCAAACCAGCGGTTAAAGTCGCCCATGACTAGTGTGGCTGTGTTGGGTCCTTTAAGCATATTGAGTTGATGCGTTATTTCGTCGTTGAATTCTGGGGTGGACGTTGGGGGCCTGTATAGGACAATCAAGTTTAAACTACTGTTAGCCGTAGGGGTGTGTTTGAGGTGCAGTATTTCACAGCCTGTACATGCTATGCTGCTGGGAAACATATGTATAGAGTCTCTTGCGATGACTGCTACACCACCCCCCTGGCCTTCTTCTCTGTTTGAGTAGAAGATGGAGTAGCCTTCCGGGACTGCGATGTCGCAGGTGGGGCCGATAGGGTCCTTGAGCCAGGTTTCAGTTATGCAGAAGATGTCTATTTGTTCATTGACAATCCTGTCATGAACACATTGTGCGTGTTTATTGAGAGAACGCGTGTTAAGCAAGCATATTTTTAGGTCTAGCTTATTTGAGGGGTGAAACTTGGGACTGTTCCGGGGGGGAACGGTCAATTTTTCTTTCTTGGGGGGGCCTTTTGATGGCTGCTTTTTCCTTTGAGTCCTGACTGACTCGGTTAAGGGCAGTTTCTACCGCTACCTTGTAATGTCACATGTTTAAAGTAGCTGGTGGTGGGGGGCTGCCAGCGGCCTCCTGGGTTGGAGGTATGGCTGGGGGCAATTTTTCTGGTGGTAGGTATAGAATCCGGACCCTGAGCTCTTGAGACCGCACATGCGCCTTTGTGTCTCGTAGATTGTCCCTCCCCGGATACCGAGGTCGATCTCCCTCGAACCCGGCAAGAAGCTGGCGTTGTCTGGGGCCCAGGGTGTGGATCCTGAGATATGGTTGCGTGGGAGGATAGGCCCCCTACTCCTGATCAGGGGGGAGTTGCGATCCCAATGGACAAAGTGCAGACCCGCACTGGTGTTCTTAGAATTGTGCCACTCCCTGGGTGCAGATGGCCCACGCCCCGCTGCCCCAGGCTGTGGATCGGAGGAGAGGCCCGCCCCCCACACGGCTCTCCACGAGAAGGGAGCTCAGAGCGGCCCAGCACCGTAAAGCCCCAGGCGGGGCCCAGCGTAGGGCAGGAGAGGGGCTGCGTTCGCGTAGCTGCTGATAGCCTACCTCCGATGGGCCGCCTGCACCAAAACTTGTTTCTCCGGTCAGCACTCAACCCGGCAGGCGAAAGGAGGGCGGTAGCGGGCTGCAGCCGAGTCTGGGCTTTCTTGCTTCTGCTTCAGTGTGCCGCCAGGAGCTGGAGTGCTCCTGTGCTTAATGTCTGTTCTCTACTACACTCGCCACTGCAGCCGTGTGGAACCCTAAAATGCGGGATCCGCTGTGATCTCAAGAGCGCGTAGTGTGTGCTGTGGGTGCCATTTTCTCATCCCCCGGCCTTCACTCTTCACTTGTACGTCCCCGGGGGATCTCACAGCAACTCTGATTTCTTCCTTGTAGCTGTACGATTCTTAGTGCTGCTGCCTCTGCTGGTGCCCAGTCGTTTTCTGGTGCTACTAGCACTGCTTGAAAAGCTGACCTGTTTCAGGCTCAAAGAGGGAGACCGTGGTTCATGCGACCATCACGTCTGCGCCCCTTGGTGGTCTCCCCTTGATCGCAATTTTACATTCCATCAGTGCTTTTCAAAATTGAGTGCTGATGGAAGCCAGAAGAAGGACTCTGACCAGAGGAAATGTTGTCAAAGAGATTTTAATTAACTTAAAAGAAAATTATTTTATAGCCCTATTTATAAATGGGGAAGTTTCGTTCCCTTCTGATCAGACTATACTAAGGTGCTTGTCAAAACATAAAAATAGCCCTCTGTCCAAACCTATTCTCTAAACTGGCCCTACCACTTAAAGTAGGCAGCGTGTCCTGCCCTCAGAGTTGTTCAACCCGATCTCTCTCAGGGTTTCTAGGAATCCCTCCTGGTTCCGGATCCAATGGCTATTCGTAGAAAACAATTCTCCCTCGTTTAACAGTTCCTGTTCGTGATAGTCTGTCAAAGTTCCAAAAGTTTCTCAAGTGTTTGCCAAATAAGTCTCTTGTTCCTGAAAAGACCAAATGTCCAAGTTGCCTTGGGTGTAGGGATGCTTCCCTGATCCCTCTACACTTGGGTTGTTTTCTCCCCACTTGGTTCACTTCTTGGGTGACCCTGTCCTCCGGTCAAATTGTTTCTTCACTTGTGTTATTGGGCCCCTCTGGTTTCCTTGGGTCTCACTGTCCCAATGTCTCACTTGCTACCTGGAGTATTGCTCACTCCTTTTTCCTTATGCCACTCTTGGTTCTTGGGAATTTCTGTGAACCGGTGGGCTGAATACATTGTTCAGGTTTCTTTGGCTCCTCTTATTGCTACTTGGTCCTTTCTCTCTTCACAGGCCTTCATGCCCCTATTATGGGGTTAGGGTAATCCTTCCTTCTCCAGCATGGGGTCTGGCATGGATTCACATGCTCATGAATATTCCCCGTCGTCAGGCTGGGAATCCTCGGTAAAGAAAAAACCAGTATCAGTTTCGTTTCTGATCTGTCTTTCGTAGTAATAACCAATCACTGGTCTCTGCGTCATACTGACCACAGCCAATGACTGCCCTCTACCTAAGCACCGCCTCTGGCAGCCATCTTCAGATTTTTACCGCACGTTCATGTGTTGGGATCCTCGTGCTATTGCTCTCGAGCGTTAGTGCTATTTTTTCGCGCTTTTTACAAAAAACTTCGATTCTTTCGGTCAAAAGAGCCTCAAGCTCCACCGATTCTACATCCGATCAACGGGGACCCGTGTCGGATTCATCTGTGCCCCTCAAGGGTGAAGATTTCGTCGAGCTACACTTCGGAGGACTCCAAAAGCTTCTCAGGCCCGGTCTCGGAGATGGCCCAGGAGAAGGGAAGCTCGACGCCCGGAAAGCTGTTCAGGGTCTGCCCTGGATGCCAGCTGCAGAACGTCTTCAAGGAGGACGAACACTCTTTTTGTCTTTACTGCCTTCATGAGGACAAGACGCACGTGGAGAAGGACTGTGCGTTTTGCGGCAACATGTCGGAACGGATCATGAAGGACCGCCATCAACGTCTCGCCAACTGGCTGGAGGGTAAGAGCCCGTCTGGCGAGAAGAAGAAGAAATCCGGGCGGTCTTCTAAGACCTTTGAGGGCGCCCCGGCGACGGGGGCCCAACATAAGGCCAAGCACCGCGAGTCCGCTGGCACCGGGAGCGCCGAACGGTCGGGCTCTACGGGCGCCAGGCAGGGCGCACCCTCCCCGGCACCATCAACCACGAGCCAACGCTCTGGGTCCGGTAAGAGGAAGGCCGAGCACCCGGCGAAGCTCCTGGAGAGGCCCCGGTCGAGCTCTAAGGCAGAGGAGGAGCGTGGCAGTGCCCCCTCCCTCAAGGATAAGGCGGTGAGCGCACCTAAGGTGGTGAAGGCCTTGATCCATCCGACCAAGCCCTCTATCGAAACGGTCGCGGCGGCCCGGGTCAGCCTGTGGTGGCTGCACCAGTGGTGGCGACCTCAGGGCCCAGAATCTCCCTGCCTCCTCGGAGGGAGTCTTCCTTTGTGCCCATCGATAGGACCCCCGTGAAAACCTCCCGTGGGGAAGAAGAAGGGGGGGCAGGGCGTAGTCGTAGAGTCGGCCTCAACCTCAGAAGAGGAGCTGATCGAGGTCTTAAGCCACGGCCTAGGCGTGGAAGAAGGCCAGCCCGTCGGAATGGACCCCGACGCAGGTGACGACGACGACATCGTCGAGGATACCGACGGGGCCCCTGCTGCCCGTCGGATTCCCCTCTGCCAGCGCCGCAAGACAACTCGGCGGCCATTTTGTTGGCCATACAGTCCTTATGCTCCGAGATAAGGACGAGGCTACCGTTACCGACGGAGGAACCTCTCCCGTCGGGGGATCCAGAACCGGGACCTTCTGGTGTTCCCCCTACCAAGAAAAGAAGGATCCATCCACCACCTCCTTTTCAACCGTCGCGCCCCTTCCAGCCCTCCTCCCCGTCCACCCGAGGGGATGATACGGGGACTGACACGGCAGCGACGGGTACGGACGACGAGGCATACGACGAGGATTTTCCGTCGTCGCCTCCCACCAGGGCCTCTCCGCCCGACGAGATCGGATCTTTCCACTCCATGATCTCCAGGGCTTCCGAGCTTTTCCAACTCTGCCCTGAGGAGAAGAAAAAGGAAGGCTTCCTTTATCAGCGGCGCGAGGCCAAGAGGAAGACGGTCCTCGCAGTGCCTCTGTTGGACGACATTTGGGATGAGGGCCTTTCCCTCCTCAAGAACCCTTCCACGACGCCAGCTAGAAGAGACCGGTACGAGAAAAAGTACCGGGTCCCGGACACGGCCCCCCTATGCCTCCGGGCGCAGCCTACCCCGGACTCCGTCGTCTCCGCGGCAGCCAGGAAGAAAGCGGGGGGGGGTGCGGCCTCCACATCGACTTCCCCGCCGGACGGCGAGGGAAAGAAATTGGATACTATGGGGCGTAGAGTCATCTCGTCGGCAGCGACGACGATTAAAGCGGCCAACGCCTTGGCTATCGTGGCCCGCTACGACAGGGAGCTCTGGTACAAGATGGCTCCCCTGCTGGATTTTCTGCCGGACGACAAGAGGGCGGAGGCCCTTGAGATCCTGCAGGAAGGTGAGGTGGCCTCGGACCACGCCATCACCGTGGCGACGGACATCGCCGACACTGGGTTCCGCCAGCTGGGCAACGGCGTTTGCCTTCGACGTCGTGGATGGCTCAAAGCTACGGACTTCCGGCAGGACGTCCAGACCAGAGTCCTGGACATGCCCTTCGACGGGAACAACCTGTTTGGGAAGACAGTGGACGATTCCCTTCAGGCCATCAAGGCGGATACGGAGACGGCCCGGGCCCTTGGATTCCTGCAACGACGGACGCTCTTTCGGAGCGGCGGAGGCAAGGGCGCCTCCAAAGGTTCCGGCGGCGGTTTCGCTTCCTACCGTCAAGCGGCCCGCTCGTCGTCGCAAGAGGCCTACAGAGGACGAGGCAAGTCTAGCGGACCCCGCCGTCGTCGCCAAGGAGGTCAAGGCGGCAAGGCCGCGTCCAAGCAGGATTGAACCGGCCGTGGGGTCGGGCCCCCACCGAAGCACCCCGGTGGGAGGCCGGCTGGCGGGCTTCGTCAGCGTGTGGGAGTCCATCTCCACCGACCGTTGGGTGCTGGACGCCCTGGCCCGGGGCCACGCGCTCGAGTTTCAAAGAAGGTGCCCGCGCGTCCCCCCCGTGGCCAGGAAAGAACTTCACGTCCCTCAACTTCTCCTGGAGGTAAAGGCGATGCTCAGAAAGGGCGCCATCGAACTCGTCCCAAAGAGGCTTCGGGGCTCCGGAGTCTACTCGAGATACTTCCTCGTGAAGAAGAAGACGGGAGGATGGCGCCCCATCCTAGACCTGCGACGTCTGAACAAGTTCATCAAGGCGCAGAAGTTCCGGATGGTCACCCTCCAGCACGTCCTGGGTCATCTGGAGGAAGGAGACTTCCTATCGTCGTTGGATTTGGAGGATGCCTACTTCCACATTCCCATCCTAAAGGGGCACCGCAAATTCCTCAGATTCGTGGTCCAAGGGCGTCATTACCAGTTCAAAGCCCTTCCCTTCGGACTACGGTCGGCACCCAGGGTATTCACCAAGTGCCTTGCACCGGTGGCGGCGCAGCTGCGCCGCGAGGGGATTCACGTCTACCCCTACCTGGACGACTGGCTCATCCGCGCCAAGACGAGGGAGCTCGCCGTGGTCCACACGGCAAGGACCGTCCAACTCCTCACGGACCTGGGATTCTCCGTGAACTACGCCAAATCCCACCTGGTGCCCGCGCAAGTCGCACTGTTTCTGGGAGCGAGGCTCGACACAGTGTCCCTTCTGGCCTCCCCGTCGGAGGAGAGGACCAGGACCATCTTGGGCAAGGTGCAACGGATGTTGGTGGCCGACGCGGCCAAAGTGAGGTCCATCAAGTCCCTCCTCGGGATGATGTCTTCCTGCATCTACCTCATTCCCATGTGCAGGCTCCGGATGCGCCCGTTGCAAGAATTCCTGGATGCGCGCTGGATCCAGACGACGGGCAGCTTCGAGGAAAGGATCAAGCTCGACGAGAGTTTCCGACGAGCGATACGGTGGTGGGGCACCCGCGCGCATCTGACGGCGGGCATGGACTTCCAGACCCCAGCCCACCAGGAGACTGTGACCACGGATGCCTCCCTGGAAGGGTGGGGAGCGCACACCGAAAATCTGCACGCAAGGGGACTCTGGCTCCCGACTAAGAAGTCCCTACATATCAACGTCCTGGAGCTCCGTGCAGTGTTTTGGGCCCTCAGGTCCTTCCTTCCGTCCCTCAAGGGCAAGGTGGTGAGGATCTTCACCGACAACACCACCACCATGTTTTACATCAGGAAACAGGGCGGAACCAGGTCCCCAGCGCTGTCCAAGGAGGCGCAGGACCTGTGGCATTGGGCCGTCGCCCAAGGGATTTTTCTGGTGCCGTTTCATCTGGCAGGGATAAAAAACACCATCGCCGACTCACTCAGCAGGGAGCTGCGCTCGTGCCACGAGTGGGAGCTACGGCAGGATCTGGTGGATCGCCTCTTCCGACGGTGGGGCACACCCCAGATCGACCTGTTCGCGACGGCGACGAACACCAAGTGCCGGAGGTTCGCCAGCAGGTTTCCCCAGACGAGGAGCATGGGCGATGCTTTCTCGTTCCCCTGGGAGGGCCTGTTCCTCTACGCGTTCCCTCCCTTGCCTCTGCTAATCCGGCTCATCAACCAGCTCAAGAGGTCACGGTGCAGGATGATCCTCATCGCACCTGCGTGGCCGAGGCAGATATGGTTCCCGGACCTTCTGGACTTGTCAGCGTCCCCGCCGATCAAGCTGCCGGCGGACGCGGATCTACTCTCCAGGGAAGGAGGCGCCATCCTCCACCACGACCCGAAGTCGCTGAACTTGCAGGCCTGGCTCCTGCAGCGCTAGAGTTTGGAGGATACGACATACCGGCCGATTGCAGAGAGGTTCTTGCAAAGGCCAGGGCGTCCTCGACTCTTAAATGCTACGGACACAAATGGAAGAGGTTCTCTGTCTGGTGCCACGCACAGAAGATTAACCCTCTACGGATTACGGCTCCCCAAGTACTGCCGTACCTGCTGACGCTGGCCAAAGCTGGTCTGGCACACGCGTCCATCAAGATTCATCTTGCTGCGATCTCCCGATACACCAGAACCACGGGCCGGACGTCCTTGTGGTCTCATCGTCTGGTGAAAGAGTTCATGAAGGGACTGTTCAGATCGTTCCCGCCGGTGAAGGCTCCGGCCCCGGCGTGGGAGCTCAACGTGGTGCTGACCAAGCTCATGGGACCTCCGTTCGAGCCTCTGCACTCGGCCCCGTTGAAGTTTCTATCGTGGAAAACAGCTTTTCTTGTGGCCATCACCTCCGCACGACGAGTGGGAGAGATCCAGGCCCTTTCCTGCAAGGCCCCGTACTTGACTTTCCACGACACGAGGGTAGTGCTCAGGACGCACCCCTCCTTCATGCCCAAGGTACCGTCGGACTTCCATCTCAACGAACCCTTGGTGTTACCTGTGTTTTTCCCGTCGCCTTCGTCGCCGGCTGAGAGGACTTTGCACTCGCTGGATGTAGCTAGAGCGCTGAAGTTCTACGTGGACCGCACGAAGGGTTTTCGGAAGACGTCACAACTCTTTGTGAACTTTGGACCTGTCAATCAGGGGAAGGCTCTCTCGAAGGCTTCCATCTCCAGATGGCTCTCCGGCTGTATCATGTGCTGTCACCGGTTGGCAAACCGACCGCTGCCTGGCCGTCCGAGAGCCCATTCCACCAGAGCGATCGCAGCTACCACGGCGTTCCTATCTGGTGTGCCCCTGCTGGACATATGCAGGGCTGCTACGTGGAGGTCGACGCACACCTTCACGAAATTCTACTGCGTCGACCGGGATTCCAGGGAGGAGTCCAGGGTCGGCCAAGCAGTGCTGCGCAACCTGTTCGCCTGAGGTGAGCCTGGTGAGGAGGTAAGATGCTTAATGTTGAGTTTATGTGATGCTTAATGTTGAGCCTTTGCCACCTCCCGTGGTTGTGCATGTGTGTACTGCTATGTATTCTTTATTCATGAGCATGTGAATCCATGCCAGACCCCATGCTGGAGAAGGAACAAGTTACTTACCTGTAACTGTTGTTCTCCAGCATGGGTCTGGCATGGATTCACATGCGAACCCTCCCGCCTACCCCTCTGCGGCTCTTCACTTGGTCATACTGCCACTTCACGTGCTTCCAAATCTGAAGATGGCTGCCAGAGGCGGTGCTTAGGTAGAGGGCAGTCATTGGCTGTGGTCAGTATGACGCAGAGACCAGTGATTGGTTATTACTACGAAAGACAGATCAGAAACGAAACTGATACTGGTTTTTTCTTTACCGAGGATTCCCAGCCTGACGACGGGGAATATTCATGAGCATGTGAATCCATGCCAGACCCATGCTGGAGAACAACAGTTACAGGTAAGTAACTTGTTCCTTCTCCTTTCGCTCTCTTCTCTCCGGCCCCTCCACTTTGAGCAACCCGGATTCATTCTTTTTTTTTTTTTTTTTAAACTTATTTTAAACAGGCAGGTTATGGCAATACAAAGCTTAATCACTTGCGACATGTAGCATACAGTAATACCATTTGACTCTCCTCCCACCCCACCCCTCGGGCTCAAGTTCCTTGTTCACTTCCCTGTAGGGGGTCTCCATCCTGAATAGTTCTCCTGACCAGTTGGGGCTTGAAAGTCAGGGCTGGGAACCTTTGGTCAAACTCCAATACCGGACCCCAGATGTTCGAAAGCGATGCAAGGTGCCTGCTCCGGCAGCTGTCATCTTCTCGGCGATCAGGATGTCCCAGACTTTCATCCACCAGAAAGGCATGAGAGGGCCTTCCGTTGTTTTCCAGGTGCGGGCTATCACGTTCCTACCCGCAAGTAGGCATTGTGACAATAGTTTGGCCTTGGGGCCAGACCTGGGGTAGATCCCGGGGATTGGTGCTCCAAGGAGGATAGGCTCAGGGGACCAAGGCAGTCGCACCTGAGTGATGTCCGCTATCGTCGCCAGGCATTGTTTCCAAAATGCTTGGGCCTTGGGGCAGGACCACCACATGTGGAAGAAGGAGCCTATTTGGCCGCACTGCCTCCAGCATTGAGGGTTGATCGTGGAGTTCATGTGGTGGAGTCTTAGGGGAGGGTAGTGCCACCGGAGGAGGATCTTGTAGGCGCACTCTCTATTCGTGATGCATGATGAGGAGGTGTGAGCCCGGGACCAGATGTCAACCCACTGTTGGTCTTCAATCGAATGGCCCAGGTCTGCCTCCCATAGGGCCATATACCGGGTCTTGGAGGTTAGGAAGTCCGTTTGGAGGCGCTTGTACAGAGTGGAGCTTCTTCCTCGGGGCGGAAGCTCCTCAAGGGTCAATTCGATGGCTGTGGGGGATGAGTAGCCGCCTGGCGAGTCTGAGGATGGGTGCACCAGTGGCGTAGCTGGGTATATGTGAACCTATCTCGTTCCTGGATCCCAAAGAGTTGACCCAGGGTCTCTAGGCCTCCTGCAATCCAGGCCTTGAAATTCCGGGGAGACAGACCAGGAGAGAAGGTCGGGTTTATGAACACTGGGGAGAGGGGGCTGAGCCCAGTTGGGATCCTCTTCTGTTTCAGCGCGTTGTCCCACACCGAAATGGTGTGCTTGGTGGATGCCAGGAGATTCCGCCACTGTCGCTGTTCCGGAGGGGGGACATGTGGGAGAAAGCGTAGTGGGAGGGGCAGCTGCGCTTGTTCGAGGTCTACCCATCTAGGGCGGTTGGTAAAGACTTGCCATGATTGTATACAAGACAGGTGAGCCGCCATTTGGTATTTCTGCAAGTCAGGGACCCTGAGCCCACCCAATTTCGCATTGCCCAGCATCGTGGATTTAGGGATCCTGGGCTTTTTCCCCCTCCAAATAAACTGCAGCATTTTCTTCTGTAAGCGTTGAAGGGCTGGCGCCGGGGCTGGCACCGGGAGTGTGGAGCATACATACAGAAATCTCGGTAGTAAATACATCTTACAGGCTGTAATACGGCCCATCAGCGATATCTCCTGTGTCGCCCAGCGTCTCAAATCTGCCTCCAAGTTTGTAAATGATGGGGGAAAATTAGCCCGATTAAGTTTCGCTTGGACTGGCCGGGATCTGAACTCCCAAGTAGCTAAGTTCTTTGGTCGACCAGTGTATTGGGCACAGCGGAACCAGGGTTTCTCGGGTCAAGCCCACTCCCATGGCGACTGATTTCCCGTAGTTAACTGTGAAGCCTGTGTCCCTGCCATAGCTTGTTATCTCAGCCAGGGCTTGAGGGAGGGAGGGAGGGAGGAGCGGGGTTTCGTGATAGTCAGGAGGACATCATCTGCATAGAGGGCCAGTTTGTGGTGCGCCGAGCCAGATTGAAAGCCTTCGACTGCAGGATTCAACCTGATCCGCTGGGCAAACGGTTCCATAATTAAAGCGAAGAGAAGTGGCGACAGCGGACATCCCTGTCGGGTTCCGCAAGTTAGGTTGATGGGGGAGGAGAGGGTGCCGTTGACTCTAAGAAGGGTTTTGGGGGCTTTGTAATTTGCCAGCGTCATGGTGCAGAACTCCGGGCCAAATCCAAAAGCATCCAGGGTGAGCCTCATGAAAGTCCAATCCACTTTGTCAAACGCCTTGGTCGCGTCCAGGGCCAAGAGCACCAACTCCTGGGAATCTAGTTCCACCAGATCCAAGGCTCTTCAAATGTTGTCGGCCGTGGAGCGGTATCTGAGGAAGCCACTCTGATCCGCACTGATTATCTCCGGCAAGAATCGAGACAGACAAGACGCCAGGATTTTAGAGTAAATATTGGCATCGATGTTGAGCAGGGCAATGGGTCTATATGATGCAGGGTTTTTCGGGTCGCCCCCCAGGTTTAGGTAGTAAGACCGTAATTGACTCCTGCATGGACGAGGTTACAGTGCCCGTGGTCCTGAACGAGTTAAACAACTGTACCAAAGGTGCTAATAGCTGGGGTTTGAAAATCTTGTAGAACCTAGTTGTATAGCCATCAGGGCCAGGGGCACGGGATTTGAGCGCTTTTATTGCCTTGTCTACTTCTTCGTCAGTGATCGGCGCCTCCAGAGAGTCACGGGCTGTTCTTTTAGCCGGGGAAGTGCGGCACCTCGTAAGTATTCCTTCTGTTACTCCATGTCCTGGGCTGGAGCGGTCATCACCTGAGTTAGGTGGACCGGAGCGAGCCGCAGTTTATCCTGGTCAGCATAATGGACCTTGCCTCGTTGGTCCCGCAGGCCCACAATTGTATTGTTCCTCTTCGCTTTGGCAAGTTTGGCTATTAGTAGCTTATTTGCTTTGTTGTTTTTAGCATAATAAAACTGTTTTGCTTTTGCCATTTGGTGGGCAGTGTGTTCAGCGTAGTGGGCCTCAATCTTTTTCTGTGCTATCCGGATGGCTCGCTGGGTTTTAGGGGTCCAGCCCTTCTCCTTATGGGTCTTTTCTGCATTTTTAAGATCTTCCTCAAGGCTCTGGCGAGTTTGGCGCATGTGTCTATGATCAGCCGCTCCTTGTGCTATCAGTTCACCCCGCACTACTGCCTTCATTGTGTCCCAAGTGTTGGCGGTAGAGGTGTCCTCACTGGGGTTTTCCTTAAAGAAGTTGGAGATCGTGGTTGCGATTGCGTCTGAGTGGCATCTCGTTGAGAATCAGATCATATAGGGTCCGGTCCATCTGCGCTGTTGGGGGTTAGTTGGTTCCTGCACTCGGATTTCGAGGGTCACCGGTGCATGATCAGACAAGATTCTGGAGCCAATCGTCACATCGTTCGTAAACGTAAAGATTTGTGGGGACACTAGGAGAAGATCTATCCTGGAGAAGGTCCGGTGGACATAGGAAAAGTCTCTTTCGGATGGTTGGAGTACTCTCCATGAATCCACCACCCCCAAGGCTCTAAATAGTAGGAGAGCCAGGGCTATGGTGAGGTCTCCAGCGCTGGGTGAGTGTGACTTGTCTTTCGAGTGGTCCGGGACCCCATTGAAGTCCCCTCCGATCACTATCTGGCCTTCCAAAAACGGGGAGAGGGTTGTACACAGGGATTCATAGAACAGCGCCTGGCCTGAGTTGGATGCGTATACAGAGATTATAGAATAGAGTTGTCCTAGTAATAGGCATTTCACCGCCACCGCCATATATCGCCCCTCTGGGCAGCTTCTAGAGTCCAGAATCTGAGGGTTCAAGCCCCTCCCGAATAGGATAGCTGTGCCACCCCTCTTGGAGTTCCCAGATGCGAAAAGTTGCTTCGGAAAGTCTCGGGAGCGCAGGCGGCTGTGGTCTGCCGGCAGCAGATGGGTTTCTTGTAGCATAGCCACAGCTGCCCCGTCGTTCTGAAGCTTCTGTAGGATAGACTTGCGTTTGGCGGGTGAATTTAGTCCCTTGTCTTTCAGGGAGACGAACCTTAAAGTTCGATGTTCCGAGGGCAGGTCCGGGGGAGTTGACGAGTCTTTGGGGAGAGGGGGAGATGTAGAGTAATCAGCCATCATGTCGCGGAGTGTGTAGCCATTCCCCAACCTGCCTGTGGGTTTTTTTCTCGGGCCGCCAACGGGAGGACCGAGTTTTAACTGAGGGTGGCTGACCTTTTGCGGGTCTAATGCCTCCCTTGGCCAATGGGGCCATCGAACAGTGTGTAACCAACATGGCTAACCTTATGAGCAATCTTAGTGGTTTGTTCCAAGGACTCGTAGATGGATTGTGCCTTGAAACCGGGCATGGGCCGTGGAATAATGCCCGCTGCTTAAAGAATAGAGCTTATCTGTATTCCTGAGGGTGTAGATCGGATCATGGTGCCGGACTGTGAGCCGGGATCGAGGTGGAGGCTCTATCATGGGGTCGCATCTGGCTATTTCCTCTTCCGGAATCTGGGAACCCTCGACCAGGAGTTTTGTGTGGTATTAGGGGAGGCCACCAGGATTGAATCAGCCGCTGCTTCGGAGGGCGGGAGAGATGAGGGATTGGAAGCATCTGGACGTAGGATGTCGGTAGCATCTTCCAGGTGTCTAATTTTCCTGAGCCAGCCCTTGTAGGAAAATTGCAAAGCTGTGGGAAAGAGCCATCTGTAGCAGATTTTTTGAGCCTGAAGGAGGGCGGTTAGAGGGCGAAGGGTTCGCCTCTTTTGAAGAGTAAGCGGAGAAAGGTCCTGGAAGATCTGGAGAGAAGTCCCTTGAAATGTAATTTCGTCTTTGGAGCGGCTTATTGCCGAGATGGCTTCCTTCGTAGTAAAGAAGTGCATCCTAGTAATGACGTCGGGGGGGGGGCATCCGATTCCACTCCGCGTCGGGGATTCAGCCTGTGGGTGCGATCCAGGAGAAGCAGTGAATATTCGAGGTCGGGGAGAAGAGATTGGAAAAAGAGGCCCACATATTCGGCTAACGCCTTGTCTGGGATCAAGATATGAACCCCACGAATGCGGAGGTTGTTGCGCCGGGCCCTATTTTCGAGGTCGTCTTGCTTGTATTCCAGGATGTCGCACCAGTCCTGCAGTAGTCCGATTGAGCGTTGGACCTCTGTTAGCGCGGAGGCATGGTCTTGGATATGATCCTCGACAACTCCTACTCTTTGTTCAACCTCCGAGACCTTTTTGTCTGTGCTTTCCAGTTTAGTTGTGAGTTCTGCCATACAAGAGCGGAATTCTGATTTGATATCCGCCATGAATTCACGAATATCTTCTTTGGTCGCCAAAGGTCCCTTGTTATCTAGGGATTCCCGTGGGATAGAGGAGCAGGAATCTTGTTTTTTAGCTTTGTCGGAAACGGTCAGCAGAGTTGCTATGTCCGAAAACTTGGTGGTCTTTTGTTGCTTGGACATCGCGCTAGTTATTAGAGGCAGGACAATGGCCGCCGGGAGCGATGTAGTGGTGAAGAGGAGCCGGACTGTGGGCCGGGGCGCCCCAGAAAGCGCTCAAGGAGAAGCGCATGCGAGCTAGGCCTACCTTAAATCTCTCAAGGGGCTCCCGCTGAAGGCTCCCGTCGCCAACCGTTGGGGGGAGGGTCTCTCGTCTTTGTTCCAGGAATTGAATCGCTTCTTAGGGCCGATATCTGTGTCCATGAGCCGGAAGGTAGGCCCCACCGAGCATCCAGGTGGGCCACTAACGCAGCTCCGTAGATCTCCGTCCGCTGGAAGTGTGTAGGGCGGCGTGGGCCGGGGCGCCCCAGGAGGAAAAGGGAGAGGGTGCACAAAAGGGGGCTGATGTATGCGGGGCTCCCTGCCGGTTCCAGGAGGGGGGCCCTCGCCGGCCGATGGAAATAGTCCCCGTTTGTCTGGATATCCGGATGTCCGTCTGTCCCTTCCGGCTCGAGTGTTACGGGGAGGATCGCCTCCGACTCCTGACTGTGCCCGCCATCATACGTGCGCTCGTCATCTTGGATTCTCCTAGCCGCAGAGGGGGGGACCAGGTTTCAGGCGACGAGTACGGAAATAGTGCTCCCTCTCCCAGCTTTCATCTTTGAGCCGCTAGTGCCCCATTGGTTCCGATCCACATAGCTGGCGTCGGTGGATCGTATAAGCCACAGGAACCGCGCAATTTAAGATGAAGCAGCGGGCCGTCCATGGGCGGCTTTAGAGGAGCGACTGCATCGTGTCGGCTCCAAGCCACGCCCCCAACCCGGATACATTCTATGTCACAGGGTCTGCTCCAGTGAGGTGGTGTCTGCTTAGTAGCAGTGGCGTTCTCCACAGCCTTCTGGTCTTCCAGTCTGTATTCGAGTGGGGTATGTGTTCTGCTTGTTTCAGTGTTTCTTGTTTCCTGGCCTCTTCCCTTGAGAGCGAGGATCCGTTCCTCCCTCGTGTTCTGGTTTCAGGAGCGGTTCGAGTGCTCTGGGCACATCCAATCAGCCGCATGGTTGCACCTCCAGGTAAGGCGTGCAATACTTTGCCTTCTCCTCGTCGACTCTGCATGGTTTTCTGCTGGGTCGGGGTTGGCGGCGTCTTTATCTCTGCACCACAGGTGGCTTTGCTTTGTAGTATGGCTCCCCCCTCAATAATCTGCCTGCGTCGGACACTCGCCTCTGCGTAATGTTGCTTACTCTCCATTCAAGGGTGATCACGCCTTTGTTCTTGCTCCGTGACCAAAAAGGGATGCGCTGTTTATGTTCAGCTGACAAGTCCAGGGAAAGATCAGCATTGTCTTGAGCCAAACATCCAAAGACGCTTTCAATATTATTTTGAGTCCCACAACTGAATGTAACATCAGTTCCCATGTATGCAGTGTGCGGGGTCAGAAATTTGAGGCGATCAACTTTAGCTGTTTTATTAAATGAACAAGTTGGATAAACGCCTCGCTATCCCTACCCTGATGAGGATTTCCCTACCTAAAATAAACTAAAGGGAACACTCTAACCAAGGGATATCTAACCATCACACTTATACAACAAGCAAAAAGGAAATGTATGGCAATTCAACAACAATATATAACATATGACCTGATTCACAATATGATCAATGTCTCTTGTCATGGGTTGGGGGAACTTCCCTTTCCCAGATCCAAATGAGGGTTTTCTTCACAGTTTAAAGGAAAAACAAGGAAATATGGTTTAACGCAAAGTTCAAATCTAGTTCTTAAGTACTTGTACTCAAAGTTCTGTTGCTTCAATAAAGTGTCTTGAGAAAATCATAAGCTCTCACTCCTCCTGGAATAAGAACTGTCTCACGTTTGTAGTAACAACAAATCATTTGGTCAGTAGTGTTTACCACAAATTTAACTGCAGAAAGAATTGTAACCTTCCTTCAACCAGCTTTCACAATTCTTCCCCATATGTCACTACTCTTCAGCTCTTGCACTTCTATTACCTGGCTTATTATTTCACCAGGTTTCTTCTGGGCAATCTCTTCTTGCCCTACGGGTATACTCGCCTGCTCGTATTTCTTCAAGAACAGAAAGTGCTTCAATGGTAACTTCCAAATTAGAATATTAACAACTTCAGTAGTCTTCTTTGGTAATTTATTTTATTTGTTTCAAAAAACATTTATTTAACACACTGTGGGAAACAGCAAATGGATCTGCATGACCAATGCAGTTCAAGAATACTTGATGACTAAGTCTTCTGTGATAGAAATACAGTACATAGCAAGAACAGATTACAACAGAAGCCCATACGCCACATGCACCCTTTCGCCACCCCAAGATAAAATAAAACTACAAAAGCGGGAAATGCTGCATCAGAGGAGGCTTAGCAACCACTGCAGGGTAGCCCTCAGCAAAATCAATAAATGGCTTCCAAACAGTATTATAATTGCCATACCGCCCTTCACACAGTGCCATAATCTTATCAGCAACCAGTGTGTCCCACACTTCTACCCACCACATCTGGATCACTGGGCTGTCCTTGGATTTCCATTTTCAAGCAATGGCCAGTTTCGCTGCTAGAAGGAGATGCCCAATTAGAGTGGCCATTGAGCCTGTCAATGATAATGACCCAGCACTCGTGTCACCCAACACTACCACCCGTGGGTCCATGGGAAGTGATTACCATGTGATCTCCTTGATTTTGGAGAGCACCTCCTTCCAGAAGAGGTTCGCCTTCCCACACCATGTGAACGAGAGAGCCTACATCATCACAACCCCGCCAAATGGTAGATCAATAATCAGCCGACATATGGTGCAACCTCTCCCGGGTGAGATACCATCTGTACAGAATTTATAGGAGCATTCCCTATCCGTGACATACCTGGAGGACTTCAGCATTCTTCCCCATATTCTCAACCATGCCTCATCCTCTATGGGTTACCCTAAATCAATTTCCCACTTAACCATCTACGGTAGGCGCACAACTGGAACCCCTGTGTCCAGCAACTTATATCGTTTTGAAACCCGTCCCCATGACAACCCTCCTTGTAATGTCAGCTTGAGAGCATTCAATGGCCTGTTGGTCCCCTGCTTTGTGAATGGATGAGAGACCCAGTGCTGCAGTTGGGTTTAGCAAAATCGCTCCGTTTCCGGTAGAGTGAAAGTGAGCTTGCACTCACTAAAGCTCATTGGACAGTTCTCCTTGTATAGCTGGTGCAGGGTTGCCAAACCACCCGCTACCCATTTCCCAAAGTACCTGCGGTCGCATCCGGGCTGGAAACGTGGGTTATTCCAGACAGGTGTAAGATGCCCCCATATAATAAAGTTTGCACTTAGTAGTAGCTAATGGTGACAATCCCCACTGCTGCCCTAGACATCTCTTTTCTACATAAGGCAGCCGATTAGATTAACTGCTCAGTGGGCTTGTTCAAATGCTTTCCACTTCGGCAGCAGACTAGTGTTCCCTCCAACCCCACCAATTGACCACGTGGGATAGCTGCGCAGCTAGATTATAGCAAAAGATATCAGGAACCCCCAGGCCACCCACCCCCATTGGTCTCCGCAACACATTCTTGGAGATCCTAGCCCGCTTACACCCCCAGATACATTTGAAAATCTTTCCCTGGAGCGTGCAAAACTCAGTCAGGGGATCTTCACAAACAGCGCTGCGTTGAGGTAAAGATGACGCAGGAAAAAGTTCATCTTGACCGGCGCAATACGGCCGAATCATGATATCTCCTGCCGCCCCACCTAGTTTATTTAAATAAAAAAAAATGTAAAACAATTTTTATTAGTTTATTAATTCCAACTTGGTAACCATACATTGTAGCAGCAAGTATGCATTTCAATTCTCATGTACATTTTCATGTTTTCGACCCCCCTCTTGCTCCCCCCGACCAATCTACCCCACCGCCCTTTCCGAGCCTACCACACCCTCCGCCTTCCACAAACGCGTCTATGGTTATCCCTCCCTCCCTCTCCCCCTGAAGGGCTATCTCCTCTGGGCTTGCCTGGTCAGACTCAAACAGTGTAGCTACTATTTGCTTCCAGGCCATCAACGTATCCGCTTCTTCCTCCCCACCTCTGTTTGTTGCTTCATTCCACACCACTTTTTCAGCTTTTGCCCATTTCTGGAGATCGTGCCACCAGGCTTCTACTTTCGGTCTTCTGCTCGCTTTCCAACTCATTGCTATCCTACGTTTGGCAAGTATATACGCCAGGTCCTTGAGTTTACTCATGTGTTTAAGTTTGCACGGCCTGGGGAAGCCCCATAACATGCACGCCCACAGGGAGTTTACATCCAAATGTATCTCTTTCCCCGCCATGAGGTGGGCCACCTCCCTCCAGAATCTCATTATTTCAGGGCATGCCCAGAACATATGTACCATTCCTGCGTTCACCTCCCCACATTTTGAACATGTCTGTATTCCCGCACTTTTTAACTTGGCTATCTTCTCAGGGGTCATGTATCGCCCCCACCTAGTTAAGTCTTCAGATAGCTTCTGAAACAGCAGCGTAAAGTTGGACCGAAAGACCTCTGCGATATTGCTAGGAATGCACACACCCAAATGGGACTCGACTCACGAGTTCATTGTATCGGGCAAGGGCGCAAATCTTGCTCCTGTCATGTTGCCTCTAGGAAATGTCTAGGCCATGTGATTTATCATGATTTACCTTAAACCCAGAGACCCGCCCAAATCCATCAAATTCTCGCAGCACCTCCGCTAATGAGGAGCAGGAATTACTCTGGGTGAGCAACACATCATCTGCGTAAAGAGAAATCTCATAGCCCTCTCCCCTAACACGCATCTCCTCTATACCCCTATTAGCTCTGAATTGGCTGTCTAGCGGCTCCATACTCGGAGCAAAAATCAGCGTGGACAGTGGACAACCCTGCCTCGTGCCCTTAGGTATTGACCAGCTAGACGATAGCGCCCCATTGACTTGAACTGGGATTTGGAGGGAAGTATTTCTGTTCTGGTAGATTGCCATCACCCTTCTAACGAACCCTGGACCAAACCCAAACCGCTCTAAGACCTCCGCGCACATACCCCCAGTGCACACTGTAAAAAGCCTTGTGCGCGTCTAGTGCAATCATTCCTATTTCTTCCTCCAAACGTCACCCCACCTCCAACAGACTAAAAACTCGCCTCACATTATCGTGGGTACTACATCCCACAATAAATCCTGTCTGATCACTGTCTATGCGCCTGGGGAGAACCTCCATCATACGGCAGACCCACTTTTTGGAGGAATTCTTTGAGTCTGTATTAGTGAGAGTAATGGGTCTCAATAGCCCACTCCACTTCCCCTGGCACAATCGTCCCCTCTAGAGGTTCCCACTCCTCACCAGACAGGGTAGGCAGATTTACACCCTGCAAATATATTCCAGCTGGGCCCTCCTCTAAACCCAACCCTTAAAATGGGCCTAAGAAATATCCCTATTTATCAGCCTCGCCCAGCTGCTCCACCCCCTGACTATCGTGCAGGGCCAGCACTGTGTTTTGACTTTAGAGTTTACACAGATTGGCTAGCAGGAGGCGGTTGGCTCAGTTTCAATTAGCATAATAATACTGCTTAGTATTGCCTGAGCCACCCTGTCAGCAACGTGCTCCTCCAACTTTTTACATGCTGTTCTAAACTCGCACATTGCCTTGGGACCCCAGCCGGTTGTGCTCCTGTCCTGCATGTCTGACCTGGCCTTCCAACTTAATTCTGACCAATTGCTTTTCTCTGGTATAAGCTGCAGATTTGCTGATGAACTTGCCCCGAACAACCGCTTTCATAGCGTCCCACACAATTTCCCAGAAAATATAGATAACCTCACCCAGCTCTCTAGACACCACTGGGTCTCTAAGCACCAGGTCATATAGCTTCCATGGGCATCTGGGTCTCTCGAGCCTGCCCACAATTGGCAAGGACAGTCACACTGGGGCATGGTCAGACAGGTTGCGCGTTCCTATATTCACTCCTGTGAGATACAGGTACAATGCACTAGGTAAGAGTATGAGGTCCAATCTAGAGAAGCACCCGTGAACGTGCTAGTGAAACGAAAAATCCCTCTCCTCCCTGTGAGACATCCTCCAACTGTCAACCAGCCTTATTCTCGGAGAAACAACCCAAATGCGTTAGCATGCTCAAAGTCTAGATTGGTAGGAGGCAAAGAGTTGTCCACTAGGCGGTTGGGTACTAGGTTGAAATCACCCCCAATCATAACTTGACCCTCAGCGAAAGGGAGGACCTGAAGGAGGAAATTCTCCAGAAATACATCTTGGGCCACATTAGGAACATACAGGGAAACCAGTGTGACCATATGCTCCCACAACAGGCACTTAACGCAAATGTAGTGCCCCTCCGGGTCACGAAGGACCTTAACCTTAGAGATCGGGATCTGCTCTCCCAATAAAATAGCCACACCCTGCTTCTTCTCCCTCCCCAGAGGCAGAAAATTGTTGTGGGAATGCATTGGCCTTCATTCACTTCTCATCTTGCACCAGCAAGTAGGTCTATTGCAAAAACTCCATGGAGAAGGACATGTCTCTTAGTTTGCTTAGCATAGATTTCCTTTTCATTGGAGAATTCAATCCCTATACATTCTGTGTGCCTATTAACACCAGGTCCTCACACTCCCCTTCGTCTGCTACATCAGCTAACATTCCCCCACAGATCAGGTCAACATCCCCTCCCACAGCAAACATTTAGAAACCAACCCCACATCCCCCACACCCCAACTCAACCAAAAACCAGCAAACGTGAGCTAATTCCAGTCACCTGGAAACCCGTCAGGGAACCCGATTTGGTACGTGGAAAAAGCCTGCAATCCATAAACTCCCTCTCCCAGCTCACCCACAAGATCTAAGAACCAATCTCCAGGACAAAAACCTCTTAGCCCCCAAGGTCTACACAACAGACCCATCCTCCAAAGAGACATCCCCACAATCCACAAGCCACCCACGGAACCCTGTGCCGTTCAATCCTTCCTAATCTGACCCTTTACCCTCCTTCTTCCTCCCTCTAACCACTTTTAGCCATTTTTGCGAGGGCTCTGGCATACGACCCAGGCTCAGCACCTGATGACCCCCCACCCCCGCCGTGCTCCCCCGAACCATCTGAATCTAGCAGGCTCTCAGCATCCTTTACACTTCCATTGGTAAGTGAAGTGGAGCATGGTCGGAAAGCCCCACCTATAGGACACTTCCTTGGTGCGCAGTCACTCAGGTCAATGAGGCAGTGCCTTCCACTTCACCAAGGTCGTTGAAGCCAGATCCTGGTACCGGGAGAGTGAACTGCTGTGGAAAGAGATGGTCGATAAGGGTCTGGCTGCGGCCATTATGCACTTTTTTAGCTTAAAGAAGTGATGCCGGTAACGCCCCCCCCTCTCCCCCACCCCCCCAAGCCAGAACCGCAGTAGCTGGAGTATGATCAACGGTGCTTTAAAAGAAGCTGAACACCAAGTGTGATTCTCAACAGGAAAGGGTTTTACCAAGCTTAGAAACTGCACTTCTGTCTTTGTGTGGTGAAAAGTGTGCACCCCATAGAGACATATCACATGATGCTCTGCATGAAGCTGCACAGGGAGCAAGGCCAGCAAGCCTTCACTTGGTGCAAGCCTCACAAGAAAGAATCTCAATATTTCACTCCTTTAAACCCGGGTCTCATCAGATGCTATGGGCCCAATGCTGTGGAAGGGCAAGGGTGCTGCCAAAGGCTTCAATATGTAGCAGCAAAGTAGTGCAGCCAGCAAATTCATTGCACAGACAGGCAGCTCCCCACCAAACCCTGCACCACTGTGGCCAGGGTCGTGCAGAGAGGAGCCACAGCAAACAGGCCAACCCCACCGGACCAAGCTTGTATTTCATCCGTGTCTGGCACATAGAAATGAAAAGCGCTCAATTCCAACGCCCCAGGCGTTTCGCAGTAGACGTCGGCAAACTCTCAAGGGGCTGCGGCTCGCCCCCAAATCACTGCAGGCACATCTGCTTCCAATTTCACTGCTGCATTGGTCAGGCTTCACAGCTGGTAAGGAGCACACCGCTCCGGAGGCATCGCAGCAGGCACAGGTCTACCTGCGGCGGCGCACACCACTGACCTTCTCCCTCCTTCAGGTCCGGTGCCGCACATGCGGGGCCTCCTCAACGCTCCCCCACAGGATGGTGCGCATGGGGGTGACGATCGGCTGCTACTGTGTGCGGTTCCGAGCTGGGAGATGAACACGCCACACACCTTCACACCCAGCCATCAGGCCCGATCCTTGGAATGCCAGCACTCTGAGACCCCAAAAACTACCCATCTGTAGTCATGGGCCTCAGACAAGTCTTGTCCCATTATTGTTCTGAGATGGGGTGCCAGGAGAGGACAGAATGTATTCTTCGCCTTCTCGCTGTCTGAGATACTTTGGTGATGTATTAACAATGGTAGTATTTTATGAGCGTGAACAGGGTATAAGGTTGTAATTGTAACCAAAAGACAAGCTATGAAAAAAATGCAACATTGCCTGAGAGTTGGGGTGTACTTAAGGTGGCAAAACTCTTGATATTATTCCACTAGGGTCTTGAGAATCAAAGATGTGTTGCACCTTTTGTGAGTGTAATACCACACCTTGGTGCTGGGTGGCGAGCCGGCAACATCCCACCCCTTTCACCCTTTGGCAGGCTGGACCACCTAGCCCCTTGTGGCTCACTCACCTCACTTAGCACGGTGTGCGGAATTCTTGCAACTAATAACATTACCTAGGGCACACCTACTTTCTTTTTTTTTAAATTTGCTCCTTGGAACCTGCCACACACTTCTCAGCCATCTCCCCAAAATATTTTGTTACTCATTTGTCGTTCCCTCACGCCACTCCCCCTCACCCCCTCCTTGCTTTCTCATCCTACTTGAAGAACTGATTAACAAAGACCTGAAACAGTTGAGCCTTGGAAAATAAATGAAAGGTATCTTTCAAAGCTTCTGTCCAGTGTTTGGAAACTTTTGCATTCCCAAAACATAAATGGACATTACATCTTTTGACCGCATATAGGAATCTTTGAGGAAAATATATGATCGATAAAGAACTGATGTGAGCTCAAATACCTCATACTTTCCCCATTTCCCTGTTTGTTCTAACTTACCAAAACTGCTGCAAAGTCTTAGTAGGGAATTCTAGTGGAACTTTTGTTACTTTATGTTTAAAGATTTTTATTACTTTAACATGAAACAGAATGGTGTACCAAGAACAAAGAAAGAAAATAACAGTATACCATTATTGAACAATAGATATCTTGAGAAATTACAATAAAACCGGATAAAAAAACAGCTGTTTAAGGACATGTTGTTCAAGTTGGGAATACAATCTATATTGATGTGTATAATAAATGAGACAATAAACAGGGAAAGACAAAGACACAGGGACATGACGGGAGACAAAAGGAGAGGAGAGGGTAAGGTAGATCAATCATGAGAGTTAAGGTACTGAACAAATATGTTCAATTATTTGTTAAACTTCTCCATAGTATCAAAAGAAAAAGCACATTTTTCAGTTCGATGGATGGAGCAAATAGAGTTACACCAAATACTATATGATAGGTTAGCAGTATTTTTCTAATTGTAAGCAATGTTTTGAAATGCAATACTTATGAACAAGTTAAACAGAGAAGGGGAATCAATCTGACTAATCATTGGATTAACAATAGACCCAATCATTAGATTTGTGAGAGATAAGGGTTCTGATAAGTGGAAAATGGTTTGCAGCCGAGACCAAATCGAAGACCAAAAAGCATGCACATGTTTACACTTGAAAATTGGGTGAATAAAGTCTGCATTAGGTTCACCACAAGACCAGCAATTGTTAGATACATTGTCTACAGTTTTGGTATTGCGCAGACGAGTGATAAAAGCACAATGAAAAAACGGGTTTGGCTAACATTGGCGGCAATTGAGGATGAGTGACACATTTTCCAAATCTTGTTCCATTGGGATTTTCAACTCTCCCAGGACCAATCAATTTTCCATTGTCTGACTGTACTAATATTAAGATAGTTAGGAGAAGGAGGACCATTTAGAAAAGCATAGAGTTTGGAGGCATTAGTTGAAGAATTGCTGATGAAGAATTTTAAGAAAGGGGAGGGACTTTTTTTGATTAAATGTGGGTAAGAATTTAATAATGGATTTAGTAAGGGAGGTGTGAAAGGGAAGATCTGAAGGGATTTTGAATTGTGAACACATCTGTGTGAAGGGAATTCATTCGAAGTTATGATATAAATGTTTAACTAATTTGATGCCAGCTGAGTACCATTTAAAGATGGTGGCGAGATTGGACTTGGTGGAATTTTGATGATTGAACCAAAGAAGTAGGTCATCGGGATTGATCCTCGTGAAGTAATTAGATGGAAGTTTATTCCAGATAGTTTAAAGAAAATATAAGTATGGAAAGGAGGTAATGTTAGGCCAAGACAAGGTTATTAAAAAAATAGGAGATGGTAGGTGGAGAAATAAGACTAGCTTCAATATTAACCCTGGGAGGCGCACTATCTAAGTGATATTTGTACAATTTGGAAACAGTTGTTTTAGAGCAGAAGCTTTGTGATTTAATTGAAAATTAGGGAATTTGACTCCTGATGTTTTGGGGAGTCGTAATTTGTTAATGGCAATACGAAGCACGTTGTGGTTCCATAAGAATTTTAGGAGAAGGGAATTGAGGTATGAATAGCAGTAGGAATCATGGATAGTGTATATAAAACTATGGGACTGATGATCATTTTCATTTTGTCTTGGCGTCCCCAACAGGATAAGAATAGGGGACCATTTTGAAGACATGTCTGTATCGACTAGGAGATTAGTATTTTGGTTAACAGTGGAATAAATATCTTTAGTAGTTAAACGCCCTAAATAACTAATATGCAAAAGGTGCCAAGTTAATCCATAAAGAGGAGTATTGTGGAGGTTACATGAGTTAGAGGCATAATTTCAGATTTATCAAAATTCAGTTTGTAACCGGAGACTGAAGAATAATTATTTAAAGTTGTTATTAAATGTTGGATAGGAAAGATAAATTAGAATATCATCTGTAGAAAGCTTAGTTTCAATGTTATTTATACAAATGCCTTTGATGTTAATATTTTTTTTTATATTTTGAAGAAGGGGTTCTAAAGCCAGATTAAATAAAAGGGGAGATAGGGGACACCCTTGACGTTTTCCTCTTTCAACTCGAAAGGAAGAGGAAAGGAAATTATTGATAAGGATGTGAGTAGTGGGAGAAGAGTAAAGAATTTTGATAAGATTTATGAAATAAACAGGGAGGTCATGCCACAATAAGGATTGGAACATGAAGGTACAAGATACATGGTCAAAAGCTTTCTCTGCATCCAAGGCAAGTAGGGCTAACGGCTCTTGGGAATTTTGTGAGTGGGAAAGTATATTAAAAAGAAGTCTGGACTTAGAAGAGATGTAGCGATTTTTGATAAATCCATATTGATCAGGGTGTAGGAGTTTGGGAAGGTGTAATTCTAGACGTTTTGCGAGGATATTAACAAAGATTTTTAAATTGGAATTAATGAGAGAAATGGGTCTATAGTTTTAATTGAGAAAAGGGTCTTTGTCTTGTTTGGGAAATAAAACTAGAAGAGCTTCACCAAAAGAACCAGGGCTTTGTCCTATTTGTGCAAAGTAGGAATAGAGATCAAAAAGTTATGGAGCAATAGAATCCATGAATATTTTGTAAAAGTCTGAAGTAAGACCATCAGGACCTGCAGCTTTGTTAGGTTTGAGCTCTACAATGGCCTGTTTAATTTCAGTTAGAGAAATCGGAGTATCAAGAGAGGATAAATCAAACGGGTTGGAGGGATTCACTTTTTTAAATTAGTTTCAAGGAAAGAGTAAATGTCTGAATTGTTAATAGAAGAGTCAGAAGTATAGAGATTGGAGTAGAAATCTAAAAAGGCGTCGCTAATATATTTTGGTTTGGTTAGTCTGGAACCGTCGGGGGAGGTGATGTGAGTAATGAAAGACTTTTATTTTTTTAAGTAAGAAGCCAACGTTTTACCTCTTTTGTTTGACTCACAATGGGTTCTAGGTTTTGATTTCAGTAGTGAGTTAGCGGCTCTATCTGTGCTTATTTTGTTGAATTCAATGTGTTTGGCCATGAGATCTTTCATAGTGATGGGATTTGGATTGGCCTAATAGGATTGTTCAAGTTGTTTAGTAGCAGCCATTAGGTTATTATGGACGTTTTTGGATTGTCTTTTTTTAATAGCCACGTATTGTATTATAAAACCCCAAAGGGTGGCTTTGAAAGCGTCCCAGTTGTTCTTATGTGACGTATGTTCTGGGCGGTTGTTGAGAAAGAAGTATTTAATAAAGGCATTTGCTTTTTCAATAAAAATGTTGTCTTTAAGAAGGAACAAATTGAATTTCCATCTAGGAGAAAGTTTGTTAGTAGGTGTCCAATCAAGAGTAGTGTAAACGGGTGCATGGTCAGAAATGGTAATGGGGCAATTTCTAAATGTAAAATATTGGGAGTTCAAGTAGAGTTAACAAAGATATATATTAACCTGGATAACGATTGATTGGGGGGGGGGGGGAGTAAAAGGTATAGTCCTTGGTACTAGGGTGACAGAATCTCCAGGAGTCAGTTAGATTTAGATTTTGCAACAATTTTAGAAAATGAATCCTGGATTTGGAGTTAACAAAATTAGATGAGGGTTTTCGATCAAGGGTAAAATCAAGAATCTGGTTCATATCTCTGCAAAAAAGAGTTTGTCCGTGTTCTTTTGTGAAGGTTTTGTAGTGAGATTAGACCAGAAAAGGGGATTAGGAGCATTCAGACTATATACATTAACAATAGTAACAGTTAAGTTGTTGATGTTTTCATCGATGACGATCCATCTGCCTTCGGGTTCCTACACTTCTTCAATTAAGGAAAGGTTCAAATGTTTATTTACTAAGATGGAAACTCCACCCTTTTTCATGTATGTTGTGTTTATATCGAGTGCATTCGTGTAGAGTGTGTGACCAATCCAGGGCGCTCTAATCTTGAGGTTCTCTATATCTGAGCTTAAGTGAGTTTCTTGGAGGTAGATGATATCAGGTTTTTGTTTAGCATGTTGAGATAATACTTTGCTCCATTTAATCGAATGACCCAAACCTTTAACATTCCATGTTACGAATTTAATAGACATTAGTATATATAAATATGATGATGATGAAGGTAGTGCAAAAGATATGGCAGAACAACATTTCTATGAATTGCACTAGTTTTGGAATTAAAATATTTTAAGGCATGGATGGAATATCAAATACCAACCAGAGTAATAACGTTGCGATACAAAGTAAGACACAAAAGGAGGGGAAGACGACAAAAAAGGAGAACATTTGAGAAAAAAGAATGATTGGAAAAGCAACGATATAAGAAAGTAGGTAATGTGTCACGGGCCGGCAGTCCTGGCGCTTGCGGAACTCCTGGCGGTTCCGACACCATTAGAATGGCACTTCCCGTTATTCACAATGCTTTCTCTGTGCTCTAGTCTTTGGCTGCTGTGGCCGGCCCTTTCCTTTCTTAACTCCTCAAATTACTTCCTTCTGAGCGTTGCAACCCATGCCGTATGTTTTTTCCTATGGTTCCAACGCTCAGAAGTGCTTTTCTCCCGACCATCAACCTTTTCGGCTGTGTTAACCTTTACGTCTCTTTTTCCCCTGCATTTTCCTCCCTTGTCTCTGCTGCCGGTTCCGGTCTCCCCCCTTGCGGGCCCCATCCCGTTTCCATTATCTAGCTATACTGTCCTTGGCTGTGTCCTCGCTCTGCCCAGCTTTCCTCCTCTTACTTTATTTTCCATATTTGTCTTCTTTTCTTACTCCTTAACTTTCTTTTCTGCTGCACTCGTTATCTCCTCTTGGATCTGTCTCTCTGTTTACTGCACGTATCTACCATCTGGCTCCGGCACTGCAGCAGGTGCCTTCCATCTCTCTGCCTGCGCTGTCATTGTATCTGAGCGTGGGGCGGCTGATGCCCTCTGCAGCCTGCCTACTGGTTCCGGCGGTTTAGCTGGCTGTTCTTTCCATCGGACTGCTTGTACTTCCAGTATCAACGGAGTGCAAGGTGTCAGTTGCTTTCCTTATCCACTCTCTTGTGTTTTCCATGTTGTTTGTCTTTGCAGGAACGGAAGAACCCAGTCCAAGAAATGGCAAAGAACTTTCCTGGAGTCTTCATATACCCAAAGGCAAGACCCACCTACAAGAGGTTTTTTTCTGCCACTGGCTTTTTCCTCTTTTGACGTCCTCGGGAAGGGGTCCTTTGCTGTCCTCATTCACAAGGCTGCATAGTGGCTTCTACCCGAGGGAGGGCGTATCTCTTCCAGAAATAAACGGTCCACCCAGAGGAAGAAGGGCAAGAGTTGTCCATCCTCATCAGAAGAATTGGGTGAGGAGGAGGGGGACTTGTCAGAATTGAGTGAAGGACTGGAAGAGATTGTTAGTCCTGACATGGCAAATGGGTAGAGATGAAATTAGCTAGAAAGCGGTAGCAAAGGAGAGTCATAATCATGGGAGGAACCAGAGTACAGAGATTGAATGAGCATAGGTCAGAAGAAACAAAGCGCAAGAAGAGAGAACAACATAAGTTAATTAGGTATGAATACAGTGATGAAACGGAAGTTATGAAGCGTGATAAAAACTTGTGGATTAATAAAACAGTAGCTAGTAGGTTGGTAGAAGCGTTGATGATTCATAAGAGTCTCCTTTTCATCCATCAGGTCTGTAGACTTGTGAGAGAGGGGTCGGTTGATTTGATAGGAGATCTTAATTTGTCTCTTAAGATGAGTTGCAGAGGATGAAGCATCGATTGGTATGGAGGAGGATGATCTGCTGCGTTTGGGTGTGTATGTGATAGGATGATTCTTGGGTATCCTAAAAATTGGTGATTCAGGTTGGTAAATTCCTTAGTAGGACCATCTGGGGTAGTAATGATCATTCTAGCTGGGTCTAGTAGGCCTTATCTCATATTAAGTGACTTCAGAAGAGGTCTCCTGTCCAGAAATCTTTTCCTTATGGCCCATATTCTGGGGAAATTAACATTTTGTGACTTTGGAGTATGGGGGATTCTTTTTCCTGACGGCTTGGAGAACTTGATGAGCTTGCTGATGTCTAAGGAAGCAGGCAATGAAAGGTCTAGGTGAGGAGTTGGTGAAACAAGGTCTGATTCTGTGAGCACGTTGTAGCTCTAATGGGGGGGGAGAAGGTAATTCCTAATGTAGATGGAATCCAGTTGACGAGGAAGCTAATGGAGTCATCTTCAATTTTTTTGGGGGAGTCCGTAGAAACGAAGGTTGTCTCTTTGATTTCGATCTTCCAATTCATTGACTTCATTCTCCAATTGAGCAAGTCTTCCTTGTATACCTTCAAGGCCTTCTACTCTGTCCTCAATGAAGCCAATTCTTTCCTCCATCTCTTCAAGTCTGCCAGAGAATGACTTTATTTCACCTTTAAATTCTTTAATTTATTCTTGGAAGGCGGAGGAACAGGAATCCAGTGAGGAAATGGAGGATCTTATGTTGGTGAGCTCCTCTAAAATGTTCTCCTTACAGGCGTTGAAAGATGTATTCTCAGGAGGGATCGTGGTTTTGGTGAGATCAGCCATAGTAAGAAATTAAGTGAGTGCAAAAATGATAGGCTGTCAAAGGTAAGATTCAACAAACCGATAAGAGTAGCCTTGAAAATGCTGAAGCTAAGAGTAATAAAGGACCCAGGTCACAGGGGAGCAATGGTCAGTTAATTCAAGAATATCGCTTCAGTTAAAATTTCAGTACGTTGGTAATAGTGCTACACAATCCTGGGTCAATGGGATTTTTTTGATGGGTTGTAGCACGAGAATGCTGCAATTCCAATGTATAGAGTCTACTACTTGTGACAATTTATTCGTGGTGTCTATAAAAATAAGTAATAAAAACAAGTAGTTCTGGATGAATTTTTAGAAAAACGCTGGAAGTGGACTACAGCAAGGTAAGTATAAGTGTTAAATATTGTGTGTGAGGACTTAAGGTAATTTAAAGTGGAGCTGCAGCCAAATTTTAGCTGGAGCCACTTTGTAAAATATTAATTTAATTGGCCAAATCCAGAGAATGTCTGATGTAAAAAGATGTGCTTTAAATTTATTATCCGTATAGATTAATTACAAAAAAGAGAGATTTACGAACTTTGTTGTACCGTGGATGTGTTTCCCACAACAAGCGGGATCTCCAAGACGCGTAAGCCTGTCAGCTGACAGGACGCGTTGGCAATAGAAGTAACGTGAGGCCAAGGATGTAGGCCTCGCCCCCTCATACAGCCAGGCAGCCTCCTGAGGAGAAACTTCGGCAGTGTCTCTCTGCACAGACACCGGAATCCACTGAAGGACGAAACAGCACCAACCGTCAAAAATATGTATTCCAGAAGAAAATCAGGAACAAGCCCGCTTCCGACCCATAGCAACCAGTTGCAGCGCGACCGCCAGCATATTTAAGGTACGTCAGAGAACTGCGAGTCGTAGCGGAGTAGCAGTGGGCTAGGAGAGCCAGATAATAGCACAACGCTGAAAGAACAAGCCGGCACTTAATCCGATTATATAGTCTCGTAGTTTAGATAAAGATAAACACTTAATTCATTTTGTTCTATTCTCTTCAGCCCCAGAGCCCCCGAGCTACGCGGCCATCCCTGTTGCCGCTTGGCCATCCCCCCAACCTTTAGTTATTTTAAATTTCACGAGTGTTTAGTTACATCTTCAGGTCTTTTTTTATTCAATATTAATCATAAAAATATTATAATAATTATAAAACACAATCTCACTTACTGGATTGACCTCCCCCTTGTTCTTAAGGTAATCAATATGCTCCGTGTAACCGAACCAAAAAATCGTTTTTTGTAAAACCGAGCCACCTGCTCTCTTTAGTTTCACATCTTTTAACTACTTTACTGCTCAGGACGTGACCATATTGAGGTAGGTTGCCCTGTCTTGCCCTATGGCATGTGTGACCACATCCATGTCGCATCCACTAGAATTGTGTGTCACATTTCCGAGGGAGAATGTTGCAGCAGGTACATTGTTAAGACCTATTCTTCCACCATAGTTTGTTGCTGACCAGCGTATGTAAATGGGTCTTAAATGGAAGGTTGCGGTGTGCAAGTAAGGAGGAGGTACTCCCCAGATGTTTGTGTCTCACTAACCACAGGCATTATCGAGGTAAGTAACTTTCCTACCTAGACTTCCATCTGTTTTAGTGGTGCCCAGATAGTTATCTAACCTTCTAGGTAATGGTACTCGTGTTGTCAAATTATGCATGCCTTTGATCACTATAAACCCTTTACTTTTTGTTGCTGCTTTGTTGCAGGCCCTCATAGAGTTTAGTTCTCATTAGGGCACAGTTCTAACTATTGTAATGCTTTTTCTGCAGGGGTCTGGTGTTATTAAAGCTGGTTTTGCAGGGGATCAGATACCAAAGTATTGTTTTCCAAATTAGTAAGTACTCCTTTGTTCACTGATTATTATTTTATGTTTATGTATGTATTTGGATGCTGGTAACATGCTGACAACGCCTACTCGTAGCATTTAAATTGTGAACGTTTTTATGTTGTATATATTATTGTATGGCATCTTGGTAGCTCTGTATCAAAACGAAATATGTCCCATTTATATTTTATAATGTAGGAAAATTAACCCGCTATTAATACGATTTTGTTTTTTGATACAGTAACCACGTGTTTGTCAGTCACAGCATTGTCTTGTAATTTCCAGCAAAGCCTTTGTTCCATTTAAAGTTTTATCCACATTCATAGAACCTTTAACAGTGAATGCATAAGAACAGATTTATTGTAGGCTGGGGTTTCTGCAAATTGTGTTAAGCATTTATTGTTGGCGCTTCACCATTGGCTTACTAAGTTTGAGGATCTTGCCATTTTGGTTCGACCTGTAAGCTTGTTCAAGGTCATAGGTATCTTAATAGATCTACAAATAATACAATTATTGAATTAGAAAATGCTGTTTAAACTCTTCCAAGAAGGAAGCCCTTTATCTTCCGTCCTATTCCATCTCATCCCTTCCATTCCTCATCACCTTTCATCAGGTCCTCCTCACTTCATGTTAGCAGTGTTGGAGCCGTCTGACAGACTTAAATTAAGCCATTTCAAAATTGCTACTGCGGCCAGGCTCCACTTATTCAAATACCGGAAGACCTCTCCCCATCCTCACCCATCATTCTGCCATCCCACCCGGGTTCTCAGCAAGCTGGGCTATTACTCCAGCATGCTACTGGGCCTCACTGTCTATTTGTTTGCCCCCTCAACCTTGCCTCATGTACCCTCTGCAACTTCAATCTATGCTTCTGTCTCTCCTGTGCCCACCTCATTGTACTGCCTCCATGCTGGCTAGATGTCAATGGAAAAACTTTCCCTCTTCAGGTTTCCAGTTCTTGTCTTTTTGATTTACCTATGGCCTTTCCCCCACCACTAGCTAGCACATTGAATTTCACCCTATTCAAGCTCTCCACTCTTCAACTCTCAACAACCTCTGTTCCCGCCCTCCTTACACTGCCTGTGACTTCCTCTCATCTCTGCTGACCAGGCTCAAGCTCCATCTGCTAGACTGTAATGGAGCACCTACTACTGCCCTTCCCCCACAAGGCCTCATTACTGCCCTCCCTCCCAGACCAGCTGCCAACCCCGCCCTCAGACCTCACTGCCTGCCCGCTGCTAAATAACTGTACAAATGTATATTTGTTCATTGCATCCATGTAACCAGCACAGGGCCCAAATGAGCACTGTATTTGTCTCCCTGCCACCACATGTTCCTTTTGTACATGCACCCTACCCCTGAAATGTCCAGCTCTCACCTACACCAATATAATTATACAAACAGTTATATTAAGACACCATGAATAGGTACTGTCCTACTAACCAGCCAAATAAATGCAAATATGAGTTGGGCAGTCTACCTTTTTAAAAACAAATGTTTATTTATAATTTCCAAACATGTACAAAGAAAGCCACAAGACTGCCTCCTGAATCCATCGTGTATCCACCCTCCCCAATATAATACAGAATACAAGTGCATTGTGTCAATCTGCTTACCCTCCCCTTATCTGAGATCTGCTCCCTTTTGTAGCTCAACTCTTCTGTGTATCCAGAGTCCCATTCCCTGCCCCTATATCCCAATCGTTTCAAGGAATCAAGCTCTGGCTCTGTCTTGGCACCAAATAGATCTTATACGGTATCCAAATATCCTCTAGTGTTCATTTTCTAAAAAGGTCCTCCATCTCCTAGGGAACCATAACATCCTTGCCCCAGTCTATTTTGTTTTTTTATTCAGCCAAGGTTCAGGTTGAACTTGTTTCAACTCCTTTCAGGATACTGTGCAACCATTCACTTGTTTTCCTAATGCTCTACTACTCTTGAGGACCCTTTTTTGGAATCTCACTCTCATCCCTGTCCGTCAGATGATAACCAGAAGACTTGACACAATTTACCCTATTTGCAGTAGCAGTAGTAGTACCTTTTTTTTGGCTATTGTAATAGGCCCATATCTTTTAGGAGTCTAGTTTCTTCTTGGTATCACTTAGCCAGGAGGGCTAGTTGACATTGTGTACTGTCAATATCGAGTCATCCTCGTGGAGCACACTCACTTGCGGTATATCTGCCACAGCTATATCATAAGTATCAGTCTGTGCCCCAGTTGATTTATAAGATGTATTACTTAGAGCCATTTCCACCAATTTACCCAGCCCCTCCTTCAAATGGTGTTTCTCCTTAAATATGGTATTGCACATTGCACATTGTAAAATGTGCTTTTAAAATTTTTAGACTCTCAGGTTCACTCACCAAATCATCTTCAGATAAATCGGAGGATGAATGAGTAATCTACGCGGGCTGATACCTCCCCCACCATACCTGCAATAATCTCTAAATCCTGAGATTTTTCGAGGTTAGTGGCTTGAGGCGGTCCACGACCAATTGACTATCAACCCCAGGTGGAAGCTGGCATTCATCATTAATGCTTACCTCGCAAGAGACCCTCCTACTTGGATTTTGAAGGTTTAGCACCATATTCAGGAGTGAATTATTATCAATTGGGTCAATCTCAGTGGGGTCAATGTCTCTCAAGCCTTCATTTTCTGTGTTCTTTTCTACTACTGTACCTGTTTCTGTAATGGAGACACCCAGTGTATTTATTTGTTTTTAGCTACGTAGTAATTTTATCTTGGGCTAATGCAAATTCACCTCTCCTATCCGGTACCGTTTCTATCGCAGCCTAGGTCAATCCCTCAGAGTGGACACTGTTTCTCGTGGGGAGAGATTTTTTTAACGATCAAACCACCATTCCGCTTTTTCATTGTCAATTTAGCATTGCTCCTTAGCCGATACCTTTTTTTTGACAGCCGGCATAATACAGGAAGTGGCAGTTTCACACACGAAAGGCACTTACTGGGTACTCGAGCAGGGCGTGTGGGCAGCGGTTTATTCTTGGACTCTATGGTTAGGGGGCAGAGCCACCAGTCTTTCGCCTTCAAAACTCCTCTTGAAACCAAGCCGCGATATGTACCAGCAGAGCACAAGGCAGAGTAGACGGCAGGAACAACACTCACTGGGCATTCTATTGTTGGGGTTACTCCTCTGCCCCGCCTCTTAGCCATGTACCTCTTTGCCAAGAGCAACAACAACCCAATCAATCTACGCCCGCAAGCCGACAGTACCTCGGTATAACTTACTAGTGCCACTAGCAATGTTGGGCTTATTTCACTCCCCATTATCTGGCCGATTTATTAACAAAATGTTTCCCCAAAAACGTTGTATCGCCCCACGCTCCCAAGCTAAATAAAAAATCTGCCATCTCAGCCCCACACCTCTGGCATTCTCGCTTAATCTCGGGGTAGTACCTCTGCAACTGGTCCAGGAAATAATACTTTTGATGAATATATTTTAGGTGAATTGATTTGTGGCTAGCGTTAAGTGACACCTTCCTAGTTTGTTTGCAGATATACACCCATTGTTCCTCTGCGAGTTTATCCTGCAAGTCCTTAACCCATTTCATGTGGGATGACGCTGTCGGCTGAAATGCAACAGCTGAAAGGTGGCAGGTGGAACCGGAAATGTAAATAGAATGCCACTTGCATGCCACCCATTATAATGCATAAAAATATCAAGCGCTGTACGTCTCTCTCCCCCCCCCCTCCCTAGTCTTTTAAATGTTTCTAACAAGATAAACGCCCCCTAAGGGAAAGAGTCTCCCCATGTGTCTATGCCCACTTTTCTCATCGTCTGTAGAAATCCTTCCTCTGCTGTTATGGGAACTTGGGGCGTGAGTGGCAGAAATCGGGAATACAGAAAGTCCATCTTCCATATCTTACCTAATTTTGGTCCAGCTCTAATAGTACACTGCACAGCATCAATGGCTCTGCGATTCAGGGTCTTGTTGGCTAATATACATGACCACCGTAAATGCAGTGCTGCTTCGCACATTCCACCTGAACATGAACATGTGGCCAAAGGGGAAACTGGTTGTAACCAAGTACTGCGCCTGGGCCACTAAATGGGAACGCTTGAAGTCTGGCACCGCCAGCCCACACTTCTAGTTGTAAGGTAAGCTTATACCTTGCCAATCTTGCAGTCTTTCCGGCACAAAAAAAACGCAACAGGATGTTTCTCAGGCAGACCCAATAAGATTTTGGTAGTACAATAGGAACATTAGTAAATAAGTAGAAAACTACCATTTTGTCCACATCATGTTCTAGTTTTTGAAGGGCAGCTTCAAAATGCAATGCAAGCATCCGGTCCACATGTCTCGATAGTACAATGCCCAAATAGCTCATTTTGCCATTGCAAACCTTCCACATCTTGCCTAGGCCCACGTACCTCCATCAAAATAAATGGAATAGATTTAAATTGATGCGTAGTCCCGAGAACTCCCCAAAGCTTGTGATGGCTTTCTTGATGGGGGGAGGTTGGAATTTGTTTTTTGCACAAAAAGCATGATGTGTTCCACGTACTATGACACAAGCACTCGATGTGTGTATAAATTGTATGGCCCTTTTGAATATGATTCTCCCTGAGGTAGGTCACAAGCGGCTCAAGTGCCATTGCTAACAATAGTGGCAACGACCGGCATCCCTGCCTGGATCCCCTACTAAAAGGGATTGGTGACGATAACTTCTCATTAATCAGGCGTCTGGCCAGGGGTTATAGAGTAGCCTTATCAATTTAACCAAGTAGGGGGATTTACATATTACGAAGTAACTCAAAGATGATTGACAGCTCAAATGAGTCGAAAGCCTTCTCTGCATCTAGAAGGACAGCCATTGCGTGGCTATCTAGGTCTACCAAACGTATAAACCCAAATACCCTCTGTACATTGTACGAAACAGATAAACCCAGCCTGCTCCGCCTCAACACAGAGTGGCATCATAGGCAATACCCGATTTGCCTACACTCTAGCTAGGCTCTTACTGCCGACATTTATTAATGATAGCGTTTGGTATGAGGAACAAGCACAAGGGCTTTATTTATTTATTTATTCGCATTTGTTAAGCGCACAGGCAGCCCAGAGGGCATTGTGGCGCTTGTTACAGATATGAACATGACTTGTTATACATACAGAAAAGTCATTACTTAGTTGCAAGAGAAAAGTAGTAGCTACAGGAGAGCAAGAGAGGAGAGGAGGAGGAGAGGGTCAGAAGACATGACGTTGACTAGTTAGTAAGAAGAAGAATGGTTGCCTCTTTAGTAGTGTCTGGGAGCACCCCACACATCAGAGCCTCTTTACGCATTACCAACAAATGAGGCACTAGGAGGTCTGCAAAGGTCTTATAAAAGCTTGCGGTAAGGCCTTCTGGGCCTTGTGCATTATCACCAGGCAGTTTATGCCCTGTTGAATTTTCTGCTTTGACAGTGGCTGGCCTAGCGTCTCCCCATGCTCTCTTGTGAGACGAAATTGACTAATTTCGTCCAAATAGCACTGAGGTTGTCCTCTGAGGGGTTCAACTTGGACAAACAGAGGGCAGATTAAATGTTTGCAAAATCATCAATAATATGGGAATCTGGCTTCCCCAGTATCATCTCATACCATTTGTATGGTGGTAGGCGAGCGATCTGCTCACAACAGCCAAGCAAGGATTCTAAACTCTCTCCCCCTCCCCGTATTGCCTAACCTGGTATTGCCAGCCGACAAATTTAACCTCCATTAAGGCCTCTTCCCAAAATGTCTGTAGTGTGTCCCTCTAGTCTTTAAGTAGGAGCGGATCTTTGGTTTGTTGATTAGTACACTCTAATTCTTTCAGGGTTGACTCCCACTTATTAAGCTCCACTCTAATCCCTTTTATAATCCCTGCTTCTTTGGATATACAGACCTCCCCCTGCCCCCCTTAAGCTGTTTAAATGTTGCATAACTGCCTTCTTTACCGAACCTGTATTGGACTAAAAATACGGACTGATTTACGTCCGCAGTTCTTCACGGACTACACTATCAGTGGTGAGAGCTTCTGATTTTAAGCACCAGGCGCGTGGGAGTGGGACAACGAGTTGTCATTACAGGCGAGTGATCTGACAGTGTGCCAGGCAATATCACAGTCCTGGACCCAGCTTTCACTTGAGTCGAGTAGTAACATCAGACAATGCATGACGCGGTACCATGCTGATGAGAAAAAAGATGTACATTCCCTCTCTACCGGTTGTGGCAATCTCCAGACATCCACCAATTTGTATAGCTCAGAGATTTTGTTTTTATTGTTTTGGAGGATCGAGATAGCTCTTGAACTGGAATGTGGGAACGATCTACTCCTACATCCATTACCGAGTTAAAATCTCCACCCCAAATTATAACGCCCCAATAAATGTCACCAATTACGATTTTATCCAGTCCTTAAATGATATGGCATTCATAACGCGCCTATACAGAAGTGTTTCAAGGTGCGATTAGGCAAAGGAGGGGGAACAGAGGGAAGACCAAGACAGCGATCTTACTAGGCCAGGTGACATTGAGATCACGCAAGTGCAGGGGAGGGGGGAAGGGAAATGTGCGGGGGGAGGGGCAGTGCAATACATAGGATCACAGTAACATAAATAAAATGATATCAAATAAAATGGAGGCCACCAGGGGGCGCGCTGATGTAAACAGCCTCAGCGCGACTCTCCCGCCCGAGAGACCGGCAAAGTGGATTAAGCCCCCTGCTTTTGTCCCCCTCACGTCGCAGGGGCCGCACTGGGTGACTGGGTGACGGGGGTGAAAAAACTGGTAAAATCGGCTTGTGTTTTACAAGTCCCGGCATCAGAGCTGAAACTAAAAGCATTTCGGACAGGCGGCTGCGGTGGACCAGGAGAGGTGGGGAAGGGAAGTCTATGCCCCCCACATACTTGAGGATAGCTCCATGGAGGGAGTGAGACCAACTCGTCCCCCCCCCCCCCACCCACCCACCCCGACTGCCAGCTGGGCGTCCTGTGCGAGTGGAGGAGCCAGTCTGCTGGGGTGGAGGGGTGACCTATGAAAGGTACCCCTAATCATGCTCACACCAGATTAAAGTTCACTCCTCTAGGGAATTAAGGCCAAGAGACTTTATCTTGCAAGGATAACCAATTGATTCTTTAAAGAATATGAGGATAGGAGCAAAGAACTCTGCTGCCTGAACGATGTCCCTCAACCGTCCCATCTCCTCCAGACTTGTGCCAGGCAGGAGCCTTATATACTGTTAACTTGCTAGAGTGGCATCTCTAGATATGGGTATGGAGCAAAACCAGACCTCCCTTGAAATATTGGAAACACAGATGGATACGACGTTGGCTGAACTAGAGAGGGAAGGCGAGGTAGCCTTAAAGATCGATGACTTCGTAAATCGGGAGAGGAGAAATAACCTGCAATTATTTGTGATCCCAGAGAAAGAATGTGAAACGGAAGCAGACCTTCGGAGAACCATCCACGAGGTGGTGAAGACGCTATTCAGCGATGAGAACATGGATGAACCAAAACTTGAGAGGGTCCATAGAGCAGGGGTGACTGGGAGGGGCCAGCGTTTGGTGCCTGCATGTTTCCACAACTACCCAGACAAACAAAATACTTGAAAAGGCAAGGGGGCTGAGCTCTGTGACCTTGGGAAACGCCCAATCTACCAGGATCATTCGACACTAACATTGGCGAAGGGGTGAATGTGCGCCCCCCCTCATGATGTGGCTCAGTGAGGAGGGCGTGAGGTACCGTTGGGGATTCCCCTTCTCTATATCATTTCAAGTTCAGGAATACAGCTACAAACTGTTGACCGAGGAAGAGATCAGGAGTGTCATGAAGGAGCTTCTGGGAGGCGACTGACAAAAAATGGACCATGAAGACAGACGATGGCACATATAGGGTGCAAAGAGACATGAAGTCCCAGGCTCAAGAAAATTTAGGACGCTTGGGTCGCCTACAGCGGGCCCCTCCTGAGCTGTGAGATTTGTCAGTGACTGTAGCATTGAGTGGCGATGATTAAGATGATGGGCGGGGGTGAACCTATTGGTGAATTGTATGTTGTTGTGAGAGGGAACAGAGGGGGGGCTCTAATTGGTGTTTTTGGTTGAGCTGGTCCACGAAGGGAGAGGGCCACTGGTGATTCAATCTCGTCAAGGGAAATTACTCTGGGCGGGTTTGGATGCCGAGGGGGGGAGGGTGGAGGGAATGGAAATGGGGATGGGGAAGGGTGACCCATGGTCAGGGTGTGAATGTTCTAAATCAATGGTGTGGTGTAGGGATCCGGTTAAGAGGGTAAAAAAGACACAGGGTGGCGGTCTTGGTCTCAACCCGGATGATCTTTACAATAGATGCGGTACTAACCGACCCCAATGGGAGGTATGTGTTTGCAAAGGGCTCATTACAGGGGGTTAACCTAACGATTGGCTCAATATACGCCCCGAATGTGCAGCAATGTGAATTCTGGGAGAAGGTCAGAGACAAACTGATTCAATTTGGGGAAGGTCAATTGGTGGTGGGTGGGAATTTTAAAATGGTATTGGACCCACTGAGAGATCGTAAGAGGATCGTGGAGGAGCAAATGAGGAGGGTTAACCCGAGTGACTGTGAGCGGTTTAAAGGGGTAAATGAGGTTCTAGGTTTATGTGACTCCCTCCACCCGGTCCCAGAAGGGTACATGCCATTCACTTAATATTCCGCGGTCCATGACTGCTTCTCCCGCATCAGTTTGATCTTAGTGGATGTGACCCTAAATCATCAGGTCCTACAATCTCGAGTAGTGCTGATCCCATGGTCGTTCCACGAGATGGTAACAATCCAGGTTGATGGGGGAGGACCGAAAGGCCAACGGCGGAATTGGGAATGTAATGACTTACTGCTAAAAAGATAAAGCGGTGCAACAGGAACTGCTCAGGGGAATAAGAGTATTTCCTCTATAATGATACAGAGGAGGTGGGGATCCAGTCTGTTTGGGATGACTTTAAGCCAACCATACGAGGGACCCTCCTGAGAATAGGCTCTGAGAAAGAGGGAATGGGGGGGGGTGAGGAGGAGGAGGAGGAGGAGGAGGAGAACACCACCACCACATGGGCAATATATCTCACGCGCCAAAGCTATAGAGCTCAGACGGTACAAGACACAATTGAAAGCTATACTGACGCAGGATACGGAAAATAAACTCCTGTTCCTGAAACCAAAATATCATGAGCGGGGGGACCGAGCTGATTGTAATGATCACTACAAACCGTTTCCGGCAATAAATCAGTCTTCATGCATTGCAACACAGAAAGCGTAGAATCTCCTACCTGGAAATAGATGAACAACCAAATCGTATCTCCAGTGGTGTACCAGGTTTCAAAAAGAAAGGATGGAAAGATATATCCCAGTAGAACATAGGAATCCCCCTGGCAACCCCTTTGGAGCCCGGTTAAGTACTTGGCGACCGTGGGAAAACCAGGGAAACCCTCATGGGGGAGAAAACCCTATGAAGAGCTGCTGGGGAGCGTTGGTATAGGCGAGGCGGACAGGAGGAAACTGAAGGACCTCGGGTTCCGATGATAACGTTATATGTTGGTTAAATGCTGGAGAGGTATAAGGGTAAAAACACAAGGTTCAATTGAAAGATGAGAAAACAACACAATAAGGAATGATGGTGAGATTGGAAGAACAGAAATTACCATTCAAACATCTAGACAGGGAGTTTAGTAGCTGAGGAACCCAGGGAACCGAGCCCGTTCAAGAACTATTCCTTTGTATGAAACGGGAAGTTCTGGGAAGCAAGATATAAAGAATTTAAGGATCAAAGAAGGACGGATGGTAAAGATTGGAGTGTACGAGAAAGGAATCTACCTTCAGGGGGAACACGGAATAATGTCGAGATTAGCCGCGTACTGTGGGGGCGTGGCTTAATCGTTACCAATACGATACCCTCGATCCGATCGTATTCCGGATTCTAAGAACAAGCAGATGCATGAATAAGAAGAAAACAAGGTACGGATAGAATAGAAAGAAAAAAAAGGAAGCAATGAGATTAAAGGCTGAACTAGCTATACTCACTGAGCGTCCGTATACTCCTAAGAGAGTAGCAACGCGCCGGTATCCAGGACTTCCCGGCTGATATGCCGAAGAGAGATCGACTTCCGCATCCTGCATGGCTCGAGGCAGGGAAACAACTAGACCGTTGCTAGGGCTGACGCGGTCATAACCCGGTACGGCCATCTTGGAATAGGTAGAAGAGGAATGATTCGTCCTCACTAACATTACACTGATAAGAACTTGGCATGGAGATTGAGAGAGGAGAAGGAGAGAAGGAACATCGGGGCGATTAGGATGGAGGACAACCGGTGCCTATGTGACGTCCATAGTATAGGGTGGGAATATGTAGAATACTATAGGACCCTCTTTTCGTCAGAATGGGCAAAGGATGAGTCCCAAATTGACACATTTTTGGATAGGCTACCGTTTCCGGGGCTCCCCGAAGATATAGCGGAAACTCTAGAGAATCCCATAACCGTAGAAGTCACGCAGACCATTGCGGGAATGAAGTCGGGGACCGCCCTGGGGGATTCAGATCCCCGTTAGCCCTACAATTAGCAAAGGCATTCTCCCCCCCCCCACACCCTCCACGATGATGGCAGCAATTATTTTTGCGATCCCAGGAAGTGAAGGACCCCACAAGATGCTCCTCGTACAGGCCTATTTACCTCCTTAATGGTGAAGATATTAGCGAGAGTCTTAGGGACGAGACTGGAGGACGGTATGCCTCTCATAGTGCATGGGGATCAGGTGGGATTTATTGGGGGAAGGCAAGGGTCAGACAACATTAGGAAGACTATCAATCTGATTCATGGGGTGCAAGTGGAAGGGCTGAATGCATGTCTAGTGATATTGGACTCGGGAAAGGCACATCATGCGCCTCTCATGGCCTCGACGCCGCAAAGGGAAAAGTCTCATCCAATCGACATTGCCGAAGGAGTCGAGACCATCAATGTATTTTTGGCAAAGTCGAAGGTTTACAAGCCTCTGCAAAGAAGTGACTTTTTAAAATCCATGACCTCTATTTAAGAGGGGGATTTGGAGGAGGAAAGTTCAAATTATGGTTTTGGATTCCAGTATGGTACTCCTGGTGTCCCAGAGGAGTTGATCTCCCAGGAATCTAGAATGAAAGATTTGGTAGACCACTTGAAGGATTCCAATGGTCGGGATACTACTCCAGAAGTTGAATATGGCACCCCAGACCGCTCCGGACATGCTGATTCTTCTTACAGATCAATAATGGCAAAGGTTATAGATTATCTGGGCTGGGGTACTTCGACTGTGGAGTATGAAAAGGATCATCTTGCAGATACTTTGGATAAGGGACCACCTAAAGACCAAATCCTTCCTTTTCATACTTCTGTCAAGAACAAAGTCTTGGAAAACTGGGTAAGACCGGACACCACTCATGCAGTCCACAAGAACTTTTCAAATAAATGTAGGCTTTCTTCATTGGACCGTGAATTTCTTTCAAAACATCTGAGTCCACAGAGCCTTGTTGTGCAAGCAGCCACAGCTGCTTCTAAAGGAGTGGCCTATCCCGCGGTTCCTCCTGTTAGGGAAGACAAAAGGCTAGACGCTATTGGAAAGAAAGTATTCTCTACAGGAAGTGTGGCGCTGAAATCAGCCAATACAACCTTTGCATTGGCAAAGTTTACCTTCATTCTGTGGGAGGGAATTGCTATGGCATCTAAACAAATCCCAGAGGGTGAAGAAAGGGATGATTTCATGAAACTGGTTCAAGACGGGAAGAATGCTATGCGTCAATCTTTGCAGTCAAGTTTAGACATTCCAGACTGCATTAGATGATCTGTGGCTGCAGGAACTGTACTCTGGCGATTTGCTTGGCTGAGAAAATCAGGATTTGCTCCCGATGAACAAATTAGGCTATTAGATATGCCTTTTGAAGGATAATATTTGTTTGGTTCTAAGGCAGATGAAATCCTTGAGAAATTGCAAACATCTAGGTCTGCAGCGACATCAGAGTCTGGCAATTAGACAGCCTCTGCAAGGTCATACAGCTCTGTCTTTGAACCAGGGATGGAAAAACTATTCTTTTTGTTACTATTCCTCTGTGGGAAGAACAAGAGGACCGTTTTCACTGCGGGGGGGAGAGAGAGAGAAGGCAACCACGGAGGGTGGGGGGGGGGGCAATGACGTAACGGAATAGGTGCTGCCACAGCAGCTGCTTCCTTGCCTTCCTCTCCAAACGGTGCCCCAAAACTGCTTTAAAGACTTAAAGCATCCGACTACAGTAGGAACCAGATTAACCCAGCATCTGAAGCAAATTATTAGGACGGATGCTTGGGCTCTCCGAACGATCACCCATGGTTACTGCCTTCCTTCTAAAGAAACCTCCAAACTGTCCCCCGTGAAGCCAGTCATTGAAAGTAGCAGATCCGCTCCTTCTACAGGAAGTTCACACTGTTACAGAAAGGTACAATCGAACTGGTACCTGTAGCGGAAAGGAATCAAGGCTGGTACTCTCCTTATTTTCTGATCCCAAGAAAGGATGCAGGGGTGCAACCCATCTTGGATTTAAGATGCTTAAACAAGTTCCTTAGCAAGGAAAAGTTCAAGATGGTCACTCTTTGGCAGATATTGCAGGCCATTCAGCTCCTGGATTGGATGGTGTGATTGGATCTTCAGGCTGCTTACTTTCATGTGCCAATTCATCTCAAGCACAGGAAATACCTGAGATTCGCCATTGGCAGTTCTGATCATCAGTTTCAAGTACTGCCATTCGGGCTGACCTCCGGAGAGTCTTCCCCAAGTTGATTACAGTGGTGGCAGTGAATCTACGGAGGGAGGGGGATTGACATCTACCCGTATCTGGGTGATTGGCTGATCACAGTTCTTTCACCCAAACAAATTTTGGAACATCTGGACAACACTGGTCACTCTCTTCACAGACTGGTCTTCTCCCTCAACTTCAAGAAGTCCCACATGACACCTTCCCAGAAGCTGCAATCATTGGAGTGATCCTGGACTCTTCTGAGAAATGTTCGCCATCCGAAGTAAGGGCTATCCACATTTCGCAGATGGTAAGCAAATTTCAAAGTGCCCCAAGTCTCCTGGCCTTCGATTTTCTGAGGATGCTTGGCCTCATGGAATCCTGCATTTTCCTGGTGATTGAGGCTCGACTGAGAATGAGTTCCCTTGAGTGGGTTGTCTGGACTCTTGGGCACAGTTCTCCGACAGAATGACGCATCTGGTACAGATCCCGAAAAGGGTTGCACAGTAGCTCCTGTGGTGGGCCGACAAGGAGAATGTTTTGAACGGGGAACCCTTTTGGCAAACATGGTCGGAGATTACAGTGGTTACAGACTTCTCCCTCACAGGTTGGGGGTCATACAAACGGATTGACGATCAGTGGACGCTGGTCTCTGTCAGAGTTCAAACTGCATATCAACCCTTTGGAGCTAAGGGCAATCTGACTTGCGCTGTTGGCCTTTCTGCCCTCTGTACAGGGAAAAAATGTCCCGATAATGATGGACAACACAGTGCCCATGCATCAGGTCAACAAAGGAGGTGTAGGGTCGCTGCTGCTGTGCAGAGGGGAAAGGCAGCTTTGGTTTTGGGCAGTGCAGGAAGGAATCTCTTTATTGGCAGTTAATCTAGCCGGAGAAGAAAACACAGCAGTGAAAGCTCTGAGCAGGCAGAGCACAGTCTGCCATGAGTGGGAACTACCTCAAAAAGTCCTTCAAGATTTCTTCGCCCTTTGGGAAACCCCCAAGTGTATCTGTTTGCATCCAGTGACAACAGAAAGTTTGACCGGTTCTGCTCAAGGGAATTTCCTCAGAGAGGAGCTCTAGAGGACCCGTCTGTAGTGGACTGGGAATTTCTGCTTCTGTACGCGTTTCTGCCAATTCCAATCATTGCTCATGTTCTCAGGAGCCTGAGGAAGTTTCATAAATCCATGATTCTGATTGCCCCGGATTGGGCCAGGAGGGCATGGTACCCGGAACCTCTGGAAATGTCCATCTGTCTTCCAATTCGTCTTCCACAGGGAGGAATTACTCTCACAAGAGGTAGGTCACATTCTTCATCCAGAGATCAGGACCCTCAACCTTCATCCATGGTTTCTGAAAGGATGAGGTACAAAGATTGGGACCTTCAGGAAGACGTCATGGAGGTGTTGCTTTCGGACAGAAGGCCAGCAAGTAAATCTCTATACCGCTGCTGTTGCAACACATTTTGCAGCTAGTGTAGAGATAAGGGAATTGACCCATTTTCTTGTCACATCATTGGTTTTGTCTTTTCTTCTACACCTAACCCATCATAATAGATATGATATAAGTCATTTATAACGCGCCTGTACACAAGTGTTTCTAGGCATGACAAGACAAGGAAGGGAAGACAAAAGGAGGACAAAACAACAATCCTACTAGGCCTTGTGTCATTCAGATCGCACAAATGCGGAGGGGAGGGAGAAGTGCCAAAGGGGGAGGGGAGAGTGCAAAGGAATTCAGAAGTGCTACCAGAGAGGTGGCTCATAAGTGTAGATAGTCAGGGGACTGTAGGTTTGCAGATACAGTCCCTAAGCGGTTGGGAGGCCCGAAGGTAGCGCAAGGGCAACTGGTTGTGCAGGAGCCTGGTCCAACAGGTTCAGTGGGTAGCAAGGTAACCAGAATGTGCGGCTAATAAAATCTATAACATGTGCAAGCTTAAACCATCAAGAGATGCAGATCCCGATGAGCTTGCAGATATCCTCTTCGTTAGGAAAGATTTCGTAATTGTAGGTAATTTTCCTTCCATGTGGCAACCCCTAAACTTTTTGCTGTTGTTTTTCACCTTGCTCTTGACTTTGCCAGAGAAGTGCAGCCTTCTGCCGCACTCCTCTGGGCTTTCGCTCCTTTCTTACGGGGAAACTGACATGCCCTTAAAACAGTCAGTACCTGGGAATGCTGTTTCCCGTAGTTTTTTATCATGTTGTGGCTTTAGTGCAACATGACACAAGAGGGCACTGTAAGCTAAGTTACAGCTCTCTTGGGTCTCTAGCCTTCTACAGGCCCTAGATACTCGTTTAGGATTGTATTTGATCGGTGCAAGTGATTCAGGGATGGGAATGGTGGCAGCGATCGTTTCTTTGTATTTTGAGCTCCTTTTGGCGTTCTAAGCGCGTTTTCTGCGCTTAACCCAAAATGGTGGCCTGGCTCCCAAAATGGCCAGACCACGAGGCTCCTTTGTCCTGTCCGCTGACCGTCTTGCTCCCTTCACCTTCCCCAGGTCGAGCCGACCCGGGGCCTTCCTTATTTGGGCATGTAGTTTCCCGCGAAACACAGATGCTTTCGCGGGCTTCTACATGTCTTTTGTGTGCCTCCAGGATGTGGGCTGGGATATCTGGGTCCAATACACATCCTGGGTGCCAGAGAGTCTAGGGTGGTGTGAATGCCTGGGACCACCGTGGTCCGTGATTGGTCCACGAATGGTGTGAGTGTTGATGAGCGGATCTCCCATTGGGTCCCCTCCGTTTTGGCGCGAAGGGAACCGTGGATAAGAGGGGGCTGGAAACACCACTACCATGTCGATCTCCTGAGTTCTCACGAACGAAGGAATACAGGAGCCAAGTATCCTGCAACCAAGAGGCTGGACCGAGGAATCGCTGGTGACCCGCTGAAGGACTCCTCCTCTGCCCTGCTGTCGCCTTGTGAAACCCTTTTCACCTTTGATCGAACCAGAAGGCCTGTACTGGTACTTCGACCCTTTGGAATAGCGGGAACAGCTATTCTCGGCATCTTCACCATCTCCTGCCAGTAAGCCTTCGGAAGTGTCTCTGGGCCATCCAGTTCACTGACCAGTTTACACGGGAGTCTTGCTCTGTAACCGCTGCCAGGTTGTGTAGTATTTCGAGTCCTTGTCACTCTCGCACGCTTCGTACACTTGGCGTTCCCAGGTCGGAAGTGAGTAGTGTACATTTGGCTCAGATACACACGGCCGCTCCATTGCCCTGCTGTGGTGACAAAACTGTGCAGGTTTCTTCGATTGGGACGTCTTTTTACTCAACACAACGACGAGGCGTTCCCTGCTCTTCTGAACCTGCCAGCTGCTGAAACTGACGCGGAGAAGCCTGGGTCTGCTTGCATCGGGGACCGGTGAGTAGTTTAGCTAGGATCTGGTCGCCCTCCTGCAGGAGCCCATTGCTTTTCCCCGCTGTGTAAAACAGCACCCTTTTGCCGTACTCGCGCTCTGCTTCTGCCCACTGTGGAGGCTGCGCTTGAGTCGCGGAACTTCTTCTCCTTCATTTGTGCACTGAACTGAACTGCCTGATTTCCTTAGAAGAGACTCTCCTTTTGCCCGTTGGCACCAGCGTGTGCAGGTACTTTGAGCACAAGGCTCCACTCTTCGCAGGGCTCGCACTTCCATCTAGTTAGGTGCCTCTGAAGGCGAACTGAGTCTAAAGCATTATCGCCCTGCCTGTTTTCCTTCCCTTTCAGGTGGACTACACATTTCGTGCATATAACGCTTGCGACTGTCGTATTTGTATATATATTGTGTTGATATGGTATGTGTTGGTTTACTATCATTATATTGTGATTTTCTCGCTACGGTCATTGTTTTAAAGGCCTTAAAATAAATGTGTATATATTTTTTATATAACAACTGTTTGGAGTAGTTTGTAAGTGATCTTGCTTTGTGTGCTCATTGCGGGCTTTCAGTCACCCTCACCCCTCTTGAGACCTAGTCTTGACCGCCGCGATCGCTACCTTGATTGGTCTGGCTCGTCCAGAGGTTACCCTGTTCCAAGTAATTAGGTTGGCCTTCTGAACTTCTGCGCCACCAGGACAGAGTTCAGAAATCCGTCTTAACACTCTTCCACAAAATATCTTCATCTTTGCTTAATCACACTAGATCAATTATTTTCGGAAATTAGACTTAACAAGAGAATCCCAGCCACATGGAAGGAGTCCTTAATCATCCCGGTCTATAACGAGGGGGAACGCCTCAATCCTGTCAACTGTCACCTATTTACTATGTTGGATAATTCAGCTAAAGTCCTAGCTTCACTTCTCTTATGTGAGCCAACAACATGGGCTAAGCAGAATAAATGTCTTATTGTGCAATATTCTGGCTTTAGGCAAGGCCACTCAACAGCATACAGTACTCTTCTGTTGCAACTATTAGTTCACAAAAAATAAATGTGCCATAGTAAGTCTGAGTATTCTTCGAAAACCCAACTCGCTGACATTGGCTTAAAACAAGGATGTGTTTTGGCCCCATTGTAATTTAACTTGTATATTGCTTACTTACCTACTGCCCTTGACGCTGTCCATTTTCATGGCTTGTCCATCTGTCATGGCTTGGTTATGCTGATCAAGTATTAATAAAAAATCTTTTGTTTCAAAAAGCTGTACATACCAAATTGCCAACATTCCAAGCCCAACTTACCCTCACCTGGCTCTCACACGAGATCAGTCTCAGACTGCACTTTACTACTTTTTCTTTTTAAAAAAAATCTTTTTTATAGTTGTATATTTAGCAAACGGTTCCATCATCAATTGTCCTAGGTTTATGACATCTTACATTTTGTAACCTGAACAAGTTCAACCCATTAACCAAATAACAGCTTGTATTTTCTACCGCAGTTTCTCTAGGTGCCAACCGTATCAGTGTTCCTTCCCATCAGCCCTCCACCCGCTACCCATTCCACCCCAAAATCCATATTCCGTCCACCTGTCTTAAAGTTCATTAATATTCAACTTCGCTCTTTAGTCTGTCGGAGGTCTTGAGGGGCTTATCGTCTGGTGAGCTAAACCATGAATGCACCAGAGTATTCCATGCAGCCACATTCTCTGAGCTCCCTCTGTCCTGTCTGCATAGCCCTCCAGTGATTTCCAAGCTATGGCTATCCTCCGCTTAGCAAGTACCCAGGCTAATCTAACATTCTATTTTCAGGTTTCGCTGCTTTGGGTGGCGGGAACATGCCGAGCAAACAAGCCTCTGCTGATAAGCTACATCTTGTAATGTCCCCTCTCTTCAGTCTTAAGCTCCACCTCATGCCAGAACCTTCCAATCGCAGGGCACACCCAAAACATATGTAACATATCTGACACCTTCGTTCTACATCTGGGGCACCCCATGCCTGTCGAGCCGGGAAATTGTGATATCACAAGTGGCGACATATAGGCCCTGTGGAGAACATAGAACTGGGTAAGCTTAAATCTAACATTTCCCGAAACTTGCAGCAACACTATAGCCCACTCTTGTTCTGTGAATTCCCTTTCCAAGTCCATCTGCTCCTTATTTTATTTTTTTCCATACAAAATGTTCTGTATTGGGATATTTCAACAAAGCAACACTGCAAAAACATTCCATGTACCGTTCACAAGTACATCAAAATTAAATCGTGGTGCAAATGTTACATCTTTGCCTCAGCATCAGCCTGCAGCGTAGGCCCTTCTTGGCTGTATAACGCTAAAACCAAATAATACCAACATAACCTCAACAGTCATCATAACAATAAGGACAAATAAAAACACAATAAAACAATAAAAGCACATATAAGAGTGGGAATATAGTGGTTATACTGTACACAACCAATTGGCTAGTTTATCAATGAGAAAAGTAATCTCATGGGGGTTTGTAACATATCCCGGGACCATCATGCTGGTTTACATAAGTAGCGAGAGGGGCCCATTCTTGGAGATATTGCGCTGACTCCACGCTATTTGCAGCACTTATTTTGTGCATTGCCGCTACATACCAAATCCTGGCCTTGTGGGTCTTCATCCCTTAATAGGATCACCAGAGGGTCCTCCACCATGTCCAGCCCAGTAATTATTTTAATCTGAGCTGGCACCTCTTTTCAGAACACTTGTGTGACTGGGCATGACCGCCACAAGTGGAAGAAGGTGCCTGTTGCATTGGAACATCTCTAACACAAGGGGGGGAGGGGGAGGAGGGGAGGGGGTGTGGGATGCATTTTGTTCAATCACTCTGGGGTCAGGTACCATCTTAGTAGCAACTTAACGCCATTCTCCTTGAGATCAACTGATTTAGAATATTTCACTGGTCTAGTCCATATATTATACCAAGCTAGCTCATCTATTGGCCTCCCATTTGATCATGTATGTTTGGGGTGAGTTGAACCTCTTAAGAATTTTATAGATGGAAGATATCGGGCCTTTCGGGGGTCCCCTGATAAATAGATCTTTAAATTGGGAAGTGTGTCCCTTTTTACATAAGCCACTCGTTTTGTATTAGCAAGCCAATGCCAGAGTTTATGTACCCATATCTATCTGCGTCTGTCACCAGGAAGGATGTTTACATTGTTCAAATGATAAGGTTACTCATTAACAAAATGTTGGCCCGCCCTGGGGAGCCCTCCCTTTATCCATCGGATAAATTTCCTAGTGACGTGCCCGGGGGGAATTCCCAGTTATTCCACAATCCAGTAAGGGAGGGAGGGAGGGAGGGAGGAGAGGAAAGTGGCTGTTCCATATCTCCGGGCAGTCCCACCCGAATACCCAAATGTTGTGTTGGTGGTTGGGAGTCTGTTCCCTTTGTGTTTCCCGGATCTCGGGGAGCACCGAGACCATTCACGCAACGGACCACCCAAGGTTGATGGTTCTATAAATGTCTAGTGCTTAGTGTTGTGTCGCCTGGCTTTCCAGAACCGGGGCAATTTGCACAGCGTATAGGTAACTTTCCACATCCAGGACTGCAAGCCCTCCCCTCTCTGTTGCCGCCATTAGCGATTTCCTAGCAACCCTTAGGAGCTTAGATCTCCCCACAAAATTAAATATATGTGACTGAAGCTCCTTAAGAACCTCTCTAGGGATCCAGATGGTTAATGCCTGGAAGATATATAGTAACCTCAGCAACAGTGTCATTTTGACAGCTGTCATTCTACCTAACCAAGAAATCTCCACCCCCCCCCGACTTTGCCAGTTCCTGTTTGGCCGACGTTAAGAGTGTCAATATTAGCCGCGTATAGCGGAACTACCGGGCCGTCAAGAAGACCCCAGGTACTTCAGGGAACCAGTCACCCATGCAAAATCGAAGTACGCTTCAACGTTTGTAGATGGTCATCTGTTACGGAGACGTTAAGTATGGTGGATTTCATATAATCTTGAATCCAGAAACCTTCTAAAATCTTGTTAAAAGGGAGACTGTATTAGGATGTGTTTTTACTGTGTCTACCATATAGAAAAGCAAGTCGTCCGCATGAAATGCAATCTTATGCTGATACCCGGCCACCTCTAGCCCTTGTATGCTCACTGTGGAGCAAACCAGCCATGCAAGAGGTTCCATGGATAAGGCATACAGGAGGGTGGACAGCGGGCATCCCTGCTGCGTACCTCTTCTCAGCGCTACTAGCTTAGATAATACATTGTTTATTTTAATGCAGGCTGATGGTATTGTAAAATTTGCTAGCAGCCTCACCATAAAGTTGGGACCGAAACCAAACCCTGTCAGTACCTTGGATAAATATCCCCAATCAACCTGATCAACCGCTTTCTCCGTGTCAATTGATAATACCGCCATCGCTTTCTTATACCGTTTAGAGGAGGTCCCAAATGCAGCCCGCACTCCAACCCTCCATTTTGAAAGACCAGGAACGTTCACGCCGAAATATGTGACGTATGATAGCAAATAAACCAGCAGAGAGCCCCAGTGGGGCTCTGTCCAGTACCCATCAGCAGAACAATCGCTATTGAAGTACTGATACCAAGGAAACCATGGACAATAAGGTACCCATTGAGGAATCCATATCAACAAATGAAACAAAATGAAGATCGTCTAAGTGCAGTCCCTGAAGAAGCCAAAAAGGTCTTAATGGAAGATGAATGGTGACGTTACGAAAACCCGGACTGACTCACATACAGAAGAAATGACGACCAAAGAATGATGTAAAGAGACGAAACGCCATGAACAAAGGGCATTGTGAACCTAAAGTGAAAGGACGATATCAAATGTAAGAAACTTAAGCTGTAAGCATGATGAAGATATTCAACCAGTTTATGCATGTACACATGCTTGGAACCGCAAGAAAACTAAGACAATTGTGTGGCTTGCTATGCTTATTAGAAAGAGTGCGGCAAGTGCACCCATACATATCTACCTCAAACGGAGCACGTTATTTAAGTATACTTCCGCTTTGCACAAGAAGCAGAATTAACCAAAGGTTACTAAAGGCCACATGAGGAAAGCTTCATTTTTAGCAAAATCAAGAATAAGCAGCAGAAACTAAACTCAGCAGAGGCAAATTGTGCCAAGAAAGCCAAGGTTGTATCAGTAGAATCGACAATCAGTAGCTACAATTAATTGAAGCTAAGAACAGAATATCCTGCTTCAGAAAGGTCAAGATAAGAAACTGGAGGCAGGTGGTGGGTGAAACGAAAATCAAATACACGAAATACATAAAGAAGAGGCAAATTCACGGTGTCTGAATCACGTGACCAGCTGAGCAAGAAGAAGTGAGACTTTCACATCTATGCATGGCAGCAGGCCAGGCAAAGATATCAGAACTTTTCCAGACAGGAGATGCAGTCTCGAGGCCAACCACAGTGAAATAATTGACACATGGCCACTAAAGTGATGATTGATTGTAACAATAATGGGAGGAAGGCTGGGGGAGCTAAGGGGCACCCTGCACCTGGCCGACCATTCTGTGTGCTTCTAAGCAAAGTGGAAAAGTATGAGTGGGGTTGGTGCCAAGCCAATCGCAGTGGACCAAGTAATCTAGGGTCCTATAGTTAGTAGAACCAATGGGACGTCGTACTTTTAGTGACATCTACAGTAGCCATTTTGAAGGTACGGCTTAGATGTCCCATCTGACAGTGTTTATCCAATTCCCTTACTCCGTTACCATATAGTGATATACTACCTAATATTAAAGTTATCTTTCCTGAACCAATAGAATTGCATGCCAACTTTTAAGCATTAAACGTCAACGATGATGAGTTTTGAGTATAAATGTTATGTTTTTTATGAAGTTAGTTGGAGTTGTGAAGAGAGAGAGAAGATCACGCATTTGCTGATATTCATGAGAATCCCCGTGTTTTGTACTTGCCGTTAAACGGACTCCCTTTGCCAAACCGTCGAGTTGTCATTATTGATTTGGTGTTGGAGTATTAATCTGCACCCCCATCCATCTCAAGGGTGCTGCTATCTTGCTTAAAGTGCTTCTGGGCAAACCCCGACTATATGGGCCGGTTGGGGGTCCCAGAGTACACTTGGTAGCAGAGATCGGGTGGTTATCGATTAAATAAGACACCCATTGACCATTGACATAAAGTCCTCGGCAATATCACAAGTCCTTTGCCATCCGGCTGAGTAGACCGTGAAGCTCCCTGTAGACAGTGGTTAGAGTAAAAAAATAGAATCTGCAGACAAGGTCTGAAGGGACCTGTATTTTCCCATATAACCCCTTCCCACTCCTACGGGCAGCTGAGCGGACGAACGGCAGGAGAGGCGGTGACGAAGGCGGTGATCCCGAGCATCCAGAGAGGAAACATGCGTACGGTGAGTGAAAAAGACTAAACACTTTGGCAAAAAGTGCATGCCTTAGAACAAGTAAGGCAAGGTAACGGAGGGAGGCAGGAAAACAAAATATAGTCAGAAATAGAGTAGGATGGATGTGTGTGTATACCGGGGAGGACACCCAAGAAGAGAGAGGATAACGGGGGACACCCAAGAAGAGAGAGGATTCGCCTAATTCCTACGCTTTTATATAGCGTAGGAATTAGGAGTAGTAATTTAAGAAACTTGCATCCATAGTCCTGAATAAAAGAGGAACAAATATGAAAGGGATGAGTTTAAACTCCATGTCGGGGTAATATTAGAGGCAGGGGTCTGTGTAACCAGCTGGAGTTTGTCTAGTCTGTGAACGTCTGTCTTATGTGTTATTTGTTGTGACGTCATAGGACAAAAAAAAAAAATTCCTTCAAGAAACTAGCACAACAAATTACGCGATTGGATATTTGAAATATTGTAGAATACAACCTGATGGTTATTGAGTAAAATAGAAGATATACAATTTTGTGGAAAAACGGGATTGGAGCTTGCAACGATTGGCGCTCGCTCATATTGTTGGAATTGTTTAACGAAAAACATTAACCAGTATTGTATAAAGAGAAAGTGAACAGATTTAAATATGGAAGACATGACTCCATTAGTACACCTGTGCAAACAGTTGCCAAAACATGCACCTAAACTAAAAAAGTACAGTGCAGAATGGGTTAAAGGAACCGCAAACAAGATGCTTATGCCATGGCCCCAGGGTGGATCGTTATCTAAAATATTCCTACCGCACATGATGACATACTTGCACACCACATACACGGAAAAAAGTTAGACACACGCCTAGCTAGACTAGAGTTGTGGAAAATGTACCAACAGGATAAGGAGGAGGAGCTGCCAGTAGATTGGATACTTAACGTATGCACAGAGGCGGGTGAGACACCCTCCGCACCACCTGCCCCATCTGAAACGAAAATTGAAGACCATAAGGACGAAGGGTTATACCCGCTAAGAGAACTTAAACAGCCACAGGGTATAGCAACCCGGCATATGAGTCACCTACGCAAAGTAGTGACAAAAATTTTGACAAAGACACAGATGGAGATATCGCCTCCAAAGTCCTGAGGAACAAGGAGAGACACGAGAACGAGAAAAAAGACCAGGCACAAGCAAGTACATCTCTCGACACGGAGAGAGAAGGCAAAAGATGGAAATGAAATGAGGATAGAACTGATGAGATAGCATTCACACAAAACAAATTGATGGGAGAGCAGATTTGATTGAAACTCGATGGTAAAGGCATAGATGACGTGAAACAAAAAGAGACGTTAGATGACTTACAGAGAAAAGAGAAGGACAAAGAAAAAGGATTGAGAGACGAAAGAATAAGGAAAAAAGATGGGCAGAGACGAGAACAGTTATATCGCGAAGAGCAAGAAAGGCAACGCAATCGTAAACCGAGAGCAGCCAATGATCAAGACAGACAGGAGCAACGAAGGAAGAACAAAGGATACGGGACAAAAGAATAAAGAGACAAAGGAATGAGGAAATCCAAAGGGCAAATAGGGTCAGAGAGGAAGCGCAGAGAATTTGACGACGATGTAGCACGTAAGCGAAGGCAAAGAGCACACGATCTTGAATAACTGGAAAGAGAGGTTGAGCCAGTAGTAGACTGGGAAGATATAGAAGAATTCTTTCCTGAGTACGATTCATTACCTAGCACGTCTAGGGCGAATATCGAGGATGACTGCGACACCAGAAGCATCAGAGAGACGATTGATAGAATATATGATGAAATGGGGCTAGAACAAGTACCCCAAGGGGAGGGGGGAAGACGAGCGCCTGGAGAACACTCAGCTTTACGATACTGGGGATGTCTCCCGAAGTAGTGGAAATAGAGAACTGTCTCTAGATAGGTTCTAAATCTGTAGAAACAAAGAGGATGCAAGAAGTTGCGCGAGTTGGTGCAGACCATGTCTAACACCTAAAGAGAGGAGCATGAAGAAAAGGAGGAAGAGAGGAGACGTGAAAACGATTCTCAGGAGGGAAAGGGATAAGATGGTTAGATTCTAGTGGGTCTCCACCGAGGGCATCAGAATCAGCCCCACAGTCAGACCGACAAAAAGAAGTATCTCACGGTCAGAGGTGGGTGTCTTAGTGCACGATTACCATCTCATTATTCAGCACAGGCTGCAGAATTATTAGCGTTGATACTCGCGATTGAGAATCCCGCAAACCAGGAAATAACGGTGTACAGTGACTCTGCTTATGTGACATCAACAGTACACGCAGGCTTAGCGTGCTGGAAAAGGAGGGGCTACCTCCGAGCGGGTGGCACGTCAGTACAGCACGCAGCCCTATTGGATAGGCTGATTAAGGCACTACAGCTCCCAATGGGCATAGCGTTCGTGAAATGTGCCTCCCACACGAAGGAGACAGATTTGATCTCATGTGGAAATCGAGCAGCAGACACAGAAGCCAAGCGTATGGCATCCAAGAGCGAGACGATCGTGGATGTGGAAGTCGCAAATGTAAATGAAAAAATGATTGTCGCACGGAGTAAACCTGAAGAGCTACAATAATACGGGACAAACGCAGTTAATGGAACTCCAAGGGGAGGCACCACAAGAGGAGAAAAACCTCTGGAAGCGGCGAGGGTGTTCTTTAAACCCCTCCGAAAGCTTGTGGCGACAAGACAGCACTGGTAAGCCAGTAATGCCTATAGCCTTGTTAAAAATAGCACTGGAGCAGTTACACTATCCAGCACATATGACAAAAGAGAATCTAGCGGCAACACTCGCTGAAGACTGGTTCATACCGAACTTAACAGAGCACGTTGCATTTTTTATGGTGAACTGTATAATTTGCCAATGGTTCACGGCTAGGCATACACTAAGAGTAATTGGAGGAGTCATCCCAAGGCCCAATGGACCTTTTCAGCACTAGCATGTCGATTACATCGATATGATTCAAGTATGTAACGGGTACAGGTATTTAATTGTTGTGGTGTGTCCATTCTTTAGAGGGATAGAAGCAGGTCCATGTACACACCCAGACTCTACCTGTGCGGCCAAATTTCTAGTGAGAGAGGCATTTCCCAGGTGGGGAGTATGTGAAGTAATGAGATCAGATAATGGGACTCACTTTGTAAATTAAGTTTTCGAACAGATTAGCTTGTTGCTTGGTATAAAGCACAAGTTCCCGTTGGCGTATCACCCGCAAGGTAACAGAATATGTGAGAAGATCAACGGCTTATTAAAGGAGAGGATAGCCAAGTTGAAGCTTACTCTGAGAAAGGGATGGTTACACTGCCTTCCTTTGGCACTGTATGCACTCAGAAACTAACCCAGTTCTGACCATCATCGTACGCCGCATGAGATAGCCACAGGAAGAAGAATGCGCCCTCCCCTGACACCCCGAGACAGAGCTAGAGGTGATGACCAGCCACCAAGAGAAATCATAGGGTCTGAAATGCAAAATTACTTGAATTGCATGACATCTGGTCTTATTGTAATTTCAGGCCAGCTGCAGCAACGATGAAACGGGTGCAGGGGAAGCACGGAACACAGAAGGAGATACTACTTGTAACGCCCACCTGGTTCCCACGGGGGCGCTGATCTAGTCTGGATTACTGCGGCCTCTTCTAGCGTGATGCGCAGGACCCGGAACACCGATTGGACAAGACCTCCAAATCGTGCTTCCTTGGCCCGTAGGAATATCCTTCTGCAGATGAGAAAGGGGATTAACAGTCTGCAGAATGGTGTGCTAGCTCTCCCCTTCCCCCCTCCGTTCCTCTCTATTCCTCCAAACCCGGTTTAAGCTCACCTTATGGTTTGGAAGGTTGAACTCTCCATCCTGCTTCTGGTGCAGGGGCGCGTGTTCGTCCAGTTACTTCACTGGTTTTCAGAATGGCGCTGGCAAAATCCACTTGACTTTCCTGAGCGATGCGCCGTAAGTATGAAAGTTCAAGTGAGGCCCCCTTTATGCTGTCTTTCTGATCTGTGATCTGTCCTTTATTTCAGGTGCAGAATGAAGGCGATGCGTTGAGGGGTTAACCTGCCGAGGTGAGTAGTAATGAGGGCGATCCCTCTAGATGTCCTTATCATTCCTCTGAAATGTCTCTAGTCCTTTCCCCATAGGGGCCGGGGTACGGTACCTGCCAACGGGGTGGCGCCGACCCGAAATGTGGAAGAAAAGCCGGTAAGTATTATGGCTGTTAATCAGGCTTTCCTTCTGTGTGTCCTTCTGCTCACCTTTTGTTTCTTCCTCTCTCCCCTAGGTGCAGAGATGTGGCGTCCGATGCTGACAGCCGCGATGAAGCCGGGAGATGTCTCGAGGACAGGACAGGTGAGTGAAGCGTGGCGCTGCAGCAAGCAATGCAATGCTTTTAAATTGAAGTCTTCCTTCAGGGATGCTGGCGAGAAGATTCCGGATGCAGGTAAGAAGCTTGAAATAATCCTTGGTTTTCACCTTTCTCTTCTCTTCCTTCCTTGCAGGTCTTCCAGGTTCAAGACGGTCGTGGCTGTAGTCCAGGAGCAGGAGCAGACACGGTGAGCGTTAAGCTGCAGGAAGCAGAACAACGCGAAGCATGAGCTGCTGTCTGGGCGTGGCTTAAATAGCCTCCAAAGAAGTCCCAGGTATGTATCCTTCCCCAACTAGGTATGTATCCTTCCCTGGCCACGCCCGAGTGAAAAAATAGTCCCTATGAAAAAATAGTCCCTTTCAGGTCTCAGGGAGGCCTGAAGCGTGCAGCATGGTCTGCATCAGGTAAGTGCACAAAACACCTCCCTTTATGAGCCTGGCGCCTATGGCGCCAGGGCTGAGTCCAAAGAGTCCCTATAAGGGGCCGCTGGGCTTTTACCCGAGGGCATGATGCCTGCTTCCGGGGGTGCTGGGCCTGGCCTGATGCTCTGGGGGTAGGCATCATGACAGCACTCCACCCCCCCCCCCTCCCCAGGCCCCTCCAAGGTCGTTCCTTCTGGAGGTTTCGGCTTGTTTGGGAAATTCCGATGGAACCTTTTTACCAGCCGAGGTGCATGTACGTGATCACTGGGTTCCCAAGACCTTTCCTGAGGCCCGTACCTTTTCCAATCAATTAGATAGAAAAGCTTTGATTTTAAGATTTTGGAATCCAAAATGTTCTTTACTTCGAATTCTGGCTCTCCATCTATCAGGATTGGGTCTGGTGGCTTTATTAATCTGGTTCCTGGTTGTACTGGTTTCAAAAGTGACACATGAAAAACGGGGTGAATCCGCATGTTGGCTGGTAGATCGAGCTTGACTGCTACTGGGTTAATTATAGCTTTGATTGAGTAAGGGCCTAAATACCTTGGATTAAAAGTTCGAGGTCCCTTGAGCGATAAGTGTTTGGTAGCCAACCATACTTGATCCCCAATTTGGTACGGAGGCGCCTCCTTTCGATGCAGATCCGCATTCTTTTTGTATTTCTCTTTCGCATGTTACAAATGTGCAGTTGCATCCTTGAAGGCTTGAGTTATCGTAGAATGCAAATGATCCACAGCGGGCATTTCAAGGCTTGAAGGTGAGTCCAAGTCTGAAGTACGAGGGTGATGTCCATATAGGGTAAAAAAGGGGCTTTGACCCGTTCCAGAGTGTATCGAGTTATTATAAGCATATTCAGCCACCCACAGAATATCCTTCCAATTACCCTCCGATTGGTGCAACATACATCGTAGAAATTGTTCAAGCGTCTGGTTCGTTCTCTCCGTCTGACCATCGGTCTGTGGGTGGTGGCTGGTCGAGAGTCTTACGTCGATTTGTGCCAGCTGACAACACTTTTTCCAAAAATGAGAAATAAACTGGCTTCCCCGATCGGAGACTAGTATGGACGGGAAACGGATGATATTCTCGAGGAATTCCTTGGCAAGAACAAAGGCTGAAGGTAATCCTTTCAACGGAATAAAGTGGGCCATTTTGGAAAATAAATCCACCACGACCAGAATAGTATTGTAACCATTACAAGAGGGCAGGTCCGTGATAAAATCTAGTGACAGGGTGTGCCAAGGTGCTGGTGGAATGTCTAAGGGCTGAAGAAGACCGGCAGGTCTTGTCTTTTGTCCTTTGTTTTGGGCACAAACTCCACAGGACATCACGAAAGATTTAATATCCTTTCGCCAGGAAGGCCACCAGAATTGTCGTCTAACCTTTTCCTCAGTTTTGGCAATGCCAGGATGTCCTTCCATCAGGGTGTCATGATGACGGGAAATAACCAGTTCTTTCAATTCCTTTTCAGGCAAAAATAAGCGTCCTTGGAAGTAAGGTAAGCCATCCTTGACTGAAAAGTTAGACCCCTTTTTGATCCAATCCTGCAAAGCTGAAGAGTCCAGGACTTGTTTTACTCGTGCTTGAATGTCTTCAAGGGTTTGTAAAGTGGTTATTCCCAAAATTCTTTGTTCGGGAATTATCGGCACAGGTTCTGAGTTTGTGTCTATTTCTTCCATTCCAATTCGGGATAGAGCGTCCGCCTTACCATTCTTAGAACCAGGGGGGGTAGGTGATTACAAAATCGAACTAGCAAAGAACAAAGCCCATCGGAGCTGTCGAGACGATTGAGCCTTGGCAGTTTTTAAATATTGTAAATTTCGGTGATCAGTGATCACGGTGATGGTATGCCGGGCGCCCAGGAGATAATGCCGCCAAGCCTTAAAGGCGGGCTTAATGGCTAATAGTTCCTTATCGGTGATCGCATAATTTATCTCCGGCGGCGAGAACTTTCTGGACCAAAATGCTATGGGGTGCAGTTGGTTGGTTTCAGGGTCTCTCTGAGACAGGACAGCTCCCATGGCTAAGCTGGACGCGTCGGTTTCGACTATATATGGGAGATCAGGACTCGGGTGCTTCAAAATAGGTGCGGACGTGAACTTAGCTTTCAACTCCTGAAAGGCCTGTTCGGCTTCCTCGGTCCATTCAAAACGTTTATTTTTTCGCAAGAGTGCAGTGATGGGTTGCACCACACGTGAAAACTCTGGGATAAACCTGCGATAATAGTTGGCAAAACCAAGCATGCTTTGGACACCTTTCACTGAACTAGGTGATGGCCATTTGAGGATGGCATCCACTTTCCGTGAATCCATTCGGACCCCTTTAGGTGTCAGGATGAATCAGAGAAACTCAACCTCGGTGGTATGGAAAACACATTTTTTCAGCTTGGCAAACAGTTTGTGCTGGCGCAGTTTCTTTAGGACGGCCCTGACATGTTTTCTGTGATCAGATTCCGAAGAGGAGTACACAAGAATGTCATCGATATACACGATAACACAGGCACCGATGAGTTCACGAAGGACATCATTCATGAGGAATTGGAAGGCAGCAGGCGCGTTGCACAACCCGAAAGGCATCACCTGGTATTCGAATAGTCCATATTTTGTACGGAAGGCCATTTTCCATTCGTCGCCTTCTTTTACTCGTACCAGATGATAAGCCCCCCGGAGATCTAACTTGGTGTATACGCAAGCGTCCTTCACCTGGTCAAGGAGTTCAGGGATCAGAGGCAGAGGGTAACGATTTTTAACAGTTATCTGGTTCAATGCGCGGTAATCGATACAAGTTCTAAGGTCGCCCTCTTTTTTAGGCACGAAGAACAAAGCTGAAGATGCCGGGGACTTTGACGGGCGAATGAAACCATTGGCGAGGTATTGATCTAAATATTGTCTCAAATGCAGATTCTCAGGTTCAGTAAGGGCATAAATCCTGCTACAAGGGGGTTGTGCACCGGGCACCCCATCGATTTGGCAATCGTACGATCTGTGGGGAGGTAACGTGTTGGCCTGTTCCTTTTGGAAGACGTCCTGAAAGTCTTGGTACTCTGGAGGTAGTTGCACGGGGACAGAGGTTACTGAGGCTAGATTAATCTTTGGATTTTCTGGGTAGCAGGTTTGTGCACAATCCGGGAAGGTTATTCTCTTCGCTCGCCAATCAATTCGAGGATTATGTGTCTCTAACCAAGGGACTCCGAGAATAAGCTGAAACTGTGGAGCCTTGATCACATCAAACACAACTGCCTCCCGATGGCCATCCGGACCTACAAGTGTCACCTCAGCTGTGGAATGTGTTACCGGTCCAGAGGCAATTTCGGTTCCATCTACAGTGGTGATGACATCTTTGCTGGTTTTAGGACGCAGAGGGAGGTTTATCCTAGAGACCAATTCTCGATCCACATAGTTTCCTATAGCCCCGCTATCGATGTATGCCTTTATAGCATGCAACCGTTTAGGCTGTTCCGGATCTTTGAGGACCATTGGCACAATGAAATGCGAGGTCTGAGAGTTAGTTTTCAAGCTCGGCAAGCGGACCCCTACGCTTGCCGGGCGTGGTCGTTTCCCGATACAGAGTTTCCATGGATTTTATCAGCGGCTCCTACCACCTTCTTGGGCGGCTTAACCGGGCAATCTCGTAGAAAGTGTCCTGAGGACCCACAATAAAGGCATAATTGCATCTGTCGTCTTCTTTCCCGTTCTTTTTGAGTTAGGGGTCCTTTAACTCCTCCGATTTGCATAGGCTCCGAGGCATCAGCCCCCTTGGGGTTAGCGTGGGTTTTGGCCCACACCCAGGTTTCAAACTTGGACCGGTCTGCTTTTCTGTTTTGCAGCCTGTGATCCAACTGGACCACTAAGTCTATATATTCAGTGCATTCGTGGGGCAGATTTACAACTTGTGCCAGGACATCTTTAAGTTCTCCGCGTAGACCTCGATAGAATAACGTGATTCTTTTATCCTCTGGCCAACCAGTTTCCACAATTAGTCTATTGAAGGTTGCAATGTAGGATAGAAGGTCTTGATTGCCCTGTCGCAGAGATAGACGTTCGTCATCCAGAGCCTGTCCCTGGGAATGTCGAGCAAATAACCTTTCCATGCTTGTTTGAAATCCTTGAAAATCACGAAGAATCGGGTTATCTTGAGTTACCAGTGGGACTGACCAATCGGCAGCACAGCCGCTGATATATGACAACACAAAGGCTACTTTGGTCTGATCATTAGGGAAGGCCCCGGGTCTGCATAGGAAGTGCAAACGACACTGATTCATGAATACGGCGAATCGTTTGGGGTCCCCAGCAAAGCGTTCGGGTGGGGCGAGCGGCATGTTTGCAGGTAGATTAATCTGCACAGGGTTACTGGAAACCACAGGAGTGGGGTTCCCCCCGGAACCGGGTAAAGGAGTTTGTCCAGCTTGACCTTGCAAAAGCTGTCTAGCCAGGTCATCAGTCCTTTCCCTTGTTACAATCACTTATCTTCTGAGGGCATTAGTCTCTTGACGAGCGGCGTGTACCTCGGCCCGTAATTCCCCCAGTAGTTGGGCCAGTTGGTCAGTCTCAGAAGTTTCCATAGCACCTGGGTGGGAATTTGTAGGGAGTCTTCGCGTTCTGTAACGCCCACCTGGTTCCCACGGGGGCGCTGATCTAGTCTGGATTACTGCGGCCTCTTCTAGCGTGATGCGCAGGACCCGGAACACCGATTGGACAAGACCTCCAAATCGTGCTTCCTTGGCCCGTAGGAATATCCTTTTGCAGATGAGAAAGGGGATTAACAGTCTGCAGAATGGTGTGCTAACTCCCCCCTTCCCCCCTCCGTTCCTCTCTATTCCTCCAAACCCGTTTTAAGATCACCTTATGGTTTGGAAGGTTGAACTCTCCATCCTGCTTCTGGTGCAGGGGCGCGCGTTCGTCCAGTTACTTCACTGGTTTTCAGAATGGCGCTGGCAAAATCCACTTGACTTTCCTGAGCGATGCGCCGTAAGTATGAAAGTTCAAAGTTCAAGTGAGGCCCCCTTTATGCTGTCTTTCTGATCTGTGATCTGTCCTTTATTTCAGGTGCAGAATGAAGGCGATGCGTCGAGGGGTTAACCTGCCGAGGTGAGTAGTAATGAGGGCGATCCCTCTAGATGTCCTTATCATTCCTCTGAAATGTCTCTAGTCCTTTCCCCATAGGGGCCGGGGTACGGTACCTGCCAACGGGGCGGCGCCGACTCGAAATGTGGAAGAAAAGCCGGTAAGTATTATGGCTGTTAATCAGGCTTTCCTTCTGTGTGTCCTTCTGCTCACCTTTTGTTTCTTCCTCTCTCCCCTAGGTGCAGAGATGTGGCGTCCGATGCTGACAGCCGCGATGGAGCCGGGAGATGTCTCGAGGACAGGACAGGTGAGTGAAGCGTGGCGCTGCAGCGAGCAACGCGATGCTTTTAAATTGAAGTCTTCCTTCAGGGATGCTGGCGAGTAGATTCCGGATGCAGGTAAGAAGCTTGAAATAATCCTTGGTTTTCACCTTTCTCTTCTCTTCCTTCCTTGCAGGTCTTCCAGGTTCAAGACGGGCGTGGCTGTAGTCCAGGAGCAGGAGCAGACACGGTGAGCATTAAGCTGCAGGAAGCAGAACAACGCGAAGCATGAGCTGCTGTCTGGGCGTGGCTTAAATAGCCCCCAAAGAAGTTCCAGGTATGTATCCTTCCCCAACTAGGTATGTATCCTTCCCGGCCACGCCCGAGTGAAAAAATAGTCCCTATGAAAAAATAGTCCCTTTCAGGTCTCAGGGAGGCCTGAAGCGTGCAGCATGGTCTGCATCAGTTAAGTGCACAAAACACCTCCCTTTATGAGCCTGGCGCCTATGGCGCCAGGACTGATGTCCAACATGAGCCTGGCGCCAAAGGCACCAGGACTGAGTCCAAAGAGTCCCTATAAGGGGCCGCTGGGCTTTTACCCGAGGGCATGATGCCTGCTTCCGGGGGTGCTGGGCCTGGCCTGATGCTCCGGGGGTAGGCATCATGACACTACTGCAGACCTAGCTCAAGGATTACGTGTACCATCAATGTTCCCTGGAGACACCGTCCTGGTGAAGAACCACACGAGGAAAAAGTGGGACGAGCCATGGTTTAATGGCCCCTTTACAGTGGAAGACTGTACTTCCTCTGCAGTGAAGCTGCAAGGAAGAAGAGCTTGGATCTTTTTGGGTGACATCAAACCATACATCGGAAAAGGCCCTCTGCATGCACCCCACTGCAAAGAGACGACTTGGAAGAACCACAGCATGTGCAGACGAGATCCATGACGAGGAAGAAGGACGCATGACCAGCTGTCATGCCTGCTGGACATATTTCTGTACCAGGAACGACCTCTCCATACAAATTGAGTTACGCCCATAGAACCGCTAGACCATTCTATTTTAAATGGAGGTTGTTCGATGCATTGCCCGGTAAACGACGTCTGCATTTTTTTGCAGACGTCGTTAAATTCACGTGACTTAGTTCTGTCACGTGTATCACGGCAGTACGTACATAAGCAGCGTGGAAACGCTGATCGCTGCTTCTGATTAATTCATTGTTGGTGTTTTGTAGCTGAACTCCGGACCTGCGTCCTCGCATTCCCTTCAGCAACTTCTTTGGCCTTTTGGAGCGTGTTTTCCTCCACACGCTAATTCCTGAGCTGCGTATATCCTGTTCGCGTGCCAAATCTCCACGCGGACGCTGTCTGCAAGCGCGGCTGTCCTGAGCTGCGTGTATCCTGTTTGCGTGCCAAATCTCCATGCGGACGCTGTCTGCAAGCGCGGCTGTCCTGAGCTGCGTGCATCCTGTTTGCGTGCCAAATCTCCACGCGGACGCTGTCTGCAAGCGTGGCTGTCCTGAGCTGCGTGTATCCTGTTCGCGTGCCAAATCTCCACGCGGACGCTGTTTTCAAGCGCAGCTGTCCTGGGCTGCGTGTATCTTGTTTGCGTGCTAAATCTCCACGCGGAAACGCTGTCTTCAAGCGCGGCTGGCCTGGCTGCGTGTATGCTGTCGTGTGCAATCCTGCACGTGGTTTTCTGAACTACTTTGAACCTTTGGTACCTGTGACAGTTAACAGGTGAAATTCTAATTTTTGTTCTTTCGTGGGTAAGGAAGTATTTCATGAACTATTGGAAGGTGATTGTGCACAGTACTTTGGACGCTATCCTGTGGTGCACCAACCCGGTATCTAGCGTGAGCCTTGTGCCGTTCGGGATAAGTCTCCCTTACTAATCTTCCCCTCCTTTGCGTTGGTTCAACCCCTGGTTTTCTTCAAGAGACTTTCGTTGATTACTTCAGCTTTGCCATAAGGTCAGTGTTTGAATTAATGCTAATACTGTGCTATCATAGTAATTTGAGTTTGGGACAGTTTCTTATGATACTTTATCTATCCTAGGCATACTTTCGATACAATACCCACGCCCTTTCCAGTGATCCATCTCTCTCCCTGTTTCATCAGTCAGAGAGTTGTATCATTTGGAAGGTCTAATTTGACCTACCTACAATCAAGTCGTGTGAAAATAGGATCCGGAAGAGCCCTACCAATTGTATCCTTTTTTGGTTACCGTATCCTTTTCAATTGATAAATTGGTGATTTATGACACCAGCAAAGAAAAGACAAAGAACTTTTGTGCAAAAGTTGTGGCTTCATTTTGGATATTCCTCTGAGCAAAAAAGGGGGATAAGGACATAAAAACTGACATTCTGTGCATCCTAGTTGCAGGGTGAAGAAGAAAAATTGCACGTGTAAGCCACAACATAGTCTGTTGGCTTTGAACTTTTGACTGAGGCAATCTGAAGCCTTGATTAGAAAAGAATATGCCAAATTTTGACCGAGGACACATAAATTGGAAGAAAATACAGTATCCAGATTCTTTCCACACAGAGACTGTTCGAAATCACTTATGGTGTCCCACAGTAGCGACATCGCCAAAGATGTGTTAACATATTTCGATCTATTGCTAAAATCATACCCGTCACTGGTCGGGAGGCTCACCAGTATCACTGACTTTCTTCAAGATCCCGAAAACTAAAAGACTATAAGGAGGCTGCTTACTGTAATTGCTGAGCAGTTCCTCCTGCTTCTGGATTACAGCGAGGAAAAAACAAATGTCCCAAGCGGAGGAAGAAGCGAATAGGCTTATCAACGTACTGATCTTTCGCCTAATTGAAGACTGTTCAGATCTTGTCGTAAGAACTACAGACGTATAGACATTTCTTCGAGATCCAGCAAATACAGAACGTTTAAGTATAATCCTAAACGGAATTATTATTCAAGTTGCTCTTCACGCACACCGAAATTGCAGAAACTGTTCACAGTAAGTGAGGGCCAAACAGTCCCAAACCTCAACACGGGCAGGACAAATGTCCCTGTCGCCAGAAGATGGTAGGTTGGCGAGCAATGTTTTCTTTCGCCTAATAGAGGATTTCCCAGAACTTGTGGGGAGACCTGTCGGTGTTGACGTCCTCACATTCATCAGAGACCCTACGAATTCTATGCAGATGGGCATACTCTTGCATGGTAACGTGATGCAAGTCGAACTTTCTAACCATCAGCAGAACTATCTGAGGAGATTTTAAACTTTCCGCCGAGGGACAGATCGAGAGAGTAGTGCAAGAGATTTCACTTTTTGTAACACTGACAAGGACACAGCATGTCTTAGGGAATGAAGCAAATCAGAGGCACAGATTGGGAACTCTTATATTTTGAACATGCACAGTAAAGAGACTTGCTGAATTATTGCTTGATTTTGACACTTCCCATAACCCAACAAGAGAACTGTATCCAGAAATAATAGACAATCCATTGTTCAGACAAAGGGGGACAATTGTTTTAGTACCTGAAACTCCCAAACCGAGCCAGCAGAATCCAGAGATAATATTGTTTAAAAGTGTATTAAAAGTTAGCATCTTTCAACGGATGATCGAGATGGGGATCCAGAGCAGCAATCTTGTCCTCCCACAGGAGGAGAGATGTCCGTATTTTTCTGGAAGTAAATGCTGTATATCGACCTATAGGGGTATTATGTATTCATGCAATATATTAATCATTGTTTTACTGTCACTGATGATTAGAACTGCATTTTTTATTTGTGCACAAAGCGTCCCAATTCCAGGGCACCCACCTGATGATGCACGCATAAAGCCTACGAAGGCACTCAGACCTTACATAGTCATTCCAGTCCCTGGGAGATCTGATGGTGGAGTGAGTGAACTTGAGATGGATGTGATTAGCAATGACACACACACCCACTTATGGTAACAAGCAAATTGAACAGTCGGAGACATGGTCGGCAAAGTGTGAATGTAAAAAGGTTACTGACAACCACACGCATGCAAACATTGAATGCACACACGCCAGGCCTAGTGTCAATAACTACAGAATCACAGACAAAAGAAGAAAGGAAGGTTGGGCAGCCAGCAATGAGAAGCTACCCTACAAATGCAGTGACAAGACAAGTGAGGAAAAATGAACCTGTAAAGAGACAAACGGAGTTAAAGAATGAAACAACCGAGATAGCATTAATAAGCGCACATGATCCAATGAAGGGGACAAGTACAAGTGCTACAATAAAGCCGTATACTGGACCGATGACAGAGTGGATATGGACAGTTTTGACCAAGAGAAAAAGAATGCAAGAGGTGTTGGAGAAGAAACCAACAGAAATAACATGAATGAACACCCCATATGACACTGATGGAGACGAAGACAAGCGCAAATAAAATCTCTGGAGCACAGCTGATAGTAGAATCCATATGGCCGTCATTAGCCAGAGCTAGGAAGAGGCAAGCCATTGTGGCCAAAGCTTGCAAAACTACTGACATGGGTCGAAGATAGAGGACCCCTGCAGATAGTACCACTGGAGAGCTCAAAATTGTACTTTAGGAATAATGGCACAAGGAAGATGGGAGAGGATCAACACTGTGGACGAGTTTTTGATGCTGCAGGATTGGTGCATGGAACTGCAGTAATTATGGACCATTACTGGGCATGTGGATCCAAAGCATACATCAGACTGCCAAAGAACTGAGGCGGTATATGCACAATAGTGAATGTCCACGTTCCAGCATTGGTGATCCCGAAAAGTGACCTGAACATTGACAGTTTCCCGAAAGCAAATGCTCCCCTGAGGAAGAAGCGATATGTGCAACTGCTGACTCGAATGAAAAGAGAGAATTACTTTTCTGCCAAATCAGAAGAAGCTTTTCACGCAATCCCATTTGAACACAGGCTGTTCAGCCTCACCTCATCAGTGTTCACGACAATCTTCATGCCAAGATTTCAAGTTGGAGCAAATACTAAATGGTTGCAGATAACCAGAAGGGAGTTACTGCAGACCACCAACACAACCATAAAGGGATTCAACGCAATCAAAGAGGAGTTTAAGGGCAGTCAGATTGACTCTCCAGAACAGATATGTACTTGACATGATCAAAGCTATGTATGGTGGTGTTTGTGCAAAAATTGGAGAATCCTGTTGCACATTTATAGCATCTCACAATGAAGAAAATGGAACTCTAACAGAGGCCATAGGTATGCTGACGAAACAGAATCAGATGATTGATGAAACTGATGAAGTTGATGATGACATTTGGTTTGGATCACTATTCTCATAGGTTCCACAATGGATGGTAGATGCATTCAAGTTCCTAGGATCCCTTCTAGTGATGATATTGCTAGGATTCTGTGTTATCAAGATAATAATATCTCAGTGCCAGAAAACTGCATAAAAAGCTATAGGGATGAAGATCATGATTGATGCCGAGTCAGGATGGAAGCCTAAAGACCTGACCGACGAAGAAATAAGAGACTTTGTGAAGGCCAGCATTCATGCACCAGAAGGAACAAAGTTTCAATATCCAAGGAAGCATAGAAATTATGTGGGAAGATGGGTTTACTCCTGCCAAAATGGACAGTGTTAAAGGCATGGTCTAGTAAAAAAGTTTATTTAAAAAATAGATAGGCAACATAAAAAAAAAACTAGCATTCTCTTTTTTTAAAACTTCCTATGTAAAATTTTGAGCTATTCAAGCTAAAAAATTCGCAAAAGCAAACACATGGGCGCATCCATTTTGTGAAATGGATGCCCTCCTGTGCTGGCTTTTGCTTTTGCGGCACTAATGAAGGAAAAGCCAGCCAGCTGTAGTAAACAAAAGCTACCGCTGGGTGGCTTTCCCTTCATTAGTGCTGTACGCGGAGGACGGGGACCGGAGACCAGAGCAGGAAAGCTGCAGCTGAATCTCGGTAAGTGCTATTTATTTTTTTTTAAAAAATAAGCACTAGCTGCGTTTTTCTTTTCTAAGTTTTCCGGGCTGGAGGAGCCCGGAAAACTTAGAAATAAAACCGCAGCTTTAAAAACGTTGTATTTATGTTTGCGGTCGCTTTTGAATCACAGTGGACCAAGTAATCTAGGGTCCTATAGTTAGTAGAACCAATGGGACGTCGTACTTTTAGTGACGTCTACAGTAGCCATTTTGAAGATGGGGCCTAGATGCCCCACCTGACAGTGTTTACCCAATCCCCTTACTCTGTTATCATATCCAGATATAGTACCTTTATTAAAGCTACCTTTCATGAGCCAATAGAATTGCATGCCAACTTTTAAGCGTTAAACGTCAATGATGACAAGTTTTCAGTATAAATGTTATGTTTTTTATGAAGTTCGTTGGAGTTGTGAAGAGAGAGAGAGAAGATCAAGCATCTGCTGATATTCATGAGACTCCCCGTTTTTTGTACTGGTCATTGAACGGACTCCCTTTGCCAAACTGTTGAGTTTTCATTATTGGTGGGAGTATTAATCTGCACCCCCATCCATCTCAAGGGTGCTGCTATCTTGTCTTAAAGTGCTTCTGGGCAAACCCCGACTATATGGGCCGGTTGAGTGTCCGGTGTACAACCGTCTGACCAGCGCTATTACATCTATTGTTCTACAGATGTTATCATGCGTGTGCCACCCCGGTACAAACCCGTTCTGGTCTGCTCCTATCGCTACCAGGAGCACAGAAGCCAGCCAGGTGGCTAAGATCTTGGAGTAGATGCGAGCATCGCAGTTAAGAACCGCGATTGGCCTGTACGAGGAACTTTGTGTAGGATCTTTATCTGACTTACCAATTAAAATTAGGAGCGATTCTCCCATAGTAGGGTTAATGGTACCTGTATCTACAAGGGAGTTAAAAAGGAATACCATCTGAGGTGCGAGGATATCAACAAACCTTTTATAGAAAAGGGCTGTAAAGCCGTCGAGACCTGGAGCTTTATTAGCTGGGAGGCCGCAAACAGCCTGGATGATCTCTTCAATCGTGATGGGGTCCTCAAGCTGCCTCAACTCAACCTCCGCAATCTTTGGGAGGTGGGCGTCTCTGATAACATTTTCTTGCCCAGTATTATCTAATGTTTCAGTGGTGAATAGAATTTTATAATATTGTGATATAATGGGCAATTTCTTTGGTTCCTCTACAGATAATTTGCCCATCTCATACCTTAATCGTGATTGTTCTCTTGGGCCTTGAGGTTATATGCCAGGACGTGTGAGGCCTTATCAGATGTGTTAAAGTAAAAGTGTTTAAGCATTTTGTGTGAGATGTCTCCCGCCCATAGAGCTTTCACCTCTGCTCTGGCCACCTGCAGTTGTCTGTATGTCCTTCGGGTGCCCTTAGCCTTATATTTAGTTTCTCATTCCTGTACCTTCTTTTCCACCTGCTGCCTTTGACCCATCAATATACGTTTGCATGCTGAGGCTAGGCTAATAATTCCCTCCCACCCCTTTAGTGTAGGTTTAAGAGCGTCCCATAGGGTCCCTATGGTCACTGCGCTATTTAGATTGTCTTGAAAATAGAGATTCTTTCAGAAATGGCATCTCTAAGCACTGGGTCAGTTAAGAATAAGTCGTTTAGTTTTCATTGAGCAGTCTTCCTGACCCCTGGGACCAGAGGTTCCATCTGTAAGGTAATTGTGGAGTGGTCCGAGACCAGTGCCAGTTCTGTACTGGCTGAGCTAGTTGACTGAAGTAAAGGCTTTTCCACCTGCTGCCTTTGACCCATCAATATACGTTTGCATGCTGAGGCTAGGCTAATAATTCCCTCCCACCCCTTTAGTGTAGGTTTAAGAGCGTCCCATAGGGTCCCTATGGTCACTGCGCTATTTAGATTGTCTTGAAAATAGAGATTCTTTCAGAAATGGCATCTCTAAGCACTGGGTCAGTTAAGAATAAGTCGTTTAGTTTTCATTGAGCAGTCTTCCTGACCCCTGGGACCAGAGGTTCCATCTGTAAGGTAATTGTGGAGTGGTCCGAGACCAGTGCCAGTTCTGTACTGGCTGAGCTAGTTGACTGAAGTAAGGGCTCAGAGACCAACAGGTAATCTATCCTAGAATAGCTCCGATGTACTTGTGAGAAGTGTGTGCTATCTCAGAATAAGGGTGTAGTCAGCGCCATATGTTTAATAACTGCTGATTGTTCATGTCTTGTTTGAGTGAGATTACTTTCGTATCATCTGACCCTGATGCTAGGCCTAATCTATCGATCTTGAATCCAGGACTGCGTTGAAGTCCCCTCCAACCTTTAGTTCCCCTCTGAAAATGTGTTATTTGTGGGAACACCCGAGCATAAGTCATTATGTTGCTGATTTAGGCCATAGATTGAGACCAGGGTCAGGCTTTGTCACCCACCTGCACATCTACCCCCACATTGCGGCCCTGAGGGTCAGGCAGAACATTTATCTTTTCAAAGCAGATAGAACCAGGCATTAGGATTACCATCCCTGCCTTTTTCTTAGAGGCCGAAGCAAAATATTGGTGTGGGAACCATTTGGATCTCAGCCTTGGCCAGTCGTTTCTCAGTAAATGGGTCTCTTGCAATAAGAGAATATCTGCCTTTAGTTCTACCAACCTGGACAACACACCCTTCTTCGGCCATTAAGCCCTTGAACATTCATGGACACAATCATTATACCTGCCATTTCTGGGTTGATGGGCTACTGATGAACTTACTTTTCCTGATTCAGTAACTCTGTATGGGAACAGCCCTTCGTAATACCAAGGCCATTCCACAATTCTACCACTTGTGCATATACTAAATTATAAGTGACATACAAAATTAATAATAGTAACAAAACAAAAAAGTTGGATTACATTCCCATTTGGGTGAACCACAGGTTAATGATACCTGAACTGGGGCGGGCAGATCATGCTCCCAATGCCCCTATACTCAACTGCTATCGTATAAGATGTGGCCTTAAGAGTATGCTTGGAACAGTTAAAAGTAAACTTTTCGGATTCATGTTTCTTGGTTACCGGGAGGACCTTCAGGTATGGTCATCCGGTTCTCTGCTCCTCTCCCTTCTGTCCATGGATGGATGTCTACGATCTTTTTGTTTGTTCTTCCTGGAGTGCGATGTAGGCCAACCTTCCGGCGGTGCCCCCATTCCACCATTGTTAGGGATCTGTATGTCACCTGCTGGAATTCTCATGGTCTCGACCGCCGCCCAAAGAGTAGTATATTGATGTTGGTGACCATCCATTTAGAATATAATGTGAAACGGGTATCCCTATCCATATTGGATTTTTTTGTCTGCGAGCGCCCTCATCACCCTTGGTTTCTGGATAGTCGCCTGAGATAGATCCTGAAACAGGTGTGGAGCTCTACCTCTAATGTGAACTGATTCCTGGGTCCTGGCTTTTTGAAAAATAAGTTCCTTAGTCTTAAAGAAATGGACTCTTGTCAGCACGACCGGGAGGTAGTTTTGGCACTGGTGGAAGTTAGAATAAACTCTGTTTCCGATCGAGCGTAAGATCCAACTCTGCTTCCCCTAGTGTCTCCATAAACAATTCTCTGACATAACTATCTAGGTCTTTGACTTCTGCGGGGATGCCTCTAATGCTAATATTATTCTGTTGTGAACGGTTTTCGGTCTCTTCCTGCTTCTCATCCACAGAGATTCTCCGAGCCTGCAGTGCCTGCCCTTGCCTTTCCAGCTGGTTGCGAGTTTACCTGATCGCAAAAGGTGGATTCCAAATCTCCTAATCTGGTCTCCGTTTGTTGGACGCTGTGTGCTAATTCCTGAAACGAGCCCTTCAGTTCTTGTAGGGTGGAGGCCATCCCTTGGATTGAATGAAGTAGCCTCGTCATATCGCTCTTCCTGGTTGGGTGTCAGTCACAGGTAGGGGATAAGTCTGGATTGATGGGGCCGCTGGAAGGAGTCTTTGATTGCTGCTGCGTTTCTTTGATTGAGGCGGTCCCCTTCGCTCTTGTTTTTCCAGACTTAATTTTAGGTGCACCTGATCACCCTTAGACTGCAGTGTGAAGGGGAGTGGTGTTTGGTGTTGCTGGGCCACTGTAAGGGATCAACCCTCAAAGGGGGTCCAGGGGAGAAAGCTCTGGTGAGACAGCCATTCCAGCCTGCCTGCCCCTCGTTATGATGGTGCCCTCTGTTAAGGGGAGTCCTCACCCGTTCAAGTGGGGGAACTGCAGGGTTGCACCCCTGGTGGTTCACTCAATAGCTGCTCCCTCTTTAAATTTCCTGGTTGCCCAGTCAGATCAAACTTGCGTGGGCCTGTCTGCTGCACTGCCTGCTACTTGATTCGTGGTGCCAACGATCTGCTCTGGAGGGATCAAATGCGCCTCCTTCTAGTGGATGCTACTGGGTTGAAACTCCCACCACAACCCAGTGGCCGTGCCCAGCTTACTGCTCTTGCAGGCTAGCGGTTGGGAACTCGTCCCAGGCCCGGCTCTCCTCCTCTGGTCTCTCCGTTGTGGCAGGGACTCTGCTGTCCCCAAATCTGGCGCCACAGTCAAGATATGGGGAGGTGCCGAAAAGCATGCCTTGGTGCGAACACGGCTCCCGGTGTCGGTGGGGGCGTGGGCTCCCCATACGCTCCACTGCACCGTAGGCAGTGTCGAATGGCTCATCCGCTCCCGCCGATGCTGGCTCCTCGCTCTCACTCAGAGGGGGATGAGTCCGCCACTTCCATCAGTGAAAGGCTGTTAAGGGGCGGCCCGGATGCCATGTTATTTCTTTGTTGCCCGAGGCGGCCAGGCTTGTCGTCGGGATCGACATATCACCAGTTGGGCGCTGTTGGGACCATGAAAGGAACGCTTCTCCCGACTCTTGAAGGATTCCGATCCCGAAATCTATTGGTGTCCAATGCTTTAACTGCACATTTAGTGGCCGCATCTGTGGCTTTTTAATTTTGAGCTGCAGAGCTCACAGGGCTAAGCTTCCTCCAGCCATGCCACACCCCCTCTGCCACACATTTTTTACCCCATATGAGTCCGCTGGTAGTGCTGCCAGTAGCTCTTGGTACAACATCGAACCTCCATGTCCTCCTTCGTACACGTCCTATAGAAATTCCAGCGTGATATCTTCCAGTTCTGGGAACCCCTGCCAAGTTACCTTAGCCCTATGCAGGAGTCTGGAATGCTTTTTGTTGACCTGTGTGCACATCAAACCTCCACCAATACCTTGAAACTCCAGTAGCCCTTCAGCAGAAAACAAATCCCCTAACTTCACAAACCCTTTCTCTTCCCACTGAGTTTGAATCAGTGCAACGTCCCCTTCATCTTCCCCATAGTGTCGCCAAGGTTATATTAGGGGAATACGGTTCACCCACCTCCAGCAGTTTCTTGGTCTGAGTCCAGACCCTCCTACCTAACTGCAGAATGTACCGGAGGTCCCGGGTTCTAGCCTTCACCAGCCAAGGCACTTCTTTCAATAGGTGTGGTGTAATCGATTCACGTAATGGTGTGCTCTAATGTTTCCACATCTGAGAGCCACCCATCTACGTGCTGCAGTTGTCCCGCCAAGTAATACAACTCAGAATGTGGCAAAAGCATGCCTCCCCTCCACATAGTCCCTACACAGTGTATTCAGGGCCACCCTATGTCTGCCGGATCCCAGTATGAAGCCACCAATTACTGTATGAAGACCTCTGAAAAAGGACTGTGGTATAAAGTATGGAATGTTGATAGAATGATATAATAGAGTGGGAAAGGCCACCATTTTAATTAGTGCTATTCTCACCATCACTGAGAGAGGCAATCTCTTCCAAAATTCGATCAATCTTTCTAAACCGAGTTTTGCCTGTACAGTGTTTCGCTCGTGAGAGTGTCTGATGTCGTGATATATGTTGACTTGCAAATATTCGTTCGAGTTTCCCATCTGAGCCCTAGGCTTGGTAAGCAGAATTTGTTGATCCAGGCCCATCCCGCTAACGTGAATATGCATGATTTCTTCCTGTGCACCGTAATCCCAGAGTGCTGTGAAATTATCCAGTACCTCGAAGAAGTAAATCTAGTTATCCTCTGGGTCCCATACATACATGTCGTCCACATATAGATTGACGACATGGCACACGCCATCTACTTGGAGCCCGTGTTCTCTAAATTCCGTTCATAAGAACGCCGCCAGTGGCCCCAAAGCCAATATAAAAAACATGGGGGGATAGCGGGCATACCTACTTCGTGCCCCTCAGTAGATTTCATTGGCCTGATATGTATTTGCTTGATCTGACTCTTGCAGTGGGTGTCGCATATAACAGCCTGACCCACCCAAGGAACTCCTCCCCCACCCGAATCGTTCCAGCGATACATACAACCATTCCCATCGTCCCGAGTCAAATGCCTTGATCGCATCCAGTGAGATCACTGTGCATCCCTCCCTCTATGTTTGTGTCCGATCTATTACTATGTGCAGCCGCCACAGGTTCCCGTACCCGGGATATATCCCGTCCGATCAGGCTGTATTATGTCTCAATCACTGCTTTAAGTCTTTCTGCATGGATGGCTGCGAGAATTTTACTGTAATGTTTTATCAAGGAGATCGGTCGATATGATTCGCAGTTCTGCATAGGCTTTTCTGGTTTCATTATTGGAACAATTATGGATTCTCTCATACTCAGCGGTAATCTCCCCAACTCATGTGCGTCTTCGAAAGTTTCCAGCTGCCTTGGGGCCACCTCAACTATGAATTCCTTATAAAATTTGGCTGTTAGCGAATCACCGGTCATAACTCCTGTATTGTGAGCGGTGCTCCCAATGTTTCCGCTTGCCCTTGCTCTAAGATGGGTAAATCAATGTCACCCAAATTTCCTGCTGGCTCTCTGCCCCGTCTATGCTATATTGGTCCTGATAAAACCTCTGAAATGTATCAATGATTTCCCGCTGCAACCTCCAGTTTGCCTCATTCATCTACCATCTTGTTAATTCCACTAAAGACTTTCTCCTTGCGGCAGAGCCACTCTAGCATTCTACCACATTTAGCTTCCTGTCCATGTAGCCTTACCGAGTACCTTGGTAGCTATATCTACCAAGTCTCTCCCAGTGTTCTAGACGTTCCTGTCAGAGTATGATCAGATCCTTCTCTGTATCGGCATTCAGAGGATGTGTTCGCTCCATCTGCTTAATCCTTGCTTCTGAGTCTGATAACCTCCTCGCCAACTCCTTTGTACCCGTCCCAGTTCAGCTATATACTAGCTCCCTGCACCACTACCTTAAATATTTCCCATAGATTCTCCTCTCTGCTTACACTCCCCTCAATGATACAGAAGTACTCTTTGATCTGTTCAGCCATATAGTAGAGTCTCTGCTCTGAGTTGCCATTTCGGCACTGGGGCAATGTGAGCATGCACTGCCTACACAACAAATTAGGGTGAATTATCTGAAAGCTTCCTACCCTCATAGGCGGTGCCTATAAATTCCCAGAGTCGTTCAAAGCTGGTAAAGAGATGCACGTATAAATTGCATGCACACCCATGTAATATGAGAACTCCTTTGTAGTTATTGTTATTTGGCATTAATATATAATTGGTATGATCTCAAAGCGCTTGTGGGTTGAACGCCCTTTGGGACCGTAGTCCAGTTCTGTTGAGAGAGTAGGGTAGAATACAGTGCTTGGGTGCACTCCATATGTGTAGCCAGCAGTGTGATTTGCGTGATGATGGCTGTATCCTAACAATAGGTGCGGTGGTAGTGAGAGATCAGTTGAATGTGTGCAGTCCGGTTTTGGTCTCTGAGACTGCATTCTGGCGGCGTTAGCCCTGTGTAGGACGTTGTGTGCAACTAGGCCGAAATTGATCGACGGGTATAGCTGCGATCTATTGTTTGTTGGTGTAAAGTGGAGATTGAGCACAGAGGTGAATATCTGTGTGGATGGTTTACTCTTAAGGTCCCACTGTTGATGGTTACTTTCTGGGTTTGGATGAGCGGGAAGTGATCGTCTTCATGTTTCGCGGTAGTGGTATTGTGAGGTAGATTCACTGGTTGGACTGTAGTAAGTTATGATTTGCACGATCAGAAGATCATTTTTCTTAGGCTCAGCAATATGTGTCCGGGAGGCCATTTTCCGGGTCCCTGGTTGTGGTTCATGGTGGGTTACAGGGTAGGTTTTGGCAGTATACCGGCTATAGGCCAGGATATACCTCGCAGCAATGTAGTCCTACCGAGGCAGTGGTGCTAAAGGACAGGCTGGGCAGAGGCATTGCAGAGCTCGGTTGTTTTAGTGCCTTAGGATGCGTGATGAGTGGTAGGGTGTAATCTTCTCTTGTAGGTATGCTGGGCCGTTCTTGTGCACAGCCCGTTGGGTAATGCATAGGATTTTGAAAGTGGCTGTTTGTCCAACAAGGAGCCAATGAAGGGTGCAGAGAGCGGGCCAGATGTGATCCCTGTGTTCTAGTGCAAGGAGTCGTTTGGCGGCAGCATTTTGAGCTCTTTTGAGTTTTAGTTAGTATGACCGAGTACCTAGATATAAGTAGTTGGCATAGTCCAGGCTCGACATAAGAATGGACATAATAGCGGCAAGTCTCTTGGGGTAGGTGAGGTAAGGGAAAATGCGTCATAGGAGCTTGATGTGGTAGTGACAGGATTTTGAAACATTATTGATCTGATGGGAGAGGGTTAAGCCAGAGTCCATAGTGCAGCCTAGGTTTTTGACTATTTTGGAGGTAGGAGCCAATGGAGGGGGGCCATGGGAGTTGTTGCGGGAGAAGGGCAGTGTTGTCGCACACCATGATCTCAGTTTTATCTGGGTTCAGAAGGTCATCAGCCATCTCCAAATACCCCTCAACTCTAGATCCCCTAGTAACTTCACCAGCATTTTAGCCAGTGGGGCTGTCGTAAAAATACTTATCATCCGATCTATCCAAAGGGTGGGTTCAACGTGCAATTAAAATCCCCTCCCCCAGATTCATATGATCCCTCCAAAAGGAGCTAACCTAGTATATAGGGAGTGAAAGAAGGAAGACGCATCATGGTTGGGGGCATAAGTGTTGATCAGGCACACTTCTCGGGTTATCCACGTAGCCGTGCACCAGCACCATCTGCCCTTCGTTATCCATACGAACTTCCACCACCCGCAAGGGTACAATAGGTGCCACCCAGTGTTCCCGGTAAGATTTTGAAGTGGGAGTACTTTACTCCCCATTTTTGAAATTTGGGAGTAAAATGATTTTTTAGGGAGTTCGAATGGATTGTGTCCTCCCACGTATTCCTCATCTTTGATATTTGATATCCAGCTTCAGCTGCTTTGGATTTCTTTTTTCAACCGAGGGCGCTGTGCGTCGATGGCGTCGACTCGATGTCCCACGTGGGCCTCCGTCTCGAGGATGTCATCGATGATGTAAAGCATGTGCAGCGCCCGTTGGCTTCAGTTCAATTTTTCCGTGAATGCTATGGCTTCGAGAACTACGGCGCGCTTCCTCTCTTCGTGACGACTTCATTAGTTCGAGAAATCGAGAATGTCTAATTCATCAACACCGACAACCCTGAAGACCTGGTTCAAAAAGTGTTGTGATTGTAGGTCGAAAATGTCATTGACCGATCCTCATCGTATATGTTTGGTGCCTCTGGGTCGACCATAACACCTCGGACTGCTCCAAGTGCCAGTCGATGATGGGAAATGCCTTGAAGGAATGAAAGGGGGAAATTGACGGCAGGTTGAAACCCCAAATCTCCTACCCTGACGAAAAAACCTTTGACCAACAAGTCGAGAGGCGACTCTCCTCGGAGGAAGAAGGTTAAGCAGTCGAGTTCGAGGAGTGGCTCCCACCACTCCTCATTGTTGTTGACGAAGTCTAAGAGGCACCATATGTTGTCTTCTTCGACTTTATCGTCGGACGCTTCCCCTGAGAGGGTATCTTGCCCAACAAAAAAATCCACTGCGGCTGAGTGGGAGGCCTTCAGAGCAGAGATGCTCAAGATATTTGAAAAACAAAAGCCTCCAAGCCATGCTCCTACTGCGCCTTCGAAAGAAGCCAGAACCTAAATCCAGTGCACCTTAGAGCCGTTGAGGCCTCCATCCAATGAGCCGAAAACACTAGCATAAGTCGAGGTTGTCAACACCATCAACGCCTTTGATGCCAGCCAAACCCTCGACATTGACGTCGACGCTCAAGGCTGCTCCTGCTGAGCCATCATTGCCAGCTGCGCCATCGACGCTGAGCGTACCACCAAAGCCTATTGTGCCAATTAACAAAGTTTTGACAGCTCCTCCAGCGTCAAATTCATACCATACTATTTTAAGTCTCTTACTTTTATATATGAGGAGAATGAACCCTCCGATAACAAGGCTTCATTTGGCCTCCAATTTGGTACGCCAAATGTACCAGAAAGTTTCATCTTGGAGGAGTCAAGTTTGACAGACCTTTATGACAATCTGCAGACAGCTAGTGAAGTAGACACCTCACCTGAGTTGGAGTTTGGGAGGCCAGAGGCTCGGGAGCATGCTGATGCGTCTTACAGATAGCTCACGTCCAAGGTAGTGGACTACATGGGGTGGAGTAGGGCTCCATTGCCATTCTGACAGACATCCTGGATAAGGGTCCTCAGTCAGATCCTATATTACCTTTTCACATTGCTCTGCAAAAAGGGTGGCAACGAATTGGGAAACACCAGAAACCAATCCGGCTGTAAATAAAAACTTTACGAAGAAGTACCACCCTTCCAGTAGTGACCCAGACTATCTGTCAAAACGCCCCACTCCAGACAGTCTGGTGGTACAGGCAGCTACTGCAAGATCTAAGCAAGCGCTTACCCTACCATCCCTCCAGATGGGGACGACAAAAGAGTAGATGGTTGGGCAAGGACAGTATTTTCTGCAGGGAGTAGGGCACTCAAATTAGCCAACTCCACATGTGCCCTTGCAAAATGTATGTTCACTCTATGGGACTGCATTTCCAATGGCGGCAGAGCACATTCCCGAAGAGGATGAAAGAGACTGGTTCTTAGCAATAGTTAGAGACGGAAAAGAAGCCAAGTGTGAGTCTCTTCAGTCAGGTCTGGATTCTGCTGACTGCATCAGCAGAGCCATGGCTACTAGCACCGATATGAACAGATTTGCGTGGTTGAGGAAGTCGGGTTTTGCACCGGATGTGCAATCCAGACTTCTCAATATGCCCTTTCTCACCTTTTTGGCAACAAGGCTGATGAGTCTTGATAAGTTGCAGACCTCAAAAGGTGGCAGTTAAATCTTTAGGTGCTGCTATTGGGCAACCTCAGCCTTTTCGACCTAGTGGACAACCTTGGAGGGGTAGATCTTTTCCCTACTACTCCTCAGTTGGAAGGGCGAGCGGAGTGGCTGGTCAAAAGGGTCAAAGAAGATTCCCTGGTGGACGAGGGAGAGGTGCGAAGCCAGCTCAAGCAGGGGCATCTTTACCATCTGCCACTGCATCAACCACTCAAAACATCTGAGGTCTTGAGTCACAGTTCACCAATGGAGGGCCGACTGTCTCAGCATCTAGAAGAATGGCAAACAATGCTTGAGCCTTGGAAACATAGCCCACGGTTACTGCCTTCCTTTTATACAGAGACTTCGGAACAATCCACCGGGGAACCACACTTGGAGGATTCCAGATCCGCTCCTTGTGCAGGAAATTTTAACCCTGCTACAGCGGTGCCTATAGTGGAGAGAAACAAGGGTTGGTATTCCCCTTATTTCCTAATGACCAAAAAGGATGGAGGACTGAGACCCATCTTGGACTTGAGATACTTTAACAAGTTCCTCAGGAAGGACAAGTTCAAGATGGTCACACTTTTTCAGATCCTTCAGGCCCTCCCAACTCCAGCATTGGATGGTGTCATTTGACCTTCAGGATGCTTATTTTCATGTGCCAATCCATCTCGAGCACAGAAGATACCTGAGGTTCGCCGTTGGCGGGTCTCATTATCAATTTCGAGTTCTACCATTCGGGCTGACTTCTGCCTGAGGGTTTTCACCACGCTGATGGAGTTAGTGGCAGCGATTCTCAAGAGGGGGGGATTCACTTCTACCCTTACCTAGACGATTGGCTGATCAGGGTGCGTTCTCCCAAACAAGTCCTGGATCATCTCAACGTCACCTGCCACTCCCTTCACAGTTTGGACCTCTCCCTCAATTACAAGAAGTCCCCTATGACACCTCAGAAACTCCAGTTCATCAGAGCTGTTCTGGATACATCCTTGGGAAAGAGCTTGCCCCCCGAGGTGAGGGCTCAAAACATTCTTCAGGTGGTCACAACATTTGTAAGTGCCCAGTGTCTCCCGGCCACCTGGCATCCTGCATTTTTCTGTTGCCAGAAAGCCCCCCTGAGAATGAGGTCCCTTCATTGGGCTCTCAGAACTCAATGGTGCCAGTTCTCAGGAAGGATGTCGGACTTATTCCACGTTCCAAGCAGGGTCGCACCAGATCGTCTGTGGTGGGATTGCGAGGACAACATTCTGAAGGGAGAACCTTTTTGGCAACCATGGCCAGAGATAACAGTAGTGACTGATGCTTCAATCACGGGGTGGGGAGCCCACATCAACGATCTGACAGTCAGCGGCCGTTGGTCTCCATCGGAGTCCAAACTGCATATCAATCTTTTGGAGCTGAGGGCTATCAGACTACCGCTGAAGGCCTTTCTGCCCTCTGTACGGGGAAAGAATGTCCTGATAATGATGGACAATTCAGTGGCATGTCCTATAACAACAAGGGAGTAGGTGTAGGATCACTACCACTGGGCACAGAGGCAATGCAGTTCTGATACTGGGCAATTCAAAAAGGAATCTCCTTATCGGCAGTTCACCTAGCCAGAGAGGAGGCGGAGCACAGTTTCTCACGAGTGCGAACTAGCTCAGGAAGTCCTTCATGAAACTTTCACCCTCTGTGAAAGTGGATCTGTTTTTGACCAGTGTCAAACGGAAGTGTGAACTGTACTGCACCAGGGAATTTCCCCCAAGAGAGCTCTAGGAGATGCATTTGTGGTGTACTGGGAATTTCCATTCCTGCACGCGTTTCCTCCAGTCCCGGTCATTCCTCACGTGATCAGAAGATTGAGAAAGTTCGGGAAACACATGATTGATCCTAATTGTTTCGGATTGGGCCAAGAGGACGTTGGATCCCTGTCCCTTCTGGACATTTCCATCTGCCCTCCAATACACCTTCCACAAAGAGGAGGACCTTCTCTCGTGAGAGGAGGGTCGGGTTCTCCATCCGGATATCGGGACTCCCTGCCTTCACACATGGTTTCTGAGGGGCTGAGATACAAGTATTGGGACTTCCCGAACGACGTAATGGAGGTTTTGCTTTTGGCCAGAAGGCCAGCTGCCAAACCTTTATGCCACTGGAATAAATTCTGCAGCTGGTGTAGAGATAAGAATGTTGACCCTTTCTCATGTAACACACCAGGTGTTATCTTTTCTGTTACATCTAGCAAATCTGGGTCTCCAGATTGGTATCATCAAAGGATACCTGGCAGCGCTTTCTATTTTTAAGCGCACTTCAGAGGAAGTCTCATATTTTAAGATTCCTCTCGTAATACAATTCTTAAAGGGATTAACTAATGTTTACCCTCCGACACCGTTTCAAGTCCCACTGTGGGATCTCAACTTGGTTTTAAATGTTCTGATGGGTGCTCCTTTCGAGTCTCTACATTCTTGTGTATGAAGGCTTCTTACTTTGAAAACCGTGTTCTTAGTGGCCATACCATTAGTCCAAAGGATGAGTGAGCTATATGCCTTATCCTGCAAGCCTCCTCACACTGTTTCATAAAGACAGAGTGGTACTAAATGTGAAACCTACCTTGCTCCCCAAGGTTGTTTCTGAGTTTCATATTACCCAGAAGATAACATTACCATCTTTTTATCCTGTACCACATCTGGGGAAAGAGGAAGAAAGACTTCACAGACTCGACCATAGACGTGCACTGAGTTTTTACATTTCCAGATTGGCAAAACTGTGGCAGTATGGTCAATTATTTTAAGGTCACAAATTAGGTCTAGCGATCACCAAGCAAACTATCTCCAGATGGATTATTTTAACTATATCTGAATGTTAGTCTGGCCGGTGAAGACCCTCCAGAACATCTACAACCAGGGGTGTTGCAACTTCGTCTGCTTTGCAGCGGGGAGTTCGGATAAAGGATATATGTGCAGCTGCCACATGGTCGTCTGTGCACACCTTTACTAAATAGTATAGTCTAGACTCCTCCACAAGCCAAGATTCTGCTTTTGGAAAAGCAGTATTGCACTCTGTGCATTCGTGATCATATTAAATTTTACTCCAAAATGATGTAAACTACTTTGGGAGTGTATCAAAGAAAAGGAATATTCCACCGCTCCTTAAAGCTATTAAGAGGGACTTTCAAAGGTGGAGGGATCTAAGAGTGTCCTGGATAGGGCGGATAGCTGTGGTTAAAATAGTCATTCTCCCGCGGCTCTTGTATCTTTTTCAAGCTGTCCCGCAGCCAGTCTCTGCGAGTTACTTTAAGGTGTTGGGGTTGCTGACTAAGGGTTTCATTTGGGAGGGGAAGAGACCTAGGGTGGGGGGGGGGTCAGTCTTCTGATGGCCCCGAAGAGTGCGGGCAGTCTTGCTTTGCCGAATTTCCGGCAATATTATGAGGCATCAAAGCTACGTATTATCAGGGAATGGCAGAAGGGGGAGGAAGGGGCGCAGGACAAATTATGGGTGCGGATGGATAGAGCAGTAGCCCATCGCAACTTAGCTGAGGTATTGTGGCTCCCGAAACCACTTGGACTTCAACTCCTGTACGGGAGTTCCATCACTAAACTCATGGCGGATATTTGGGACAGGTTGGCGGGCTCTGAGGGGATCACCACATTTCCGTCTCCCTTCACCCCCATCTTTGGTAATGTGGATTTCTCACCGGGCTTGGAGAGGGGAGCATTCGCAAAGTGGCAGGAGGGTGGCTGTCGGAAATTATGTGATATGTTTGTTGGAGGGGAACTATTATCATTTAATGACTGTAAGAGGCTCTTTGCAGTCCAGGAAGGAGAGAGATTACAATATGCTCAGATACGCCATTGGGTGCTACATCCTGGGGTCAAGCAGGTGGCCACAAGGGACCCAACACTCTTTGAAAAATTTCTGTTCACTGATGATGGGGCGAGGGGTCTTATCTCTAATATCTACAAGATTCTAGATGGCTCCAGGGCGGGTGTCCAATGGGCCTACATGAAGGAATGGGAGCGGATTATGGGAGGTGGGATTAGTAGGTCGCACTGGGAAAGGCTGTGGAGCAGGATCCCCAAATTGGTCAAGGCCCCCTGCCTGCAAGAAGCGTGGTACAAGATTTTGTTTGGGTGGCATTATACCACGGCCCAGCTTCATAGATTTTATCCAACGGTGTCAGGGCTTTGCTGGAGGGGCTGTGGGATGGTGGGCTCGGCGGAGCACGTCTGGTGGAAATGCCAAAAGATTGTTTCGTTTTGGGGTGAGGTGCGGGAAGCCCAAGAACAGGCCTTCGGGCGGGACGATATAAGGACTCTGGCGCAAATTCTGTTGGGCTGGCGAGAGGGGTGGAGGCAGGGGAACCCAGAGGGCGGGAAAAAGCCAAAGTTATAACGACTCTTGCCGCAATGCTGTTAATAGCCCAGAGGTGGAAGGGCCCAGACGTCCCCACGATTCAAGATTGGTTCAGAAAGATGTGGGAGATAGTGGCTCTGGAATGGGCGACTTACGCCAAGGACAATCAGATTCAGCGTTTTGCAACGGACTGGGAGGAATTACTGAACGTCCTTAGGCGATTACACAGTGATGTGGTGCCCACAACGATTGAGACTGTTGGACCTGCATTGACTGTAGAATTTCTGCTCGTGTGGAGGGTGGTTGAAGGGGTTAGCTCGTTGCCGGGGGGAACTGGGGTGGGCAAGGGGGGGTGCAGGGGGGAAGGGAAGGTTTCTTTGTTGTCTTGTGAAAATCAATAAAAAGAGTTTTGAAAAAAAAAAAGATAAGGAATATGTGGGAGGGCACAATCCATTCGAAGAACAAGTTACTTACCCATGGTAACATTCTTTCGACTGGATGTTCCTCCCATGTATTCCTTATCGCCCCTCCCATCCTACCCCGCAGTAAAACTTCTCTTGCAGTAGCAGTCTACGTTCTCCCAAGCGGAGTAACCGTCGAACACAAAGCAGTGCTCCACTCGCCAAAAAGGAACTGAGGCCAACGGGCACTGCGCGTGCTACTTATACCTCCGGCGACGTCGAGACGGAGGCCTCTGAGGGACTTCGACTCGACCAGGCGTCAACGCACGGCCCCCTCTACTGAAAAAAACATTCGAGGCAGCAAGCTGGATATTGAGAAATATCAAAGATAAGGAATCTGTGGGAGGAGCATCCAGTCGAAAGAACGTTACCATGGGTAAGTAACTTGTTCTTCTAAATTTCATGTCAACCAGTCAATTGAATTACCATCCTTTTTCCCCAACCGCAAAATGAAGGAGAAAAGGTGCTCTGCATACTGATGTTTGGTGGGGGACATATTCTACCTTTGCAGAACCAGAGAACCATGGAAAACAGACCAATTCTTTGTTTCTGTGGCAACAGCCAGACTGGGTGAAGTAAACAAAACCACCATCGCAAGATGGATTGTTAGGTGTATACAGGTCTTCTATACCGTAGCAAATAATCCTCATCTGTTCACCCTAAAAGCACATTCTACATGTAGCATTGGGGAAACGTTTGATGCAGTTTGTAAGGCAGGTAATTGCAGCTCAGTACATAGTTTTACACAACATTGTATGGGCACACAGGCAAGAGCTGATCCCAGTTTGGACAAATGATTCTTAAGCATGTGTTTTGACTGTTCCATCAGCTCATCCATCCAAGTACTGTTGTATAATGTATGCAAAGCATGTGATTCTAGACAGATTCACAAGCCTCTGAAGACAAACATTAGTTACCCAGTAATCACCTTTTTGTGGCTTCTATTTTCTTAGAATCCCATGTGCCTGCCCAACCTCTGCACATGGGAGGGAAGGTTCAGTACAAAACACAGTTGCAATCATGCAGTACATCCATGCGGTCTGTTGCCTCAGGTATTGTGTGGTGCCCACAATTCCGTGGCTCTGCTCTCCCCGCTTGGAAAGCTCTGGTCCGATACAGAAGAACACTGCAAATTTGTGGTCTGTTGAACAGCTTTTAGAATCTGTCCCTGTCTCGGTTCCCCCTTTGCCATTGTTTCTTGGGGACACCTTGATTCATAAACCCTTCCAAGAGTCTTTGGTCTGATCTTTTTTTGTCTGGACTCTCATGCATTCTGGGACTCTTGGTTCACCCAATCCGACTTGGTCCCGGTGTTCCAGGATTGATGGGTAATGTCTTGTGTACAGTAGCACAAGCCTCCAACCTGCCTCATCCACTGTTGGTGAGGTACATCTGGTAACTGCCTGACCAACCCCATTCCTAGCGGCCTGCTACCCCCACATATCAGAAAGTCATCCAAATGAATTCCATCACACACTTTTACAAAGGATGTATTGAGCTGTCTTGATGTAAACCGGTGGCCAATATCCTTCAAAATGGATATATAAAAATAAATCATAAAGTTGCTCTCAATAGATCTATAAGAGTGTCTGAAAGAAAGGCAGATGGAAAATCTTATTGAAACTACTGTCTAGCAGCAATTTTGAAAGATGCTATATTCTAAACGACATTTTAAATAGAAACTGGTATACCGCCTAGTTTTCAAAGTTCACTAGCTTGGCAGGGTAAATCCTCGCAGTTTCCCTAATGTTAGATTCAACATGTGCAACTTATGCTAAAATTATTCAAAGAAGAGGAAAATGTAATTTTAAATAAGAATGAAACCCCTCAAAAGCAATGAATGATTTTAAAGAACAAACTGTGACGAATTCCCTCTCTGAAACCCTGCCTAAAGTCTCCTCCCAGGTGGCCATGCAAAGGCTGACACTTCCTGATCCTGACCTTGGGGGGTGGTGTACTGCTGGAGGATCACATGGGAGGAGACCAGGCCGTTGTGTCCTTTGAAAGGGGTTAACACAACTGTTTTGTGATAAATTGGCTTAACTGCAAGTGGGGAAAGTAAAAGATTGCTCAAAAACAAATCGTAGGCTGAATTGCGCCTCCTGTATGTAGCAACCACTGTCTACCGGTTTCAGTGGAACAAATGTAGATAAAGCCACTTTCATCAGGACAGTCTTCGTTTAAGAACTGGTACATTCATGTGTGTAATGACCAGAAAGAACTTGGGTGGCTTGTACTTTACCACTCTTCAAAATGCCATGGACTGGAAAAGCTTGTGAGGGAACCTGGAATGCAAAGAATAAACCAGGATCACCTCTCTGCTGTAGCTCCAAGTAGATTGGCTAAGAATAGGCAAATGGTTACATGCTATCTTCTAAGTACTATATTGTTGGTACAAAAAACACATCATACTGGAAAAACGAAACAGTAGTTTCAATCTGTTCAATTGGTTATGAGGTCACGTGATCATCACCTCTTTAATATTAGGTTTATTATTTAGTGAAAAAAGCTGACTGACTTTACATTGGCTCCAACAAAGTCAGTGTTCTATTAAACAGTTTCATTTACGTGTACATCTCCAGTCTTAGGGGAACAATGCCATCCACTGGTGGCACTCTATATGTGGGGGCAAGAAAGAGGGGAATGCGTTTGTTCATGGTCTCATTTTTAGTTTTTTTTGTTGTTTTTTTAGATCCACCCTTTGGATCGTGTGCATATGTTGATTTTTGGAAAACGAGCCAAGTTCTATGTGCCGTAATAGGTATCAAACTTAGCTATTGAATCCTGCATGGAGGGATGCATCGTTTGCCCACTCTTTAAGGCATTAGAAGTTCCATAGAAATGTCGAAGACCAGGACCGTACGCCCAACCGAGGTTTAAATTCACATTATGAACAGCACATTGTCCTATTATTTTCGAACTAAGCCGCTTACTCGGGGCCTCTTAGTTCATATCTATGCCGGAGTTAGAAGTACACGCAGCACTTACTTGTTAAGACAATGCATCTGCTCCAAATTGGACGTGTCCGCGTAGTGGTACAATATTAGCAGACTCTCCATTATTCGGGTCCATGTGTGTCTGTAATGGTTCCTACGTTGTCATGGTAATACAGGTCACGTGTTTGAGTCACGGGAAACGCACGAAAACGTATGATGCGTGCGGGCGCAGATGCATCAAAGAGATGCTGATTTGGTAGCCGGTCAGGTGGGTAGACGTTTCAACACGCGCCGGAAGTCAGGCTGTAAACATTTAAACTTAATGTGGTTGACACACGGCTAGGTCAGGCAATAGATACGCCCATCTGGTCTTCAATTTGGACAAATCCAGTAGTCAATTTAAAGATAGCAAATACACCCAATATTATCCTTCTTCAAGAGGGATTTTGTTATTTAATTGTGCAAGAGTATCTATGTAGCACGTGGGTGTAATAACTAACCACGTTACTATAGCACTATGGGTGCAACCTCAAAAGAAAAGGAGGGATCCACTGTGGCCTAAACTGCATGTAGTAATTCTAAATGATAGAACAAGTGGTGAATCACTAATAAGCCCCATTTAGACTGTCCCGGGGATCTAATCATGCATACCCTTGATGCTAGGTTAACATTGATTGAGACTGCCATGGTATGGTCTCATTCAGCCCATTCTGATCTGTTTTCAAACGGAATATCCATTTTGCTCACGTTTGAGGAGTATGCTAGCTATGTCTCCCCCTTGTCTAGGGCATTTTACTCTCTCAATTATGTTCCATTCGATATCCTGTGCATGATGTCTCATCTACTGAAAATGATTCACCAGCGGGGCATTGTCCCGATGTGTTCTGATGCAGGAAATGTGTTCCTGTATTAGTTTTTTCACTGGTCTGCTTGCCATGCCGATATACATGAGTTTGCAAGGGCATTGAATCGTGTAGACGACATTCGAGGTGTTACAGTTGGTTAGTGAATTTTGTTTTCAGGGGGTTCTTGGACCCAACTGTAATGTTTTTGTATGTTTGGTCAGCGGACAAACATTGCACTGGCCGCAAGGAGAGTGGCCCAGAGGGGCAGTTGTGTCCCAGAGAGTAGTTTGCTGTGCTATGTTCTCCGGAGGTTGGTATGAATGTATCAATGTATCTCAGAGATTTTGCCTCTTTTTTTTTTTTTTTTTTTTTTTTATTGCAAACCTAGGTGATGGCAAATTGACAAAGCCTACATTCAATATGGGCCACAGTTTGATAATTTCCTTTTTAATGCAGTTAATTTTGCTAGAATAACTGAATACTACTGTGCTAGTTTTGGGGCCTTCCGGGTGTTTTTTCTGTTGCAAAGTTATGTTGCGCTGGATGTTCCTGGCCCGTTTTCTAGCTTGTTTTATTGTCTTTTTTTCGATAAACTCGCTCAAGGAGCCGATCGGTCAGGACATTTGATTGTCATATTCTTGGAGACTGGAGCAGTTCCTCCTGTATCGCAGGAATTGGCTAAATGGAAGGTTGTTACAGAGTCTTTTTGGATGGAAGCTAGAATATTCCAAAAGTGAGTTGCGGTCTGTAGGTTTTCTAAAGACTGTAGTAGCCAGTTTTCCCTGCGTTGCTCTTATGTCAATATCGAGGAGATGGGTGATATGTTTTGTGGTACTATATGTACATTTTAAGTATCTGTTGCTTGAGTTGAGCCACATCATGAAGTCCCCAAAAGTAGTTTCATCGCCAGTAAATATTGCCAGGACATCATCTATATACCGGGTCCATGAAGTGACCTGCGATCGGAAGGGGTTAGAGGCTTGATAGATGTACTTTTTCTCAAACTCTGCCACATAAAGGTTAGCCAAGGAGGGGGCATCGGTCACCCCACCGCGGTGCCTTAACATTGTTGAAAAAAGTTATCCTTAAAAAGGAAAAAGTTCTTGGTGAGGGCAATTTCTGCTAGTTGTAAAATGAACTGTGGTGGTATATTCAGCTGGTGGATTACGTTATAGTGTTTCAACCTGTGGTATGTTGATATATAAAGCTTATATGTTAAGCGTGACTAGGAACTGGGTGTCTGGGTCGAATGTTACGTTGTTGAGCATATTCAAAATTCTGGTAGTATCCTTCAAATAGGATCTCATTTTGGGAATTTCTGGCCTTAAGAAAAAGTCACCAAATTCTGATAGAGGCTCTAAGATGTATTCAATACTGGTCACTATTGGTCGTCCTGGTGGGGGGGAGGGTGCCCTTGTGTACTTTGGGCAGTGCATAGAATGCAGGTATTTTGGACACAAAAAGGCAGCTTCTTTCGTGCTGATCTAACCTTCGCATGCTGTTTCTTCGACTAAGCCTGTGATGGTAGTCCAGAGCATGTCCGACGGATCACCGGGGAGAATTTGATAATGTTCTCTGTTGTCAAGGAACGAGGTCACCATTTGATCACAGTCTTCAAGATTCATGACAATGATTGCTCCGCCTTTGTCGGCCTGTTTTCTTACCACTTCGCTGTCACTCAAGTTTCATAGGGCATTACACTCTTCTTTGGAAATGTTCTGAAACGTGAATTTGTCTTCCTTTTCAATTATTTCCAATTTCTTGAGAATGGCCTTTTCAAAGGTGATGGATTCGGTGGAAATGATATGTGGATAGAATGTGGATTTTGGGTGTAGGCCAGTGACGTCTGTTTCCCTATCTAAATCCGGATTGTAATCTTGGTCGCCAAAAAATTGGCATAATCGGATGTTCCTCATGGGTTTCGAAAATTCTATTTGTGTTTGAAAAGCAGTATATTCCGCTGTGGGCAGAAAACGGAGGCCTTTCTTTCACCTCAGCGTTTGAAAGAGTAGTTCTTGAAAGGTTCATCACTAATAGTTCTGTTGTTGCTGGAGTCCTTTGCCCCTGCTCCTCGTGATCCTGGGAGAGCCCAAGTCTTGTCCTCTCCCTCGACCTTCTGGCCAGTGCAATGTTTGCCGCTGACCAAACGTACAAAAACATTACAGTTGGGGTCGAAGAACCCCCTTGAAACAAAACTCACTAACCAACTGTAACACCTCGAATGTCGTCTACATGATTCAATGCCCTTGCAAACTCATTTTTATCTGCATGACAAGCAGATCAGTGAAAAACGAATACAGGAATACATGTCCTGCATCAGAACAAATCGGGACAATTCCCCGCTAGTGGATCATTTTCAGCAGATGAGACATAAGGCACAGGATATTGAATGGAACGTAATTGAGAGAGTAAAATGCCCCAGACGAGGGGGAGACATAACTTGCATACTCCTCAAACGTGAGAAAAAATGGATATTCTGTATGAAAACAGATCAGAACGGGCTGAATGAGACCATACCATGGCAGTCTCTATGAATGTTAACCTAGCATGACGGGTATGCATGATTAGATCCCCGGGACAGTCTAAATGGGGCTTATTAGTGATTCACCACTTGTTCTATCATTTAGAATTACTACACGCAGTTCAGGCCACAGTTGATCTCTCCTTTTTTTTTTTTTTACGGTTGCACCCACAGTGCTATAGTAACGCGGTTAGTTATTACACCCACGTGCTATATAGATATTCTTGCACAATTAAATAACAAAATCCCTCTTTAAAAAGGATAATATTGGTTGTATTTGCTGTCTTTAAATTGACTACTGGATTTTTCCAAATTGAAGACCAGATGGGCGTACCTATTGCATGACCTAGTCGTGTGTCAACCCCATTAAGTTTAAATATTTACAGCCTAACTTCCGGGCGCGTGTTTAAACTTCTGACTGGCTACCAAATTAGCATCTCTTTGATGTGTCTGCGCCTGCACGCATCATACATTTTACGTGCGTTTCACATGACTCAGACATGTGACCTGTATTACCATGACAATGTAGGAACCATTACAGACACACACGGACCCGAATAACAGCGAGTCTGATAAGATTGTACCACTACGCGGACGTGTCCAATTTGGAGCAGACGCATTGTCTTAACAAGTAAGTGCTGCTTGTACTTCTAACTCCAGCATAGATGTGTGCTAAGAGGCCCCAAGTGAGCAGCTTAGTTCGAAAATAATAGGACAATGTGCCCTTCATAATGTGAATTTAAACCTCGGTTGGGTGCATGGTCCTTGTCTTCGACATTTCTATGGCACTTCTAATGCCTTAAAGATCGAACAAAAGATGCATCCCTCCATGCAGGATTCAATAGCTAAGTTTGATACCTATTACGATACATTTAACTTAGCTTGTTTTCCAAAAATCAACATATGCACACGATCCAACTGGTGGATCAAAAAACGAGACCATGAACAAATGCATTCCCTTCTTTCTTGCCCCCACATATAGAGTGCCACCAGTGGATGACATTGTTCCCCTAAGACTGGAGATGTACACGTAAATGAAACTGTTTAATAGAACACTGACTGTGTTGGAGCCAATGTAAGGTCAGTCAGCTTTTTTCACTAAATAACAGTTAACTATTAATACGCTTAATATTAAAGAGGTGATGATCCGGTGACCTCATAACCAATTGAACAGATTGAAACTACTGTTTCGTTTTTTCAGTATGATGTGTTTTTTGTACCAACAATATAGTACTTGTGAGAATAGCATGTAACCATTTGCATATTCTTAGCCAATCAACTTGGAACTACAGCAGAGAGGTTACCATGGTTTATTCTTTGCATTCCAGGTTCCCTCACAAGCTTTTCCAGTCCATGGCGTTTTGAAGAGTGGTAAAGTACAAGCCACCCAAGTTCTTTCTGGTCATTACACACATGAATGTACCAGTTTTTAAACAAATACTGTCCTGGTGAAAGTGGCTTTATCTGCATTTGTTCCACTGAAACTGGTAGACGGTGGTTGCTACATACAGGAGGCACAATTCGGCCTACCTTTTTGTTTTTGAGCAATCTTTTACTTTCCCCACTTGCTGCTAAGCCAATTTATCACAAAACTGAGAGTGAGGAATTGTTTGTCTTGTCTTTTTTTTGTTTCTTTGCTTTTTTAACGCAAGTACACCAGGGTTAATCATATACTCTATGCGTCATTAAATTACTACATACCCACAATAGATTTCTGAACAATTGCCTTAGGTGTTCTTTTTTTGACATCTTTTCTCTTCCCATATACCTATCTAAATGGGAGAGTGTGGTCAAGGAAGGACAAGGCTGCATGTTTTGCATATTGATTAAATTGATAGTAACTCTTTAATTTCCTTATACTGTCCCTTTTTAGATAAGCAGTAGACCAGCGCTACCTAGCTTTAGACATAAAATAGGCAGGAATAGAAAGAAAATTGCTCTATCCTTCTGTCTTCCTTCAAAGCTTTGCCTCCTTGGACTACTTATGAGACTGAATTGTTCTCTGTGCTGTAGTAAAAAAATCTTTTACAGATGTGTTTTTAGGGGATTGGGTCCTCCGACGTATTCCCTATTAGGGGTGTCACGGTATTAGTTTTATGACGGTACAATAACCTTCTTGCCAAATGACAGTATATCATGGTTATCGCGGTATAGCAGGTGGAGTTAACTAATCTTAACAAATATTTTCTAAAAGGTCATAAATTCAGATTTATCATCACAAACAAAACCAGGCACCCAGGGCCAGAATTGGGCTTTTCAACATACTTTCCACTGAAATGCCACCCCTTGCTTCCACCAAACACACAAACACGTGTGGAGAGGAGGAGGAGGGGTGGGTGGAGCCCTGCTGCACCTGGCAAAGCAAACTGAATAGCTTTTCTTAAGTGGTCATTTCAGCTTTTAGCCCCCCCACTGGCTACTGGTGAAGATGAACATGTTGCCATCTTGATGACCTGCATGCCACAGATCAATGGAGTCTGATGGTAGTATACGCTTGTGCGCATACGCACACACGCACTCTCTCTTTACGTTACAGCCTTTAGTTTACTTGAGGGCCAAAAGGTATTCAGTAATCACGGACATGTTACACTTTGGTATGGCAGCAGGGAATACCCACAGAGATGAGTAAATTTCGCACTGTGACTTATTATATGTAAATTCAATGATGGAACCAGGGAAATCCCCCATTGTCATATGTTTAGAAAACATTATCCATTATGAATATATAAACCCCAAACCGCCAACCCAAAGTAAACCCTTTTCCTTCTTGGCACTGTATTTATTCTTCCTATTGCTAACATATTGATTTTGTGTCAGGCATGTGTGGTTTATGGAATGGCATTAAAAACTGCTCCAACTGAAACTACTTGGCAGACGGCACATCCAACAGTGCAAGACCAAGACTGCGCAGCACTTGCTTACTGCAGCCTTTCCAAATCAGATTGAAAAGCACACTTAACGGTATGAACGGTATACCGGTATTAACAATGTGACGGTTATTATTGTTCAATTAAGTGGTTCACGGTATCTTTAACGGTATACCGTAATACTGTTACATCCCTATTCCCTATCTACGACAGTAATCACCACAGCTGTGCTGCTTCGGAAAGTCTTTCTGCGTCCTGCGTCGATGATGTTGATACGCCTCCCTCGAGGACCTCCTCCGACGGCCGACGTCACTGGATGTTATAAGTAGGACGCACGACGCCCGTAGCCTAAGTTCCGTTTTTTCCGCGAGCGTGTTCTCTTCGGAGATCTTGGCATGCCTCGACTCTTTGGAGTTTCTGTTCTTTCGGTTCTTCGAACCTGTTTGTGAAGTTTAAGTCATACTTCGAGATGTCTACCTCTACTTCCACCCCGCGTCCAGGCTTCAAGAAGTGCGGGGACTGCGGGTCCAAGATGTCGTTGACGGACTCGCACGACGCCTGCCTCTGGTGCCTCGGGGAGGCCCATGACATGCATGATTGTGTCGACTGCCAGTCACTTACGTCCAAAGCCTTGCGGGAGTGCAAGAAGAAACTGTCGGTCGGTAAGGTGTCCACGCCCTGGAAGTCAAGGTCCATGGGGTTTTCGACGGACGATTCGAGGGGCGACTCTCCGCATTGTCAGAGGTCCAGTGGGTCTCGGTCCCGGAGTGGGTCCCGCCACTCCTCTGCCTCTTCGAGGCACTCCCGGAAGCGCCGTCATCGGTTGCCTTCCCCGTCCTCATCCGAGGACTACGCCCGTCGGCGGGTCGCTTATCCCACCAAGCATTTGAAGCCGGAGGAATGGGCTTCCTTCGGTAAGAAAATGCTAGCGATTCTCGAATCGCAGGGCACTGGTCCGTCCGCGCCACCGAGTGGGGTCGTCGTGATTGGACTAGACACCGCTTGTACGCCTTCGGGCTCGGGTGGTCGGCACGATTCACGGGAGCGGTCTCGCTCAGACAAAGGGAATCGTTCTAGTCATGCCCGTTCCAGGTCCCGGTCCTCGACACGCTCGAGACCGTGTGATCCTGTGATGTCTTCGAGGAAGACGTTGACGCCTGTGGCGCTGAGGTCGTCGAGGGACTCTCTCGAGGCTCCACCTCTGAGGAAGTCATCGACGCCATTGGCGCCCAGGATATCGAGAGGCACGCTCGTGGCTCCGCACTCGAGGCCTGTGTCGACGCTGATTCACTCGACGCCTTTCGCGGCTGTTTCGACAGGGGTATCCCGGGGCACGGTGGAACCCCCTAGAAAGGCTCTGGCCAAGGTCAAGCATGGCTTTGTTCCACATTCTGTGCCCACTTTCCGCCATCTTGAGTACATTTCGGAGGAGGATGAGGGCTCTGATGATTGCATGGTTCCTGATACGGTGCCAAATGAGATTCTTTTGGGCCATAGTCAGATTGAGGACGTGTCAGTCCCTGCACGACGCCAGTGGTCTGGACACCTCTCCGGAGGTGGAGTTTTGTAGGCCTGAGCCTGGCACCCATTGAGACTCCTCGTACCGGCACCTTATGTCTAGGGTCACAGAGTACTTGGGGTGGTCTGCTCCCCCAGGGTATTTTCTTCAGGATGACCTCACGGACATCCTCGACCAAAGTCCACCAACTGACCCGGTACTGCCGTTCCATATGGCTCTACAGAGGAGGGTGGCGGCGGTTTGGACTGCTCCGGAGAGTCTCCCGGCAGTGGGCAAGCTTTGCCTCGAAAATACCGCCCAGCCAGTAGCGACCCCTGCTTCTTAACCAAGCACCCCACTCCGGAGAATTTGGTGGTGCAGGCGGCTACGGCCCCAGCAAAGCAGGCGTCGTATCCTACCATCCCTCCTGATGGGAACGACACGCGTTTTGATGGTTGGGCGAAGAAAGTGTTTTCTTCAGGGGGGTACGGCTCTTCAGGCGGCCAACTCTGTATGTGCCTTGTCAAGTTTCACACACTCTGTGGAACTGTGTTTCCTTAGCGGCTGAACATATTCCCGAAGGGGACGAACGGGATGGTTTTCTTGCTATGGTCCAGGATGGCAAGGACGCCATGTATGAGGCCGTTCAGTCGGGGTTTTGACATGGCAGATTGCGTCAGCCGGTCCATGGCGGCAAGCGCCGTAATCCGCAACCACATAAACCTGCGTAAGTCGGGGTTTGCTCCTGATGTGCAGGCCCGGCTCCTCAACATTCCCTTTGACGGTGAACATCTTTTTGGCAGCAAGGCTGACGAGCGCCTTGAGAGGTTGCAGACCTCCAAAGCTGCAGCAAAGTTGTTGGGCGCTGCAGTTCGCCAAGCTCCGCCTTTTCGTCTTAGGGGACAAAAATGGATGGGAGGTTCCTTTCGTTATTACTCATCCTTTGGTAAAGCGAGAGGAGCTGCCAGTCAAATGGGCCACCGTAGGAGTGCCAGAGGTGGAAAGCAGGGTACTCGAGGTGCCAAGGCCACTCGGGCAGTTGCCCCTTTGCCCTCAGGCAACGCCGCAGCCGCTTCAGATCAGTCATGAGGCCATGTCCCATGGTTCGCTGGTTGGGGGAAGGCTGGCACAGCATCTTGTCAAATGGCGTGACATTACTTCAGATGTGTGGGTTCTGCAGATCATAGCCCACGGCTACTGTCTTCCTTTTCAGCAGAGGCCTCATGACAATCCACTGGGGAATTTCTCGTTGCCGAGTCCGGATCCGCTCCTTGTGCAGGAGGTTCAAGCCCTGCTGGAGAAAGGCGCCATAGAACTGGTGCTTGTAGCGGGGAGTAACAAGGGATGGTATTCCCCTTATTTTTTGATTTCCAAGAAAGACGGGGGGGATTGAGACCCATCATGGACTTGCGCGGTTTGAACAAACTCCTCAGGAAGGACAAGTTCAAGATGGTTACTCTGTCTCAAGTCCTCCAGGCCCTTCAACTTCAGGACTGGTTGGTGTCTCTCGACCTCAAGGACGCTTATTTTCATGTGCAGATCCATCCAAAGCACAAGAAGTACCTGAGGTTCCTGGTTGGCGACTCGCACTTTCAGTGTCGGGTCCTGCCGTTCGGATTGACCTCTGCCCCGAGGGTTTTCACCAAGCTCATGGTAGTGGTGGCAGCGTATCTCCGGAAAGTGGGGATTCACATCTACCTCTACCTGGACAATTGGTTGATCAGGGCGCGCTCTCCCGAGCAAGTCCTGGATCATCTGTCCGTCACCTGCCACTCCCTCCGCAAGCTGGGCTTCTCCCTCAACTTAATGAAGTCCCACTTGACACCAACTCGGAGGCTCCAGTACATCGGAGCAGTGCTCGACACGTCCCTGGGGCAGTGTTTTCCTCCCCAGCTGAGGGCTCATCACAATCAGCAGATGGTACACAAATTTCAACATGCCCAGAGTCTCCCAGCGTTCGAGTTCTTGAGATTGCTCGGCCTCATGGCTTCCTGCATTCTTCTGGTGCCAGAGGCCAGGTTGCGGATGAGATCTTTGCAATGGGCACTCAAGCTCCAGTGGTCTCAGTCCTCCGGTACGATGTCAGACCCTGTTCAGGTGCCGTCCTCGGTCGCCCAGGACCTTCTGTGGTGGGCCGTCAAAGGCAATCTGATGAAGGGGGCTCCATTTTGGCTACCCTAGCCGGAGGTGACGATCATGCGGACGCATCCCTCACGGGATGGGGAGCTCATGCCAACGAGTTGACAGTCAGTGGTCATTGGTCTCCGTCGGAGTCCAGACTCCATGTCAATCTGTTGGAGCTGAGAGCCGTCAGGCTTGCCCTGAAGGCTTTTCTGCCGACTGAGCGAGGAAAGAATGTCCTGATCCTGACGGACAACACAGTGGCCATGCACTACCTCAACAAAAAGGGGGGAGCAGGGTCACTTCCACTGTGCAGGGAGTCGATGCAGCTCTGGTTCTGGGCAATCTAATAGGAAGTTTTAATCTCGGCAGTTCATCTGGCCGGAGACGAAAACGAGACGGCGGACACTCTAAGCAGGCAGAGCGCGATCTCTCATGAGTGGGAGTTGGCTCAGGAGATTCTCCTGGAGATCTTTGCCCTTTGGGGGACCCCTCAAGTGGATCTCTTTGCCTCCAGTGTCAACCGGAAGTGCGAAAGGTTCTGCTCGCGGGATTTTCCTCCAAGAGGAGCCTTAGGAGACGCATTCATGGTGGAGTGGTCATTCCCACTGCTGTACGCGCTTCCTCCAGTCCCCGTAATTCCGCAAGTGATGCAGAGGTTCGGTTCCTGGATGATCCTCATTGCTTCGGCATGGGCCCGGAGGACGTGGTACCCGGACCTTCTCGACTTGTCCATCTGCCCTCCACGTCGTCTTCCCTACCGAGACGATCTGGTCTCACGGGAGGGGGTCAGGTTCTCCATCCAGAGGTCAGATCCCTCAACCTTCACGCTTGGTTTCTGAAAGGTTGAGGTATAAGGATTTGGGACCTCCCTTCCTTTAATTGCTCAGTTTTTGAAAGGGCTCACTAATGTGTTCCCTCCGTCACCTTTCCAGGTGCCCGGTTGGGATCTGAACCTTGTTCTCAAGTTTCTAATGGGTGCTCCATTTGAGCCTTTGCATTCTTGTCCTTTGAGACTGTTAACCCTTAAAACTGTATTTTTAGTTGCGGTCACTTCCCCTCGCAGAGTGAGTGAGTTACAGGCACTTTCAGTTAAGCCACCCTTCATTGTGTTTCATAAGGACAGGGTTGTCCTTAGAGTTCGTCCTTTCTTTCAGCCGAAGGTGGTGTCAGAGTTTCATTTAGGCCAGAAGGTTATTCTTCTGGTATTTTATCTACCTCCGCATCCTGGTAGGGAAGAGGACGGGCTCCTTAGGCTCGATCCTAGGAGAGCTTTACGTTTTTATATTTCACGCATGTCCCGGGTCAGAGTGGACGATCAACTCTTCATTGGTTACGCTGGAAAGCGTTTGGGACAAGCTGTGACTAAGCAGACTTTGTCTCGCTGGATTATTCTGGCAATTTCTGAATGTTACCGCTGGCGGGTAAGGACCCGCCGTGCGGCTTACGGGCCCATTCTACCAGGGGTATGGCTGCCTCTACTGCCCTACAGAGGGGTGTTCCTATTCGTAACATCTGTGATGCAGCCACCTGGGCTTCGGTCCATACTTTTGTACGTCACTACTCCCTCGATTCGATCCGTGGCCAGGATCTGGCCTTTGGCAAGGCGGTCCTTTGCTCTGCAATTTGAATGGGCATTCTAAATTTCTGTTTTCTAAATTCTTTTCCCACCTCCTTGCATTTGTACTGCTTTGGGAGTCTGTCATAGATATGGAATACGTCGGAGGACCCAATCCCCTCGAAGAACAAGTTACTCTCTTACCTGGTAACGTTCTTTCGATGGGATGGTCTGACATCGTATTCCTTCCCCGCTACAGAATTTCTTATGCGATTGCAGCTTACTTTTCCACAAGGCTTTGTGTGGTCAGACTGGCCGAAGACTGGTGCCACACGTTCTGGTGAAAAAACTACAACTGAGGCTATGGGCGTCGTGCGTCCTACTCGTAACATCCAACGCTGTCAGCCGTCGGAGGAGGTCCTCGAGGGCGGCTTAACGACATCATCGACGCAGGACGCAGACGCCGAAAGATTTTCCGAAGCGGCACAGCTGTGGTGATTACTGTCATAGATATGGAATACGTTGTCGGACCATCCCATCGAACAAACGTTTACCAGGTACGAGCGTAACTTGTTCTTTGCCCTGTTTTTGTGTTAAACTATCGTAAAGTTAGGGCATCTCCCTTTTGACTTGAAACCCAGTGCCCTCTAGTCTTTGGTGAAGTCCTTTGAAAGGGAACATATTTCCAAATTGCCAAAACGGGTAATGGCTTATTGTTATTATGATGTCCCTGAATCACATTTAGGATCCGTGCTTCTGGGCACACGTACTATAAAACCTGAACAAACCTACCCACAGAAAGACCTCTCTGAGTATTTCAGGATAAACACCCTCCTTACTCCCAAAGGTATAAAGGAAAGGAAGCTGAAAGCATTGCCCTAAATAGACTGTCTTCCTCTGTAATTACATATTCTAATGATTCATCTTTAAATAACATTAAAGGAACTAAATCTCTTAATCTAAATTTATTTAAAAGAGCTAATTTTGTTGTGGACTACGAGTCCCATAATCTCATGAGTACTGGGACGAGGAAGAGGACTGAAGAGGCATGTTGTAGCAGTAGTCGGGCAATTAAGCCTAACATCCCACACCTGAAGGAACCTGCGAGGCATAAACGTCCACCTTAAGTGTAGGGAATCGGAGGGAGCTGGAACTGTGACTGGAGTGTGTGTGTTGTAGTAGCAGAAAGAAGAAAGCAGAACCAGAGGAATATGGGTACAGCAGATTTCACCTGCTTGTTCTGAGAGGGTCCTGTTTCCCCAAGCTCTGAACTGCAGAGACTGCACAGCAGAAGACGTGAAGAGAGACTCTTTACCCATATGAGCCTGATTGCCATGGTTGCCGCGCAAAGAATGTGTCGGAGAAAGGCTGTCAGTCGCGGGAGCCAGCGGTGCTCCTTAAACGAGTGGCTGGACCGAAGACACCTTCAACGAGGAAGGGTTTGGGTCTCTGTGAAGCCAGAAGCAGCAGAGGTTGTGGCAGAAGTCGTGGAAGTTGTGTGACCAGCAGAACAGGGATTACAGAAGCTGGTGAGTGAAACCCGGCATTCTTATTTTTTTTTTTGAGCACTGCCGGCAGCAGTATCCAGTTTCCTATTCATTCGCGTATAGTCAGAAGTGAGTTGAAGTTGTTTGTTGAAGCTATAAGGGAACAATGGAAAAGTAGCACTTGCGTGTATTGGGTGATTCCTTTTACTCACATGAAGAGCAAACGCTGCAAACAACCTTTTGTTAAACCTTTTAAAGACTGTAAACCTTGGGAAGAAATGGTTGCGTGACTCTCGTTAAGGAGAGTAAAGGTTGCAAAGCCCATTGCTGAAAATCTAACGTTGACCAGACTAATATTCAAATCTTAGAAATGGTTGCGTGTGCCTAGTTGTCCTTTTGAAAGGAAGACTGAACTTGATTCTTTGCTTTCATGCAGACATACATTTTCCATACAAGACATTAAGCAGATAGTATATCTACAATTAAATAGAAGAGCAAGCATTTCCCAAGCCAGGAGACTCCCCCATATTAAGCAAAAAGCAATCTATTACTGTGAACCCAGTAACAGTTCAACATTGCCTAAGATACAAGTGTGCAAGCATTACCTAAAGCCAAGGCAGTGGCACCAAGGCTTCTGGGTAATTACGCGGGCTAGCAGTTGGCAGAGAGGTGAATGCGAAGTTGAGGAAGGGAAACTTGCTTCTGTTGAACATTATTTGAAGTTGTTGTGGCAGACAGAGGCTAAGAGGCTTCCCCTTTTGAAGAGAGATATTCAGAGGAAGAGTTTCTTGCCTACTTGAAGGGGTTGAAGTACTTGAAAGTGAATCTTGTCAAAAACTGTCTTTAAGTCCAAAGTACTGAAACTGTGGTAGTAGTCAGTGCCTTAAGCAAAGTGGAGTACTATGAGTCAAAGGAGACTGCTCTCATGGTAAACTTGAGTAGAAGTGGCGTTGTTAAAGTAGAAGCAGTAACACTGTGAAGCCATTCTGACAAATATGCCCACTGTGAATCTTAGTCTGGAAACAAATGACATTCTAACTGTTAACCAAGAACTATGTTCAACTGACAGTCGTGGATGTTGTATTTCTGTTGAACTGTGGCAAGTCTTCTTGGATTGCTGAAAGTGGTGGCACAGCATCGTGGCTGGGAATACCATTGGTGCTGTTCTGAGGAAGTGGAAAGTCTATATTGCACCAAGGATAAAAGATTTTTTTTATTGTTGGAACTTTGGTTAACACAACTTTATTTTGACGTTGAAACTTCAAGAACCGATTTGAGTTCATCTTACATAGTTTCTTATTTGAACAGTGGAGCAGAATTCACTTTGAATCCTGGGGAAGGAAGTTCACCCAGGCTATTGAGATGTTATCAAGAAACTTTGAATATTTAATTTTTTTTGAATGACAATATATGTTCTTTGTGTATTTGTTTAGTGTGAGGGCCAGGCATCCTGTGTTAGTGTTTCCCTTTAGCTTTAGGGAAATGCTTAGCAGAGTATGGACAGTGAGGCAATTTTCTTAATTTTTTCTGTAACAAAATGGCACATGTTAATCATCAACCAGTTATCCGCCTCGCATTGTTGACCCCTCACAAAAAGCAGATTGAAGAAAGTGCTCAGGGTCTTACCCAATGTTTTATAAAGTTTGAAAGCAAGGGACGAACCGCAAACAATTAGCATACACACTACTGGCCACGTGGGCCATTGAAAACTGTTATCTTGTTGGGTGGCTGATGTCTCATAAGGACATCCTCACTTTTATGTTGCAACATCAGAGTACATACTATGCCTAAATATGTAATTGAAGGCGGCCATTTTAAGAGTGAAGGAAGAGCTAATCGTTTTACCTTCATGTTGGAGCAGTCACTTTTAATACAACCAATTTGCAGACAATTGCATGCCATTCATTAAGGATCCACTATTATTTAAACAAAGTAAAAGGCTCTGCCAATTCTTTATGGTTGGACAATGGAAGGAAAGGGTTGATCAAGGACCCACCAAAGGATTTCTTTTTCTTTAAAATGTTGGCCTAACAGGGCTTTTAAAAGTTAAAACCTCGATTGTGAATTTACATGTAGTACAAGACCACAATGGGTAGTGACCCTAGTCACGGCCAGTGTTTGAGGATGTTCAGATTCTTGTGTGTGTTTGATTTTTTCTTTTGGGTATTTGTTTGGTAAAAGCTTGGAATGTACTAGATTGCTTGGAAAGGCAAGAATATCAAAGGTAAACAGTGGAGTTTGTTATGGCCCCAAACGAAGTCTAATGGCCAATGTTTTCTGATCTTCTGATATGGCTTATTTGAATTATAAGCACTTGCGACAATTCATTTTTCTGTTTATTGTACATTTAATTTTGATGGTGTTAAAAGTGTTTCCCGTGGAGTAAACCTTGCTCTTTTGGGCGACCCCCTCCACCCCCGTTCCCTAATTCTGCAGAATAACCACTCTTAATTAGGCGAATGTCCAAATGTTGTGCCTTTTTGTTGAAAATCATTTAAAGAACTATAAGAATCTTTGCTTTAGAGGCTAGCGGCAGAGTGGAAGCCTGATGGATCCCCCGTAAACCACCTATTTGCACTGTTCAGATAATGAAATGAATGCACCGCTAATTCAGGAACAAAAATGTCATGTAAGTTACTAGCCAGTTATAAAAATGCACTCGCCCCGCAGTTATCCAAATGCGCACAGCACACAATTTCATATTCATCAAGAATTAATTTTGCCTAGCGACTGGCTAGTGTCTATTGCACAATTCAATGCTTAATAGTAATTGATTAAAGACAAATGAGATGATCTGTGCTTTCAATTGGTTGAAATCCTTCTTTATCATAGGAGTCATCTAATTTCCCTGAAATATGGATTCATTCATACATGCCAACAGTATCCATTCCATTAATTCTAGGACTTTTAGTTTATATTGGGTAAAAGCAGGACTAAAAGTCACAGAATGTAAAGTTAAAACCAGGGCTGGACTAGTGTCTCCTGGATGGAATGAATAATGTTGGCATGTATGTGCAGCATAACCTGCAGGTCTCACTCCAGCCCTACAAAGTATGGGTTTAAATCCTGTATTGCATATCTATGTGTCAATAGATCCCAAAATGTAGCAATCAGTGTGTTTGTATGCTCCCTGACACAGTGGAATAATTCTAAAGTGGTGTTCTATTTATGAGGAGGATCTCTTTTTGGAGAATTTAATGGGATTTAACTACCATAAAATGACTTGCAGAAATGTATTGAGCTTGCTGATGAGAAATTATGTATGACTAGAGCTGAAATGCATGATGGCTCTCAATTCAACCATGTGTTGAAAATGCTCTATTCCTATGTAGCTCTGTAATTATTGTTTACAAATGGGGTCAACTGATGGCAACTCATCTGCAAGCCTTCTAATGTTGTGTTGCCAAGAGCCATGACCATATTATGAAATCCTTTTCAGTGTTGGAAGGCCAAAGCATATTCGAGTGATGGCTGGCGCTCTTGAAGGGGACCTTTTTATCGGACCAAAGGCAGAGGTAATTTTAGTGACTATTTTTTATGAATATTGTGACTGTGCAGATGGGCCTCTAATCACCCTAACCCAAAGCAAGCCCACTGCTTAAGAAGCGAGTGCACGTTTCTACATAAAGCAAGTTTATTGTACAATCAGCCGGGGGGAGCTAGATGATGCTGTAGAGTCAAACTAACCCAAGTCTCCCTAAACCACACGGCCTCCAACCTTACAAACACTTCACATCATGTACATTTTGCAACAGTTAAAACACTCTGCCTATTTTATTACAGGTCATCCTCTCCCCACACATGATTGGTCAAACCTATACAAATGAATTGAAACCTTCTCTAATTCCCACGTTCTCACTGGTCACATTTATCCAAATAACATCACCAGCTCATATTCGTAGTGCGCCACTTTTAAGGAATCCTCTTTTGGTGTCTCTTGACCCCTGGTTTATTGATCTGCCAGGAACAAATGGCCAAACATATCTGAACAATCAATAACAGGCTGTCATGTACTTCAAAAGATTGTATCTCTTTCCCGCAATAATGCCAAGTTATAAAAAAGCCAGCCTGGCTGTAACTGACCATCTGATAATGTTGCTGCTACTCATTGCCTTTACTCGGCCTCCAACCTTGCAAAAACCCGTTTTCCCGGCCATGCAGAGTTCACCTCGCAAACCTTGGCTGCAGAGCCTGGCCAAACCATGAAAAAGCACACAGCATACAGATGTGTACATTTTCACCATATTCGCCAAACTGTTCTTAAACCTATATTCTCTGAGACCCCCATGTAGGTATGTCGGTGCATGCATGTTTTTAAAACTACAGCGTCCTCTTCAGTTGTTACTTCATTACAAAACTCCTTTCTCGCATGTGCATTACGAAGCTCCTCGTTGCCTAGTTTCTAGGTGCTTTGTGGCACACCTTACCTATATTGCATTTATATTTAATTGTTGTTTTTGACATTTATCTTGCTGCGCGCATGCAAATCTAAAATGTATCGATGTAACACTAAATGTACACATGACATTCTCATTAACTATGCTAAATACATGCGCATCATGAACCCCTCTTTCTCATTGGGACCTTTCCTTATCACCCCAACATCACTCTATGATCTTCTTGCTGCATGAATACTTTGTAACCTTGCGTCCCGCACGTCATTTCATTTGAAATAATAGCTGTATGTTTAAATTGATCATCTTGAACCTGGCCAGTAGAAAATGATTATTAAGCTGCTAATTTGTTATAATGTGTTTTGATTGCTTAACCAAACGTACACGAGTGAAATAAATGGCACATCATAAAAATGTAGTCTCCTCAAAAAGTGAACATCCTCTGTGCCTGAACTGCATAGCTACATTTGTGCATCTTAGTTACATGTGTTTAGATTGTGTCAAATGTAAATAGCATATTTAAGCTAGATGAGCCCTTCACATTTGCAGTTCAAGAATATAAAAAACAAATGATTATGGATGATAAAACAGATACATTGTGCAGTTCCTGAAACATTTTTCCTCCATCTAGGAACATAGAGGTTTGCTGTCAATCCGCTACCCAATGGAACATGGAATAGTAAAAGATTGGAATGATATGGAACGGATATGGCAGTATGTATATTCCAAAGACCAGCTCCAAACATTTTCTGAGGAGGTGAGTTTTTTAACATTTTTATTTAATGTTTTTAAAAAATATTACATGAGCCTTTCCTACAATGTGAAGGGTCCTCAAGCCACAACATCAACCATCTTGACTGAAAAACAGCAACATATCCATGAGCAGTCTGCTTATGAGGGGAGTCAGTGGGAATTTTAAGTTTAAGTGGGCCAAACTAAAAATGTGTAAGCTCTACATACAGCTAACATAGAAAATATTTTGAATGTTTCACAATACATTGTTAATTCACCCAACTCATATAACACTCATGAACCTTCAACGGCGCTGAGCAAAGTCCAAGTAAGGAGATGGACAAAACCTAGCCACTTCAATAGGTAGACCCCAAAAAAACATACTCTGTACAAGACATTTATCATTGGAGGGACGTGTCCAGGACAGTTCCTATTTCAGCCTCTTCAATCTTCTGCTGCCAGTTCTGTAATGTATTGAAAAGAAGAATCCTCTCCTGCTGATGCTCTAGGTTTGCTGTCTCTTTAGCCGCTTGTAGAATTCTTTCTTTAGCTCTGACATTGGATAGTTGAATGTTCAGTGTTTGCCCCACTTCTAAGACCCCTATTTTGTTGTTTCACGTTGTTTGGCTCTGTAGCAATTGTCCATGTATATTTGGTCCTCTTCCTTGTCTAGGCCCAATACCTCTGGTAGCTAAGTGGAGGTAAAGGCTACCGGGTCATCACCTTCTGCGCCTGAGGGGAGACCCAGTAATCTAATATGCTTAGCGGTAATATGGATTTCTAGAATCTGGCCTGGTGGACAGGTTTTAGGAGGCCACCCTAGTTATAATGAACAGTGAACTCAGAGAGGCTTGCCAAAACCTAATCAGGGTACATGGATGAGTAGTCAAGGTGTATTCTTACAAGAGTGTGAGTGGGGTCAGGGGCCCACAATGAGTTCGCATAGTAGGGCACACAATAATTCAGTTTATACAGTCATGTATAAAAATAGTTTTTACTATAGGCCTTCTGAACAGACTGAGAAATTAATTTAACGGGTAGTATTCTCGCACCACACTCTGATGCAAATATATACAGTCACCATGGGTTCGCAAAAGCAGGTATTTTAGATGCAGTCAATGATGGAACCAGAAGATCACAAGATAATAACCTATCTTAAGAAGTCCAAACCCTAAGATGAATGGGGCCTTGTGCCCAAAAGTCACAGGATCCATATTGTTTCTCACCAGAATGGAGTCTTGGTAGCTAAGTTCAATATACTTGTGTGTATTTTTTTTTGGATTGATATTTTATTTCTATCGCGCTCGTACACAAGTGTTTCAGAGCGGGACAAGGCAAGGGAGGGGAACGGGAGAACAAAACAGCGATCTTACTAGGCCCAGTGACATTGAGAACGCGCAAGTGCATGGGGGAGGAGGGAGGGGAAAAGTGCATGGAAGGGGGAGAGGTGGAAAGTGCGAAGCAGAGGAGAAACAGATAAATAACAATAAATAAATAATAAAGGCAACAAACAGTGGTAATGCAGCCAGCAATTTGCAAGTGCTAGTTTTAAGGCAGCAGACAGGGTAGGTCCGTTAAGTGCAGGAAGAAAAAGGGGCGGGGGGCTGTATGGGTACAGCTACAGACCCCAGTGCAAGGGGTGGCCCGGAGGTAGTGCGGGAGGTTGACAGGATGAGCAGATACCTGTGCCCAAAAGACAGAGGGTGGCCAGGTGCACGGTGCCAAGAGAGAACAGATCAGCAGTGGAGAGGGGGAGCGAAGGCAGAAGAAAAGAGGAAGGTCTTGAGGTGCTTCCGGAACCGGAGATGGTTCTCCTCAAGTTTTAGAGTGGCAGGGAGGCTGTTCCAGAGGGAGGCCCCAGCCGAAGACGGAGATCTACCCCCAGCTCGTTTCTTAGAAAAACGACTGACCCTGAGTGAGTTGGAGGTAGAGGAGCGAAGAGCTCGAGAGGGGAGGTATTTGCGGAGGGATAGCTGAAGGTATTTTGGACCCAGGCCCCAGAAAGCCTTGTGGACAATGCAGAGGGTTTTGATTTTAATCCTTGCATCCACTGGGAGCCAGTGAAGAGATCTCCGAGCTGGAGAGATACGATCCCAGGGCTTGAAGCCAAGGACAAGTCTCGCAGTCCTGTTCTGGATTAGTTGCAGATGGCGGAGAGTAGAGGCAGGTAGATTTAGAAAGAGGCTGTTACAATAGTCCAAGCTAGAGAGAACCAGAGCTTGAGATACCATGAGCTTCTGGGGGAAGGTGAGGAAAGGCAGAGTACCTCTAAGGAGGTGCAGTCGGAAATTTGACTTTTTAGAGACCTCAGAGATGTGGGCGGAGAAGGAAAGGGTGGAGTCAAAGATGACCCTGAGGTTCTTAGCCTCGAAGGTGGGGGTAGGAGGAGGGCCAAGGGAGGCCGGCCAGAGAGTGAGGGGAAAGGATGGTGAAGGTGTGCCGATGAGGAGGATCTCCGTCTTGCTGGCATTCAGACAAAGATAATTGGCGGCACACCAATCTTGAATGGCAGTTAGGCAATCAGAGATGAGAGAGGGAGAGGAGGTGGCCGAGGGCAGCCTGAAAATGAGTTGTCGTCAGCGTAGCACTGGAAATTTGAGCAGAAAATGGCAATGCAGTGGGCGAGAGTTGCCAGGATGACCCCGAGGTTCTTAGCCTCGCAAGAGGCTAAGAACCTCGGGGTCATTCTTAGCCCTGTGTATACTTGTGTTGGTGTGATTTAAAGGTTGTACAACAATTTTACCATTGGTAAGTATATGCTTTCTTTTCTTTCCGACCCCAGGCTAACCCAGGGGCAGGACACCGACCCAGGTTTGACAACTGTTAAGAAAGATTCCCATTTATGTGTACATTTCCCTCCAGTTGTGAACCCCCCCCCCAACCTTTTGCTGTTGCCTGACAAGCCTAGCCTGACTTTTGCCAGTGGAGCACAGCCTTCTGCTGCACTCCGCTGAGCTTTTGCTCACTTTATTATGGGGAAACTGACATGTCCTTTAAGACAGTCAGTACTGGGAGACTTTGCTTCCCTTAGTCCTTTCCATTGTTGCAATTTCTTTGCAACATGTTACCAGTGTACAAAGTACCTCACAGTACAGTGTACTGGGGTCTTCCTTTAGTTTCCAAAGGCCCTAGACACCCTCAAAGGATTTTTTGGTAGAAGTACAAATGTGCCTTAGACAGAGCTGGTGGCAGCTGTTATTTTTCATACATTTTAACCGTTTCTTGTGAACCATTTTGCATTTACCGCGTTTGGCCCTGGATAGTGGCTTGGCCCCAAGGTTTTTAGTTCTGTCCTTTGGCCATCTTGTCCCTTTACCTTCCTCAGTTCGAGCAGACTGGGGACGGTCATTATTTGGTCATGCATTCTCCCACGAAAAGCCAAGTTTTCGGAGGCTCCTGCATGCCTTGTGTGTGTGTGCGCCTCCAGGATGTGTGCTGGACTGTCTAGTTCCAATACACATCCTCGGTGCCAGAGATTCTGGTGTGCTGGGAATGACTGGGACCACTGTGGTCCGCGATTGGTCCCCGTCTGGTGTGCCTGTATGTGTTTTGGCGCGAAGGAGATTCTGATAAGAGAAGGCTCCAAACACCCATATCAGGTCGATCTCTTGCGTTCTCACTGAACCTATGATAGGATCCAAGCATCCTGAAACCAAGAAGCCGAGTAGAGGAACCGCTGGTGACCTGCTGGAAGGTTTGGCATCTTTGGCCTGCTGTTGTCCCTCAGGACCCCTCTGCCTCTGATCGAACTTAGGTCTGCAAAGGTGCTTCGACCCATTTGAATAGTAGGACCAACTATTTACGGCACCTCCACCTTAAGCTGCCAGTGGGCCTTCTCTGAAGTATTCCTGGGCCAACCAGTGAACTGACCAGCTTGCCCAGGACCTTTGCTCTGGAACTGCTGCCTTCTTGAGTTGACACTTGGAGATCATAAGCACTGGGTCCAAGGCACTCTCCTGCCACGTTTCGTACACCTAGGAGCCATAGGTCTAGAATTAGGAGAGTATGCCTGAACCAGAGTGCACGCGGTCACTGTGTTGCCCAGCCATGGTGACTAACTTTGAGGGTGTGCTGCTGCACCCCTCTTTGCCCTGAGAGGTGCTGCAGTGAAATCGAGTTGATCCCTTCACCAGGAGAGGACACATCGCCACTGTCCCGCCACAGTATCATCCCTGGATCTCAGCCGCTGAAAGCTGCAGACCCGCACAATTGCAGCATTTGAACCCGCAACCAAAGTGGACTCAACTGCCGAAGTTTGGTCCGGAGTGCGCCTTGGGTCGGTGAGTACTTGGAACCCTTACCGGTGGCCCCTGGCGCATCCATCCATCCATTTTTACACATGAGTGTCCCCTGAGGGCCACTCACCTTTATCGAGGTAGCCTGTGCTACTGTCTCATTCCCAACTCAGAGGCCCTGTTCTGCCCTCTTGGGGAGACCCTCCTCGATTAGTGGGAACTTATTCTTCACTGCCTCACCCACTTTGCTGAGTCGCTACAGCCCCTGCAAGAGACCCTGTTTTTCGCTCTACTGCACAATCGCATGCGTCTACACTGAACATACTTTTCAGCACTAGGCTCCACTCTTCTTAAGGACTGGACTATATCTTAGTTAAGATTTGATAGGTGAAGGACTGTCTAAAGTACATTTGCACTGTATGGTTGTGGACCCTTACTGTGTGCCATTCCTTTAGGCCAATTTTAACTGTATATAGGTTTTATAGTAGTGTTGTATGTGTTTAAGTATTGCTACTGATCTTTGCTTGTGTCTGATTTAAACAGCCTTTAATAAATGTGATTCGCAAGCCTCTGAAAAGTGGCAGGTGCATTCTTCAACCAAAAAGGCATTACCCTGAACTGGTAAAGACCGTCTGCAGTTGAGAATGCTGTCTTCGCCTTGGTATGTTCTGCCAAGGCTATTTGCCAAGAGCCTGCTTTGAGGTCAAATGTGCTGAGGTACTTGGAGGCACCCAAAGTATCCACCAGCTCATCGGTTCTGGGCAAGGGGCGTGCATCTGTCTTGGTGATAGCTTCCTGAGCCCTGTAATCCACACAGAACCTCAGCTCAGAGGAACCTGCTTTTGGAACCAAAACCACAAGGCTGGACCAAGGAATACTGGAGGGTTCAATCACCACAAGATTTAGCATCTTGTTGATTCCAGTCTTGATGTAAGATCTTACTTTGTCTGACATCCTGTATCCCCTACTTTTGGTAGGTACACTATCTCCTGTGTCAATGTCATGTTTGCACCAAGGTGTCAAACCAGGAGCTAGGGAAAACAAGAGGGAGAATTGCCTCAGCAAACCTTTCACCTCAGCTTGTTGAACAGAAGTCAGGTGAGGGGCCACTTTGACACTCTCAATGGTGCTGGCTGAAGGAGTGCCCTGGAACAGATCAGGAAGAGGTTCTGACTCTTCCTCCTCTACATCTGAAGCCAACAGCAGTGCAGTTATTTCAACTCTTGGGATGAAAGCCTTCAGCCTATTTACATGGAACACTTTTGGAGCCTGTCCAGCCCTTCCAAGTTCCACTAAATAGTTCACCCAGTGACTCCACCACTGTATAAGGGCCTGACCATTTGTCCCGCAAAGCTCTAGGCCTTCTAGGATTCCTGATCAGGACTTGCTGGCCTGGTGGGAAGTTGATCAGGGACGCTTTCTAGTCATACCAATGTTTCACCAGAGCTTGCCCAGCCTTCAACATCTCATTAGCCTGACCCATCCGGAGTACCATTCTTTTTCTGAGTCCTAGCACATAGTCTACTACATTGGTAGTGATGGGGAGGGGGGCTTGGGCATCTCCCACCCCTCCTCGAATATTGCTAAGGGTCCCCTCAGAGGGTGACAAAGAAGAAGCTCAAAGAGGCTAAAGCCAACACCCTCCTGAGGTACCTCTCTGGAGGCAAACAAACATGGTAATAGAAGATCCCATTTTCCTCCAGAGCTCCTATCATGTTTTTGACAGTTCTATTAAACCTCTCAACCAGACCATTGGTGTGGGGGTGATACACTGAGGAAAACGTGTAAGTAACCCCACACTCCTTACAGATGACCTGCATATACTCAGACATACTTGTCTCAGGAGGACAGCTTAGGGGCAACATGCTCGCCTTGGAAGCAAGATGAAACAGAGCAACATATGTTTTATCCCCAGGTCTGCGCTTAGAAACCTCTGGGTATTACGCATGTTATAAATAACCTATCAGATAGCTATAGCAGAAAAAGTTAAAACACTAGGCGTCTATCTTCAGGCATCCTTGGGAGCAGAAGCCCACATGGCCTACCCCAAAAGGAATTGTCAATATTATCAGAAACTATTGAAAAAAATTAGACCCCTGCTGAGCCCACAAAACAGTACTACAATAGCAAGAGCCACAATTCTCTCCCGGTTGGATTACGGAAATTCCTTACTCCTAGGCGCTAGCAGTAAATGTTTAAAACCATGCCAAGTGGTGCAAAATAAAGCAGTTAGAACAATCCCCAATAAACCCAAGAGAGAACACATCACAAAAGACAGAAAGGACTTACATTGGCTGGCGATCGAGGATCGCATCACATTTAAAGCCATTACCCTAGTACACCGATGCTTATATGGAAAAGCATCGATTTACCTAAAAAAAGCAATTCGTGTGGTACCAATCACATTGAAACTTGAGGTCTAACAAATCTGGCCTCCTGCGGGTTATTCCTACTAAAAAAGCTAAAGGATTAGGTAGGGCATGCACGACCAAGGCAGTCCTCATACGGAATAAACTCCCTCCTGTGCTGAGATTGGAAACTAACCATCTACTCTTCAGGAAGCAACTCAAGACACTTCTCTTTAAGTAAAGATCCCTACTTCCGCTAGCCAGCTAGCCCAACTCTGTTCCATATGTCTGTTACATGTGGCCTTTGGCCCGTCCCGTTTCTATACTCTAGTCTGTCTTTTTGTGAAGCGCTCTGATGCCTGCGGGCTGCAGCGCTATACAAATATATAAATAAAATAAATATCATAAAGTTGCTGCCCCTATCAGACACAACTTCTTTAGGGAAGCCAACCTTAGTAAATATGCCAAGTAAAGCTTTTGCCACTGACTTGGCAGTTTCAGTCTTCAATGGGATGGCCTAATAATACCTGGTGGCATGGTCGACCAGCACCAGGATAAACCAATTGCCAAGGGGACCAACAATGTCAATTCCTACCCTCTCAAATGGTACCCCCACAACTGGGAGTGGTACCAAGGAGCTTGAATTGTTGTGCCACTTTTCCCAGATAACTGGCAGATGACACAACTCCTGCACTGACTTTTTCTACTTGCACCCCCATCTTGGGCCAGTAGAAGTGCATGGATAACTTTGCTTGGTTCTCTTGATACCAAGGTGACCAGCAAGGGAGACTTCATGCGCCAACTGCAAGAGGGAGGGTCTTACAGCAAGGGGAACCACCAACCTCCTATGGTCTCCTTCACAGACTCTGTGTGCTCATCGTAGAAGAGCCCACCTTCCCAAGAAATCCTGTGCTTCCCAGGAGGTTCACCCTGAAGCTGGGAGCAGGCCTGTCCCCTTAGGCCTTCTGAAGATGGGTACTCACGTTGGCACTTACTGAACTCAACCCGATCAGGACTACCTTCCGCCAACAAACTCTGGAGTTCAGGATGGTCATGGGGGTTGATAATTTCAGGCAACACCTCTTCCTCGTCAGGTTCAGGTGTTTGACCAACTACCTCCACCTCAGTGGTAGGTGAGTTAGGGGAATGTTTTCTTTAACTCTGTCTTTCTTGACTCCTTTAGCCTTGGGTCTCCCCTTGGACTTAGCATTGGACTTGGCCAATGCAGCCCTTATCTGTGACCTTGTGCATGGTCTCTCTGCTGTGTGACCCACAAGACCCAAGTCCCTGCGATCATTCCCCAGCAGGACCTTACATAGGACCTGCCTCTGAATGCTCACTGAAATCCTGACCATAGTACCGTTGATAGTAAGATTTACAGGCATTACTGGGAACTTGAGAGGGGCACCATCAGCTAACTTGCTGCGTATCAAAGGAGCTCTGGCAAGTTCCTCTGGGTCTACCAAGGTAGAATCCACCACCGTTCTGCTGGCCCCACTATCCCTAAGGGCAGGAGTGTCAACTCCATTGATCAGTACTGTCCTTTAAAGTAGTGCTTGGTGTTATCTGGAATGCTAGCATAAGCCTCTGAGACGTTAGGCTCCCAGGAACCAAGGGAAACTAGGACTACCTCAGATTCTATCCCACTGGGGAAGGAGTCTGAGGAGAAGGATCCCACTGTGATCTCTCCCTCCTCATAGGAGGGGAAGGCCACCCCCAAGGTTTTGATCTTACATCTGGGTTCCCCTTCACATGGTCATTTGCTCCACAAGCCACACAAGATCCATTGGGTCTTGGGACATAGGGAGGCTTATTATAAGCAGAGTTCTACTTGGAAGGATAACTTCCACTACCCTCTACATTCTTTTGGGACTTGATCTTGAATATACTTTTTGTGGCCCTTTTGGGAGGACATTTTATCTAATTCCCCAACACTCTTTATCTTTGGACTTTTCCCCCCTCCTCCTGCTTGTCAGGAGTACTCTTGTCCTTATGGGACATTCTTTGTGACGCCCATAAATCTGCTGCCATGGCCAACTGCTTAGGATCTAACTCCTTTGAATTAGCCAAGTGCTGCTTAAGTTCAGGGGAACAAGATGCAAAAATATGTTCAAGCATGACTAATGAAATCATACCCTCAAAGGTGGAGACCTTTTATAGCCTTCAACTTAGCCAGTCAAGTACTTCAAGGAATCAGTAACATGGGACACCCAAGTGTTACCTTCTTTCTTATTGTACTCTCTAAACCTCTTCAAGTATTGGGCAGGATTCTTCCCAAACTTTAAGATGAGTTTGCTTTAACTTTGCAAAGTCTACTCTTTCAGCCTTTGACATTTCCATAATAGCACTGCAGCCAGAATGGGGTAGTGGACTGAGCAACCATGTAATCTTGTCAGCATCCACAACCTCTGAAACTCCACATGCATACTCAAATGCAGTTAACCAGTCCATAATGTCATTTTTCTCATCATATACACTGAGCAGATCTTTAGGAAACCTTGGATGAGAGGAGGGCCCAGACCATTTGTCCAGATCACTTGGATGAGCCATTTGAAATGTGAAGCTTGGCCAGTTCCAACTTGTGATCCCTGTCCTTCTGTTTTTCTTCCTGCTCTCCCTTCAGTATTGGCATGTTGAATTCAAGCTCCTTCGGCTTAAACAGCAGTTCTTGCTTCTTGAATTCTAACATGGCCTCAGCATCAGAGCTGGCAGAGGAAACTTGGAACATCATGTCATCTCATTCATCGTGGGTACCATGAACAAGTGCAGCGACATGACTGTCAGTTCTGTCAGTGGGAGCAGCCCCACCACCTTCTGCACTGTCATCTGAGGTAATGGCATTGAGTTGTGACTTTTGCCAATCCATGATCCTTTGAATCATTTTCCTCTTTGTACCTTGAGCAGACAAGCCTTGCTCAGTAGATAGCATTCTCAATGTTTCTGACCTAGAAGCATTTACGGTTATGTTTGTAACTGTTTCCATATTATAAGATAGGTTGTTTGACCTTTACAGTACTTTACTACTATGGTTGCTATTGGTCCTGGGTAAGTGTAATCCGAGTACCTTCACCAGTATGCAACACTGAGTATCTTTGATGCTATCCCAACCCTGCCACCATTTTTTAAAGATAGATTTCTGAACTCCCCCCTCCTGAGACCTAGTCTTGACCACCGCCAATGCTACCTTGATTGGTCTGGCTTGTCCAGAGGGTTACCCTGTTCAAAGAAACTAGGCTGGCCTTCTGAACCTCTGCCCACCAGGTCAGAGTTCAGAAATCCTTCTTCACAACGACCAAAAAGTGAGTGGAAAGGAATAAGGAGACAAGGGGACTGTTCCCAGTGTTATTCTATGGGGAACGGGGGTGGGGGACGTGCAGATACACTGCATTTACTTGTCGACCTGACTCCGATTCTCCTAGAGGACTTTGTGGATCGTCTAGGGGTTGCTGGGGGCTGGATCTTCCGCCGTTGGTTCTGTTGAGAGCTGCCCAGGGGTTGTGGTTTCGAGGATTCTTCCAGAGTCGTACAGCTTTAAGATGCAACCTCTGTCGAGGATGAAATGCAAGATCCATCGATGCAGACCTCTTCAGGACACTTCATAAGTTGGAGAAAGGCGAGTTCCAGTGACTGTCTCCACACACAGTCGACGACAGGTGTCCTTCCAGTGGTAGTCACCAAAGCTGCTCTATCGCCGTATCCCTTGATGCTGGGGTGCTGAAATTCAGGGAGAAGGTGACTTGTGGCACAAGCTGGTGACCACCGAAGTTCTGGACTCTTAACGTAGACCGGCGATGCGTCTGGTGAGGTAGCCCATGAGATAGCTGGTCAGTCCACTGGGCAGTCCAGGAACACTGCCAAACACTCCGAATGGCAGGATCCTCGAAGGCATTGTTGGTCCCACTAGTCCAAGGACTAAAGCAGTGCTCAGGGTCTTTGGAGGTCTGGGCAATGAGCAGGGCTTCATCGTGCTTGCTCCTGGAAGGGATTGAGGGCCACTTCAGGAGTCATCTTCGAATGTTGTTTAGGCAGCTCTTCAAGGAATACTTGGGTCCAACAATGATCTGAAGAAATGGCTGCAAAGGTCTGCTTCTTAACCCAAGTCTGAGCTGAAAGCAAGTCTAAGCCCACCAATGGTATGGGGACACATACGCCACCACCACTACCACCATGTGCGGTGTGCAATATTAAAAAGTACAATAATTCAAAAGAGGAACAAAGTTATCATAGTCTGAAGGACTGATCAGTTTCCCCTTAAGAATGAGCAAATGGCAGGGGGAAGTTAAGCTGAAGACTTTAATTCTCTTCAAAAAGTCAGGACAGGATAAAGCAGAAAGAATGGGGTTCCGTAGGAAACTATGGAGGGAAAGTTGCAAAAAGGGAACTCTTTCCTAAAACGTAGTCAAGAGGGTACCTAGAATGCCCCTTCTCACCCCCATGAACATGACAGCCTGCAGAGTCAAAAACGCACAAAGTCACTCACTATTCGGGTAGGCCCCAGGATAACCAGTGACTGACACGTACGCAGACAGCCATTCAAACCTTATCCAGTGACTGTCTTCATGGATACAGGTGCTTCAACATTGGTCATGGACCCAAATGCCTTGATGGATTGCATTGACTAATGCAAAGAAACCACTGTGCTGACATCATTAGTGACACCACAACATAGCTACGTTAGTCACGAAGCACACTCGCAGCCATGCACAAAATTACACAAATATACGCTTGTATACACGGAGAACATGCTTACACAGTTCTGTAGATAGAGGACAGATACATATACACACTGTCAAAAGCTTTTATTTACTTATTAGCGAAGTGCAGAAACGCTGAACGCAAGGCAACAAAGAGATGCACAGCAAGCTTGCAGATGTTTATGACAACTAATCCTATGGAACTACAGGATCACATAGGGAGCCTGGAAGGACCAAATACGACTAACCTATGGAAAACATAGCACAGCAAAGATATGTAGAAATCATAGTATAAATAAAACAAGGATCACATAAGGTGAAACACTTGTGTATAGGTGCGTTATAAATGCCACATAATATTAAGGACGCAGGACGAGAGGAGAGAAAGCAGAACCAGGCTGAACAGAACAGGAACGCTAGGATTCGCATCCAAAGTCGGAGACAAATGGCACAATCCAAACTTAAAACGACAAGGGGCCACCTGCAGAAAATCAGAATAAATCCTCATAAATAGACCAGAAGAGCTTGATTTCGTGGTCCTCGGCCACTTGACGCAGCCGTGCTAGACAATGGTTATTCACCCGCCCGCAGTGGGCAGACAAACAGTTCTCAGCAACACAGAAATGAAGTGACACATGAACGTGTCAACAACATTGCAACGTGGAGAGCACTCGCAGGCGAAGTGGTACTGCTAATAGATTCATTGGGAACACATAGTCCTTCTCATCACCTTGAAGAGGTGCAGAGAGCGCTGAGAACAGAGCTGGGTCCCAGACCTGGGGAGACCAGTTCCAGTCAATCAGGGGACAGACATCTAGGGGTGGATGGGAGAGGGCAAGGGCCAATGGTAATCCTGTGACCCTTTAACAATGTAATAGTTTCTTGGGGAAGGGGCAGGTCTTACACCTGACATGAGATGGCCAATTAACTAAGATTCATAGGGGAAATCTATATGGTATACCAGTGTGATAGGTTTTTTGGGGAAGGGCCCATGTTGTGACGTTACTTTGCAACAAAAAGGTTTGACATGGGTTTGGGAGTGGTGACTCAGGAGAATTTTGAATGTCCTGTATGATCCCTGCCAGTTTTTGTAACAGTCTAACTTGCCCCTGGCTGAGTCCTCTGTTTGTTCTGGGGGAAAGGTTGTTGGGCCTTGGGAGCTGAACTGTTAAGCTCGTAGTAACCCCCAGACCTCACCAACAGTAGAGTGCACCATGTTTTCAAGGTGCTTCACTCTTCAGTCTATGGCCTTATTCCCTGTATTCCTGCCTCCTAATTACTTTCCCGTCTGCTTTACCACTGGGATTGTCTGGATATTTTGTTTCTTTAGGTTTTCTGTTCCAAGGTCACTGTTCTAGTTGGACCACCTTTTGACTCGAGATCACGTTTACCCTCGAGTTGTGTCAGTTTGATCAATGCGCCCAAACACTGATGAGACTTTGAGTTGGTGATTAAGCTCTGGGTGCATGCTCCGAAGGTCATTGTTTACTACTCGTGGTGTGAAAAATTCTCCATCTGCTTGCTTTTTCGTTTTTCTTAATTTTCCAAGAGGCCATTATAGAATACTTCACTGTCTCTATGTAATATCCAGCACAATTGACAAGAGTATTTCTCTATAGTACTTTCATTTACCCACCCTACTCCTTCAAAGCTTATGTCTGCAGATTATTCATGTCAATAGCTATATATCGGTGGTGGTTACCTCACCAAAATCAAATGAATGTCCTTTCTATTAACATGTTTTCTTTTGACTTTGCCATGTGGTAAGTGATCTCAAACTGTTGTGTTACTTAACTTGAAACAGATTTATACAAAGTTATTTCAGAAGCTAGGGATATGCTAATATGCTTGTAAGCACTGCTCTGGCATATGTAAAATGTCCCTGTCGGCAGGCTGCCTGACTCGAACATGACCGCTATGTAGTATCTGTCAAGTCCCTTTTCTATTGCCAATGTGTTTTCTACTGTTTCCTGTAAAGGCATCATGAAGTTCGACACAGACAAGATTTCAAGTTCAAACAAAAATATATTTATTAACTTAAATGTCGGGATGGCTGAAGGCCTATCTTGCCCTATGCTAAGGTGGGATTTCAAAGTCAAAAGACATTGCGTTTAACTCGGTGTTCTGAGCTTCTTCCAGCTCACAACTTTCGTTCAGCTCCCCTTCCCCAAGCATAAGAAAGTTCCATGAAAAAGTCTAAGTTGACCTTTTCCCAGTTCAAGAACGTATGTTGAAAATAAGTCCTTTGGGTACAAGGTACAAGTTACACAATAAAAAACAAAGCAGTCTTGAGACTCTGGTCCCAAGACAACACTTGTAGTCCCTTAGGTGCCAGGATTCCCTTCCCCAAGACTTAATTTGCTTTACTTACACTTGCCTCAGCCTTTTCAGAAGTCTTTAACAAAACACCAGGTCAACCTGATGCTCTTTGTGGCTTACTTCGCCAGCTCCTTTGCAGTGGTTTTGTTAGGCTTGTTTTATGGTGTCCTTAGCTTTCACCATTCAGGGCTCTCTGGTGTAGGCGCAGTTGTCGGACCACACTGTTCACCCATCACAGGTCACACAAGCAGGACCTCGGGTTCCTCAGCCCACACACAGGTTACTTGTCACTTGTTCCTGTGCACCAAGCAACTGTTGTATGATTACTTTAATTGGGCTCTTGGAGTGGGGTGTATAATTGTGCTCATATGGCTTCTCCTTAGTCACCACATGGCTCTGCCACCATCTATCACACACACCCCTTGCCAAACTGTAGCCTTGCCACAATGCATTCACTCATTAAAGTTCACTGTTTGGCTTCCCTCAGCCTTTACTGTATTTTAATTCAAGGTTTGTCTCAATTTGTTATGGCACATATATTTAAAGTTCACCTTCACTTCAGAATTCAATGTGCTCTTGTGTTGCTTAATTAAGCTCAGTATTCAGTGTGCACTTGTTCGCTTTAATGTTACATTTCCATTTAGTTCTGTATTCAATCTCTCTGGTTTTACTTCAATGCTGAGTTTCTATTCAGTTCGGTATTCAATATGCATTGGTTTTTCAATGTTGGATTTCCATTTAGTTCAGTATTCAATATGCGCCTAATTGCTTATTCTCATGGACCGACACTCGTCTGCCTTCTCTGCATCCTCACTGTGGGTCCTGTGACTTCCTTTCTCCTGCTGAAGCCGGGAGAACCCACCGGCTGCAAGCTCTGCTCGTTCGCTGTTTGTTCCCTGCTCCACACCGGCACCTCTGACGCTCGTTTCCGGACGCGGACCGCGTCCTCGGCATTCTTGTCTCCTCAGCAGCTTACTCGCACTGAGCTTTGGAGGCTCACAGGCTTGTGTGGAATACAAAGCCCACTTATATCGGGCCCCACAAGTCCTCTGGGACTTCTTCTGGCGTTCTGGTTCTTTCTCCTGGGCCACCACGGCTGCCTCCTTACACAGGTCTTCTGCTGCTCCTCTACACTCAGGTCTCCCTGTTTATTCAACTGCTACACTCTGCCCTGCTGGGGCTGGTCTCCCTTTACACACCTGCAGCCCATTGACAGGCTGCAGGTGTTGAGGTCTGATTAGCCCTGCCTGACCACAATTAAAGGGACACAGCCTTACCCTCACGGTTCCTTGCAGGCATCATCCTCGTCCCATTACCAAAGTGGCAAAAAGGTGTAGTCTTCATCACTCTTAGTTGCTTCTTCTTTGGAACTGGCTTATAAAAGCCCATCAAGGTTGGGGGAAGGAGGAGGGTTAGGATGGTAGTCAGTAGGGAAAGGGGACTACCATGTCTTGCACAAGGGCGCCCCACTCCCAATCCTCCAGGACCCTCCACCCAGGTGATACTCCCTTGCTTCTCCACCCCCAGGGTCGGGATCCAAGAGCGATGGGCTTTCCCTGGCCACCCGCGTAGAGGACCCAACGGGAGTAGAAGTGATCATACCCTCCAGGTTCTCGCAATCCCTGTCAACTATATTCAATAAAGGTGAGCCGCCAAGAACACGTGACTCTAGCCGCCACTGCCAGTACATCTAAAGGGGTTTAGGATCCAGCAGTTCCTCAAGAGTATTCCTTCATCTGGCCACACCCTCACTCCATGGACTCACCTCAGTCTTCATCAGGGATGTGGCCCTCGCCAATCACTGACCTCAGCAAGTAAGCAGCAGCAGCCCATCGCTCACAAACTGTTCATTCACTCGGTGCGTGTGATGAGTTTGCCCATGCACAAGCTTACGCATCTGCACTGCCGAGATGCCAGAGCCCCCCCTTGGCACGTCTTGGGTTGGCCTCCTGACCACTCGGCTGTTGCTCTCTCTCAGCTGGCCTCAGATGCTCAAGCACCCCACCAGACTCCTTGCGACCTACACATTACACTCCACACAGGAGCCGGGTAGTTTTGAGGCACTCAAGTCACCCACAACATGTATCCGTCGAGCCCCTGAAGACAGACAAAACAATGTGGTCATCTTGGCGGGGCTCTCAAGGATTCAACGTTATTAATGTGCAAGTAGGTTGAAATTTGGACATCGGTTTGGTTCCTGGATTATTTTGCAGTCTGCATGGTTTGGCTAAGGAAAGGGAACTTAATTGTAATCTCAGTTCTCCATTGTGTATCTTATGTAAATTCTGAAATGCTCTCTCTGCCTATGGACAGTGTGATGAATCCTACAGATCCGTCACTGAAACCCTGCCTAAAGCCTCCTTCCTGCTGGCCAGGGAAAGGCAGACGCATCCTAATTCTGACCTTTGTGGTGGTGTACTGCATGAGGATCACCTGGGAGGAGACCAGGCCCAGGGTGGTGAGGAGATCCTTTGGTATGAGACGCTGTATTGTCCTTTGAAAGGGAAAACCTTTCACGATTGCCATTCCAGCTAATGGCTTCTTGATATTATGATGTATCTGAACCACATATAAGATCTGTGGCTCTGGGCACAAATCCCATAAAACCTGAACAAGCTTTAACAGAAAGATCCTTCAAGGTATTTCAGGATAAAAATCCTCCTTACTCCTAAAGGTATAATGTAAAGGTATCTAGAAAAAGTATTCTAAGGGAAATTTAACCTACCCTTAAAATTAGGATGTTACTGAAAAAGAACTAACTTTGTTGTTGGGGACTACACATCCCATAAGTACTGGGATGAGGAAGAGGACTGAAGAGTTATGCTGTACCAGTAGCCAGGCAATTAAGCCTAAGAGCCCATGCCTGAAGGAACCTCAGGCATATAGGGGCCCCTCAGGTGCAGGAAATTAGGAGCTGGAACTGTGACTGGAGTATGTGCAGTAGTAGCACAGGGAGAAGGAAGAAGGTACAGTGTTGGCAATCCAGACAGAAGTAGGAGAACCAGAGGGACGCCGGATCGTTGATGCAGCAGATTTTATGTTCCCCCAAACTCCAAGGTTCCTAGGTTGCGCAGCAGAAGGCGTACAGGAAGGCTACTTTTTCCCATGTGACCCTAATTGCAGAGGTTACGTGCACAGTGTCAGGAAACCGAGGCGAGGAACTGTTGTAACGCTGTTGGTCGCGGGAGCGAGAGAGGGCTCCTTAATCGAGTGGCTGGACCAGAGACACCTTCAGTGAGGAAGGGTGTGAATCCCAAGTGAAGCCAGAAGCAGTAGAAGTTGTGCAACACGTGGAGAACAAATCACCGAAGCAGGTGAGTCAAACCTGGCATTCTTATTCCTTGCGCGAGCACTGCCGGCAGCAGTATCCAGCTTAATATTCACTTGCGTATAAGCAGAAGCGACCTGAAGTTGTTCTTTGAATTCTTAACGATGGGACAATTGTAAAGTAGCACTGGCTTGAGATTGGGTATTTTCTCTTTCACTCGCGTGAAGAGCAAACGCTATGGAAAGCCATTGTTAAACATTTACACCTTGTAAAACGTATGAAGTGGTCACGTGTGCCTAATTTCACTTTTCAATGGAAGGGTGAACTTTGCATCTATTCATGTGAACAATCATTGCTCATAAAAAGAAGTTCAGTGTTTAAAAATGTTATCAGCAGTTGGAGCCAGAGCAAGCATTGCCCAAGCCTAGCGTATTTCCCTATTAAGACTGAAAGCAGCCTTTCTCAAAGCTAGAAAACGATCTAACCGATACTGTGAGCCCAATCAGAGTTTAACTTGCCTAAGATACAAGTGTGGAAGCATTACCTAAAGCCAAAAGAGTGGCACCAAGGCTTCTGGGTAATTCATTTGGCTAACGGCGGAGAGAAGAAGGCAAAGTTAGGGGAAGGAAATCTTGCGGCTTGTAAATATTATTCGAAGGGATTGTGTCCTCAAACGTATTACTTATCTTGATAAATCACTTCCAGCTTGCTGGCCTCGGAAAACATTTTCAGTAGAAGGCGCTGCACGTCGACGTCCCTCGAGTTGGTGTCACTCGACAGCCTCCGTATCGGCGCTGACGTCATCGTGCGTATAAATAGACTCGCGCAGCGTCCGTTGCTCAGTTTCATTTTTCCGTGCTTCATGGGCCTCAGAATCGTGTTGCTCAGTTCTTTCTTCAAGTATTTCTTATTATTCCTCGAAGATATCTTCTTCATTCGATGGCTTCCTCTTCCGAACCGTCAACCCCACGGTCCGGCTTCAAAAAGTGTCGAGATTGTGGGAAGAAAATGTCGTTGACGGATCCTCACAGGATCTGTTTGTGGTGCCTGGGATCGGAGCATCACTGTTCGGAATGCGAGGACTGTATGTCCATGACGGCGAAAGCCTTGAAGGAGTGTAAGGGGAAGCTAGAAAGAGGTAAGAATCTTAAAACTTCTACTTCTTCGAAAGTTTCCTCGGCAGAGTCGAGACATTTGACTCCTCGCCGTCACAGGAAACATTCTTGCTCAAGGTCTCGTAGCGGTTCCCATCAGTCTTTGAGATCTAAACACTCGAAAAAGAGGCGTCGTAGATCTCCCTCTTCTTCTTCTTCTTCTTCTTCTTCTTCTTCTACTTCCCCGGAAAGGGTCACCTGCCCCACGAAACACAGCTCTCCTGCTAAGTGGGAGGAATTCCGTAAAAAAAATGCTTAGCGTCTCCGAGAAAGCGGCTTCGAACCCTTCGGAGACTGCTAGAGGTGATACCCTGTGTGAAAGACCCGAAAAATCGAAACTCTGCGAGTTGTTGCACCCGGCGAAAGAAACTGCCCGAGAGCGTCATGAACCCTCGAGCAAAGGCAGTAAGACCGCGTCATCGAGGCCGTCGTCGAAGGTTCCTTCGACTCATAAATCTGCATCATCTATGCCTTTATCGAAGGGCCCGTCGACACAAATCGGTCGAATCGACACTGTCTTCGATGCCGCTGTCGACACCGATAAAGGACAGACCTACTGCTGTTACTACATCTCTGTCAGTAGACGTACCGAGGGCTTCGACCATTACCTCAAGGATGTCGTCGATAACCTCGACGACTCCGAGTAGGATTCCGATCCTCTCGAGTTCTTCGAGGCCTCTTCATACTTTTTCGACGCCTTTTTCCGTTTCATCGAAACTTTTGACTTCCGCGTAAACAACTTTGACATTTTCTCAACCGGTGACTACAAGTTTGGCCCCTTCTGCTTTAGAAATGGGTTTTAAACCATACCCAAGGTCCGATTTATTTCAGAGCTTTGCCCTCTATATATGAGGAAGGGGAGGATTCTGACCATGAAAGACCCTTTGGGTTACAGAGGACCACTAAACCTACACCTATACCAGAGGAATTTATCTCTGAAGAGAATAGATTGAAGGACCTTCAAGACTCTTTGCATGAGGCAAGTGGTTTAGATACTTCTCCAGGAGTAGAAATTGCTAAACCAGACCCAGGGGAACATGCTGAGATCCCTTATAGGGTCTTAATGGCAAGAATAATAGAGTTCATGGGGTGGTCTACACCTTCATCTTCTTTTCAACAGGATGATTTTACGGACATTTTACTTAAAGGCCCACATGAAGATCCTCTGGTTCCCTTTCATACTGCATTGCAGAGAAAAATATCTGTCAACTGGGAAACCCCTGAGGTTATTCCGGCAGTTAACAAAAAACTATCTGCCAAATATAGGGTATCTGCTTCTGACCCTGAATATTTGAGCAAACATCCAACCCCAGAGAGTTTGGTTGTACAACAGCAACTTCATCGAACAGTAGATCTGCATACCCTACTATTCCACAAGACAGGGATGATAAAAGGTTTGACGCTATGTCAAAAAAGTTCTTCTCGGCATCTAGCATGGCGCTTAAATCCATTAATGCTACTTGCACGCTCGCAAGATTCAGCCATACACTTTGGGAGTGTGCTTCATCTGCGGCTGACTGTCTCCCGGAAGGAGAGGAAAGGGAAGCATTTCTGAACATCATTAAAGATGGTAAAGACGCAATGTGCGAGTCCCTTCAAACTGGCATTGATTCTGCTGACAGTATCAGCAGGGCCATGGCGACAAATACTACAATCTGCAGATTTGCGTGGTTGCGAAAGTCTGGTTTTGCTCCAGATGTGTACAGGCCAGACTTTTGAATATGCCCTTTGACGGCACTTCTTTGTTTGGTAAGAAGGCTGATGACAGCCTAGAGAAGTTAAAAACATCCAAGGCAGCAGCGAAATCTCTTGGAGCTGCAATCCGTCAAACTCTGTATCGCCCCTCAGGAACCTCTTGGAGAGGTAGGTCCTTTCGCTTTTATTCCGCATTCGGAAAAGGCAGAGGACAGCCGGCTCAAAGGGGCCAAAAAACGATTCACCCGCGGTGGACGGGTTAAAAGTACAAAAGCAGCAGCAGGTGCCTCCTTGCCCTCGGTATCTGCGTCAGCCGCCTCTAAACCACTCTGAGGTCTCTCCTCACAAGACACCAGCAGGGGGCAGGTTAACTCAACATCTGACGGAATGACATCAGATGCTTGGGGATTGGAGACAGTTGCCCTATCTTACTGCCTGCATTTTCTACGCACCCCTCAGTCATCCACCGGGGAACAACTCTTTGAAGTTTCCAGATCCGCTCCTTTCGCAGGAGATTCTAGACCTGCTAGAGAAAGGTGCCATAGAACCGGTACCTGTAGCTGAGAGGAACAAGGGTTGGTATTCCCCCTGTTTTCTAGTACCGAAGAAAAGACGGAGGACTGAGACCCATCTTGGACTTATGAGAATTGAACAAATTCCTCAGGAAGGACAAGTTCAAGATGGTGACTCTCTCTCAGATCCTTCAGGCCCTCCAGCTTCAGGACTGGCTGGTATCTCTAGACCTTCAGGTTGCTTATTTCCATGTATGTGCCAATCCATCTCAAACACAGGAAATACCTGAGGTTCGCAATTGGCAACTCTCGCTATCAATTTCGAGTTCTGCCATTTGGGCTGACCTCCGCCCGAGGGTCTTCACCAAGCTAATGTCAGTAGTGGCTGCAAGAGCGAAGGGATCCACGTCTACCCCTACCTAGACGATTGGTTGATTAGAGCAGTGTCTTCGGAATAAGCTCAGATCCAACTAGATTATGTCTGCCACTTCCTTCACAAACTGGGTTTCTCCCTCAATTTAAAGAAGTCGCAGATTATACCATTACAGAGACTCCAGTTTATTGGAGCAGTCCTGGACACTTCCCTGGGGAAAGCCTCACCACCAGAGGTGAGGGCTCAAGATATTCTGCCGATGGTCACCAAGTTTCAAAATGCCCAACGTCTCCCAGCCTTCGACTTTTTGAGGTTGCTAGGCCTCATGGCATCCTGCATCTTCCTTGTGCCCGAGGCTCGCCTGAGAATGAGATATCTCCAGTGGGCACTAAGAACCCATTGGTCGCAATCCTCAAGAAGAATGACGGATCTCCTTCAGGTCCCGGACAACGTGGCTCGAGACCTTCAGTGGTGGGCCTGTCGGGAGAACATTTTGATAGAACTGTTTTGGCAACCATGGCCGGACATAACAGTAGGCACAGATGCCTCACTCACGGGGTGGGGAGCCCATGCGAACGACTTGACCATCAGCGGTCGTTGGTCTCCATCGGAGTCCAGACTACTTATCAACCTGTTGGAGCTGAGAGCTATCAGACTAGTGCTGAAGGCTTTTCTGCCATCTGTACAAGGGGAAAAATGTCCTAATAATGACGGACAACACACTGGCCGTGCACTACCTCAACAAAAGAGGAGGCGTAGGATCACTGCCACTGTGCAGAGAGGCGATGCAGCTCTGGTTTTGGGCAATACAAGAAGGAATCTCTCTATTGGCAGTTCACTTAGCCGGAGAGAAGAACTTGACAGTGGATGCTCTGAGCAGGCAGAGCACAGTCTCCCACGAGTGGGAGCTAGCTCAGGAAGTCCTTCAAGAGATCTTCACCCTTTGGGAACCCCTCAAGTGTATCTGTTTGCCACCAGTATCAACAGGAAGTGCGATCAGTTTTTGTTCAAGGGAAATTCCCCCGAGAGGAACTCTAGGGGACGCGTTCGTAGTGGACTGGGAGTTTCCACTGCTGTACGCGTTTCCTCCAGTCCCCGTCATTCCTCAGATGATCAGGAGGTTGAGAAGATTCTGGAAGACTATGATCCGAATTGCCCCAGACTGGGCCAGGAGAATGTGGTACCCGGACCTTCTGGACATGTCCATCTGCCCTCCGATTCGTCTTCCACACAGGGAGGATCTTCTCTCGCAGAAGGGATGTCAGGTTCTCCATACAGACATCAGAACCCTCAACCTTCACACTTGGTTTCTGAAAGGTTGAGATACAAGGATTGGGGCCTCCCAGATGACGTCCTGGAGGTGTTGCTTTCGGCTAGAAGGCCAGCAACAAAGACTTTATACCGCTGCCGTTGGAACAAGTTTTACAGCTGGTGTAGAGAAAAGAATATCGAACCCTTTTCATGTGGTACACCAATGATGTTATCTTTTTTTGCTTTATTTGGCGAATTCAGGTCTTCAAGTTGGTACGATCAAGGGCTACCTTGCAGCACTGTCGATCTTCAAGCGCATTGCGGAGGAGCCATCATATTTCAAACTACCCCTAGTAATCCAATTTCTGAAGGGGTTGGCTAATGTCTGTCCCCCAAAGCCGTTCCAAGTTCCCTTGTGGGACTTAAATCTAGTCTTAAATTTCCTGATGGGTACTCCCTTTGAACCACTCCATTCTTCATTAAGATTTCTCCCCCTTAAAACAGTCTTACTAGTGGCTTTGACATCTGCCAGAAGAGTGAGCGAATTACAAGCTCTATCTTGCAAACCTCCTCATACAATGTTTCGCAAAGCCAAAGTTGTCCTACAAGTGAAGCCTAATTTCCTCCCAAAGGTAGTCTCTGATTTCCACATCATTCAGAAGATAACCTTACCTTGATTCTGTCCTCCTCTCCATCCTGGGAAAGACGAAGAGAGGCTACATAGGCTGGATCCAAGGCTAGCCTTGAGTTTTTATATCAGCAGACTTGCTAGGACTAGGCAAGCAGACCAACTGTTTATAGGTTATGCAGGACACAAATTAGGATTGCCAATTACAAAACGGACCATTTCCAGATGGATTATTTTAGCCATTCTAGAATGCTACAAATTGGCAGGGAAAGAGCCTCCTCAACACCTTAGGGCTCATTCAACCAGGGGTATTGCAGCCTCTTCGGCCCTCCAAAGAGGGGTACCGATTCGAGACATATGTGCGGCTGCCACATGGTCGTCCGCACATACCTTTACAAAATTCTACAATCTGGATTCCTCCTCTAGCCAGCAGACAAGATTAGGCAACACTCTGTTCATTCTTAAAGGGAAATATTTAAATTTGACTCCAACCTCCGTTTACACACCACTGTTATGGGAGTCTATCAAGATAAGGAATACGTCGGAGGACATAATCCCTTCGAAGAACAAGTTACTTCTTACCTTGTAACGTTCTTTCGATGGGATGTTCCTCCGTCGTATTCCTTACCGCCCCTCCAATCCATCCCCTCAGTAAAACTTCCCTTGTAGTTGCAGCTTACGCTCCATCAAGGTCAATAACCAACTCATGCACAGCTACTCTTAAGCTTCAAAACGGAACTGAGCAACGGACGCTGCGCAAGTCTATTTATACGCACGATGATGATGGCGCCGATGATGGCGCCGATACGGAGGCTGTCGAGGGACACCAACTCGAGGGACGTCGACGCCCAGCGCCCTCTACTGAAATTTTTTTCCGGGGCCAGCAAACTGGAAGTGATCTATCAAGATAAGGAATACGTCGGAGGAACATCCCATCGAAAGAACGTTACAAGATAAGAAGTAACTTGTTCTTTGAAGTTGACACAGCCTATATTGCCAAAGACTGTAAGAGAACGAGAGAGGTGGGTCATACATGCAAACTTAGGTTGTTGTTGTGGCAGACAGACAAGAGTGGCAAAGAGGCTGTCCCTTTTGTAGAGGGACATTAAGAGGAAGAGTGTCTTGCCTATTTTAAGGTGTTGAAGTACCTTTAAAGTGAATCTTGTCGTAACCAAAATCTGTTTTGAGTTACAATGTACTGAAGCTGCAGTGGTATATCTGGTTGTCAGTAGATGCAATACTTCAGTAGTACAAGTGATACAAGTGAAGTGAAATTCTATGATGCAAAGGAGAATGTCCTCATGATGAGCTCTAGTAGAAGTGAAGTTAGTGAGGTAGAAGCAGCATCACTATGAAGTCCTCCTGACAAATATATCTACTATGAATCCTAGTCTTGTGAATAGAGACATAGCTGTTAACCCAGACCTGTGTTTAGCTAACATTTATAGATGTTTTACTTATTTTGCACTGTGGCAAGTCTTCTTGGATAACGAAGTGGTGGAAAAGCATTGTGGCTGGGAATAATATTGATGCTATTTTGAAGAAGTGGAAAGTCATTATTTAACCAAGAAGAAAAGCTTTGTTGTTGTAGGAACTTTGGTTAACAAAACTTTACCTTGACATTGAAACATCAAGAATTGATTTGAGACTATATTCCCTGCATGGACGTCTTTGTTTTTTTTGTTGAACTTTGGAGCTGAATTCACTTTCAATCCTGGGGAAGGGAACTCACCCAGGGTATGCAGAGGTTATCAAGAAACTGTGAATATTACTATTATTTGAATTGCCATATATTTCCTTTGAATTTGATGTTTAAGTCTATTGGCCAGACATCCTGTGTTACAGTAATTCCCTTTAGTTTTGTTAGGCAGGGAAATCCTTATCTAAGTAGGGATAGTGAGGCATTTAATATAATTTAATTAAATGGCATGTTTTGAAAAATATTCAAAAAGATTTCCACCTTGCTTTTTTGACCTAACAGGCTGAAGTGTCTCGGCTGATAAGCGCCTTGAAGGAATCTTGGGTCGGAGGCCTTGTGGGGCCCAGCAACACCACCAGTGGGGAATGGGCGGAAATGGTCCGTCCCATGCATTCCGCGTCCGTACAATCTATTGCGTGTTCAGCACCTACCAACAAATAATGTGGAGCAGAGAAAAAGGAATACACCCTCGTCTCTGTGTTCTGTTCCCTACAAATGTCTACCAGTGCCAGGTCTTTAATTATTGTATTCAGGGCCTCGGATGCCGACCGTGATCTGGGCCGTGAGGAATCAGATCTGTCAATGGCTGGGTTCCTCACACAATTGATCCCACCCCACAACAAAAGGGCCCCCCTCTGATGCGCTAGGTTAAGTCTCAAAAGTCATAGGAACAGAGGTATTGCGTGGTTTGGGCAGCAAGAATTCACAATACACACCTCCTAGTGGCTAATGTGTCCATGTACAATCACGTACCTGCCCTCTTTATCTAGTTCAGTACTGAGAAGTCGGAGGGAGACTTGTGTGTCAATCCACACGAGGAACCCCCTAGCATATTTGGAATAAGTGGCACTATATAACTCCCTCCTTCACCTCATACTCAACACTACCTTGGGGGAGTCAGTAGGTTCGCACCCTGGGCAACAGAGTTGCACCCCTGCCATAGAGCGACTGTTCCAGGAAATTTAATTATATCAGCACCTATGAATCAAACAGAACCATGCTTGACAATTTGGTAAGTGCTGTGGGTCTATCCCTTGCCATCCGGTGGGGTCTCCATGTTCTTTACTAGCATTGCTTTGTGGTCCATCCACATGTTAACCGCTTCTGGGGTTTCAAACATGTGGGCCTTCCCTTTGAGCAATACCTTGAGCCTGGCCGGATAAATGAGCATATAGTTCAGACCTTCCCGCACCATCTTTCCTTCATAGGGATGAACATGTTACATTTCCTCTGGACTAATGGAGTGTAGTCCGGGTATATTCCTATCTTGATGTTCCCCCTTTGCAGGGCACCTCTCTCTCTCGAGTGTTGTATTACTTCTCGATCCCTGAAGTTCAGGACCCTCACTATAATCAGTCTTGGGTTGGATCCTGGTGGGGGTCTTTTCTGCAGGGATCAATGTGCCCTCTCAATTGTAAACCCCTAAGACCTTCCCAGGGCCCACCTCCTGCAGTATCAAGTTTTCTATATACGATGTGGTGTCTGTACCCTCACACCCCTCTGGTACTCAAAGTACTCTGAAGTTGTTCCGTCGAGTTCATCCCTCCGCATACTCCCCACAGTCTTCCATCATAGTATTTTTAGTTTCCAAGGTTTTCATCCTTTGCGTTAATTCAGCCGTAGTATAGGTGGTTTCCTGTAACAGTGATTCTGTTGTGGTAACTCGGTCGGCAAGCAAGCGGACGTCCTGTCTTAGGAGGTGAACATCCACCTTAACTTCATCAATTTTACACACTAGGGAGGATTGCAAAGTGGCAATGGCCTCAAGAATGTTATCATGCAAGTTTGTTCTGCTCCATGGAATGTCCTCAGGGAGGAGCTCTGGGGAGCGGGTTTGTGGTGGTTTGGGACTTTTCACTCCTGTACTTGCTTGCTCCAGTCCCAGTCATCCCTTATTTCATCAGGAGGTAAAGTAAGTTGGGAAGTGCTCTGGATTGGGCCAGGCGGACGTGGTACCCAGACTATCTATGCCCTCCGATTAGTCTTCATCAAAGAGCAGACCTGCTAACTCACTCAGATGGTCGCATTCTCCACCCAGAAATAAGAACTCTGAAACTTCATACCTGGTTTCTGAGAGGTTGAGATACAGATATTGGGACTCCCTGGAGGACATAATGGAGGTATTGCCAGCAACTAAAGCTCTGTACCACTGCCGTTGAAGTTTTGAAGTTGGTGTAGAGCTAATGACATTGACCCCTTTTCTTGTGATGCACCTTTGGTGTTATCTTTCTTAATTCATTTAGTCCATCAAGGGCTGCAGGTTGCCACTGTGAAGGGATATCTGGCAGCGTTATCCATCTTTAAGAGCTCGCCGGGATATTGGTACTTATTTTAAAGTTCCTATTATCATCCAGTTTCTGAAGGGGGTTACAAACATTTTCCCACCTGTTCCATCTACTGTCCCAGTTTGGAATATTAACGTAGTTTTTAAATTCTTGATGGGAGCTCCATTTAAGTCTCTCCGTTCCTGTCCTTTAAGGATGTTGACTCTGAAGTCTGTCTTTTTGACAGCAATCACTTTGGCTTGCAGGGCAAGTGAGCCTAAGGCTTTGTCTAGTAAACCACTGTTTGCTACCTTTTTATAAGGAGAAGGTGGATTTGAGGGTTTGTCCCTCATTTCTGCAGATGGTGGTATCTGAAGTTTATCTAGCATGAAAGATCATACTACCTACCTTTCTATCCGCATCCTTCCAAGAACGAAGAGAGGTTACACCGTTTGGACCCTAAAAGGGCATTTTTACATCAACAGGGTTGCTAAGATCAGACAGGTAAATAGCTCTTCGTTGGATATACTGGTCATAGGCTCGGTCAGGCTGTTAAGAAACAGACCCTATCCTAATGGATTATTTTATGCATTACCGAATGCTACAATTTAACGGGCAAGGATGTCGCTGATGGTTTGAGAGCACACTACACTAGAGGTTTGGCTACTTATTCAGCTCTTAAGAGGGGCACCAGTGCACAACATTTGCAGTGCTGCAATTTGGTCTTCACTGCATACCTTTAGCACGTATTACTGCCTGGATTCTCTATCGGTCCAGGAGGCAAAGTTTGGAAAAGCTGTTCTACATAGCATAAATCGGAAATAAATTCTCCTTTCTAACCTCCTTCTATCTACATACTGCTATGAGAGTCTATCCAAGATGAGGAATATGTGCAAGGACACAATCAATTAGAAGAACAAATTTCGTACCCCTAGTAATGTTCTTTCTGATGGATGTTCCTCCCATGTATTCCTCATCGCCCTCCCGTCCCACCCCTCTGAATTTACATTGCTTTCAAACTTCCTCTCTTTCAACGTCTGGGTTTTCGGTGACCTTAGATGTCTGTGCATTGAGATGGGGGGAAAAACATGAACTGAGACAACGGGGGCAGTGCGTGCTATTTATACCAGTGTCGTTGTCATGGTTGTGAGCAGGATGGAATCCGCTGAGTGTCATTTATTCGACGACGCACAGCGCCCTCTACTGTGATAAGTTTCCAAAGCTGCTAGCCGGATATAGGATATATCAAAGATGAGGAATACGTGGGAGGAACATCCATCAGAAAGAACATTACCAGGGAGAAGTAATTTGTTCTTCTCTCTGCCTGCCTTGGGGGTCTGGTTTGTCCTTTTCGCCCTCATCTTAGCTCCCACGAGCGACCATGAACTTTCCATCTCTTTGTGGTGCTCTTCTGGCAGGCGTTCTCGTAGGTGGACATGTTTCCTTTCCGGCTTCTTCTTGTTCTATGTCAGACAGAACTGGCGCCCCCTTACTGCTGTCTTCCTGCTTGTCTTCGGCATTGATTCCTTGTCGCACCGCTCGTCCGCTGTTGTGGCGGTTTCCATTGCTTGTCTCCTGGGCCAAGCTTCTCCGGTTCGTGTCTCTGCACGGATGACCAGTGTACCGTGGCCTTGGCTGCTGCTGGATCCGTCACGCCAAGGGTCTGCTGGCTTTTTCCTGCCACACCTCCCAAGAGGAGGTCTCTTCCTAATTTGCATTGTGGCATAATTCTACTCTGCGGATGCTCATTCCTGACTGGTTCCTCGCCTGACGATCTCTAGGAGGTTGGTCTTTGTGACGTTCTGTTGGTTTCCTTTTGTCTGTGGTGGTGAGGAAGGGCTGGGGTGACGCGCTCAGATTTTGTAGCCACTTTCTTTAAAGAGGATGAAAGGAAGTTTGGGTCAGAAGCCAGGCCAGCCACGTCAAAATGATATATATGACACAAACCCACACACTAGGTCTTGCTTCCCCCAATAAAGGTGTAGTTTCTGGAGGGTGGCGGGGTGGTGACCTGAGACTTTCTAGGGTTCCCCTGTCTCCTTATGGGGAGTCGCCTCCAGAGGTATCCTACTAACTCTGTGCTTTAGGGGATGGCAAGCATAGCAGGCTCAGCTCCCTGGACCAAAAAGGGGTGGCCCCTCCTTGCGGAGAAGTGACAAACTCCCTGGATTAGTCATAGTGTAAGGACATATTGGGAATACGCATAGAAGGTACAGGGTAGGATATTGTCCATCTGTGTCCCGTGTGTGCTCTGATATATATTGTATGAGAAGTCTAAACTATAGATGTGCAAGAGTGTCTGGCCCGGAGCTAATACATCACAATGTTATGCGTACTGTTAATTCAGAAACTAAAATGGCTAGTTGAGAAGTGTGAGCAAGTATTGTGTCTGCCCCTCTTCACACAGCTTAAAAAACTCATGGCATATTGTCCCTAACATGTGAGAGCACCCCAAAGTGGCAACAATACAGAGAATTGCATATATAACGTGTTATGGCACATAACCTTTGTTAACCATTGTCTCAAAGTTGGTGTTAATGATCTGTAGCAGATGCTACCCTCTCCAAATCGCATCCATGACATTGTATACTTAACTTGTCCGACCGTTCCTTCACTCCTTTCATTCTTCCGCTCTAACCACTGGCTTCTTCCTAAAACCCAATTCCAGCCCCTGTCTCCTAGTTACGTTTTTCTGCCAGTACTATCTTTTCTTTGCATTTTGCAACAGGATTGTGAGATGGTTGCAGACGATGAATGGTCTGTGATGAGGGGCATATTTCTATCTATATCTGTAACTGACACCATTTTAGGTTTGGTCAAGCAATAATGATTGTCAAGAATCTGTGTATATGTGTGGATATTCATGAAAATGAGTGACACCACTTCAGACCGAACTGCTAACGAATTCAGGATTCAAAGAGATATTAAAGCAGTGAGTGAAAAGAGTTATAACTAAATTAAGGTATTTTTTTCATATATCCAAATACAAATTTGCATGTTGCAAAACATTTGTCAGTGACTAATTGAAACTGTTCATGCATAAGAACATCCAAATAGACACACTTTCGTTCTTGGCATACTGAATATTTAAAGATGATTTATTGACTAGACGAATCACACTTTTTAGAGACCATGGCCCCTGGATCTTTCAGCTAGTGTTTGAACTGTCATAAAATAAATCTGAGTTGAATGAGCTACCATATTTTTTAATTTTTTTTTTTTACATCTTAGCATCCGGTGTTGCTGACAGAGGCTCCCTTGAATCCAAGGAAAAATCGGGAAAGAGCTGCTGAGGTTTTCTTTGAGACCTTCAATGTGCCCGCACTCTTCATCTCCATGCAAGCTGTATTGAGTCTGTATGTGTTTTCTTTTTTTTTAATTGTTTTTGTCGCAACATGTTGAGCTCAAAGTAACAAGATTTAAACATTTTTATTGCGATTTTCATATCTTTTATTGTAAATAGCACTGGATACTGCATATTAAGGTTGTTTCTTCTCAAACAGCTGGCAAGGTCACTCTTGCGTGTTAACCTGCTACAGAGATGTGCAGGTGCTACGTTACAATCCAAGTGTTTTGACTCCATTATATATCATTCCAAAGACATTAAAGTTGCTAGCATCAAGTTAGAAATGATAAAGAACAAATTGTTATTGTTTTATTTTTTTTAATAGAGCAAAATGCAGCAATAGTGTGAAAACAATGTCACTATGCATCAACATGTCAACGCACCCTTTATTTGGGCTATTATTTAGAAGAATATTTTTTTAAAATCTTCACAGATTTTTGGGGATTGGGGGTCAGAGAAGGTGGGGTGGTGCCAGATACCCTGGCAAGAAATGTATGCTTTTACTACCTCGTCCCTCAGATCGCTGTCAAGTGCTGTTTGTGAATTATTGGGGATATTAACTGGGTATAATTAAAGCTTGTGTGCTCTTTCACTTGTGTCATAAGAGGCATGCCCTGTGAAGTGAAGTGCTAACAAAAGAAGTGGCAATGGGGGCTATGCTCCAAGAGGCCTTAAGTGTGAAATATGCTGAGGCTTGAGAAAGGTGTGTAAGAGACCAGACACATGCTGATCTTAGCTCGTTTTGAAGGATCCTATCTAACTTGATAAGAGAACAGGTGCAGGGTCTCGTGAGTACATATGAGGCTCACTTTCCTATGTCGGGCAAGGCAGAAACAAGTGTTGTCTTCAAATTCAAAGCCAACGTTCAGTAGATTGCAAGTAGATGACATTGACCATCTTGAAAATGTGTAATTCAGGAACTAGAACCAAAAGCAGTCTAGAGCTACCTGGCAAGTTGCTATTCTGAAACAACCAATCACAGAAAAGGGCAGGCAGTTCTGAGTGTAATTTGATGCAAAGGAATTGGACACCTCTACAAGATTTGACAAGCCATTGGGCTCAACCTGAGCTGGATTGATTCTTATCCTCTTCATCTAAACCCTGCTAAAACAGTTAGGCTTGTTCATTTTTTTTAACTGCACCAGTACAGTTCTGTCTGTCGTTTTTGGCTGTAAAGTAACCTTTCATTTTCTATTTTCATGCGTAAAACAATTGGCATTTCTTGATTCTTTACTAACACTTTGGTGTTTAACATAGGAAATGGTTAAAAAAAGGCTACTTTGCTTTTTTTTAATGACACATTTTATTGACATTTCATGTAATCAAATAATCATTGCAGTAGATTACCCAATGAGTCGAAATAGCTTATAACGCACAAGAACATTCCTACCGGACAATAAGAACAAAACAAGTACCAAACATGCATCCTTCCATTTATCCAATATTTCCCCATATTTTCTGTAGCACCCGCAGGAGTACTAAATCTTTTCCTCTAGCAACATCCAGATATCCACATCCGAAAATCATTTGCCGTAGCTGGGCGTCTTGGCACCCCCCCCCCCACTGCGCCTCCCCCAACAAAGCAATATTACCCTTTATCAACATTATTGTAGTGGATATGAAGTTTCTCATAACAGGTAAACTATGTTTCACCCCACACCCTCAACAATTGCAACTTTGTGTCATTCAGTATATCCCCACCCTCCACCATTGCCAATCTTTCAAGAGCTGGGTTCCAGAAACAACGGATCTAGGGGCATTCCCAAATTATATGAAAAAAGGTGCCTTCCGTGTTTTTACAGTGTAAACACTGTGGATGTCTTGCTCTGCTACACCTAAAGAGCATTGTGCGTGTGTAGTAAATTCGGTGTAGAATCTTTATTTGGATCAAACTAAGCTTGGAGGATATCACCACCTCGCGTGAAAACATCAGTGCCTCGGCCCATTCCTCCTAGTCAAGGGGGCACTGTCCCATTTAGCCTTAAGATTGGACAGTTCTTGAGATGTAAAAGAGGCTATGGTCTGGCATATATCAGAAGTGGCTTTCGTAATTCTTCTCTCCGGTCACACATTTATTTAGAGAGTTGGGCAAAGTGGATGTCCTGGAAGTTCAGTACATGTGCATGCAAGGCATGAGTGAATTGAACATAATGGTAAAGTTCAGTGTGGGGTAGACCATAATTATGTCGAAGCTCTTGAAACGAGAGACTGCTCCCATCTTTCACTGTGTCTTCAAGAATATTGCAACAGATCTAAACCATAACTATCCTATCTTCCTCATTTCAGTTAGTGCCTTATTTTGCCATAATGTTTGTGCCAGTGTAATTGTATCTTCTTAACTCGGACATCTCATCAAATCCTTCCATATTTTCACTATATAGTGTGACTCATTAGGTAAAGTATATTCCCTCTACAACCATATAGAACTGGCAGTGCTGTAACCCCTTTTAATCCATGCGCAGTCCGCCTTTGTGAGTTAGTTGAGATTACGATGTAGCAAGTTGTTGGCCATTAACAATTGGCTCGCCCAGTAGTATTTCCTAATGTTTGGTAGCCTGATACCTCCTTCCCACACAGAGCCTTGCAGTGTCGCTAGAGCAATACATAACTTTAGAGACTGCCTTAAGTAATCTGAGACACGATAGTACCTGGCAGGGTAGTGAACCAGATTTTTCACCAACGCGATATAAAGAGGAGAGAAGGGTCTGGGACCCGCGCCCACATAGGAATCACTTTCTCGTCGCAGCACCTGGCAAGGAAGTAAACCAGGTCTGCCAACACTGGTCTGGAACCTGCACCCAAAATAAGGATCCTGGGAAGGGCCTGAGTAAGGGAGTCCTTCTCCCCAAGCTTTTGTTAACTGTGGTAAAGAGCCTGAGAAGGGTCAGAGGAATTGAGTCATTCCCCATTCTACAGTGAAACTACAAACCAAGAGATATCTGGGAAAGGAAGCCCTACCACCTGGTGTTGTGTACCGTGAAGCCAAGAAGGATCAGAGAAAGGAAGCCATACTACCTGGTGTTGTGTACCATGAAGCCAAGAGCGACCAGGGGAAGGAAGCTATAGCCCCAAACAGAAGAAGGCTCTGGGAAGGGAGTCATTCCTCTTGCATTGTGAAGTATTGAGAACAAGATACCTGCAGAAGGGAAACTTTCTCCAGTAACCCAAAACTGACAAACTATGGGCAAGAAGGAATGATGTTTGAATTGGAACTTTACCTTTTCAGTTGGAACTCAGAAATGTACAGCATCACAAGCTGGAACATTCTCTTAGGTAAAGTTCCTACCTGCAATTGGAACTATAGTCCAGAAGAAGGGAGCCATTCTTCTGGACCAAGAAGATCCACTACCTCTTTAGTATTAGTGTGAAGGACAGAAGTAGGCTTTTAATTTTCTTGCACATTCTGACAAAATCCTTAGTTCCTTAGTTGAGACAAGGAAACCCCTTGTAGATTTAAGGACCGGTAGGGTTCCCTTTTTTTATTTTTTATTATTAAATAAAAATGTATGTTAACAGTTGTGCCACCTGCATGTCAGTCTCCTCCTTCTGCACCCTTACAGTAGATGGGGAGGGATGTCCCCTTCACCTCGACTGTGCACGCGGCGAAGCCACCCTCAACTGCTATCCTATTCCCCAGGTGGGTTGGTTGTGCACTCTTTGCTATCTTGAAGTCCACCATTACTGCGATGAGAAAACTGCACTGGAGGTGAAATGAAAGCCGGAGCTGTGGTTAGGGGCACTTTGGTTGCTGCACTGCATTTACAGTGGGAAACAGTTAACAAATTAAAAAAGGAGAAAAAAAAAGGGAAGCAAAGAAAGCTTTGCGCTTTGCCCCATGAAGAAAGGCCAATAAATCATACATACTGAATAAGGGGTTTGCAAGACACAGAATACACGGATATAAACGAAACTTGCCGGAATATAACAGCAGTAATTCTGCAATAAAGAAACATAACTGAGCTGAAACTGATATTTAATAGGGCCATCTGATGAGGGCTTGATAGCCTGATCTTTTGAGATTTTATTTATTTTTTAATGTATTTTTATTGCATTTTTTTTAAAACGCTGGGACCTCTGGTCCCAATCCCCGCCCATTCCATTCCCCCCCCACGCCCCTGCCAGAAGGTCTCACAGTTCTGCGCTACTGTGAAAAGATGCCAGCCCAAATGTTGGCTACCCACACTCAGTACAGCACTATACTGCTTTCGAATTAGGTCCGCGCTTTAAACAATAAAATAAAAAATAAATTATAGGGAGCCCTAACCAATCCAAGATGGTGAGACCCCTCTGAGGTCTGAGTCTCTCAAACTCTACCTGTTCCTCAGTCTGCCTGCTTTGAAAGGACTCCAGTAATAAGTACACTGGTGTGAGAGGGTCATTGTCATAGCAGGACATCTTTTAAGCACCAGTTCCCAGGGGACGTGTCGGGCAGGTCTCCAGTACATTGGAGGAAGGTATTGTCTCAGAGGGTTTAAAAAAGAATTCTTGGGCTGCCTCCCACATGTTTGTTGTGGGTACACCCAGGTCAGACAACTAATACATATCCAGCCCAGTCATGAATGAGTCACTGCTCATCAACCTGACAATAATATGTAATCCAATACTTGTGGCTGCATAATTGTGCACTCTCAGTAGCCACCTCACTTTAAGCAGATCTCACTTTAAGAGTTTCTGAACGAAGAAGAATGGCCAATAAATCATATATAATGAAAAAGGGGTTTGCAAGACATTTACATGTATGCATTCTGCTTTTTGGCATAAAGCATTATGAAGCAGATCTCACTTTAAGAGTTTCTTAAAGTGAGATCTGCTTCATAATGCTTTATGCCAAAAAGCAGAATGCCTACATGTACCTTGCTTGGACAGTCTCCTGATACCAACAGCAACTGCCCTGTAGTAGCAGCAGGGCAGGGCCAAAGGTCACATGTGAATCCCTGAACACAGCTACTGGAAATCTGTTCCAACAGGCGCAGGTGGCATTTTTAACCATCTAGACCTCTGGTTCAAGATATTTTAATAGTTTATCCTAGCAGGCTGGAGGCAGGTATTACAATTTAAAAATAAGTCATGTCTGGTGTTCACATGGTGGCTACTGAGAGTTATGTTATGTTGACTCATAGGGTGCACCGCTACCACCCTGAGGCAGTTTCCAGGCGCACATGGTTGTGCTATAAGGTACTTCTTATTATAAGGTATGTGTTTACAGATAGTGACTGTGCTGCTTTCACGGCCCAGTCAGGGGAGGGGAGGGAAGGGGAACCCGAACCCTGACCTTTACAGGTGCCGGCAGACCCCCCCCCGAGCCCCTCTTTGCCTGGAGAGGTCACGGAAGGAGCAAAGAGCAGAAGAGCTGTGCCGGGCCGTTGCGACAAAGCTGCATAACTATGCCGCAGCCGACACTGCACCGGCTGCTGGAGGAACCTGAAGCAACAACTCTGTAGGCAGTGAACGCTACAATGCTGCGGGATGCGGCCAACGTGACCACACTGGCTGCGGAGCCGGCAGCAGGGAAGACGCTGTGGCATGGCAGAAATCAAGTTCACCAACTGCAGCGTGGCTCCAGCCGACATGGTCTTCAGAAGTCTAACCACTAGGCCACCAGAGATCAATTTAATATTTTATGTAAAGCTCTTGTAGCCCCCCTAGCCCACCAGAGATATATGGGGCAATCTTTGGCCAACAAAAAGGCCTGAAACAGACTTCCCTGGACCTCGCCAATGCCCAGTTTTTGAAACATGGCCACACAGTGTAGAACGGGGTAGGGCTTACAAGCTCGTTATGAACCCTCTCCAAGCCTTCCCCTGTCTCAAACACACTCAAGGAAGGTAAGCGATTCACCAGGGTAAGTGACCAATCCCGGGAGGTTGTGGGGGTATTTAAGTAGATGTGTTTGAATGGTTTAGTGTGGGTTAGGTGGGTGAGGAGAGGTGGGAGAGGCATCAAGAGTAGGAGATTAGAGGAGTGTGGAGGTTATCGGAGAGAGTGGTCTACGGAGTGGTTGTTTGAGAGTGGAGACTGGAGTGGATGTAGAATAGGCATTGCAGGGGGGAGTGGTTTTGAAGGTGGTTGTAGTTGTAGGAGAAGTGTAGTAGTAATGGGTGTAGGAAGTGGTTGTTGGTAGTAGTGAACTGTCTTGAGTGTAAGTGAGACATAGTCGCAGTAGTGGAGGTGGTGGTGGTGGTAGTAGTAAGTGAGAGAGAGAGAAGTAGTAGCAGTAGTACAAGTAGCGCTGGAGAAGTAGTAGTGGTACAGAGGTACTGGTGGTAAAAGCAGAGGGGGATGTAGTGACAGAGGCAGAATAGCATGGATTTTGGAAGGCGGTAGTACCGAGATAGGATTTGGTGGGTAGTGGTAACGGGATAGAGGAGATGATGGGTGGAGGTAGGTAGGAGAATTGTGAGATCAGATGGATAGTTTAATGCAGGGAGTACATATGGAGGCCCAACATAGAGAATGGCCAGATAAGACTCCCTCAAAACACCAAGTATTGTAAGCTAGGTAGTGCTAGAATGCCCCAAGAGTTAGCCATGGTATTCAGGATTCCATCAATAGCCCAGATTAGAGAGATGACAGATGGGTGTTCCCGAGCAGTAGATACTAACATCTCCATTAAGGGTGCCTGGGCTAAGGTGGGGGGGGTAAACTGAGAGAGGTAGAGAGAGGGGGGATGGCACTAGCACCAACTTCCCTAAAGTCCCAGCAAGCCCTGAAAGACTTGTAAGAATTCACAGCCATTCTGTCTGTATGATTGTAAGAATAAACACCCTTGGACTGTCGGATGGTGTCCGGCTGGTTATTTGTGGCGGCCACCACGCCACAAGATTAGCATTGCAATGGAGCACTTTTATTGAAGATGGGCTCTTTGGGGTACATGTGGAAGGTTGTTGGTACAGAGGTGTTTTATAAAGCCCACATGCTACATTGAGGATGTACCACAGATGATATGGAAACAAAATAAGTATCACCAGAGATTGTTAGCAATAGGACTCATGTCATTTATTTTTACCCTTAATTTCAACCTTTTTAAAAATGTGCCACTTTTATAATAAAGTGGGCATAATTGGATCATGGATTGTACACACTTGAATCTATCTGATACATTGATAAAAGGCACAATTGATACGAACACATTTTAAACATTGCCAAGGAATACATCATTGCAAAAAAAGTTATGAAAAGCCCATGGTGCAAAGCACATTAATAATCTAACTACATGCACATCCATGAAAATATGTGCTTAGATGGACAATAAACCTGTTGTGCCCTTCAGTTGTCGAGTTTGACAAACATGTTTGAGCTGCAGGGGATAATAGTTTTTGCACCAGCCTTCTTCAGTATCTCTTAGTTGTATATTCCTGATGTCTATTCCTTTATTTCTATTAAAATAAAATATAACGCTTGAGTTTAGTCTCACATGAGTGGTTTGTCTTGCTTATAGTGATTGCCATTTGGGGGCGGCACTGCAATGTCTATAGATGTACTACTAAGAAAACAAAAAATCACTGATAGCTGTGCAAAATGCACACTGAAAGAACACAACATTGCTTAACAGTCATTTACTGTGTACAGTGACCATGCCACAACATCAATGAAGGCAAAACTGTAAGAGAAGGGCATTTGTGAATAAAGACATATAAATATTACATAGCTGTCTGAAATGTACAGGCACCAGTAGTGATGCATTATGTTGTGAAAAGGACATTGAGCATTGGCCTGAATGGATATTCTTTGACACTAAGACTAGTGTAGAAGCTACAGAAACCACTTAAGCAGGGATGAAACAATGTTGTATTATGTAAGGAACTCATGGTGGCAACAGTAAAGACGGACACAAGTGATCACAGTTCAAGGGTGTTTATTAAACAGTTTAAATGGGTGAGAAAAATGCCTAATCGAAATCTAAGATGGGAGCAAGCTACGACCATCAAATAATAATAAGGCAGTCCTAGTGGCATCTTGTCAAATAAAAAGGGCCTATACTAAAGAAACCTATTGCCAATCCTTGCCGCTAAATTACAAAATAGTGTGGCTAATGTTGACCAGAAAAGAAAGAAGTGTTCACAAAATAAGTCAGGATGGTATGGCTGGGGTCACCGTTCCCCCATGTTTTAAGCCTGGGACAAGGCGGGTCTCCTGAGCACAGCACACTCCTGGGCCTCTCCAGCACGAGGTTCACAATTCCAATCAACAATATTAGTCCCTTTATGGGCGGCTAACTCTTTTCTACAATGTCTCTTGCCTTAGAAGGCATGCTGGGCCAAAAACAACAAACAAACAAAAGTTCCTTCGGTGATCTTGCACATTGGGCGATTGCTCTTCGCCCCTTGAATCTCCTTCCGCCGGGCTGTGATCCTTCTTGCAACGTGGGCCTCCATCCGTCTGGTTCATTACGGCCTTTCACTCTGTATATCAACACAAATTTCTCGGGTGTATCATGCTTCACCCTGATTCGCAGGCATCCGTCAACTGGGTTCACATTTGCCAATTTTACAGTTCACTTTGCTTCATCATGATTTGGGATTTACTTCTTTTAGCTTTTCCCTTGGCATCCCTCCGTCGGGTTCACATAGCCACCTTTAACACAGTTCATGAGTTTCTAACACAGTTCATGATTTGCTTCATCTTGTCAGAAATTGTGGTTTCCCATCCCCTAGCTTTCTCCTGGCAAGGGGTCTGAGACTTTCGATTGTTCAAAGGATTTGACGTGACTCTTGTAGGACCACTCTGACACCTCACGATGCCCTTTCCTAGGGCCTTCTGATACTTGTAGTTTCAACACAAAAGAAAGGGGGCCAGCCAGAGTCCTTCGAATGAACTCTCCTGCGGTGCCTGACCACTCTGCAGCTGGCCCTTCTCTAGGCTTTCCCAAAAGTTCAAACACACACAAGTTATTAGTTCCCAAGATCCTTGCGTTTATTTATGTTCCTGATTGCAACCTTGGGCTCAGTACAGTTCAGTTTGCTATCCGCTTTCTCCGACACACCGGCTGTGCTGAACCCGTTGGCTTGTCTTGCTTCTCGAGTCAAGGACGATACCACAGTAGTCAGCGTGCCTCCCCACCTCTGCTCTCAATACGGGAGGCCCCCGTGCACCGTTGACGTCTGCTACTCCGCACGTCGGCTGAAAATCTGTTGTTATGTTTCCTTTTTCTGAGGCTTTGCGGGTCTGGGTTGAAAAGGGTAAGGGCACTTCCCTCCTTGTCGTTCTTTCAGCTTTTGCCGCCTTCTCTGTTTGGACTGCTGTCCTGGAATAGCTGCTTCCTCGTTTGTTTGGCCTTGTTTGTAGTGTGCTCTCGCGCTCTGCCTTTTATCCCTGCGGGGAAGGTAAAGGGCCGTCAGGTATGTGTGATTATTGTGAAGTGCCTGACTCTGCCTGACCCTTGTGTTGGGTCATGTCCGGTAAACGGTTCTGGTGGAAGTCAGTTGTCTGCCATGGTGTAAGAAAGTGTTCTTACACTTACACAAGTATTCAAGGAAGGGAATACTGTGACTCAACCTTCGGCGTCCCTCTTCCACTTCCCAAAGACCCCTCATCCAGGTGATCCTCCCCCACTGGTCCAGCCGCAGGAACTGGATCCAATAGCGATGGCCGTGTCCTGGCAACCTGGATGACCGATCTTTGGGGACTAGCGGGTGAGACAACCTCAGGTATCTCACAATATGAAGAATGAAAAATCACAGTAGAGAACTTAATGAGGCTGCATAATTGCCTGTACTGTCGAGCCCATCAGAACAATATACAAGGTAACCCGAGAGTACATAGAAACACTTTTGTTGTACAGTGCGCCTTATAAATACCCGATAAATAGATGAAATACATAATTCAGACCGACTGATGTGAGAACAAATGTTTGCATGTAAAGAAAAGAAAAAAGTGAGGGACACCACACTAGCAGATATTAATGTTTATGCAAAATACCAAAACCTAATGATGCTGTAATCTAAAATGTCTTATTCATTTTTGGATTCAGTAATGAAAATATGAGGATACTAACATGCTCTTCAAAAACAAGTATTTGTCATGTAGATGATACCAAACTAAATAATTCAGTCATTTTGTTCACATCTACATCTTGTTATTGTGAATTGATCTGCAGCCTAATCTATATTGTGACCCTATGAAGAGGGTATATGGACCCCTCCCAAACTGGTTTAAGAGACATACCAGGGTGTTTACCAGAGACAGTCCTGCCCCAGAGGTGGGGTGTGGGTTTTTGGAGGGCCCAAGTCTCCATCCTTTTACTTGTGCCTGGCTGAGTGAGCTGAGTATCACCTTTACTTGTCCCATACTTGTTGGGCACAATGCTGGCCAGTCTTTTTCTTTTTGTCCAATATTATATTACCCAAAAGGCTTGGTGGTGGAGGAAAGAGCAAACGCCTCAACTGAGAAAGTGCTGGCTGAGGAACAGCAAGACCGCAGAGCAATCCAGCAATCCATATCCTCGATGGGACACAGGCATGCTCTGTGCAATTGGCTGTTCCTTCAGCTGGATCATGGAGCGGTCCGCTTGTCAAACCGGCAATCCCAACTCTGTTTGGTCCTTATACAAACTTTGCAAGTGACTACAACTTCAATGAGCTGCCAAGTTGCAGATAGCGTGGTCCCAGGCCCCAGACAGCCTTATGGATGATGCTGAGGGATTTACATTTGATCCTTGCAGTAACTGGGAGCCAGCGGAGAGATTTTTAGGGCTGGCGAGATACGGTCCCTGGGCTTAAGGCCAAGGATATTACAGTCCTATTCTGAATTAGATGGAGGGGTGGAGAGAAGGAAGATTGAGGAAGAGGCTGTTACAATAGTCCAGCTTGGAGAGTACCAGAGCTCTGGAGACATTAAGCTTCTGGGGAAAAGTGAGGAAAGGGAGGATGCCTCTGAGGTGGTAGAGTTGGAAATAGGCCTTCTTGGCAAGGTACAATGAATGAAAGAGAGAGAGGAGTCGAAGATAACTCACCAGGATTCTGGTTTCCGAGGAAGGGCGGGGCATAGAGGGTGGCCAGAGTGAAGGTACCACTGCAAGACAATCGGCAATGACAGAGGGAGTTGGAAGAGGTGCAGAGGGTAGTCTGAAGAAGAGTTGGGCGTCATTTTTATAACACTGGAAGTGCAGGGAGAAAGTGGAGATAAAGTGAGCAAGTTGGGAGAGATGGATGTTAAAGAGCCAAGGTGAAAGGATAGAGCCTTCGGGAACTCCACAGGTGGAGATAGAAGTGGTTGAGGAGAAAGAACCCAAGATAACCTGGGAGGGACGGTCACTGAGGATGGAGGTCAGCCAGTCCAGTGCCCGCTCCGAGATTTTGCTTTATGCAGGCAGCATTACCAAACACTGACAGACGCATTTATGCAAAGGGGGGGGCTAAATCCTGGTGTTTGCATACCTGTAATCGAGCTCCTGGTGGCTAGGAAGTCGGTGGTTGTCACAGGGAGCCATCAGAGGGAGAGAACCAATGGAAGGTTAAGTGAGAGAATAAAATGTGAAAGGAAAATCAATGCAGTGTGGGTTGTTCGGCTGAGGTCAAGGAAAGAGGAGGAGGATCAAAAGACCAAGTGGAGGAAGGACATTAAAGGCGTGCGCAAGGTGAAGGATTGGTTGGTGGGAGAAAAGGGGTACTCGGGTGTGGGAGTGCATTGAACATGAGTGAGTGCAAGGGGAAGTAGGGGTGAATGAGAATTCATGCGAAGATGGGTCTGGGAGAAGGTGTGGTAGGAGTGTAGTAGAGCGGAAATGGAAGATTAGTAGAGAGGAGAGTAGTAAAGAGAGGGAGGCAGTAGTGAGTCCCTCCTCCAATTATTTTTTTTTAATAAACCTTGAACTGTTTAGTTGGGTGTGTTGTTGAGGCTATCTGTGGCAATATTTAGTATAGTTCCACAATCCAAGAAGTTGGCAAAACCTAGAGGACACGCAATTATGCCACTTTTAATTAAGTTGTACTCTTGTGGGTTATGAAGCTAAACACCCACCAGCATTTGCAATAGAATCACCTGGCTCTGTTATGGTGTCTTCAGTTGCGACATGGGTACCAAACAGCAACAGGGTGATAGTGTTGTTAACACGCTGGTAATCTAAGATTCATTTTTCTTATGATCTAGAACACGTGTCACAGGTGGCAGAGTTAGTGATGAGAAAGTTGAAGAGTCTTAAGTTTTTGATTTGTGAGCCCAAGGGCCGTCCCCATCTATCTTGACATGGTGCACTCTTTCCTAGCCCAGGCATCCTTATACCTGTTACTACTACTGATTGTTACACTCTCGGTAAATCTAAATACACTGTAGTGAATTACCTAAAGGCCTGAAGCCGTAACTTTCTGAACTCGCTCAGGGACTTCATAATTTTCCCAACACTAGCCCTGCTTAGTGTTCTATGCAGGCTAGGGAATTGTGCCTTGCACTTGCTCAGTTGGATCCATCTAGGTGCTGAGGTAAGTCAGATAGGAGACGGACACAAGGGGCCTCATTACACGGTAGGCGGTAGGGGCACCGGTACCGGTAAACCCCTACCGCCTTACGAGTTCCCTTTGCAGGACCCGACTTTAATGGCTGGTTTTACCAGCCGTTAAAGTAGGGTGCCGCAAAGGGACCTCAGAGCTAATTACGGTACCGCAATTTGCGGTATCGTAATTAGCACCTTCCCCATTCCCATTATGCCCTATGGGGGCAAAAATGGGAATGGGGAAGAGCCTTGGTGAATGGGGAATTACCGCCCCCGCTCACCTTGGAGTAGGGCGGTAATTCCGCCATCCACCAAGGCGGACATGGTAAAATACCGGCGGCAACTATGGCGCTAATAGCGCCATGGTTACCGCCTATCGTGTAATGAGGCCCAAGGACATGTTAAAACCGTTTTCTTCATTTTTTTTATTCAAAGAAAACCGCCTCTGATTCCAGAACACTAAATTGAATTCCGTATATCCTTGAAAATAATAAACAGGTGCGCGTCAGGATGTACAACAAATAAAGATTGGTCATCTGTCAAAGCTTTGCTATCCTTCTCTGCCCTACCACAAAAAAGAAAGAAAGACACTCTGACTTAGAGTAGGATTACTCTTCCCTTTTAGTGTATAGGTGATGGCTGGTTTTCTGACCCTCACCACAGAGTTCCAGATGTGGCCCTATTAATTCCAACAAAGAAAGGATACCTCGGCGTCACGGTGGCACAAACAGGCTCCTGCTAGTTCCTCTGAACAGTTCTTAGTTTGTCCTACACTTCAGGGATGTATTAAACATCACCAGTTCCTTTTGATCTGAATCGGTCAATGTCCCGAAAAATTGTTTCTTCTTTGAATTAATATTGCTTGGATAACTTGATTACCTGCGTCAATGGCTAAGGACCTGCCTGGCCGACTTTGGCTGTCTCTCTGCTTTTGGTTTCTCTCACTTGTCTCCACGAGTTTTCTAATGCTCTGCCTGTTTTGAAGCATGGCCTGTTTGGCCCTGTTTTTGTAGTGGTTTCTCGCACCCTCTTCTGGGGCACTCTACCAACAAGGCCTGGGCTACAGGCTTACTCAGACCTGGTTTGGTTTAGGTTTTTCTTACCCCCTTCAGGGTTCTTCTGCTCGTCAGCCCCAGGTGGGCTACAGGCTTGCCGAACCCTGCTGCTGTGACAGTTTCACTTATCAGGGCGTTTTCTGGTGTAGCCCTATGTGGGCTACTCTGTAACCTCTCTGCCCTTTACTTGTCACTCGTACAGTGCCGCATACCTTCTATTCAGTGGCTTTCCTTGACTGGAGAGGCAGTCTCTCTGGCCTTCACGGATCCACCTACTTGTCCTGGTGGAGGACTGTATGGTCAGCATCTTTGATCCGGTTCTTACATTCAGCGGCAGATGGTTTTCCGGACGTTCTTTTTGTTTTCTTTTTGGTTGCTTCATTTCTCAGTGGTCTGGATTCGTCCAGGCTTCTGCCTTTGTCAAAATGTCAGCCTTCCGCGGGTTGCCTGGAGTTCGTGCCGCACCATGCCAACTACGTAGCTGTACTGTCTGCTTCCTTTTTCAGGAGAGGGACTTTCCTTCTCTGCGCTACAGCACAAGCCGGCATCCTGTGCTCTGTTCAGGGCTTCCTCCTTCTCTGGCCTGGCAGGAATATTTGGTTTCCTCTTTGGAGCAGAGGTGAAGAGAGCGGAGGGAAAAAATCCATTGGTCCTCGGTGCCACAGATGGGCAACAACTCAGGTAGGTCATAAACCAAGCCATCCACCTTAAACTGGCCCTGTACCTGGGTGCCCTGTTGAGGTCTCATATAACCCATGAATGCTTGGGACTCTGTCAAGAGGGAAGGTGAAGGTGATACTACTTTGGGCATTCCTTGTCCCAATAGAGGATGGGCTGAGTTGCCTCAGTGGGATCCCATTTGCTCTGTCCCCTAGGGAGGATATTACAAAGCGGGTTCATGTCCTAGTCCCAAAGGGGGTCGCTCCATCTTGGGGATAAGGGACGAATTCTCTGGATTTGTCATGGTCAAAATATGTTCCCTCTTAGCTTGCCCTTCTACTCCACGGCCATGGTCTACCTGACTCCTCCCACTACTTTTCTGACCCTCCGATATTTACTTCGCCACCTCCATCCTTAGATGTTACTATTACTTCCACTCTACTCTTCCCTACCACTACTACCACTTCTCCTTTTATTACTACCATTCCACATCCTGCTACTACTCCTCTACCTCCTTCTACTATAAATCACGCCACCGCCTTTCACCCTGTACCAACCCTGTCACATACACAATTTACACAATTCTTTGTACACGCTTGTATCATGCCCATGTACATCACACTGCAGTATAACTCATCCCTTCACCAACACCTGCCTGTTACAACAAACTCTTTCACAAGCTGCTGCTCCCATCTCTTGATTGGTTCCCTTTCCCTAGCCACTCTGATTGTCTTTACCCGTCATTGGAAATGTATGTGCTCATTGAAGCTTTCAAAAGAGGCTTAACCCCTGCCCACTGGCTCCCTGGCTGTTTGCCACATAATGGCGGACCGCATAGTTCAATGGCATCATTTGTGTTTTCAGTAACTGTCTGACGGTTTTGGGAAGTATTTTCAAGTGTCCCTGGTGGTTTAGTGGGTCCTCAGCTGGAATTTGTTCTCTGGTTGCCCTCCTAGATCTGTGGCAGTTAGCCCAGATTTATCTTACTTTCTCCTCCCCCACCCCTGCCAGTTATTCTTGCTGGTATTCTGGAATAGGAAGAGAAACACTAGCAAGCAACTGATTAATGCAGCATGAGAAGAGATAAAGGTCTGCATGCTAACGTCCTGGCACAGGAAGGGGAGACTAAACTAGGGCCTTCTCTGTGCCCAACAGAGTTAAGTTGGCTTTGGATTTCCCCCTCCTTCCCCTGACATCGGCAGATACCTGACCTTATCACACACCTAATAAAATGCTGTGTCACATTTGGGATTATAAGCCTTTATATGCCTTGACTGCAGCAGTTCAAATGTAGGACGAGGGTACCAGTATTTATTGCCACCTGTTGGTTGATCTTCTTGAGCCCTCACCAGAAAACTTGTAAAACAATATTCCTAGAGTACACACGAGTACTGTTAGCACTGCGGAGGGCACTGTTCTTAACTGCTCATTGTTTCCCAATGGTTGGGTGGGACACATCCTGTGAAAACCTCTGTCAAGGCGTGGAGCACAGCAGAGTACATACGAGTGCTGTTAGCACTGCTATTGGCCTGTGGTCATTCGTGAGCGTGCCAGTGCCGATGACAAACTTCTTCTTTTTACATGTATAATCTTAGAAGCAAGTCTCTCAAAGACCGCATTAAACTCCTAAAAAAGCACTCCTGGATTTGGAAGAGCTCTTCCATTCCATTATCGCCTCGAGGTAAAAAGCCCAGCTGGCTGATAAAATCCCCACAAAAACTAAAAGCACAGAAAATAACAAATGTTTCCCTCTTGCTGTTTCAACTGACCATGTTCTGATTGGTAATCGAAGAGAGTGAGAGGAGGGGACTTCATTCTGCTCAGCGCAGGATACCCAAAGAGGGATAATTGATCATGTGCATAGCGCCAAAGATGATTTATACTTGAATACTCTGCCTATCTTTATCGGTTTCTGAAAGCAGCAGTTCCGATTTATTTTCTTTACATCTTCTCCTCTAAATCCTTACAAAAGTGATTTCACTTCTATGTTGATGCAAAATACTGATGGTGAAATAAACCGGCACTGAATTTCATGCTTTTGTCTGTTGTTAGCCTCTGCGAAAATATTAATAACACTGACGTTAAAGTGCACATTATACTTTTAAATGACTTGAAAAAGAGATTGGCCCCCATGGATCTGGAGAAAGGTCTCTGACCGATCTTTCAGGACAAAACTACGAACCACTCCATTGATGTGGCACGTTTCTGAACAAATGTGTTGATGAAGAGGGTAAAATACCAAATCCATTAGTGGCTGCACCAGTAACCGTAGACAGTAAAATGGTCTTGCAGTCCGTCATTGTCATTTGTGCCCCTGCAAATCCCACCTTGTGGGATTCCATCTCTATGCAGCTGAACATATCCCTGAAGGAGAGGAGAGAGAGGGATTTCTAAACTTTGAAGGATGGGAAAGATGCTATGTGTGAGTCTCTCCAATCAGGTCTGGACTCTGTTGATCGCATTGGCACAGCCATGGCGGTGAGCACAGTAATACGCGTATTTGCTTGGTTGCCAAAATCTGCACTCAACTATTTGGCAGTAAGGCTGACAAGAGCCTAAAGAAATTACAGACCTCAAAAGCGGCGGACAAATAGCCGCCATCAGACAACCACAACCTTCGCAACCCACTGCACAGGCTTGGAGGGGTAGGTCCTGTTACTACTCGTCATTTGGAAGAGCAAGAGTGAGGGGACAAGGCAGTCGGAGGTAAAAAAAATAATTCCCTCATGGTGTACGAGGAAGAGGTGCCAAGCCCGCCCAAGCAACAGCTTCTTTACCCTCAGCCGCCTCAAAACCACTCTGAGGCCTTAATCCACAGGACCCTATTGGGACACAGGCTCACTCAACATCTGGAAGAATGACGGGGCATTACTTACGATGCGTGGACAATGCAAACAGTAACCCAGGGTTACTGCCTCCCCTTTTTAAGAAGGCCTAGGGATCATCCACCAGGGAGCCACTCCTGCAAAACTCAGGACCTGTTTGTCTTGCAGGAAATTGCGAGCCTGCTAGAGAAAGGTGCTATAGAACCAGTACCTGTAACGGAAATGAACAAGGGGTGGTACTTCCATTACATTTGATCCCCAAGAGGGACAGAGGATTTAGACCCATTTTGGTCTTAAAGTACTTGAAGTTCTTCAGGAAGGACAAGTTCAAAATGGTCACCTTTTCTCAGACCCTTCAATCCCTTCAGCTTCAAGACTGCATGGTCTCATTGGACCTTCAGGAGGCTTGGTTTCATGTGCCTATCCATCACATGCACAGGAAGTACCTGAGGTTTGCCGTTGGCGGTTCTCACTATCCGTTTCGAGTTCTGCCATTCAGGCTGACTTCCACCCAGAGGGTTTGCACCACGTTGATGGCAGTGGTGGCAGCGAGTCTCCCGAGAGGGGGGATTCTACCCCTACCTGGTCAATTGGCTTCTCCCGACCAGGTCCTGCAACATCTCTGCCTTACCTGCCACCCTCTCCACAGATTAGGCATCTCACTCCATTTCAGGAAGTCCCACATGATACCATCCCAAAAGCTCCAGTTCATCGGTGCAGTCCTAGATGCTTCATCTGGGAAATCCTTGCCACCCGAGGTGTGTGCTTTACAAATTCAGCAGATGGTCATCTAATTCCATAATGCCCAGCATCTTCCGGCCTTCGATTTCCTAAGGTTGCTGGGCCTCATGGCATCCTGCATTTTTCTGGGGTCAGAGGCTCGTCTGAAAATGAGATCCCTCCAGCGGGCCCTTGGGTCCCAATGATCTCCGTTTACAGGCAAGATGTCGGATCTGCTTCATGGTTCCAAGCAGGGTCGCACAGGATCTCCTGTGGTGGGCCTGCAAGGACAATATTTTTTTTTTTTAAAAACTGTTTTTATTATCTTTTTGCAAAGCAATCGATACAAAAGGCAAATGCAGAACATGGCCCCAACATAGGGCAGTACCCCCCCACACCCCCAACTTCTTCCGTGTCATTTATTCAGTGAACAATTTCACATCCGTACACCACGATCATGAAAAGAATCGCAGGTTATACCGACCGCGCATCATACATAAAACATATTCGAGGGGATTGGGTCCTCCGACGTATTCCATATCTATGACATGTAATAAACACGGCTGTGCTGCTTCGGAAACTTTTCCGGCGTCTGCGTCCTGCGTCGATGACGTCGATGCGCCGACGTCGAGGACCTCCTCCGACGTCATCCGATGTGATAAGTAGGACGCACGACGCCCGTAGCCTCAGTTCCGTTTTTTCCGCGAACGTGTTGCTTCGTGTTTCTCGGTTCTAAGCCTCGACTCTTTGGAGTTCTGTTCTTTCTGGTTCTTCGAACCTGTTCGTTTGTGAATTTCCTTCGGCGATGTCTTCCACTTCGTCTTCAACCCCGCGTCCGGGCTTTAAGAAGTGCAGGGAGTGTGGGTCCAAGATGCCGGTGACTGACTCGCACGACGCCTGCCTCTGGTGCCTCGGGGAGGCCCACGATACGGATGACTGTATCGACTGCCAGTCGCTCACGTCCAAAGCCTTACGCGAACGTAAGAAGAAGTTGTCGGTAGGTCGGGTGTCCAAGCCCCGGAAGTCGAAGTCGGCGGGGCTTTCGACGGATGATTCGAGGGGTGACTCTCCGCGTCATCATCGGAAGTCTCGTCGGTCTTCTTCTAGGAGTGGGTCTCGCCGCTCCTCCGCCTCTTCGAGGCATTCTCGGAAGCGCCGTCACCGGTCGCCTTCCAGGTCCTCTTCCGAGGATTCTGCACGGCACGTCGGTTACCCCACCAGCCGTGTGACGCCGGAGGAATGGGCTTCCTTCGGGAAGAAAATGTTGGCGATTCTTGAGTCGCAGGGTACTCAGCCGTCCGCTCCCCCGAGTGGGGTCGGCCGTGAGAGGTCGAGAGACACCGCTCGCAAGAGTGGTCGGCACGAGTCACGGGAGCGGTCCCGTTCGGACAAGGAGGCTCGTTCTCGCCGTACCCGTTCTAGGTCCCGGTCCTCGACGCATTCGAGACCGTGTGCTCCTGTGAAGCCTTCGAGGAAGACATCGACGTCTGAGGCGTCGAGGGCGTCGACAGGCTTTCTCGAGGCTCCGGCTTCGAGGAAGTCGTCGAAGCCGTCGACGATCAGGTCGTCGAGGGACACGCTCGGGGCTCCGGCTTCGAGGGCTGTGTCGACGCCGCCCATACTGGAGGCGCTGCATCTGACGTCGACGCCGATTTCCTCGACGCCATCGACGCCTTTCGTGTCGGAGGTGCCCCGTGTCACGGGTGTACCCCCTAGGAAGGCTCTGGTTAAGAGCAAGCACTCTCGGGTGCCTTTTCGCCACCTGGAATATATTTCAGAGGCGGATGAGGATTCTGATGGCCTGGTTCCTAGTCAGGTGCCAGATGAAATTGTCTCGGGCCATAGTCAGTTTGACGATTTGAGGCAGTCACTGCATGATGCCAGTGGACTGGACACCTCTCCGGAGGTGGAATTTTGTAGGCCTGAGCCTGGCTCGCATGCCGATTCCTCGTACCGGCGCCTTATGGCTAGGGTGTCTGAGTATCTGGGATGGTCTGCTCCCCCAGGGGAGTTTGTGCAGGATGATCTGACGGACATCCTTGATGTTGGTCCCCCAACTGACCCGGTACTGCCGTTCCATATGGCTTTACAGAGAAGGGTGGCGGCGGCTTGGACTGCTCCGGAGAGTCTCCCGGCGGTGGGCAGATCCTTGTCGCGTAAATACCGTCCAGCCAGTAGCGACCCCTGCTACTTGACCAGGCACCCCACTCCGGAAAGTTTGGTGGTGCAGGCGGCCACGGCCCCGGCAAAGCAGGCGTCGTACCCTACCATCCCTCCTGATAGGGACGACAAACGTTTTGATGGCTGGGCGAAGAAAGTGTTTTCTTCTGGTGGTATGGCGCTTCAGGCGGCCAACTCCATTTGTGCCTTGTCACGTTTCACGCACACTCTGTGGAACTGTGTTGCGTTAGCGGCTGAACATATTCCCGAAGGGGATGAACGGGATGGTTTCCTTGCTATGGTCCAGGATGGTAAGGATGCCATGTGTGAGTCCGTTCAGTCGGGTCTGGACTTGGCTGAATGCGTCAGTAGGTCCATGGCGGCGAGCACCGTGATACGCAGGTTTGCGTGGTTGCGGAAGTCGGGGTTTGCTCCTGATGTGCAGTCCCGGCTCCTCAACATGCCCTTTGACGGTGAACACCTTTTTGGCAGCAAGGCTGACGAGAGCCTTGAGAGGTTGCAGACCTCAAAAGCTGCAGCGAAGTCGTTGGGCGCTGCAGTTCGCCAACCTCTGCCTTTTCGTCCTAGGGGACAGCAGTGGAGGGGTGGTTCCTTTCGCTATTACTCGTCCTTCAGTAAAGCGAGAGGAGCTGGCAGTCAAAGAGGCCAACGCAGGGGTACCAGAGGTGGACGACAGGGTACCCGTGGTGCCAAGGCCGCTCGGGCAGTTGCCTCTTTGCCCTCAGGTAACGCCGCAGCCGCTCCTACTCAGTCATGAGGCCAGGTCCCATGGTTCGCCGGTTGGGGGAAGGCTGGCGCAGCATCTTGTAGAGTGGCAAGCCATTACTTCAGATGTGTGGGTTCTGGAGATCATAACCCACGGCTACTGTCTTCCCTTTCGGCACAGGCCTCGCGACAATCCACCGGGGAACTTCTCTTTGAAGTGTCCGGATCCGCTCCTTGCGCAGGAAATTCAAGCCCTGCTGGAGAAGGGCGCTATAGAACTGGTGCCTGTAGCGGAGAGGAACAAGGGATGGTATTCCCCTTATTTTTTGATTTCCAAGAAAGACGGGGGATTGAGACCCATCATGGACTTGCGCGGTTTGAACAAACTCCTCAGGAAGGACAAGTTCAGGATGGTTACTCTCTCAAGTCCTCCAGGCCCTTCAGCTTCAGGACTGGTTGGTGTCACTCGACCTCAAGGATGCTTACTTCCATGTGCCGATCCATCCCAAGCACAAGAAGTACCTGAGGTTCGCGGTTGGCGACTCGCACTTTCAGTTTCGGGTCCTGCCGTTCGGATCGACCTCCGCCCCGAGGGTTTTCACCAAGCTCATGGTGGTGGTGGCAGCGCATCTCAGGCAAGGGGGGATTCACGTCTACCCCTACCTGGACGATTGGTTGATCAGGGGGTGCTCTCCCGAGCAAGTCCTGGATCATCTGTCCGTCACCTGCCACTCCCTTCACAGGCTGTGCTTCTCCCTCAATTTAAAGAAGTCCCATTTGACGCCAACACAGAGGCTCCAGTACATCGGAGCAGTGCTCGACACTTCCCTGGGGCAGTGTTTTCCTCCCCAGGTGAGGGCTCTTCACATTCAGCAGATGGTGCACAAGTTTCAGCAGGCCCAGACGCTCCCAGCGTTCGAGTTCTTGAGGTTGCTCGGCCTCATGGCATCCTGCATTCTTCTGGTGCCAGAGGCTCGCCTGCGAATGAGATCTTTGCAGTGGGCACTCAAGACGCAATGGTCGCAGTCCTCCGGCAGGATGTCGGACCCGGTTCAGGTGCCGCCCTCGGTCGCCCAGGACCTTCTGTGGTGGGCCGTCGAAGGCAACTTGATGAAGGGGGCTCCATTTTGGCTTCCCTGGCCGGAGGTGACAATCGTGACGGATGCATCCCTCACGGGATGGGGAGCTCATGCCAACGGGCTGAAAGTCAGCGGTCGTTGGTCTCCGTCGGAGTCCAGACTCCATATCAATCTGTTGGAGCTGAGGGCCGTCAGGCTAGCCCTGAAGGCTTTTCTGCCGACTGTGAGAGGAAGAGAATGTCCTGATCCTGACGGACAACACAGTGGCCATGCACTACCTCAACAAAAAGGGGGGGGGCAGGGTCACTTCCTCTGTGCAGGGAGGCGATGCAGCTCGGGTTCTGGGCCATCCAGCAGGAAGTTTCGATCTCGGCAGTTCATCTGGCCGGAGACGAAAACGTGACGGCGGATGCTCTGAGCAGGCAGAGCGCGATCTCTCACAAGTGGGAGTTGGCTCAGGAGATTCTCTTGGAGATCTTCGCCCTTTGGGGGAACCCTCAAGTGGATCTCTTCGCCTCCAGTGTCAACCGGAAGTGCGAAAGGTTTTGCGAAAGGAGCCTTGGGAGACGCGTTTGTGGTGGAGTGGTCATTCCCGCTGCTGTACGCGTTTCCTCCAGTCCCCGTCATCCCGCAAGTGCTGCGGAGGTTACGGAAGTTCGGTTCCCGGATGATCCTCATTGCTCTGGCGTGGGCTCGGAGGACGTGGTACCCGGACCTTCTCGACTTGTCCATCTGCCCTCCACGTCGCCTTCCCTACCGAGACGATCTGCTCTCACGGGAGGGGGGTCAGGTTCTCCATCCAGAGGTCGGATCCCTCAACCTTCACGCTTGGCTTCTGAACGGTTGAGGTATATGGATTGGGACCTCCCTGAAGACATGATGGAGGTGTTGCTTTCGGCCCGTAGGCCAGCAACAAAGTCTCTGTACCGTTGGCGTAAGTTCTGCGACTGGTGCAGAGTTCGGAATGTGGATCCTTTTGCATGTGACATCCCCATGGTTCTGTCCTTTTTACTTTCTCTGGCCCACAGGGGCTTGCAAGTGGGTACCATTAAAGGTTACCTGGCGGCGCTGTCCCTCTTTAAGCGCTCGTCTGAAGAGTGTTCTTACTTTAAAATCCCTTTAATTTCACAGTTTCTGAAAGGGCTCACTAATGTGTTCCCTCCGTCACCTTTCCTGGTGCCCGGTTGGGATTTAAACCTTGTTCTTAGGGTTCTTATGGGTGCTCCGTTTGAGCCTTTACATTCTTGCCCTTTGAGGCTGTTAACTCTGAAAACTAGTTGCGGTTACTTCCGCTCGCAGAGTGAGTGAGTTACAGGCACTTTCAGTTAAGCCACCCTTCACTGTTTTTCACAAGGACAGGGTTGTCCTTCGAGTTCGTCCTTCTTTTCTTCCGAAGGTAGTGACGGAATTTTATTTAGCCCAGAAGGTTGTTCTTCCAGCATTCTATCCTCCTCCGCATCCTGGTAAGGAAGAGGAGAGGCTCCATAGGCTTGATCCTAGGAGAGCTTTAAGCTTTTATGTTTCACGCATGTCCCGGGTCAGAGTGGACGATCAACTCTTTATTGGTTACGCTGGAAAGCGTTTGGGGCAAGCTGTGACGAAACAGACTTTGTCCCGCTGGATTATTTTGGCCATCTCGGAGTGTTACCGCTTGGCGGGTAAGGACCCACCGGCTGGCTTGCGGGCCCATTCTACCAGGGGTGTGGCTGCATCTACTGCCCTGCAGAGGGGTGTTCCTATTCGCAACATCTGTGATGCAGCCACCTGGGCTTCAGTACATACATTTGTACGGCATTATTCCCTCGATTCCATCAGAGGGCAGGATCTGGCCTTTGGCAAGGCGGTCCTTTGCTCGGCTATTTGATTGGCTATTCTAAAATTTTGCTTCTAAATTCTTTCCCTCCTCCTTGTTTTGGTACTGCTTTGGGAGTCTGTCATAGATATGGAATACGTCGGAGGACCCAATCCCCTCGAAGAACAAGTTACTTTCTTACCTGGTAACGTTCTTTCGATGGGATGGTCCGACGACGTATTCCATATCGCTCCCGCCCTGCCTTCCCCGCTGCAGAATTTCTTTTGCGATTGCAGCTTCCGTTCAGCAAGGCTTTGTGTCTGACTGGCAGTTGACTTATGTCACACGTTCTGGGGGGGAAAAAACTACAACTGAGGCTACGGGCGTCGTGCGTCCTACTTATCACATCGGATGACGTCGGACGTCGGAGGAGGTCCTAGACGTCGGCGCATCGACGCAGGACGCAGACGCCGGAAAAGTTTCCGAAGCAGCACAGCTGTGGTTATTACATGTCATATATATGGAATACGTCGTCGGACCATCCCATCGAAAGAACGTTACCAGGTAAGAAAGTAACTTGTTCTTCTCAACCAGGGACACATAGGGATGCTGTGCTTAGCCAGACCCAGCGAGCTGCACCCTAGGAAGCAATGCATGAGTAGTCCAGGTTGTCCTGCCCGAGGGGGTCACTCACAGCGTACGTCTCATTGGACATGCAGCTCTTGAAAGCCGCCCAGTAGTCCCTGGGCCTGCTGCTAAGAGGCAGTGTTTGGTTATACAGCATCTCCCTTCGTTCACAACTCGACATAATATTGGCCCATTGTTGTAAGGTAGGTGCCGTGGCCGACCCCACATGCGCACTATCAAAGATCTGGTGACTACAGAAGCCATACCCACCAGGCGCTTCTCAGCACGGGACTTAAAATCTACCATTGCCAACAACCATATCTCGGGAGTAAAGGGGATAGACTCCTCTCCATAACACCAGCTATAGCAGACCAATAAGATTGAATTTGAGTACAAGACCAGGCCACATTATAAAAGTCAACCAAGTGGTGTTGACATCTCTTACAATTTGGTGATCTAAGAGGAAACAGTTTATGTAGATGTAGAGGAGAGTAATACAACTGATGCAAAAATGTAAAGTGGATTAGGCAAAAATCTATTAACGGAAATAGACTTGGTCTGGGTATGGATGGAACACCACTGGACCTCTGACAGTGACTTCTCCAAATCACCCTCACGTTTGACCCTATATTGAGTTGAGGGTGGGGGCCTGAGTGACCGTGTCAAACCATATGAAGACGAAATCACTTTTCTAGAAGAAGTCGGGGCTATAATATATTCCAGCACAGGTGATATCTGAGGTGCGTTAGGGAAATTGGGCCACTTTGCTCTCAATACCTCCCGAAGACGGTAGTATAACAGCAAGGTAACTGGGGGCCGGTCTCCTCTACCCTTAAACTCCTCCCATCTTATGAATTTACCACCCGGGCCACATCCCCCCAATGTGAAGATCTGCAGATTGTGGAAATGCTGAATGAATATGTGCTCATGCGTAAGGGAAATTCTGCGGACCTTTTATATATGGCCATTGAGGGTGAATACCATTGTCCCAGCCCGGCCCACTTTGCCAACTGATCCCAGGCCCTGAGGGTGATCTCCAGGGCTTGTACCTCTGCCCTCAAGTGACAATCATGAATGGCCCACAGCAGGCCCCTGAGGTCAGCGGGCTGAGTAACAGATCTCTCAAGACGTGAATGGGGAAAATCACTCGTGGGGGACCACCACCAAATGGAGTATTAAAGTTGGGCTACAAGATAGTACAGAGAAAGATTAGGAACCTCCAGACCCCCGTGAGCATACGGGCAACACATACTACGCAGAGAGATACGGGGATGGTTCCCGGCCCATATCAACCTGGACGTCATTGATTTTATGCATTTCCAAAAGAATATGGGTGGCCATACTGGGACATTGTTGAAAATGTATAGTAATTTCGGCAGGATAACCATTTTGGATAAGGAGATACAAGCCGCTTGGGACATAGGTAGCCAAATCCATGTGTCTACTCATTGTTCCAGGTGTTGCAGGGCCGCAACGTAATTCTCCTCGAATAATTGAGAAGGGGAAGTCGAAACCTGTATACCTAGGTAGCGAATTCCCCTTGGGCAGCAAGCGAAATTCTCCCCAACATCTTGTGGGGAGACCCCCGCTGTGAGTGGGAGCGCCTCTGATTTGGACCAGTTAATTTGAAGGTCGGAGAGGGCACCAAACGCAGAGATCTCGTCCATCAGGGGGCATACATTTGTCTGAGGATTTTTTATATATTACAACATATCGTCTGCATAGAGTGAGACGATGGATGTGTGAGAATGAATAGTCACCCCGCGATGAGAATGGAATTCCCTCAAGGCGCAGGCCACCGGCTCGATGGCTAGAGCAAACGAGAGCGGAGAGAAAGGGCACCCCTGCCTGGTGCAGCGAGATGGGTGTATTGGAGTTGACTGGATCCCGTTAGTGTACACCAGGGCACGCGGGGCTGTATAGAGAAGTCTAATCCAATATAGAAATGTGGTGCCTACACCTGTACGTCGGAGGACCTCGAACAGGAAAGGCCATTCGACTGAGTCGAACGCCTTCTCTGCGTCAAAGGCTGCCACCGCAATAGGGATGTCAGTGTTCACATTGTGCATCAAAGTGAATAGCCCCCGCAAATTGTTTTGAGTGGATCGACCTGGAATAAACCCTGCCTGATCTGGAAAGATCAGGGCGGGCATGTGAGGGCGGAGCTGGTTAGCGAGTAGTGTTGCAAACATTTTATCTGTATTTATCAGCGTCAAGGGCCGATGGGAGGAGCATTTTTTGGGGTCCCTGTTAGACTTGAGCAGTACCGTCACCAGGGCCGTCCTGATGGATTCCGGAAGGACCCCAGAGGAGGTAGCCTCCTCCAACATACTGCGTAAGTGGGGGATGAGCAGGTCGGAATAGGCTTTGTATAGCTCGGCTGTGATTCCATCCGTTCCTGGCGCCTTATCGTTCGGCAGCAAATTTATCACCTTAAGGAGTTCCTCCTCCGTAGGGGGGGTCATTAAGGGGTACCCCAGACTCCGGGTCTAACCATCCCAGGGCGATCCTATCAAGGTATTGGGGGATGTCGTCATGCCCCGTGGTACTTTGGGTAGTGTACAGCCTCTCATAATATTGGCGAAATATTTCATTTATCTCCCCCATATCTGTAGTGAGCACCCCATCCGAGGATTCCACTTCCAATATAGGGTCTCAACGATGTTCCTGCCTAATAGCCCAAGCAAGGGTTCTACTCGGGGGGGGTCCCCCTCCCAATATCTTGCCGCAGCGATAGGGTCCCCTAAGTATCTCTCCTCCCCGTCCATCAGTGAGCGGATTTCCCATCTTTTCGCTGACAGGTCGGCCTGTAGCGCGGGGGAATCCATCCCAGCTTGTAGGAGTTCCAAGTCTTTCATTTCCTTTTCTTTGAGTGCAATGGCCCTATGGAAACTTTTCAGGCAATTGAAATTCCAATGAACGATGTATATAAATAGCAACGCCCTGAGAGTATGTGGAATGGGAAGACACATACCTGTGGATACCCCAGCCGGCTAAGGTAGGGATTTTGTGCTCCTTCCCGAGATGGGACTCCTGAATACATAGGACATTAACATGGTGATTTTTGACATAATTAGAAATAAGACAAGTCTTTCTCCCATTAGTGAGACCCCGTATGTTCCACATAAGCAAAGTGATGTCAGGATTTACGGGTGCATGAAGCCCCTGAGGGAGAGTCACGTTATGTTTGGAGTTATATTTATTGTATGATATGTAACTCCTGGTGGGCCACTTGATGCATCACCGAGGGGGCATATTAACAGTGCATGATGCGCATATGATACCATGAATCCGGAAGAAGAATCCCACCCGCCCTGCCCCCTAAAACTACATCAACCTGTTTAAAACAATCCTCACCCACGCCCGAAACACCAACCTACCGGCCATCGTAACCCTCCTCCCCTCCCGCATAACAACCAACAGTAACATTTTAACCCGAACAAGTGCCGCTGGCCATGGGGGGTGCCGGCGGCCGCTGTGCCTCCCGTGTCAGAACGCCAATTACCAAGCTTGACCATCCACATTTATGCTCCAGATATTTCAAGTAATCTTGAGAGCACCCAAGATAGAGCAAGTCTCCACCCCCGCCGCGAAGTGCACCCCGGCAGGAGAAATTACATGAATTCCTTCTGTACCATATCAAGGGGAGTCTCTGGGAGAAGCCCCAGAATCTGGGATTTCCACTGCAAAGCGTTCCTCCGCCTCCGAAGAGGTGAATAAAAATGTCTTTCCGTCATGTACTGCTCTGAGCTTGGCCGGATACAGTATTGCATATCGTATACCTTTCTTCCGTAGAATATTTTTGGCATCTTGAAATGGTTTCCTCTGGTCCTGAACTTGCTGGCTAAAATCCAGAAACGGGCGTATCGTCGCAGAGCCCCACCTCAGTCTTTTTCTCTCTTGCAGCACATTACAGAGTATCTTGGTCACGGTAATTAAAAATACGAGCAATAATGGCTCTCTCGGGTGCTCCTGGGATCCTGGGGAGGTCTGGTTGCTAGCGATCGGTGGGCCCGCTCCACCATGAAGTGGCTCATGACTGGCGGGGTGTCAAGGATCTCCATGAGTAGTTTCTCTACAAACAGCTCCATATTGTCTTTCGAGGTGCTTTCAGCCACCCTGGTGATCCGTATATTATTACGCCTGGATCTCCCTTCAAGATCTTCATTTTTTGCCTCAACCTTTTGCACAGTCTGTTGGAGAACAGCGATATCACGTTGCAATGTGGTGATTTTATCTTCACCAATTCCAATTCTTCTCTCCGCCTCCGACATCCTGCCGCAAGGTTTGTCTATTTGGACTGCTGATACGTCCACCTTGCAGGTTAATGCATCGATTTTCGCACCAAGACTATCCGTACTGCCTTTCAGCGCCAGTAGGGTCTGATTGAGTGCCGAAATGTCAAGTTGTGAGGGGCCCGGAGGCTCCTCCTGTGGCGAAGAGTCTCGATCCGATCTTGTGAATTGCTCCATCTTCTTCTTCTGCTTTCCCATCCCCAGTAACGTCGAATGGTTGTGAGGAGCAAGACTGCTACGGTAGTAGTTCGGACTCCCACCTCAAAGCTAGGTGCTCTTGCCAGTTGCTGAGTCAAAACTGATGCGTACCACTGTCGTTCCTCCGAGGACAAGAGGGAAGGGGCGTTCAGTTCACTGGTCGAGTAAAACGTGATGCAGTGGCACACGGGCCAGCTCGAAGGACCATATGGGCAACAGAGGGGAAGTCCCAGTCAGAAAACAGGGCACCCATTGGGGGAGGTGCACAGGTAAGGGGACCAAGAATGTTCCATTTATGCGCTGAGCTCAGCTCGCCGGGGGAGCGAGTGAGGCCCCCATAGGGACATCAGGAAGTGAAGTTAAGCTGGGGGCAGCAGAGGGCGAACACCTGGTGGGGGTTGGTCGAAGCGCGTACCCAAGTAGAGTAGTGAAGGGTCCACCATTGAAGCAAAACACACGTTACATCATCAGGCGTGTGGTGATGACACCAATCGGGCAAGTCCCCCACTCACAGTAGGGGCCCGCTCCCTCAGGATGGGCAAGAGCTCCAGGGCCCGTATGAATGCCCCACGAGCAACCCTGTGAGGTTAAAGGGGGACAAGGGGGCTGGGGGAGGAGAGGCAAGGTGATTCATAAGGATACTTCCTGCCCTCAGCCTCCCCTACAAATGCCCCGGCTCACTGTGACCTCCAGAAAAGCCGCCAAGACTGCCAAGCCAGTCCAGCTGGATAAGGGGTCCAGGGGGCAGATGCCGCTCACCAGATGAGAAGTGTGTTGGATGGCGCTTCTTCAGGATGTCACCACCAGCTGTTCTGGGCAACACCTTCCACCCGATCCCCGGCGACCCGTTCCCTAGTGGTAGGCGGGACAGCGAAGCTCCTGTGATCGGTGAATGCTCCAAATATGACACAGCAGGTCCGAAGGCAGACCCGCGGCTGCCCCGACAATGGACTCGAAGCTCTCCACCCACGGCTTTCAAGCTAGGGGTCCCAAGCAGGGGTGGGCGCACAGCAACCAGAAGGGATCCCAGTGAGTGCGCAATGCTCCTGGAGGACAAATAGATAGTCTCTATCTCCCCCCCCCCAGGGGACCAGCAGGAAGAGACCGCAATCTCCAGCGGCGGAAGGGTCCCACGCTGAAAAGACATCCGTCAAGCTGCTGCAGATAGGATGGCCGGTGGGGGGTGGGCGCCACACCGCCACGCGGTCTCACAGTTCGCCGCAGTTGTATTGAAAACAGTAAGCCCAATCGAGACCGGAGTGGCCCCGGTCGATGCAACAGGTGCTCCTCTAAGCCAGGATCGCAGAATCACCATAGACAGCTGCTCCAAACTATGGGAGATAAAACCATATATTCCGGCCTCTGACAGGACACACTCAGGCTGCTGCCATTTTGCGCGCCGCACAACAGCGCCCCCCCAAGGACAAAATTCTGAAGGGGGATCCTTTTTGGCAACCATGGCCGGAGATAACAGTAGTTATGGATGCCTCCCTCATTGGGTGGGGAGCCCAAGCCAACGATCTGTCAGTGGTCGTTGGTCTCATCAGAGTCCAAACTCCCTATCAACCTTTTGGAGCTGAGGGGGATCAGACTAGCTCTGAAAGCCTTTCTCCCCTCTGTACAGGGAAAGAATGTCCTGATAATGACGGACAACACAGTGGCCATGTACTACATCAACAAGAGAGGAGGCGTAGGGTCACTGTCACTGTGCAGAGATGTAATGCAGCTCTGGTTCTGGGGCAATTCAGGAAGGAATCTCCCTATCAGCAGTTCACCTAGCCGGAGAGGAGAACATGGTGTCAGACAATCTGAGCAGGCAGAGCAGCTCAGGAAATCCTTCAAGAGATCTTCACCCTTTGGGGAACCCATCAAGTAGATCTCTTTTGTGTCCAGTGTCAACTGGAAGTGCGAACTGTTCTGCTCCAGTGAATTTCCCCTGAGAGGAGCTCTAAGGGACGTGTTTGTAGTGGACTACGAGTGTCCACTCCTGTATGCGTTTGCTCCAGTCCCCGTCATTCCTCCCATGATCAGGAGGTTGAGAAAGATCGGGAAATTCATGATCTTAATTGCTCCGGATTGGGCCAGGAGGACGTGCAACCTGGACCTTCTGAACATGTCCATCTGCCCTCCAATTCATCTTCCCCAACAGAGGACCACCTCTCGCAAGCGGAGGGTCAGGTTCTCCATCCAGAGGTCAAGACCCTCGAACTTCATGCATGGTTTTGTGAGAGGTTAAGATAGAAGGATTGGAACCTCCCAGAAGACGATATGATTTTGCTTTCGGCCAGAAGACCAGCAACAAAGTCTCTTTACTGCTGTCATTGGAACAAGTTCTGCAGCTGGTGCAGATAGAAGAATGTGGATACTTTCCAATGCGACACACCTTTGGTGTTATCATTCCTACTGCATCTGGCTAATCTGGGGCTCCAGATTGGTACTATTGAGGGTTACTTGGTAGCGCTTTCCATTTTTAAGCGCACTTATGAACAAACATCTTATTTTAAGATGCCACTGGTTATTGAATTTTTAAAGGGGCTCACAAATGTGTTCCCTCCAGTCCCAATTGTGGTCCCTGTTTGGGATATAAATCTTGTATTAAAGTTCCTCATGTGTGCTCCTTTTGAGCCTCTCCACTCTTGCCCGTTGAGGCTTATTACACTCAAAACAATCCTGTTAACAGCTTTAAAATCTGCCCGAAGGGGGAGCGAATTACAAGCTTTATCATGTAAGCCACCATTCACCACCTTTTACAAGGACAAGGTTGTGTCGAGTTAGACCTACCTTTCTACCAAAAGCGGTTTCAGATTTTCACATTTCACAAAGAATTGTGTTGCCAACTTTTTACCCTCCTCTGCACCCTAGTAAGGAGGAAAAAAGACTGCGCAGACTAGACCCTACATTTCACGTCTCGCTAAACTAAGACAATATGACCAATTTATTGTTGGTTATACCGGGCATTAGTTTGGTCTTGAAGTTACTATCCTGGTGGATAGTTCTATGCGTTACAGAATGTTATAGGCTGGTGGGTAAAGAACCCCTGGTAGGTTTGCAAGCTCACTCCATAGGGGGCGTGGCTACTTAATCTGCCTTACAAAGAGGAGTGCCGATTCAGGACATCTGTGCAGCAACCACTTGGTCGTCTGTTCATACCTTCACAAAGTTCTATTGCCTAAACTCTGCTTCAGGCCATGAAGCAGGATTTGGAACGGCTGTCCCCCACACCATTCATGACAAACATTTAAATGTATTACTGATTTGGGAAAAAATTCGTACTCCCTCCTTCAATTTCATACTGCTTTGGGTGGCCATCTAAAGATGAGGAATACGTGATGTTACACAATCCATTAAAAAAAACAGGTTACTTGCCCCTGGTACATTCTTTCGGCTGTATGTTCGTCCCACGTATTCCTCATTGCCCCTCACTGCCTACCTTGCAGTAGATTTTCTGTGTATTACACCTTACGTTGCTTGAGCGTTTGGTCTCGTTTGACCTCACTAATGCCAACTATCCATTGGGATGAAGGCGAAAAAACAGAACTGAAGTAATGGGCGCAGTGCATGCTATTGATACTATCAATGACATCAACCTCGAAGGGAGACGGAGGCCCTCGAGGGACATCAAGTCGACTACGCATGGCACACTCGACCGAAATAAAAAGAATTCCGAAGCGGCTGACGCTGGAAGGAGAGAGATCTAAAGATGAGGAATATGTGGGAGGAACATCCAGTTGAATTAACATTACCGGGGGTAAGTAACTTGTTCTACTAACTGAGTCATCGACTCAGGGAGACATGCTTGTGGCTGCACCTTCTGGGATAAAGAAATCAAAAACAAAGAAAAAGGCTTGCATGGGTCATTTCGGCCTCCAATATCCTGGACACCAACTTGGTGTGTGGCCCTGTAACGGATGACATTCGTTTTCCTTCCTTGACACGGGGGAAACGCAATATGGTGTCAAAAGTGGAATTTAACTCAACATAGGTCGATTTATTCTTCTTTACAGGCTGAAATAGGCATGATGTGTGCCTTCAGGAGCCTGCTGTCTCTTTGCCATGCAACCCCCCCGCCCCCGGTTCAAGGTCCTTTCTACAGAATTTTGAAAGGTACAGGGTTTAAACACTATTTGAAAAATCGGAACGTTCCCTTACCATCTGCTGTAAATGTGTCGAAGAAGGAAGCTGTCACAAATGTGGCATGGTTTTGGTTATAGACTTTTATTAGTGTATAGAAAATGGTCCTCACTATCCTAATCGTTTAGGAGGGGATTCCCTGCCTCAAAACTAATACTAAAGAGTCTGTCGGAATGTCTGTCAAATTAATCTCCACCATCCTTTGTCACAACCTACTTCTATCCCTCACACAACAACTAAAGGATAATCTAACAGAACGTTCCTTCTTCAGGTGAATGGCTCCCTTCTCCTGCTCGGATAGTGTCAAAAAGAATATTTTCTTGCAACAAAAATGTCAGGGGGAATGACTCCCTTTCCCTGGCTCGCGGGTTTTTCCCAGTCTTTATACAATTTCACTTCCATGAGAATGGCTCCCTTCTCCTCGTGTAGATCTATGCAGTTTCCAATAAAACCAGGGGGAATGACTCACTTCCCCTGCTGTCTCCAGCACAGCTCTTGGCTCAGGACCAAGATAATTCCTCCCTTCTCCTGGTACTGCTTGGCCCAGTTCTTTCTCACTGCTTTCAGCTTGATGAACACTTTGCCACTCTGGTTTATTGTTGCCAAAATCCCAAATCTTATTGGGGTCCCAGACCATTCTCTGGTGGTCAGTGATTCTCCCTTTCCCACTTTGACTAGGAAGCTTTCCTCTAATGCTCTTGATATCTGCTTTCAGGTCCTATACTCTTCTCTGGTGGCCAATAGTTTTCTCTTTCCCACTGCAATGACAAAGGTTTCCTCTACTGCTCTACTGGTATCTGCTTTCGGGTCCCAGACCCTTTTCTGATTATAACCAGTAGCAGGCTTCCCACTACTAAGGCGAGAGAGAGCTTTGTGAACCAGCCTCTCTTCTACCATCTCTTGTTCTTTCCGGGTCACCCGTACCTCCCGTTACCTTGTGAAGGATCGTGGCACGTCACTGGGACTTCTTGGGACTGCGGATCTACTCTCAAGCTCTGCCGTTGCTCCGTCGGCTGCGTGGTAATTCTTTCGTCTGTTGTGTGGCTCTGCTCTCTTCTGTGGTGGTCTGCCCGGATTCACTCCTGCAGAACCTGTGGAGCACTCCCACGGGCATCCTCTTCCTTCTGGTCATTTGGCAGTGCCTGGATCTCTTGCGCTGGTCCGCCTCCATACCTGCTGCCAGACTCGGTGGTGTTTGACACTGCTGCGCTTGACCTGGCTGGGCTTGATTCATTTGATAGTACTTTATTCCTTTTTTATACATTGTATCCAGTTCCTCCCATCGGATTGTAAAAGTCCTTTCTCCAGCATGGGGTCTGGCATGGATTCACATGCTCATGAATTTTCCCCGTCGTCAGGCTGGGAATCCTTGGTAAAGAAAAAATCAGTTTTGTTTCTGAACTGTTTATCTTAGTAGTAACCAATCACTGGTCTCTGGGTCATACTGCCCGCAGCCAATGACTGCCCTCTCCCTAAGCCCCGCCCATGGCAGCCATCCTCAGATTTTTACCGCACGTTCAAGTGTTGGGAGTCCTCGTGCTGTAGCTCTCGAGCTTTGCTGCGTTTTCAGGAGATTTTTCGAATTTTTCGGTTAAATGGAGCCTCAAGCTCCACCGTTTCTACATCCGATCAACGGGGATCCGTTTCGGAGTTTCTACGCCCCTCAAGGGTGAAGATTTCGTCGAGTTACGCTTTTGGAGGATTCCAGAAGTTCCGAGGCCTACTCCGGACATGGCCCAGGAGAAAGGAAGCTCGACGCCCGGGAAGCTGTTCAGGACCTGCCCTGGATGCCAGCTTCAGAACGTTTTCAAGGAGGACGAGCATTCGTTATGCCTCTACTGTTTCCATGAGGACAAGACGCACAAGGAGAAGGACTGCGCGTTTTGTGGCAACATGTCGGAGCGGACCATGAAGGATCGCCACCTCCGTCTCGCCAACTGGCTGGAAGGTAAGAGCCCGCCAGGCGAGAAGAAGAAAAAGAAGTCTGAGCGGTCTTCTAAGTCCTGTGAGGGTGCCCCGGCGACGAGGGCCCAACAAAAGGCTAAGCACCGGGAGTCCGCGGGCACCGGGAGCGCCGAACGGTCGGGCTCCTTGGCTGCCAGGCAGGGCGCATCCTCCCCGGCGCCATCCACCACGAACCAACGCTCTGGCTCGGGTAAGAGGAAGTCCGAGAACCCGGCGAAGCTTCTGGAGAGGCCCCGGTCGATGTCGAAGATTCCGGCAGAGGGGGAGCGAGGCTCGGACCCTCCCCCCAAGTTTAAGGCCCTAGGCGTCCAGAAGGTGGTGATGGCCTTAATTCACCCTGCTAAGACCTCGATTGAGGATGTCGCCACGGCCCTGGCTCAGCCTGTGGAGGCTACACCAGTGGAGGCGCCCTCAGGACCCAGAGTCTCCCTGCCACCGCGGAGGGAGTCGTCTTTCAGGCCCATTGAGAAGACCCCCACGAAGTCCTCGTTGGAAAAGGTGGGGGAGGGGCTGGTGGCCATCGTGGATATGGATACGATGGAGGAGCTCATCGAAGTCATGGAAGAGGCCCAGCCCATCGGGAGGGATCCCGACGAGGGCGCAGACAAGGCTCCTCAAGAGCCCTCGCTCCCATCATTTCCGGTGCCGCAGGACGCCTCGGCGGCCTTTGTCAGCGATTCAGTCCTTATGCTCGGAGATAAGGACAAGGTTGCCCCTTCCCCCGACGGAGGTACCTGAGCCAGACCCGATGGGGGAACCGTAGCCAGGACCTTCAGAGAGTCCACCGCATAAGAGGAGGAGGACACATCCTACGCCACCTCTCCTGCCTCTGCGGCCTTCTCTGCCTTCCCCTCGGTCTACTACCCACGGGGATGACACAGGCATGGACACGGCTATGACAGGTACAGATGACGATGGAGGCGACGACGGGACGTGTCCCCCGTCACCCCTTGCTCGGGCGTCCCCGCCCGACGAGATTGGATCCTTCCATGCCATGATTTCCAGGGCATCCGAGCTCTGCCCCAAAGAAAAGAAGAAGGAAGGGTTCCTTTACCAACGGCGCAAGGCTAAAAGGAAGACGGTCCTCGCCGTACCGCTTCTGGATGACATCTGGGATGAGGGGCTCGCCCTCCTCAAGAACCCTGCCGCGGCGCCCGCAAAGAGGGACCGGTACGAGAAGAAGTACCGGGTCCCCGACGCTGCCCCCTTGTGCCTTAGGGCGCAACCTACCCCGGATTCGGTCGTTTCGGCGGTGGCCAAGAAGAAAGTGGGGGGGGACATCGGCCTCGACTTCAACCTCCCTGCCGGACGGCGAGGGTAGGAAGCTGGATGCGATGGGACGACGGGTCATCTCATCTGCAGCGACGACCATCAAGGTGGCCAACGCCCTGACCATCGTAGCCCGCTACGACAGGGAGTTGTGGTTCAAGATAGCCCCTCTGTTGGACTTCCTTCTGGACGCCAAGAGGGCTGAGGCCCTGGAAATCTTACAGGAAGGTGAGATTGCTTCGGACCACGCCATTACGGTGGCTACGGACATCGCCGACACCGGTTTCCGTCAGTTGGTCAACGGCGTTTGCCTGAGACGATGAGGATGGCTCAAGGCAACGGATTTCCGCCAGGACGTACAGATCAAGGTTTTGGACATGCCCTTCGATGGGAACAACCTCTTTGGGCAAGGCGGTGATGAGTCCCTTCAGGCGATCAAGACGGACACAGAGACGGCCCGTGCACTGGGTGTGCTCCAACAGCAACGGCCGTCCTTTCGGAGCTCCGGAGGCAGACGGGGTGCCTCCAAGGGAGCCGGCAGTAGCTTCTCTACGTACCGTCAAGCGGCAAGATCTTCGTCGCAGGAGGCCTACAGGGGACGCGGCAAGTCAGGTGGATCCCGCCGTCGTCGACAAGTTGGTCAAGGAGGCAAGGCGGCCTCCAAGCAAGATTGAACCGACCGTCGAGTCGGGACCCCGCCGAAGCACCCCGGTGGGAGGCCGGCTGACGAGGTTCGTCGGTGTGTGGGAGTCCATCTCCACCGACCGTTGGGTGCTGGATGCCCTGGCCCTGGGGCACGCCCTCGAGTTCCAGTAGAAGTACCCCCACATTCCTCCCGTGGCCAGGAAGGAAAATCACGTCCCTCAACTGCTGTTGGAAGTAAGGGCGATGCTCAGAAAAGGCGTCATCGAGCTCGTTGCATAGAGGCTTCGGGCCTCCGGAGTTTACTCAAGGTACGGGAACAGGTTTCCTTGTAAAGAAGAAGACAGGAGGATGGTGTCCCATCCTGGACCTGCGACGACTGAACAAGTACATCAAGGCACAGAGGTTCCGGATGGTCACCCTCCAGCACGTGCTGGGACAGCTGGAGGAGGGCGATTTCCTGTCGTCGTTGGACTTGGAGGATGCGTACTTCCACATCCCTAGTCTAAAGAGACAACGAAAGTTCCTCGGGTTCGTGGTCCAAGGGCGGCACTACCAGTTCAAGACCCCCTGTTCGGATTAAAATCGGCGCCCAGGGTGTTAACCAAGTGCCTAGCACCGGTGGCGGCGCGGCTGCGCCTATAGGGGATCCACGTCTACCCCTACCTGAACGACTGGCTCATACGGGCAAGGACAAGGGAGCTCGCCGTATAACATACTGCGAAGACCGTCCAGCTGCTCACAGACCTGGGGTTTTCCATCAACTTTCCAAAATCCCACCTGGTCCCGTCGCAAGTCGCCCTGTTTCTGGGAGCACAGCTCGACACAGTGGTGCGGCTGCCCTCACCGTCAGAGGAAAGGATCAGGACCACCCTGGGAAAGGTGCAACGTCTGCTGGCCACGGACGTGGCCAGAGTGAGGTCTATCAAGTCCCTCCTCGGAATGATGTCGTCCTGCATTTATCTGGTGCGCCACTGCAGACTTCGGATGCGGCCCTTGCAAGAATTCCTCGACGCCCACTGGATCCAGTCGACGGGCAGCTTCGAGAACAGGATCCTGCTCAACGAAGCGTTCCGTCAGGCGATACGATGGTGGGGTACCCGCTCTCATCTAACGGCGGGAACAGGTTTCCTAGCCCCGGCCCACCAGGTTACAGTGACGACGGATGCTGCCCTGGAAGGTTGGGGAGCGCACACCGGGGATCTCTACGCGAGAGGCCTTTGGCTCCCGGAGGAGAAGACACTCCACATCAACATCTTGGAGCTCCGTGCAGTGTTCTGGGCCCTCAGGTCTTTCCTTCCGTCCCTCAAGGGCAAGGTGGTGAGGATCTTCACTGACAACACCACCACGATGTTTTACATTCGGAAGCAGGGCGGAACCAGATCCCCTGCCCTATCCAAGGAAGCCCAGGATCTGTGGCATTGGGCCGTCGCCCAAGGGATGTTTCTGGTACCCTTTCATCTGGCAGGGATAAAAAAATACCATCGCCGACTCACGCAGCAGAGAGCTGCGCTCGTGCCACGAGTGGGAACTGCGCCAGAATCAAGTGGATCGACTCTTCCGACGATGGGGCGAACCCCAGATCGATCTCTTCGTGACGGCGGCGAACTCCAAGTGCCGGAGGTTCGCCAGCAGGTTTCCCCAGCCGAAGAGCATGGGCGATGCTTTCTCGTTCCCCTGGGACGGCCTATTCTTTTATGCGTTCCCGCCGTTGCCGTTGCTACTCCGGCTTGTCAACCAGCTCAAGAGGTCCCGGATCTGGTTCCCGGACCTTCTGGACTTGTCAGCGTCCACACCAATCAAGCTGCCGACGGACGCGGATCTTCTCTCCAGAGAAGGAGGCGCCATTCTTCATCACGAACCAGGGTCGCTGAACTTGCAGGCCTCCTCCTGCAGCACTAGAGTTTGGAGGATACGACATCCCGGCCGACTGCAGAGAGGTTCTTGCAAAGGCCAGGGCATCCTCAACTCTCAAGTGCTACGGACAGAAATGGAAGAGGTTCTCTGTCTGGTGCCGTGCACAGAAGATTAATCTTCTGCGGATTACGGCCCCTCAAGTATTGCCGTACCTACTGTCCTTGGCCAAGGCTGGCCTATCTCACGCTTCCATCAAGGTGCATCTGGCTGCCGTCTCACGTTACACCAGAACTACAGGACAGGCGTCCTTGTGGTCTCATCGACTGGTGAAGGAATTTATGATCTTTCCCGCCGGTGAAGGCCCCTGCCCCGGCGTGGGAGCTCAAGGTGGTGCTGACTAGGCTCATGGGGGCCCCATTCAAGCCTATGCATTCAGTGCCATTGAAGTTTCTGTCGTGGAAGACAGCATTCCTCGTGGCCATCACCTCTGCACGACGAGTGGGAGAGATCCAGGCACTATCTTGCAAGCCTCCATACTTGACTTTTCACGACATGAGGGTGGTGCTGAGGACGCACCCCTCCTTCATGCCCAAGGTGCCGTTGGACTTCCACCTCAACGAGCCCTTGGTGTTGCCAGTTTTCTTCCCGTCGCCGGCTGAGAGGTCTCTGCACTCGCTAGATGTAGCTAGAGCGCTGAAGTTCTACGTGGACCGCACAAAGAGTTTTCGGAAGACATCACTGCTGTTTGTTTGTGAACTTTGGACCTGTGAATCAAGGGAAGGCTCTCTCGAAGACTTCAATTTCCAGATGGCTCTCCGGCTGCATCATGAACTGTCACCGGTTGGCAAACCGACCGTTGACAGGCCGTCCGAGAGCCCATTCGACCAGAGCGATCGCTGCTACTACAGCGTTCCTGTCTGGTGTGCCCCTGCTGGACATCTGCAGGGCTGCTACGTGGAGGTCGACGCACACCTTCACGAGATTCTGCTGCATCGACCGGGATTCCAGGGAGGAGTCCAGAGTCGGCCAGGCAGTGCTGCGCAACCTGTTCGCCTAAGGTGAGCCTGGTGTGGAGGTAAGAGTTGCTTAATGTTGAGTTGTTGTATTGCTTGATATAGAGCCTTTTGCCACCTCCCGTGGTTGTGCATGTGTATACTGCTATGTATTCTTATATTCATGAGCATGTGAATCCATGCCAGACCCCATGCTGGAGAAGGAACAAGTTACTTACCTGTAACTGTTGTTCTCCAGCATGGGTCTGGCATGGATTCACATGCGAACCCTCCTGCCTACCCCTCTGCGGCTCTTCACTTGGTCATACTGCCACTTTACGTGCTACCAAATCTGAGGATGGCTGCCAGGGGCGGGGCTTAGGGAGAGGGCAGTCATTGGCTGGGGGCAGTATGACCCAGAGACCAGTGATTGGTTACTACTAAGAAAGACAGATCAGAAACGAAACTGATACTGATTTTTTCTATACCGAGGATTCCCGGCCTGATGACGCGAATATTCATGAGCATGTGAATCCATGCCAGACCCATGCTGGAGAACAACAGTTACAGGTAAGTAACTTGTTCCATTTACCAAACAGTTGTGCACCACACACTTAGTTCAGTTAACAAGATATGACAATTCATAGGTCCAAAAAATGTCAATAAGATCAGTTCCTTGATACAAAGATTTAAAACGTTAGAAAAGTAGAAAAACCTATGGGTTATTTTAATTAAAGTGTACAATTTTTTCAAAACATTTTTGATAAACGTAACCAAGCTTAAACCATAGCTGGTTTGTCTCACAGGCTTTGTTTAACACATTCTCAATTGTAAGACTTTTGTTTCACACATCAATTTACAAAGTCCCTTTTATTTGGGATAGTAACAGAATGAAATAATAAAGTTCTTTGGTTAAAGTCACCAATCCAAAATAGCATCAAGATTTTTCAGTGTATTGCCAACGCGTTTCGGACTTTAAAACAGTCCATCTTCATGGCCAATGATACTATTTGTTCCAAAAATATACATGTTCCTGATCTCAATTCCTAAAGCAAAAACATAGAGAATATTCCACTATTAGTGTTATTTAACTGACTCAATATTGGCAATCTCAACTCTAAGAAATTACAACTTTGAAAGTTACAACTCTAACAATTACAAACATTTCACTTTAACGCACCTCCTTTTTAGTGCCGCTAGCACCTTTATTTCTGGTCTTTGGACACACCCTGTTGGTAGAATTGACTGCGCATAACTCGCTGTGTGTGTGGTCAGTTTCACCTCCAGAAGGCTCTCACAAAAAGAACTTCCAGAGAAAAAACAGAGGGAAATGTAGAGTCAGTGCATGCTTCTTAGAGGATTCTAGGTATATTTTTATACATCCTCTATAGGGTTGGTTCCTATGGTGAACCATTTTTAGTTAGTGGGGTGAGCAGAGTCATCCCTCTCACCCTCCTTAGTTGTCAAGTTATACCTTGTTTGCTGTACCTCAGGGTAGTTCTAACCTTAGCAATATTCCAAGTAACTCCTAGATTAGCTCTATGGCAGTGTAGGGGCTTGTCCTACTGTTTGAGTATAGATCTATCTCTCACCTCTGTGCGCGATGCGCGTGTGTGTTAGGAGTCCTCAGGTATCCGGATGTCGAGTGGCTCTCTCCGGTCTGTAAGCTTATGAGTGTATACGGTTTTAAGTACTGTTTGAATACCTATGCGCATGCGTTGAGCGGGTCGGACCGCTTTCCAATTGCGCATACGCATTGTGCGTACTTTAGAAAAGATCCCATTGCGCATGCGTGGGTGGGTAGCGCAAGTCCCATGGGCCGGTCACATCCCCTTCGGCGCAGGGTGTGTCATGTGACAATCCGGTTCTCGCACACTACTCCCCCGCGCTTGCGTGTGTGTTTTCTCGACGTTCCCACAGGGGGAACCAGAGTGTATTGGATTATACAGCTTTGAGTGCCGGCGATGTCTAAGCAAACACAATGGTATGTTAGTTAGTGAACTATTTGGGGCTCCAGCTGTTCATAATAATGCAAGTCTATGTTCATGTACCACTCTTCTAGCTCTGTGCCTAACCTTCATGTAACTATAAATGAGGGCCGGTGTACCGAATTTCAATGCCTGTCCTACATTTTATCCACTTGGAATTAATGGCCAGGTTGTCTCATTAATTCTGGTTTTTATTAGTATAGAGGGCTCTAGGTCCTGGCAAGGATTCGTGTCGTTGGGCCACAGCACGGGTGAGTGGGGAGTAACGCAGACCATAAGTCTGCTTGGGTCCCCGTCTATCCCATGCTGTAGCAATCATGTGGCACAACACTGCGTCTCTCCACTGTGGCCTCTGAAGAGGTTACACCGTTCACTGTATAAATTCTGTTCTTGCATGGCTATGAGGCTTGCTAGCCCTTGTGTGGTATCGTGCCCTAATCTGGTAAGTGTCTCTCCTGTCTCGCTTTTTGCTATGCGCTACCTACTAAAGCCGGGTATTGCTGTTTGTACATTTCACATAGGTCTCTGCCGACATGTCGGCTCACATTCTAAAGTGACTACTAGTGTGCATTAGTCTCTCAGTCTATCCCACACATAGGGTTTTGGCAACATACATCAAGGGATTGTTTGTGCATTTTTAGGTCACCCTATGACTGCAGGTCAAGAGCCATCTACACCGTGAAGTCAGACATCGAGAGATAAGCTAGGATTAGTTTCAAATCAAAGTCAACTTTGCATTTTGATACATTAGACATAACACATCAGATCGAACTCTACATTCATGCCTCTAGGGCTAAGACAGTCAAGGCTATCAATCCACGTTATTTCTCTCTGGTGAAGAGTTCTTACAACATCTCCGCCTCTAGGGCCGGGTTTCACATGTTCAAGTATCGCACATTTCATTTGTGCTACAGTGTGTCTGGCTTCTGAGAAGTGTATTGCAACAGGTGATTTCTGACTTTTTGTTCTAATGTTGGATTTATGCTCTGACCATCGGATTTTAGCTTTTCTGGTGGTCATGCCTACATAAAATAGGCCACAAGGACACTTGAGTCCATAGATGACGTTTGATGCGTCAAACGTGCAGGAATGTTTAAGGGGGATGGTTTTCCCTGTATGCGGGTGACTGATAGGATTTCCTTTTAGTATGTTGCCACAGTGCTGGCAATTGTGGCATGGGACAGTGCCCTTGAATGTGGTTTTTCCGGTTCTTGTGGTGGTTATGTCTGCTGTGATCAAGCTGTTAAGTAGAGATTTGTTATTCCTGTAGGTGAATGTAGGGATATCCGGGAAGACTTGTTGTAGTTTTGGATCCATTTGTAACAAATGCCAGTGTTTCTGAAAGATCCTTTTTATTCTCTTGCTCTGGGTAGAGTATGTTACGTATACCAATTTTTGTTGATCTTGAGTAGTTCTGGGTGTCAGGAGAGTTTCTCTTTGGGTCAAGTTCACTTTCTCTTTGATTTCAGAGATTACGTTTCTGCCATATCCCCTTTCAATGAATTTCGTTTGTAAGGCTGATGGCTGCTTAGAGAATTCTGCTGTTTCCGAGATATTGCATCTGTATCGTAAGAATTGACTCAACGGTACACTATCCAGTGTTCTTTGTGGATGAAAGCTTGTGGCTAGAAGCAAGCTGTTCCTATCTGTCTCCTTTGTAAAAATACGTGTTTGCAATGTACCTTCTTCAACATCCGGAAGTGTATTTTGGACTCACTAGTAGTTGACGTAAACTTAATTCTAGGGTTCATCAGGTCCATCATGACAAAAAATTGTTCCAGCTCCTCCTTTGGGCCTGTCCAGATTCCAAGAATGTCATCGATGTACCGTGTGTAAAGTGATAGATGCCGAGACCACCTTGGAGAGGTTAAGACATTCTCATGTTCCAGATAGAACATGAATATATTGGCATAGCATGGTGCCATAGCGGCTCCCGTGCTGGTTCCTGATATTTGCAAAAAGTAGCGCTCTCCAAATTTAAAGAAAATATTCATTAGGACCAATTTTAATAAGGTCAAAACAAACACCCGGTCTGCTTTGCAGTCTGCTGTTCTTGGCAACATCCATTCCACCGCCTCTAGACCTGTTTCATGGGTAATATTAGTGTAGAGGGATGTAACGTCCATGGTGAAGAGGATGTCACGACCCTCTACGAATTCGGCATCTTGCAATTTCTGTAGAAAACTAGTGTCCTTCAAATACGTCTGTGTTCTGAATCAATGGATGTAGGATCCGGTCCAGATACTGTGCTAGAGGTTTTAAGATGCTGTTTGTGGCTGCAATGATTGGACGACCTGGTGGTTTCAATAGTCTTATGGATTTTGGGCAGTATGTATAAGACGGGCATGATTGGGTGTTTATTGTTTAGAAACTTATGTGTTTTCTCCGAGATTTTACCCATTTCTTCTGCTTCGTCGAGAGTTTCCTCGATAAGTGTCATGATCTGGTTGGTGGGGTCAAAGTTAATTTCTCTAAGTTTCTGTATCCATCAATTGCCTCTCAATTGCCTCGAAGTAGTCACTTTTGTCCATTAGGACGAGTGCGCCTCCCTTATCTGCGGGTTTGAAAATTGTCTGATGGTCCAATAGGTTCTTAAGGGTTTGTTTTTCCCATTTTGAGAAATTACCATAGCCACTGCTCTTGAATTAAAGTTTTTTGAGGTCTTGAAGTATCATTTTTTCGAAGGTAGATAGTACATGGTTCTGAACTTGAGGGTTCAAATGACTTTTCGGGTTAAACTCAAGAAACTCGGATGTTTCATTAGGGTCTTGGTCCTCTTCGAGGTCATCGAAGAATACTTTGTTTCATTTTCCTCAGAAGCCTGAAAAAGTCTATTTTTTCTTTCAGCAATGTACTCTTGCTCTGGTGGACAAAGGACAGACCTTTCTGAAGCACCCGAAGTTCCAGGCGGGTCAGAGTGTGTGATGAGATGTTAATTACTAGGTCTTCTGGAGAAGCCTCAGTCGATCCCAACGGAAACAGCCGAGGGGGAGCGAGGCGGTGACCCTCCCCCCAAGGTGATGGCCTTAAGCCCGCCTAAAGTCGTGAAGGCCTTGATTCACCCAGCTAAGGCCTCTATCGAGGGTGTCGTGGCGGCCCTGGCGAAGCCTGTGGAGGCTACCCCAGTAGAGGCGACCTCGGGGGCCCAGAGTTTCCCTGCTACCGCGCAGGGAATCCTCTTTTCAGCCCATCGATAAGACCCCCGTGAGAACCCCGGTGGAAAAAAAGGGGGGGGCGGTGGCCATCACGGACATGGATTCAGCCTCTGAAGAAGAGCTGGCTGGAGTCGTGAAGGTCCTCAACAAGAAGTTTGAGGAGGTCTGGTCCCACAGGAGGGATCCCGACGAGGCGGACGAAGAGAGCGACGGTGGTGCCGACGAGGTTCCCGTGGAGGTGGAGGATTCCACTCCCCAACCGTCGCGCCCGTTGCAGCCGGCACCCGAGCCACGGGACAACTCTGGAGCCATTTTGATGGCAATCTGGGCATAATGTACGGAGATAAGGACGATGTTGCCCTTACCCCCAGCGGACGATACAGCGGAACCTGGCCCGTCGGGGAGCCCTCCAAGCAAGCGGAGGAGAGTTCACCCCCCCCCACCTGCCCTTTCAGCCTTCGCGGCCCTCGCAGCCTTCTTCTCCTTCCCCTGATCCTAGGGAGGACACGGGAACAGAGACGGCCACGACAGGGACGGATGACGACGGTGGTGACGACGGAATGGGCCTTCCATCACCACCTTCTCGGGCCTCCCCGTCCGACGAAATTGGCTACTTTCACGCCATGATTGCCAGGGCATCCGAGCTCTTCGAGCTCTGCCCCGAAGAACAGAAGAAGGAAGGTTTCCTCTATCAACGGCGTGAGGCCAAAAGGCAGACTGTCCTCTTGGTCCCGTTACTTGACATCTGGGACGAGGGGCTGTTGCTCCTGAAGAACCCGTCCACGACCCCTGCCAAGAGAGACTGGTACGAGAAGAAGTACCGGGTCCCGGATTCCACCCCTCTGTGCCTTACGACCCTGGATTCGGTCGTCTCCGCGGCAGCCAAGAAGAAGGCGGCAGGGGCTACGGCTTCGACTTCACCCCCCCCCCCCCCCCCCCAGACGCCGAAGGGAAGAAACTGGACACCATGGGGCGACGGGTCATCTCGTAGGCGACAACGATTAAAGCGGCCAACGCCCTGGCGATTGTGGCCCGCTACGACAGAGAGCTGTGGTGTAAGATAGCTCCTCTGCTGGACTTCCTCCCGGACGACAAGAGGGCGGAGGCCCTGGAGATCCTGCAGGAAGGCGAGGTGGCATTGGACCACGCCATAACGGTGGCCACGGACATTGCTGACACGGGTTTCCACCAGTTGGGCAACAGCGTTTGTCTCGGACGGCGTGGTTGACTCAAGGCGACCGATTTCCGCCAGGACGTGCAAACCAGAGTTTTGGACATGCCCTTTTGACGGGAACAACCTGTTTTGCAAGACAGTGGACGAGTCACTGCAGGCCATCAAGGCCGACACAGAGATGGCCCGGGCCTTGGGGGTTTTACAGCAACGACGGCCGCCCTTTCGGAACTCTCGAGGCAAGCATGGTGCCTCCAAAGGATTCGGCTGCGGCTCCTCGACGTACCACCAGGCGGCCCGCTCCTCGTCGCATAAGGCCTACAGAGGATGCGGCAAGTCAGGAGGATCTTGTCGTCTTTGCCAAGGCGGCAAGGCCAAGTGGGAGGCCGGCGGGCGAAGTTCGTCAGTGCGTGGGAGTCAATCTCCACCGACCGATGGGTGCTGGATGCCCTGGCCCGCGGGCACCCTCTCGAGTTTCTAAAGAAGTGCCCCCTCATTCCACCCGTGGCCAGGAAGGAAAACCACGTCCCTCAACTGCTGTTGGAAATAAGGGCGATGCTGAAGAAAGGAGCCATCGAGCTCGTCCCAAAGAGGCTCTGGGGCTCCGGAGTGTACTTGCGATACTTCCTCGTAAGAAAGAAGACCGGCGGTTGGCGGCCCATCTTGGACCTTCTTCGTTTAAACAAGTACATCAAGACCCAGAAGTTTCGGATGGTCACCCTCCAGCACGTTCTGGGGCAGCTGGAGGCAGGCAACTTCCTATCGTCGCTGGACTTGGAGGATGCCTACTTTCACATTCCCATTCTAAAAGGACATCGAAAGTTTCTCAGATTCGTAGTCCAAGGACGGCACTACCAGTTCAAGGCCCTTCCTTTTGGATTGAAGTCGGTGCCCAGGGTATTCACCAAGTGCCTGGCACCAGTGGCGGCGCGGCTGCGCCTGCAGGGGATCCACGTCTACCCCTACCTGGACGATTGGCTCATCCAAGCAAAGACAAGAGAACTCGCCATCGGGCACACAGCAAAGACCGTCCAACTGCTCACGGATCTGGGATTCTCCATCAACTTCACCAAATCCCACCTAGTTCCGTCGCAGGTTGCACTGTTTCTGGGAGCCAAGCTCGACATAGTAGCGCGACTAGCCCCCCCGTCGGAGGAAAGGACGAAGGCCATCTTGGGCAAGGTGCAGCTGCTGATGACCATGGACGTGGCCAGGGTGAGGTCCATCAAGTCCCTTCTCGGCAAGATGTCCTTATGCATCTACCTTGTGCGCCTGTGCAGGCTGCGGATGTGTCCACTGCAAGAGTTCCTAGACACCCGTTGGATGCAATCGGCTGGCAGCTTCGAAGACAGGATCTCGCTCAACGAGACCTTTCCGCCAAGCGATCCGGTGGTGGGGCACCCGTGCGTATCTGGCGGCTGGTACGGACTTCCAGACCCCGGCACATCAGGAGACTGTGACGACGGATGCCTCCCTAGAGGGATGGGTAGCGCACACCGGAGATCTCCACGCAAGAGGCCTTTGGCTCCCGGAGGAGAGATCACTACACATCAACGTCCTGGAGCTCCGAGCCGTGTTCTGGGCCCTCAGGTCTTTACTTCCGTCCCTCAAGGGCAAGGTAGTGAGGATCTTCACCGACAACACCACCGCGATGTTCTACATCCGGAAGCAGGGAGGCACCAGATCCCCAGCCCTATCCAAGGAGGCCCAGGATCTGTGGCACTGGGCCGTTGCCCAAAGGATGTTTCTGGTACCCTTCCAGCTGGCAGGAATAAAGAACACAATCGCCGACTTACTCAGCAGAGAGCTGCGCTCGTGCCACGAGTGGGAACTGCGGCAGGATCAAGTGGATCGGCTGTTCCAATGATCGGGCAATCCCCAGATCGACCTATTCGCGACGGCAACCAACACCAAGTGCCGGCGGTTCGCCAGCAGGTTTCCCCAATTGGGGAGCATGGGCAATGCCTTCTCATTCCCCTGGGACGGCATGTTCCTGTATTCGTTCCCACAGTTGCCGTTGCTGCTGCGACTCATCAACCAACTCAAGTGGTCCCGGTGCAGGATGATCCTCGTTGCACCGGCGTGGCCGAGACAGATCTGGTTCCCGGACCTTCTGGACTTGTCAGCGTCCTCCCCCCCCCCCAGTCAAACTGCCAACGGACGCGGATCTCCTTGCCAGAGAAGGAGGCGCCACCCTCCATCACGACCCAGGGTCGCTGAACTTGCAGGCCTGGTACCTGCTGCACTAGAGTTTGGAGGGTACAATATCCCGGCGGACTGCAAGGAGGTGCTTGCAAAGGCCAGGGCGTCCTCAACTCTCAAGTGCTATGGACACAAATGGAAGAGGTTCTCTGTCTGGTGCCGTGCACAGATTAACCCTCAGCGGATTACGGCCCCTCAAGTGCTGCCGTACTTATTGTCGCTGGCCAAGGCGGGGCTGGCCCATGCCTCCATCAAGATCCACCTGGCGGCTATCTCCCGCTATACCAGAACTCTGGGGCGCTCATCCCTGTGGTCCCATCGCCTGGTGAAGGAGTTCCTGAAGGGACTGTTCCGATCGTTCCTGCCGGTGCAGGCTTCGGCCCCGGCGTGGGAGCTCAACTTGGTGCTAACCCGGCTCATGGGGCCGCCATTCAAGCCTCTGCATTCGGCGCCGTTGAAGTTCCTGTTGTGGAAGACAGCGTTTCTTGTGGCCATCACCTCCGCACGACGAGTGGGAGAGATCCAGGCCCTCTCTTGCAAGCCTCCATACCTGACTTTCCATGAGACGAGGGTGGTGCGGAGGACGCACCCCTCCTTCATGCCCAAGGTGCCGTCGGACTTCCATCTCAACGAGCCCTTGGTGTTACCTGTTTTCTTCCCGTCGCCTTTGTTGCCGGCCGAGTGGACTTTGCACTCGATGGATGTAGCTAGAGCGCTGAAGTTCTACGTGGACCGCACAAAGAGTTTTCGGAAGACATCACAGTTGTTTGTGAACTTTGGACCTGTGAACCAAGGGAAGGCCATCTCGAAGGCTTCCATTTCTAGATGGCACGCCGGCTGCATCATGCATTGTCACCGGTTGGCAAACCGATCTTTGCCCGGCCGTTCGAGAGCCCATTCGACCTGAGCCATCGCTGCTACCACGGCGTTCCTATCTGGTATGCCCCTGCTTGACACCTGCAGGGCTGCTACGTGGAGGTCTACGCATACCATCACAAGATTCTACTGCGTCGGCCGGGATTCCAGGGAGGAGTCCAGAGTCGGCCAGGCATTGCTGCGCAGCCTCTTCGCCCGAAGGTGGGCCTAGTGAGGAGGTAAGAGAAGCTTAATGTTGAGTTGTTGAAATGCTTAATGTTGAGCCTTGCCACCTCCCGTGGTTGTGCATGTGTGTACTGCTATGTATTATTGTATTCATGAGCATGTGAATCCAACGCAGACCCCATGCTGGAGAAGGAACAAGTTACTTACCTGTAACTGTTGTTCTCCAGCATGGGTCTGGCATGGATTCACATCCGAACCCTCCCTCCTTCCCCTCTGCGGCTCTTCTCTTGGTACTACTGCCACTTTACGTGCTACCAAATCTGAAGATGGCTGCCAGGTGAGGGGCTTGGCGAGAGGGCAGTCATTGGCTAGGGGCAGTATGACCTAGAGACCAGTGATTGGTTACTACTAAGACAGTTCAGAAATGAAACTGAAACTGATTTTTTCTTTACCGAGGATTCCCAGCCCGACGACGGGGAATATTCATGAGCATGTGAATCCATGCCAGACACATGCTGGAGAACAACAGTTACAGGTAAGTAACTTGTTCCTTGTCTCTGTTAACAATTTAATGCTTATGCCTCCTTCAGGCCACCTCATACCAGTACCAGCACAGTCAATGACCCTTGCGTCTCCTGTGCTCCCCCACGTCCTAGTACTTTTGGCTTTATCTCCTATGTTACAAAAATACACAGGTTTGCTTTCATTGTAGTGGTCCTGAACATTTGGGAGGGCTAGGGGATATTAGCGAGTGACAACATTCAATTAGCTGTACCCTAGGTTATCCTCCTTTTCTCCAGAGGGGGAGTCCCTCTCCATGAGGTCCTCCCACATTAAACCACCCCTAGGGGGACTATTGGGCTGCGGCCGCACTTTCCTTGCTTCATGGGAAAGGGCTCTCCCTTGGGGAGAAATAACGAATCGTCAGACTGCCCATAAGCGCGATCTTGGTCACTCTCTGGCTATAAATCAAGAAAACACTTTACTCTAAAAAAGACCGCCAAGGTTTCTACTGGAACAAATGTTCAGAGGCGATACCGCTCTAACTTTAAACTGATGGAATACCTACGTTTTTATCTCTTATCGAGATATTGCCCTTGTTGATTTTATGGATCTTTACAGGACAGACAGTTACCCTAGACATTCCATCTAAAATTGTATATGAAGTTATTAAGGAGTATACTAATTAAAATCTACTGGCACATTTATTGACAAACTCACAGAATACATTTTGGAATGGTTGGGCTCAACTACTAACAGGAACATAATCATTGCAGGTGATTTTAATTCTACCTGTTATGTCGGAAACTCCTAGGATGAACTAGATTATGTTTGTGACTCAATAGAGGCTTCCCATAAAATTTGTCATGGGCAAATGTGGGTTTCCTGTATGACCTCATTAGGGATGTTTATGTTGAATGGTAATGGCTCTGGTGACACCCCCATGCATTCGACTTGGCACAGAAGTGCTTTAGAATCCACTTTGGATTATGTTTTTGTTAGTACAGGGAAAAATTATATACTTGTGTTAAGTTAAAAGTATGTGTAACAGTAGCAAGGGATCATAATTTATTATCAAAAGGTTTTGACATGTACATTACTATGAGTTCGGTTGGTGTCCCTAAAAATGTATCTGTTGATTCCAGTAAAAATAGAATCAAATGGAGTGATAAGCAAATTATAAAATGTATTGGGGAAAAATACTGAAGTTTGACATTTGAATGGAATTTCGATACATTCAATTTAGTTTTTAATTCCCTTTTGTTAATGCTAACATTAAGGAGTCTTTCTCTAATTAGAAGTACCAGAATTACGATTTCAAACAGAATAAGCAGCACCCTCACTCATTCGATATGCAAGGTTTTGAGCGGAAAAAAAAGAATGCGAGGTGAATGATTAACAAGATCAACAAAAATGAATCTAATCCTTTGTTGTGGAATATTGAAATCAAAAAGGTGCGTTCTATATAATAATTGGGTCAACTGAAGTAAAAAGAACTTGTGGATATCTGCGCCTGTTAGTCTTTGCAAAAAATGTTTTTATTTTTATTTAGTTTTGCACATTATGCCCTTCTTTTTAACGCGTTTCGGCAATGTGCCTTTTTAAAAAAATGGGCATATACTTCATACAGATAATGTTATTACCACATGTCATATTACAGTCAGTGGATCGGTATAAGTACAAATTATATACATATGCCAGAAATATGTTGCAACAAAAGAAATATTTTTCAAAAACAAGCAGTTTTACCGTATTTCGTAAATCCATTCAAAGAGTCGGTAATTGGAGTATTTTGTACCCAAAAGTTGTAAGAATGACAGATATTGCGGGTCAGGGAAGGGGAGGACTATCTCGGTTAGAAAAAGAGAGAGAGAATAAATATTCATTAGCTTCAATAGCCGTAATTCACATCTTTTTAACAATCCTTGCGTAGGTGTAAAAATATGTTGTATTGTTTATCTTTTACCATAGTTATTTCATTCACATTATTCCTGGTTTGATCATCTTTCATGGGTCTAATCCCTGTGTTAGCGGGGGAAAGGCAAACATTATGGTGCTATTCTTCACATTTCATTTCGCATAGCGCTTGTGTATTCATTAGGATTATCAAATTGTCTACTTTAAGTGCCCGTAACATGCATCTTATTCAGTGCTGATTGAGTTAATTTAAACTATGTAGCAGGTTTTGCTATGTGGAAAAATCTCTTCTTGAGTATTAGTTTAGAGCATGTTTGAATCCTTATGTCCCGTAATGGAAACAAGAATTACAATTACAGCATATTGTAATCTAAGACATATTCTGTGTCTACATCGCGTATTCTATATACGCGTTTGCATTGTGTACTTAACGCAATAATATTATTCCAAGTGTTAAATATATGCAAGTTCTTAACTTCTTACCGCTGCCGCTCATGTTCTTGCGCGTCGGCTGCTCCCTCGTGGAAAGGCAACGCCATTTTTTACTTTGTATATAACTTGTCGTTATGGTGATCGACTAGTGTTCACATTGATTGTCATAGTAACAAAACGGTAAATTGCCCGTCGGTTCTTTCTACAGCTTACATCAGGACCGCCATCTTTAAATGTCCTAGGTTCAGTTGAAACGCGAACCAACGTTTTTCTTATTATTTTGGTGGCAAATAATTATTACTATCTTGCAAACAATCCTATGGTTGAGAGCATATTTACATTTAAGATATTCACAAATCAGTTTCTTTTAATTTCTGTAATGTAATCTTCAAACAATATCTTGGACACGCCAACTTTTCATCCTGTCTAATTTGTGTCATACGTGTCTCTTGTATATTAGATTAATGTTTTCTTTATTACATATAATCTATGAGCTATGTCCTCAAAACATCTCGGCATGCTTTCCCGCTATGCCTTATGGCATAGGGGGAAAGCATATATAAAAATATATGCAATTCAGTGCCACAAAGAAACCCTTACGATTCACATGGTTTCTAAACGATGTAAAATTGGAAACTATGAGTAATTGAATCTATTTAGGGTTTCCCATTACTTCCAAAACAAATAAGATGCAGATTTGCCAATTTTTACATCACAAAGCCATCGCTTGCGGGCCAGATGTGTAAAATATATTCAATTTTAGCTTTACGTTTTATGGAGGAAAGGTGTCTCCAAATTAATCTTGGGCATTGAGATCTTGCATCTGTGGGTTATGAACAAACTGGACTGTCTTGAGGCCATGATATGATGTAAAGCGCTGAAGCTTCCAAACTGTGTCCTGGCGGCTGTTATTCGATTTGGACTGGGTATTAAATCATTGAAAGCTAAAGTGAAATGGAAATACTTGCTGTTTTACCGGAAAATCTTAGATTCGTCCAAGGATTCTTTATTTTATGACTTGAAGATTTTTTTTAGATCTCCCGCTGAGAATTCTATTTTAAGCTATTCTCAGTTCTTATTAAATATGGTTCACGAAGCTGATACCACGAGTGTTGCACTGTTAAAGAATCCCTGCAGTGTCAAAAAAGCCATCTATCACACGGACTGGCTTGAAGTGCGTGAAACAACCCATAGCTATGAACATTATGCTCAAATAAGGAACGATATAAAAATCTTGGCGTTTTAGCACCATATTTTAGGAGATTTCCAAATAATCAGATGCGTGGACATTTTATGAGGTTCATGTTTAACCTTTTACCCACGATAAAAATTGGAACTATTCAAAATTTGCTTCCAAAATAAATTTTGTATTGTTTGTTTTGTGGAAATGATAATGAAGTAGAGAATTTGAGAGATTTGGCAATGAAATGCCCAGCTTTAAATCTGTTGCACTCTTTGCTGAAACTCTGTGGCAACACCTATTAGGTTGTAATCGTACTTCATCTGTTTTGAGGTATCTTGTCCAACTAAACATTTTTTTTATGCTGCTTGAATTACATTTGATGTGTTCGGTCTAATCCTTTGTGGTTTTTTAAGTTATACTATTCATTGTTAAGGCATTTTGCTTTTTATGTTATTAATTGTAAAAGGTTGATATTTTATCAACCAGAGAAAAAAATTGAAAAAATAGAAATACTCCAAACAGTTGCCAATGTATGTAATCTTCAATTCCTGTAGGGTTATAACGTGATAGTACCCGTTTGTTGGTAATCTGCATTAAGGGTGTACACCGCCCAATTTAGGTTACAACTTTGGTAGTAGTGCTAGCTTTGTATTTACCTTGAATAAGGTGGTGTTTGTTTTGTTTGTTCTTTGCTTTAGTTATGCCACTGGAAGAACGACTGGGGTTGTCCTGGACTCTGGGGATGGTGTTACCCATGCTGTTCCCATCTATGAAGGATTTGCCATGCCTCATTCCATTATGAGGATTGATATTGCCGGTCGTGATGTTTCACGCTTTTTGCGTCTTTACCTGCGAAAGGAGGGATATGATTTCCACACAACATCCGAGTTTGAGATTGTCAAAATGATTAAAGAGGTAAGATTAAAAAAAAAGTAATCAACTTTTTTCATTTTAGATATCAAGAAGGCATGGGCTCTTTCAATCAGAGGCAGATGGGTACGGTGCAAGAAAGAATATGGTGAACATTATGCATTTAATCAATACAAAACAAGTGCCTCCTCTGCTCCCATGACAAGTATGACCCGTGGAACATTCTATGACACACCTGGCACCCACCTAACCAGTGACCACAATAACTCCCCGCACCCTTTAAGCACTTCAGAGAGAAGTGATTTAACAATGTGTACCGAACATTAGTATAGAAATATTTCATGAGGACCAAGTCCTTAGAAAACTGGGCAGCGTCTCATTCAGTCTGATAACCTCTCCATTGCTCAGGATTCCAACCCTTCCCTCCAGCAGATGTACATCATAGGACCCTCTGGGCTCTTCCAACACTGGGCTAGGATCGATCTGCTGGATTGAGAAAATGTGTGAGGAGTGACATGTGGTCTGACATTGGGCATGATCTGTTCCTTCTCAATCAGAGGACCAGGATCAGTCGTTCTAGGGGTATCTATATGCCCCAGATTGACCAATCCTGGAGGGATTGTCAGTCAGGAAGCTTGTACCCTACTGCATGATAACCATATATATCCCAAGGTCCCAACCTCCCCAAGCCTCCAGCATAATGGTGAATAAGACTGTATCCTTTTGTTTGTCTGTGGGGAAGGTGCCATTTGAAATGAATTTCGCAAGCCGTCTCCTTTCCTTGAGGATTTCTGTGCTCTCGCTCAAATATAGGCCCAATATTCAAATCCAATATCAATGCCTAATTCCTCCTTCCACTTTGACATATATAACAATGTTTCCTCAGGATTTCCACAGATCCTGACGTCATTTGGCCCAAATGTATCTTCAGTACTGGTCACACAAAGCCTTTTGAAATGCGGTTTATCATTTCCAAGTGGGTGTCTCCTTGCCATTCAACAACCTTTGAAGCACCCACAACTTCAGGCGCTGTCCCTGACCACAGGTGTGTTGTGAAATGGAACAAAATGTGACCTAGGTCTTCTATCAATCATATAGATTTTCAGATGCTCAGCGCTCACTTTAGCAGCTGTGGCTGTGGGGGTTGAAGCCTGCCTGGTGCACCCATGATACGATTTGAGGTCCAATCTGCATCACTGCTGCTAACTTTAATATTTTAAGTAAATTGTTAATTTTGCAGCTGTGGTTTAATTTATTTGGTTTTGATGTATCCTTGGCATTTTAATATACTAATATTTTGAGGTGTGGGAAATAAGCACTAGAAATAAACAATGGAAAATGTGTGATGTGTTTATTGTTCGGTGTTTATTCTCTTTACAGTTTTGATCTCCTTTTTTCCACAACATGTTGATTACATGGGGCATATTGGTATGTGCTACAAACATACAACACAATCTGGAACCATCTACTTTACAGTACACTTCTGGATGAACTTCAAGCCCACCACCCTGTTCAAAGGTGGTGGTCAGCTCAAGCTGCCCTCGCTTCGCTTAACTCCATTATCGCAGCCTGCTCTAACAGCAGTTGGGCCCCATTTGAAAAGGTGCACTGCCTCCAGATGTTCTTACAGCAGAGCGGCATATTCACACCGGACTTGAAGCTGCTTCACTCATCAGGTTTAGTATTGTCCTATTAATGAGACCCTAGTTAGTGGACGATTGTGGGCCATGCATCGTAGACTTTGCCTCTCCCCTCTGATGCCAGCTGCTATTAGACCAGCACATTCACCTTTGTGTCCCAAGATGGGCCATGAATGCAATTTTTACACTGCTCCCAAAGATAGCAAAGTTGCTGCATTTTCCAATCCGCCCCCTAATTATTCTACTGAATGGGGTGTTGAATACAGCCGGACGCAACTCGGAGAAGACCGGCCCCAACCCAAAGGCTGCCATATTCTCCCACATAAACCTCAGTTAAGCTGATCAAATGTCTTTTTATTAGCGTTCAAAGTAAGGATCGAAAAACCTTCACCTGATCGCCTGCCCATTACGATAAGATTGATTAGTCCTGTGAACTTTATATATTATAGTCTGGTCATGCCATCATCAGGAACGGTAGAAATCGCATTAACTGAGAAGCCAACAACCTGGCATATATATGTATCTTAAGTTTAATGTTCAGCAGGGCAATCGTGAAGTGTGGTGTTTGTGTTTCTGGGAAAGCCCCATTGACTGTCGCAGAGTCGCAGCTGTATTTTTTTCTTTTGCATTGGAAGGGGGCGGATTCAACTTTACAAATAGTTCATACAGCAGAGGAGGGTGGTGAGTGTGGCGTGAGTGTTTCTTTGAAAGCAACATTGACTGTAGCAGAGTAGAGCCGGAGCAGTCTTTTTTTCCATTTGAGCAAAGGGGCAGAGGTCTACACACTCTGTAGGATATTCCTTATTTGTCCTCTTTGCGCGCATGGGTGAGGCCGACCTGGTCAATAGTTCTACTGTTTCTACCTTGCTGATAATTCTGGACCTTCGAGGGGAAGAAGGCCGAGGGTTTCTTGCTGAAAATTCTCGGCCTTGGAGTAGAAGACCGATGGTTGCTTGCTGCTGATATGAAGAGCTAAGTAAGTGTTTAGTCCCTGTATACAGATTCTATTAACTAATTGTTTAGTAACGCGTATACTGCTTAATGTTGCAGTGCCAGACTATCATATTATCAGTGTCTATAAGTCCAGGTGGCCTATATGACATTGACAGCTACTTAATGGCAACGGCTTTAAGAAGTAAACACTAGGCAGTACGGAGTTAAGCAGCTTGCAGGAGCTTTTAACAAAAAGAACTATGATGTACAAAGTTGATGGATGTCTTACCCCCTCTGCCCAACGACAATCAGCTATTAAGAAAAATCTATCACATATAAAACAATCTGAAGTTACATTTGCAGCCAAATTGACCCAAAACATGCAAGTGGCAGGGCAGACATGTACCATGTCAACTAAAGAGCCATCAAATCAATTGGATCTAGTGTTAGGCAATTCCAGCAGAGGAGATTCTCCAGAATGGACTGTCTTACTCAAGGATGGTCCGCAATGGGCAGAGGATCAAGCCCTGCCCTCGCAATTGCCCTGTGCCACTTCAACTACCATAGCCATGATCCAAGAGTGGATGATGCACATAGGGGAGACCTTAGAGCTGTGACTGCTCGAGAAGCATCCAATGTTCCGAAGACCACAAATAACTAATCCTTCTTATGCCTGTGCAGGGACAGGGGGGATCTGAATGAGAAGGACATAGCTCGACTGGAGAGTTCACCAAATAAATATGAAGCACTGAAGCAACATCGACCACAGAAGGCGGATGACAACGTAAGTTTAACAGCAAGGCTGTCTACTCATAACAGATCCAAGTCTACTGACTTTTTTTACTTTGTGGAACATCTCAAGTAGACAAGACTCAAACTTTCTACTTAACTTTGATGGTCGGGATCCATCTTCAATCTCAGTTCTTCATTTGGTGTTGGAATCGTTACTTGGGCTCTGTGACAACATCAAAGAGACAGTTCAGCAAAATCACCTCCAAATATTACAGACCGACAATGAGGTCCAGAAGTACTGATTATAGTCAGTACGAACAAGAAAAAGAAAAGGGCTAAACTTACACACTCAGAAAGTGCTGAGCTAAATAATGAAAGTCTGGTTTTAAGGATCAGCCCAGACACTTGCCGTAACTTGGAAACAGGGAGTGTGACCCCCAACAGTCCATCTCCATTAATTGACTGTCAATTGGAAAGTAGCCCTTTGTTGCCAACACGCAATGAGTCCATTGACACTATCAACGAGGAACAGAGCATAGTGGCTGTCATGGATAGTAAATCCCGGAACACAAGAGCTAAGAACAAGAACTAAGAATCTGCCAGTTAATAACAATAGAAGAAAATCCTCATTAAAGTTCTGGAGGTAGCTGTCAATGGCGGAGGAACTCTCATATGAATCCATTGATTCCTGTGAAGGCGAACAAAACAAACCAACAAAAAAGAACTTATTTTTTGTGCCCTCCCACACCGGAGGCAGTGGCATAGTTTGTAGTTCCCCACGATTAATAGATACAGAAAATTACGTCTATAATGACAACAGCCAGGGGAGCCTTTAGCGCCAAAAATGGAATTAAACTGTTATCTGACCCACTGTGACTAATATCCACTGGCTCTACATTAAATCAAGAGCAGCTGACCAAAGATCTAAGGTCATTTAACATGTTCACTTCTAAATCCTTTGGATGTGCCAATATTAGTCCTATTAATGGGAAGGTAACCATGGACAGGAATAAAGTTCTTGACCAATTTCAAGTGATAATGTCTTTGCGATTGCTGTGCTTTGATGACATAGATTACGTAGCGTTCTCTGATTTAGACAGCAATCGATTGGTATGTCACTTTTGCTGAATCTGGTTGCAAAATTGGTCTTTGAAGAGCAAGCTACCTTAAGATCTTTGGGATTTGACCTCTTTGAAATTAACAACGTGGTAGAGGCAAGGCCCTTCTTAGTGACACCTACTGCAAAGACAGCTCCATTAAATAATGTCCTACAACAATGTGCAAGTGTCCAACCAGTGATTAAAACCAGCAATTTAACTCAAGGAGCCACAACAGGCCCAAACCATGACTGGCCATGGTTGGAGGCTACACTTAAGATGTTCGCAAATTCGAGACAAGCTCAACAGCAGCTTTAACACCTCCTCCAACTTATCTTTAATTTTCTGGAATGTTTGCGTCTATAATGACCTGGACAAGGCTGCAAAGTCGACACAACTTTTTTGGGACAAACACATTGTACTTCAATGGATTGCTTTTCTCCCGCAGATTGATTCATCTCATTCCAGCTCTGCTTCTTCAGAACATTTTCGACAAGCGGCGTAGTGGACCTCGACCCGGCCGTCAACCCGTCTTGTTCGGCATCCGGTTCCTTTTTTCCACACGCTAACACGCTGCTTGGGAAGACGAGACTCTTTTGTTAGAAAGCGTTTTTCAAATTCCTCAACGCCAGATGTCGGTCGCTCGGTCTAAGGCTTCAAGCGGTGTCCCAACTGTGGCATCAAGCTCTCCATCATTGACACACACGAGTTGTCTCTGGTGTCCCGGCACGGGTCTCAGGACATACGGGTGGCCTTGCGCCAAAATGCAGCCCAAATCCATTCGAGGCCGAGCAGCAAAACTCGCTCTTGGTCGGCCGCACTCGACAAGGGGTACACCCCCGAAAAAGAACATAGGCGGTTGAAGAAACGGTGCTACTCAAGGAACCATTCTTCCTCGTCCAGAAAGAAGAAAAGGCGTCACTGTCGGGACTCCGATTCGTCGATGGAAAAAGGTAAGCTGTCGGCGGGACCTACCACCCGCCAAGAGTGGGATGATTTTGATTCCTCTATGCTTGGCATGTTCAAAAATGTAGAATACAGGAGGGGTGTCCCCTACATTGGGTAGGAACTGGGGAGGGTAACTTAAACACAAAAGGAAGTGTTCCTACCAGTGGTTGAATTCAAAATCTATTTTATATTTTCTTTAAATGAATTCAATTCATCCCGTATTGGAATCTTGTTCAAAGAACTTATTAGGTACAAAATGTTGTTAATCTTTATTTAATCAAGCATTTTTAATTAATTTGAGCATGAGCCTCAATTCCCATTGTGCATAATTTGTGCAGTTTTAAAACCTAGTTCAAAAAAGGGGGACTTGCACACCAATAGTATTCCAAACACGATTGATCAAAAAGGTAGTACGAGTGACATATATACAATGTTTCAAAACACATCACAGATAGTGACACACAATATTAATTTTGCGAATAGTCCAGGGTCGATGCAGAGTAGCTGCGTTTCGGCATGCATACATTTAGCCATTACGGACAGAACTCCTTGGTAAACAGATATTACAATTCTTTATTTTTCTAAGTAAACTAGACAGCATCTAGTGTATAGTAGTAACACCTGTTAGGCAGAGTTTGTATGCAGTACCCTTTGGGACAATTACACACAACTAGGACTACAGGTGTAAGCAAACCAACCTTTGGTAGAAGTCCGTATTACACAGTTTTGGTAGCAGAGCTGAGCAGTCAGGCTTATCTCAAGAGGGGAGGAATGTGAGCAGTAATGATGTTATACAGAGGTCTACAATCACAAGTGTTCAAGCAAACTCTTACACTCAAGGTTTCTTTGATAAATAATTATAAATTTATTTATCTGTCAGTTATAAAACCTTCATAAGAAGGAGGCTATAAAATCACACACAAATATACTTCAATACTGTTTTCAGAATACTTTTCAAGAGGAGTAAAAGGCTAAGATTATTCGAACATGAAGCGTTACAATTATTCGTAGACCGAATACAAGAAGAGTCCATTCAATTCAATAGGCTAGGCCAAAGTCAGTGGGCTAAAGCCTTGGATAGGAATCAAGCGGTTCTGGTAAGTAAATGGTAGAGTCTGGGCACAAGTTCTTGGAAGTAGTTTGTAAAAAGAATCATCATATGTTGGGTCACAAGGTGATTAGGCCTGCGAGTTGCAAAAGTTTCAAGCACTTTCACTGTGAGAGGTAAGTACTCTGTCTCGTTTCACAGTACCTTACAATGAAGAAAAAGATGCAGCTGATGACTTCTGTTCCTGCCAGTTCCTGCAGATCTCGCTGGTCCTGTGCCTCTGTCGTGGGGACAAGAGGGAGGATGTCGGTGGAGTCCTGCACTGCACAGGGACTGGTCAAAAAAGCTGGCAATTGGCAAATCTTCAATTCCAGTGGCTGTAAGTAACGCACACAAGCTGGTGTCCCTCTCCCTGGTTATACAGTTTCCTGCAGCACTCTGAGGAAGATGCAATCAGCTCTGAGATAGGTATCCAAGTGGCTTACTGTCAAGTTGATTGGTCCCACCAACGCAAAGGGAGAAGTCATCTTTGCAGGGCTTCTCTGTTGAGGTGAACTTGGTGATTCGGTCCTGCAGCAGGGCTTCACCGGGCAAACCAACGGTCCAGGAGTTGCAGCAGCCGTCCTCTTCAAGCTCGTCTTCGGTTCTTTCGTTCCAGTGGTCTACTCTGCCTTCCAAGCCAAGAGACTCGCCTTTTATTCAGTTCTCTCCCATTCATTCCAGCCTAGCTGTCATTCACTCAGCAGGGTGGCTGTCCTTGCCGGACAGTCAGCCAGCCAATCACCACAGAGTGCTTTTGGGTCTCCTAGGAAACTAAGCACAGGGCGTTTTGGGCAACTCCCTCACTTCCTGCCCACCCCAGACACTCGAGCACCAAAGGAGGTCTTCACTCCTGAAGCACGCCAAAGACGAATGAACAAAGAGACCAAACCTGGTTTGGCGCGAAGAGCAAAACTCGAAGGACCTTTCCACAAAGAAATGGCGAAAAAAGACCAGGATCTGTTTTTACAAAGGGGGCTCAGACGCCATCTTGAAAAACATGGCTCCCGCGATTTAACGTTACCGAAGCTACGAATAGTTTGTGGTCGGGAACAATTGTGGTAGTTTGTTGTAAAACCACTGCCACCAGCCATTCTGAGAGAAAAGGGTAGCATTTGACTGCTACATGAGTATCTAGACATAGGGGATAGTAAGTAACCCCTCCAGCACTCTATTGTAAGATAGGGTGTGCTGGGTGTAGGAATTTAAAAGACTAGTAAAGTCAATTTCACTTTACTTACTCTGGAAACAGTAGTTTATCCCAGAGAAGGTATTTAAACCTTGGGAAAGCCTGAAAGGTATCCCTGTGCCACTGCATTGAGGGTGCTGTGTGACACAAATGAAAAGATGATGCCTATGGGGTTGTTTAGACTCCATAATTCAAAATAAACACAGAAAACACATTGATTTGAAAGTACAAAGTCCCAAAGTTCAGCAAAAGAGCTGGGGGTCTCTAAGATAGAGAGGAATTAGCACATTTTTGAGAATTCTCCCTAACACCTAATAAAAACAGATGCATCCATAATGTTGCCACTATTGCAAAACTCACCAATTCTTTCTCACATCCAAAGAAACGATCTACAATAGGTAGAATCCTCAGCATGGGGTTGTAATAGTATTGTTTCTTGCTAGGCCATCTTCTGTAAAGAAGAACCCAAATAAACAGCATGTCATGCCAAGGAGTCGGTTCCTGCATCTTAAAGGGCACAGTCTGGGAGGCAGGAAAATAAATTGAAGTGAAACAAAAGAGGTGACATACCGCTGTTGCTGAGGTGTCCCACATGAAACATAAATGAGATTGCTGACAGGGCTGTCATAAATGGAAGAGAGATTAATCCCTCTTCGAATCTTGATTAAATCTGTAGGGAATGGGACAAGGAAAGCTACAGTTACACAGTGATGAGTGAGTTTATCTATGTTCGAAAGTAAAAATGACAGCTAGTCATATTGTGGGCTACAGGGGTACATTTAAGGCCTAAGGCAGAACCCCCCCCCACCCCTACAACAAAAACTGCATTTCAGCAGTCACCCAAAAATGGCTGTGCTTTGGTCTGCTGAGCACATGTGGGGTGAGAGTTGAACACAGCCACACCAAGAAAAGCTGCATTTTGTTTTCATTCATGTGAATCCCAAGAAAACAAATCAAATTCAGTATGGCTGTGCATTGCTGTTTTGACATTTAAACCTTCAAGGCTGCACAAGAAAATGACCTGCATTTTAAACGGCATTGCACTGGTGCCTACTTTCAAGCCAATCATCACACAGTTTTGTTCTATTAAAACACAGCCCTTGCGGTGTATTTCATTTTGAACACCATCAAATAAGGTGATCCCTCCCAGAACAGCATTGTTTCATCAGTAAAGTCCATGAAAAGCAAAAGAATTCTGCTTCAAGTCCGCACAACTTGGATTTACCTTTCTAAAATAAACTAACACACGCAAAGTACTTCAAAGGAAAGATGCTCTCTCTTGCTTTGTGTCAATTACCAAGAAACCACTTTGAAACACATCTGTTTACAAAAACTGACCAGATCTTTAAAAATCTTTTTCAGAAAGTAAATGCAGAGGAAGCTGTGTTGGGGAAAAACTGCATTTTGTGAAATGAACATGAGAACAATGAACACGTTCTGTTGTTTCAAAGCAGAAAATTACCTTGGGAAAGCTAAATGGGAAATAATACTGTAGCTTGCACAGAAACACAATTGTACGTTTGGGGAGAGGGGCTGCATTGTATAGTCTTTTTTTTTTCCTCCAGCCTGGCTGGGGTCTAGGCATTCCTGTCAAACCAGTTTGGTTTAAACGCTAATTTCGCACCTACTAGTGACTAAGGCTGCAAGGGAATGTGCCCTGCTCTCGTGATACTGGCCGCGTAATAATTAGAGGTTCTCCCAGACTGCCAGGCAGAAATGCTCCCAAGGACAAAAGATGGGGGAAGCCATAAGATTTGTCTCGTAGTTGTGATTTTCTCTGCATTCATTCCCAGTATCCACTGCAGGACTTCAAAAGGGGAGTCATGGAAACTCTTGTGCAAGCTGACCCAGGGAAGACATTTTGGGCCTGATTCATGGAACTGTTTTATAATGGTGGAACCCCATAGAAAAACGTTCCATGAATCCGGCCCTTAGTCTGGGGGTTGGAAAGACCACCCACATTTGGGGACAAATCCAGCCCATTTGATTTAAAGACCTTTTAATATTAGAGATTTTCTCAGCGATCTGAATAAGCAGTAATGTGATATTATGACAGTTTTAATGTCATTTTTGGACAAGCACGACAAGACTATATGCATCTCTCTGGCACGTGGGTAAATTAAATGGCCGGGAAAATGCATTTCTGGGGGAAGCATAAATGGCACAGATATTGAACTTGGGGGAAACTATGCCAAATACTATTATGCATATGTATAGCCATTTGCAGAATTTTAGGTAATATATTTTTCCTGAAAATGGCAAAATTGTGCCCATGGACGAGGTAACATCGCACAGAATTGGCGTTCAAACTGGCATATTCCTTGTAAAATATGGGATCTGCCCATCTGATTTTGTTATGATGGTGGCTATTGTAAATATGAGGTTTTTGTGTTTTTGTTCCATAACTTGTTTTGGTAAAAGTAACTGTGGCGAGACAAAGCAAGTCATAAAACACACACACTTAAAGTGATGTCACTTCCCTGGAACCAATCCGCCCACAGGGAGGAGGGGACACCCGTAGCCTGGCCTATCCCATGCAAGGGGTAAGTCCAGGGTGCTTCCGCCCATATTGTAAAAATACTATGATGTCACTCTGCCTATAGAAGCAGTAGACTGGGAGGCACAGGGAGATTAAAACATTTGAAATTCACCCTGCAAGATTCCAAGACTCTAGAACCAGGTCCAGAAGTACCTGACCCAGATCCAAGCAGAACCACATTCAACCCAATAATTCAGGGAGAAAGGAGGAAAGGCTGCCGATCCCTTTTGGAGAATCCAGTGATCAGACCTTTTTGCCCGGCTGTTCCCAACCAGGAGAGCCCAGCAGACCCAGTACTCGGATCTCTTGACCTGCTGCCCCTGACCAGATACTTGGCCCCGCCGCCTAGAGATTCTGCTGGCTGTCCAAATTACCAAACCCAAGTTTGCCTTGCAAGTATCCCATCATCCAGTACCCATAAACTGCATATCCCGTTATTTTACCTTGCATCCTGTTCAAACACTATTTAAATCCCATAAAAACCATAGTCATTTTCAAAATTGCCAGTATCCTCTGTTCACCCTTTTCTTAAGAGAATCTGTTTAGTCCATAGCTTTTAGCATATTTCTTATCTATTTCCTTCAGTTACCTGTGTAAGTCCTTAGTATCATTTGGAATACATTTATTAATTTCCAATTGAAAACTCACGTTCATTATTGTTGCACTTCGAAAGTAACAATTTTGTCAAGTGTTTTTACAAATTATAGATTTAAAATATAGTCTCAGTAGAACAAATCATTGTGCCAATAAAACCGATTTTTACTTTTTTAAAAATCTGACTTGCAATTACTATGATAAAACCCATAACATCCCATAAGAGTCATCCCTTCCCCTGAGTATTCTATCTATTCTGTACCTTTGTTTCCCATCCCAAAAAACGATTTCGGATTTTGTCTGCTAAGCACATTTTCTTAGCTGCTTCCCAATTTAAAGCCTGTGTGAAATAAGAAATTGCAATTCTGCCGCGTGTGATTTTGTTGCATTGTTTTCCTCCCAAAATCGATTTTCTCACCTGTGTTCATGTTGCTTTAGTACCCTGCTTAGTAGCCTATAAGATTCCTTGTCTCTTTAGTGCAACCACACGAATTTCTGGCCTATTTATCCTACCGCAAGTGTAATCTGATCTACAAGTAACAAGTGCAATCCGAGTATGGTATTTTGCTCATTTTGAAGGTCTTCATGTTTTCGTTTTTGGCCTCCCATTCGGGGGTTGTGCCTCGAATTTAAAAAAACGATGTTTCCCTCTTCTTGCTGACTCCTTTCCACTGCTTTGCACATACACAGAATTCAGTTAGCAGGTGGTTGGGGGAGTGCTGCAAGGGGAGTGCATAACAAAAGTGCCATCTATGATGGGGGGGAAAAGTGATTTTGTTCCCATTTTTATTTAAGGTTTATGTAGATGTCAGAAAGTTGAATTAATTGTATTATAACATTTTGCATTATGTTGTCACCACGCTGGTGATTGCTGCCCTAAAATGTTGTTTTGCTCTGATTTTCATTTGAATTTTTAAAATAAATATTTCTTTTTTACCCACCGGCCTGGTTCATAGTTCATTGAGACACAGAGTGTTAAGGTGGGTGTGAGACGGGTTGGGTGCCTCTTCCCCAAAAGGACCCACTGTTCAAATAATGAAAAAATAAAGGCGGGTTATTGTGTGCCACTTTCAGTGTCGGGGGAAGAAGTCTCTGGCTGGGGTGTGCCGTGCCTTAAAATCCATTACAATATGAGGTGGACCGGTTGTGCTTTCCGTGGGCCAGTCAGATAGGTGAGAGGAGCATGCAGGCGTTGCATACGCTCAAGAGGCAGAGACCGACTGCCCGAAAGTATCCAATATATATACACACAGATGTACTTGAGGACATTCATGACATCACGTCACATGAGATGGAGCTGCGGCATCATTGGTGCAAAAAATGGGCTGTCCTACACTGTGCCTGTTTTTAACATTTTTTTCTTTTTTTTTGTTGAAAACTTTATTGAATTTTGCAACAAGTTAAACAGAAAAGCAAGAACAGTTCCCCCCTCCCTCCCGCACTCTTCCACCCCTCTCCACCCCAAGACAACGAGCCTCCACCTCCCAAATCGCCATTCCGCTGGGTAGACATTTTGCGATCATTGTAGGTCCAACAGTCTTAGGCGCTGCGGGCACCACATCACCCTAAAGTCATCTTTAAGAAAATCCAACATTTCACCCCAGTCCGCCTCAAAGCTCTGTACTTTGTTGTTCATGGCATAAGTCGCCCACTCCAGAGCTACTATTTCCCACATTTTTCGGAACCAGTCATGGCACACACGAACCTCAGGGCGCTCCCATCTCTGTGCTATTAACATCCTAGCTGCCAATGTCATTTTTTTCTTTCTAACGAAGTTCATCTCTTGTTCGATTTTAAAAGCATGATCTATTGAAATTGTTGCTACAACATATTTGCTAGTAAGAAGTTGCATTAGAGATTCTTAATATTTCAGTTAAGTAATGGATGAGGCACTCACAGAGCAGTTCCCAGACAGAATGCACGTCATGCTACACTGCTCAGCAATTTAAATCACAGTTCCTGCTTTTCATTCGCTCTGTAGTGTGCTGTTTGAACAGAGTGAAAATGCAGAAGAAATAACACGCGGCCACCCTCCAGATTGTGGCTATACATAATTATTTGCAACTGGATATTAGTTTCCACACATTCTGTTTGATTTACAAGGTGCTACATTGATCACATACAGGCTTTTTTATTATATCTTTCTTTATCACAACAGCGGGTTAACTTAATTGCAGTGTGTGCGGCAGAATCTGACAAGGTTCAGGATGGCAAAATGACATTAGGGGCACTCAATTGGTTATTTAAGCACGTCATAAAGGATCTGTGCTATTATTGCAAAGTTTTTGGTTTTTATCTAATTTCCCACAGTGCATTTTGAGAAATTCAGATGTTTCATTTCTGAAGTTGGAGGGCAGTTATTACAAGAGTAGGATCTCGTTCTGCAGACATATTAAAAACGTGTCACCAGACCCTGCAAGGTACATCATCTTGTATAATATATTACGTGATTTGCAAGTCATTGAGTGATACTCCTGATTTCAGAAAACACCTTGAATATTTAAATAGGGACATGCAAGAGCAAAAGTTGATGGATTAAGGTATACTCACAATCGGTTAGAGTTAAAGGTTTAAATCCGACACTGTTCATTTAGGCCATTGATGTGAGTACCCATCCTGTGGATCCAACAAGATTCCTTTTGGAGCAGGATCTGTTCAACATTGTGCTAGCACACTTAACATGTTCTAGAACACACCACTTGAAATTTTCAGGCGAGTCTCTGAATGTTAGAAATTATTGGACCAAGGGTGCTGTAGTGGCCTTACACCTGATACGAGATCTGTGTTCTGTCACTCGAATATTGACAGATCTTGTTGTTTGACCAACGTACCTTAGATGGCAGGGACATTCAATACAGTACACTACTTGTTTGGTCCTACAGTTTGTGCATCCCAATAGTCTTCATTCCTTTGTACCCACCATTAATGATTGTTTTTGTAGTGAAGTTACAGGTGAGCATTGCCCACAGGGGCGACTATTAGGTGGCGTACGTTCCATAGTGTATTCCTAGAAGCTTCTTTTTGAAAGGCTGAGGGTTCCTGGGAATCCTTCAGGTTAGGTGCGTGTTTAAGTGCAAGCAAGGGAATTGCCTCATTCGGCAGATTCGGATTGACAATGGGCCAGTATTTTTTAATAATACTTTGGGCTCTCGGGCTCCCCCGCAGGTAAAAACAAGATGGCCATGGGCTGCTGAGGCTCCGACATTGCTGGAAAATCGCTGTCTACTTTTCCTGCTAATGAACTGTAACAAACGCACTGGCCAGTGTAATATGAAGGCGACATGCTCCTGCGACCTTTGCTGCAAGAGGTGATTCCGGAAACCCCTTAACCTCCAAGATATACTTGTCTTTGCAGTGAGGGATTCGAGACCCTGGCCCGGGCGCGGCGGCAGCACTCAAAAATTACATCCAAAATCATGGACAAATTGAGCCCTGTTCTCATACAAGGCGGCGGAACTCTTGGAGATGTCGTTTTGTTCTGTGCCGATGTAAGTTCACCGAAGACCACAAGACGTCACAGAATTTAGCTCAGACTCACAACCCGATGGCACGGAAGGGCCTGGTTCCGACCACCAGTGTGGGACGCACACCGAAGAAGTGCCCGGAGCTGGCCGGTGGTGCCTGTAGACACGGATAATACACGGTCCCGTGGACATGCCGCTGTTGATAGTGGTTCTCTGGTCCTGGCGTCACCCAGACCCTCCTCCCCAGCTGCTCTGCCGCTGGGATAGCAACGGCGCCACCGGCAAGACCCACCTTGTGAATATACGCAACGAGGAGGAAGCGGCCTCCGGGCTCCAATACGGGGTGATCGTCGAGGCCTCTCCCTGTCATTTGGGTGGCGCAGCCCTCGCGGGCAAGCACCCCATCATGACTCCACCACCAGGTTAGTGAAGGCTGGGCCGCGGTGGGGACTCTCCCTTGGATCCACACATGTGGAGACAACACAACGCTTCTCCGGGTAAACGGAAGGAGGAGCAGGCCCTACAAGCCTAGGAGAAGTGGATGACTGCAACAGCTGGCCCTGCATCCCTGAGAGACGTGGGGGATCCCAACCGTGCGGGGTGTAGGTGCTGATGGAGTATATGGTGGCGCCCAAGAGAGGGTGATACTCCATCTGCCCCACGGTGGACATGACGCTCGGGTCCTGAGGATGGGGGCCACATCACAACACTATGCCAGTTCAACTGCACAGTGGCAGACATACCAATAGCCGTGTCTGAGATATCTCTGCGCGCACGGCGGGCGCCGTCCATCGGCCACCTTTACACTCTTATTGACTCTGCTGAGCTTGGCAGTGGCCCTCCCATAGTGTGGCAGCCCGACGGCAAGAAAGCTTTCCCCCGCCATGTCCTATGACCACGCCTGATTTGCGACACGGCTACAGGCATAGGGCCCCATGAGGTTTGTTTACATAAGTGACCCCTGTGCTATGTTGCTGGCGCATCCTGACACTCCCTTAAACAGAGCACCTATATTGTCAAGCTCCATCAGCCACGCCGCTCTGCACGCTGCAAAACAACAATGGATAACCCAGTACAACTCCAGGCCATACTGGCAGAGATGAAGATTATTGGCCAACGAACCCAAGACACTAATACAACAGTCCAGGACATTAAACGGGACCTGCAGGATGTTCAGACCAGACTCCATGCACAGGTGGAGAGGACCACAGACCATGAACAGCGCATCAGCTCCCAGGAGGATAATCACAAGACCACAGCGACGGAGCTGGATGCAGTCATTGGGGAGGTGCAGCGCCTAGGCGCCAAGCTGGAGGACCAAGAAAATAGACTGTGGAGCAACAATCTTAAATTGGTCGGCCTGCCGGAGAACGCAGAGGGCCCACACCTCAAGACTTTCATGTACAACTTTTTACAAGACGTGCTCCACATCGACAACCCTCGAGGCTATATCATTGAGAGAATCCACCGGGCACCAATCCCCAAACAAGCTCCAGGAGAGCTACCTAGAGTGATAATGCTCCGACTGCTGAATTTCCAGCACAAAATGGCCATCCTGAAGGCATACAGAGTGGCTGGCCAAATAAAGATCAGGGTTGCCCTGATACGCCTCTTCAATGCTTCAATGACTACTCAGCAGAGTTCTCCCGCCGCCAGAAAGGCTTCAATCCTATCCCGCCGCCAGAAAGGCAGTACCTTAAGTTTCTGGCGGTCCGGTGTATCCAGCTCGACCACCAATGGCACTCCTTTGAAGACCCAGAAGATGCCTGGTGCTTCTTGCAGACCTTATTTACAGTACACTTCCCTCAAGAGGTGGTGCAGAGAGGTCGTGCTTCATCATCGCTGCCTAGGCCGAATCAAAGGTACTCTCGGGCTCTAGGCAGACACAAACGGACTCAGAGGGGCGTCCGGGGCCTAGACCACTTTAGGAAGGAAGCCCAAGAATTATCACGTCGTCTTCAGGTGACCAACGATCGGAAAGAACGAATCACAGGAGTTAGCACGCGGGCCCCTGATGGCAGGGCCACCGTTGGTTGGAACAGGGTGTGCGGCATGGCACCCACCAGCAACGCGCATCCTCCTCTGCCCATCCAAACCAGCGACGACTTAAGAAGAAAGACACTGAAGTACAGGTACGTCTCGACCTCCAGCTTCTGTGGCCACAATGGCTCCCCCTAGACTTGGACACCGACAATCAGTTCTAGTTTGACACTAGTGCTCGGTCAGTCGATATTACCATCCAGGCCAACAATCGACACAAGCAATATGTGCTACCCGACTACCATGAGAGTGCGTCCCTCCATAGGGGGGGGCTATGGTTTGCATGGAAATGGGTGCAGCTCCAGTAACCTACACCCATTGGGCCCGTGCACGGGCTGCACTGCCATGGATTGGGGAAGATCTGTTTGCTCCCAATGTTTAAAGGGGATGGTTACCCTCTATTGTTATGTTAGTGTTCTACCTGTTACTGGTTCCGCTTGTTACTAAAGGGATTTGGGGGAGGGGAATCTACATGGTGAAAACCGTATGTCGTACTGCAGGAAGGAGAATGATAAGGGACTTGAACCCGCAAATCCGTGCTCCTATTTTCTTAATAGATGGCTATACTCACACTAGTGACCTTTAAAATACAGGGGCTGGGCATCCTATAAAAAGACAGCGGTTCTAAAATCATATGCAAGATCTTCAGGGGGACGTGGTATACCTGCAAGAGGCCCACATCAACGACACTGAGTCTAAGAAACTTTGACACGGCTGGGTTGGTGCTGCAGTTCATGGCCCGTGCCATGGCAAATGCGGAGTATCCATACTAGTTAACAAACTGGTCCCCCTCTCAATTCTGGACACGATCTTAAACAAAGAGGGTAGATATGTCGCTATCAAGGGGCAGATCCATCACACCTTGGTCACCTTCCTTAACATCTATGCCCTTGCAACGGATAATCCATCTTTCTTCACCCATACCTTTATCGCCTGTCCATCTCTCCTGGGAAATATGACATTCGGAGGGGGGATCTAAATGTAGCTATTGACCCTATGTTAGACCACCTTAGTACAAGCACGACTGGCCTGATAAAATTGAGGAAACAGATCGCCCTAAACAAACTTGTATCGGACCTGGGTCTAAAGGATGCCTGGAGACACATACATGGATCCCACTGAGGTTGCACATACTACTCCGACAGCCACCTCAGTTCTTCCAGGATCGATTACTGGTATAATCCCACACAATGCCATGTACATGGCAGAGGACTGCACTATACTGCCTATAACCACCTCGGACCACGCTCCGGTGAGGCTCCGGATGACACTGCCAGACATTCCTCCCAAAATCATACAATAGCGCCTTAACATGAGCTCGTTGACATGTACAGACTTTGTAGATCAAATTAGGGAAGACCTGACTGGGTTCTGGGGCACCAATTTAAACCGATCGTATGACATGCAAGCGTGCTGGGATGCCTTTGAAGCCTTTGTGAGAGGCCAATGCACATTGAGATGGTCACACAAATTAAAACAATGGAAGGAAAAAGAAGTGCAACTCACCAGGGAGCTCGCTACACTGCAGAAGGCCCACAAACAAAGGCCCGATAGGCAGATTCTTACACACACATACAAACTCTCCGATCCCAAATCACTCAAATAACCACTAGAATCCAAAAATCTTACTCTGGATGGTCCCAGAAGTACTACCTGTAGAACGATAGACCATTACGCCTAATGGCGCTTGCTTTGAAACAGCGGCAAGCTACCCAGAGAATCGCCTCAGTTCGGGACAAGAATGATAACCCGCTGATGGCCGACGGTGCGATCAATGCCCGATTCACTGAATACAATGCCAATCTGTAGGCAACATGGAACACATTCCGTGCCAAAAAATGCAACAATCCCTGAGCTCCATTTCACTCCCTAGAGTACTAACCGAGGCCCACGAAGATTCATTATGCAACCCAATGTTGCCTGCAGATGTGGATCGAACTATCCACTCTGTCACCGGGGAAAGACGCGGGTCCGGACGGAATCTCGATAGTTTTACCGTTCCATGATCGAATACATAGCCCCTAGATTAGAATCAGTCTTTACTGGGGCAGCATTAAAAGGCTGGCTACCAAAGTCAATGTTAGCAGAAAATATTGTGGTCTTTCACAAGAAGGAGCGACCGCCTGATGAATGCAGCTCATATAGACCAATTTCTCTAATAAATTCAGATGTAAAAATGTTGGCGAAATGCATAGCACAAAAGATGGAGGGGGTTCTTCCGCACATAATACACCGAGACCAGACCGGTTTTATCACTAAAGGACACTCTGGTGACAACGTCCGCAGATTACTACACATTGCGGCAGATCCGGACCCGGAAGATGCGATTTTAGCCATCAACACCGTGAAGGCATTCAATAAGGTCCAGTGGCCCTTTATGTTCCTGGCTCTCACAGAATATGCTTTTCCTCCCCATCCCTAATTAGCCTGATCCGCCTACTATATACCGACCTGTTTGCAACGGTGACCACTAATGGTACGACGTCGGCATTGTTTAACCTCCACTCAGGCAAGCAACGGGGGTGTCCACTCTCCCCGTTAACTATGCCCTTTCTACAGCCAGTAGCTATTAAATTATAAACAGATCCCCAATTGGAGGGCCTACTGTGGGGACAGGAAGAACATTGATTTTCACTGTATGCTGACGATCTCTTGCTCTACATCGGGAAGAGCCTGACTTCCATCCCGCACATCCAGCAAGCGGGAATTTGGGCCAATTGCGGGATACCGGGTTAACTGGGCAAAATCCAAAATTCTCCCTCTGTCAGAATATCCCCTGGGACCAAGGAGGGGTGGCTTCCTTTTGTCTCCAATTACACTACGTTACGTATTTAGGGGTCAAAATCCGCACGCGTATAGGTGACCTAAAAGATCTTAATTACCCCCATATGGTAGAACGCATACAGGGATATGCAAAGGTGGGAAACGCTACCTCTATCCCTAACAGGCAGGATAAATGCGGTAAAAATTAATTCCATGTCAAGGCTTATATATTTGCCAACTATGCTTCCCTGCAGTCCCAACCCAAGCTCTATAGAGAACTAGACAAAGCCATTTCCAGATTTAAACGGAGAGGTAAAAAAGCTTGCATGCAGTCGATTACTTTGACGTCCAACGAAGCTGACTGGGGCCTGACCCTCCCATCGTGGGGGTGCTATTTATTATCAGTCTGCGCAGATCTGTTGGGGGAAACGATGGCTGAATGCGGGAGATAATACGAGGTGGAAACAGAGCTAACCCAGATGGCGCCGCTGACCCCCATCGAAATCCTAGCTATCCCTCCAACTCGTCTCCCAGGCCACATTAAATCCCACCCAATATTGGGCCTAACAATCGCACAATGGCATAAATTGCGCTCCCAACGGGGAGTCGATGTCAGATTGGCACCCACGTGGATGAGCGTAGGCACACTGATGGCAATTGAAGGGAAACACTGGCTGCACCCGCGACAAAACACAGTATGGTCACAAATCAAGATCATGGACCTGTGTGAAGGCCCGCTAATACCGTTTCATAACAGGCACATGCTGTTGGACCATGCATTGGTTGCAATATAGGACGGTCTGCGCTTTAATGCTACAACTTACCACTGACCTCTCCTGCCAAGCTACCCCAACCCTGTGCGAGGTGGATTTGGAGCAACAACAATGCAAGCACCCCGACTCTGCACCTTCTACAATATGAGCATCCCAAACAATGTAGTCAGGAACAGCGCACTGGGGAGCCTGGTTCACTGATCTCGGCCTCACCTTGGACACGGGGGACATCTAGGACTTCTTCTCGGCCATCCCAGGGACATCCGCGTATATTAGAAATGGGGAGATTCATTTTAAGATAATGCCACGCACCTACTACACCACTGCCAGACTTTATAGGATGGGTCCAATCTCCTCCCCCAACTGCTGGCATGGCTGTGCGGATATGGGCACCATGGGACACATACTCTGGTCCTGTCCCAAGCTAATGGGGTACTGGCACCGAATACATATAACGCATTACATCAGACTTCCCAGAATCGGAATTATCCCGATCTCCCGAGGCCATGCTGCTTGGAGCCAGACACAGGGACGGGCACTCTGATGCTCTCGTCTGCAGCGTCATAGGCACTATGCTTTTTACCGCCCGCAAATTGCTGGTCTTGCACTGGAGGCTACCCTCCCCCCCTTCCATATCACAATGGACAAGCCTATTGGCTAAGATCTGCACACTGGAACGAGCCGCAATAAGACGTCTAAATCCCGACGGTAACCCACACGCAGATAGGCTCTGGGAATTACTAGACCCACTCATACAGGGATAGGGGTTAGACCATGACTAGGTGATATCCTTCCCAATACTCTGTTAGGTGCTCAATGCCCCCCAACCTAAAAGCCGTTATGCCTATTGAATCGCTCTACTATTTTTGCACCCAGGGATGTGAGCCCACGGCCATAACGACCTTCACATATAGCCCTTTATTTTTTTATTTAGCATTTATTTCAGCGCACAAAACCCTGATGTATCTAGGCACTAGTTACAGAAAGTACATACATCAGGTTGCATACAAAGACATAGTAGGGATATACAGTCTGGGAAAGCTACGCCTCTTGTTATGGGGAGCTACATCAGATTACACAAATGGGGCAAGGTAAGAGCATGTATAAAGCTTTGGGGCTGTTCCTCAAGTTAAGGTAGTGTACAGCATACATCATGATGCATACATCAGATATGTAGGTATTGGTCTACATGTAGCAAATATGTGACAAGGATGAGAGACGAGGTACAGATAAGAGAGGCTACTCCACGCATTATGGTAGGCTGCAGTTGGTTATATAAATAGAAAGAAATGAGAGCATGTGACAGTTCGATGGAGGGAATGGGTGCATGTGCAGGGAGTAGATTCAAACTGGTCAAGGCACACTTCGTGGTGCAAATGCTGAATCCGACGTGAAGAGGGTTGTAGCGCGGGTGAGGCTATGCAAGTTCGACATGAGGCAGGATTCACAAAGTGTTCAGATGCGCGTGACTGCTAACGATACTGATAGTATCCATATTGCAAGTTGGATAGGTGGTGTAGAGCAGCTGATGGTCGTGTGGGTCAAACTCTGAGGAGACGTAATGAGGTAGAGTGCGAGAGAAGAGGGTTTGACAGGTAAACCGTGGGGCTTGTCCTGACTTTCATGCTTTTACAACAACTGACCGTACACCGGTAGATTGAGGGTGAGCGGTGCGACGGGCCCGGTTGGCCTAAGGGTAGGGGCTTAGATTTTGCCTACAATTATCATAGTGGGATAAGATTGGGTATTTCTAGCATGAATGTAATATGCATACCTCCATGAAAAGAAGAGGGGTGCCTCATAACCTCTCTTATGTCATTAGGCGTTATTGTATTTTATTCTCTCCTTGTTTTGAATTAGTCTGCTCCTTTCCCATGATATTGACACCGTGTGTATGTAGATTGTTGAAAAATCAATATACAGAATTTCAAAAATACTACTTTTTACCTTCGATGTCATTGGCGAGTGGGTGATGACACAAGTCATTACATTGTTGCTCATCCCCTTTACAAGTTTCTCCAGGAGGCATTCTCTTGGGGTGTACGCAGCTCTCTTCTTGGATTTTTTAAAAAGTTTTTTGGGGTACCCCCTTTGGGATAGTCTATCATCCAAGATTCCAGCATGTGTTTTAAAGTCGCGTAGGTCCATGAAGTTTCGTCTGATCCTAAGGTAATGTCCATACGGTAGGTTATCCTTCGGGCCTCTATGGTGACAGCTGGTATAGTGTAGAGCTGTGTTCCTTTCACTCGGTTTTCTGAATAAGTAACAGGAAAGCGTTCCCTCAGTGATTCTAAGGTTTACATCTAGGAAGTTTACACTCATACCACTTCCTTCAAGGGTGAACTTAATTTTGGGGTTATATGTATTAAGCCAGATATGAAACTATTTCAGGTCAATAATATCCCCATGCCAGATCTTAAGGACATCGTCTATGTATCTTTTCCATTTAATGATGCATTGAGAGAAAGGGTTCTGGTCTGAGAAGATAAATTGAAGCCAGATAGAGGACCGCAAGCCCCCATAGCAGTCCCCTTGTTCTGGATATGGAAGCGCCCACAAGTTTTTTTTGATTGTAGTGCAATGGTAGTAAGTTCCACAAGGAATTCCACATTGACCCTGCTGTCGATGAGATTGGATGTCAAATACTTTCTTATGGATTCAATAGCTTCCTCTTGTGGAATACTAGTGTAGAGCGCTTGAATGTCCATGGTTACAAGTAGGTGTCCTGGTGTGGGCAAATGCATCCCCTCAAACGTTGTGATTACAGATGTTGTGTCTTGGAGGAAAGATCTTGTTTTTTGGCTAATGGTTTTAAGGAAAGAATCTATAAATTTGCAAATGGGTTCAAGTACTGATCCACATCCCGAGACATTTGGTCTACCTGGTGGATTGTCTATATTTTTGTGTATTTTTGGGAGAGCGTAAAAGTTTGGAACCTTAGCAGTGGTGAGGTTCAGAAAGTTAAATTCTTTTTTAGTGAGCCAATCTCTGTAGGGCGAGTGTGGTGGATTATTCAATGAGTCTCTGTATATCTTTGGAGGGTTCTTTTTTGATGGCACTGTGTCATTTAGAAGAGTCATCACCATTTTTTCATATTGTGCAGATGTCATCACCACTACCCCTCCTCCCTTATAGGCTGGTTTTACTACCACATCATGGTTCTTGATTAATGTTTTTAGGGCACTCCTCTCAGTGTTGGAAAGATTATATCTAAGGGAGCTCTTGTTGGTCTGTAGCTGGCTGGGGTCATGTAGAACACATTATTCAAAAGTCACTAGCTCATTTGGAAGCTGATGTTCCAGGGGGGTAAAGGTGGATTTTGGGTGAAAGCATGTGTCATCCATTGTCTCTAATTCTTCATTATCATGAAAAAAATGTCTTTAGCCTGACCTTGTGTCGGAATTGGCTGGTTTAAGTTTCAATTGCTCAGCAGGGAGTGTCATGTCGGATATATTGAACATTTTCTGTCTCCACATTCTCTATCTGTGGGAGTTCCTCCTGTGGAATCATTCGGGGGTTGGTGGAGGGCGGTGGCCCCTGGTAGTAGTATTCGGGAGGATAGAAGATGGGGTAATAAGGTATGCGTCTCCCTCTCCCTTCGGCTCTGCCTAAAAAAGGCCTACCTCCTCTATATGATTGATCTCCCTTCGGGTTCTTCCCCTGAGGAGTCCCTTGTAGATGTGTCAGAGAAAGTAACCCACCTACGTCGGGGGTAGTTTTGTTGGTTGGATCTTTCTTTGTTATTGGCGTTGTGTGTGTCAAGGTAATCTGGTGCTAGATGGGGATATATGCTTTCGATTTTAAATTCTCTGATATAGTTTTTGTTTTTTTTTGTTTACTGTGGATGTTTGAAACTCCTTAATTTGTTTATTTCTTCTAATTTCTTTTGGGCATTGGTCAAGGTTGTGTTATCAAGGAACTTTCTCTCTTCTCCAGCATGGGGTCTGGCATGGATTCACATGCTCATGAATATTCCCCGTCGTCAGGCTGGGAATCCTCGGTAAAGAAAAAATCAGTATCAGTTTCGTTTCTGATCTGTCTTTCTTAGTAGTAACCAATCGCTGATCTCTGGGTCATACTGACCCCAGTCAATGACTGCCCTCTCCCTAAGCCCCGCCTCTAGCAGCCATCCTCAGATTTTTACCGCACGCTCAGGTGTTGGGAGTCCTCGTGTTTAGCTCTCGAGTTTTTCACGCTTTTTCAGGAGATTTTCTCATTTTTTCGGTTTAATCGAGCCTCAAGCTCCACCGTTTCTACTTCCGATAACGGGAACCCGTTTCGGAATTCTTCTACGCCCCTCAAGGGTGAAGTTTTCATCGAGTTTATACTTCTTGGAGGATTCCGGAAGATCTGCGGCCTACCTCAAAGGACATCGCCCAGGACAAGGGAAGCTCGATGCCCGGATCCAAGCTGTTCAGGTGCTGCCCTGGATGCGGATTACAGAACGTTTTCAAGGAGGACGAGCATTCACAATGTCTCTACTGCCTCCATGAGGACAAGACTCACGTGGAGAAAGACTGTGCGTTCTGCAAGAACCTTTCGGAACGGACCAAACAAGATCGTCGTTCCCGCCTCGCCGCCTGGCTGGAGAAGGGCACAGCAGGTGAGAAGGCGAGGAAGAAGTCTGAGCGGGCTTCTAAGTCCTGTGAGGGCGCCCCAGCAACGGGGGCCCAACAGAAGGCCAAGCACCGCAAGTCCACGGGCACCGGGAGCGCCGAAAGGTTGGGCTCTTCGGTTGCCAAGCAGGGCGCTACTTCCCCGGCACGTTCGACCACGAGCCAGCGCTCTGGTTCGGTGAAGAGGAAGTCCGAGAACCCGGGTAGGCCGCTGGAGCGGACCCGGTCGATCTCGAAGGGGGAGCAAGGCGCTGACCCTCCCCCCAAGGCGAAGGCCCAGGACGCACCTAAGGTGGTGAGGGCTTTGATCCACCCGGCAAAGGCCTCTACCGAAGTGGTCGCTGCGACCCTGACGAAGCCGGCTGAAACTACGCCTGTGGAAATGCCTGCCGGGCCCAGAGTATCCCTGCCACCGCGGAGGGATTCCTCTTTCCAGCCCAAAGCTAAGACCCCCGTGAAGCCCCGGGCTGAAAAAGAGTGGGGGGGGCGGTGGACATTCCAGACTCGGAATCCGCCTCTGAGGAGGAACTGGTGGAAACCGAGAAGGGCCTCAACGAGAGGTCCATAGGCCTCAACGAGAGGTCCATAGGCCTCAATGAGAGGGTCGAGAAGGTTCGATCCCAGGGGGCGGTCCCTGCTGACGTGATCGAAGATAGCAACGACGACGACTAACCGGGCCCAGTGGAACGGCCATCCCGTCCGTCGCAGCCATTGCCCGAGCCCCAGGATAGCTCGTCGGCCATTTTGTTGGCAATCCAATCCTTATGCACCGAGATAAGGACGAGATTACCACAGACCCCGACGGAGGATCCAGAACCAGGCCTGTCGGGAAGCCCTCCGAACAAGCGGAGGAGAGTCCACCCCGCTCCGCCCTTCGTGGCTGCGAGACCGGTGGACCCCTCATCCAATCCCCCCCCCCCTCGCCGGACCCTGGAGGGGATACGGCGACAGATACAGCGACGGGGACGGACGATGACGGTGGCGATGACACAACAGACATCCCGTTGTCACCCCCCCTCCTGGTTCCCCCCTCCGCGGGCATCTCCAGCCGGCGAAATTGGCTCTTTCCACGCCATGATAACCGGGGCATCCGAGCTCTTCCAGCTCTGCCCTGAAGAACAGAAAAAGGAGGGGTTTTTGTACCAACGACGAGAGGCCAAGAGGAAGACGGTCCTCGCGGTGCCTTTACTCAACGACATCTGGGAGGAGGGGCTTGCTGTCCTCAAGAACCCTTCCACGACACCAGCCAAGAGGGACAGGTACGAGAAGAAGTACCGAGTCCCCGATGCCGCCCCCTTGTGCCTCAGGGCCCAGCCCACGCCGGACTCTGTCGCCTCGGCAGCGGCTAAGAAGGCAGCAGGTGCGGCGGCTTCACTTCCACCTCCCTGCCGGACAGCGAGGGCAAGAAGTTGGACTCTATGGGATGACGAGTCATCTCGGCGACGACGATTAAGGCGGCCAATGCCTTAGCGATTGTGGCCCGCTACGACAGGGAGCTCTGGTTCAAGATAGCTCCCCTGCTAGACTTCCTGCCTTATGACAAAAGGACCGAGGCCCTAGAAATTCTGCAGGAAGGCGAGGTGGCGTCGGATCACGCCATAACGGCGGCAACGGACATTGCCGATACCGGATTTCGCCAACTGGGCAATGGAGTTTGCCTCCGACGACGAGGATGGCTCAAGGCGACAGACTTTCGCCAGGACGTGCAGACCAGGGTGTTGGACATGCCGTTCGACGGCAACAACTTTTTTGGTAAGGCGGTGGATGAGTCCCTACAGGCCATCAAGACCGACTCCGAGACGGCCCGGGCCCTGCGGGTGCTTCAACAGCGGCAGCCCTTTCGAAGCTCCGGAGGCAGACAGGGTGCCTCCAAAGGATCCAGCGGTGGCTCCTCCACTTACCGCCAGGTGGCCCGTTCCTCTTCCCAGGAGGCCTACAGAGGTCGCGGCAAGCAAGGGGGATCCCGCCATCGTCGCCAAGGCGGCAAGGCCGCCTCCAAGCAAGACTGACCCGGCTGTGTTGTTGGGCCCCCACCGAAACACCCCGGTGGGAGGCCGGCTGACTAAGTTCGTCAGCGTGTGGGAGTCCATCTCCACCGACAGTTGGGTGTTGGACACCCTGGCCAACGGGCACTCGCTGGAATTCCAAAAGTGCCCTCGCATTTCTCCCGTGGCCAGGAAGGAGAATCACGTCCCTCAACTACTTTTGGAGGTAAAGGCGATGCTCAAGAAAGGTGCCATTGAGCTCGTCCCCAGAGGGCTCTGGGGTTCCGGAGTGTACTCAAGGTACTTCCTCGTCAAAAAGAAGACAGGCGGTTGGTGCCCCATCCTGGACCTGCGTCGCTGAAACAAGTACATCAAGGCGCAGAAATTCAGGATGGTCACCCTCCAGCACGTGCTGGGACAGCTGGAGGAAGGCGACTTCCTATCGTCTTTGGACCTGGAGGATGCTTACTTCCACATCCCTATTCTAAAAAGGCACAGGAAGTTCCTCAGGTTCGTGGTTCAGGGACGCCACTACCAATTCAGGGCCCAACCGTTCGGATTAAAGTCGGCACCCAGGGTTTTCACCAAGTGCCTGGCACCAACGGCGGCACGGCTGTGTCTGCAGGGGATCCACGTTTACCCCTACCTGGACGACTGGCTAATCCGGTCAAGGACAAGGGAACTGGCTGTCGAACATACGGCTAGGACCGTCCGGTTGCTCTCGGAGCTGGGGTTCGCCATCAACTACCCCAAATCCCACCTGGTTCCATCGCAGATAGCACTGTTTCTGGGAGCGAAGCTCGATACAGTGGGGCAATTGGCCTCCCCTTCAGAGGAGAGGACCAGGACCATCCTGGGCAAGGTGCGGTGCCTGCTAGCCATGGACGTGGCCAGGGTCAGGTCCATCAAGTCCCTCCTCGGGATGATGTCTTCATGCATCTACCTTTTACCCCTTTGCAGACTTCGGATGCGTCCGCTACAGGAGTTTCTCGACGCCCGCTGGCTCCATCGAGGGGCTGTTTCGAGGACAGGATCCCGCTCGACGAGGAGTTCCGTCGGGCGATCTTATGGTGGGGCATTCATGCTCACCTCACGACAGGCACGGAATTTCAAATCCCGGCGTTTCAGGAGACGGTAACAACGGAGGGTTGTGGGGGCCCACACCGGAGACCTCCACGCAAGAGGCCTTTGGCTTCTGGAGGAGAGGTCTCTCCACATCAACATTCTGGAGCTCCGAGCAGTGTTCTAGGCTCTCAAGTAGTTCCTTCCGTCCCTCAAGGGCAAAGTGGTGAGGATCTTCACCGACAACACCACCATGATGTTCTATATACGGAAGCAAGGAGGCACCAGATCCCCAGCCCTATCCAAGGAGGCCCAGGATCTGTGGCACTGGGCGGTCACCCAGGGGATGTTTCTGGTTCCCTTCCACCTGGCAGGAATAAAAAACACCATTGCGGATTCACTCCGCAGGGAGCTGCGCTCGTGCCACGAGTGGGAACTGCGCCAGGACCAAGTGGTTTGACTCTTCCAACGAAGGGGCAAACCCCAGATCGACCTGTTTGCGACGGCGACGAACTCCAAGTGCCAGAGGTTCGCCAGCAGGTTCCCTCAGCCGAGGAGCATGGCCGATGCTTTCTCGTTCCCTTGGGACGGCATGTTTCTATACGCGTTCCCTCCGTTGCCGTTGCTGCTCCGCCTCATCAACCAGCTCAAGAGGTCCAGGTGCAGGATGATCCTCGTCGCACCGGCGTGGCCGAGGCAGATCTGGTTGCCGGACCTTCTGGACTTGTCAACGTCCCCACCAGTCAAGCTGCCGGCGGACGCGGATCTTCTCTCCAGAGAAGGAGGCGCCATTCTCCATCACGACCCACAGTCGCTGAACTTGCAGGCCTGGCTCCTGCAGCACTAGAGTTTGGAGGGTACGATATCCCGGCTGATTGCAGAGAGGTTCTTGCAAAGGCCAGGGCGTCCTCGACTCTCAAGTGTTACGGTCATAAGTGGAAGAGGTTCTCTGTCTGGTGCCGTGCACAGAAGATTAACCCTCTGCGGATTACGTCCCCTCAAGTGCTGCCGTACCGACTGTCGCTGGCCAAAGCTGGACTGGCTCACGCCTCCATAAAAATACATCTGGCTGCCATCTCCCTATACACCAGGACTACGGGACGGGCGTCCTTGTGGTCTCATCGCCTGGTAAAGGAATTCATGAAGGGACTATTCCGATCATTCCCGCCGCTGAAGGCCCCTGCCCCGGCATGGGAACTTAATGTGGTGCGGACCAGGCTCATGGGAGCCCCATTCGAGCCTATGCATTCGGCGCCTTTGAAGTTCCTGTCATGGAAGACAGCGTTCCTCGTGGCCATCCCCTCTGCACGACGAGTGGGAGAGATTCAGGCTCTATGTGGTAAGCCTCCATACTTGACTTTTCATGACACAAGGGTAGTGCTGAGGATGCACCCCTCCTTCATGCCCAAGGTGCCGTCGGACTTCCACCTCAACAAGCCCTTGTTGTTACCAGTTTTCTTCCCGTTGCCTTCGACGCCGGCCGAGAGGACTTTGCACTCGCTGGATGTAGCTAGAGCGCTGAAGTTCTACGTGGACTGCACGAAGAGTTTTCGGAAGAAATTACAACTGTTCGTGAACTTTGGGTCTGTGAATCAAGGGAAGGCTCTCTCGAAGACTTTCATTTCCAGATGGCTCGCCAGCTGCATCATGCACTGTCATCGGTTGGCAAACCGACCGCTGCGGCCCTCCGAGAGCCCATTCGACCAGAGCGATCGCTGCTACCACGGCGTTCCTGTCTGGTGTGCCCCTGATGGACAACTGCAGGGCTGCTACGTGGAGGTCGACGCACACCTTCACAAGATTCTACTGCGTCGATCGGGACTCCAGGGAGGAGTCCAGGGTCGGCAAGCAGTGCTGCGCAACCTGTTCGCGTAAGGTGAGCCTGGTGAGGAGGTAAGAGATGCTTAATGTTGAGTTGTTGGATTGCTTAATGTTGAGCCTGTTGCCACCTCCCGTGGTTGTGCATGTGTATACTGCTATGTATTCTTTTATTCATGAGCATGTGAATCCATGCCAGACCCCATGCTGGAGAAGGAACAAGTTACTTACCTATAACTTGTTCTCCAGCATGGGTCTGGCATGGATTCACATGCGAACCCTCCCACCTACCCCTATGCGGCTCTTCACTTGGTCATACTGCCACTTGGCGTGCTACCAAATCTGAGGATGGCTGCTAGAGGCGGGGCTTAGGGAGAGGGCAGTCATTGGCTGGGGGCAGTATGACCCAGAGATCAGTGATTGGTTACTACTAAGAAAGACAGATCAGAAACTAAACTGGTACTGAGTTTTTTCTTTACCGAGGATTCCCAGGCTGACGACGGGGAATATTCATGAGCATGTGAATCCATGCCAGACCCATGCTGGAGAACAGTTACAGGTAAGTAACTTGTTCCTTCCTAGTCTAGTTCATGCTCTATCTCCTTTACAATCCTCTGTTCAGTGGTGATGGTGAGGACCAACAGCTCTCTACTGCACTTTGTGGCAATATAGCTAAAATTGGTTTTGTATTCAGCATCCTCTAGGAAGAGGCATGGCTCATGGCACCCCTTTTTTGAATTATGTTATAAAATTGTGGAAAAATTATGAACAATGAGAGTTGACTCATGCTCAAATAAAAAAAAAAATGCTTGATTGAATCAAAATTAATAACATTTTGCCCCTAATAATTTCAAGTTCTTTGAACAAGATGCCAATATGTGATGAATTGAATTCAAAGAAAATATACAATAGATTTCAAATTCAACCACTGGTAGGAACACTTCCTTTTGTGTTTAAGTGGCCTGTTGAAAAAGCATTCTGCAGTCGGCACGGTAAACCCCGCCCCCCCCCACCGAATCGGAGCCACGAGCGTTGCTCAGCATTTCTGACCCCTCTCGTACCCCAGTACCGACAATGTCGGCTCTGATGAACCTTTCAACACCAAAAGAGGTCCAATGGAAGCCGGATCAACACTGGGCATCCAAGGATGTCGACGCTATAGCTTCTCAACACCAGTCGACGCTGACTTCCACCATATCAGTGCTGAAAGACAAACCTTTGATGGTTGTCGAGAAAACCTTTACACTGCAACCCTGGTCCAACTTTTTCTATACCATGGCAGGTATATTCAGCGCTAATGACTCCGAACGCCAGACGAATGTCGACCCCATTTACTTGGGTACAGGAGGTGTCTATTATTTTGAAGACCACAGTCGGCTTTTACAGCTAGCTCACGGTCTTCATGACGCCAGCGGTTTGCACACCTCTACAGACCTGGACTTTCAACAATCCCAGCCCTATATTCATAACTTGTCAAATGTCAGGGATTTGCGAAAAAACAAAAAGGGTCATTGAGACCCTAGGATAGCAATCCTCGGTGGCACCAATACAAGGTTACGACCTCACCGATACTTTGGATGAAGGTCTCGCTACAGAGTGTAATATGCCTTTAAACCCTGCCATTGGTGATCCTCTAACAACTCTGAGGCAGCACCCATGTTCTATTCCTCCCGTCAACTAGACCATTTCCGGGAAAAATAGGCCAGCTAGAGGATACCCTTCATTCCTCTCCTCTCACCTTTCCCTGCAGGGGCTTGTTATGCAGGCTGCCACAGTGTCATCTAGACCTTTCACTCTGCCTCCCAACAGGGAAGCAAAAAAAGTTATTCACTTCAGGCAGTATGGCTCTTAAGGTTACAAATGTGGCAAGCAGTTTTACCAACTAATCTTTTGATCTCTGGACAGCAGTTGAAAATGCTGCACAGTACGTCCCTGAAGGAGAGATGCGCGAGGGCTTCCTACAGCTGGATTGGAAAGAGGAGGCCAGGCAGTCGCTGCAAACGGACCTGGACATCGCCAAATGTGTGGGCCGATCTATGGCGTCAGCAGTAACGCTAAAGAGGCAAGGCTATTTAAAAACATCTGTATTTTTGCCTAGTGTCCAAGTTAAACTTCTGAACATGCCCTTCAAGGGCGATCTTCTGTTAGGCCAAAAAGCTGACGATTCTTTAGAGAAATTTAAAGAATCCAAAATCGCTGCAAAATTTTTAGGCCTAGCTGCGTAGCCGGCAAAACCTGCCTTCAGCTTCGCCTAGGGCCTGGGGCTACAGACGGTATGCTCCTTATGGCAGGAGAACGTAGCTCCCACTGGCCAGGCAAGGGCAGAAGTGTTTCAGGTGCTCCTGAAGGGGAGAGGGGCTTCTAAAGGCCAACAATCTGTGTATGGGGCAGGGCGACCAAGCCTCCGAAGCCGCTTTGATGTCCCCTCTCACAACGCACCGGTTGGTGGACGGTTGATAGGCATTTGCTCCAGTGGCAGAGACTTACTTCTGATACTCGGGCTCTTCAGCTCATTCAGTGGGGTTATTGTCTTCCACTTTTGAGGAAACCTCCGGACAGACCCCCCCCGAAACCCCTAATCCAACCGGGACAGGAGCTCCAGGAGGAACAGAGAGCCCGGCTGTTGAAGCATGCCGTGGAAGTGGTATCGACCGAGCAGAGAGGATCTGGTTGGTATTCCTGGTATTTCCTGGTACCCAGGAAGGAAGGAGGTCTCTGTCCCATTCTGGACCTCAGGGCCTTGAACAAGTTCCCGAGCATAGACAAATTCAGGATGGTGACATTGAGCATGATTGTTCACGCTCTCGAACTACAGGACTGGCTGGTGTCAAAAGACCTACAGGACGCTTATTTTCATGTGCCCATCCATCGAAAGCACAGGAAGTTCCTAAGGTTCACCATAGGGGATATGGGGATATGCACTATCAGTTCAAGGGGCTCCCTTTCGGTCTAACCTCCACCCCAAGGGTCTTCCCCAAGCTCATGGTGGTAGTTGTGGCTCACCTCAGGATATCCGGGGTCCACATAGTTCCATATCTGGACGACTGGCTGATCCGAGAGAAGTCTGCAGTGAAGGTCTTCTATTTAGTGGACACCTGCTTTCTTCTGCACAGACTGGGCTTCTCCCTGAATTTAAAAAGTCCCAAATGATGCCAGTCCAGAGGCTCCAGTTCATCAGAGCAGTCCTAGACACCCGGGTTGGGAAAGCCTTCCCTTCTGAAGAGTCGTCGGCTTGACACAAATGGTTGACTTGTTCGAGAACCATGCCACTCTACTAGTGGCTTCCCTCCTCCGCCTCTTGGGTCTCATGGCCTCCTACATTTTTCTAGTGCCAGAGGCCAGGTTGCGCATGAGGTCCCCGTAGTGGCTCCTGACGGCACAGTGGTCTGCGTACCTCGGCACTCTGGGCTCTCGTTCACATCAGTGGTCAATGACCTGTCCTGGAGGGCGTACTGCAACAGTCTCCTGGCGGGGGAACCCTTATGGCCTCCTCGGTCTCAGACCCGAGGGGTCACGGATTCATCTCTGAATGGTTGGGGCGTTCCCTGCGAGGATTTGCAGGAGAACTGTCTTTGGTCAGCAACTGAAGCAAGGTGGCACATCCACATTTGCTCCGTCTCTGCAGGGGAAGCATGTCCTCATTCTGATGGATAACGCAGTGGCAATGCATCTCAACAAACAAGGTGGTGTGCACAGATGCGATGATGTTTTGGTTCTGGTTACTGGAGAACAGGATCTCCGTCTCTACAGTTCATCTGGCGGGCACAGAGAACAGCTTGGCAGATTCTCTGAGCAGGCAGGGCACGTACTCGCATGAGTGGGAAGTGTTCCAGGAAGTCCTAGAGGAGGTCCTCTCTCTCTGGGATACCACAGCAGTGGATCTGTTTGCAACGAAATCCAACAGGAAGTGCAGACAGTTTTGCTTGAGGGAATTCCCCGCGAGCAGTGCACTGAGGGACGCGTTTCTGGTGGATTGGACCTTCCCTCTCCATTACGCTTTCCCTCTGATTCCCGTCATTCCATGGGTTATCTGGAGGTTGAAGAGGTTTCGAATGACCATGATCTTGATCGCCCCGGACTGGGCGAGGAGAATGTGGTACTCTGACCTCTTGGATCTGTCCATCTCACTGGTTGCCTCGGTGGCCAGATCGCCTAACACAGTCCGAATGTTTAAAGGGAGGGAAAGAAAAAGTTAGGCAGAAATTAAACCACACCAAAAGGTAAGTACTCAGGGCAATAGAGCAAGAGGGAATACAGTGATAGAATCAAGTAAAAAAGGCTTACGGCCAAAGTCAATAGAGCAAAAGTCTTTTGCTCAAGATCACACGGTTCAGGGTAGTTTGCGGTAAAGTTCGTGCCACGAGTTCCGGACGGAGTTGGTCAGCAGAAAAGTTAGTTCAAAAAGAAGAGAAGGCCAAGACCTCGGATTGGAGAAAGATTTCACACTTTACCCTGTGGCTGAACGAAATGAACAACCCGGTTTGCCCAGTACCTTTAAAACGGAGGGGGAGCTGTAGCTGAGGCGGACGTTCCTGGTAGTTCCTGCAGGCTCACGTTTCCTGAAGCGACTGTCGTACTGACAAGAAGTAGGAAGACTGGAGGGTCCTGCACTACCCAGGGACTACCCAGGGAAGAAACCTGCAGCAGAGCAAAGCAACGGATAAAAGGTGCGCTCCTTAAAACCCAAGCAGGGTCCGACCTTCCTGGCTATCCAGCCCACTGTAGCTCTGTACAGCGAATTCGACCAGAGGAGGGGTCCTGGCTTGAAGTTTGGGCCAACTGGTTTGTCCCACCAGCTCAAGGGAAGAAGATTTCTGGAGGATCTTCTGTTGTAGGATTCTGAAGATTCAGACCTGCAGCACGGCTTCACCTGGCGGTTCAGTCCTTGTAGGGGTCCTCTTCTGTCAGCTCCTCGTTGGTTCTTTCGTTCCAGTGGCGACTCTGCCTTTCCAGTCCCAGAGACGTGCTTTTTATGCAGTTTTTCCCCCCATTCATACAGCCTGGCTGTCAATTGCACAGCATGGTGGCTGTCCTGGCAATGACCGTTACCCAGCCAATCAGTGCGAATTGGGTTAGCAAGGACTCCTCCCTCACATCCTGACTACCCAGACTTTCAGGCGCCTTAAGGAGGGCTTCTGTGCAGAAGCCCACGAAAAGACGTTGAACAAAGGAATCAACCCTTGTTTGGCGCGCAGAGAAAAACACGAGAGACTTTTTACAAAAAGAAATGGGGAATAAACCCAGCCGAGCCAAGATAAAATATATTTGGTCAAGCGGGTTTATGTTTGAGGCTAATATAACCTAAAACTATACCATGGTTATATAAGATAACCGCGGTTTAAAAAATAGGGTAGTTACCACTGCCACCACCCAAGTCTTGATGAGAAACCGACAAAAAGGGATAAGAATTAACCCTTTCCAATACTCAATGTAAGATGGGGTATACTGGGTCTGTGGTTTAGAGACTACATAAAGCTAATGGCAACTTTAGATGTTTCTGGGAGACAGTAGTCAGTCCCAGAAAAATGGAGTCATTAGGAAGTCTGAAAGACAACCCTGTGTCACTGCACTGAAGGTGCTTTGTAACACATACAAAGATGATGCCCCTCAGCCGCATATCATGCTAAACTGATCAACGCAGTCAGGCCCTTTCTCTCCAAAAAGAACTGCACAAACATAGCCAGAGCCATCACTGGCTCCAGGCTAGACTACTGCAGTGTACTCTTTCTAGGAACATCCAATAAAAACCTGGAGAGGCTACAAGTCATCCAGAACAGTGCTCTCCGTGCAGCCCAAGCCATTGCTAAAAGGGAACACATCTTGGAGGCCTGAAAACTAGCCCACTGGCTCCCAATAAAGGAAAGAATAGTCTTCAAAGCTCTGACACTGACCCACAAGTGCATTCACCTCACTGCTCCTGATTACCTCTCACAAAGGATCCACCCCGTCTCCTCTACAAGATCAATCGGATCACCCTATACCAACATGATCTGTGTGCCACTAGTAAAAAGAGCCAGAGCGGGCAGATCCAGCTTCCCATATCTCACACCCATACACTGGAATGCCTTACCTCCCACAATCCGAGGAGAGGCCTCCCTCTTCGCTTTCAGTAAAGCAATGAAAACCATCCTCTTCTCACAAGGCCCCTTGTATCAGCATGAATACTATACATAGGACCCACTGCATAAGCTGTAAAGACCAATTGCATAAGCTGTAATGATAACTATGTCTGTATCAATTTGTAATGTGCCAACGACTGCTACCACGCCTGTACCTCTGTAATTAAGCTCTTGCAAGTAACAGTGCCTCAATGCCCTTGGGATGTTGCGCGCTATATAAATATAAATAAATTAAAACATAAATAGGTGAGGCTCCAGAGCCCAAGATCACACAAATAGTAAAAACACACACAGCAAAACACATGTAAGAGTGGGAAAAAGGCTTAGACTCTTACCAGGTGAAAAAATAAAATCTAGAAATCCAACAAAGCTGCTGAGGGACCCATAAGGTAAGGGAAATTAACCATTTATGAGAATTCTCCCTAACAGAGGTCAATAATGGGACAGTTTTATGCAACAATGGTGCTTTTAACTGGCTCTACCAGCAAGCTTGTTTGATGCAGGGGAGACATCATTTGGCATAGAGGCTCATCTTCTTGGATGGACTATATATAGCTCACCAACTATCTACACTGCGTGGTTGCTTGGTAATACACAATCTTGGACTTAGTGACCATTCAGCCCTACATCTTGGGTTTGACGTGGAGGTGGAAACTCACATGACCTCCCAATTTTTGGCTCCACTTTCCATCGACCGGGGAGGACTAACTGCAAAGTGGAACGTGAGTTTGTGCCGCGATTGTTTACTCATTCAGCAAAGAATCATTGATGTAGAAGAGCTAATGCACGGCAACGGCTGGAACGTATTCACCAATGTCAGCTTTAACACAACCACAATACAGAATTTAACAACCTTGTCAGACAAAGGAAAGTTTTGACAGTCCAAGACACAGCAATGCGTACAACAATAGTCTATTCGAGGGAAAAACTTTAGAGAACACGTTTGAGAAACCACCAAATTCACTGTATGACGACGGAAGCCTAAACACTTGGAAAGCGATGTGTACTACAGTTATAAGAACTCTGTTAAAAGAATCAAAGCTCAAATGCATATTAAAGATAATCAAATTATTCTAGAACAGCTGATACACTGTAATACTACAGAAGTTTTGGCAACTGTCAGATACAGGGTGGGCCCAGCTAAATCTACCCTGACCTGCTTGATCACAGAATCCACCTGGACCAACTACTAAGTTTATCACACCGAAAGGGTTTGTCCTGAAGGATCTGCGACTGATGGGTCCTTTAGAACCGGGGGTTTATCCTTCGGAGGAGGAGTATATACTATGGCCAATATCTAAGGCCAAAGCCTCCAGGGCACCTGGTCCTGATAGTTTGGCTCCTGGTTTGCTCAAAAGTGACACACAGGCTTGGGTAGGTCCTTTAGGTGCATTGTTCTCCTCCATATACGCCACATACATTTCCCCCTTCCTGGCACAAATCGATCATCATACCCATCTTTAAAAAGGGTCTGGCCAATTATCCTAATAATCGCAGGCCTATTGAACTCCTAGATGCAACCAACAAGATATTCTGTTCTCTTACAAGACCTGAATCGGTCGCTGGCGCATCTGGAATGCTAAATTGTTGCCAGCTGGGTTTTAGACCAGTAGAGTAACTGTCCTTTAACACCACAATCATGGGATACCTGCTGGAATCTGTGAAAAGGGGTGCCTTTGGCACCATCTATATGGCCTTCCTTGATATGAGCAGCGCATTCGATAGAGTAATATAGATTTCTCTGATGGAATAAGCTGCTAGGATGTTATGTTACTCCAAAACTATTGCAATTAATGGCTAGTCTTCATAGGAACCCTTCTGTTAGGATTAGGCTGACAAAAGAGGGTGCACTGTCAGGCCCAGTTCAGATCTTTGTGGGACTAAGACAAGGCTGTATCCTGGCACCCACCCTCTAAAGTTTACATCTGCGATCTAGAACGCCTCTGGTTAGAGGCAGTTACATTCCCAGTTAATCTGGGGCATGTGGAGCTAAACAGCTTAATATTTGCTGACGATTTAATCTTCTTTGATAAACCTCCATAGACCTGCATAGAAAAAGTTATTTTTCACCTACTCCATTAGGAAACATCTTAAAGTCATTGGAGAGAAATCTGAGATAATTATTTTTCCCAACAAAGTGAAACCAAAAGTAATGATATGGAAGGTGGGAGAACAGATTTTGGAGAGGGTAGCTTCGATACAATACTTGGGTTACGATCTTATGAACAACCGTTCACTGGCAGCAAGTAAGACCCACCTCAGAGAAAAATCCATGCCTTTTATCTGCCAGATGAAGATTGATGTCTAATCCCTGCAAATTCTCCCTCCTGTCAGCCATCAAGTACTTCTTGGCAAAAGTGGAGCGATCCATTCTCTACTGGCTTGATTTGACAACCCTTCACCTCTGCCCATACCTAAACACCATCCAGGGGGTGAAATGGAAAGAAACCTTAGGCCTCTCTAACTCGGTTCCAAATGGAATAATAGGGTATGAGTTGGGTTTGATTTCTCTTCAGGCGAGGACCCAGTGGAGGCAACTGTCAAACTATCTAAAAATGATCTCCCATCCTAACAACTCTCTATACGAGGATCTGGGCGAACTGTTAACAAACCAGTCCGTACAATCACATAAAGTCTTTAAAGCAAACAGCAGGGACATTCTGGAGGCTATTAATTACTTTAAAAAAAAAAAAGAAATTCACAAAGGACTAGTGTATGATAGTTGACAATATATATCTCGTCATAAGCCTTACAGCGGATATGCGAAGTTCCCTAGAAAAAGGGTGAATCTTTCCAAATTCGTGTATCTGTTTCCTATCAATAAGATACGAGCATTTTATATACGCTTTCATCTCAAACAACTCCTCACCTTAGAGCAAGTAGGCTCCTGGAAACCAGAGGTAGGGACTAGGTCACATTGTAGACTACGTGACTGTCCGTTTGTGAAACCTTGAAACACCCGTTTCTAGATTGCACTTAGGTAAAAGACACCAGAGTTAAACACTTTACCTCAGTAGTGCCTATTCCACTTGGTGACCTAGAGGGGAGACCTTTTGGGCTAGTTTGATGTGGGGTTATAGTGTATCGCTCATAAATGCCCAACATGGTTTTTAAGTACAGACATTCAGGAGAATGGAAAAAACCACTTGCGATATGTAAAGTCGCTAATTTATGAACTACAGAACGTGTATAGGACTTTTTTTACTTTTATTTTATTGTCTTTTCTTTTTTTTCTCTTGATTGTATTGTAATACGTTGAAATGTGAAAGGTTTATTTTAAAACAGTAACACAGTAAATAAATATTAAAGTGTACACCACAATCAGCAGAATTCTTAGTATGTTTTAAGGGAAGGATAGTAGTGGGTTTTTTGCTAATATGAGAATAACATTACCCGATTCACCAAAAGAGTTGAAAGTTATTTTAAGGCGTCCAGCAGCTGGGATTTAAATGTTTTGTAGATTAGCTGAGAAGCCATCTGAGACTGGCACCTTATTGGTTTTTAGGGTAGTGATTGCTCTATCAACCTCTTTTCTAGAAATGGGACTATCAAGGGACAAACGGTCCAAACGTCGTAAGTTTCGCTCAGTACATATATGCTTTCTGATGTTTTGGAGGATAAAGTACCAACCCCAGCATCAGCTGAGCAAACTACTTCTCCATCTCGCTGCATTACAGTGAGCTCTCCTTATCTGCCAGACAGGCAATGAAGTTCCTTAAGCAAATAGTTTTTTTGTTTCTAGGCCAGAAATTGCTCTTTTGGTGTGTCTTTCTCAAACTTAATCTCTTTCAATTTGAATCCTTCTATGCTCTCTGGCTTTGACATAAGCGATGACCCAAATGATAAATTCACCTTGAAGAACTGCTTAGAGGTCCTCCCAAACAAATGAAATATTGAGAGATGAGCTTCAAAATATTGTCACATATCACAGGCACCTGGGAGCCTCTGGAGGTGCTGCTAGTCAATCAACTCAGCAGCAGACTGTTCCAGGGTTGTGATGAGGAATGCCCCTCCACCGCCACCCACATACAGAGGGAGTCAATGTTGATGAGGTCCATACCATATCAGTGTGGGAATTCCCCCTGTTGTCAAATGAAAAGTGAGTGAGTGACGGCGAATGAGCTAAACATTTGACATTGTTTGGATTAACTGCTGCATTAAATTCACCTCTGGAAATTAGATAGCTGGAAGTAAATGCAGCCACCCTTGGGAGGAGATCATAGAAGAAGAAATGCTGCTCATTGTTTGGGCATAGATCGACATCAAGGTTGACAGGTGACTACATAACCCCTTAATCATCTACAATCTCCCATTTGGATCCTTTAGAACATCTTGTTTAGCTAATGGGACACCTTTAGCAAAGGAATGGCCATCCCTCTTTTCACATCCAGAGGCAAAGAACTGGATGGGGGTGGGTCTAATACACAAGTGACTTTCATCCTAAGAACACAAGTGACTCTCTTTAAGTATGTTCACTCTGACCCCTATGTTCTGTAACATATTTAGTATAAGACTGTGCTTCACAGGAGAGTTGAGTCCCTCACACAAAGGGAGGGAGGATAGCTCAGGGGCAACGTGTTTGTCTTGGAAGCAAAACAATACAGCGCAACACAGGTTTGAATCCAGATCTGGCACGTAGAAACCATTTGTTGGTATTAAGTGCATTATAAAAGAACAATTAAAATTAACATTTAGGGGCACAATATGGGTAACCTCCATAACAGATGGACATTTACATTCTGAGAAATTGCATAGATAACTCATTAGAAGCCAGGTGAACTTACCCTGAAACCCCAGTATGGTCCATGTAGCAGGAGATGAGAAATATGTTTAAGTCCAATACCCCATTGTTTTCCAGAGTCCGCAGGGCCATAAATAGTACATGACTTGTGAAGGCCAGAACCTCTCTCCCTCCCATCTCTGCCTTAGGAGCCAGTAGATTCCACAACAGCCCAGTAGAAAACAGAAAACAGTTAACAGCAGGAACTGGGCCTCAAAAGGAACTTCCAATGAGGATAGACGTTAAACTACGACTTTCGATCAGAAACCGGGAAAGGACGCAGCCTTATCATAAAGGTAGTTTCACAAGAAACGTGCAAAAACCCAAACATACACCACCTAAATTCCTCATATAGAGGGGGAGCCCAACCCTGAGGGAGATCACTCAAGACTCAAAGGAACTGGTCCAATTTCTGTACTCCATGTTGGTGAGCTGTGACAAATAGAGTTCAGGACCCTCAAGAAAGGACATCAAGTAGAGTATGGTACAGTAGATACGCATAATGAAGAATGAATCCAACAGTTACTCTTCAGCATCATGCCTAATATTGAAAACGAGCAGTTCAAAGAAATGGAGCTCTCCGATACTATTGCAAAGAGACAAAAGGAAACTGAAATGAAATTTGAATCTTATGACAGTGTTGCTGGAGTTTTCTGAACTAGGTCTACCACTGCATGCTCTTGACCATCCCTGAGGATTCCACCACATACTTGAGGCAACAGCTGCAGAAATGGATCATTCACCTGGCTTATTCTGGTAGACTGCATGGGGGAGAAGCTATGCACCCTTCAATGAGAAATGGATCAAAGATGCTCAGTGGGAGCAAAGTGTAGTGCAAATGGAAGGCCCAGCTGTATGTTATGTCACACTCTCTGAGCCATGCACTCGCCCCCGGAAGGGACTTGAGCTTGTCTAGTCTTACCGTGGTTAGATCTTGATAGTTTCATGTTCGCATTTCCGAACAGAACTTATGTTTGTTTTGGACTGCATTAAATGTCAATTTATATTCATTTACAACTTCGACAAATTAGTGAAATTATCAGTGCAGACTTCAAAAGAGATATTGCAACGCTGGAAAAAGTAACTATAAGAAAACATCAGATAGAACATGCTATTCAAGATAAAGTCACATTTTGTAAGTGTAACATCTGATCTCCAATATCAGTTTAACAATCCATGCGTCAGCCAAACGCGAATCCTAAATAGTAAACAGAAACCTACCTCTTTACTTGTTTAAATGATTGATAAGAGTTTGTTTTTAAAAAAAAGCCCATACAAAAAAGCTAATACACAATCCATATGAATGCATATAGCTCCCATAAAATACACAAATTCAATTGCAACAGTGCTTACTAAAATTCAAATACTAACACTTTTATGTTCTAGTCCAATTTCCTGATGATTCTAATCCAAAAAGCGTTTGTTTAGGACCCTCCAACTGCATGTGTACGAAGCTAATACATTAGTCATTATCACGCTGCTGAGATATATTCTTAATTTTTTCAAATGGCAAGGACACTTTTACCTATAAATAACTGCCACTACTATGGGAGTCAGAATCTGTGCATGCATTTATTTGCATCTACTATTTTGTGACCCAATACATTTTGACAGTAAGCAGTGTAAACAGTTTTTGCAGATATATTAATGTTATATTGACAATATCTTTGGTGTTTGGATAGGCAGAAAAGATTATCTTTTGCACTTCTTTGAATATCTTAATGAAGTTCATGATCACATTAAATGTACTTTCAATATGGAACAACAAGTAATAGGTTTTCTTGATACTGGTAAATAGAAAGATTTCTATACCACTTTTTACAAAATCTACAGATCTGAACAATTTCTTGCACAATAAAACTTTCCATCCACCAGCAACTTTAAAAGATGTTCTGTTTAGTCAATTACTGCAAATTAAACAAATAGTCTCCAATTTACATGACTTTGCACAACAAAATACACTTCTTAATAAGTTTAGAGAAAGGTTGTATGATTAAGTCTAGAGTTTGGCAGCTCAGAAAGCTGCTTTGATATAGAACGTACACAATTGCTTCCATTGAAAATGAGTAAAGATACTCTTAATTTAGAATGTGTAACGGCCTAGTCACGTCAGAGCTCACAAATTAGATGAATAATACATAAAGATTGGACGGTTTTACAATTTGATGCAATTGCATGTCAACTTCTCCTAGAAATTCCAGCTTCTGCATATAGAAAGCACAGCTCAATTAAAGATGAGATGGTTAAGGCAGATGTGGGAAATTGTCAATGGAACATGCATCTAGGAAGACTGGCAGCTTTCCATGTATGTCATGCCAGCATCTCCTAAAAGGAAAACCTATCAATCCATAAGCTAGCAAATCTTTTTGTCTGAGGGGTTTTGGTACATGTGATTCTTCAAAAGTTATCTATTGTTTAAAATGTCCCTGTTTAATTATTTTATATGGACCTAACAACTTGGAAAGTCAAGATTACATGGAGTGAACATGCATCTAATATTCGGAAGAAAAACTTAAAATCACCTGTGGCATCTCATTTTATTGAACAAAATCATACAATTACACATTTTCAAAGTGTAGTTTTAGAAAGAGTAAATATTCCCAGAAACGGTGAAGAGGGATATTTATAAATTGTTATAACTGTGTAAGATTTGTTAGAGTGAAACATTCTCAGCATTAATCCCAGAAGGCATGACTATAGAATTTTATTTGAATTTGTGTCTAATTATGTTCGTAATATGAACATTTGATTGAGGGTGGATTGTACATAGTTCTATATCTGGTAGCATTTGTACTCTATTAGATAATGAACATGTGATGGGAGATGACTTAAAATCTTTTGACCATTATGAATATACTTATATTGATATATAAATACATGGATTGTCATTCTAGAACAATAGGGCATTTTGAGACACAGATATATTCCTTTAGACAAGAAATGTTGGGTAATATTTGATTTACAGAATTGGCCCTATATTTGCTATATAAAAGCAGATGCAAAAATGGACGCAAGATCCTATGTAAGACTGAAAAGTTTGGGTGAATAAAACTGTTTATTGTAACTTGGAAACATGAATGCGAACAGGCATTGACACTTCTGCTTTGTAGTGTATCCTTACGATGTACATTTTAATATTTAAGCTGTTCAATTCTTTGCCGCTTTAATTATGAACTTGAAGGTATATTTTAGATAAAGGAATAGTGATGGAAATTTGATTCAGAAAATTAGTTTCACACTCATTATTCTAGGCGTTTGGAACAATTGTATGATATCCTGTTCAAGATGGCAGTAATTGTGGACAAGTTAAAAACTCGTACCTCGCTGACACGAAATTGAGCAAAAAGTGACATCATATTTATCTATTTATTGTTCACTTGTTAGTTGCTTATACAGAAAGCAAATACTGTTTCAAAGCACCCACAGGGCAACAGGGAGGGGAGAGAGGAGGATAGACAATGAAATTAAAAATGTTAAATAATTAAATACAACAATATAAGAAGAGACAGTGGGGAGGGGAAGATGAAACTGTTGGGCCTTGTGAGTGTTCAGAACTTGCAAGTGCAGAGGGGGTGAGGGGTATGGGATAGGTGCTGTGGTGCTCATGGAGAGCAGCAGGTAAAGTGCTATGCAGAAAGGTAAATGCAACCTAGAGTGGCGGAGTCATAACTCGCATCTACATTAAAACCTATCCTTATTGGGTGAAAGTGAACGTTTAAGCTGTGTGTTGCTTTGCCACTATGACTTCCAACACGAAGAAGGAAAGAAATAGCTGAGGGTATTGCATCTTTAGAAGCATGTTGTGCTAGAAGCTAAATTAAAGTAATGAATGGGTTATTTCATCTGTATGTTTTGGTGATCTTTGACCTCCAGGCACCTGTTCCCCTTTTAAGAAACAAGCGAGTCAGGATTCTTTTAACAGGACTTTTTAATCCGAATAGTTTGAATTGTGACAAAAAACAAGGATTGATTGCAGATTCACAGGGAAAGTAAGATTTTGGAAGCTTGTGAAATATTTAATGAACTGGAGTCAACCCATTGTGGTAGGTCACACAAACTTACAGATAGAATATAGAACTTTAGAGAATTATATTTGAAAGTGAACAAGTGAAAGGTTAGTTTCCTTGCTTTCAGTAGAACATATAAAATGCAGAATTAAAAGTTTAATAATTAGTGGCTGAAGAGCGGTGCTGCCACTGTGAGCCTACAAGTCGCAAAATCCTTCCAGAATCAACGCGTTCAAGGATCAGATTGTTCCATTCGGTGTCCTGTGAAGGTCTACAATATCTCGGACATCCCAACCAGAGCGGTTAGGTCATCCTGCCCTCGTGAAGCAAATAAGGCCAGCAGATCATATGACCCCCGCTAGGCTACACTTCAGACTTGCAACTTTTTTATAGTCCCAAAAATGTTTAGTTTTTATTTTATATGGTTACCATTAACCTTTTACAAATTCACAATAGTTAGACATTTTTGTACAGAAACTAACTTATGTCACTTGAAACCTAATAATAAAATCATACATAAAATCAAGCTTAAAATAAAACATCCTTTCCAAACCAAAAACAGGAGAAATCGGAATCATAGCTAAGACACAAACCCACTCACCCGCTTTATCTTATAGGTAGAACCTGACAACCACAGTGTTAACAAGACAAACTCTCCACCATTTCTCGATAGCAACTCCCCTCATCTAGAGCTGAAATAAGTAATTCTATATACATGCTCCTATATCACATCTAAACATCGATTTTACAGCTCTCTAACATTTGTATCACTGCTGTTGTCATTTCTTGTGATTGTCCACCAGTCAACCTTTCCAACAAAGATTCTTGTGTCATATAGTTCAGGGTATGTGAATTTGCTAAAGTAGATCTGTCTGGCCTTCAGTGTGCCATCGCAGGCTAGCAATAGATGTTTAATAGATTGCAGTTCTGGATTTTCACAGGTCTGGCACAAGTTTAATGTCAGATCACCCCTTCCTCTTTTTGTCAAGATTTATCCTGTTTTGGTGACATTCAGTCTTAGCCTTAAAAATGTGTTCCTGATTTTCCAGTCAGGGAACCTTACCAAATATTTACTCGGGAAGCCCAGTTTCCGATCTACTAGGGATTTAGATTGGACTGTGATCTCATTTTCTCAATTTTCTGGATCCAATACATTTCCTCCCATTTCTTTTTGGCTTTCGTCAGATCTTCTATTAATAGTTTACTTTCTATGTTGGCATTTGATAGTAATTTTACCACAAGAGAAGTTAGATTAACAAGTAGATTCAATTTACCTGATTCCATATGAGCTTTTACAACTGATTATAATGAATCTTCCTGTGCAGTGATGATTATTTGCCAGAGTTTTATCAATTTCCCCCCTGCCTGTGACTCAAGGGACCTAAGGCCCAGTTCAAACCTAAGATTGTCCATTTATAAACACAATGGCAGCCCCAGTGCACGTTTCAACAGGAGGCCTTCCCATTTTTGCCATTGTGTATTCCACAGCTGAGGTTATGCCTCCAAACCATAAAGTAAGATGGGTACCACTTTTGCTTGCTAGAATTTTATTACTGGTATGATGGAACATTTTCCATACCTACCTAGTATCTTTTTCATCTGTGCCGTCAAGGGTTTTAATTTCATAGAGATCTCGAGCTCCATTTTATATACTGCTGGGTTAGCATATATTTTGAAGCCCGAGATTAACCAGTTCTTCTACTTTTGTTATATTTTCTCCCCCTATTGCCCATTGATGAGATGTAATATGTTTATTTTTCTGCTTGAAGACTAATATTTTCGATTTGATAGGATTGAGTCAGAGCCCATTTTCACTCTCATATTGATGGAGTCCATTTAGTAGACGTTGTAATCCCATTGCTGTTCTATCTAAGACTAAAACATTGTCTGCGTAGGCCAGCCAGTGCAGTTTTACCCCATTCAATACTGGATTTGCCAACGCATAGGACTCCAGAAAGTCTCCCATATCAGCTGTATAAAGACTGAAGAAAAATGGAGCCCCCAAACAACAACCTTGCCTCACCCCCCCGTTCAACCTCACTGGTTCTGACAGATGACCCTCATCATCCAATCGGACTCTGATGTCGTTTCCATCAACATACCAAACATTCCCTCTGGAATCCCTTTTGCCCTCAATTTCTGCCAGAGCCTTCCCCTATCCACTTGATCAAAGGCCTTGGAGAAGTCCACCCATGCCCCATACAGTTGTTCTTCACCACTCTTTTGTGTTTTCTCACTTAGAAGATTTAATACTATACCGTTTAGGTTGGTGGAGAGCCCCCTCCTAAAACCTGTCTGGCATCTTGATAGTATTTTTACTTCTCTTTCCCAGGTCTCCAACTCTCCCAACAGGATCTTCATGAATATATTACTATCTATTTCCACGAGGGCAATAGGACGGTAGTTTGCTGCCACCGTCCTTTCCCCCCACCCCCATTGAACAAAGGGATTATGGTTGCGGAGCCCCAGGAAGATGGCCATTGACTTCTAGCAAGGATCTCCCTAAAGAGCCAGTTAAGACGTTTTGCCCATAGATCCAGTCTATTCCTCATTACTTGATAAGACCATTTGGTCCCGCTGCTTTTGTAGAAGAGCCTTTCATAATCAATTCTTCTACATAGGTTTCGTCAAAAGACAAGTGCCAACTTGCTTGAGTGTCACACTCGCAGATAGTTTTTATAGGTTTTCCAAAGGCTAATTTTAAGTTGCTAATCCAATCTTCTTTGACCAGATTGCATTGCTTTGGCACCGATTTACCCTCCGGCTTATGGATAACAGACCAGAATTCATTCAAATTCTTTTTCGCCAATAATTCTAGCATATATTCACCGTCTTTTTGATGTGTATCTATTTTCTTTGACATAGACTATTCTTTATACTTTTTTGTCACTAGCCTTACCTCCTTTTTTTTATAACCTCACTGTTAGTTACCCTTATTGAATTTATAAACCGTATATTCTTATTTCGTTCTTTTTTCTTTATCATTGTCTCCTCATCATATGCATGTTTGTGCTTATATTTGGGGCCATCTCCATTTACTTTTGGCGGGCAGATTGACCAGATGAATTTTATAAATCCTGTTGGTGAGCTGTTTTCATATTGAGTGGACTCAGGCAGAGCTGATAATTTTTCATTTAGTTTTTCTCCCCCTGCCTTATATTTGTGAGTTCGCACTCTTCCCTTCCTACACTCCAATTTTTGTGTCTCTCATCTGAGCTTCCAGTAGTAGTTCCGGAAAAGAGAGCTCTAGCCTTAAATGGTCACTTCCACCCCCATCTCGGATATCCAGCCTTGCCTTCTGTTCAAATAATCCACTAGATAAAAATAGGTAATCAAGTGACACCGAGGTGCCCTGAACTCGTGTTGGTTTTGCTGGCATGTCCCCTGGGAGATTGCTATTTGACATTTTCAGGTCCCACATCCTTAAGAAATCCACCAATGTGTGACCGTTCTCTGTCACCCTCTGCCCTGTTTGCTTTGTTTGCTCTTTTGATAGATGCAGGCATTGGGAGTTCAAATCTCCCCCCAATATTATTTCTGCCTCTGCAAATTGTATTTTCACCTTTTTCAAGGACTGTGATAAATTATCCAGAAAAGCATTCAGACCAGAGCACGCGGGATACCAATATACATTACAAACTATCACTTCCAGGTCCTGTTTCTCTCTTCTCAATGTTGCATTACATAATAGCAGCCCTTGCGTTTTACAATCATTTGGGTGGATATCCCTAAATTTAGCACATTTAAGAGCCGTAAGCATCCCCCCCGCTTGGCCAGCCTCTTGCTTTTTGATGTGCCATTTGTGTCTCTATAGAAAAACCCTCTACTGCCATTTGGTTTACCATCCATGTTTCCTGCAGCATTATTACATCTCCCTCCCCAAAGAGATAGGTTTTCATGGACCTGGATGTAAAGTTATTCGGACCCCGCGTGTTCCAACAAAAGATTTTTAAACCATCATTCTCAAGGCTGCTTTTGGCTTAACCCCAGTTTTTGCAAAACCTCTGAGAATGCTCGGGAGTAGAGTAAAAGCATTTCCATTAGTTATCACTTTGGGGGTTAACATTGGGCTCCCTACCGCCTGTGAGTCCAACACATCCAACCTCTGCCACCAAAGGATGTTCTATGTCTGGGAATTTCACAAATTCAATGTCATTCCTATTAATGAGATGTAAACTCAGCACTTTTTTTAACAGTGATAAAATGGTCCCTTTATTTAGTGATTTTATCTGTTTTTTATTCGCAGTTGAGGATAGCCAAATGATTGGCAAGGTGAATGGTGATGGTAATTTTACTTCTCCATCCAACTGTTCAATGGGAGACCCCCCTCACTTCTTTTGATTTCCCTACTCCATTTCCAATCTCACCAATCATCCTAAACTTTCCCTCCCCAATCTTTATTTCTTCTCCAGTAGCCGATTTTGTTGTTGTTTTTTTAGAAATATCGATGCAATCTTCAAAGTGGTTTTCACTTCTCCACTTTGCTCAGCATTCTGATTTTTTTCTTGATGTTCCTGCTTTTTGCTTCATTCTTAAGAATATTGGTGCAATTGATAGGCTCTCCTTGGTCTTCACTAGTTCTACAGATGGTGTCAGACCGGCTGTTTCGATTTCTGTTTGGCAGCCTGTTGACTTCCTTGGTGGATTCATATCTTCTGTCAAAATAACTGTATGGCCTTTGCAGATTTTCTTTTTTCCACCAAGATTTTTTTGTTTCTTCGACAGTTCTATGTTCCCACAGGGTTTTTCCTCGGGGTCTAGTTCAATAACTTCCTGTTCTCCCCGTTTGTGTTGATGATGTATTTAACATGTTCTTCAGAAAGTTGTTTCTTTCTGAATTATTGTATTTCTTCTTATTTTTTATTTTTCAATTTTTTTTCTTTTTTGTTTTGTATTTTCTTTCAATCTTTTTTGTCTCCTTGCTTCTCTTTTTCTTTCTCTTTTACCTCCCCGAGATCCTGAATAATCAGAATCTTCATCCACCCCCTTCTTGTTAGTCTCACTCTCCATTGTTACTTTTGCCATTTGGGAAGGTGGTATCTCCTCTTCTTGAAGAAAAAATGTTTTTCTTATTTGTGATCACCATGGCAATTGTGATGAATCCAGTGGAGTCCTCACGGATTGCCCGGTGGGGGATCTACTCCCATGTGGCCAGGGAAGGCAGCCGCTTCCTGATTCTGACCCTGGGAGCTGCTTTATGATGGAGGATCACATGGGAGAAGACTGCCAGGGAGATGTTACGACTCCATTGGATGAAGCACAGTATTTCCCCTGCCCCTTTTCCCTAAGGAAGACACTCTAACACCCAACACATTAATGGTATATCGTGATTTACCAGTTCCGCCTTTCAGAACTGAAATGAAATGTTGTCTTTACAGTGTTCAAGTCAGACCCCCACCTTTAACCCAAATACCCACAACTCCCACATACCACCTCCTGTTTCTAATATGCCTTATGGTAAACATCCTGAGAAAAACAATTTGAAAAGTAGCAACCCAATGACATCTATGGACTCTATTCCCCTATTCCCATAATTACCCAGGTACTGAGACTAGGAGGAGGATGAGCGTGTTTGTGCCAAGTAACAGATACCCGAAGTACAACATGCAGGTTAGTTTTCCAAAACATACAGTGCGCGGGACTTTTAAAGATGGTGTCCACACTAAGAAGTCAAGCAGTGCAGGAGAGGACGGTGAACTCCATGCAGAGGCTTGTGAACGCGAGACACACAGAGGTTACCGGGCCAGAATGAGGGACTCTGCAGACAAGCATGAAAAGACGGAGAGACACGAGGAGCTGCGCAGAAGCTCCTGGGTGTCGGGCTGCCCGTGGAAACATTGTTCGTCAATCCAGATCGAGAGAGGAAGCCGGCGTGCGACCGCAGAGCCACACAGAATGCTGCAGAGATCTCAGCTGACTCCAGAGTGAAAAGGAAAGAAGCAACTGTTCCACAACTGTGCGGGCCGAGTCGGAGACGCAGGAAGAGACAAGTGAGTTTGCCCAAAGCAGCTGGGGACCCTGGGGCATTCCAACAAGCGTGCCTGCCCAGATTTCATAAATATGAGATGAACTATGCAAAGAGCATAAGAAGAATATTTGAATGCAGACTAGACCCAGTACAAAGACAAACCCCAAGTCAATACAGGTGCACGAGATGCCAGTGTGGGGGAGAGGTTTGATCAAGTGATACCATAAGTAAATTAAGGAAATGTGAATCAATTAACAAAAGTCCTGGCAGGCAAGTACACCAGGCAATTGAAGTTATGTAAAGAAATCCTGGCAGGCTAGTATACCAGTAATCTGCAGGGTTAAAGGAAGAAGACTGTTGCAAGGCTTGTGATTGAAACAAGTACTTTGTGAGATAAGTGAAGAACCAAAGGAACTATTCATTAAAGTATAACTTTTGCCATCCTATTTAGAAAACATGGGGAGGGAATCACCCTCTAGATCCAAGGGTCTCTACCTTGGAGAACATGTTTGTTGGCGTCATTATTACATTTTGGTTTTGAACACTTTTTGCCTAAACGTCAAGAAAAAGGGCCTTTCTTTGCACCCTTTGTTTTAGTGTGAGGGTCATGGGAGGGTGTTTTTTTGACATAGACATCTTTTCAGTTACTAACTTCCTGATATCGACTGATCCTTAGTTTTGATTTTTAGGTAGTGAAATTCCTCTTGGAATAGGGCTAGTTAGGCAGTTTCCCAACCCATTCTTGCTTTAATAAATGTCTTCACTTGAGAATATGAATATCTTGTGTCTGACTCATTTCTGACCCCTCACAGAATGTTCAGCAGAGTGGTACACTGTGCCAGTTACCTCCCGAAGATAGTGGATACTGGACCCAGAAGAAGCATATGGTGGATCCACAAACCACCCCAGGTGGATTCCAGCCTTATAGGAGAGGCAGTTGTAGGAATGTTTACCACTTCACTGATGCTATAAACTTGTAGCTTCACCCAGGAAACGATAATGGGTACCTTTTCTATAAGGCCCTTACCCCTCATTCCATCAGTGTTCTACCTGAGGGAAGGGGAGGTAGTCCTGACTCTCGGAGGCCACTTCCCATAAAGAAAGCATGCCCATGGAGCTATTTCAGCACCTTGACCAGACCCAAAACTCTTCTGGAAGAAAATGTTTCCCTTTAAGAGTACAATGTTACAATTTGTAGTGTGTATGCTGAGCAAGAAAACACATTTGCCTCTCCAGTGGGGATGCTGGATTAACAATTCACATGCAGGTCCTGCAGGCCTCGCTGTTACATTGTAATGATCCTACTTAGAGGAGCTATCTTGCATGAGTAAGCAAACAAACATCATATTGTCCCAGCGGTAATAACAGTTGCAAGTTCCCCACAACGAGAGGGAGCTAGACATATTGACAAGCTTTTTTCATGCTTACCCAGGTTCTGCCCCACTAGTCTACGGATTACGGATACAGATAAATTGGGACTCTCAGGCACTGACAACGGGGCTCCCAGAAGCTGTACTCAATTTTGTAAGAGCCTTGTACCCCACCTGAACATCCTTTGGGCCACACTAGGGTGGAGAGCACCACAGATGGAAGACCACTGATGTAGAGCCACTTACCTGATGTGAGATTTGGCCAGGAGCCTACAAAGTAATGTGTGGGGGTTACACAGTGATTTGTAGGGGTTGTGTGACTAGGATTCCTTTTGGAATCCACATCCCCCGAGTTTTCCTGGGAGAATACCCGCAAAGGTGTGTGCGGTGGCCAGAATTGGTTTGCTGACAAACAAATGTTTGAATTATAGTTTGTATTTGTATGGTTGGTGATTAGGTTTAGCCTCTACGGTCCAATTCGGCATAAAAACTGACACTCCATAATAGGTACTTTAACTGCTGGGTTTTGATTCTGCAGAACTCAGACAAATGCGAGAGTCTGGAGGTTGACTGTTAAGACAGAATTCCATTTTGGAAACTCCTGTAGGTCATTTTTAGGGTCCCATTAAGTTTTTGCTTTTTCCTTTTCTTATTTGGTTCACTGTTCTATTTTTGGTGGCCCGAGGGACTTCTACTGAAGTCTCCCGTTCATTGAATCCCTTTGTCACTCATCAAACGTATATGGTCCTGGACCACCTGTAAGGCTGCCAGGCTCAGGGGTGCTTTATAAGGTAATTGTATTGCTGGTGGCATCTATAATTTAATTTTGGCTTTACCAGGGGCGCAGGCCGAATTACTTCCTTGGTAGCTGTGAGAAACCTGACTGTATTATCCCACCCACTCCCTCAGGATGTTCCATTCAGGTGGTTAGGGGACAACCATCGCTTTTGGATCTCGACCTTGGGGGTGGACAAGTGAGGGAGGGTCACCTGAGTGGAGGCTCACGTCGGGGATTGGGAGGAGGATACCCAAGGCGAGAAATAGTGTTTTCTAAATTCTGAAAACACCTTACCCTACTCTCCCTCAGTCTTTGTGTGGTGTTTACAATTTCACCTCATCTCCCCTCCCCATTTCCAATAAATACTGAGACGAGAAGGCTGCCACCAGGATCAGTAGAGATGACCCATAGGAATAACATGGGGAAAGTAAGGGCAACCTACTTTAGATAAAACTACTGTCCCACTGTCAGGCAGAGTCAGGCATTGGTAGGTAGCGATTCACACCTGACTCCACTTGGCTGTGTGTTCAGCTATAAAAGGTGTGGTCAGTCACAGACACGAACGAGATGGGGATGCAGTCCGGACCAGTGGAGCCCAGAAGCGGAGAGGAGCAGGAGCTGTAGGCAGGAGGAAGACGGCGTGCTGAGACGATGGCCCGGTGTGTGTGGGCTGCAGCGTGGTGAGGGAGCCGTGCATCCAGGGGGCCGGACCAGCGCTCCCTGCATTCCGCATGCTAGGTCCAGTAAAGTGCTTGTTCCTTTGGGGTCTATGCCGTCCCCAGGGCTACCTGTGGGGCAGGTGGTGAGACCCTGACCTCAACCGTGTATTGCCTGGAGAAACCGCCTCTCAACGCGATGCTGCTTGGTGAGTTTCAGAGAAACTCTGGAGCGTGTGTTTAAATGAGAGTGGAGCGGGAGAAAGGCACGAACAGGAAAAGCGGCACACAATCGGAAAGAAAGAAAAGTGTGAAAGTTAAAAGTGAAAGTAAAGTGAAAAGGCTGAAAACGCAGCATGGAAACGGAAAGCAAAAAAACCCTAGTAAAAGCAAATCGGAGTGAAAGGCAAGTAAGTCTGATTGAAGCTGAAAGCGAGAGAAAGTGGAAAGAAGCGGCAAGAGTGGCCCATAGTGAGAGGGGCACGAGAAAAGTAAAGAAAAGTGCCTGGGGCACGCTAAAGAAGGTGCAAGTGTGCACATAACAAGAGGGTGCAAGTGTACACGGAAAGGAAGCAGAGTGCGCAGGTGTGCACAGAAAGGAAAGCAGATGGAAAAGGGATGCAGAAAGCATCTGAAGGAAACAAAAGGGTCTGGTGTTTTCGAAAGCCTCCAATTCTACCCCTTGAAAGAATGGTTTGTGAATTCAAGACAGAACTGTGATTGATCTTGTGTTGTGTTTGGAAGCTGGAGGAAGCCTAAAGCTTGGTGGAAAGAAACTCAATCAAAGGACATCCCGATAAAGAATTGATTTTGTGTTTCAAAGGTAAAAGATGCCTGAGTGTGGGGAACGGGACCGTAAGAGGCCTAACCAAGTTAGAGACTTGTAACTTTTTGTTGAACTGGTGAGAGGATTGAAGTGTGGGGAAGGGAACCTCGAGACGCTTACAAAAGGAACTGTTATTTTCCATGGTGTTTTGAAACTTGATGAAGCTGAAGCTTGCGGAAGGGAACCCCGAAGGATTTGGTAGTGAGAATAACTACAATGGACCTGTGGAGAAGGTTTTATGATTAGGTCTGTGGATTGAATTTAGTTGTGTGACGTTGACCCAGCAGCACCTGGTAAGAAGACCACCTGAAACCAATCCTGTTTACATTTTTGATGAACCACTAGTTTTCTTATTTTTAGAAAGCCTTCCTATCACATTTTTGTATAGAGTGAGGGCAAGAATGGGTTTAGACACAGACGGACTTTTATTTCGGACTCTCAGACAAAAACGGCCATTAGAAACATCAGTTGAGACAATTATCCCTTTAGAGTTAGGGCCAGTCCAGCATTACACCAACCCAGGAACCTTCGAAAATAAAGGTGTTTTCAAACAAACACATTTGAGTAGTTGTCTTTCTTGATACCATGCCTGTCTCACATAGCCGAATGTGCCTTTTTGGTAGCCATTTGGGTCCAATTTATTTTTTTATGTCATACTTGTGCCCATTTCTGTTTTTGTAGGGGTTTCTTGAGTTCAATTGAACTACAAGCCAGGCCTTAAATGTCTGTTGTGCACACTTTGGGTCTTCCTGGGCCCAGCCAAGCACCTTCTACAGTGGTTTGAACTGGGGAATAATAGTTCCTGGCCGTGGGCATACCATATTAAATGCTATGTCGTGGTTTATGTTGAGTGGTAGATTTAAGGGCCAGCCAGACTGGCTGGCCACCTTGTCTCTAGCCATCTATATTGACTGGTGGGCTGGCTAAATTTAGCCACCTTTTTGTGTGGGTATAATCATGGGAGGCCTTGCTCCTACATTTCTCCTGGAATTATCAGAAGCAGGTTTACTTACCTGTAGGATTTCCACCTGTTTTCTCACTTGCTGCATTTTTATGACCAGTTCTGGTCATCCTGTCTGGATGCTGTTTTCTGGGCTGATCTCTGGTTTGGGTTTATGGCTTCTGGTAATCCTTCCTTGGCTGCCCCCCTCGTCCTGCTAGCTCCCCTTGTGTGCTTGGCCAGGCCTTCCATGCTGGGATTATCTGCAAGCCGTTTTACCAAATGCTTCTCATTTTACCGCTGTGGTCCTCCTACCTTGTTGCTGGTCACAGCCATCCCCTGGGATTTGCGATGGCAACACCCTGCATCATCTGTTCGTCATCTGTTCTTCAGGACAGTCCTGGATTGCCCACCCCCCAGTCTTCACTGTGGAACAGTTTTCTGTGACTGGGCATTGTATTTGTTTGTCGAGCCGCCGGAACATGCTTCACTGGGTTCTCCTGCCTTATGTGAGTGTTCCTTGCCACTGCTTTTACTTCTAGTTTAGGATTCCCAATCCTAGGAAGCCAGTTGGTTTTTTTTTCTGATGGCCCGGGATTCGACTTGGCTGGGAGTTCACATCCTGTAAACCGCACCTGGAATACAAGTGTTGTATTTACTTGATTGCTTAGCCTTCCTGGAACTGACGCTTCAGGAACCAACACCATGAGTAAGTAAATCTCGGCCCTGGCATTGTGGGCTTTTCACAATATGTCATCAGAAGTCCCTATGGGCCATGGTTGAGACTATTTTCCCGGTGGGTCCCAAGTGCATTTTCCCCTGTTGGTTTCCTGCTGTTGTGGATCTTCTCTTCTGAGGCTCTTGGTTTTGGAACCTGCATCTGGAATTCTTCATTTGGTTCTTCTCTGGTCCTCCCTGGGGGTTTTTGCTGCCAAATTCACAACTGTGGGGTAGAACTGGTGCTTACCTGTCTATTCCCCATACCCACAGATTGCTTATTGACTGCCCTGTTGAATTCTGTTGGGGACATTTTAATTCACGTTAAACTCTGCAAAGTGTCCTTAAGAGTACTTGCCTGCATGTCTTTCCTACTTCTAGCTTGTTTTCAGTGTTTTTCTACACCAAAGACTGGCATTTTAGTGATTTGTGATGCATAGTCAGTTATGTATTTCACTTCTGCTTACTTGAATACCCGATTATACTGCAACTAATCCTGATGACACTATATATATATATATATATATCTGCTTAGATCACATGCTGTGCATAGGCCGACATCTAGTGGAAGCTGCAGAGTATTACAGTTTGTTTTTCGAAACTCGAAAATGGGCGTCGACACAGGGCGTGCCAGTAATACTATTCCTAGTGCGACGTCCACTGTACCCAAGATCCTTCACGCGTCTAGGATCCTCGGATTGTTTTTTTCCGCCATACTGGTCGCAAGCATTTTGCGGAGTCCCCTGGCCTTAGCCATACTTTTGCTAAAAATTTTAAATAATAATCTATTGACATCCTTCCCCACCCCAACGTCGAACTTCGACACTCGACGCCGGCTGGAGAAGAAATCGACTGTCGGCTGCTGCACGACGGATTTGGGCCTCGGAAGTCCTCTGGCCTCGGCCCGGGCCTTGGAAGGCCTCTGGCCTCGGCCCTGCAAGTAGGGAGAGTGGGGGGTTGTACATACTCTACACTCTTGGTATATAGGTACACCTTATACGTTTCCTACACTTAACAGCCCGCTGCCTCAAGGTGCGTATGGAGGGTACCCCTTTTCAATTCTGCCCTAAGTGCAATCGCAAATACCCTTGGGTCGACAGGCACGCCACGTGCAATCTCTGCTTGCCGAGGGACCACCCGAAGCGAACTGCAGAGCGTGTAGTAGGTTTAAACCTAAGACACTTAAGGACCGTTTGAAGCGTTGGGCCCACCACGCCAGGCAGGCGGCCATGGCAGCGGAGGGCGCCTTCAGCGACGGCAGCAACGCCGTACTTTCGGACAGCGAGGGCATTACGGCGTCGAAAGACAGCCGAGCGCAGGTCCCCAACCTCGGAAGGTCGTCCGGCAGGGCGGCTATGGGGAAGACCCCATGCGACACAAGCGCTTCACACACTACACACACTAAACACACGAAGTCCAACCGAGACTCGACGACGTCGAGTTCTCGGAAAGAGGCACAAACAGAACGGTCCGATTCAGTGTCCTCTGGGCGCTCACGATCAAGATCGCCGCATGACTCCAGGCAATCATCCACTCTTGCCGAGAGTGCCTCGCTCCCTAGGCTAACAGAAGTTCGATTGTCGGGAGACGAAGACGACTTCCACCCACAGGCCGCGCTCCAGGAGTCGTAGCCCGCAGTCAAAATCAGCGAGGCCCCACTCTCGAAGGACAGGGACCCCAACCCCGATCCTCGACGCCAGGCGTCGAAAACCTCCGGAGCCACTAAAGGACAGGGAAAACCTTTTTCCACTCACGGGGAGCGGGGAAAACAGCAGAAGAAGCAGCCTTTGCACTCTTCCACACCTGTGAAACACAGCACTCGCCCTAAACAGACAGCAAAACCAGGTCTGCTGATATGTCTAAAACCAGCAAATCTACTCAAGACAAATCCCATAGACTTGCTGAGAGAGTCATTTCCAGTTCCAGAAAATGGTCGAGTGAAGACATAGATAGGGTCATGTCAAGGATGTCGTCTTTGGCTGATTTTTATGATAAAAATCCAGAACATTTCCTCTCGTATGATCCACAAGGGGCAACACCCTCAGGCTCTAATGAGCCTATCCCCCCTGAGTAAAAAGCCCCGGTTTGAAACACTGATGAGGTCAGACCCCTTCGAGGTACAACCATACTCGAGACCATACTCACTATATCAAGGAGAGGCTTCCTTTGGTGAGGACCAAGAATTTGGCATGGTAGAAGAGCAAACCGGTACGGGCTACTATGGGGATGATGAGGACCAGGAAGAGGAAGAGGAAGACCCGGAAACATACAGAGTAGATGCCCCGGTAGAGAACGAAGCCCCGGTTACCGACTCCCCGGTCGATAACCAACCCCTCCTAAACGAGGTTCTCGCACGCGCAGCAGAACATTTCCATATTGACACCCACGGTGTCCAGGAGGAGAGGGACTTCGCAGAAGAGTTAGTGGGAGAAAGGAGGCCTGTTGCCCAGACCATCCCTATCCTTAAGTCCATTCAGCGAAGAATAGACCCATCCCTGGTGAACACGAACTTCACCAGAGCAGTCAATCCCAGGGTTGAAAAACATTTCAGTGCGGCCCAGTCTGACCCTCTCTATATAAGAGGACATCTGAAGCCAGACTCCCTAGTTGTCACCAACACTCGTAAGAGGGCTGGAACACCCTTGTCATTGTCCGAAGCTCCTCCCGACAAGGCGAGCAAAATACTATACAGTTTCGGCAGGAAAGTAGCCTCAACGTCCGCCTATCAACCAAGGATTGCAAACTCCACCACCCTGTTGGCCAGCTACAACTGCCATCAGTGGGAAGACGTCGCGGCACTCATAGCCTCTGCTCCTGAACCTTTAAAGGGCCAGTTAGCTCGGATTTCCGCAGAGGGTAGAGCCATGTCTGGTTGCATTTTGAAAGCAACCTTCGACGCCGCGGACAACGCAGGCAGATTGATAGCAGAAGGCACTGTTATCAAAAGACATGCGTGGTTACGGCAGTCTGGTTTTAAGGCAGAAACCCAGGCATCATTGTTGGACAAACAGGTGGAAACCGATCTGTTGTTTGGTAAGGCGGTCGAAGAAGCACTGAAGAATGCCAAGGACGAATACGAAACACTCAAGTCCCTTGGCCAGTTAACCAATAAAACCCCTAACCAGAGAGGGAATAGTAATTTTCGTCGCCCACGCAGCCAAAATTCCCAGAGCGGATCAAACTATTCCCAGGGGCAGGGTACACAGTGGAACAACAACCAACAGTCTACCCAGGGTTACGGCAGGGGTAATAGGAGAGGTCGTGGTAAAGGCAGAGGCAGCCCCAGCAAGGGAGGCAGCATGCCAGAACCAAAGCAGTGTCGCTCAGTTCAGGGTCCCTTTTCATGCAACCCCAGTAGGGAGACACATTTCCAACTTCACCCAGGCTTGGGAAGGGATCACATCAGACAGATGGGTGCTGTCAACAGTATCAACAGGATATTGTATAGAGCTACTGCAGCGTCCCCGGAACCATCCTCCACGACAAAGAGTACACTCTTTAGAACATCAGAAGATTCTCCTCGAGGAGATCGCCATTCTGCTAGAAAAGGACGCGATAGAACTCGTCCTGGGACACCAGGTAAACCAGGGTATTTATTCAACTTACTTCCTTGTGCCAAAGAAAGATTTGACAATGCGCCCAGTATTGGACTTACGGCCTGCCAACAAGTATGTCGAGCCCCAAAAGTTTTGTATGACCACGGTACAAGAGGTAATCCCCCTCCTAAAAAAGGGGGATTACATGGCAACCTTGGATATGAAAGATGCTTATTTTCATATTTCCATGTTCCCAGCGCACAGAAAGTATTTGCGCTTCAAGGTGGACAGTCGACACTACCAATTCAAGGTACTGCCCTTCGGGATAGCTTCGGCACCAAGGGTATTCACCAAGGTACTGGCGGTGGCGGCTGCACACCTACGCAGGGAGGCAGTGTACCCTTATCTGGACGAATGGCTCATAACGGGGGAAACCCCAGGAATTTGCAGGATAAACATTCAAAGGACTATCGACCTCCTCCACGTGTTGGGCTTCTCAATCAACGAGAAAAAGTCAAGCCTGGTGCCAAGCACCTCCAAACAATTCCTAGGAGCAATCCTAGATACTCAAGAAGGGTTGACCTTTCCATCAGAAGAAAGAATTCGGAATATACTACTGCAAATTCCGCATTATCAGTCCGGTCAACAAATAACGGTACGCAAAGCAATGCGTTTACTGGGCATGATGGCGTCCTGTATTTACCTGGTCCCCCACGCGCGCCTGCGCATGCGTCCCATGCAGGAATGGTTGGCGAAACAGTGGTCTCAGGCAAGTGGTCAGTGGGACGATCTAGTGGTCGTTTCGCCAACACTGGTACAAAGCCTTCACTGGTGGACAAGAGAGAACCTCACACAGGGGAAACCCTTTTACGATCCCGAAGTACAGGCAGTAGTCACTACAGATGCATGTCTGACGGGTGGGGAGCTCACCATCTCCACCACACAGCTCAGGGTCTCTGGTCTCACTCAGTGGCCAAGAACCACATCAACCTGCTTCTGGCAGTATTCAGAGCGCTTCAGGCGTTCGAGCCCCACCTACTAAACCTGTCAGTGCAAATCCGGACGGACAGCACAACAGCCATATTCTACCTGAAAAAGCAAGGAGGGACTCGCTCGCCAAATCTGTCCAAGCTTGCCCAGAAAATCTGGATATGGGCACTCAGACGGAACATCTTCCTGTCATCACAACATGTTCCAGGGGAGCTCAATTCCCTAGCGGATGCTCTGAGCAGAGACTCCCTCCCAGAGGAACACGAATGGGTTCTACACAGAGAGGTCGTAGAATATATCTTCTCTCAGTGGGGTTTCCCCACTATAGACTTATTCGCCACAAGCAAAAACAGACAATGCCCAGGATTTGCATCCAGGTTCCCCCAACCAGACTCACAGGGGAACGCCCTGTGGATGAACTGGTCAGGGCTGTTTGCGTATGCTTTTCCACCAACTCCTCTCATCAGGAAAGTGGTGAACAAGATAAACAGAGAGTCGATGACGCTCGTCCTAGTTGCTCCCATGTGGGCAAGACAACCGTGGTTCCCACACCTACGCAGGATGGCGGTGTGCGAGCCCATCAGACTTCCAGCCTGGTACAACCTACTGTCCCAGCACCAAGGTCAAACAGTGCACCAGCAACCCAACTCAATGAACCTGGCAGCATGGCTCCTGAGGTCATAGAGTTTGGACATCTCAATTTGCCACAGAGGTGTATGGACATCCTAAAGGAATCTAGGAAACCAAACACAAGGCACTGTTACTTTGACAAGTGGAAGAGGTTCGTTATCTGGTACCAGAGTAGACAAATCAACCCGGTTGATTGCACTCCTTCCACTATTGTTACATACATGCTCCACCTGCTAGATGCAGGATTGTTTTTTAACTCACAAAGTACACCTGGCAGCCCTGTCGGCTTACACCACTTCCCATAGCAAAGTTTCGTGGTGGAAAGTACCACTAGTTAAAGCCTTCATGGAAGGAGTAAAGAGACATCACCCTCCTATTTCAAACCCACCACCAGGGTGGGACCTTAATGTGGTGCTAGCCAAGCTCATGGGCCCCCCTTTCGAACCCATGCATAAAAGCAGTCTCAAACACCTGACTTATAAAACGCCCTTCTTAGTAGCTATTACTTCTATAAGAAGGGTCAGTGAAATTCAGGCTCTGTCAGTGCAGGATCCCTTCTTTAGTGTCCATAAAGACAAACTGGTTTTACGCACACACCCTAGGTTCTCACCTAAATTTATATCAAAATTCCATGTAAACCAGTCCATCGAGCTTCCGGCTTTTTTCCAGGACCCGCAAAGCTCGCTGAGGTGAAACTACACACCCTAGATGTGCGTAGGGCGGTCCTCTACTATGTAAATAAAACCAGACCGCTAAGAAAAACAGATCAACTGTTTGTCTCCGTAGCTACAGGCAGAGAGGGGGATCGCGTCTCTAAAGGTGCCATCTCGAAGTGGATTATTAACTGTATCCAGCTGTGTTACTCACTCTCTGAAAGAACTCTGCCTTTCACGCCAAGAGCCCACTCTACTAGAGGCATTGGGGCCACTCTGGCTTTCATTGCAAATGTACCCCTTGACACCATTTGCAAAGCAGCTACTTGGAGCTCTATTCACACTTTTACTCAGCATTACTGCATTGACACCCATTCCAAGGCAGATACACAAGTGGGACAAGCGGTTCTAAGACAGTTATTTGCTCATGACCCTTCTCACATCCCACCTCCTTCTTCAGGTACTGCTCGCTAATTTATGCACAGCATGTGATCTAAGCAGATTCAAAAAGCCTCAGAAGGGATACATTACTAACCGTAATCGTATTTCTGATGCTTGTATCTGCTTAGATTCACATGCAACCCACCCTTCCTCCCCTCTGAGAGAGGGCGCATGATTGCTTGTAGTCTTACCTTTCTGTCTATCTGCTTGGATTATCTGTGCTCACGCTACTCCTCATGCTACCTCATGTCAGAAAAAATACAATCTGAGGATCCTATACGCGTGAGGGATCTTGGGTACAGTGGATGTCACACTAGGAATAGTATTACTGGCACGCCCTGTGTCGACGCCCATTTTCGAGTTTCGAAAAACAAACTAATACTCTGCAGCTTCCACTAGATGTCGGCCTATGCACAGCATGTGAATCTAAGCAGATACAAGCATCAGAAATACGATTACGGTGAGTAATGTATTATATATATATTCCCTCCCCCCCCCCGCAGGATTCTCAAACCTAAGTGGCCTCTGTACCTAATGCGCTCTCACTGTTCTGAATTGTGGTAACCAGGGTTTTTCTCCCACCGCAGGATTCTCAAACCTAGGTGGCCTCTGTACCTAATATGCACTCACTGTTCTGTAATGTGGTAAACTAGGGCTGGCCGCTCTCTTACTGCCTGCGTGCTCTCGTATCGTCTGTCCTCCTCCCCCACTCCCTCCCTCCTACTCCATGGTGCTCTCTATCTCGCCTATCTTCTCTAACTGCTTCTCTATTGACTACCCTGCTCTCCTCACTAAATCTGGTAGGAAAACGTTTAAAAAGGACATCCTGGTCTCCAACCCAGGCCTCCCTATCGCTGACACCTACACTAGTGCCTGCTCCAAGGAAACTCTCACTGACATCCTCTTTTTCGTGCCTTCGCCTGACCTATGGACCCTTCATATGGTCTCTGTGCTCTCTCCTTTCTCCTCTTCTCCCATTAATGGTGCCACCCGTTGGGATGTCCTCTTGGCCTCCTTCCACTCCTCTAAGGCCATCATTAATGTCTACGCTAACGGGACCGTCTTGGTCCAAGGCCCTCAGGCCAACCTTCACCTCTTTGATAGACGCTTCCCATGCCTCATCAACTTCCTTTCCTCTCCTGCTGTCCCCCCTCCCTCTCTTGCTCCTTCTACACCTCCACAGGGCGTACCTCTGATCTGTACCCCTCCCCGGAAGTCCTTCAAGGATGGCAACCTTCTCCACATTGCCACTCTTAACTCTCGCTCTGCAATCAAGCATTCTTCTGATATGTCACCTTCTTGAGGAAGCTGGACCTTGACGTCCTCGGTCTCACTGAGACATGGTTCACGGCCAGCTCTGTCACCAGCTTTGACACACTCCTACCCGACGGCTACAAGATCCTCTCTGTGCCCAGGCCCAACCGTGCAGGGGGGGGGCGTGTAGCCCTTATCTTCCCTGAGTGGATTCCTGCCACTGTCACTCCTACGCAGTCCTACTCCTCTTTTGAATGCCTTGTCTGCCGTCTCTCTCTCTCTCTCTCCTAGCCATTCCCTTACCATGGCTACTATCTATCGGCCACCTGGTCAAATCTCCTCCTTCCTATCTGAGTGGGCTGACCTCTCCTCCTCACTCCTGTCCTCAATCACTCAACTCCTCTTTCTTGGTGACTTCAGCATCCACTTGGATGTCTCCTGTCCCCCCACGGGACTCTTTCGTGACCTCTGCGACTCTCTCTCACTCTCTATTCTCCCATCTGGGCCTACTCATTCTGCAGGGCACACTCTTGATGCTCTCTCTTCTGACCTTCCCCTCTCCGTCCCTCTCTCCACTCCTCTCTCCTGGAGTGATCACTTTCTCCTATCCTCCCACCTCACCCTCCCTACCCCACTGACAAAGCCACCCTCATCACTGCCACCCACCTTCTTGGTCATCCGACCCATGAAGCACGTGTCAGTTGAGGCTTTCGCTGCCACCTTCGCACCCCCCCTCCCCCTCCCCCTTCGGCTGACTCCCACCCTGACACTGCCCTCTCCACTCTGCTATATCTGATACTCTTGATATCCTTGCCCCTGTCATGAGAATCCGCCTGAAGCCCAAAGCCAAATGTAACTCCTGGTATGACTCGGAGCTCGTCACCCTTAAACGCAAGTGCAGGGTGGCAGAGAGGAAATGGCGTGCTTCATGTTCATCCTCTGACAAACTGGCCTGCCCCCTGCTCCAAAGGCAATACCGTCTCTCCGTTCTCTCCAAGAAGAGAGCCCTTATCCAAGCCCGCATCTCTGCGGCATCTAACAACTCGGCCGAACTCTTTAAAATCTGCAAGGAGCTTGCCAACCTTGCTGCAGTCTCTACCTCTCCTGTCCCCTCCCAGGCCCTCTGCACTGCACTTGCCTCTCACTTCATTTCTAAAACTCAGGACATCCTGTCCTCACTCTCCTCCTATCGCCTCCCTCCCTCTCTTCCTGGCTCTTCCTCTGGCCCTTCTACAGCCACCCCTCCTTCTCTGCCTTTCCCCTTTTTTCTGCTGACGAGGTTTCCAGACAAGTCCGATCTATGAAAGTCTCGTCTAAACAGGTTCACCCCTGTTCCTCCAAAACTATCAAGGACCACATCGACGCCCTGGCTCCTGCCCTGGCTGACTTTTGCAACCACTCCTTCGCCTCTGAAGTCTTCCCATCCCCCCTTAAGCACTCCCTTGTGCACCCTCTTCTTAAGAAACCCTCTTCTGACCCCTCCTGCCCGGCTAACTATCAACCAATCTCCATCACTCCCTTCCTGGGCAAGCTCCTGGAGAAACTGGCCATCTCCCAGCTTAACCTCCATGCTGAATCTGTTGGCAGTCTTCATGACCATCAATCTGGCTTCAGAGCTGCCAGAAGCAAGGAAACTGCTCTCCTGAACATCTGTGAGGACCTACTCTTGAACCTTGACTCCAACACTCTGTGTGTTCTCATTCTGCTCGATCTCTCTTTTGCCTTTGACACTGTCAACCATGGTATCCTGCTCAACAGTCTCCGTGATAATCTGGGTATCACTGGTCAGGCTCTGGCGTGGCTGACCTCTTTCCTCTCCAATCGACCCTCCCAGGTCCAACTGGGGTCCTTCCTCTCTGACATATTTTTCTCCACCTGTGGTGTCCCCCAGGGATCAAATCTCTCCCCCTGGCTGTTCAACCAGTACCTGGCACTCCTTGCCCACCGCATCTTCGCTCTCTGCCCCAACTTTCAGTGCTATGCGGACGATACACAGCTCATTTTCAGGCTACCCTCGGCCTCCTCCTCTCCTTCCCTCATCTCTGTCTGTCTGCTATCCACGAATGGTGTGCCGCCAATGACCTCTGCCTTAATGCCAGTAAGACTGAGATTCTACTCATCGGCACACCCACTCCCTCCTTCCCTGCAGCTCTCTGGCCGGCCTCCCTTGGCCCCCTTCCTGCTCCTACCCGCACGGCAAAAAACCACAGGGTTATCTCCGACTCCACACTCTCCTTCTCTCCTCATATATCTGACGTCTCTAAGAAGTCACACTACCAGCTGCACCTCCTCAGAGGTATTCTTCCCTTCCTCTCCTTCCCCCAGAAGCTCAATGTCTCACGAGCCCTGGTTCTCTCAAAGCTGGACTATTGTAACAGCCTCTATCTTAATCTGCCTGCCTCCACTCTCCGCCCTCTGCAACTCATCCAGAACAGAACTGCGAGACTTGTCCTTGGCCTCAAGCCCAGGGACCGTATCTCTCCAGGACTGAAGTCTCTACACTGGCTCCCAGTGGCTGCGAGGATAAAGTTCAAAACCCTCTGCATTGTCCACAAGGCCTTCTGGGGCCTAAATACCTTCAACTCTCTCTTCCTAAATATCTTCCTTCCCGAGCCCTTCGCTCATCCGTCTCCAACTCCCTCAGGGTCAGCCGCTTCTCGAAACAAAAAGCTGGGGGTAGATCTCTCTCTGCGGCAGGGGCCTCCCTCTGGAACAGCCTTCCTGCCTCCCTGAAACTTGATGAGAACCATCTACGGTTCTGGAAGCACCTCAAAACCTTCCTCTTTGCTTCTGCTTTCTCTCTCCCTCTCCCCTGCTAATTCTTCGCTGAATCTGCACCGAATCTGCAACTGGGCCACTCTCGCCGACCTCGGTCCTGGACCCAGCCACTCTCCACTTGCAATGCCTCCCTGGCAACCCCTGCACTGCGGGACTGTCTCTGTATCCCTACAGCCCCCGTTCCCAGCACTTGTCTGCACTTACCTTGCACTTGCCACCAACTGGCCCTATTTATTTTATTCTACTTACCTTGTACTGCACTTCCCCCCCTCCCCTTACACTTTCTCCCTTCCCCCTACCCCTGCACTTGCGCGATCTGAATGACACCTGGCCTAGTAGGATCGTTGTCTGTCTTCCCCTGTTCCCCCCTCCCTGCCTCGTCGCGCCTTGAAACACTTGAAACCCTTGTGTATAGGCGCGTTACAAATGCCATATATCATATCATATATATATATTTATCCCTTTAGTGTCATACCTTGGCACTCTCAGCTAAATGCCACTTTTCTTTTGGTGGTCTCTGGCTGTGTTTTGGTAATGCTTTCCCCTTCTCGGCGCTTCATTTACTGTGATGGGTGCATTTGTAATTTCCAAATACTATTTTTAGAGGTTTAGCTTCACTGTGACTGTGTTGGCATTGGGATCCTGATAGACTATTACTGTGTGTTTTAATGCCTGGTCTCGTGCTATTACTACTTCTTGGCTACATATTTAACATGCCTATTACTAGGTAGTGGATCTACAATATAGCAAAGGAGCCTGTTGTGTCTTTTATGACATTTTGCTGTTTTTATAAATGCACTTACCATTATTACAGTTTTAGTCTGTGTAAAGTACCTCTTGATGTAATACCTTTTTAGATATGTGTAGTTTAATAAAGCTATATATTTTCAGTATAGCAGTGTGGTGTATTGTGTATGGACTAATAGTACATTTTGTGTCACCCAACTTTCCCTACCTTGGGGTTTGGCTTCCATTTTGGGTTGCTAGTACTTGGCCCACCTTAAGGTTAGTGGTTGTACATACATCGATATAACAATAACCATGGAACCTCTGCACCAGTACCATTTTTGAGACTGAAACGTCGACAGTGAATATCTGCCTCTCTCCTGCCCAGAAGGTGGTGTCTGGTGCTCATACCCCTTAATCCGGGCTGGGGACAGCTGGATTCTTTCTTGAGGAGGGATTTTGTCTGTGCAATTCACAGGACTCACCCGTATAGAGAGACCTGTTAAACGGAGCACCGTATCCTCTCCTGTTGTCCTAGGATGGCCAGTGTCTATGATGGGCTGTTTGTTCGGAAGTTAATCATGGTACAGTGATAAAAAGGAGTATTTGATGAGCTGGATGTAAAAGTAGATCCTGGGTATTCCGCATTATCCAGTGGCCAGGAGCCAACACTGGGGAACCAAGGGCTAGTACATAGTCTTTTGCAAATCTAACTTCTACATAAAATGCAAAGATATCACAGATATGACCTGTTGTGTATTAATTTATGTTTAATAATAGATTGTCCCAAATGCACAGATTTAAATTCACATAGATAGGTTTGTTTGGCATCAGTTGGCCTGGGTGGCCAAAAGTAGCTCCTGGTAGCTGTTGGAGTCAAGCTAACCAGGCCCTTCTAGGCAATGCCGGATAAAACACTGTCAAGGCCCCTAGGCAGTCGGAATTTTGGGGCCCCCATCGCAAATTATGTCCTAATACGTTTTCAATTTTGGATATTTTTGGGTAGAATTATTGGCAAATTGTGCCTTTTAGCACGTATTGTACGGGCTTGTTATATGCGGTCAATGCTTTAGCACTTTGATACAGTACAAATAAATTGTCAAATGCATTTTTCAACCAAATACTTTATATCACTGCCCCGATGTGTTCAACTCAATTTCAGTGGCAGTGACGAGATCATATTTTAAGACTCGCCCATTGAACACTTTGCATTCTATGGCTCTTTTCAAAACAAACATTACTATATTGGAGCTGATGCTTTTGGACTAGATTGCGATATGTTCATTATGCTACTCTTTTTTTTTTTCTATTTACACGCACAATTTACACATTTCTAATTACAATAATTTTTGCCATTTTACACTGTGCATACCAAAGATTTGCAAATAATCTTCATATTAAAAAATGTTTGCACAATGCAGCATAACATTTTGAAAATGGGGATTTGAATAAAACAAAATCTTGGGAGGGTCCGTTGACACGTTGCATTATTTAAAATACCCTTGTCATGAAGACAACTTTGCACAGCACTACAAACAAAGACACACATTATACCACCATTCTGCAATCCCAGCCACCACCTAACTGACAGGGGCCAGGGGTTTTCAGTGATGGCATTGCAGAAAACGTGTAGTAGGAGCTTAGGCCTGGCCGGGCCACTTACCAGATGAGGATCATCTGTCCGAGTACTGGTGGTCCAGTAAACCCACCCAGGCAGGCCAGACAAGGGAGTCACTTTCACTGCGGTGTCTCCACCACTGGCCCATGAGTAGGATTCCCACTGTAGGATGGCCGTGGCAGAGCCCGGCCATGGCAAAGGCTGATGCCGCCAGCGCCACCTGGGCCTCTGATGACTTGACTACTCCTGCTGGAGCTCCTGCCTGCCCGTGCGCAACAGCTTGGGTGTGTCTTCGACTCACTGAGTCTGCGCTTGGACATTGGATGGCACGCAAGTAAAAAAAAAAAAAAGACAGAAAAAACTGAAAATGCAAGTCCGACCAGGCAGTAGACAGACTGATATGATTTTGAAAAAATAAAATGCTAATGCAGCGCAGGCTGCCGGACCGGTGTGTGTTAAATCGTGGCGGACGCCGGGCCCCTTTAAAAGGAGTGGGACCTATAGGCCGGTGCCTACTTCGCCTACTGGTTAATCCAGCACTGCTTCTAGACCACAAGCAGGAGCTAAATAGCTCCCAGCTCCTCTCAAACTTAGAAACCTGGTGGTACCATCCTCTGGTGTCAAGTTCTCCTGAAATTTCTCTGAATCGATACCTGTGACCCCTGACTAGGCTCACTATTCTTGGATATTGGTTAGTCAGTTTGAGTTGCTGTTACTTGACCAGAATTTCTTTGCAATCCCTCAAACCTCAGCTGGGCTCTAAAATCTTTCTCTCAGGAGTGGGGATCCTCTGTAGTTCAGTCAGCCAGTACCATACTTGCTTTTGTTCAAGGACTCTGCTATGCAGGCTCTTTGCTAACATTAATCTGTCTTAATGCCTTCATTGGGATCCTTTGTTGTGGATATAAAGCTCCTTGAGCTAGCCCTCCCAGAACTGAGCCACAAACCTTCCTGCTGTGACAACATCACTCAACTTTGCAATTTCCCGTTTGCTGTGAACCACACCCCATCTTTTTCCTTGCATGCACAGGGCAGGAGACTAGCGAGAACAGTTGCATGTGATTTTGTTCACATGCCTGCCTTTTTTGCACATTTGTTTGTTAATCCTTCCTTATGTCTGTGACCGTGGTGTATGGCATTTAAACTTGATGCCAAGTCATTTGCGCGGGTTGAACCCAATTAATTTTTCCTGCACTCTTTAGGTTGGAAATTTTTTCTTTTGACCAACTGTGCACTCTATCAAGCACTTAAGAGTCTGGCACTTAATTGCAGGTTATGACTCTTATCAGAGGTTTTCCACGGACTCTCTCATTAAGAATTACATCAACAAGAGATGTGATGAAGTTACACAATTGGAGGAGCCTGAGAGGGAAGTGGAGGGGGATAATGTCTGGTTTAGGAATGCCCACAAGCAATATGAAATGCCACCCAAAGGTGCTATATGGAGGATCATCCCCACAATCCTTCCACACATTTTATAGTCTAGACCCTTGTGCATGATGAGACCAGAACCTCATGCCAGCTTCCTTTTAACCCACAGTCATGGGTAATAGAGGGGAACGAAAAGAGACCTCAGGTTTCTAAGGCAGTCGCAGTTTAAAGCTGGTCAACCCCTTATTAATACTCTGGTAATATGATCGCTTAATCAAAACTAGCAGGGCGCTGAAACGCACTTCTCAGGGGCAGAGTTAAATCCATTCTCTATGCTTAAAAAGACCTCTCATATGCACAACTTGTTATAGAAAACAAGCATCCCTGATCAGAAGCTCCCCTAGCAGAACAGTAGCACTTCAGATTGACTCCTATGTGGTGGGCCATGGTTTTAAGGCCTAAGTCGCTGTTAGAGTAGAGTTCATTGCATCTAACCAGAGAAGGGGAGGAAATAAATACCTGCAGCTGGGAAACCTAATAGGGGAACAAGAAGCATCTGAGAAACCCTCCTGGGAGCTGGTTCTGGGCCATTCAGAGGCACTCTGAGAACAAAGCAGGAAAGGCACCAGTCAGAAACTTTAGGAGATGATAACAATCAGGTGTACTGTAAACTAACCCAGTAATCCACAGTTTGCTTCTGTGTACACAGTAGGAGCTGAGCAAAGGCCCGGAAAAGAGGAATTGTTAAGCCTTCTAAGGGCAATATTCCACACATTGGCAGGAGCAGAGACCAAAAAGAACAACCAAGCCCTTTTAAGGGCTAGAAGCTTTGGCCCAGGTGGGTGACCCTGGGGTTATTCCCCTTTTACGTTGACTAGACAACCTCCCCTATACTTGAGTCTGCCTTTGATTCGCCATACATTTACTCAGTCATACATTTACTTCTTTTTGCCTTTACTTCACCTGCATCGTCTCATTGTGACAGTGCTAATGCATATATATAAGTTTAGTGTTGGGCTCAAGGGGCGGCAGGGGGTAGAATATGGGATAAAAAAAGGTGGGGTACAGGAAGACTCTCCCTGTAATGACAAAGTGAATGGTAGGGGATGTGAAAGAAAGGAGAAGTAAAGGAATGGAGGAGTAAATGTGACAAAGTGTATGTATGGCAAAGTGAATGCAGGGGACGTGAAGACCTACATCCACCCAGGGATGGTGGGTTAAAATAACAGCCAACTAATACAAAAAGAGACCAGGGTCAAATTAACGACACAGGGATTCAAGCCCCACAACGGGCAAATGAAACTCTGAAACTAGAGAACCCAAGTTTCTCTTCTATCTCTCCTTGTGTGTTTGGACTACTCAATCCATGTATCAAATAGGTGCTGAGTAAAAGCTTATTACAATGAATATTAATACATACAATTTTATTAAACAAAACCGATTATTCAATATATCCTAAAAACAGTATACAAAAACATCAGCATAAAACATCAACACTGCATTTCATTAATATGACATTACCCTCACATCAAACATACTTCTAAAACCAAATCATCCCTTGTGTAAACATTACAGTGTTAAAGAAAACAACTTGCTATAAGTAGAAAACTAACTATAAAGTGCAAAATACAAAGTTGAAACTAGCAATAAAGTGCAAAAAACGTTGGTTGCAGAATAAGGGGCCACTCTTAATCTATGTCACCTCTTTAACCTTCTAAATCAATATGTAATTGTGTAATCCTTCACAGTATGTATCCTTCACAGCCAACTGTCGGGTTTCCGGGAGGCACACAGTACCGAGACAGCAATGCTAGATCTCCAATCCCACATGCTAAACATAGTGGAGAATGGAAAAACAGGGCTCCTAATACTATTAGATGTCAGCGCAGCCTTTGACCCAGTGGACCACAGCCAACTCCGACTAGCATTAGAAAGAGGAGCAAACTGTTCAAAATAGGCAATCAACTGGATATCCTCCTTTCTTTCGGACAGGGAGTTAAAGGTCCACTGGGGGGATAATTTCTCTTTTGCAGAATAAATTAGTTGCGACGTACTGCAAGGAGCCAGCCCGTCGCCACTTCTTTTTAAACTGTACATTAGGTTTCTTTGTATGATTCTGGAGAAAATCGGCGTGTTTTTCACCAATTACGCTGATGATACCCAACTGGTCATAGAACTTAGCGGTCACTACACCCAATACAATGCCAATGTAAAAAAACTCTAAGTTAATTGGAAAAATGGATGACCAACAACTGGCTCTGTCTCAATGCCAAAAAGACAGAATTCATGATTTTTGGGACTAATACAGCCACAGCAAGACTAAACCATCAATACAAGTGTTTCGACATCATTGAAACCCAAATAAAAGTTGTCAACAAAGTCAAAACTCTGGGGATGCACATGGAAGCATCACTGAGTGCAGAGTCCCAAGTCCTGCAACTGACTAAGAACTGCTCATATTACTTGAGACTCCTACACAGAATACGCCCTTTCTAAGTGAGGAAAATTGCACCACAGTAGCAAGAGCCACCATATTGTCCAGGTTAGATTACAGCAATGCCCTGCTGCAAGGAGCTAACAAAAGGCACATTGCAAAATGTTAAATACAAAACAGGGCTGTGAGAATCATCAAAGGAAAAAGGAAAACGGAACACATTGGTGAAGACAGGAGAAATCTACACTGGCTTACTATCGAAGATAGAATACAGTTAAAAACCCTGACGCTAGCCCACAGGTGCGTCCATGGGAAAGCCCCAGCATATCTCGAGAAGAAACTGTTACACATGTACCGAGATGGCGTCTAAGGTCTGAAGCTCAGGGCAACCTCGTAAACAACAGTTTCAGGAAAACCAACAGACTCGGCAAAGCCTTTCACACCAAAGCTGCAACCTTATGGAACAACCTCCCGCCACAAATAAGACTGGAGCTCTCATACATTACCTTCCGAAAGAAACTCCAGTATCATGGTCATCGGGCCAAGAACGATGACCTTACAGGGTGACGCACACCGGGGGCCCGGGTGGACACAGTCTTGGCGCCTTTGGCACCAGGCTCATAAAGAACAATAAACAAGACATTATTTGGGTTTTTATGGACATGGCACTTTCATTTCGGGTGCATAGTGTATTTTCATCTTTAAAGCAGCCCCACGTGTATTCTTGGGTGGGGCTACTGCTATTGGATTGCCTGGCACATGCTGACTCACTAGGAGTTGCAGGGTGTGGCAGGCAAGCCAAGCCTAGTGGGTGTGCCCACGATCACAGCTTTAAAAGCTGCTCTGATCCCTCTGGCAGGCGCTTTGCGTTATTCTGCACTTCCATGCAGCGTAACGCTCACCGCTACCTGGGATTCAACTTACCTTTGGAAATCTTGTCTCCTGCCTCCATACTTACCACCTGGGGGATCCTGCCCTCACCTGTGCGCGTCTTCATCTTGGCACCGCGGCTCACCTCCAAATAATCCGGGATGCTGCAATCTTCATCTGGACACCGCAGCCCGACGTACTTCACCCACGACCGCAGCACCTACAAAATAAAACGAAAGGCAAGGTTAGGCACTAAACAGACATTACGTTTAAGGTTGCGCTACCCCCGAACCTCGCGCTTTCCCTTAAACCATCACTCACCTGTTGTCAGACATTGCGGTTACAGTCATCTTTCTCCTGGCCACGTTCTGCACCTCCTCAGCTGCTTTGGGCCGCATTTCCAGCTATTGGGGAAGAAAACGGAAGAGAAAAGGTTATTCAGGAATTAACAGCATCGAGAGCAATAATATTAAGACAGAAAAACAGAAAGGGGAAAAGGCAAGAGACATTGATAGACACTTACCACCAACCAGGAGAAGAATGGTCGCAGCTGGACTGGACTATTACTTACCAGGGATCAGTGAAGGAACTAGATCCCATCAACAAGCGCCCCTGCCAGAAGTAGCAGGACGGAGAGCTCATCATCCATACTTACCAGAAGCAGTGCCACCAAATGCCGCCGCCCACAGCTTATCCGCAGGGGTTAAGAGACCTGAAGGGGGAGGACTAATTCCTGGGAGGGCTGCAAAGGTGCTCCAACGCCTCCGCAGACACCACATGAGCGTAACATCAAAACCCTCTTATTTAGATAACTCCCTTAATCTAAGCCAAAACCCGACTGAAAATCTGTAGATTCATGTTGTCCCATGTTTTGTTTGTATAATGTGATTCTGCGTGTACATGTGGTGCCTTGATGCTTGTGGGCTACGGTGCAGTAGAAATAAATAAATATTGTGGACACTGCTCCACTGTTCAGTGTCATGAGACCCAACCTGTTTCGTTCTTCTTTCTCTTAAAAACAAACTATACAAGAACTTCTTCAGGGGACCAACGCACTCAAAAAAGCAGTGCACATCATCTTGTGACATCAACAGAAAAAAAGAGGGAAGGGGGGGAAGCAATTCCATAATTGATGCTTAACGTCCAAAATCTAGAAGAGAGAGCAAATAATAGTGTTTAGAATTTTTTCAAGAAATCTTACAGCTGCTTAACCTCAAGGGTACTACAATCTACCCTTCAAAGGCTTACCGTGTATTTACTCAAAAGCAAGGTCTGGTTCAGGTGTCCTCTAAGTCGACACAGGTCTGGGAAACAACGTGAAACGACAGTATAGGTAGAAATAGAAACTAAGATTCCGGGTAGTAGATCTTGAACAAAGCTATTGTTCGACCGCCTAGATAACCTGGGTGTCACATGCACAAATTATGCTGACGATACCCAGGTTCTCATCACCCTATCAGGTTGCTATGAAGAGGATTCCACATGGATTAACAACCTCTACCTGGAGATCCAAGTTTGGATGGCAGAACATGGCTTATGCCTCAATGACGAGAAAACTGAGCTCCTTCTCGTCGGCTCCAAACCACGGCTAAACAAACTGGACCCCTGTTACGCCTCTATCAACATAGATGGTAACCTAATCACAGTAGCCAAAGAAATCAAAACATTAGGGGTTTATTTGGTTTCCACACTCCCCCTCAAAAAACAAGTAAACGCCACAGCCTCCTCCATGGTTTACACAAATAAGCTCATAAACACCTGCAGAGCCTTCCTCTCGCCTTCCAGCTGCATTACCCTAGCCAGAGCTCTAGTGCCCTCAAAAATCGACTACTGCAACACGCTCTTCCTTGGCACTTCAGAACACAACTTGAACAAATTACAAGTGTTGCAGAATAATGCCCACAGAGCCACTCTGAGTATCCTGCGTCACTCTCACATCTCCAGCTTCAGACAAGATGCCCACTGGCTTCCGGTACGAGACAGAATCACCCTTAGATCACTAGTCCTAGTCCACAAATGCCTCTCTAACGACGCCCAAGTACCTGGTAGACAAGTTTAACACACACATATCAGCCAGACCAACTAGAACGCTGTATTCTCGCTGCCTATCCATCCCTTTAAAAAAAAAAAAAAAAAAAAATATTAAAAAAAAGCAGGTGGCTCCAGCTTCCCGGTCCTAGCTGCCAAACAATGGAATGCTATACGTCTGAACCTTAGAGCAGAACCATCCTTTTGGACCTTCAGGGCAAAAAAGAAGTCCTGGCTTGCCAACAAGAACACAACCCTTTTTCTGACATACTAACCTTTTGTCTCGCCACCGTATTTCTGCTGATGCCCGCCCCTTGACCACCATGTAACCTGGTCATGTGCACTTATTCTTATTATTTTGTATGTCTATAATATGTTGTAACCTGCTCTACGTCTCTGGCGCCCAGTTACCTGAGGGTTCGGCGCGCGGTATAAATAAACAAACAAACTAGCATTCATTACAAGAACATAGATGACCAAGTACGTGGCAGCCAGGCTGTAGTTTGTGCTTGTGCCTCTCTGAAAGGCATGGGGTGGTGCTATAAACCACACTCTCAATAATTTCAAAACCGCCATGCCAGTGCAGCTAACCGAGATGGAACCTGCACATGAGCTTGCGTTAAAAAGTTGACGGTGCAAATTGGTTGTGACTAAGTACAACTGGCAGTTAAAACGGTGGACTGAATAATACTGCAAAGAATATTGTACCTGCGGTCAGGTATATAGACTTCGTAAAGCAAGGTTTAGGAAAAAATAACCCATTTACCTTGCGTTTCATTGGCGTGAACATCCGTAGTACTCTATGGCATTCTGTCGCCGTAAAGGCGGCTCAGGGGCTGCCTTGCACTTTCTAAAATGTCGATCCGGTTACCTAGTAGTATGACCGAGCATGGTCGTGTGCTGAAGAGACACAAACCATATATTGTACAGTTCGTCTTATACACAAAGCTAAAGAAGGTTTAGGCGAGTAGCGATGATCCGAAATGACATCGAATCTCATCAGAGTCCAAGCCGCTTACCGGTGTAGGTATAATGTCGCTCCTTTTTGGTGTCACTTCAGCTCTATTGGACCTGTTGCCTGCTTCCTTCTACGTGTTTACTGCTTGCTACTCGAATTTGAACAACCTCACCACGACGCAGACCACGTGAAAGTAAGTCGCATGTCACGCACATACGGGCGCCACATCCCTGTGTACGCACAGCTGTCACTGCCTACCTGAGGTAGCAGTATAGCTCTCGTGCTATTTACACAAATGTAAACTTTACTAGTTGTAATAACCTGAAACTGCCTAATATAACTGGAGGCCAATCCTTCTCTGTGAACATTTTTATCATGTGCGTTGTGTAAATTTTGAAAAAAGTCTCGCCGAATCCCGAGCTGAGTGAACATCTGACATCGGAACTTCTCCTACGTCAACCAAAGTATCTGGTAAGAAAAAATGGTAAATATAATGGGTGGCAAATAAAAGGAGTGCGTATCTTTGATAGGAGGCCACACAACTTACTGTAACTATAGCTCATAGAGGCTACATAAGGTGTTAAGCTACGCCAAGTTGCAACACTGCCGCAGGCATCAACAATTATGCAACTCTTTTGTTGAGCCCTGTGTCTGACGCATTTGTAAGAAAAATCAACCATTGTTCTTTGTTGAATAATCTTTTTGTGACATCTACTCTACTGTGCATCGTGGTAATTTGCAGTAACACTGTCCACTTCAAAGTATCGCTGCCATGTTCCATAGTACGAAAGTGATTGACTAAGGGAGTTGTCACAACTGTATTTTTAATGCAGCTCCTGTGTTCACTAATCCTCTGTTTAACTTTACGTTCCGTCATGCCTATGTATAATCTTGGGACACGGGCACCAAATTGCGTAAACAACGTTCCCCGAATTGCAATTCGTCAAATGAGTCTGTCCATGGTTTAGATAAACCTATATCCACCTTGGTCGACCTGAACGTAAACCTGCAGTCGACACAATTCCCGCATGTTGAGTGCCCTGTGATGGACAGCATTCCCCAAAGTTCTGTGACACTTTTTTGTTGATCTGTTCTCAACGAGATATCGTTCTTGGTGAGTAGTTCTTTAAGGTTGGCGGCTCTTTTATATGCACATAGCAGAGCTTCCAAAGGGCACTCTCCACCTTGTAGAATGTGCCAATTTTTCCTAATGATTCTCGAGATATCATTAGATTTGGACAAAAAAGTACTGACAAACACCATCTCAGTGTTTCTTTTGGTCTTCGTTTGGTATTCTAAGAGCGCTTCTCCATTATTGTTAATCGATCTCTTCAGAGCCCTCTTAATTATTTTCTTAGGGTACCTTCTAGCTCTTAATTTAGAGGTAAGTGATTCTGCTTCTGATAAGAAGGTACTATTCTGTGTGCTGCTGTGTTTCAGCCGTAACAATTGTCTAAACAGCAAATGTTCTTGTGTATGACGCGGGTGGCAACTGTCAAAACATAGAAGCGCATTCCGATCAGTGGGTTTGTGAAATGGTTTAATCTTCAACACTTTGTCGAGGCTGTTTGCCCAAATCGTGATGTTTAAAAAGTTGACTTAACTTGTACTGTGTGTGGAGGTAAGTTTCAGGTATGGATTCGGTTGATGAATCCATTCAACAAACTTTAGAATGGATGTCGCTGAACCGCCCAAGATGATTAAAATATCGTCTATGAAGCGTCTCCATAAAGAAATCTGGTAAAAAAATGCATTGGTAGGGAGGTAGATGATCTGTGTCTCGAAAAACTTCACATATAGATTAGCAGCTGTTGGGGCTACTGGAGACCCCATCGCCGTTCCATGGATTTGATGGTATAAATTTTGATTAAATCTGAAATTTATTTATTTATTTATTTTTTATTTAAATTTAAATTGCGCGCAAGCAGCCCAGGGGCATTGAGGCGCTGTTACTTGCAATAACTTAGTTACATGGTACATATGATAGCGATTGTTGACACATTATGAGTAGTACAGGAAATCATACTGTTGTTACAAATATAGCATTTGGGCTATAATTACAAACCTAAATTATAAGTATGTGTGCTGATGTGTCGGTCCTTATGTGAAGAGGGTAGTTTTCAGTGTTTTGCGGAAGGTGGTGAGGGAGTCCTCGCCACGGATGGTGGGAGGTAGGGCATTCCAGAGGGTGGGCGCGAGGTAGGGGAAGCTGGACCCACCCGCTTTTACTCTTTTCACTAGTGGCACAGAGAGCATGTTGGTGTACGGGGATCTGGTTGGCCTAGTGGTGGAGACAGGGTGGATCCTTTGAGAAAGGTAGGCAGGAGCAGTGAAGTGAATGCACTTGTGGGTCAGTGTCAGGGCTTTGAATACGATCCTTTCCTTTATTGGGAGCCAGTGGGCTAGTTTCCTGGCTTCAGAGATGTGTTCTCTTTTAGCAATGCCTTGGGCTGCCCGGAGAGCATTGTTCTGTATTACTTGTAGTCTCGCTAAGTTTTTGTTGGAGGTTCCAAGAAAGAGTACATTGCAGTAGTCTAGCCTGGAGCCGGTGATGGCTCTGGCTATGTTGGTGCAGTTCTCTTTGGATAGAAAGGGCCTGATTGCGTTGATAACTTTAGCATGATATGCAGCTGCGGATGCTATTGCGTTGACTTGTCTATCCATGGATAGGCTGGAGTCCAGGTAGACTCCCAGGGTTTTGACAGAATCGGAGACTGGGATTTTAATGGAGTCAATGGTGAAGTGGCTAAATTGGACATCTAGGTTTTTTAGCGTGTCGGGGGAACCTACCAGGAGGAGTTCCGTCTTGTCAGAGTTGAGGCATAGTCCGTTGTCGGCCATCCAGGCTTGGATGGTGTTGTAGAGTTTGTTGAGGGTCAGGGAGTCGGTGTCATAGATACCTGTGAGAGTGAGGAGGATCTGGGTGTCGTCGGCGTAGTTGGTGTATGAGATGCCCATAGCATCGAGGATGAGGAAGAGGGGTTGAGTGAAGATGTTGTATAGGGTGGGGGAGAGACAGGAGCCTTGGGGTACACCACAAAGTATAGTAGTTGGGGATGCGGCGGCTAGGTCAGAGAATACTTGCATAGTTCTGTCTTGTAAGAAGGAGGTGATCCAAGATGTGGCCTCTGGGGAGAATTTGGCGGTGGAGGAAAGGTGGTGGCAAAGGACGCCATGATCCACGAGGTCGAATGCCGCGGATAGGTCAAGGAGTAGGAGAAGTGCTGGTTTACCCATGTCTCTAGCATTGTCCATTTGGTTCTTCAAGCCAAGTAGGGCGGTTTCGGTCCCGTGTCTAGGGCGGAAGCCAGATTGGCGGAGTCCAAGGAGTTTGTTCTCTTCAATGAAATGCTGGACCTGCAAGTAGGCTGCTTTGTCCAATATTTTGAGGAGGAATGGGACAGTGGTGATAGTTCTGTAGTTGTTGGGGGAGGTGGGATCGAGAGTTGGTTTTTTCAAGAGAGGTCGGACCCAAGCTTCCTTGAGGGAGGCGGGGACTTTCCCTGTGGTAAAGGAGGCATTAACGAAGGCTGTTAGGAAGGGCGCTAGCGCTTCCGTGCAGTCTTTGATAATGGAGGCTGGGCATGCATCACCTTTGCAGTTAGAGGGCTTGATGTTCCTCATAATGTTGATGATGTCTTTTTCTTGGATGGGTTTGAAGGAGAAGGGTAGGGGGGGATCCGTGGCGTGTGACCGGATAGGGATATGGCTACTGGGTAGGGCTTGTTTAGTGGCTAGTATTTTGCTTTTGAGGAGGCTTAATTTGGTTTGCATGGCCGTTTGTATTTTGTCACACCAGTCTTTGTCTTTGGTGAGATTCTGGGGGGCGGGAGTGGGTGTCTCAAGCTCTCTGAAAATGGCGAAGATTTCTTTGGTGCTAGATTGGGCTTCCGAGATTCTTGATTCAAAGGATTTGGCCTTTGCTTGGGTGATTGCCTTTTTGTATTTGGTGGATAGGGCTTTAAAGAACATCTTGTCTTTTTCAGAGTGGGACGTTTGCCACTGTGTGAGTGCAGCTTTTTTCTCATTGCGGAGTGTGAGGAGCTCAGGTGTGAACCAAGAGTTGGAATGGGTAGTGGGTTTGGATTTGCGTGGTTTGAGAGGGGCAATGGAGTTGATAGCTGCTTTAATGGCAGTATCATAGGTTGTTGCGAGTGTTTCTGGGTCTGATGAAAAAGGTGGTCTGAAGGCTGGGCCTTGGAGGAAGGGCAGTAGCCTTTCCTTGGTGAGCTGGCGGGAGCTTCTGGTGAGGCAAGGAGGGAGCGGTTGGGGCAAGGGGGCAGCAGGGGAGCTGGTGGTGAGGATGCTAAAGGTGATGATGTGGTGGTCGGACCACGGGGTGGGATTGTTACCTGTAATGATGAGTGGGCAGTTATGCTGTGCTATCCAGTCAAGCGTTCTGCCTTGAGTGTGAGTAGGGCTAAGGATGGTGTTCTTGTAGCCTAGAGCATTGAGGGCAGAGTCAAGGGATTTGGCTGCTATGTCCTTACTACCCCGGAGCCCTAGATTGACGTCCCTGAGGAAAATGGCTTTAGACTGTTTTTTGAGGTTGTCAGAGAGGAGGTGGATGAGAGAGGCTTGGAAGTCTCCTGTTGGGCCTGGGGGGCGGTAAATGGTGTGCACAGTAATGGTGCAATGGGGAGAGAGGGTTATTTTAACTTGGAGGTAGTCGCAGTTGTTGTTGGTCAGGGATTTCTCTATCTTTCTGTAGAGAGCGAGTCTCTGGCAATAATTGCTACACCTCCACCTTTGGAGAGGCGGTCTTGTCTAGTTATGGAATAGCCAGGGGGTAGGGCGAGGGATAGTGCCGGGCCGGAGGCATCATGTAGCCATGTTTCTGAGATCATGAGTAGATCTAGGTTGTGGGAGGTTAGGAGGTCATGTATGTCTAGGGCGTGGGCATTGATGGACCTGGCGTTAATCATGGCGCATTTCATGTGGGGTTCAGTAGTGCCCGAGAGGGGGTTCATGATGAGAGAGGGTTTGGTGGAGGGGGGGGGGTTGAGCTCTGGGTGTTAGGGGAGATGCAAATCACAGATTTTACACTGGGGGTCACATTTTCAGTGGTGGTGGACACATGTGGTATAGCATTTGGCACACTAGCATTGTGCAAATGGTTTTCTGTAAGTGCTACTTCCACACACCACAATATGAAACTATTGGGGGTGAAGCCAGTCACCCTTTTAGAGAGCAGTACTTCTTAGAGTACGTCCAGGGTATCTTTTTGCTTAATACACGTATGAGAAACTATGTCCAAACTGACATTGTTTGTTGGGGTTGAAACTCATACTTTCGATCAGATTGATCACCTCTGTTGTATCTTGAATGTAAGAAAACATTGTGGTAACAAAAGATTTCAGATATTTATCTGCGAATTTGGAGAGGGTCTCCAACAACAATCCTGTCCCTGATACTATTGGGCTTCCTGGTGGTTATCGCTGGTTTCTGAACCAACAGATACTCATGCTCTTGTTTCCAGATCCAGTTCCTCTGTTAAAATAACCAAGCTTGACTTTAAGCAAGGTGGTAACTAAAGATCGCTGGTAGGAGAATTCCAAAGGTGGTTGTTCATTAAAGCAAGCAGCAAGGAAATACTTGCATGCAGGAGATTCCGGGCAGCATTCGGAGCGCTATAATTAAGGAGCAAAAATTGAGAAGCGTCCTGGGCCTTTTATCCCCCAGTCTGTGTTGTGAACCAAGATGCGAGTGGGCACCATATTCCATAGGCTGTGCTAGATTAGCCCGACAACGATACATGGTACTTGATGGGCCCTTTTATTGAGGAACCCCCTTTTTGCGGAAGAGTTGTAGTTGTCCCTTTTAAATGTCAGTTGAAATCCATATGTCCAAATGTGGTTCAGAAGAATTGACTAACTGCTGTGGCACCGACTGCTGCACCACTTGCTCAGGCACATGGGTTACAATCAGAGACTTCCAAGACACTTTGGAAGCAATTGTATGAATGCATCAAGAGGATGGCCGAACCCACAAAGTAGCCATCAGATCCTCATGCCAAGAATGTGGCCTCAACCCCATCAACAGCAGCGGAACGGAGCCTATGACACAATGCCTAAGCATGCCTTGATTTTAAAAGGATTTTCATGTTCGGGTTTAGGAAGACAAATCCACAGTGACTCTTCAAAGTGCAAGCATGGATGAGCTGTCAAGGTTATACTCCTAAGAGGGGGGTGTTGTAGAAACAAATTGTTAGGTCAGCATATAACTGCATACAATAAGGGAATGTTCACTGTAGTGGATGAAGGATCAACAAAATACTTGCGACAGGGTAAGGGTTCACAATGGAGTTTATTAGAGTTGCAATTAACCTGACCAATGTCTGAGTACATCACGTTCTGGGCCGTTTGAAACCTGTTTATCCAACTCTTCCCTCCTAGCTTCCTCATTGGCGTAAAACAGTCTTTGGGATTTATAGAATCCCCTCTTCTTTCTTGATTTCCTTGGATTTTTCCTCTGTCTGGTGTTGGCAATATCCAGTATTAAACTCCTCTGACTCTCCTGCCAGGTGCCCACCAGGGCTGTGCGAGCCCTTAGGGTAGGGTTCCATGTGATAATGTCGCCTGAAGAAGGTCGCCTTATTTCCTGCACACCTAAAAGCATCTCCCTCCACCCCACATATTCTAGGACAGGTGTAATTGTCTATTATATACTCCAGTCATAGAATATTTGGGGAAAGGGCTTCATTTTCTTTTGAGTTCCTATTTGGGGAAATGTCACCCTCTGGCTGCCATTTACCACGCCGCTTTATCACAGGATGCAGAGTAGTAACCCAAGCCAGGCTGATAATCAGAGTAAAGGATGTAATGAACATCTCCTCTGCCACTACGTCTGTTTATTGGCTTGTCTCTTGCCTCCTCGATTCACAACCACATACCTTGTACCTCCTTCCCCCTCCTTGCACAACCTGTAAGCCTGAGGTGAGGGCCTTGCACGCTCATTTCCTTCCATTTTCCTTCCACATTCTTTCAACGTCTGTTCTTACCCTTTTCCTTTCTTCTCCACAAGTCTTGTTCTGTCCCCCAACACCTTAGCTTTATCAACCACCAGCTCTTACTCCCTCCTTCATCCTCTTGTCTCCACCCCTCCAACCTTCTCCCACTCAAATATTAGTCCCACCTCTTGATCCTTCTTGCAACACTTCCACTACCTCTTCCCCGTGTATTTCCTATTCCTCATCCTTTCACCAACATGTTCTGCTTTTTCTACACCTCCCCCCAGCTTCCTTCGCCTCCAGCCTCTTTTCTCTCCAACCATATTCAAACTTGCTCTGTCTCCAATGCCCAAACGTATGCTTTCCCTGGCTTTGTTCCATCCTTCTGTGTTGGGCATTCCAATTGGGTCTTCAGGTGTTTCTCATTGGTTTCTGTGCAGGGATTGTCTGGCTCTGTACTGCCTCTTGATTTGAAGTGCTGTTGTGAAAACACAAACTTCTCACATTGCGCCGAATGATGCTTCAAAGGCCTGGCCCGCCTTCTTGGATTTCAGTGTCAGAGGGCGCATGGTAGCATGTGCTCTGTGCTGCTATGCGAGAACACCACGGCTCGTAGGGCACCTTCCTGCAGTCTAACTCCACCCAGACTGCACTGTTTAGATTTCCAGTGACTTTCCCTTTTGTGGATATTTACTTCATTCTATACAATTGGTGTGAGAACCTTGAGGTCCGAAGTAAAAGGACTGTAAACCTAGTAGGTTTACTGTTACCCTCAGAATTGTTTGGGGCACACTTCTTTAGGGTGTCAAATGTCTGTAATATGCATATGTGGCGAGCTCCTGCCCCAGGTGTTGGGTAGGTAACGAGGGGGATTCTTCCTGTGCCAACTTCTGCCCTGATGGTTATCAGATCCCATAAATCTGCGGTCAGGCAGGGTGAGTTTGTCACATATGGTTTGCTATCAGACAGATTTGTTGGAAGAATAATTGTGCTAAACCGTGAAGTCTATACAGCAAAAATGATATTGAAAAAGAAAAGGGACCAGGGTTAAATGAATAACTGGAAGCATGACAGTCTCCTACCTAACCTTTGGAACCCACAGTGGGGTGGTTGACAGGGCTGGGTATCACCTGAGAACGAGTGGATGCTGGGTCCAGAGAAGGTACATGGGGGCTGGGGGAGTGAATCACTGCAGAGGCCAGCAATACAATGTTTTCCTCAGCTCTCCTGCCGAGGTAAACTCGGACTAAGATGTTTGAATGACGTGGAGTTTGAGAAATTGGCATGGTCGGCTTGAAGATGCTAGAAGGACCAGAGTGTACTCACAAAAACAAATCCATGCAGCGAGTGCTTGCATTGCAAGATGATTAAAAATTCAAATTCCCTGCAACCAAAGCCATGTATTCCCAAGGTACAACAATTACATGGTAGTATGCCAGAGGGAGGGAGGGAGGGAGGGAGGGGGTGGGGGTCCAGAAAGAGAGGGGGGGTGTATCCAGCCGATCAAAGGCGCTATGCAATCTACAATGGTGGTTGCACTAATGTAACCTTAGGCCATAGCTCCCTGTTCACAAGACCCTATGCACCTGCCCCAGTTACGGGCCTGCTCAGCACACAGGTGCAGGCTATGATAACAAGCACTGCTAAAGGGGAGGGGAGACCAGTGTATAAGAAGCAGCCAGTCCAGACTGGCAGTGTGGAGAGTTAGCATAGGAATTAGAGCAAGGAGTTTGGAGGAGAATGGTGAGAAAGCATACTAAGGGAACACGAGGAGGGCTCTGGAGGTTTGAGGCAGAATCTTGAGGGGTGTGGAGGAAGAGAGGGGTGTCATCTGAGGTAGGAGAGTTGGTAGATAGTTGAGAAGGCTGCCAATCGGAGGAAGAGAGAGTTGGGAGGAGGATGGAGGAAAATGTATGCCATGTCTAAACATCGAATGTGGGGAGACCAACCCAACCACCCAGGAGGATATTAACACCTTACCATTGGTGGTAGAGAGAAGGGAGCTAACGGGAGTAGATGCTGCTACTTACTATACCTGAGGCGGTCAACTAGAGATGGGTGTTCGAGTAAACCAGGTTGCTCCATGGCAGAAACTGGTGGAGGAGGTACGAGACAGTACAACTTCAACAGGGCCAAGAAGCTAGCGTGTGGGGTGCGGGATCATTACTGAAGTGTTCTGGGAATCTGGACCCTAGAGCATAGAGTTGGTCCATCCGACCCGTATAAAAGCACAGTGTTGCAGCTGCATTGAGTCATCATCGTACTCCACCAGTGAGCATTCGGGAACCAGCAAACCCTCTGACCCATGGGTAAGACCGAGTTCATGTGACGCAGTTAGTGGTGGTTGGATCCCTGGGCTGGAACGGTTGCAAGAGCCTTCCTTTACGGTTTATGACAGAAATTATTTGACTCTTCCTTTGCTATTGTGGTGATAAAAATAAACCCTCTTCTGTTGCTGAAACCTACCCTTGTGTTAAACCTTAGGCCTTCCTCCCACCTATGCTGTCACAAGATGTAATGTGAGTGGGGTAAGAAAGTCTAAAAAGAATATAGGCTAAAGAGTTCACAGTAAACAAAAATGCTGAATATGATGCGGAGGAAGACCAGTTTAAGAGTTAGTACATGAAAGACCAAGAATTTGAAGATGACATTTTAGATTTCCAAACTCATCGAAAGCACTAATTTCCCTGATATTCAATTGGATGCAATAGGTCTGAGTGGCTTTTTTCAATGTGTTCTTTTAAGTTAAGATGTTGATCAAATGAATGCCCACTTAATTCTTTGGGAAGTTCCTTACTCTATTGGAAAATAATACTTAACTGAATCACAAAAATGTTATTTCACTGGTTACTTTTTGCATGTTTAAGGTTGTATTCGTTTTTAGGATGTTTTTAATCTCTTGTGGTTGTAACTGTTCTAGTTTTGTTCTTTTGCTGCAAACGCATATTAAACACAAGATGTATGTGAAATTCAAATAAGAGAAGGGAAATTGTAATCAGGTGAGAGTACAAAAGCTGGAAAGAACGGAACCTCTTTTTTTTTTTAATCTTATTTTTATTGTTTTCACAATAGAAACTGATTACAAAATACCAACAAACCGCTCGAACAGCCCACCTCCCCCCTCCCCTGCCCATCCCCCTTCCGGAAGAAGTATCAGTGATTCATTGTCCTTGGGCTAATTTAAAAGGTGAATATGTCAGTTATTGCAATATTATGTGGGCACCATTGCGCCATGTAGTCCGATTGCAGGTATTCTAGCACCCCTCCTCCCCATTCTCTCATGAAGGAGTCCCGTGTTCCCTGAAGGTTATGCGGAATTCTTTCTATGGTCATTTGCGACCAGACCTTATGAAGCCAGGTGTACATCATTGGTGGGTCTTGCTTCTTCCAACTCTGTGCTATTGTAGCCCATGCCACAACAACCAGGCCCATGAAACTTCTTTGTTGCTCCTGTTTGTATTTCCTGGTTTGTTGATCCTGCATTCCGCACAGCCACACCTGTCCAGAAGCCCTTGACCCTATGACAGTCCCACCAGATGTGTCTCCATGTGCCTGGCACAGCGCAGCCTCTCCAGCATCGATTTAGCGAGTTCGGATACATGCTGTTGAGCCTCTCCGGCGTGTAGTGCTATTGTGAGACTATTTTTATCCACATTTCTCTGGTCTGGACAGCTCTTGTTAGTTTAGGGATGTCCGCCCAGAGCTTCTGCCATTGGTGGGTCGTAAATTCTTCCCCCAGAGTTCTTTCCCATTTTTTCATGTAGGCCCATTTCACACCTTCTTCCTGTCTGTTTATGAAGTTGTATAGAGTGGAGACCAGTTTCTTATCCCCTGAGTTGGTAAGGAGGAACTTTTCAAAAGTAGTGGGATCCCTGGTCGCCACATGGTACATCTCCGGCGTCGTCAACCAGTGTTTGAGCTGTTCATATTTATACCTGTCCATGCTCTTTAGGTTCCACATGGTCTTGCATTCTGCGTATGTTCTTATTTCCTTGTGTTGGAACATTTCCCCGATTTCCTGCACCCTGCCTCTTCCCAGTTTTCGAAAGCCCCGTGTTCTAGTCCCGGTGGCAACTGTAGGTTCCTGCAGATCGGTGTGAAAGGGGCGGTTGTCGTGGTGAGGCTTCCTTTCCTCGTTTGCTCATCCCAAGTATTCATTGTGGCCTTCATGATTTCGCTAATTCGATGGTTTGGATGTCTGTGTTGCTTGGGTTTCCATAAGAGTTCTTCTAGGGGTGTTCTCGCGACTGCCCTGTCCTTCGTCACCCAGATCGTTTTTTGGTTGTCCCCCAGCCATTCCTTCAGTACCCAGAGTTGCGCTGCATGATAATAATTTCTGAAGTGTGGGAGTGCCAGTCCCCCCTTTCTGACGTGGGTCGAGAGGACTGCTCTAGCAATTCTTGGGGGTTTCCTGTTCCAGATGAACCTTGAGACAGTCTTTGCCAACTCTTTAAAGAACGAGTTCGGGATTGTGATCGGGAGGGCCTGGAAATGATATAACAGTTTAGGAAGTGTGTTAATTTTTACTGATTGTATTCTCCCCCACCACGATACATTTAGCGGGCACCAGCGCTCCAAGTCTTTTTTTACTTTGGTAAGAAGGGGGGGGGTAATTTCGTTTGTAGAGCGCCCTACTTTTTGTGCAAGTGTTATGCCCAGGTATTTTATGCCTTCCCCCGCAATTTTCAAACCTAATGATCCCGCCCCCCTATCCAGTGGGTCTCTATCCCCTGCTAAGTGTAAAATCTCTGATTTATTCTTATTTATTTTCAGGACCAAGATGTCCCCGAATGACTCCAGAACCTGTACTGCACAGGGGAGTGTGACCGTTGGCTCCTCTAGCGCTAAAAGCATATCGTCCCCGTAAGGTGATAACCTTATGTTGTCTGCCCGCCATCTCTATTCCCTTAATTTGGGTAGATTCCCTAATTCTGATTAAGAGCGGTTCCAGAAATATTGCATACAGGAGGGGGAAAGCGGACAGCCCTGTTTCGTCCCCCTAGTAATCATTACCCTCTCTGTGACTATCCCATTAGCTGCTATTCTTATCGAGGGGGAAGCGTAGTTGGCTTTGACCATTTGTATAAAGTTGTTGCCAAATCCTATGCGTTCCAGGGTTTTAAAGAGTATGGACCATTCTACCCTATCAAATGCCTTTTCGGCGTCGAGTGATCAGAGAATCGCAGGGGTATGGGTGATGTTTATTTTCTCTATCTGGTGTATTAATCTTCTGAGGTTATCATGAGTTTGCCTCCCCGGGATAAAGCCTGATTGATCCGGGTTTATCGGAGAGGGCAGCAACGGGGAATGCCTTGCAGCTAGAATTCTCGTGTAGATCTTAGAGTCCAGATTTATTAGTACTATACGGCGGTACGAAGCGGGGAGGGAGGGGTCTTTCCCTTCTTTGTGGAATACCAGGACATTTGCTTCGTTCATGGATGGGGTTACATTTCCATTGTCTTTGAAAGAGTTAAGCAGTCGCGTGAGAAATGGGGTCAGGATGTCCGTGAATTTTCTATAGAAGGAGGCCGTGAAACCATCCAGGCATGGTGCCTTATTGAGTGAGAGTTCATTTATTGCCTTTTTTACTTCACTTATCTGGGTATCCAATGCAATTTTAGCTTCTTCTGATATTTTTGGGATGGGGAGTGGCCGCAGGAAGCTGTTTTGGTCCTCCTCATCTGGGTGTTCTGTTGCGTACAATTCCTGATAGAATGCCCTAAACATTTCCCCAATATCTTTGGTACGCGTTAGCGTCTCTCCTTGTGGATTTTTGATGTTGAGAATTGTCATGGACTTTTGTTTTGTGGAGAGTTGCCTTGTAAGAAGTCGATCCGCTTTGTTGGCTTTTATGTAGAATCTTTGATTGAGGAGCGATCTCTCTGCCTTTTTGTTACGGAGGTGTTCCAGCTGCCCCTGTGTGTGTTGTAGTGTCTTCTTCAATTTTCTGGTGGGATGGGTCAATAGTTCTTCTCGGATCTCAGTTGGTTTAGTTTCTAGCTCTCGCTCTCATCCATACCTTTGTTTGTCCCTCGAGGCTTTTAGTGCTATAAAGTGTCCCCTAGTTACCGCCTTGAACGCCTCCCACACCGTGTCCAGAGGGACGTCCCCCGTATCATTGTGTTTGAAGAATTCTAAGATTTTATCTCTAATTGCCACTCCCATCACCGGGTCAGAGAGCAGATCTTGCGGTAGTTTCCAACGCCATAGGCCTCCCTCGATCCCAGGGGTCAATAGATCTAGCCACAGTGGAGCATGATCAGACGGAGCTATGGAGCCCAGTTTCATTCCCTGAACGTTGCCCAGAATCCTATCTATTCTCGACATCGTATTGTGCACGTGCGAGTAATATGAATACCCCTTGTTGAGACCCTTTAGTTCCCGCCACGTGTCGCAGAGAGCCATGCCATCCATTTTTTGTTTAAGTTTGACGGATGGGGCGCACTGGGTGTGGGGGCCCCCCGCACTCCTGTCTAGTTGTGGTTGCCATGCCATTTAAAATCCCCCCGATAATTAGCTCTCCTTTCGCGAACCCCTCCAGTCTCCCCATCGCATCTCGCAAGAAGCCATCCTGGCCCGTATTTGGAGCATAAATGGATGCCAGGGTAAACATAGAGTTGTGCATCTTAATGTTTGCAAATGCGTATCTCCCTTCTTTGTCTGTCTGCTTGTCTCAATGTTGCTTCCAATCCCCCCATAACTGCTATCAACACACCTGCTCTTTTCCCTGGTGCATTAGATTGTGTTAGTATGTCAAATCCTCGAAGGCGTACTTTCCTCCTATCCACGAGTCTTATGTGCGTTTCCTGCAGTAGGAGCACTTCCGCCCTTTCCCTCCATATTCTCTACCTTTCTCCTTTTCACCGGGGAGTTTCGGCCCCTAACATTTAGGGTAAGTAGTCTAATCTTCCCCATTTCTACCTGCCCTTCTCAATTTTCCCCTTAGCCCGTGAGTGCTAGTCCTCAAAATCTTCTGGTTGACCACTCCCCACCCTCCACAACGCCCCAACAGTGCCCCAACTAGTAACCATATAACAACTTTGCTCCCGAGGAGGGTCCGGGTTCCTATGGTAGCTCTGGCGTTCCGCCTATCGCTCCCTGCCCTCAGTAAGCTTGAGTTTACTTTTGCGGGGAATCCTAAACCCTGCATCTTCCTCAGGCCTACATGCGAGTCGTTCCTGATCCGCTCCGGGCCTGTAAATTCCCAAGTGATTCGATTCCCTTCATCAGCTATCTCTCTGCGTACTTTGAGTATAAATTAGTCCAATTCATGCCCCTACGGCGTTAATGGATGTATTCTGTTGAGGCCGGCATGATCTTTCCCTTTCCGATCCGTTTCTTTTTTTGCCGAACCGTATCCCAACATCTCGGCCTCTTTTGTTGGTCCCCCTTTGCCCTTTCGCGCCTGGTAGGAGCCTCCTCTATCGGAATGTCCATTATATTTAGTCCCTCTTCCCAGGTGGTCACCCTTCTCTGATTTCCTTCCCACTCAAACAACAGGCCAAAGGGGAAAGTCCACTTGTATTTTATCCCTCTCGAGACCAGTTCTCTTATTAGTGGGGCCATTTCTCTTCTCTTTAGGAGTGTCACGGCCGACAGATATTGGTAAAGCTGAATGTCCATACCGTTCATCCTAATCTGATCCATCTGCCTCGCCCTCCTTAGAATGAGTTCTTTTTGCGGGTATGATGAGAGGGCGGCCAGCACATCTCTCGGTCTTTCCCCTGGCGCCCTTTGCGTTTAGGGCCCACTCTGTGGATACGGTCAATCCCAATGTTATCCGGTTCTTGTACATCAATAATATCTCCGAACACTTCCTGCACCGCTTTTTTCAAGTCTTTGTCCAGTACTGATTCTGGTAAATTTTTAATGCGGATATTCGATCTGCGGGACCTGTTTTCTAGGTCTTCGCACTGAATCTCAAGATTGTGGGTTAGGCGCACCAGTTGCTCGTGTTTCACTGTGCTGGGTTACCTCATCCTCAACGTTTTGCACAATTATTTCTAGGGTGTCTGTCCTTTCTTCGAGGTTGGCAATGTCCCATTTACAGTGATGGACTGCCTGTTTCAATTAATTTTTTATTGAGGAAAATTGATCTCGCACGGTCAACATGAGCTTATCTTGTAGCTCAACGAACCAGGCGTGCATATCGTCCTTTGTCGGGGGCTGACTGCTGCCTGTGGTGTTGGTGGAATCTGTTGCCGGCACCATTGACTCTTCGTGTTTCACCAGGGTATCTTTTACCCACATCTGAATGAGGCTCGAGTCTTGTTTGGGGGTTGAGAGGTCTGTTGGACCCCCCTTCCCTTTCACTTTAGACATGGCCCCTGCTTGATATTGTTATGCCTTCACTATGTACAGGGCCTCCGTCTCTTTTTTGGTTCGCCTCGCTCTTATGGCCCCTGCTTGATATTGTTATGCCTTTGCTATGTGCAGGGCTTCCGTCTCTTTTGGTTTGCCTGGCTATTATTGGTGGTGCCTCTGATTACCAGGGTGCGGGGTGTGAGGCTCTGCCTGTCCCGTTTCTCCCCTCCACTCTCCTTGCCCCCTCTCTTGTTTGAATTAAATTATACCGGGTGTTGGTGGAGGAGGGAATCTTCCCCCTCCTTGTCTCTGCCGTTCCCGGACCCTCTTTGGCATGACAGCAGGGTATATGGGCCTCCCTCCCCTGCGAGATGCTCGATGACTCCCGATTAATGCTGCGCGGTGGCTGGAGAGCGGGGGTGGGTGGGAGCCGCTCACCTGGTTAACTGCCGCTCCGGTAGCTGCTGCCGTTTTCTCCACCTCAGGGCCTGAGCGGTATCCATCGTCAGCGCCACCTCTCCACCCCTCCTCCCAGGCTTCCTCGTATGAGAGGGAGCGGGGGCCGATTCACCCAGTCCCCATGCACCAGGCCATCCCCCGCTGGTTCCCGGCTCCTCGGCGTTCTGCTCCTCCCCAGCTCCGTCCTCGGTGTGAGCTGCTGTGGACACCGTGGGGGAGTGAGGGGGCGACTCTGCTGCCGGCCTCCCACTGTGCTCCTCGTCGTCGGAGGGGATCCCTGTCGCTTCCCCCGCCGTGTCTCCATGACGCCGAGGGAGTGTGTCCGCTCAAGTTCCCAGCTTCCCGGCCTCGGGCTCCTTCAGTTTCCGGGCCGCGCTGGGAGTGCTGTTACCGCGGTGGGGGAGGGGGACTCCGCTCCTCTGCGCCGCCTGGATCTATTACAGGGATTTCGCTTCCTGGTTCTGCCTGCGGTCTCTGGGTGTGTGGGGCCACTCGTTACTGGTGGAGGTACCCTCGGGATCGTAGCTTATGTGGTTCTAGTGTCGGGCCTGGCTGGATCGAGACTCGCACATGTCTCCCCACGCTGGTGGCCATCTTGGAATCGTCGGAACCTCTCTTTGTTAAGGCTGTAAAAGCACAATGCCATCCAAGGTTGTGTCTATGGATAGGCCAGGAGCTTCGATATACAGAGGTTTGGCGTTAATGTAGGAACATTTAAAGAATTGAGAATAGCTGGTGTAGAAATGGGAGCGAAAAATAAAGATTTTAGTAAGAGGAATAGTTTAAAGTAATTCATAAAGGTGTTGGTATTGAAATTTAGGAACCACAAAAGTTAGGGTGGCACTGCGTGAGATTGAACGTTTTGCCAACAAACAGAAGGATGACGGCCCTATTGGAGAACCAGTGTTTTAGATAATTAAATGTTCTTATCCTGTCCACATTTTGTTGTATTTGGAAATGCAGAATTTAGCAGATTTATCTTATTAGTTTCATTACCAAGTGTATAAATATGCTGACATCCAAATAGGAACCAAATCATTAGTTACTACTCCATCTTCTTTTAGAAGACTACTTGTTTTTTAATGTTTACTGTTTAGGAATGTTAAGCAGGTATTTCATACTACATGTAAATGTAAGCTCTTATAAAGTCTTTCCAAATAACTGCAACAATGTTTTAAAAAACATACTTCATACCATTATGATCAAGCCCATGCTGAACAGTGTTTTTGAAAAGTTTTATTATGCACGTTAACATGTAAAACTGGAAAGAAAAGCCTTAGCAGTAAAAGGTAATGGTCATGATCAGTGAAACATGAACAATTAAACAAGATATCAACATACCCTATTTGTGGCACATTAACTTAGTTGTAGTGTTCTTCCAAGATAACAAACCATTTTATTATTGAAGCTCTGAAACATACATTTCAGTGGCACTGAATTGGGTACAAATCATGGAGCATTACGTACAGAATGTTAGTTTTGCTTTTTCTTGAAGACTATTTCGGTCTAATATGCATTTTATTTTTTCAGCGTGCATGTTATTTGTCAATAAACCCACAGAAAGATGAGACATTGGAAACCGAGAAGGCCCAGTACTATTTACCAGATGGAAGTACCATTGAGGTTTGTAAAAGCCAAGTGGACTATTTTCTTTTTTGTTTAATATATTTAATTCTAGTACTGTTTCCAGTGTTTCTAAGGAGGGTTTTATTGATCACTTTTGTGGAAGCAATGAAGCTGTTGTAAAATGCTAACTTTCCTTTTCAACTTGTTGGTAATTGCTTGCAGACACAAGCAGGGTCTGAAAAGCACTCTTGTCATCTTTAGAAATTAAATGGGGTCACGGTTAATTTGCGTCTTTTGTTTTATTTGGCCCCTGTGGCGAGGTGGAGCGAGAAGTCTAAGCAAGAGTTGGCATTATTAATATTTAGTTTATTAACTAATCGGCAAAAATTGTATAACTTTCCCTATCTCTACAGGGTTGTCCCTACCTATTGTAAGACAACTTGGGTGCTTTCCGTCAGGGTGTGTATCAGAAGAAAGAGTCTCTGTCCAAAACCTAATCTAATCATACCACTAAGTTACAACATAGTTCAGCATTTATAGAAAACAAAACCAGAAGAATGGCTCCCTTCTGCTGGTACACTGGTTCAGTCTTTCCCAATCGTTTGCTTCCGTTTCTGATTCAAGAAAGGTTTCTGGGGCAGGAGAAGGACTCCCTTCTCCTGAACCACCCAATAGTTCTCAAAAGTCCCTTTTAGTTCCTCCAACAGTTTTCCAGACTTGTTCCACAATCCAACGGTCCTTCTTGACCTTTCCCACACTGAAAGTTCTCTCCAAACAGTTCTGGTTATCTCTGCGCTGCAGTTAATGCAGAGCGAAGTGGTGGCAAGTGGTGTTTGCAGGTGCTGGCCTCTCTTAACTGCGTTCCTTGGAGCTACTGTGCCTTTGATTCCAAAAGCACTGCCCAGATTGTGCAGGAAATTGAAAGTGAAAAGGGTTAAAACCCGGCCCCCGCTGCGAAATGGAGGCAAGTGGTGTTTGCTGGTTTTCGCAGGGGAAGGCGGATGCCCTTCAACTAACCACTCTGTGGTTGAAACCCAGCACGGGAACATGGTCGCACCTACAAAAAGCCCTGCAGGCGCAAGAAAGCGACAACCGATACGCTACCTCCAACACCCTTATTGACACTCCCTGCGATACCTCCCCTCTCCCTCGACACCAACAGTGAATCAGGCGTGCCCCAATTCGATAAGCAGCAGTGGCAACAAGGAGGTGGGTTGCCATGGTGAGAGGGAATCGTGTGGAGCCATGCTAACAGGGGAGGAGGAGTGGGTGATATGTTCCGTATCGAGTAGTGAAACGTGCGGGTACATTAGAGGAAGTGTGGAGAGTGACAACCCCAGCCCAGGGGGGGTCGGCCAATATTGGAATTACTGAGGAAAAAACACTGCCTCAGTCCAAGGTTGTTGAGGGTGTAAATGCCCTCACCTTGGCCCAAACACTGCACAAGCTGCCACTCGCAGATGAGATATTAGGGAGGCAAAACTCCCATGACGATGGTGAAAGCGGCATCATTTACATATGGCAACTGCAGTTCTTCACGCTGAAGTTGGCACAAAATCCGCTAGGGAAGTGGATAATGGGAGGTGCCGAAGACCTATATAAATCTGCTGATTCCTTCTGGAAAGCATGAAGTGAGGGATTCAGACTTAGCTGCAGAACTAGCAAAACACATTACTGACCTTACAGAACAAATTACTCTGCAAAAGTGAAAGAGCCTCTCCACTATTAAAGACAGTCTGGCAGCTCTAAGGTATGAATACCTAGGATAGAAAGTTCTAACATCCCTGTAAGGCTGGCTACCGTGTCAGAAGCGCCAGGGCGACTAATAACTAGAACTCCCCAAATGCTGGGGACATGTGATGAAGAAAATGGCCATCCAGCTCTCCTCTCAATAGAGAATGAAGATGATCGGGGAAGTATGAATGGGGGATTGAGATTAGATGAGTGAAGTAATTAAATGATGTCCCAATGGGAGGGGGAAGACTCAATCTTCGAAAACTCCTGAGCTAGTGGCAGATCTTCATCCTCTGTGAGAAGTTCCCAAAATTCAGACCAGTAAGAAAGGGGATGTAGGAAATGGGATGAGGTTCCATTAAGAGAAGATCTGAGCCATATCCAAACACAGTGATGGCTGCACTCTCTATCTCATTGACTCCCTTCTGCAAATTATATGAATCAATCAACACATCACTACAAGACCAGGCCACCTTGATTGCGATGGTCCATATGAATATGTTAAGCCTGGAGGATTTCTCAAAGGAGGCTCAACACAGAAGCGGAAGTATCAAGTCCATAAACACCTTTTCGATATTCCAATCAACTAAAATTCAAGAATGCTTGGAGGGAAATCCCCCACAGAAGAAGTCTTCGAAATAAGGAAAACAAAATTCAAAACATAAAAACAGGCCTAAAGAGAAAATCAAATGGCTCGAGAGCCTTTCTGAGGAATTTAAAAATCACAATTCCAGATGAGCCAAGTCAAACATCTACATGGCCTAGAAGGTGAATTGGCGATGCCCAAGCAAAGTCAACCAATGGAAAGTCCCCGATCTACAGTCCCCTGCTCAAGACCATCTAGGGAACCATGGGATAGAGCTACCACCTCAGAGACTTGCCTAAGTGATCTAATTGAGATTATGGACAGAGAAGAGGAGTACAAGGATTGGAATACCCTAAGCAGATCTGACTGGGGTAGAGATTGAAAAACAAAAAACGCAAATGATCCCAAATGCTCCATTTGAAATAAGCAATAAAGAGGCGGACAGGGGTGAACAGAGTAAATTGATAAAAACATATCAGAATTTTAAAACTCTTGGAAGAAAAAAGGATAACCGTGGGAGAAAAACATTGTACTCGGAACTGTCCTAGAGCCAGAGCCCAAGGTACAGATGAAACGTCTACGTTAAGATCTCAGTCAAGAGGTAAGAACTAAGGAACAAGCAAGACCGGAACTCCCACCTAAAAACAAAGATCAGAGAGTGTGTTTGGAGAGAATAATAGCAGGCCTGAATGCTCCTATTTTAAACCAGAAAAATGTAATGAGGCTTCTGCAACACATTCTGGCTCTGAGATATATATCCTGAAGCTTCTGCAACACATTCTGGCTCTGAGATATATATCAACGGATGACATCAGGGTGGTGGAGTATGTAACTGAGAAGCGCACAGATTGGGTTATTGTCCAACTGGATTCCCAATTAATTAAAAACTTGCTATTGGAACACAGTGACAAGCTTCTACCCCTAGGCTATGAACTGAGTGATTATCAAGAAATGAACAAACGAAGTCTGAACCGTCCAGCTGATAGACTGCCCAAGTCTACTGATAAACACATTAGATCGATGAAAATAGAGGAAGGGATGGATGAAAAACCTATAAAGTGAAACAAACAATTATTCACAACCAAAAATCTTTCATCCATAAAATGTACTGTGGAGAATCAATTCCAAAATAAACGGACTGGACTTTCTCAAAAACCCCAACAACAAGGGGACATGAAATGGAACAGCTGGAATTGGCTAGCAGGAGCTTTGGTAAGACCAAAACAACAATAGATCGACGAGAACCAGATAGAGAATACATTCTGGAACACAAGGGGTTTTAAATCGCTATTCATTGAAGAATCGCAAACTTTGGGTTACTATATTTTGTGCTTCCAGGAAACCTGGATAAGGACAAAGCACTCTTGTGAAGGTTCAGTCATTTCTAAACCCTGCCTGTAAAGATGTTTTCGGCAGACCTTTCTCATGCCTGGTAACATTGATTAGGGTGGATAAGGGGTTTACTATAAATAGTCAAACTAACGCAAACCCTTATTTGCAAATCCTTAAATTGTGAAAGGGGAGCCCTCTGCAGGAAACTAAACTTCTGCTAATAAATGTATATATCGAAGTGTCATCTAAATGAGGTAAATGCAGACCTGGTGCATATGTTCGGGGCCTGCAGGGAGATTGGTAGATTCTGGGAGGAAGTAGCCCACACATTGGCAAAGGCGGAAATAACCCTAGACATCGGATGCCCCCCTGGCCTGTCTGCTAGGAGGCTTTGTAAGGCCTAAGAGAACTAAACATGTGAGTAAGTTGAAGGATCTGGCATATGTACTGGCGAAACACAGGTTTGGGATGGGATGGGATGGAAGGTGCAGACAAGGCCTTCGGTGTGGGTATGTTGGAAGGACCTTCTGCAATAGGCGAATGCAGAGGCGATGGTGTGGCAGGAAGCAGTGGGTAGGAACATAGAACGGCAGGAGGGGGGGGTAGTTGCCTGGAGGCAGTTAATTGCAGATCTGGCAGTTTCTACACAGTAAAGTAGAGATTCAAAGAACATTCTTACGCAGGAGGGAGCAGGCATTATGGGCAGTGGGAGGGGGAAAGGAAAGGATGGCGTAATGAGAAGGTGGAACATAGGCCGAAGAAGGGGAGGGAGGATTTAAGGGGGGGGACAGGGAGGCAGACACACAAGAATTGTGCTGTAGTGTAAAGTACTCATTAATGTAATGTCTGCAAACTACCATGGTTATAAAATAAAAAAAGTCATCTAGATGACGTCATTAAAAATAATGGATACGGTGGATGAAGCCCTAATCGAATTAGGAGATCCTCAGATTATCTGTGAGGACCTAAATATCCGATTATTGAATAAAAGTCTCAGAACTGGAAGAAGAGGAAAGTAAATGGGTTAAGGAAACAACGGCCTGAGAACTGTTAATGTTGAATGCACAAACTGAGGGGGATTGACCAGGCGCTTGTACATGGGAAAGCGGACCCCATAAGGCATGCTTAGATTGTTTTGCGACAGGAAATATTGTTGAGAAGTTGGACAGATTTGAAGCAGTGAAGCAAGTGCAAAGTGTTCATGACCTCTCAGCCATTACGTTATGTGAGATCACCCATATACAGGGCAGAAGAAAAATGCCCCCTTCTCCAGCACGGGTCTGGCATGGATTCACATGCTCATGAATATTCCCCGTCGTCAGGCTGGGAATCCTTGGTAAAGAAAAATCAGTATCAGTTTCGTTTCTGATCTGTCTTTCGTAGCAGTAACTAATCACTGATCTCTGCGTCATACTGACCACAGCCAATGACTGCCCTCTCCCTAAGCCCCGCCTCTGGCAGCCATCTTCAGATTTTTACCACACGTTCAAGTGTTGGGAGTCCTCGTGCTTAGCTCTCAAGCTTTTACTGCGTGTTTCGTGCTTTTTCAGGTGAATGTTCACATTTTTTCGGTTAATCGAGCCTCAAGCTCCACGGTTTCTACTCCCGTTAACGGCTATCCGTTGCAGGATTTTCCTACGCCCCTCAAGGGTGAAGATTTCGTCAAATCAACTTCTTGGAGGATTCCAGAAGATTTGCGGCCTACTTCGAGATGGCCCAGGACGCGAGTTTGTCACCCGGACCCAAGCTGTTTCACAGCTGCCCTGGATGCGGGCTGCACAATGTGTTTAAGGAGGACGAACATTCGCGATGCCTCTACTGTCTTCATGGGGACAAGACTCATGTAGAGAAGGACTGCCAGTTCTGCAAGAACTTGTCGGAGCGGACCATGAGGGACCGTCGATCCCGTCTTGCCAGCTGGTTGGAGAAGGGCTCAACGGGTGAGAAGAAGAAAGGGTCTGAGCGGGCTTCTAAGTCCTAAGCGGGCGCCCCGGCGACGGGGGCCCAACACCAGGCCAAGCGCCGCGAGTCCGCTGGCTCCGGGAGCGCCGAAAGGTCGGGCTCTTCGGTCACCAGGCAGGTCGCGCCTTCCCCGGCACCGTCAACCACGAGCCAGCGCTCCGGTTCGGGGAAGAGGAAGTCCGAGACCCCGGGTAAGCTTCGGGAGAAGCCCCGTCCGATCTCGGAAGAGGGGGAAGCGAGGCGTCGCCCCTCCCCCTAAGGAGAAGGCCCGGGACGCACCTAAGGTGGTGAAGGCCCCTACCCAGCAGGCAAAGGCCTCTATCGAGGCGATCGCGGCAACTCTGGCCAAGCCGACAGAGACCCCGCCAGCGGAGACTGCCTCCGGGACTAGAGTTTCCCTGCCGCCAAGGAGGGAATCCTCTTTTCAGCCCATCGTCATGGCCACCATGATGGAAGAAGCGAGGGGGGGCACGGTAGCCTCCTCGAGCTCGGAGTCCGCCTCGGAGGAGGGACTGACCGAGGCCGTGAGGAATCTCGAAGTCCAATTCGAGAAGGTTCGATCCCGTAAGGAAGATCCTCGGTGATAACCGAGGAAGATGGCGAGGAAGAGCAGCCTTCCCTTCCGGCGCAGCCGGAACCTAGGCCTCAGGATAGCTCGGCAGCCATTTTGTCTGCGATCCAGTCCTTATGCTCTGAGATAAGGACGAGATTACCACAGCCCAGGCTGGAGGACCCGCAACCTGGCCCGTCGGGAAGTCCTCAGAACAAACGACGGAGGACCCAACCCTCTCCTCCACTCGCCCCGTAAGGCCTACAGTTCCCTCCTCATCCTCCCACGAGTCGGGAGATGACGGTGCGATGGGCTCGACGACGGGTTCTGAGGGCGACTATGACGGAACGGGTCTCCTGTCGCACGGGCCTCGCCGCCCGACGAGATTGGCTCATTCCACGCCATGATCGCCAGGGCGTCCGAATTGTTCCAGCTGTTCCTCTATCAGCGCCGGGAGGCCAAGAGGAAGACTGTCATTGCGGTGCCTCTAATCGATGACATCTGGGAGGAGGGCCTGTCGGTTCTCAAGAACCCCTCCACGGCACCAGCCAAACGGGACCGGTACGAGAAGAAGTACCGGATCCCCGAAACCGTTCCCCTGTGCCTCAGGGCCCAGCCAACGCCAGACTCGGTCGTCTCGGCGGCGGCAAAGAAGAAAGCGGCAGGGTCAGGAGCCTCGACGTCGAATTCCCCGCCGGACGGCGAGGGAAAGAAGTTGGACGCCATGGGGCGGTGGGTCATTTCGTCGGCGGCGACGACGATCAAAGCGGCCAACGCCCTGGCGATCGTGGCCTGTTACGACAGGCAGCTCTGGTTTAAGATGGCCCCATATTGGACTTCCTACAGGACGACAAGAGGTCCGAGGCCCTGGAAATACTTCAAGAAGGCGAGGTGGCGTCGGACCACGCCATAACGGTGGCAACCGATATTGCCGATACCGGGTTCCGCCAGCTGGGCAACGGTGTTTGCCTACGACGACGGGGTTGGCTCCGGGCGACCGACTTCCGTCAAGACGTCCAGACCAGGGTGTTGGACATGCCGTTCGACGTCAGCAACTTGTTCGGGAAGGCGGTGGACGAATCCTTCCAAGCCATAAAGAAGGACACGGAGACTGCCCGCGCCCTAGGAGCCCTTCAGCAACGACGGCCCTTTCGGAGCTCCAGAGGCAGACAGGGTGCCTCCAAGGGATCCAGCGGTGGCTCGTCGTCCTACCGCCAGGTGGCACGCTCCTCGTCTCAGGAGGCCTACAGGGGTCGCGGCATGCAGGGAGCGCCTCGCCGCCGTCGGCAAGGTGGCCAGGGCGGCAAGGCCACCACCTCCAAGCAGGACTGAACCGGCCGTGGTCTCGGGCCCCCACCGAAGCACCCCGGTGGGAGGCCGGCTGACGAAGTTAGTCGGCGTGTGGAAGTCCATCTCCACCGACCGTTGGGTGCTGGATACCCTGGCAAGAGGACACTCTATCGAATTCCTGAAGAAGTGCCCTCACGTTCCACCTGTGGCCAGGAAGGAAAATCACGTCCCGCAACTGCTGTTGGAAGTACGGGCGATGCTCAGGAAAGGCGCCATCGAGCCTGTCCCGAAGAGGCTCTGGGGCGTACTCAAGGTACTTCCTCGTCAGGAAGAAGACGGGCGGCTGGCGCCCCATCCTGGACCTTCGTCGTTTGAACAAATACATCAGGTCACAAAAGTTCAGGATGGTCACCCTCCAGCACGTGCTGGGACAGCTGGAGGAAGGCGACTTTCTATCGTCGTTGGACCTGGAGGATGCATACTTCCACGTTCCCATCCTCAAAAGTCACTGAAAGTTCCTCAGGTTCGTCGTCCAGGGACGCCACTACCAATTCAGAGCACTGCCGTTCGGATTGAAGTCGGCCCCCAGGGTCTTTACCAAGTGCCTAGCACCTGTGGCGGCGCGGCTGCGCCTGCAGGGGATTCACGTCTACCCCTACCTGGACGACTGGCTCATCCGCTCAAGGACAAGGGAACTCGCCGTCGAACACACTGCGAGGACCGTCCAGCTACTCACAGACCTGGGATTCGCCATAAATTACCCAAAGTCCCACCTGGTGCCGTCGCAGGTGGCCCTGTTTCTGGGAGCGAAGCTCGATATAGTGAGGCGTCTGGTCGCACCGTCGGAAGAACGGACGAAGACCATTCTAGGCAAAGTGCAGCGCCTGCTAGCCACGGACGTGGCCAGGGCGAGGTCCATCAAGTCCCTCCTGGGGATGATGTCCTCTTGCATCTACCTGGTGCGCCTCTGCAAACTACGGATGCGCCCTCTTCAAGAATTTCTCGACGCCCGTTGGATGCAGGCGACGGGCACCTTCGAAGACATGGTCCCCCTGTACGAGGTGTTCCGGCGGGCGATTCAGTGGTGGGGCGTTCGAGCGCACCTCACGGCGGGCAAGGACTTTCAGACGCCGGCATACCAGGAGACGGTGACGACGGACGCCTCCCTGGAAGGTTGGGGCGCCCACACCGGAGATCTCCACGCAAGAGGCCTCTGGCTCCCGGAGGAGAGGCTCCTGCACATCAACGTCCTGGAACTCCGAGCCGTGTTCTGGGCTCTCAAATCGGTCCTCCCGTCGCTCAAGGGCAAGGTGGTGCGGATCTTCACAGACAACACCACGACAATGTTTTACATACGGAAGCAGGGAGGCACCATATCCCCAGCCCTATCCAAGGAGGCACAGGATCTGTGGCACTGGGCGGTCGCCCAGGGGATGTTCCTGGTTCCCTTCCACCCGGCAGGAGAAAGAAACACCATCGCCGACTCGCTCAGCAGGGAGCTGCGCACGTGTCACGAGTGGGAACTGCGCCAGGATCAGGTGGATCAACTCTTCCGACGATGGGGCAAACCCCAAATCGACCTGTTCGCAACAGCGACAAACTCGAACTGCAAGAGGTTCGCCAGCAGGTTTCCCCAGCCGAGAAGCATGGGCGATGCGTTCTCGTTCCCCTGGGACGGCCTATACCTGTATGCGTTCCCTCCGTTGCTGCTTCGACTCATCAACCAGCTCAAGAGGTCCCGGTGCAGGATGATCCTCGTCGCACCGGCGTGGCCGAGGCAGATCTGTTTCCCGGACCTTCTGGACTTGTCCACGTCCCCTCCCATCAAGCTGTCGGCGGACGCGGACCTTCTCTCCAGAGAAGGAGGCGCCATCTTCCACCACGACCCGGCGTCGCTGAACCTGCAGGCTTGGCTCCTGCAGCGCTAGAGTTTGGAGGCTACGATATACCGGCCGATTGCAGAGAGGTTCTTGCAAAAGCCAGGGCATCCTCGACTCTCAAATGCTACGGTCATAAGTGGAAGAGGTTCTCCATCTGGTGCCGAGCACAGAAGATCAACCCCCTACGGATTACGGCCCCTCAAGTGCTGCCGTACCTGCTATCGCTGGCAAAGGCTGGGCTAGCCCATGCCTCCATTAAGATTCATCTGGCGGGGATCTCCAGATATATCAGAACCACAGGACGGACGTCCCTGTGGTCCCATCGACTGGTGAAAGAGTTTATGAAAGGACTGTTCCGGTCGTTCCCGCCGGTGAAGGCCCCGGCCCCGGCGTGGCAACTTAACGTGGTGCTGATCAGGCTCATGGGGCCCCCATTTGAGCCGATGCACTCCGCACCGATGAAGTTTGTGTCGTGGAAGACTGCATTTCTGGTGGCCATTACCTCCGCACGACGAGTGGAAGAGATCCAGGCCCTATCCTGCAAAGCACTGTACTTGACTTTCCATGCCTCGAGGGTGGTGCTTAGGACGCACCCCTCCTTTATGCCCAAGGTGCCGTCGGACTTCCATCTTAACGAGCCCCTGGTGTTACCTGTTTTCTTCCCGTCTCCTTCATCGCCGGCCGAGAGGACTTTGCTGGAAGTGGCTAGAGCGCTGAAGTTCTATGTGGACCGCACGAAGAGTTTTCGGAGTACATCACAGCTATTCGTGAATTTGGACCTGTGAATCAAGGGAAGGCTCTCTCGAAGTCTTCTATTTCCAGATGGCTCTCCGGCTGCATCATGCACTGCCACCGGTTGGCTAACCGACCGCTGCCAGGCCGTCCGAGAGCCCATTCGACCAGATCGATTGCTGCTACTACGGCGTTCTTATCTGGTGTGCCCCTGCTGGACATCTGCAGGGCTGCTACATGGAGGTCGACGCACACCTTCACGAGATTCTACTGCGTCGATCGGGATTCCAGGGAGGAGTCCAGGGTCGGCCAAGCAGTGCTGCGCAACCTGTTCGCTTAAGGTGAGCCTGGTGAGGAGGTAAGAGATGCTTAATGTTGAGTTTTTTGTATTGCTTAATTTTGAGCCTTTTGCCACCCCCCGTGGTTGTGCATGTGTGTACTGCTATGTATTCTTATATTCATGAGCATGTGAATCCATGCCAGGCCCCATGCTGGAGAAGGAACAAGTTACTTACCTGTAACTGTTGTTCTCCAGCATGGGTCTGGCATGGATTCACATGCGAACCCTCCCGCCTACCCCTCTGTTGCTCTTCACTTGGTCATACTGCCACTTCACGTGCTACCAAATCTGAAGATGGCTGCCAGAGGCGGGGCTTAGGGAGAGGGCAGTCATTGGCTGTGGTCAGTATGACGCAGAGATCAGTGATTGGTTACTACTACGAAAGACAGATCAGAAACGAAACTGATACTGATTTTTCTTTACCGAGGATTCCCAGCCTGACGACGGGGAATATTCATGAGCATGTGAATCCATGCCAGACCTATGCTGGAGAACAACAGTTACAGGTAAGTAACTTGTTCCTTTTGAGGTAACCTTGGGAATAAATAGGCTAAAGATAAAACAGGAGGCTGCTAAAATCTCTAAATTATATGCAGACTCCATTTGGGGAAACCTGCATAAGGTCGCAAATGCCTGGATCCTGAAAGACTTCCAAGAAGCAAAAGACAAGGGAGGCAAAGTACTCATTACACCTATGATTAGGAATTAGTGATGGCAAGAAGAGCTTTCAGAGCTTATACTTAATGGTTAAAGAGGGAGAGAGGACCACTTATGGATGAAAAAAATAAGGCTACGGAAACAAAAATACCGACATTGGTTAAGAGCATCTAGAGCAGGTAGAACGCAAAAAGATGCAGAAAAAATGTTGAAAGCATTCTGTGCTAAAAATACCAGAAATCTATGGGACTTAATTAACAACAGGCACAATTTTAGATCGGCGCATATGATGGGTCAGGTAATAGAAGAAAGAAGGGTAATCCATTATGCTACACTTTTTGCACAAGGTGAGGAAACTAACCAAACTAATGATCAAACAGGGGGAAAAAGATGGTTGTTTGAGTTTGATGTGACAGATGTAACATCTATGATAAGCAATCTTAGGCCATCCGGACCTGCTGCCCTGGATGAGCTATCAAATTACACCTTAAAGTTGAATATTGATGCCTGGGGGGGGGCTGATGGTATATCTATTTAATCAAATTATGCTAACTAGACAAGTCCCATTGTCCTGGAGAGAGGCCATTGTAGTACCCATATTTAAGAAGGTTGATGAAGGCGATCCAAAAAACTATCGCCCTCTTGGACTCCTTGGGGAAAATGTGTCTGTCCTCCTTATGGGATCTCTTGGGCCATGAAAACAGGTAGATTGGATCCCAGGCAGACAGGATTTGTTAAAGGGGTGGGGATGTTTATTCTTAACATTCAGAAACAGAGGGCGGGGTGACAAAGACCTGTATCTACCTGGCCTTCAAGGACCTGGAAAAGGCTTTTGACGGGGTAGATAGGCAACGTCTGTGGACCAACTTTAGAAATTGGAATTGCCTGTTAGATCTGCTAGGGGCTATTCATTCCCTCTATACTGGCACATCAATTCAAATAAGGCCACAGAGTGGTCTCTGCCAAGAAAAATCGACACCCACTGTGGGTTAAGCAGGGGTGCACTTTGGCACCTCCTTCTTTTTAGTCTATATATGTCAGATCTCAAGAATTCGCAGAGGGGAATCAGTGCATTGCCACCAAAAATAAATTCATCAGAGGTCCCTTGGATTCTATATGCTGATGACCTAGTCTTTGTGAACCAAACACCTATTTGCCTCCAGCGAATAATGGAGGCATTTAAAAGCTACCTACAAATAAATGGTATGAAAATAAACGTGGGGAAATTGAAAGTGGTGGTCATGTCATCGGCGTGTAGGAAACAGATTCTTTTGTATGGAAGGTCGAAAACCAAACATTGGAGGTAGCAGTCTATCGTTTACCTAGGTATAGTGATAAATATGAACATAAATGAAAAAGGTCATTAAATGCTACTGGGGGACAAACTGAAAAATCTTACAACACATGGTGCAGCATTACATCAGAGATACAGCAGTTTCTCAATTCTCCCGCTTATCACCTTCTATAAATAGAAGGTGGTACAGGTACTAACCTATGGCGCTTAATCTCTGTCAAGCATGTCATGGAAAGTGTGGCAGATTTTGGAAGGCGTTTTTGGCGGAGAATTTTCACACTGCCAGATTCTCTCTGTGACCACCATTAGATATGAGCTTCGGCTCCAATCTATGGCATCCACAGTACTATGGAAAATAATAACACTATACAGAAAATGTGTTTTGATGGATGGCTTGATACCCTTCGTGATTTTAAAGACGGAGGAGAATAAGGAAGAAAATGGTCTGAGGCAACGGAGACTAGGAATAGAGGTGTTGCTATTAAACCATAATATCGAGAAAAGAAAAAGGTAATGACCTGTAACCCATGCAAGGTGAAAAGAAAAAAACTTGAGAAACAAGATTGGATTGCAACGGTGGAAGGTAGGGGAAAGGATAAACTGACCTTTGTTTTGAGAAAGGAGAACAGAAGTGTAAACCATCCCCCTAGGTACCTCCAGAAATTCCCCTCTGCATATCACGGAAATCTCTTGTTGAGATGTCGTCTAAATATCATGCCTACTAGAGAAGTACAATTGGCCAGGAGACAAATGGAGATGGCACATTCACACTGTAAATATAGCAAGGAAAAGGGTAAAGTGGAAACACTCTTCCACTTAGTCACCACTTGTAAAGCATTGACCTCAGAAATACCTTTTTTTGGGGGGGGGGTGCTCAAATAACCCAAATAAGTACGCTGACGGCTGAAGATTGGTGGGAGTGGGTGTTATTGGGCGAAAAGACTAGCCTGGTTTTCGCCATAAAGACATTTGTAGAATAAATTCTAAAAGGTAATGGGTAAGGGAGGGATGTGTTGATATGTACAGGATGTTTTTATTTGTAAATTGTAAACATTTTTTAATGCCAAGATGTCAAAAGGATATAAAATGTTAGGAAATATGTTATGAAGTAGGAAAGGAATGTTAAAGGTTTTTCTTTTAATATATACCGGTGAGAAACAATACATTTTAAAAAAAATGTTAATGCAATCACTGTGACAAGGGAGAGTGCACCCGAGGTACTCTGATCTTCCTTGTCACATTGGTGACAGTGAAATTAATAAAAATCAACTATTGTTGCACTCTGGACTTTGTCCGCAACTGCTGTAATAGGGGAGATTACTGCAGAGTGCTTCTTCTCTGTGACCTCTCTTAGTGTCACCACTTATTTGTTTGTTTATTGTATTTGTTGGTAGCGCTCAGACCCAGCAGTATCACAGCGCTAAAATGGCAGTACATAATGCGTTACAGGAAGCTTAGACAGTGGGGTTACATTTCTTCAGAGACAATCTTATTCATAAATTGATGATAGACTGAGGAATTAAACCGATTTGTTGGAAAGTAAGGTTTTTACTTGCTTTCAAAAGAGTGTGTAAAATGGTTTGTTTTGGAAATGCTGAGGGAGGGTATTCAAGAGTGTGGGAGCGATGGTGGTGAAGCAGGAGCCCCCAGCTCTCTTTCTGTAAAATCTAGGTATGTGAAGGGTGGATGTGGTAGAAGAACAGAGATTGCATTTGTTGTGTTTCTTGGTGATACGGTTCATGAGATAGGGGAGGGCAGTGTTGTCTAGGCAGCGGTATGTGATAGTGAAAGAGTCGATATATGCTTTGATGGGGAGCCAGTGAGCCTCTTGTCTGATTTGTGAGATGTGATTGGAGCGTTTCAAGCCCCAAACAGCTCTAACAGGGTTGTTTTGAATCAATTGGAGTTTCTTGAGATTTTTAGTAGAGGTCCCTGCTACGATGGCATTGCAGTAGTCCAGTTTTTTGCCTATGATGGCTCTAGTTGGGGTGAGGCAGTTGTCGGGGGTAAGGAATCTTCTGGAGAGGTTTATATAAGTTTGGTGGTGTAGGCTGCTGAGGAGGCAGTAACTTTGATATGTTTTTGCATGTTGAGTTCAGTTTCCAGGTAGACGCTTAGTGTTTTGACATGGGCGGAGACCAGGATGGTGTTGCAGTCCATGCAGAAAGAGAAGGAATGACTGAGGTGTTTGAGGCGGTTTGGGGATTACATAATAAAGAGCTCAGTTTTTTCGTCATTCAGGCAAAGATGGTGACTGGCCATCCAGGTCTGTATGATGCTGAAGATGCGGCTAATGTTAGCAGGGTCTAAATCGTTTTTCCCGTTGATTTTGAGTAGGATTTGTGCATCATCTGAGGCTGTCTAGGGGGTCAAAGAGGGGTTTGGTGTACATGTTACATAGGGTAGGGGAGAGGCAGGAGCCTTGTGGGACACCGTAGGAGACGGCTATGGGGTCAGTAAATTCAGGCCCTGTGAAGATCCTGGTGGATCTGCCGGATAGGAAGGATTGGATCCATAAGGTGGCTTCTGGGGCGAGGTGGAAAGTTGTGGTTAGGTGTTTGCAGAGGATTCCATGATCTACCAGGTCAAAGGCGGCAGAGAGGTCAAATACGAGGAGAATTGCAAGCTCGTCGTTATCCCTAACATGGTCATGCTGGATCTTAAGGTCAAGGAGGGCAGATTGCGTACTGTTTCGGTCTAAAGCCAGATTGGTGGGTACCTAGCAAATTGTGGTTTTCAAGGTGTCATTTGAGTTGGGTGTAGGCAGTGCGGTCCAGGATTTTGAGGAGATAGGGAACTGTGGTGATAGGGCAGTGGTTTGTGGGGATGGTGGGATCTAAGGTGGGTTTCTTCAGGAGGGGCGTGGCCCATGTTTCTTTGATGGCTGTAGGAATTGAGTTGGATTTAAATGATGCATTAATGAAGTTGGCTATGGGGTCTGCACACATTTTGACAATATGAGCTGGGCATGTGTCGCCAACACAGTTTGATGCTTTTAGGTGCTCGATGATTGTGAGGACTATGGGAAAAACAGGGGGAACACAAACTGCCTCCTACTCCTGCTAAGTGTGCCGGCAACACCAGTTATTCTGTTTTAGGGAACCATGTCATGCAAAAACACCTGTCATATTTACGGGTACTCAGACAGCTACATAAATCAAAAAAGGGGTGGCCTAGCCTATTTTTCCATCCAAGAAAGGCAAAACACTGTGAATGGTGAGAACCTACAGGTTACATACAATTATATTAGCCTGTTTGAGTTGAATTCCCATTCATCAAGAAAAGGTAAAAATAGTGACTCATTCTTCAAGGCACCATTACCACTGTTATCTCCTGCCCCCCTCCTGGGTGTCCAGCAATGCCTGTTAACTTCCGTCTTGAGGGCAAGCGTCACCGGGTCTTCCTGTGGAGTCCAGGCTGCTTCTCTCCACCGCTGGACTTCTGCGATTCGGTTGCCATGTTCTTCCTGATAGTATGCCTCTTCATTTGAGGCCTTGGCAGTTTTAGCGCCGTTGATGGCACAGCCCGTCCACACTCATTTGGTCACTCCACTACCTGGAGATGTTCTTCGGTCTGGCTTGGCAGCTTGGCAGCTTGTCTCCCTGTTATTCGTATGGTCTGGATGAGCCACTCTCTGTGCCGACTAGAGTTCTCCCGGCCCTCACTTCTGGCTTCGCTGCTTCTCTGCATTCAAATCGCCCAGGCTTCTTATACTTTGAAGGTTAGTCCTTGCTCTCTTCTATTCAGTACAGCTGGTCCCTCCCGAGCGTGAAAGCAGAGTCTTTTGTTTGTATTTGTGGATTGATCTGTACTCTTCTTTTATTCTTCTTTGTCTTAGTATGGTTGGCTGCCAACCATCAAGCACTCTTTATAGAGTTTTCATTCTTCCTCTTGTCAGTACTATTAAAAGGTGTAGGTGTGAGTGGGTCAGCATCATAGTAACGCATAGAGACTTGAGGGGCTGATACCGTAAAAGGGTGAGGGGTTGTAGGGATGTCCTTTACAAGGTTATGAGGGAGTTCTGTAGAGGAAAGCGAGTCCTTATCCTCAAGGGGGTGGTCTCGCCCCGTGAGGTCCTCCTGCTTATTACCACTCTTGGGGGGAATGTTGGGTAGTGGCCTCCCCTCCCAAGCCTCCTAGGGAAGGGCTCCCCCCTGGAGAGAAGTGATAGAATCCCATGAATCGTCACAACCCCCTACTCATGTGTTTCCATCTGCCACACCCTATTCCTGTTTTTCTGCTCATCGAATGAGTTGAAGATCAGGAATTCCATCTTCCTCTGATCTTCACCTTTATTATTGGACCGTATCTTTGTTATCGATTTTGCATGTCCTGCCTAGGGACCATTCTTCAAGCGACTTCCTGTGTATGCAGCTCTAGAATGGTACAGAGGTCCCCGAGGAACCAGCTGTAATCGAGCAGCACCTTGTTGCTTTCTACCACTGCTTTGTTATGCACAGATTGTTTTGCGGGCTGGGAGTTGAATCTCTGGAGCTCAGACTATGGAATCTGCTGAGGTGCAGAATAGAGTGCTTTCCCGACACTCTCGAGACTTAATAAATTGCAACCATGCCGCTGGTGTTACTTGAAGTTCATGGATCATGCAAGGTGTGCTGACGTTGAGCCATTAAGCCAAGAGGCAGCAGATGTCCTATGCCAGCTGGGAATAGGCCATGACACTTTTATCCATTTCATAGAACCCCAAGTAAGTTTTAAGTATCCATAATTTTTTAAAGGGCTATATTCCGATTTAGAATGTAGGCAATATGTAGGTAGCCAACTATTACTAACATGAATTCTCTTTTTGGGGGTGGGGATGCCGAGTCTCAATTATTGGGCCTGATTTGGAACCTTAATAGCCACAGTAAGCGATAGAAAAAAATGAAAACAAAGAATCGCTTACACTGTTCTAAGGAAACTAATGCAGGTTGCTGCTCCTTTCGTCAGAAGCCTGTCAAGGGAGCCCCATGATAAACCACAGAGACAGCCCCGTTTTCCTCATCTGCAGAGAGTACAGATTTTCCATACTTATTCTTCGAATGTCTTCATTCTGTTAGAGGCGATTATTATGCATTATGCAAATTGAGTATAGCAAAGAAAAAACACAATTCACTACTTTTCCCAATAAACCTAGGAATAAAGAATAGGTTGAACTAAACCAACTAGTAACAAATGCACCAATTTGTTAGAAGCTTTCCCAATCATATCATATCCTGCCCAGCTCCGGTCCTCTTTTATTGACGTGAATGGCTTCACTGAATTGGACGACCTCCTGCTTTGGCTGAAACGAATCAAATTGCTCAATGCAACTTAGAGAACAGGCGCCAGTCATCAAAAAATAATGGATTGGGCAGGTTTTGGCTCTGGTCCTGCGAGAAACAGCAGAAAAATGCCTTTTGGGTAAAAAGCGTGAGAATAGCCTTGCAGACTGCTTAGTGATCACACATTTGACAAACCCAGGATCATAACTTGAAACTCTACTAACAGGTAGTAGACTGTAAACAACCAGTAGCCAATCGAATTAGAAACCTACAGTAAAATCGGCACTGCTTTCACCACTAGAGATAACAAAGCTTCTTGTGTTGACCAACCATATATACAGATTATTAAGTGGGTGGGATAATACTTGCTTCGCTGTCTTAACTAGAGTCATGACTATCCTGCAGGATAGTCAGAAAATTCACATTTTGTGGTATGGCCGGTGCTTGTATTTTGCTACTTTTAAAGCCTTTTTACCACCAGCAACTCTTGAAAACTGAACTTCCGTTAAAATCTGCGGTCTTCAATCTTTCAGGTGTGCACCCAAAGAAAACCTCTTTGCAACCATTTGTGCCCTGCACCTGATGGATCCAAAACCCTATGTATCTATACCTTCTCCATGACTCATCAAACCCAGAATGCTAACCTAGAGGGCACCGCTTTATTTGGTCTCCTCAAGGGCAATGAACAGCAGCTACACTCCAGGAGGCCAATTCCTGACATTCGCTTCCTGGTAGGCTTTGTGTCATTTGACCAAACCCAATAACGTTTGAGCTGGGAAGGCATGGAAAAAGCCAACTTTACTCATGTCTTCGTCATCTGAGAAATGTGAACAGTTACTACTTTTGGAGAAATGCTTCAGTTGCTTATATCTAGGGCTATCTAAAACCCTCTTGCAAAATACCAGGCATATGAAGATAGGCTGTTACCCTGACAATGTCTTCAGTGATACATCCTCCTTATCTGGCCAAGCTCTGCTTAAGTTCCATAATGCAAAAAATGTTCTCGTCCGAAATCCTGGTCAACTTGATTTATTTGAGATTTTGTAATACTGGATGCTTCCCCACTGGAATGCCCACGACTTTTGACCTGTGTAAATCGCAGGCCTATGTGTGTTAACAGTCCTATAAGAGTTTCATGCCACTGCCATAGAGATTACAAAATTGAGCTCTCTGACTAAATCCGACATAGTGGGATGATGCCGCTGTTTCAACTGCCAGTTGTTCTAGCTGTTAGGGTTATAGCGTGCGATTGTACCATGTGCCTATGATTCACAAATAAGACTTCTCTACAAGACTTCAGGCTACTAGGAGAAGGGACTTTAACTGGATCAGTGATTGTAGTGTCCCCTGAGGATCCTGTAGGTTCACTACGCCTGGACCAGTCTTCTGGCGCAGTCATGCAAGCATCTTATTCCTCAAGTCGTCTTTTGGTTCCGAACCTGAGATTTCCAAATTGGAAATAATAAAATGTCTGTGATCCATTCGTTTTTCTGACTGACAGTCTTCAGCAATAAGGGGCATAACGGCTTTACTAACACGCAAACGTCTAGGGAGATAATGCTTTAAGTTGGTGTTATGCTGTTGTTCGTGATATATAGGAGTCTGTATCGGAACCCCTGCGTCAGCACGAGAGGCTAGTCCAGGAGTTTGATCTAGTTGCCTCCTTGGAATCTGCGGATTGGATGAAACTTCCTGACATTACAGAAAACTGCCCCTAAAGACTGACTTGTATTTCTTTACTCCGAGATCATCTGAGGAGAAATGCCATCAGTATCACCGAAGCCCATGTCCTTCCCTTTCTTTACAGGTTGGGGAGAGCCCTGAGAGGCTAGGCAACTCATATCACATTTGATTGTTTGTGGTCTGGGATTCTGGGGAGTCCAGCCACTCAAATCACATTTAGTTGTTTTGGAACTCTGGGACCTAACATTTTGTAAATTATTCTTTTCAGTGTCCATAGGGCAGTTCCTATTATACGATTTGTCTACCTTTTCTGGCCTAAAATATACTCCCATTTTCTCTATCACATCCAGACATCTGAGAGATTGTTAAATAGGTTCAATACCCCAATTATTCTATTCATTTGTGCCCATTGCACAGGGCTAATATAGGCCAGTTGGTAGGTAGATTCCTCTTTATGCTCAAGCATTTATGTGGAAAACTGCTGGGACGACTCTACAGTATTTGGCTGAGCACTATTCAGAGTAGATTGTCCCTAAATTGCTCCTTCACCTTTCCATTCGGTCACATTTGCTGTGGGAAGGTGTGACGTTAAAACATCCCATCCTTGATCACTGATTTCCAAAACAGTTTTTTTAAAGAGGGCATACCAGCTCACTAGTATGAACCGATGGCTGACTTCCTGATTGCACGTTGTTTAAAGGTGTAACTGGTACACAACCATGGTCGGGTATGTTTTTGCACGAGTAAAGTCTTGGGCCTTTCAGCCGCTGCCTACGTTGGGTGCTTAGTGCTAGTACTTCCTTCAAACGATTGATTTTGGGAGCGGGCGGTCATGTTCAAAGCCCCCGAAAAAGTAGGTATTTTCCTAGCTTTGGCTGTAGTAGTGGGCATATCAAATGCAACAGCAGGACAGCAAATAATCTTCCTATTCCTTTCAGAGAAGGAATATAATATCAGAATTCAAAGGACTGCTTCAACCCTGCCTCATACTTTCCTTGAGGCGGTGAACAGCCCAATCTGAAACCGGTAGTAATTTGTTTAGGATCAACATACACTTGCTGAGCTCTGCTTCAGCCTCTGGTGCCAAGCCCTACTTGCAAATCCCCAGGCGCTGCTTAGGTTCTGGACAATACACAGTCGCCGTTTGCAGCTGACTCCAAGGTAACCCCCACTCCATCCACCTAGTACACATTCATATGTTCTGCTGCCTCTCTGCAACAGAGTGCTATTTGAAAAGGCGAAACTGATGCCATGGAGCACAGCGCATGAATATATACTGTCCCTGACGTCATGTCGGAGCATAAGGATTTTGGGTGGACTCACACTCCTCTTCCTGTTCCCAGATGGATGTTCCCAGATAACCTATGCTGGAGATGGAATATCATAGATGAGGAATCCGTGGGAGGAACATCCATCAGAAAGAATGTTAGAGAGGGAAGTAATTTTTTATTCCAAGTTTAAATATTTTCAGTTGTGTGTTCTGGCATTCCGCTCTTCCTCAGAAATATAATTATTCTTTCTTATTAAAAATGAAAATAACCATGATGGACAACTGTGATTATAGGTAATACATTTCCCATATTTTTGAGTGTGAAAGATGGAAATATAGGGAAGGTGCTGTGGAGAGCAGTTTCAAAAGGTGAGCAGCTCAATCATTGCTTACTAATTGTTTTCATTTGCAGTGATCAACAGAGCATTCCACTACTGGAAGGGTTATTGTTCAGATCTGGCATCCAGCCCCTTTCTGCACCTAAAGAATAGTTTAGGGAACTGTGCAGTAGCCAAGATATTCTGTGAAAGTGGGACCACCTGGAGGGAGAAGGAATTTGGAATTGCAGTTTTTACATCTTTTTTTTGTTTGGCACCAGCAGTGAAGCTCTTGTGCCAGCATTGTATAGCCAGTCAGATAGCACAGTGAGCTAAGTGCTCGCCCCTGATATCTGTGTGCAGCCTGCTGTGGCAGGTTTGAATCCCAGCAGGGTCAACTCAGCCTTTCATTGTTCCGAGGTCTATAAAATGAGTACAACTATGTGGGATAATAATGTCTTCTGTTATTTGAGCGCTCTGAGACCTATGGGTGTGTAGCTCTATATAAGAAATACACTATTATTGTGATTTGCACTTGTTCCATCTCCTGGATATTGAAAACCACCTTTCCACGGGATTCAATGATACACCTACCACTGAAACCTATGGCCAGTTAAATTCCATGGCTGCGACAGTGCCAATCAACTTCCTTCCCCGCTTCCTGTTGATATCCTAGAGGGGACTCTGAGCTGAGGGGGCCAAGCGAGTGATCAATCTTCACATTTAATAGGTACGTTTACATCCAAAAAGTGTGTGTGTGCGCACAGAGGGTGGGTTAAAGTGTCTGGCATGTGCGTTTACACATAGGGTGCCCATGAGGGAGGGAGAAGTGCGCGGTGGCGTGAAGTGTCCTGCCTATATATGTGTGTGGGCTGTAATCTCATAGTGTAAGCACTGCAGTGTTGCGCAATGCAATCACAAGTGTTCTTACAGTGGCAAACGTACTAAGGGTACCCTACAGTAGTGTTACCCAAATGGATTTAGCAGTCCAGTGAGACTCCAGAAAGGCAAGGTTAGTCTGATAAATATGGTAACAAGAGTGTGCATATATAGACCTGGTTTTTCCTTCCATGTTGGCCTGCTCAGATCTGGCCAGATACATGAATGGATATGAGATTCATAGCTGAATACACATAGAAATTGCACTGGCTCCCATCCTAGCCAGTATGCTCTTCAAAGTTTACATCACACATAAGGCAACTAATGCCTGAACACCAGCTGCCAAGCCCCAATCATCATGGACTCAGGTGGGACATGCTCCTCTAGGAGCCAGACAGCTAAGAGGCTCATGATTAAACTGACACTGAAAGAGAAAACGATGAAACGGACCTCCTCTTGCTATGCCCCAGCCTACTGGAACACCGCCCTGAACATAATCAAGACAGCACCAACACTACTGCAGTAAAGGAAGGGACTTGTTTCAAGACGGAGACATCCTAGGAGTTGTCCTTGCAGCTGTTAGTATTGGCTTTCACCTCCTTCTCCAATACCCTGGTACGTTCCGTCAGTCTTCTGACGTCTTGTCTCAGGAGGTTCATGTCTATTTGCATTGCATCTATTTTGAATTCCAGTGACGTATTCAGTTCTGCTATGGCGACCAATATTTGTTTATCCATCTTTCCTGGCGTGTCCCCTTAGCATGTCTCATGCGATTGCGTCTTCATGCTCTCCGTCATCTGGGTAGGTTTGGCAAATACATCTAGGGATGAGTGTTTCCCTGTACCTTTATTTACTTTAGTCGTTATTGTAGTAACCCTGCACCTTGAAGCCCTATTTAATGCTGAGTACTCACAGTGCCGCCAGTTGTCTGCTACTGTGCTAAGTTGATAGTGCGCACTGTATAGTGTGCTATGATGCTTCCTGTGTTCCAACCCTACAAAGTCTTTCCATACTCTTGCACTCTTCTCTTTTGATTCCTGCAACTCCCACTTCTGTCTTTACAGGCAGCAGCTTACAGTACACTCCCAGCGCTTGTTCTTGACCCCCCTGTCGTGCTCCATGCTTTTCGGCACACCGTCCAGTTATTGTACCCCACTCTATTGTTCTGAGGCTTGCATTTCGGTGGGGGCAGCACATAAACCAATGTAACATGTCTCTACCCGGTGCCAGAAAGTGTATGTACCCCAGTGCCTCGCCTTTGCGAGCTGCTTGTAGTGGGACCCTACTCAGTTATGTGGCCCAGATCCACTTTGTATGATTCTGTCAGCACCACACTGTCGTTGCGCTGGTCCTCCAGCCTGCATCCGCCCACCAGCTTTATATTTGTACAGTGCATCTTCCTTGCGCAAGCTGGGGCTCTCAACCCCCTTTATTCACCTCGCTTAGTACCCGTCTACTTTCCTCTGGGTACGCCTACACTGCCACTGGCCCGGGGGTCCCTTGTGTGACACTGCCGTCGTCTCCGTTCACCTTTTGTCCTGCGCTCGCGGACCTCTTGCATGCGCTATGCTTAGATCTGCAGGCATCATCCACAAGAGTTCTCTCTCCTCTGTATCATATCAGTTCTGTGGAGTGCTGAATCGGCTACGCTTCCCACTGCCAAATTTGCAATTATAGGACTCGTTCTGACTGTACAACCCTGTGTCCGCCATTGTACCTGCACGTCCACAGCAGGGCTGTCTGAGTGTTCCGTTCGCATTGAATGCCCCTGCTGGGACTCCGAACTCATAACGCTGTTTTCCTTTATTCACTTGCAGGCTTTCAGAGACTCCGAGGCGTTACGCTCCTCTCTGCCACGCCGTTGTCGCGCCCTGGATTAAATCCAGCCTTCCAGCATCCACACCAGTTTCTTCGCTCATGCGGCGCAACTATGTATCTCCTGATCAGCTGTGTCTCACACTCTTGCTGTTTGTCATCTGCATGTCAGCATTCCTCCGTACTGCTGCTGTTGGTACTGCCTCTTACACACCTTTTAAGACACCGGGTCTGCTCACAATGAAGAGTGGCACCACGCTTCGGTACTGCAATCCTACACTGCTGAGCTCTTCCTTTGTTCTCAGCTGGGTGCCATTTTGCATCTTTCGTCAGCGGGATCACGCTATCTTCTTAGGCTCATAATGCACACCGACATGTGCGTTCCGCACTGAGCCTTCGACCACTGCATGCGCTTGCTATTTATACTGCCATAGCTCCAGAACTACATCTCACAGCAGGCTTAGAATGCATATTTCAGCAGGATATTTGTCTGTTCAGCAGGAGCACCCTGAAGTCGCGTCTTAATCCGTGGCCATGTAGCCACACCCCCCAACCCAAATACTTTGTTTGAAACTGTTAGGAACACATTTTCTTTTTGCAGCTCTCCTATCCACTACAATGGACCTCTGGAATAACTGCTGATTGTTTTGAGTTCCTGATGTATTTTTTGGATGTGAGGACTTTTTGAACCTCCCTCAATGGCTTAACACACTTGATTTTGGAAAATTTCAAAAAAGGTAGTAGGTGCTCCTCTCCAGAAAGAACATGGCATGATAACCTGTTCTGAGATGAGTTGGCAGCACACGCTTTTTGCTCACTGTACCTTTCACAGATGGGAAATGACAATTTGCATATCAGTCTTTGTCCCGCCCACATGGGCAGTCTAGCACCAAAATGCTATGGCAATTCCTCTCTGAACAAGAGTACCAACAACAACCCCATACACGTGTTTCAGCCTTGTTGGGCCTCATCAGTGAGGTGAAGCTGTGCCTCTGTGAGCACAGTGAGCAGGGAGTCCACGTCTGGTTGCCCCAGGTCCCCAGACAGGTAGCGTGGGGTTACCCCAGCCCATGATTTTATAGAATTGGAAAGGAACTGAAGCATTGGAGGCCTGCTTCTGCTACAACCAATACCCACAACTAAACTGGTAGACTTAACCATTTCTGGGTCCTGGATAACCACAGTTGCTGTCCTGGAGCTACTCCCTCTCTCTCTCGCCTAACTTCCCTAAAATCCATCTACCACTCCTCTATTCGTACTCTGTCTCCTCGGCCCTCGAGACTCGATTTCTTCCTCTCTCTCTCAACTCAACTGGCTTCCCTTCCTCTCACAACTGAAATTTCATTTCCTCTGCCATGTCTACAAAACTCTCCATGACCTGCCCCCCCACCTTTCTCCCCTTCTCTTTTTATTGACCCTCCCGCTCTCTCTGCTCAGTAGATCTCTACCTCCTCTCTGTACCCCCAGCCCCATGTGCCTCCTCGCGCTTCCGCTCCTTCCAACCCTTGGGCCGGCAACACTGGAACTCCTTCCCCCTCCCCATCCACTCCTCCCCCACCTACTCATCCTTCTGCTCCTCCCTAAAAGCCCTTGTTCTTCACTCCCCCCTGTTAGGCAGAAACCTGTGCAGTTCCCTTTGGGAACACTGCAAAAGATTTAGGACTACAGGTGTTAGCAGTAAACCCACTTGGTAGCAGTCTGTACCACCCAGATTTATCTGGTAGCTGTGGCTGAGCAGTCAGACTTCCCTCAAGAAGAGTTAGGCAGTATGCAAAGTATACATAATAGGCAGTCAGATACAATAGTACAAGCAAACACTGACCAGAGCTTTGGTATCAAGGTATATAATTATTTATTTAAAAACACACTTATTGAAACACTCAAGCACTATTATTGTAAATCATTCTAAACACAGTTACTATTATTATATATACATCCCTTATTCCTTATCAGACAAGTCTTAGTTAACACCACTTATTTCCAGACAGAGGTGAGCACTTAACTATAGATGGCACTCCAATAAGTTAACGAAAAAGGGAGGGGAAAAAGGCAGAATGTAGGAAGATACACCACTCTAATACTTAGGAACACTTTAGCAAGGCAGAAAAGACAAAAGTTACTGGTGAGCCGAAGTCCATCGGCCAGGCCCACTCTTAGAGAGAGCAGAGCACAAATGCGCCCAAGATCACACAATTACAATAGGCTTGGAAAGTCTTGCAGGGAGTTCAGAAAGGGTTTAGAGAGGCTCAGAAAAGTTAAGCCAGGGTGTCCCAGGCTAACCCAGGTTCGAAAGCCGGGGGCTAAATCTACCCCGTACAGTCGGTTGCAAGGGAAGCCAGGCGGAACACGGTACCTTAGGTGGAAAGGATCCTCCAGCGGGGGCAGTTGTTCCTGGCAGCGGATGCAAGTTGCAGCGTCGTCCAGAAGAAGAGAAGATCTCGACGTGGAGGAAAGATGAAGGTCGTTGCACTGCCAGGGAAGAAACCAGCCGCAGAGTTTTCCGGTTAAAGGTACTACCCTTTGATTCGCGGTAGGGGTGTAACGTGGTATCCCGGTTGCCGGGGTGCTTTGCACAGGCAAGGTGGCCACGAGATGCTCCAGGAAGCGAAAAAGGAAGCAGACTGGTTATCCCCACCAATCGAAGGAAGAAGACTCTCCGGGCTGGAGATCTCCTCTGTCGTTGGGAAAAGTGGTGAGACGGTTCAGCAGGGCTCCACCGGTGGTGTAGTCGTAGCAGGTCGGCTCAGCTTCTGCCTCGTCGGATTCTTAGGTCCTGTGGCGACTTCTAAAGTTCCAGTCCTCAAAGCCCTACTTTTATGCAGAAAACCCCCATTCACTCAGCCTAGCTGTCACTCAAACATGCTAAGTGGTGAGCCAGCCGGCTCACCACTTGGGCCAATCAGAACAGAGTGCGACTTGAGTTGCCTAGTCAACTCAGTCCAGGGTGCCTAAATCCACCTCCACCCCTCCTAAGTACCCCAGAGAGAGTGGCACCACTTTGGAGGGCTTCTGTGGAGAAGCCCGCCAAAAAGTGGAACAAAGGGCTCAACTTGGGTTGGAGTCACAGAAGCGAACACAAACGCCATTTTAGAACCGAGTTCTGGCAAAAAAATACCAACCGGAGAATTAATATTAAATAAATAAACCGGCGGTATGTTCGAGGCTATAGGAATTAAATAATTAAAGTTGGTAGCCTCGAACAATGGGACATCCCATAGAGATATATTCGCGGTCGAATATAAAAAGTAGTATCCACTGCCACCAGCCAAAACTCGATCGGGGGGGACGGAGACGTGCCCCCTCGACTAACAGACCCCGGGGCAATCGAATTGCCCCGGCCAGTACGTCCACAATATGATGGTTTGTACTGGTTCTGTTCAGAATTTGAGACTAGTAAAGTCAATGGTGACTTTACATGCCCTGGGAGACAATAGTCAGTCCCAGGGTACGGAGTCTATATTGGGGGGGTCACTATGACACCCCTGTGTTACTGCACTGAGGGTGCTGTGTAACACACATCACAAAAACACATGAAGCCCTATGGAGTAAAAGACCCCATAGCCCATTAAACACATCTAGAGTCAAAGAAATGCACTTAAATCATGCCTAAGAGTGAGGGTAAAAGAGTCTCACTCTTGGCAGGAGAAAAAAATAAACCCCAAAAATCCAGCAAAGCTGCTGGGGGACTCACTAGGTTAGGAAATTCAGCCTAAACAGAGAATTCTTCCTAACACCCCCCCCCGACTCTCCTTCCCTACTCCTCTCCCCTTCTAACCCTCCCTCCCCTCCCTCAGGACCTCAAATTCGTCACTGATACCACTTGAACTTTAAGGTCACCAGACCACTCCCCCTTCCCTTCCCCTCCCCTTCCCTCCTTCCTCCCACTCCCAGACCACAATACAAACTCTGGAACCCCCTTCACCTTCCCCCACTCTTCCCCCTCCTCTTTGTAAATTGTTCTACATGTTGTTCTAATGACTTGACTCATGTGTGTAATATGCTTTTCTTACTCTTGTACCTGTTATATTGTAAAGCGCTTTGGTTTAAAGCGCTATATTAATTCAATACACATAAACCGAAACATCTGGCATACTGCATCTGAAGTAAGGACTTATGTTGCCTGGATCCTCCCCCCCCCCCCCCCGGTAATGTGAAACTCGCAGTGCATCCTCCTGTGGGGCTGGGGGCTGGACATAGCTGCTCTATGTCAAGAAGAGGAGACATGCTGGAGCCTAAGTCCCGAGGCCTTGAGCTGTTGTGCCTGCTGACCCTGCGCAGTGTCACTCCAACTGCTCATGTTTGTGGTATCCTATATATCCTCAAACCTCATCGGATTGGAAGTAGAGCTCCATCTTCGCCTTCAGTTTGAGTCCTGCATTGTGCCCTTTTGAATTCTTAGGCCACTGATAGAGACCAGAACCAACAGACTCAGCTTTCATATTTGGCAGACCCACCACCTTCTGCTAATGTGACCTCCAGTGCCGCAACATATGGGAGAGCAGCTGTCCGCAACAGCTCTTACGTACTTGGGGTTGTTTGATTTGATCGGAGCACAAAGGACTGGTTTGTAAAATCGCCCTTGTCCTCATTAGATACACTAGGGCTTGAAGTCCTTCTATGCGGCTACCCATGCCTTGCTTTTGGTGTGTACCCAGGGCACAAGAATCCTGTATGGTTTACCAATTTTTGGATGGGAGTGGAAGCATCCTCTTTCCTTTTCCTGAAACCTACGTGAATTTTACAAATTGGTTCATTGACTTCAGAACTATTTACCAGATTGAGCTTCATAATGTGGAACTTTGAAACATTTTTGGAAACTCCTGCAGTGTAGCCTAAACCCTGGGTTGCCTACTTTTGAATTTTGTGGAACACTTGTTTTAAGGATTGTGATCATTTGTATGACCTATTTTCCCCCCACGGTGGTATGTGTTTCAGCAGTACTTAACCTTAAAGTGTGGTATGTTCCTGTTTGGGCTCCAAAATGTGATTGTGTATGTGTGCATATTGTTGTATTTACCTTTTTAGTGCTGTGATGTAATGCATCCGTTATTGATCAATAAGTGTATTGTTTTGTTTACATGTACTCTAAGCTTTAATGCACAGCTTAGTTACCAAGTGAGTTTGGTTAGACGTTTGTGATCAAATTTTGCAGATTAAAAAAAGTTGTCTTCCCCAAACCCTGAAAAACCTCATAACAGAAGTCACAGAGAAGCCATCCTGTGTTTGTTGCCTCATCTGTAATTGAACTTAATTTTTCAGCCTTTTTTTCTTTAGTTAGTGACTGGAAATCACACCAGAGTCATCCAGTATTTGTGTTACTATTTAACCCAAAAAGGGTAGGGGCTGTTGACAGTATATATTAGGTGTTGGAACACAGCTGATCAGCATCCTAAAGAAAAACCTATATAAGTCTAGTAGCTTTTGTCTGTGTTTTGAAGGCATCATGAAGTAAGACGCATCATGAAGTAAGACGCAGACAACCGATTCAACTTTCTAAGAAAAGCTTCATTTCGAAGGGATTGTGTCCTCCGACGTATTCTTTATCTTAGATATCTCCTTCCAGCTTTGCTGGCCTCAGAAAATGTTTCTCTAGAGGGCGCTGCGCGTCGATGTCGCCGAGTCGATGTCCCTCGACAGCCGCCGTATCGACGTCGACGTCATCCTGCCTATAAAGGCCGCGCGCAGCGTCCGTTGCTCAGTTCCGTTTTTCCGCGCTTACTCAGTGCCTTGGAGTATCGTTGCTCAGTTTCGTAGACAATTTATCCTATTTACCTCGAGATATTCTATCCGTACTCGATGGCTTCCTCGTCGGAACCGACGACCCCTTGGTCCGGCTTCAAAAAATGCCGAGATTGTGGGAAAAAGATGTCGCTGACTGACCCTCACAGAGTTTGTCTGTGGTGTTTGGGAGCTGAACACCATTGTTCGGAGTGCGAGGACTGTATGTCCATGACAGCTAAGACCCTGAAGGAGCGTAGGGGGAAGCTGGAGAAAGGTAAGACTTCAAAATCTTCTGCTTCCTCGACAAAGTCGAGACATTCGTCTCCTCGTCACCATTCGCGCTCCAGGTCTCGGAGTGGGTCCCATCACTCCTCGAGATCGAAGCACTCGAAGAGGAGACGTCGAAGATCCCCTTCTCCGTCCTCCTCTTCCTCTGTTTCTCCTAAGAGAATCCCTTGCCCCACGAAACATAGTTCCCGGGCTGAATGGGAGGAATTCCGCAAAAATATGATGAGCGTCTTCGAGAAAGCGGCCTCGACCCCCTCGAAGACTGCCGAGAGCGATGCTCTGGTCGAAAGACCCGAAGGTCAAAAACGCCGCGAGTCGCAGTACCCGGCGAAGGAAGCTTCTCGAGCGCATCACGAACCCTTGAGTAAAGCTATGACCTCAAAACCTTCTTCGAAGGTTCCGTCGACGCCGAGGTCGGTGTCTTCGACGCCGTTGTCGAAGGGACCTTCGACACACGGGTCTGTCGACTCCGACACCGGCGTCGACGCCAAGGAAAGTCACGGTTACAACGCACCCAGTGGCTATCCCCAGGTCCTCGATGGCGTCGAGATTGTCGACTTCCTCGAGCAGAATCCCAATTCTATCGAGGACCTCGAGGCCTCCGCCTTTGTTTTCGACGCTTCGCCCGAAGCCTTCGTCGGCATCGACGTTTTCGAGGCCGATTACGACAAGTTTGGCACCCTCTTCCTTGGAGATGGGTTTCACACCCTTTGTGAGTTCAGAACAATTGAGAACTATGTCCTCAATTATGGAAGAGGGAGAACTATCTGAACAAGAAGACACATTTGAGTTGCAGGGACCTGCAACCCCAGTTCAAGAGGAGTTATCCTCAGAAGAACGCAGGTTAAAGGATCTCCATGATTCCTTACATGAGGCAAGTGGGTTAGACACTTCCCCCTGAGGTGGAGTTCGCTAGGCCAGACCCGGGGGAGCATGCTGAAACCCCCTATGGAGCCTTAATGGCCAGGATCACAGAATTTATGGGGTGGTCAACACCTTGACAGGCTTTCCAACAAGATGACCTCACGGATATTCTTGACAAAGGTCCACAGGAGGATCCTGTAGTGCCCTTTCATAAAGCTCTTCAGAGGAAAATCATGACGAACTGGGAAACCCCAGATGTCGTCCCGGCAGTAAATAAAAAACTGTCTACTAAATACAGGGTATCTTCTGCAGACCCGGAGTTTTTGTCAAAACACCCATCCCCAGAAAGTCTGGTGGTACAGGCAGCATCTTCTACTGACGTCAAGACTGCTTACCCTACCGTCCCACAGGACAGGGACGATAAGAAATATGATGCTATGGCAAAGAAAGTTTTTTCGGCATGTAGCATGGCGTTAAAATCTGTTAATGCTACTTGCACCCTTGCTAGATTCAGCCATACACTTTGGGAGTGTGCTTCTACAGCGGCTGACTGCATCCCGGAGGGAGAAGAAAGGGAGGTGTTCCTAAATATCATACAGGACGGTAAAGACGCTATGTGCGAATCCCTCCAGACGGGCATTGATTCGGCTGACAGTATCAGCAGAGCAATGGCGGCAAGTACAACAACCAGGAGATTCGCTTGGTTGAGAAAGTCTGGTTTTGCCCCAGATGTGCAAGCCAGGCTCTTGAACATGCCATTCGATGGCTCTTCTTTGTTTGGGAAAAAGGCGGATGACAGTTTAGAAAAACTGCAAACATCAAAAGCAGCAGCAAAATCCCTAGGCGCTGCAATCCGGCAGACACCTTTTCGTCCCACAGGAACCTTTGCGAGGGGCAAGTCCTTTCGCTTCTACTCCGCATTCGGAAGAGGTAGAGGACGACCGGCTCAAAGGGGACAAAGAAGAACTACCCGAGGTGGACGGGGTAGATATTCAAAAGCCGCAGCAACTGCAGGTGTCTCTTTACCATCGGCATCTGCATCAGCCGCCCCAAAGCCACTCTGAGGACTTCCCTCACAGGACACCTGTAGGAGGCAGGTTAACTCAACATCTGGCGGAATGGCAGGCTATCACGTCAGATGCTTGGGCATTGGAAACAGTTGCCCAAGGTTACTGCCTGCCTCTCCTACGCATACCTCAGAGTCATCCACCGGGGATCAGCTCTCAGAAAGCTCCAGATCCACTCCTCTTGCAGGAAATTTTAGACCTGCTAGAGAAAGGTGCCATAGAACCGGTACCTGTAGCGGAGAGGAACAAGGGCTGGTACTCCCCTTACTTTCTCATTCCAAAGAAAGACGGAGGACTGAGACCCATCTTGGACTTGCGAGAATTTAACAAATTCCTCAGGAAAGACAAAATCAAGATGGTAACTCTTTTTCAGATCCTTCAGGCCCTTCAGTTCCAGGACTGGTTGGTATCTCTGGACCTTCAGGACTCTTATTTCCATGTGCCTATCCATCTCAAACACAGGAAATACCTGAGGTTCGCAATTGGCAACTCTCATTATCAATTTCGAGTGCTGCCATTTGGGCTGACCTCCGCCCGAGGGCCTTCACCAAGTTAATGTCGGTAGTGGCGGCAAGTCTAAGGAGGGAAGGGATTCACGTCTACCCCTACCTGGACGATTGGTTGATCAGGGCTGTATCTTCGTAACAAGCTCAGATCCAGCTAAATCACGTTTGCCACTCCCTTCACAGACGGGGCTTCTCCCTCAATTTAAAGAAGTCACAAATTATACCATCGCAGAGACTCCAGTTCATCGGAGCGATCCTGGACACTTCCCTGGGAAAAGCCTCGCCACCAGAGGTGAGGGCTCAAGATATTCTCCAGATGGTTACCAAGTTCCAAAATGCCCAACGTCTCCCAGCCTTCGACTTTTTGAGGTTGCTAGGCCTCATGGCATCCTGCATTTTCCTAGTGCCAGAGGCTCGCCTGAGAATGAGATCCCTCCAGTGGTCACTGAGGACTCAGTGGTCACAATTCTCAGGAAGAATGACAGATCTTCTTCAGGTTCTCGACAGGGTGGCTCGAGACCTTCAGTGGTGGGCCTGTCAGGAGAACATTCTGAAAGGAGAACAGTTTTGGCAACCCTGGCCGGCGATAACAGTAGTCACGGATGCCTCACTCACGGGGTGGGGAGCACACGCCAACGACTTGACCATCAGCGGTCGTTGGTCTCCATCGGAGTCCAGACTACATATCAACCTGTTAGAGCTGAGGGCCATCAGACTTGCGCTGAAGGCGTTCCTGCCAGCTGTACAAGGGAAGAATGTCCTGATAATGACGGACAACACAGTGGCCATGCATTACCTCAACAAAAGAGGAGGCGTAGGATCACTACCCCTGTGCAGAGAGGCGATGCAGCGCTGGTTTTGGGCAATCCAAGAAGGAATCTCACCTAGCCGGAGAGAAGAACTTGACAGCGGACGCTCGAGCGAGCAGGCAGAGCACAGTCTCCCACGAGTGGGAACTAGCTCAGGAAGTCCTTCAAGCGATCTTCGCCCTTTGGGGAACCCCTCAGGTGGATCTGTTCGCCACCAGTGTCAACAGGAAGTGCGATCTGTTCTGCTCAAGGGAATTTCCCCCGAGAGGAGCTCTGGGAGACGCGTTCATAGTGGACTGGGAGTTTCCGCTTCTGTACGCGTTCCCACCGGTCCCTGTCATTCCTCAAATGATCAGGAGGTTGAGAAGATTCTGGAAAACCATGATCCTAATTGCCCCGGATTGGGCCAGGAGAACGTGGTACCCGGACCTTCTAGACTTGTCCATCTGCCCTCCAATTCGACTTCCACTCAGAGAGAACCTACTCTCACAGAAGGGAGGTCAGGTTCTCCATCCAGACATCAAAACCCTCAACCTTCACGCTTGGCTTCTGAAAAGCTGAGGTACAAGGATTGGGACCTCCCTGATGATGTTATGGATGTGTTGCTTTCGGCAAGGAGGCCAGCAACAAAGTCTTTATACCGCTGCCGTTGGAACAGATTTTGCAGCTGGTGTAGAGAAAAGAATATCGACCCCTTTTCATGTGGTACACCAATGGTTTTGTCCTTCCTACTTTATTTGGCGAATTCAGGCCTTCAAGTTGGCACCATTAAGGGCTATCTCGCAGCGCTATCCATCTTTAAGCGCACTGCGGAAGTACCATCCTATTTCAAGTTACCCTTGGTAATACAGTTTCTAAAGGGGTTAAGAGGAGAATTGCCTAGCATTTTGGTGCTGGACTGCCCGAGTGGGTGGGACCAGACTGATATGCAAATAAATATTTCTCCTCTGTGAAAGGTTCAATGAGCTAAAACGTGGTTGTAGACCCTCCCGAGTGGGAACCTACCCAGAGAACAGGTTATTTTGCCGTGTTCATTCTCGGTAGATGGGCACCCAGACTGTTTGCATTTATGATAAAAGGACTGTGGGATATTTTGGTCAGAATAAAGAGTCAAGGGCTGACCATAGCCTACAAAGACAGCAGGAACATTGGATTTACCTTGTCAAGGGAAAGGGGGATACCATGTCTCACCCAAAGACGTCCTCTTCCCCACTCCCCAGGTTCCCTCTACCCAGGTTAATCCTCCCTCGCATATCCACCCGCAGGGTCGGGATCCAAAAGCGATGGCCCTTCCCATGAACCCTGAGCAGAGGATGCCGCGGGAAAAGAGGTGAGGACACGCTCAGGTTCCTCACAGTGTATGGTGCTAATCCCACTCAGATTCCTGACATGAAGTATTGTTTTGGGTCTGCCTGCAAAACTGTCTGGAAACCTAGAAAGATGGAAACGATAAATCTTGTGGCTCGGTAGTGTAACAACAATTAAGATAAACATCGTCTTCAGATTGCTTGGCACCTTCCAGGCGTCGGGACATCAAAAATAACAATCAAAAAGTGGAAGGCACTCACAAACATGCGCAAACAGGACTTTCTCTTATAGGTGATCGCCACCTAGTCAAAGCTGTGGCTGAGTTGTGCTGCCTAGAGATAACTTGTGTGATCTGGAACTCCCAAACCTAAGTTGAGGCAGCCAGTCATCAAAGTTGTAGAAGCCATCCGAGGCAATCCATCCACCATAGCTCTCAACCTTTTGTCTCCCCAGCGGGTGAATACAACAGATTTTGTTTTTTTTGGGGGTGAGAGCCCATTGAAGTGTATGGGCTTGTTGAGAGGTTTGCTATCCACCCAAAATGATTTTTCACTGTAGGGCAAATAACGCTTTCAAAACTGGACAGGGAATGCAGTGGCCTCCATCAGAGTTCTTCAAATTTCAAACAGGATGGCAAATTTATTTTCACACAGGCCTCCAGTGGAGTTACTCGTTTTCTGCGAGTCACCTTACTGTGAGGGGGCTTAGGGAACTTGTAGGGTGTTGCAAAACACTGGGCCCTAGTGCTTGCGCTGAGGGTAGGTCTAGGCCTAACTCTGTATCTCCACCCAAGGTGTCATTATAGTGGCCTTTCGCGCCCTAGGGCTGACGTACCTGACTGACTGAGGATATCAGAGACGAACCTTGGGTCACACCTGGAGGTACCCATGGGACATCTTGATAAGATTGCGTTTACTCCTTGGACTAGTGGTGCACAGCCTCCCTCACCCTCTGCCACTTTGATGGTAGGGACCCCCATATATTCTGTGCCTCTGTGTCGCACCTCATACAGGGTTTACTCTGTGGTAATTCTCCCTCTGCCATCTACTGGCACACACACACAGCAAGATGCGTCAAGATTGAGAAACTTCCAAAACTGCTAAAGGGCTCTCTCTACGTGCGATTTGGCATGGCAGATTGCTTGGAAATTGATTATAGTAGCAAGAGCTCATTCAGCCTCCTTTGCTAAGTCTCCCTCCACAGAGGCCTTTTTAGCCTTATTGCTTGATAAGCCCTTGGACTGATCCAAGGAGGTGGAGAGCATTATTGAGTCCTTCCAGTCTCCTAAAGGCCTTTCTCATACCAGAGCCTTGTTGAGAGCAGAGTCTCTCCACTTCCGCTGTTTCCAGGACAAAGCTTTGTCCTCCAGAGTGGGCTTGTCTGCTCCTCAAACCACGGGCATGCTGCTTTCCACAACCCCTTAAAAGCAAGTTCTCGCCGCTCCAGCCATGAGCTATTTCTTTAAAGAAATAATTAAAGAGGTTATGCCACCTGCTCCAGTGCACGATCTCTGGTCCCTACTGCACTCGCCACTTTTGCAGCAGGATGTGTAGCACTACCCCTACTCCAACATTAGTGCTAATTTCTCTCTCTCCCCTGCTGCCTACTTCTCGCACTGCGGTAGATCCATGAATGGGGATGCCTTCTGCTGTGGATCACCAGTGTGATGATGCAGATAATAATACATCTGTGAAGACCATTCCCAATAGAACCTTGTGAGTTATAAAATGTCTGGTTCTGGCATTCCTTTGGCCTGTGAAAGTAGAATTGGGTGTTCTTTCAGTGTTGCTTTTGGGCCAGCAGGATAGTTCCGGACTTCCCCCTCAAACACAAAGTGTTATGGTGGGACAGAGAGAGAGATTTTTGGAATTTCCCATGAGATTTCTCCAACAAATAAAGGTTAATGCCAGAATCCATGTGAAAATCTATTTCTGGGGTTGCTCCTACAGCCCAGTTGGCAGTAGTGGTAGCTGCCCTAACCTGTGACAGAGGCACATTTTCAACAGCATCCCACACCAGGCTTTGGATGCTCTCAGCAAAAAAGCATTCAGCGACAGATCTCGGTCTGTGGCTATCGAGAACGGAAACAATCCTTGTTGCTTGCTGCCTGTGCTGGTTAAGAAACATTGAGGAGTTCTCATCAGACCTCCCTAATGACAAGGGAGATTTGTTACTCCCTGATATTGCAGAAGCTAACGAAGTGTCAATGGACATTTTGGAATCTAGCGGCTGGGCATTTAGGGACTGCATCAAGGGGAATGTGCTTAGGTCTGCACTGAAATGGAGGAGCTGGGACATAAACGTATAGAACTGATCCCAGAAGCTGAGAAGACTGTGAGGGCCACGCCCTTTAATGGTCTGCACTCTTTTATTGCACGACTTAACTATGTTAATTGGTAAATCTCTCTGTACCATTTTCTCTAAAGCTTCCCACAAGCAGAATTCAACCTTAAACTGTATAGACGGAGCAAGGTCTACTCTGCCTTTATTTCGAGGGTTCAATAATGCTTGGAGGGTAGAAGGGATAAGCAAGATGCTTCCTCCTTCCCACCTTGCAACAAGCAGAGGGGCAACAAGGGGTTCTTATCCTCCGCCATGGCTTTTTTCAACAAGCAAATCAATTAACATGCCACAGCCCAGGGAGCACTCTACCATAGAGGTTGGTGGGATTTCCCTATTCATGGATGCTTGGCAATTCATCACGAACCACTGGACCATCTAGGTCCTTCCTTACCATTGTACATCCACTGTCTCCCCTTTCCGCAACCCCTCACCAACAACTTGCATCTACTCTTGTTTCATCACTTGACAATATATTTATCTTGGGGAGTCCTTGGTGGAAGTCCCTATTGATCAGAAGTCGGAAGGCTTTTAATATGGCTTTCACCCCCACTGCAGGGGGCGGACATGGCCTTTAACGACTTGAGCCCAGGTAGGCCCGAGCGAAGCAAGGGCTGTGCGCCGTTAAAGGCCATTTCCGCCCCCCACAGCAGGGGGTGCAAATGTTTTTTCCTTTCCCTCGGGAGATTGGCATCGCTTGTGCAGCCAATCTCTCAGTTGGTGGGAGGGGGCAGAAGATGGCGCCGCCTTCGGGAAAAGGTACTAAGTCCCTTTTCCATTTCTAAGGCGGCAGCCCAGGAAACTGGGTGAAGCGCCAGGACTGGCTCACAAAGCTCCAGTCCCGCAGGTAAGTGGAGAGGTAAGTGGGGGTGGAGAAAGAGCATATTGTGTGGGCAGGGAGGGTGGCGAGGGAAAGGGAGGAGGCTCCCTTTGCCTCTCCACATTAAAATAAAATGACGCTACCCAGGGAAGGCCTTTGGAAGCTGGAAGCAGCAGGTGGAGAATGTGTAGTCTTGCCCGCAGTTCCAGCCACCTGATTGGCTAAGCACCCTTCGCCTGGGTGTTGATTGTCCTTCTGCGCTATCTTGTAGAAAGACAAGGTGGGCTTGTGCACAATTCTCAATCTCTCAGACTTTCACTTTTATATTCCATAGAGATTCAAGATGCTGACTTCGGCTCGCGCCTTGGAAGGCCCTGCAGGAAGGATTTGGCTATGTGCTTCAGATCTTCAGAATGCTTACCTGCATATCCCTATCTGGTCCCCTCACGGAAAATGTGTTTGCTTTGCAACCTTGGTGGGATGTTATTAATGCAAAGTCCTAGTGTTGGGTTAGAGTTCCATTTTTGGGGTTCCGTTTGCTAAATCTGAATCCTTGAACATTTTGTTGGCTTTCTTGGTTTTTGGACTTTATTTTTCTGTCATAGAGGCTCCTACTGAAGTCCACCTGCAATTGCTAATCATTTTTGGTGTGCTGCCTTATATTTCATATGGGTAGCAGCGCAGGATAGTACTTTGAGCATCCCATTTTGATCCTGAGTGAGTCCTCTCACCCAGAAAGTGTGTTGAGCGTAGTCTGGTGGCAGTTGTACATTTTGTTTTTGGCTACACCATGCTGTTGCCTTTTTGCCACGTTGAGAGACAAATGTTCTTATTTGGAGGCTTGCTTACTAATGCATTTTCAAACTCCTGCACCCAGCCCTCCAGATAAGGGGCGTATTGGGCCCTTTTACGCATTGAATTCTTGCCAGTACGCCATATTTCACTTTTAAATGAGTACCGTTTACGCAGGATTGTCACTGTAATTCTTTATTTTAAAAAGTCCTCTTTCTGCCAGTAGATGGCACTGCAGTATGAAATTAATTTCTACTTCAGTGGGTTACAGGCAAGTAACAGAGGGGCTCAAAACTACAGCATTTTAGAGAAGTCAGCCAGTGGAGAAGTACACCTGTACTGCTGGCCTAAACCAAGCACACGAAAGGCGTTTTACAGGTCAGCTACAAGGGGATCGTGGGAAGATGTAAAACTCCTGGCAGGTGGCTCTCATTTGAATACATGCCCACTCTGTGTGTAACATCAGAGAGACATTGAAACCATGACAACTCCACTCTATGCGCGGCGGAGAGGAATAGCCAAACAGGACAATGTGAATGCATCTAGGGGTTTTCAGTCTTTACAGAATAGGCCAATGTATTGCGCTGCAGTCTGTTTTAAGCGCTCTCTATTGGGTGTTAAAGGAAGGAATGGTCCAGGATCACACATTTGTAGGTCAAATAAGGAAGCAGGTGGTAGAATGCAAACATGTGTGTTTCAAAGTCACCAAGTAGCTATTAGATGCCATCTCCGCCTTGGAGCAAAACTAATGCGGAGACAGCAAAACCCCCCTGCCCCACTTCACCCCCCCCCCCACACACACACACGATAGCACTGGTTGCACACGAAAAAGGTTGTATCACATTTGTGACACACTGGAAGAGATGTGGTAGGTTCAGCCGCAGGAGTTTTGCCAATAGAATACATTTTCAATCAAGTGCCTTTACAAATTGCATAACATCCCACACAGTTAGTTGGCATTATTACCCACAAAAACATTGTTGGTTAAAACAAACACGAAGCGCCAGCAAAATAGAGCAGTATACAGAGGTGCGTTATCAAACATTTTCAAATGGATAAGAATACACTACATAGAATTATAGTGCAGGAACTAAAAGGTGTCTTGTCGAAGCAGGGACCCTTTAGTTCCTGCACTATAATTCTTGTTCTTAGTTGGCACACAAAACCTTTTTGAACACCTGTGGTGAAAAGACTTGAACACATCTATATGAAATCCCTGCAGTGTGTAGGACCCCAAGAGCTGATGCTATTTCATTCTACTGTGCAAAGCTTGGAACCCCGTGCCTTTAATACAATCTCGTCTTTCTGTCGTATTTACTAGCAAAATCGCAATGTTGTTACCAAGTCCCAGCATTCAGGGGTTCTCTCAATGCTTGCCATCGCCTTTTTGGAGAGCTCACCCGACTCCCCTGCTCTTGAGCTTCTCTCCAGCCATTACCATATTGCCCAACATGTTTCACATGCACGTTGCTAATGCATGCAACATACACAAGGCTATCCTGTTGCCCATAAATCCTGCATTGGCTTGTTAATTTCGTGACAAAAAGACAGAACTGCTGAGGCCTGAGTGTGGAGTGGGCTTGCTACGGCAGGGACGTGCCTTCTTCGTTTCCTGAGGAGATCCTATGCTGCACTCCGTTGGGAGGCCGCCGGCAGGGAGCACCAGTCATTTATCAGTGCTTGAGGGGCCTGGTATGCTGCAGCCTGCTCCGGGCTCAGGTGATGGGATCTGAAGCCCGTGGGAGCGAGTGGCCATGCAGGTGTGATCTTGGCCAGTGATTTGCCACATGATTGGAGGTGCCCTGGGGTGAGGCTGGAGGTACAGCGTTTGGCTAAATTACTTATTTTGAGCCCAGGCCCGCAGTGGTTATTATTGAGAGGTTTTGATCTCTACCCATATATGTAGCTGAATTGCTCCTGGCATACCACTTGAGGGACAGGAATTGCTGTTTGTGGGCCAGCTACCCTTTTGCAGAGCTGAACATTACCCTTGTGGATGGAGTGGGAAAGACCATAACCTTTATATTATGGGTTTGATATACTGCTCCTGGCGGTGCAGCTCTTGGCTGTAGGTACAGGTAGTGGATTGAACTGGATCCGACAGGGATAGAGGGTGTCTGGCTGGATTTGTGTGGTGCGGTGCAGATTCTGGCCTACTGGGTGAATCTCGACATCGTAGCTGCTGGAATACTTGGTGGGGTGTTGTAATTACCTGAGTACATTGCATGTTGGAGAATGGCAAAGGGGTCTGCCAAGAAACGTGGGCTGATGGATTCCTTTGCTAGCACTCCTTGCAGGGAGGTGCCTACTGCATCTGCTGCAGAGATTGCCCGGCATGTGCAATGGCGGCGCCTGCGGGGATGGAACCCCTTACGGCAGCCATGCAGTCTGGAGTTGGTTCTGTTAACACTAAGCTGGAAAATATTGTTGCCAATATAAGCTCCTTGAAGGCTATAATGGGTAAGGAGAGGGGGCGCATTACAGAGACTGAGACGAGGATGGGGCACCTTGATGATACAGTCCTTTCTCATGATCAGCTACTGAAAGGGGTCACAAAGGAGCTTACCGCTGTTAGATCGAACTGCAAGGATATGGAGTTGTGTTCTCGCTGGAATAATATTCATATTGTGGGAGTTCCGGGGGCGCCAGTGAATGGGCCCATGTTGCAATTTGGTGAGGGTCTGCTTAAGAAATTGTTTGAGGAAGCTGACTTCTCGCCTCACTTCCTTGTGGAACGAGTGCATCCAGGTGCTGGTGCGTGTCCCCAAGCCTGGAGCGCCACCGGTCACAATTATCGCTCGGCTGTGGAATTACAGAGACAGCAAGTTTGCCACTCCTCCACCGTCTCTGAAGTTGGTGCCTCTCCCAACATTTGAAGGGTTAGCCCCCACCTACATTTTAGCCTGGGTGCGCCCCTGGGTGTGCGCACTTGCATTTTGTTAGGCAGAGAGTGGAGGGGGAAGCCTTTCCCTGAAACTGGCGATGTTAAAGTTTTACTGTGTTTGTTTAGAAAGATGTACTTGAAGACACAGTAAAACTTTAAAGCTGTTCCTTTCAAAAAACACTTCCATAACCTCTGCATATTGTGCTTTAAAATATACTAGTCAATAGTATGTGTTGGATACATTTTACTCTCTTGCAGGGGAGAAAACTAATTTTTACTCTCTTGAAATTGCATTTACTCTCTAATTTGAAAATGCATGCGTAAAATACTCCCACCTCAAAATCTTATCTGGAGCACTGCCTGCACCCTCAGACATTTTATTTGTGGTCTTTTCTTTGTGGGTTTGTGCCTTGAAGAATGGTCATTCTGCTGATGTAGGCTCTTTATTTTGTATTGCATATGGTTTAAATTGGAGCAGGATCTCCAAATCTCTCCAGTATACATCTGTGGGTGGGCTTTTCTGAGTCTATGGAGTTTGGCAGGCCAATCCTGATGGGATAATGCTGAACCTTTGAAGGTCTCCTGGTTGTGGATTGGTGTGCAGTGTAACACACCTCATCCACCTCCACAGTGTGTGTATTGCATGGAAAGCCCCTGGGCCATTCAAGAGACTAGTTTGCTCAAACCTACCTGAAAGACTGTGGATGATGTGGGCTGCTTCTGAGATACTGGCTCTGTTTTCTTGGCCGGTCTGTCCTTGTGTGGATACCGCTCTTTGCGTTAAGAATCTTTCTGCAAGATTTACTAATTCCTTCCGCCATGAGGTACTGGAATCTCTATGCAGCCGGATAGCATGTAGCACTCGCTGGACCGTATTTGAGTCTCTCACCTCCTGGCTGAACACAGTGGCTTGCTGCTGTTCCTCCCTCATCGCTGCACTGTTGTTGGACATCTTGGATTGCAGCTGCTATCTTTCCTCAAAATGTATGCTGCCTCGACTGATCCTTTGCATTTGTTCTTATGTGTAGGTGAACATTTGTTTTGTATGTTTCGTATAACTTACCCTTGGGGATCCTCCCTTTCTTCAGAATTTATTTTGAACAGGCTCCTGTTGGGAGGAATAAATAAAGGGCTATTTGCCCTATTTTTTATGATTGATCCTTTGTGCCAAACTGAGCGGTCTGTGACCTGCTTGCTAGCCCTGCCAATGATCCTATGGGCGACCGCTGTGCCTTCCTCCTCATGGGCAATTTGCATAGGGTCCTTCACTGTTGGGATCATGTCTTGGCTCTGCTATCTCATGTGACTGCTCACACTGACCTGAGACCCCTACCAATGCCTGCCCAGGCCAGATCCAGGCACCAAAAATCCCATGCTCTTCCTGGGCAGTTTCACGGCAGTAATCTTCTTGGGTCTCTGTCTTTAGATCCTCTAACCCTGATTCTGTTGTTGGCCATGGGCTCCAGGTGCATTGTCTTCTGCATCCCCTCACCATGACCGTCTTTCTTCAGTGACCTTATCTCATTTTTCAGTCATCCTTTACCAGGCTTCTGGTGGCTGATGCTGGTTTGGGAGTTATTCTTTTGGGGTCTTTCAGACTCCTCCTCTTGATGGTTTCAGGCTTCCCACAGATTACTAGCAAAAACGGACCTTTTCACTGTAACAGTGAGGGAAAAGTATCTGGTTTGTCAGATTAAACCCTATTGAGAAACTTAAACAAAAGTACCAGAGACAATTGCTTACCTATTTAACATCATTGTGTTTATTTCCCATGTGGCCATGGATTTCTAGAAAACTTGACTAGATTTTTAATGAATTTGTATGATTTTGCACAACCTGTCTGATAAATAACTGCAAATCAGCCATATTGCGCTCCAAGTACTAATTTGAACTGTTGCTGCTTACTACACTACTTGTATTAAAGGGTATTTATACTTTCAGTATATGTGGTGTTAGTGTATGTTATTGCGTGCTTATGTGGCACCAAAGGTTACTTGCTACTAGCCCTTTCCCACCTTAGTGAAGCCAGACTTCTTTGAGAGGGTTTTAGACTGTGGTGGGTCGGAAGTAGCAGTTGGACACACGATGGACATTTCTATTGGGTGTATTCAAAAAAATACAGAAAATACCTATCTTGCCTATTGCTATTGGAAGGTTCCTTACCTACCCAAACTAAGGTGCTCATCTGTTGTCCAACAAAAAAGAATGTCCTCTGTCCAAAACCTAATCTAGCTGACCCTACAGCTAAACCTAATAACTGAAGTTTGCCAAAAGAAAGTCTCTCTTGGCTGCTTCCCTTCAGCCGTCGGTCTCAAAGTTTTACTTCAGTGGTCGCTTCATATATACATAAGATGGTAAAAAGTACATCCTCTCGAAACAAGTTCATTACGATTGTCTCTTCCGGTTCTCAATGTCGGATTTATGAGCTCCTGCCAACTACTCCTAGGTTTCGTTTTTCCTGGTGATCTACTGATTATCTGTTTTATCAACACTTTTCTTAATGTTTTTCTTTAGATAGTCTCTTACAGTCCTTCCTTTGACTTTGACTATGTCACTCTTTTTCCAGTTGATGCTTCTGATCTTTGGTATATTATGGGTGAGGCACTGCTGGTATCTCTCCTCAAGCCTCCTACTCTGAGCCCTGGGGATAACCTATAACCTTGACTCACATTGCTTCTCAGCCTTTCATTAAGGGATTCCCCCACTCTTTAATATTTAACTTTGGCCACTTCTTCGATCCTTCATAGGATATTCTTTTAGGCCTTCTCAAAGCTTGCTTCATGATTAATATTGTCACTCACATTCCTTGGCTTCTTGGGATATATATCTTTCTGCTTTCTGCGAGGGGTCTGAGTAAGGAGCCCGACAGAGTTTTGCTTGTTCTGCTCATCTGTTCTCCATGCTAGCTTCGGGTTTTGTGGGGAGCACCATCTATGCTCTGGCGTCACCCCTCCGGTTTCCTCAACGACCGTTGTATGGTTTGCCTGGTGGTTTGGCCAACACCCAGAGACCGCCGTTGTATCTTCACATAGGCACACTGAACAGCCGCTTGTGTTGGTGCTGGATCTGTTTTAAAGAAACTTAAAAGTTTGCGTTTTCTCCCGCCGGGACCAAGTCCAGGTATGGGAAAATCTAAGAAAGGCTTAATGTGCATATGCGCATTTCGCCAAGACTAGAAATTAGGCTGGCTGGCCAGGCTCCAGTAATCAATCCAAGAGGTCAGGCATGTTGGAGGGGGTTGAGGGAGGTCACGACAGAGCGCTAGTGCAAGAGAAACGATGACTGGCCAGCTAGACTGAAAATTGTCATGGGTTGTCACTGTATTCTAATGGTGGAGGTGTTGAGGTAAGTCTGGTGTAATGGCAGAATAATTGTGTCCAGCTAGAACAAAGTTTTCGTAGTCGTAACTGCATTCTAAAGTGTGTGGATGGAAAGCCGTGCCTGCAGTAGATGTCCACCTAAGTGATGCGTTTATACATATCCTAAAGTTTAAATGGAGCTTATGTTTGATCTCGCGTACCTGCAGATATCATTATGAGTTACAGTGGCTGATTTATGGGTCTTCTAATTGCAATGGATAGATAACCATGATATATTTTCTAGTGCTAATGCCTGAGCAACATTATAAGGTGCTGCAAGAATGCCCACTCCCAGATCTCACCGGGTGCACAATAGAGCTTGCTCCTCAATCCGTACAACCTTAAGACATCTTCCACGATAAATAATCGTACTAGATATCGCAATCTCTTCTAGAGCTGTACCTTTGCGAGTGTTTGTATTTCTTAATGTGTAATTATCTTTAAAGTAGTTGGTGTTAACGCAGGCTTTACAGACAAACCTATTTCTATATTGGAACAGGGCATGTTGGTTTAATACATCTTGTAATTGTAATAGACCGGTTGTCGTCCATGTGCTTGTGCGTCCAAGGCCCTTCTGTGTGCTTTTTCGGCAATCCCCTTATATCTTGGGCACGGGATGGGTAACCAGAATGGATCATCAAGGTGTGCAGCCGTGTGGGGAGCAAGAACGGGAGTCCAGTGCATGTTTTGTGCCCTGTGGTGCTATCCTGATACTTTTCTTTGGTATGATACCGGCTATCCTTAAACTGTCAAGAGTTGTATACAAGTAACCTGAGAGCACCAGTCGGAGCAAAGGCGGCCCAGAAGCTGATGTGTGTTTGTGTACAGCGACTGGTCTGCGGATTGGGTGAGTAGAGTGGGCCGCTGAGACAACTGCCGGCATCCGCCTCTGTTTATGGATAAAAGGGGTTTCGGTGTTTTGATGTGGGAAGGGCAGGCCGCCGTGATGGCAGCCGGCAATTGCTGCATATGTGATGTGTTTGTGTATAGATACGAATGACGTTGCTGTATGCAAAATAGGCTGTGGTGATGGGGAGGGGAAGAGGGGATTCAGGTTGCCGTAGGGAATAGCCATGTTTCAAGGGCCTTTCTGAAAGAGAGGTGGTTATCAATGATGCGGGTGTGGAGAGGAAGCAAGTTCCAAATGGTAGGGGCTTGGATGGAGAACAAGGATCCTCCCAATCAGATAGATTTGTAGTGGGGGATGACGAGGAGAAGAGCAGAGCCAGATGCGAGGTTCCTGGTGGGGTGGTAGCCTGTGAGTTTATCCTGACGGTTTGGGTCTGATATTGTGCTGGGAGCACATAGAGCTTTTAAAGGTAGCATGACGGCCGATAGGGAGTTATAACTAGTTTGTATTCATGGAAGTTTCGGCGGAGATGGTCTGCTCCCTGCTCTCCGAGTTGAAGGCTGCCAATGGTGCGCTTTATGCTATTCCATCCTCAGTAGCCAAACGAGTAGCTTCAGACATTGGCCCATTTGTTACAAAGTTTGTAAATAAATCTTTAACATCAGACATAGTACCCCAAATTCTGAAGAAATCTGTAGTTACCCCGCTGTTAAAGGCCTTTTTTATTTTTTTTTAAACTTTTTTGAATCTTCAAAATTATAGGCCAGTGGCAGGATTGCCGTGACAGGCGAAGATTCTAGAAAAAATTGACATCCCAGCTGCAGGAACACGTGGACTGTGAACACCTACTGGACCCGTTACAATCTGGATTCCGACCAGGGTTCGGGACGGAAACTGTGTTGTGGACAGTATTGGATGACCTATTGAAGACGGCAGATCAGGGGGATATGTCCTTGTTGGTTATGTTGGACCTGTCTGCCGCATTCGATACGGTAGACCATGGGATCCTGCTGAAACGAGTGAGGGAAGTAGGAAGAGTTTCGGAACAAGCCCTTCTTTCCTTTTTAGAAGGGAACAAAGAGTCCTGCTTGGAGACTTTTTGTCGGATTTTGTCTTACAAAAGTGTTGGGTTCCTTAGGGGTCTTCACTCATACTTTTGCTCTTTAACCTATTGTGAAATTGCTTATGGACATGCTGAGGAAACATAGTATCAACTTTCATTCGTATGCAGATGATAGTCCAGTGTTCCTGAAGGTGCAGAGATCTGAGGGATACGGTTGCAATAGTGGAACAGTGCCTACAGGAGGTACAGGCCTGTATGTGTGCCAACCAATTATTGCTGAATGCCAGCAAAACGGAAGTGTAATTATTTGCTTCAAAATATCATGTACAAGAGAACAAACGGATGTAGTCACCATGCTTCCTAGGGGCGCAGCTCAATTTTTCTTTTTTTTTTTATTTACATAGTTTAATAATAAACTTTTTGTAATAGACATCCCTCTACTCCATGGCAACAGCCCTTTTCCCCCCCTTAGTTCTTATACATCGAGCACATCAATAAAGTTTATCACCGAGCACGTAAGGTGGACCGAGCTCCCACTCAGGATTCTATACCACCAGTCCTCCATGTTTTCATTTCTCGGTGCATATTTGCTCAAGTGTATGGATCTTATAGATCTAAGTTTGGGGCAAGCAACTAAGTGTCTCACAGTTTCAATTTCGTTTTGACAAAATCTGCACCAGTTGTCACGAGTCTCTGGATCCTTTCTTCTTAGTAAGATTTCCTTTGTTCTTAACGCATTCATTCGTAATCGAAGAAAGCGATCACGATGGTGTCTTGATGGGAACTGTAGGAGATATCCCGGCATCTTGTTCATTTTGTTAATTGTCGGCCCAAGTTTAGGCGCCGATACCTGGCTTTCCATAATGTCCATGTTTCGTGCCCATGCCCATTCTTTTAATTTTTTTCTTGCTATTTGTGGCCATTTTATCAGTGTTTCTTTGCTAATATTAGATGCTAACATGATTTCATGTAGCTTCGCAGACCAATTTGCGAGTATTCCCCCAGCAACTCGCTCGTCGTCCATCGCCAGGATCGTATAGGCAGGTTCTTTGGTCGTTATTAGCGTCTTTCTCAATAGTGCTAATGATTTCCAGATCACAGTTGTATGTAGGTCATCCAGAGCTAATTCATGCCTTATTACCGAGATAGAAACACAGTTTGGTAACCTTAGAACACGTCTCCAGAACTGACCTTCCAGTTTTGCCCACATTTTGTAGTCAAGATTCCAACCAGATTCGGCTCCATAGGTGATGGATGGAATTACTTTTTGTAGATAGAATAAACGGATCGGAGTTAGAGAAAATTTGCCAAAGAGATTGTGAATTCTTACTCCTTGGGTTGCCAGAATATTCATCCGGTAATCCACATCATTGGTCCAGATATTCTCACATATCGAGGCAGATATCATTATGCCCAGATATCTAATTTCCGTTACTTCTTCTATCATCGTGTTTCCAATTCTCCAAGTAAAACGATTTTTCTTTGAGCCTTTCTGCGACCCGATTTTCATGATTTTTGTTTTCGATGTATTTATAGACAAATGGTTTAACTTCATATACTGATGTAATTTGTATAGCAGACGTTGTAGGCCAATCTGCGTGGTGTCTACTAGAATTAAGTCATCCGCATATATTAGACAGTTTATTTGGGATCCGTTTAATTTAGGTGGAAAGCAACGAACATCACTCAGGGCTGCTGGAATGTCCACGATGAACAGCTTAAATAAGCAAGCTGCAATTGGGCATCCTTGCTTGACTCCTCTCTCTGAGAGTTGCCCTGCTTCGTTCAGCCTTATCTGGATGGTTGCGGCAGTGTGTAATGCTATGATAGGGAACAAGATCTCATGAAGGCACTTCCAGTTTTTTAGTTTCGCCCACAGCAGTTCCCGGTCGATGCAATCAAAGGCTTGATGAAGATCTATGAATGCTATAAACAGCTTCGTTTTTCTTGCCAAAGCATTCAGTTTTAATATGTTAAGCAAAGTCAGGTTGTTTTCAGTGCCAACGCCTTTAGTAAATCCAGTTTGTCTGCAATCTGTGATTCCACTTGTGTTGGCCCACTTGGTTAATTTTTTTTGCAAAAAATTCGCAAACACCTTGCCGATTGTATCCAGCAAGGCGATCGGGCGATAATTAGCTGGGTTTGCCCGGTCGCCTTTCTTGAAAATCGGCACTATGATCGCGGATGTCCAAGATGCTGGAATTTCTCTATACCTTGCGATCTTAGCAAATAGAATCTCGAATTTCGACCATTCCAATTTATCTTGTTTGATCATGACATTAGTAATGCCATCCGGGCCGGCTGCTCGTGAATTATTCAGTCTTTCAATTGCAAATAGCATGTCATCAGCAGATTCAGTACAGTCCCACTTTACGGACCTTAGGTCATACTGTTTAACATCAACTTCTAGATCTCCTAAGAAGACCTTGTTGAAATGTTGGTTCCACTCTGCTTCTGTCACCACGTTTGCCATTCTGATGCTTTGGTTGGCCGTGCAGTTATTAAGTATTTGCCAGATGTCTCCGCATTTGTGAGATTTCAGCAAATTCAGCATTACTTCTCCCCGTTCTTGATCACGTTGATACTTGAATGCTTTGGACCAATTGTGGTACGATTGTCTCCGTTTTTTAATCAGGCTAATGCTGTTGCTGCCGCCTTGTGCTTTCAAGTTGCATATGTCACGTTTTAGTCTCTTTTTTTCTGCATTTACTCTCGTGCTCCATTCGTGGGTGTGCACTTTCTCAGAATTTTTCTTCCACAGAGTCTGGACATTTTTCCGAGGTAAAAGCGACACATAATCTACATTACTGCCGATCATGCTATTCGCTGTATCTAGTTTCTCAGTGAGGCTATATATTTGGGCAGCAGACAGACGTAGCCTATTTTTTCCATTATTTACTTCGAGATCTTGTGGTGATATCAGCTTTTTTTGTCCCAATGTTAACTTGCATCCCAAGCGTGTTTCGATACCCAGATGTAATCTAGTACCTTTGCGTTGCCCATGTTATGCCATGTGTTTTTCGGTGGCCTGTCGCCATCAATTTGTCCATTCACCATGTCGCAGTCATAGGACTCCATAATGTTGTCCCAGACTTTCCTTCTATCCTGGATTGTAGAGCCATGAGTTCGGGTGTTGTTCATCCGGCCACCCTTCTTGTCAAACCACGTCAAGTTCATATCGCCACATATAATGATCATGGTATTAGACTTTTCTTGCATGTGTTTTTCTAGCGAGATTGCTACCGTGTCTGCGAACTTCTTAGTTGTGATCATCACCGGGTTCCAATACACGTTTAGTACTAGGAGGTGTTGCTGTGATTTCCCACCGCATCCTTTCCGCTGCAATAGCGTGCATTGCACAAACATGTTGGGATTTTCGCTTGTGAGCACCTCCCAGTCGCAGCCAATTCTCATCATGGTTATCAAACCAGAAAACGGTCGTCCGTGGGCATTTTTTCCTGCTAGATTTAACATAGTGACATAGCCATCTTTCACTGGCGGGCTCCTTAACCACGTTTCCTGCAAACATATTATAAAGGTGTCTTCCAACTCGATTGGGAAGCTTTCATAAAGATGACAAAAGCCTCTCGTATTCCAAGAGACCAATGAAAGCGCTTTTTGTTCCTTTTTAACTGTCAGCTACTGAGTAATCTCCCCATGTTTGTTAGGTTTCGAAGAGTACTGTGGATGGGGTTCTGTTCTCAATTGTTGTCTTAATTCGTATTTCCGTTGCTCTTGGTTCGGTACTCTGTGACCCACCCTGTTTGATGCTTTCCTCTCACCCAGGGATACATGTCTTGGTGGTTCATTCATAGATTCGCTTGTCTCAAAGCCAAGCTGCAATATTTCATCTTTTGCTTCCAAGATTACCTTACGCCCTGCATAAGAAGATATGTGTAAATAGACTTAATCGGCGTGCTCTTCAGACATGTATTCAATGATCGCAATATCATCAGTGGTCATGGTTCTCAGTGCCGGCACCGAGTGTAGAAGACACATTACATTTCTTCTGTTCAAATTCACATCAGGGGCGTCTTTAAGTATGTTAATGATTGCGATTCGTGGAATTCTCTCATTTCGAGGCTCACGGTCCCTTGAACTGTGATTCTTTGCCTCATTTAATCTCTGTCCAGCTGTTAATTTTGGGTTCAGACTTCTCAGGTTGTTTTTACCACCTTGTTTACCTTGTGCAGGCAGGCCATCACTTGGCAATTTGATATTTGACCGCGCGTTACTAGTAACGGTCCTGTGCGCCTTTGTAGTGCCATGATCGTGCTTTCTCTGTGGGACGGCGCCCATAGGGTCTGATTTTGCTTTTAAGATACATGGATTTTCCAGCACTGACATCTCAGATTTGAGGGACTCATTTGTGTCAGAGCTGCTCACCGTGCTGTTAAACACATTTGAATGGTTTGCTTCGCATTCATCCTCGGTTGAGTATGTAGATAGATTGCAAAGGTCAATTGATGGAGTTCCCGTTAAGCTTACCAGATCATCCGATTCCAGTCTTTCTCGTTTTTTGGGATTTCCCTTTTCTTCTGCAGTTTCTGCCACATCTTTGCCAGTTCTTTTCAACCCTTTTGAGACCTGCGGTACATTACTTTTAATAGATCTTGCAAAGAGGTTCGGTTTGACTGGGGTCGTTAAGTTGCGTATGAATTTCTTTGATTTACTAGCTTGTTGGCGAGGTTCGCAATTGTTCTTCTTTTCTTTCCGTTTTTTCGGAGTGATGTTTATTGGCTGCATGTTTTTTGATTTCGTGGTATTTGCTTTTCCTTCATTTGAGTTGGTGTCTGACCCACTAAAGTTTTTGGCTGTCCCATTAAAGATCCCAAAGGTGAGGCTTGGGTTGGCGCATTTCTTGGGTTCCGGTTTCTTTTGCTCAGTTGCCACCACTACTTGCTTAGGTTTGAGAGACACTGTTGATGATTGCTCTGCTCTAGCTTCAGTGGTCACGCCTACTGATTCTGTTGACACCTCGATCCTCGGCACTATTAACTCGGATGATGTGGTTCCAACTATTTCTTTTTCTTTTGTGAGCGACTTTCGTGAGGCCTAGAGTGTCCTTGTCTTTAGGCATTCACTGGAGGACGCCTCCAAGGGGGCTTTAGTGACCAGTGATGATCCTAAACTACTGACCTCTGTTGGTAACAGCAATCTCATTGTTGTGGATGTTTGATTTAGACAGGCCGTAATCGCTGTTATCATTTCTTTCTTATCCTGGTTCTCTTTGGCAATGCCTTCATTTATTTGCTTTTGCATTAGAATGAGGGAAGTTTTTTCGATTTCGAGATTATGTTGCAACTGTGAGATAAGTTGGTCTTGTTTGTCTAGTTTTTCCACAATATGGGAGAGCAGCCCTCCATTGGATTGAATGGCGTCATGTAGATTTTCATATAATTTGGTGAAGGGCATGAGGGCAACCGAAGACGCGGCTAGCACGTTATTGTGTATTTGTAAGGCTGCTGCTGCCGACAAGTTTGATTTAAGTGCTGCCGCCACATCTTTCGGCGATTCATTTTCATAATTTAGATTTTCCAGGTCCTTTTTCTTCTTTGCACAGGGACCCTCACTTTCAGCCCTCTTGTTGTTCGCGGTATTGAAATCTGCCTGTAACTAGGGGGTCGAGCATGTAGATGCAGTCTTCGTGTTCGAATTTTGATATTCGCTGGAAAAAGTGACCCCACTCACGGCCTCATGCCAAGGGAGTCGACTTGTAGGGGGAATTACAAATTCATTTGCCTTCTCCGACACCTCCCTTGTTTCATGATATGACATTTGCGGGTCAAGATCCACTAAAGCGCTGTGCTGCCTTGCGGGGGGTAGCTTCATGATGTGTTTGTCGATAAGCTCCAATTCGGGATTTGAAAAGCTGACCGACAACCGTTCCTTCATCCTCTCAAAGTCAGCTTTCAAGCGTTCAGCTAGTCGAGCTTCGCGCCCGGCTAAGTCCAGCACATGATTCGGGTTAGTATAGTTCGCCTGATGGAAATCCATGCTATTGGTTTCGAGTGCACTACGCGCAGAGTTGTTTAGGAGCTCTGCAGTGGCGCATCTCTCTTTCCGGATTGCCTTTGCTTTGTTAAAGCTAATCTCGATGTTGGCACTTGTTCTCGCAGCGACTTTCGGCCTTTATATAACAGCATGAGTCGGTAAACAACTTGACATTGCTTTCCCATGGTTGATTAATTCTCTGCTCCTTCTCACCCTAGTTTGTGGGGCTTCTCGCTTGTTCACAGGACTCTTAAGTTTGGACCTTATGAGTTCAATGGGTTCCAACACCGCCTCATGCTCTAGAAGTTCCAGGTCCGTCACATCACACGAGGGCTGGAGCGTTGGCGTGTTTACTTTGGTCACGGGAAGAGAAACGTTCATATGGACGGCCGTTTCTTTACTCTCAAACTCGGTGGGAACGCTGTGTTATAGGTTTGCGCATTCCTCCACATGCGGGCTTCTCCCAACGCCAGCCGCTGGTTCGTACGTTCCTCCGACTGGTTGTGCCTTCACTAGCTGTTTATACGGTGGGCTCAGCTGAAACGAGTCGTCCGCTTCCAGTTCAGACTGTCGAGATGCGGACTCACTCGCTATTAAGGAGGCAATGGCAATACCTGTGGTAAGGGGGTGTTGGGAACATTGCTCAGTGATTGGCGTAGGGGGAGTGACGCCAGGAGGGGACTGGGCGATTTTGCCAAGCATAAGTCGTCCGAAGGCGGCGTTTCGCCTTCTGTGTAATGCCCGCTCTGCTTTCCCCATTCATAACCATCTAACAATCCCTCTTTAGGCTGACAGTGCCCTTGAGTGGAGATACTGTCGATTGAATCCATAGAAGCGGTTGCTTCGGCAAGCCCTCGCTCGTCCAATCCGAGCGGCTGGGCACGTTCTAAACAAACTGTGTCCGACTTCTCTTTAGAGTGGAGCGTTTGCCTGGCCATAGCACGTGTCAGAGGCCCCGGCTCAGCCATCGGGTTGAGATTTACGAGTTAAAGTTCTAACCTTTCCCCGGGCAGTAAGCCCGGCACTCCTGGCTCAGCCTGCGTTCAGCCGCGGACTGCCGCAGGCTGAACTCTGCCCGAACTCCGCTCAATTTTGCTAAGAAAATCAAAAATGTGGGCTGTGTGTGGGAAGACAATATGGGTTGTGGAGCGCAGATTAGCACAAAGGTGCAGTCAGCATTTTACACCCTGCGTTCATTGAGACACATTTTGCCATTCAATGCAAATGAGGATAGAGCAGTGGTTGTTGTGACACTTGTTAATGTGCAACTGGATTACAGCAACACATTGCCAGCATTCCAATTGTACAGATTGCAGATGGCCCAAAATGCTGCTGTAGCCAGTGAAATTTCCGTCAGGAATTCAGCAAGGGAGAGGAGGAGAGAAAGCAGACCAAAGAGGAAGGTTTTGAGGCGTTTCCGGAACCGGAGTTGGTTCTCCTCAAGTTTCAGGGAGGCAGGAAGGCTGTTCCAGAGAGAAGCCCCTGCTGAAGAGTGATCTGCCACCAACTCGTTGCTTGGTGAAGCGACTGACCCTAAGGGAGTTGGAGGCAGATGAGCGAAGAGCTCGAGAAGCGAGATATTTAGGTAGAGAGAGTGGAAGGTATTTCGGTCCCAGACCCCAGAAGGCCTTGTGTACAATGCAGAGGGTTTTGAACTTAATCCTCGTAGCCACTGGGAGCCAGTGCAGAGATTGCAGTCCTGGAGAGATACGATCCCTGGGCTTGAGGCCAGGGACAAGTCTTGCAGTCCTGTTCTGGATAAGTTGCAGAGGGTGGAGAGTAGAGGCAGGCAGATTTAGATAGAGGCTGTTACAGTTGCAGCTGGTAGTGTGACTTCTGGGAGACGTCAGATGTGAGGGGAGAAGGAGAGTGCAGAGTCGAAGATGACCCCGAGGTTTTTAGCCTTGCAGGTGGGAGTGGGAGGAGGGCCAAGAGAGGCTGACCAGAGAGCTACAGGGAAGGAGGGAGTGGGTGTGCCTATGAGTAGAATCTCTGTCTTACTGGCATTAAGACAGAGGTCGTTGGTGGCACACCATTCCTGAATGGCAGACAGACAGTCAGAGATGAGGGAAGGAGAGGAGGAGGCTGAGGGTAGCCTGAAAATGAGCTGGGTATCATCCGCATAGCACTGAAAATTGGGACAGAGAGCAGCGATGCGGTGGGCAAGGAGTGCCAGGTATTGGTTGAACAACCAGGGAGAGAGGTTAGATCCCTGGGGGACACCACAGGTAGAGAAAAAGATGTCGGAGAGGAAGGACCCAAGTTGGACCTGGGAGGGTCGGTCGGAGAGGAAAGTCGTCGGCCACGCCAGAGCCTGACCAGTGATACCCAGGTTATCACGGAGACGGTTGAGCAGGATGGCATGGTTGACCGTGTCAAAGGCAGAAGAGAGATCAAGCAACATAAGAACGCAAGGGGTGTTAGAGTTGAGGTTGGTGAGCAGGTCTTCACGGATGTTTAGGAGAGCAGTTTCCGTGCTTCTGGCAGCTCTGAAGCCAGACTGATGGTCATGAAGACAACCAACAGATTCAGTGTGGAGGTTGAGCTGGGAGATGGCCAGTTTCTCCAGGAGCTTGCCCAGGAAGGGAGCGATGGAGGTTGGGCGATAGTTAGCTGGGCAGGAGGGGTCGGCAGAGGGTTTCTTAAGAAGAGGGTGCACAAGGGAGTGTTTCAGGGGGGAGGGGAAGACTCCAGTGGCGAAGAAGTGATTGCAGACATCTGCCAGGGCAGGCGCCAGGGAATCGATGTGATCCTTGATAGTTTTGGAGGAACAGGGGTGAACCTGTTTCGACAAGACTTTCATAGATCGGACTTGTCTTGTCTGGAGAGAAAAGGGGAAAGGCAGAGAAGGTGGGAGGAGGGGTGGCTGCAGAAGGGCCAGAGGAAGAGCAGGGAATAGCGGGAGGGGGGTGAGAGAGGGAGAGTGAGGACAGGATGTCCTGAGTTTTTTAAATGAACTGAGAAGTCAGTGCCGTGCAGAGGGCCTGGGAAGGGACAGGAGAGATGCCGTAGAGACGCGGGCTTGGAGATGGCCTCTCATCTTGGTGAGGACAGAGAGCTGGTATTGCTTTTGCAGCAGACGGCATGCCAGTTTGTCATAGGATGAACCTGAAGCACGTCATTTCCTCTCTGCAACCCTACACTTGCGTTTAAGGGTGACGAGGTCTGAGTCATACCAGGAGTTACACTTGGCTTTGGGCTTCAGGCGGATTCTCATGACCGGGGCAAGGATATCGAGAGTATCAGATAAAGAAGAGTGGAGCGTGGATAGGGCTGTGTCAGGGTGAGAGTCAGCACGGGGGAGAGGGTGGCGGCATATGTGGCAGTTACGGAGCTGGCTTGGCCTGCGGGGTAGGGAGGGTGAGGTGGGAGGATAGGAGAAAGTGGTCACTCCAGGAGAGAGGGACAGAGAGGAGAAGGTCTGAAGAGATTAGAACATCAAGAGTGTGCCCTGCAGAATGAGTCTGGCCAGAGGGGAGAATGGTTCGCGAGAGAGAGTCGCAGAGGTCACAAAAGAGTTCAGAGCGGGGACAGGAGGCATCCAGGTGGATGTTGATGTGTCCAAGAAGGAGGAGTTGAGTGGTTGAGGCCAGGAGTGAGGAGGAGAGGTCAGCCCACTCAACCTGACCAGGTGGCCGATAGATGGTAGCCACAGTGAGGGAGTGGCTAGGCGAAAGAGAGAGCCTGCAGACGAGGCATTCAAAAGAGGAGGAGGCCTGCGTAGGGATGACGGAGGCAGGAATCCACTCAGGGAAGATAAGGGCTACACCACCCCCAGAGCGATTGGGCCTGGGCGCAGAGAGGATCTTGTAGCCATCAGGTAGGAGCGTGTCAGAGCTGGTGACAGAGCTGGCCGTAAACCATGTCTCAGTGAGACTGAGGACATCGAGGTCAAGTTCTTCAAGAAGGCGGCAGATATCAGAGGAGTGTTTGACAGCGGAGCGGGAGTTAAGAGTGGTAATGTTGAGAAGGTTGCCCACCTTGAAGGACTTCCGAGGAGGGGTACAGATCAGAGGTACGTCCTGCGGAAGTGTAGAGAGCGCCCGTGAGGGGGCTGAGAGGTAGGGGGAAGGCAAGGTAGCCAAGGAAAGGGAGGAGGGGACAGCAGGAGAGGAAAGAAAGTTGATGAGACGCGAAAAGCGTCTATCAAAGAGATGAAGGTTGGCCTGAGGGCCTTGGACCGAGACGGTCCCATTAGAGTAGACATTAATGATGGCCTTAGAGGATAGGAAGGAGGCCAGGAGTGCGTCCCAATGGGTAGCACCATTAATGGGAGAAGAGGAGAAAGGAGAGAGAACAGACCATATGGGGGGTCCATAGATCTGGTGAAGGAACGACAAATAGGATGTCGGTGAGAGATTCTTTGGAGGAGGCACTGATGTAGGTGTCGGCGATAGGGAGGCCTGGGTTGGAGACCATGATGTCCTTTTTAAACTTTTTCCTACCAGACTTAGTGAGGAGAGCAGGATAGTCAATAGAGAAGCAGTTTGAAAAAATAGGGGAGACAGAGAGCACCATAGAGTAGGTTAGGGCGGAGGGGGGCCTAGGGGTTAGACAGACAAGACAGCGAGAGGCAAGTGCGCAGGAGAGTGGGACAAGACAATTGAACTAAGGAGGTTAGTGTAGAAAGGCACAGGACATTCAAGACAGGAAAGAAGACAAACCTAAATTTGAGAATCCTAGAGAGAAAGGCCTAGGTTTCAACAATGCAGTTTCAGTTGTGGTAGCAATACAAATAGTTAAGCGCCACCTAAATTTGAGAATCCTAGAGAGGGAGAAAAGGCATAGGTTTCAACAATGCGGTACTAAAGCAGGCGGATTTATGCATGAAAAACCGCAGAGGTTAACGGCTAGTGGGCGAAAGGAGGGGTAAGCAGGAGGTCGAAGGGAGAGGGCTGGCGCCTTGCGTCCCCTGCAGACACAACAGGAGCCGCAGCAGTGGGAGCTGCCCTTTGCCTAAGGGGCCCTTAGCCGAGGGGGCTGCCGGGCAGGGGGGCTGCCCAGGAGGGTCAGTTAAACCAGGAAGGCACCCAATAGGAAGGGGGGGGGGGTTTGGGCGGGCAGGTAGGCTGGAGGGAGGGCGGGAGGATCAGGAAGTGGCTGCAGAGGGGAGGGGGGAGAACAAGCGCTAGGAGCGTGGGCCCTAGATGTAAAACAAACACACACAATTCCCCCCAAAACACTCACTAGAGGCCCACGGGGGCCGTGCAGGGGTTAACGTGCAGGCTGGACACAGCAAATGGCGACTGCTCACACCGGCTCTGCTCAGCAAGAAGCGAGCAGGGAGAGCAGCCGTCGGGTAGTCCTGGAGAGACTACCGTCGGCACCAATCAGAGGGGGAGCGGGCGGGCTGTTAGGTAGGATGGAGGGAGGATCAGGAAGTAGCTGCAGGGGGAAGGGGGGAGGGGTAAGCACAAGTGCTAGGAGCGCAGGCCCTAGATGTAAAACAAACACACACAATCCCCCCCCACCAAAAAAAAGCCCATACTTGTGTTTAATGCCTTAATTGTTTATTGGTAATTGTCATTACTCCTAGCCCTATTCTTCCTCGTCCCTGTATTTGTTTGAGGCAGTACTTGTGTATGAGGCACTATGCCTCATACACAAGTACTGGGATGAGGTAGAGGTACATGGAGGTAATGCCTGACTTAGCTGCCTGTATCTTCATTACTCCTAATCCCACTCTTCCTCATACCAGCACTTACCTATGAGGCAAGGAGCCTCAAACATAAGCTCGGACAAGGAAGAGGGATGTGAATGTAATTCTGGGCCAAGGAGCTGATTTTGGAGGTTGGCGTAGGGCATGGGAGGGAGAGGGGATGTGTGGTGGGGGGCGAGATTGTGTGATAAATCATAATGATTGTCCATGTCAAGGCTAACCAGGTATATGTGTTATTAGTGGCTAGTGAGGCATGTTGGTGCAGCAAGTCTAGTTAATCCTCAGTTTGGTATGACTCTTTTTTTAACTGCCCATTTCTGATGAAGCAACCCTGCTAAGTGTAATTACCTGGCTAGACTGGCATTTGGGTGCTGCCAGTCTAGCCGTTTCTTACTGCAGCATTTTATATTTTTTTGGGCATCTGCGATAAAATGATATGATATAAGTCTAGTATAACATGCCTGTACACATGTGTTTCTAGGCGCGACAAGCAAGGGAGGGAAGATAGAGGGAGGACAAGACAAATGATCTTATTAGGCCTTCTGTCATTCAGATCATGCAAGTGCGAGAATGAGAAATGCAAGGGGAAAGGGAGGGGGTAAGTGCAAGGAAGAACGGAGAGGAAAACGGGGCTGTAATGTTCTGAATAAGTGCATCCACTTACTCAAGGGTCTGTAGGGTTACAGTTACAGCCCCTAAGTGAATGGTGGGCCGGAGGCAGTGCAAGGGTGACTGATCAAGAAAGAGCCTTGACTCAGTGAGACTCTGAGGGTAGCCAAGCAACCAGTCTGTACAGCAAACAGGTAGGTCAGTTAGTTCAGCATGGGAGGGAGAGAGCAAAAGCAGAGGAGAAGAGGACAATTTTGAGCTGCTTCGGAACTTCAGGTGGTCCAGCTCAAGTTTGAGAGGGGCAGAGAAGCCATTCCAGAGGGAGGCATCTGCAGAGGAAAGAGATCTACCCCCCACTCTCTGCCTGGAGAAGCGTCTAGCCTTTAAAGAGTTGGAGGTAGCTGGGGAAGGGCTCTGTAAAGAAGGTATTTTGGTGAGAGCGTTGGATGTACTGTGGGCCCGACCCCAGAAAGCCTTGTGGACAATGCAAAGGGTCTTGAACTTGATTCTTGCAACCACTGGGAGCCAGTGGAGAGAGTTCATAGCTGGAGAGATATGATCCCTGGGCTTGTGGCCAAGGATAAGTCTCGCAGTCCTGTTCTGGATTAGTTGCAGAGGGCGGAGAGTAGAGGAAGGCAGCTTGAGAAAGAGGCTGTTGCAGTAGTCCGGCCTAGAGAGAAACAGGGCTCTGGAGACAGTGAGCTTCTGGGGAAAGTGAGAAAGGGAAGAGTCCCTTTGAGGAGGAGCAGCTGATAGGTAGTGGACTTCTTGGCAATGTCCAAGATGTGATCAGAGAAAGAGAGAGTGGAGTCAAAGATGACATAAAAGGTTTTCTGGCTCGCAGGAAGGCAAAGGAAGAGGGCCCAAGGTGGTCGGCCTGAGTGAGAGAGGGAAAGCAGGGGCAAGGGTCCCAATGAGAAGGATCTCCATCTTAATGGCATTAAGGCAGAGATTGATGGAGGCGCACCAATCCTGAATCACGGGTAGACAGTCGGGAATGAGCGAGAGATGAGAGGAGCCTGAAGGAAAGCTGAGTGCCATCCGCATAACACTGAAAGTTAGAGGAGAAAGTAGAGATCAGGTGGGCCAAAGGGGCCAAGTAGAGGTTGAAAAACCAGGATGAGAGGATAGAGTCCTGGGGAATGTCACAGGTAGAGAGAGAGGTGGCAGAGAGAAAGGGACCAAGTTGGACCTGGGAGGGGCAGTCCAAGGGGAAGGAGGTCAGCCACTCCAGGGCCTGATCCGTGATGCCCAGGTTCTCATGTAGTCGATTGATCAGGATGGCGTGGTTAACTGTGTCGAACGTAGAGGAAAGATCAAGGAGGATTAGGACACAAGGAATGCTGGTATCAAGGTTGGAGAGCAGCTCTTCACGGGTGTTCAGGAGAGCAGTTTCCGTGCCTCTGGCAGCTCTGAAGCCAGACTGCTGATCATGGAGAGAACCAACAGATACAATGTGGAGAGTAAGCTGGGAGATGGCCAGCTTTTTTCCAAGAGTGTGCACAGGAAAGGGCTGATGGAGATTGGACGATAGTTTGCCGGAGAGGTAGGATCGGCAGGTGGATTCTTGAGGAGTGGGTGCACAAGGGAGTGCTTACGGGGAGAGGGGAACATTCCAGTGATGAAAGAGTGATTACAGAAATTGGCCAACGCTGCAGCGAGGGTGTCAATATGGTCCTTGATGGTTCTGGAGGAGCAGGGGAGAACCTGTTTGGACGACACTTCCATGGATCGGACTTGTCTAGAAACCTTGTCAGGTGTTGTCAGAAAGAAAGAGGAGAAAGGAGGAGGAGAGGTAGAGGTGGCCAAAGGGGGGGCCGAGAGAGGAAGAGGAAGAGGAAAAGGAGATAGTGGACAGGATGTCCTGAGTTTTTGCAGAGAAGTGAGAGGCCAGAGCCATACAGAAGGCCTGGGAGGGAACAGGAGAGGTGGAGACCGCAACTGGATTGACCAGTTCCGTGCAGGTTTTAAAGAGGTTGGCCATGTTGTTAGAAGCCCGGGTATCTGCGGCCTCTATGTGTTGTACAAGCGTGATAATCTATGCCGGCTCAGAGCGTAGCACGACCTGTGATTTGTAGCTGAGATTGTGGGGGCCCCCACATTTTGTGTTACGTCACTGGGGACAGGACATAAATGTTACTCAACGTAGTGACTATGGTACTCCTAGTCCATAGTCCACTTTCCTTTGTTCAGCTTATCCCTTAATAAATTGCCCGTACTGCGTGTAAATAAAAGGGCTGGTGGTAGGGGCCAGTAGCATGCACAAGGGAGGATCCCCGGGGGATCATGGTCATGCATGTGTGCCAATACACCTTCATGCAAATGAGCATCTTTTATAAATCTGGTTGTTCCATCACTGGGAACAGGATGCACTGGTCCTGTTTCCAACGATTGAAGAAACCATCATTTTCAAGTAACAGGGACTATGGACTAGGACTGTAGTAGTCACTGCAGTGAGCAACATTTATCTTTACTCTCGAAGATGCCCACGAAAGTTTCTGCATGGTGTCCAGCACTGATTGATTGGCTGCTAAATGTTTGAATGGTGTTTAGGTGGTTGTTTACTGGTTACCCCCTACTCTTCAATTTGGCATAAAGCTGACACACTGCATCAGGAACATTTTTAACTGTTGGATGTCTTCCCGAAACAAACAGAAAGAAGAATGAGCTTAGGATGGCAGAAGCTCTGCACCTATCTTGCAAACCTGATGCCGAAGCTCTGCCTCTCTCCCGATCATAAGGAACCGTGTGTGGTGCTCCTTTCCCTTGATACAGTGTGGGAGGTTGAAAACCTCAGGATCCATTCTTCAGGAAGCATTTTTGTGACTCACCCTTGTAATTTGATCTCTGGATCAGAGCAATGCATCCTCCTGATGTCCATTCATGGCTGGTGCCTCTGTTGCATCCTTTACTTGTTTTGTTCATGCAGCAGCACCCGGGTACCATTCTCCTTCCTGGCATGGGGTCTTCCAGTGGTGTGTCCTGCTATGTGTCTTCAAATTGTGACCTGTGACCCCTGGCTGGGATCAATACTGCTGAAACAACTAATGGGAGTACAGGGGAAACTGACCCACTGACCAAAGCACTCTGAGACAATTACGCCTAGCGCACACCTATAGCAAGAGGCACAGGCTTGATGCCCTGGTGTTAAAACATTGTTCCGGAAAGTGAGTTGTTTTTCTGTAATAGGAGGATTGAAGACTGAACATGTGTTGACCAAGCAACATTGCCTAATAGCCAGAAAGGTACAGCATCTGAGGTGACTAATCTAAGTGAGCCATACTTTGGAACAGGGAATACTACAAAGGAAAGGTAACGGAGAGCTTGCCAGATGTCTAGGCCCAACATTTCGTTAGGAGCCAGTCCTTAAAAGAATAAGTTGGGAATCTGGTCCAGATACTGAAGGCTGCTGCTATGCCGCCAGCCCAACTAAAAAAGCTTGCAGCATTTGAGAACCCATTTGGGGGGAGGGGAGGAGATACTACCCAGAAGTAACCAGGTAGGGTGAAACCCAAGCACAGGAGGGTTGTGATGCAGGGTTTGCCCGATAGGCTTTGAAGTGCTATAGTTTTCCAGAGGGCTGCCTGACACCGGGGTCAACTGAAGACAGACCAATAAGTGTTCTGGGTCACTTTATAAGACCCTGAGACATTGAATGTTCTGAATGATGCATTCCTAAGCATGAAAGCAGTAGGAGCTTGTGATGTAGCTTAGGTAACAGACATTGTACTTGGGACATCAAGTCTACTTAAAATAGCCCTCACTCTATTTAGTTGAAATTCCCCTCCTGGCACTTTGTCCTGTGGAGCACTTCCCTATTTGTGTTGATTAGATTGTCCACTAGGTCCTGTATGAGCATAACTCTCCCTGCCCTAAACGTAGGAGTTGTAGAAGACATGCGTGGTCCAGGGGAAATATTAAGCCTAGGATACCCAATTATCTTCAAATAGTCTTGATTGACGAAAGAAAGGTTTGGAATTTACCCTACGGAGATTAGGTATTACTCACCCCACTCTTACTCTTAACTACCTATATCTTTCAACTATAAAACGGCCTACCCTGCAGAATCAGTCCATAAATATGAGTGTGCTAGGTTGGCTGTCTTGTTTATGTTGAATCCTTTTAATTTGTCATCTGACATCTGTCAAAATGCTTTATCTGAATGGATTACAGAATGAAACTACTTGGATCTCATTCACTTTTGTATGTGTGTTCTGTTCTTTGCCTTACTATAGTCTTATGAATATTTTTGTGCATAATGATGAGGGCATGTCATTTAAGAAGCCAATGTAGCAACTTGATAAAATAATGTATTATGCTCACCAAACAAGAAAGAAACCACAAGATTATGGTCAAATATTTTGTTTGAACATTGATTCAAATAATATAAAGGAACAATAGAGGTCTAATGCGATACTGGGAGATGGGCGTTGCATGTGTATGTCTGTGTTGTTTTCAACATGAATGTCAATTCCTCTTATTGATGATCTAGATTAGTTTCTTGCTAAATATGATAAACATTTGGCTACATATGGTGAAACACTGGCATGGCATCTGTGATCAGAGATAATCTCCCCTTGCTTTATTTTGTAGATTGGCCCAGCACGGTTCCGGGCACCCGAATTGCTGTTCAGACCAGATCTGATAGGAGAGGAATGTGAGGGAATCCATGAGGTGCTGGTGTTTGCTATTCAAAAATCAGACATGGATCTCAGACGAACGTTATTTTCGAACATTGTACTCTCAGGGGGATCCACACTGTTCAAAGGTTTGATTTCCAGCTATACTTCAGATTATTGGTTCAAGTAGAAACATGCCGCTCACGCTAATTTATTTTCTCCATTCCCTGTATACTCTGTAGATTTTTATATTTTTAACTCGAAACATTTGCTCAAAATCACAATTGTTTAGATATATTTAGATAGGTTCATACTGATTGTAAACAGAAACGCTTTATATTTTATCACACTTGGATCAGTGAAAAGCTGTATTAACTGTGAATCCTAAAATGTATTTGTTTTTACTTCAATCACTGCATTACTAAACCTTTGTGTACATGGAACAATATTGGCAAAGGCAATAGCCTGGGCCTTTGCATAGTGCAAAGCTGTGAAATGGGGTAGTCCATGGCCAGGTATAAGTGGATACCAGGGGACTGTGCATTGACAATGAGTATGCATCCTGTTTGGTGAATGGTTGTCAGCTAAATACCAAATGTAGAATGACTGGATGGCCATTCTAAGTTTCAATGGTGTGTGATAGGTGAACGGCGTGAGTTTAAATCAGAACTGCACAACATTTCCTTTTCAACAGTTTGGACTGTCGTCCTACTGCTGCTGCTGGAAGAATGCATCCTGCTGGTCGACCATAACTAAGCTTCTCCAGCATGGGGTCTGGCATGGATTCACATGCTCATGAATATTCCCCGTCGTCAGGCTGGGAATCCTCGGTAAAGAAAAATCAGTATCGGTTTCGTTTCTGATCTGTCTTTCGTAGTAGTAACCAATCACTGATCTCTGCGTCATACTGACCACAGCCAATGACTGCCCTCTCCCTTAGCCCCGCCTCTGGCAGCCATCTTCAGATTTTTACCGCACGTTCAAGTGTTGGGAGTCCTCGTGCTTAGCTCTCGAGCTTTTACTGCGTGTTTCGCGCTTTTTCAGCTGAATTTTCACATTTTTTCGGTTAATCGAGCCTCAAGCTCCACGGTTTCTACTCCCTTTAACAGCTATCCGTTGCAGGATTTTCCTACGCCGCTCAAGGGTGAAGATTTCGTCGAATCAACTTCTTGGAGGATTCCAGAAGATTCGCGGCCTACTTCGAGATGGCCCAGGACGCAAGTTCGTCACCCGGACCCAAGCTGTTTCGCAGCTGCCCTGGATGCGGGCTGCAGAATGTGTTTAAGGAGGACGAACATTCGCAATGCCTCTACTGTCTTCATGGAGACAAGACTCATGTAGAAAAGGACTGCCAGTTCTGCAAGAACTTGTCGGAGCGGACCATGAGGGACCGTCGATCCCGTCTCGCCAGCTGGTTGAAGAAGGGCTCAACGGGTGAGAAGAAGAAAGGGTCCGAGCGGGCTTCTAAGTCCTGTGCGGGCGCCCCGGCGACGGGGGCCCAACACCAGGCCAAGCGCAGCGAGTCCGCTGGCTCCGGGAGCGCCGAAAGGTCGGGCTCTTCGGTCGCCAGGCAGGGCGCGCCTTCCCCGGCACCGTCAACCACGAGCCAGCGCTCCGGTTCAGGGAAGAGGAAGTCCGAGACCCCGGGTAAGCTTCGGGAGAAGCCCTGTCCGATCTCAGAAGAGGGGGAGCGAGGCGTCGCCCCTCCTCCTAAGGAGAAGGCCCGGGACGCACCTAAGGTGGTGAAGGCCCCTACCCAGCAGGCAAAGGCCTCTATCGAGGCGATCGCGGCGACTCTGGCTAAGCCGGCAGAGACCCCGCCAGCGGAGACTGCCTCCGGGACTAGAGTTTCCCTGCCGCCAAGGAGGGAATCCTCTTTTCAGCCCATCGTCATGGCCACCATGATGGAAAAAGCGAGGGGGGGCACAGTAGCCTCCTCGAGCTCTGAGTCAGCCTCGGAGGAGGAACTGACCGAGGCCGTGAGGAATCTCGAAGTCCAATTCGAGAAGGTTCGATCCCGTAAGGAAGATCCTCGGGTGATAACCGAGGAAGACGACGATGGCGAGGAAGAGCAGCCTTCCCTTCCGGCGCAGACGCAACCTAGGCCTCAGGATAGCGTGGCGGCCATTTTGTCTGCGATCCAGTTTTTATGCTCTGAGATAAGGATGAGATTACCACGGCCCAGGCCGGAGGACCCGCAACCTGGGCCGTCGGGAAGTCCTCAGAACAAACGACGGAGGACCCAACCCTCTCCTCCATTCGCCCCCGTAAGGCCTACAGTTCCCTCCTCATCCTCCCACGAGTCGGGAGATGACGGTGCGATGGGCTCGACGACGGGTTCTGAGGGCGACGACGACGGAACGGGTCTCCCGTCGCACGGGCCTCGCCGCCCGACGAGATTGGCTCATTCCACGCCATGATCGCCAGGGCGTCCGAATTGTTCCAGCTCTGCCTGGAGGAGCAGAAAAAGGAAGGCTTCCTCTATCTGCGCCGGGAGGCCAAGAGGAAGACTGTCATCGCGGTGCCTCTAATCGATGACATCTGGGAGGAGGGCCTGTCGGTTCTCAAGAACCCCTCCACGGCACCAGCCAAATGGGACAGGTACGAGAAGAAGTACCGGATCCCCGAAACCGCTCCCCTGTGCCTCAGGGCCCAGCCAACGCCAGACTCTGTCGTCTCGGCGGCGGCGAAGAAGAAAGCGGCGGGGTCAGGAGCCTCGACGTCGAATTCCCCGCCGGACGGCGAGGGAAAGAAGTTGGACGCCATGGGGCGGCGGGTCATTTCGTCGGCGGCGACGACGATCAAAGCGGCCAATGCTCTGGCAATCGTGGCCCGTTACGACAGGGAGCTCTGGTTTAAGCTGGCCCCCATATTGGACTTCCTACCGGACGACAAGAGGTCCGAGGTCCTGGAAATACTTCAAGAAGGCGAGGTGGCGTCGGACCACGCCATAACGGTGGCAACCGATATTGCCGATACCGGGTTCCCCCAGCTGGGCAACTGTTTGCCTATGACGACGGGGTTGGCTCCGGGCAACCGACTTCCGTCAGGACGTCCAGACCAGGGTGTTGGACATGCCGTTTGACGGCAGCAACTTGTTCGGGAAGGCGGTGGGCGAATCCCTCCAAGCCATAAAGAGGGACACGGAGACGGCCCGCGCCCTAGGAGCCCTTCAGCAACGACGGCCCTTTCGGAGCTCCGGAGGCAGACAGGGTGCCCCCAAGGGATCCAGCAGTGGCTCGTCGTCCTACCACCAGGCGGCACGCTCCTCGTCTCAGGAGGCCTACAGGGGTCGCGGCAAGCAGGGAGCGCCTAGCCACCGTCGGCAAGGTGGCCAGGGTGGCAAGGCCACCACCTCCAAGCAGGACTGAACCGGCCGTGGTCTCGGGCCCCCACTGAAGCACCCCGGTGGGAGGCCAGCTGACGAAGTTCGTCGGCGTGTGGAAGTCCATCTCCACCGACCGTTGGGTGCTGGATACCCTGGCAAGAGGACACTCTAATGAATTCCTGAAGAAGTGCCCTCACGTTCCACCTGTGGCCAGGAAGGAAAATCACGTCCCGCAACTGCTGTTGAAAGTACGGGCGATGCTCAGGAAAGGCGCCATCGAGCCTGTCCCGAAGAGGCTCCGGGGTGTACTCAAGGTACTTCCTCGTCAGGAAGAAGACGGGCGGCTGGCGCCCCATCCTGGACCTTCGTCGTTTGAACAAATACATCAGGTCACAAAAGTTCAGGATGGTCACCCTCCAGCACGTGCTGGGACAGCTAGAGGAAGGCGACTTTCTATCGTCGTTGGACCTGGAGGATGCATACTTCCACGTTCCCATCCTCAAAAGTCACCGAAAGTTCCTCAGGTTCGTCGTCCAGGGACGCCACTACCAATTCAGAGCACTGCCGTTCGGATTGAAGTCGGCCCCCAGGGTCTTTACCAAGTGCCTAGCACCTGTGGCGGCGCGGCTGCGCCTGCAGGGCATTCACGTCTACCCCTACCTGGACGACTGGCTCATCCGCTCAAGGACGAGGGAACTCGCCGTCGAACACACTGCGAGGACCGTCCAGCTACTCACAGACCTGGGATTCGCCATAAATTACCCAAAGTCCCACCTGGTGCCGTCGCAGGTGGCCCTGTTTCTGGGAGCAAAGCTCGATACAGTGAGGCGCCTGGCGGCACCGTCGGAAGAACGGACGAAGACCATTCTAGGCAAAGTGCAGCGCCTGCTAGCCACGGACATGGCCAGGGTGAGGTCTGTCAAGTCCTTCCTGGGGATGATGTCCTCTTGCATCTACCTGGTGCGCCTCTGCAGACTACGGATGCGCCATCTTCAAGAATTTCTCGACGCCCGTTGGATGCAGGCGACGGGCACCTTCGAAGACAGGGTCCCCCTCAACGAGGTGTTCCGGCCGGCGATTCAGTGGTGGGGCGTTCGAGCGCACCTCACGGCGGGCAAGGACTTTCAGACGCCGGCATACCAGGAGACGGTGACGACTGACGCCTCCCTGGAAGCTTGGGGCGCCCACACCGGAGATCTCCACGCAAGAGGCCTCTGGCTCCCGGAGAGGCTCCTGCACATCAACGTCCTGGAACTCCGAGCCATGTTCTGGGCTCTCAAATAGTTCCTCCCGTCGCTCAAGGGCAAGTTGGTGCGGATCTTCAAGGACAACACCATAACAATGTTTTACATACGGAAGCAGGGAGGCACCAGATCCCCAGCCCTATCCAAGGAGGCACAGGATCTGTGGCACTGGGTGGTCGCCCAGAGGATGTTCCTGGTTCCCTTCCACCTGGCAGGAGAAAGAAACACCATCGCCGACTCGCTCAGCAGGGAGCTGCGCGTGTGTCACGAGTGGGAACTGCGCCAGGATCAGGTGGATCAACTCTTCCGACGATGGGGCAAACCCCAAATCGACCTGTTTGCAACAGCGACGAACTTGAAGTGCAAGAGGTTCGCCAGCAGGTTTCCCCAGCCGAGAAGCATGGGCAATGCGTTCTCGTTCCCCTGGGACGGCCTATACCTGTATGCGTTCCCTCCGTTGCCGTTGCTGCTTCGACTCATCAACCAGCTCAAGAGGTCCCGGTGCAGGATGATCCTCGTCGCACCGGCGTGGCCGAGGCAGATCTGTTTCCCGGACCTTCTGGACTTGTCAACCTCCCCTCCCATCAAGCTGTCGGCGGACGCGGACCTTCGCTCCTAAGAAGTAGGCGCCATATTCCACCACGACTCGGCGTCGCTGAACCTGCATGCTTGGCTCCTGCAGAGCTAGAGTTTGGAGGCTACGATATATCGGCCGATTGCAGAGAGGTTCTTGCAAAGGCCAGGGCGTCCTCGACTCTCAAATGCTACGGTCATAAGTGGAAGAGGTTCTCTATCTGGTGCCGAGCACAGAAGATCAACCCCCTACGGATTACGGCCCCTCAAGTGCTGCCGTACCTGCTATCGCTGGCAAAGTCTGGGCTAGCCCATGCCTCCATTAAGATTCATCTGTTGGCGATCTCCAGATATACCAGAACCACAGGACGGACGTCCCTGTGGTCCCATCGACTGGTAAAAGAGTTTATGAAAGGACTGTTCCGGTCGTTCCCGCCAGTGAAGGCCCCGGCCCTGGCGTGGCAACTTAACGTGGTGCTGACCAGGCTCATGGGGCCCCCATTCGAGCCGATGCACTCCGCACCGATGAAGTTTGTGTCGTGGAAGACTGCATTCCTGGTGCTGGTGGCCATTACCTCCGCACGACGAGTGGGAGACATCCAGGCCCTATCCTGCAAAGCACCGTACTTTACTTTCCATGCCTCGAGGGTGGTGCTTAGGACGCACCCCTCCTTTATGCCCAAGGTGCTGTCGGACTTCCATCTTAACGAGCCCCTGGTGTTACCTGTTTTCTTCCCGTCTCCTTCGTCGCTGGCCGAGAGGACTTTGCACTCGCTGGATGTGGCTAGAGCGCTGAAGTTCTACGTGGACCGCACGAAGAGTTTTCAGAGGACATCACAGCTATTCATGAACTTTGGACCTGTGAATCAAGGGAAGGCTCTCTCGAAGTCTTCTATTTCCAGATGGCTCTCCGGCTGCATCATGCACTGCCACCGGTTGGCTAACCGACCGCTGCCAGGCCGTCAGAGCCCATTCGACCAGAGCGATCGCTGCTACTACGGCGTTCTTATCTGGTGTGCCCCTGCTGGACATCTGCAGGGCTGCTACGTGGAGGTCGACGCACACCTTCACGAGATTCTACTGCGTCGATCGGGATTCCAGGGAGGAGTCCAGGGTCGGCCAAGCAGTGCTGCGCAACCTGTTCGCTTAAGGTGAGCATGGTGAGGAGGTAAGAGATGCTTAATGTTGAGTTTTTTGTATTGCTTAATGTTGAGCCTTTTGCCACCCCCCGTGGTTGTGCATGTGTGTACTGCTATGTATTCTTATATTCATGAGCATGTGAATCCATGCCAGACCCCATGCTGGAGAAGGAACAAGTTACTTACCTGTAACTGTTGTTCTCCAGCATGGGTCTGGCATGGATTCACATGCGAACCCTCCCGCCTACCCCTCTGCGGCTCTTCACTTGGTCATACTGCCACTTCACGTGCTACCAAATCTGAAGATGGCTGCCAGAGGCGGGGTTTAGGGAGAGGGCAGTCATTGGCTGTGGTCAGTATGACGCAGAGATCAGTGATTGGTTACTACTACGAAAGTCAGATCAGAAACGAAACTGATACTGATTTTTCTTTACCGAGGATTCCCAGCCTGACAGGGAATATTCATGAGCATGCGAATCCATGCCAGACCCATGCTGGAGAACAACAGTTACAGGTAAGTAACGTGTTCCTTCGCAACCATCACTGCATCTCCTGCATCACAAAGCAAAGCTCTGTCTGCTATTCTCAGTGATGGAAGGAAAAACGCACAATGTTCTCCAACAGCCACCCGGGGTAGCCAGGTCACCATCTTCTTCAGTCAAGGCGTTGTCCATTTCTGCTATTCTGTTCACTATTCCTGGAGTGAACAAAACACCTAACACCCTGAAGACCCTGACTGGCTGCTGGAGCTTCTAGTCATCATTCCTAGCGACTGCTGCAAAGTCCTCCCAGGAGTTCCCTGCTTTCATCCTCCACGCTTGCAAAGCTTTTATAGCCACTTGGGAGGTGAATATCTCGTTTACTGATTTTTCATGGAGCTTGCTTTGACAATCTCCACATGGTCCTGGTCTGATGCCCCTTATCTTGTTGGCTCTCGCCTGAGGGGTTTTGTCCTGGCCTCAACAAATGTCTTTGTTTTTCCCTCCAACCTTATAGTGTTTGCTTCCTGTAGCCTCTGCACCACCAGGAGTCATCCAGAAAACCTTCACCAGCTTTGCACAGTGCATGTCTCATTTTCATCTTTTTTTTTTTTAAACAATTTTTATTATTTTGAACAAACACACCAAACATTACAACCATTTAGGGTGTTCATGGTCAATATCAAGGCATCACATTATACTGTTATCTTCCGTCCTCCCCCCTACCTCCCCACAAACTCGAGCCGTCTTATCCGTGCCATCTGCATGAGCATTTTCAGGTATCTCAATACTTGTCAACTCTTCTGAGTCTTCCGTTTCCTGATTGACCTGGTGGTGGTTTGCCATTGAGGTCACCAGTTGCCTCCAGGCTATCAAGGGGCCCACTTCCTCCTCTCCCCCTCTAGTGACCGCTTCATACCATACCGCAGTTTCTGCTTCTGCCCATTTCAAGAGGTCTTCCCACCACAACTCCACTCTAGGCCGCTTTCCAGCACATTGCAATTCTGCGCTTGGCCAAGATATAGGCCAGGTCCTTCTTCTTGCTGATATGTTTTGAATTACGTGGCCTGGGAAAACTCCCAAGCAGACATCCTCTAGATCGAGGTCTGTCAACAGTGTCCTCAGCGCTTTAGCTGCCGGCGCCGGCTTTTCTGACTTGTCATCTTACCTGTCTATCCCAGGGTTCAGGGTGCAATTAATGTCCCCTCCCCACACTATTGCGCCACCCAACAGGGTGCAAATTTTACTATATAGGGACCTAAAATATGCCGCTGTATCATGGTTAGGGGCATACAAATTAATAATTTTCACCTCTGTTCTCCAGGAGTCCCACCGCCATTCTACCTTCCGGGTCTGTCGTTGATCTGAGCAGCTGAAACGGCACATGCGGTGCCACCCATGTAACCGCCCCTCTTGCATATGCCGAGTATGTGGCCCCCATGACATTACCCGTCCATTTTCTCCTGACCACCTCCAACTTCTCCTTGGTCAGGTGGGTCTCCTGTAGCAGAGCTATGTCAATCATCATCCTCTTTAGGTACATCATCACTTTATTACGCTTTAGATAACTATTGAGGCCCGCACATTCCAGGTCACAACTCTGAGATTACTCGATGCCATTGTCTTGGTGTTCTCCCCCTCCCCACTCCCTCTGATGTCTTCCTCGATGGCCTGTTTTCCGACTCTTAATCCCCCCAACCTCAACAACTTCACCACACCCCTTTACCCCAGCCCTGCCCCACTGCACACAACCCCCCTGCCCCTCCCTACCCAACCCCAACAAATGCCCAGCTCCATCCCTGGATCTCAGGCCCACCCGCGTCTGGTCCTGTCTCGTGAACCGAGTGCTAGGACCCCGCGGGGCGTCACCGAACTAACAGTGACCTAACTAAGCGTAATGCTATGGGGTTGAAGGGTTGTCTCCCAGGAGCTCCCACTTATCCGATTAGGATTGTTTGCTTCTAGCGGATCTTGCAGGCATGTATTTTCTGCAACACATTCCCCACAGGCTTTATTTAGTGCTATACTCTAGTCCCAGTGTCTTGTGCTATGTCACCAGAGATGACCCAGCTGCGTGTTACTTATCTTCTGCGGCTCCTGTCTGGATACCCGGTTCTTGGGGGCGACCCTGCATATCCAGCCATTCCATAGCATCCTCCGGCGTCTCGAAAAACAGCGTTTTGTTCTTGTGGAACACTTTCAGTTTGGCCAGATAAAGCAACATATATATCTGTGGCCAGCCTCTCTCAACCTCCTTTTCACCGCCCCAAGTTCATCTTGCTGCATTGTGCGTGCAATGTGTAGTCCGGGTATGCTGTGATTTTCACCGGCCCCCTTTCATTCGTACCTCCCTTCCGGAAGAATTCGAGCATCTTCTCCCGATCCCGGTAGTTTAGAATCTTTGCAATCAGCGGCCGCGGGGGGGTTCCAGGGGCCGGTCTCCTTGTCAAAGCCCTGTGCGCGCTTTCAACTGCAAACCCCTGGGGTCAGTGCTCCGCCAGTTATTTCTTGCAGAAGCATGGATTCCACATATTCTGCTAGGTTAGGCCCTTCCATTCCTTCTGGCAATCCGAAGATACGAATGTTATTGCGTCTGGCATGCCCTTCTGCCTCCTCTGCCCTGTTCTCCAGGTTGCCCACATGCTGCACAAGGGCATGGAGTTCCGATCCGTGGGCGGCGCATGCCGCCGTGTTTGGGGGCCATCTCCTTTTCCAAGTTTCCAGTGCGCTCTGCAATCGTCCTCACGTCCTGTCTCAGCAAATTAACTTCTTCCTGGACCGCTCCTATCTTAAGGTCCAGTCCCACTTTTAGTTTGTTCATTGCCAGGCCCAGTTTGGTCTCCGAGGCAACTTTCAGGTCTGCAATCGCTGCCAGCACCTCCTGGATTGTGCCCGGTGTCTCCGCTACTACCGTGGTAGTGTTGTTTTTGCTTTTGCCCCCTTCTGCACCTGGAGGTGTCTTGGCATAGGCCTCCAGCGTGGGCTGTTTGTTCCTGGGTCTGACAATTTTATTAGACATTGTGCTGTGCCGTCCGGGTGTGAGCCAGCAGCGCCACCCCACTCGCGAAAGCCAACGTGGCGTCAGGCCATTCTCAGTGCTCAGGGGCCGCTTCAGCCGTATTTGGGTATATCCTTATTGCTCGCCGCACTCCTAGAATGGGCTGTGTCCTCCCACGTACCTGCGCCCACGCAGTGTCGCTCCACCAGCCCCTGCCGTATTTCCTTCAGTGGCTGGTGGTCAGGTGCATACACTGACCCTGTGCTCCCCCAATCCGGCACTCTGTTGGCCCCAAGGCCATCCGGCCCACAGTCTTGTCTTAGGTGCTTCCCTACGACTTCCTGGCACTTGTGAATGGTTCCAGCAGCGGGTCAGCCCCCCTTTGTCCCCAGGCTACCCTGTACAGGTCCCCCTCCACCAGCCTGTGCTGTGTTTACTGCTTCCCCTGCGTGTGTGCAGTAGGTGGTGTACTGCGCAGGGGCTCGTGCTCCCCGGCCCCCTCTTGGGCCTCGTGTACCAATTCCCAGTCACAATATGCGGCCTGGGCGCTCCAATTTTCTCACCCCGGCCCGTGCTTTGCTCAAGCATCCACTCCGGATCAGGGGCCGTTATATGATGCTGGGGGCCTGTGTCTGGCAACCCATATCCGGGCTGCTCGTCCTCTCCAGCTTCCCTAAAACAGCTTCCCCAGGCACCGCAGTCTTTGATAGGGGCCAGCTATTCGCCGCCACTCCCAAGTGAAGCAGGGACCTCTCTGGCAACTCAGTGCTTATACCGGGTACGGCCCCAGCCTTCCGGTGTTCTGGACTTCTGTGGGGGCCGTAGTGTTATGTCCCGCCCCCTCCTGGGCTCCGGTTGTGCGAGGCCTCTGCTCCACCGGGGGTCCCCCCGCATAGCGTAGAGCGCAGGGTCACCGCTCCGTCGGCCGTCCTCCAATGCCAGCAGCGCCGCCGAGATCCTGCTGTTCCGGCACTCCTCAGTGCCCGTCAGCCAGAGGCAGCGCAGTCTCCACTGTGTCCCACCTTGTCGCGGGTTACCGTGTCTGGGTCTGGCTGGGTCCTCCGACCAGGACCCCGTTTCTGCACCCCAGCAGGGCTCATGCAGTCATTTGGTGCGTTGGAAGCATCCTCCGCGGCACCAATGTGAACAGCAGCTACAGCTCGTCTTGCGGGTCCCCTCCGGCCAGCCATATCATTTCCCTCTCGGGCTAGTCTCCACAGGCGGTTCAGCAACGCGGCAGACTCAAGCCCGGCCACAGCAGCAGATTCTCCCCTCGCGGCACCGTGGTCAGTTTATGGCCCTTTGTCTGCCGCCGGCCATCTTGTCCACCTCCGAAACACGGGCACCCAGTTTACCGCAGGCCGCTGCATCTATCTTATTTAGCTACTGCTAGAACTTTTCTGATGCCCGGTACGTGCTCCAGCTATTAAAGAGTCCGTGGGTATGCTGTTGGTGTTCTCATGTTCCTGCAAACCTCATTTTTTCTCCCAGGATCGATGTCGGATTACGGGAGCTCCTCCAGAGCACGTCCTTCTACGCGGCCATCAAGCCACGCCCCTCCTCTCATTTTCATCTTTAGTCTTGTAGGCGGGCGGCGCGTCCCTTGGTCACGTTATTCACATTGGTTTCAGTTGGTGACCCACAATGTGCTAACCTCTGGAACTCTGTGTGCCTCTCTTCGCCCCGAAACAACCTCGAACTTCGCTGGTAGGTCTTCATTGGGACTCTTCTGGGGTGGCAAACTCTACATTTGGATCCCTGAGACTGCTTCCCAAACTGGTCCTCTCGACTCTGGAGGGAAAGAAAACCTCAAATGCAATTGGTCCACGTTAACCCATACGGCCATTAGTTTCTATCTGGTCACGCCTAACCCGAAACTAGGATTTCAGGATTGTTTTTTATTGACTTACCTTAACTGTTTTTTTTAAAAATTTTCTTCTGTTGCCTTAGATCGCTTTAACTTGTCTTTATGTAGAAAGTGTCCTGAGCATTTTAATGTAATTAAGTGCTTATTTAACTCGAGTGCTCCCTTGGGGTGCCCCTAAAGTCTAGTGCTAAAGTGTATTACTTTGTGATTATTTGTACAGGCTGCCTGCTGGTTCCTGTTTAACTATCCCACCTCCCTCACTTTAGGAATAAATGCGGGATATGTAGAATTTTTGGGAACCTTTAATGTGCCTGTTTTAGGCCAAGGGTTCTGTGGAAAATTCCTAAATAATGTTTACTCATCTGTGAGTGGGTATCTAGTGAGTTGTTGTCCAAACCTTGTCATTCATTTTAGGTATTTTTGTGAGGGCCATTGGAGAGACCTTTAGGATTCCGGTTTGTTGTTCAAACGGTATCAGGTCGTTCGCAGTTATTGTCTAATTTCCCACTGTTGAACTTACTAAAATGATTAGAATACCCACATCCTTCAATAAGTACTGTACTATTTTGCCTAAGTGTCTATGTACTTGGGGACCAAGTCCTCCAAGTGCTTTGTAACCCAGCTTGTGCATGCAGCTTTAACAATAGAGAGATGCCCTCATCTGTAAACCTGTTCCCCTTTATAACACTCGGTGGAATTTTGTAACATGTGGCACGGTGGAGTTTTATTTTAAATGACTTTTTCAATGAGCCACAAGACCAATCCAATGAGTTTTCAGTTTTTAGTACAAAACGTGTGTGTTTAAAAACGGGCAATTGGGGCTTGTAATCTAGATGGGTCCCTGTACACCTTTTCCTCAACGTTTTAGGGGAATACCAGCACCCTTACCTAGTCTCCCAACTCCAGCAGGTCATATTGCAGTGCCTATTTACTAAAGCGAGGCCACTCCTTCTGCCTGGTCAATCCCTATCCTGTAGAGGGCCTAAGGCCATGGCCTTATGTCACAGACTTCCTAGGGGACCTATCAGGGTAATCTGATTGCTCTGGCGCCCTTATTCTTCGGATACTGTCTCTAAACCTTTTCCTCACTCTCCTCTGTCAACGCATGTCTCCTTTCTCTCTGCACTAATTCGCCAGGCCATTTCTCTCTTTCTCTTTCTCTTTCTCTTTCTCTTTCTCTTTCTCTTTCTCTTTCTCTTCTCTCTACTCTCCAGATTCCTCCTGATCTCATCTGCTTTGCTCCAAATTTCACTCCTATTCTCAAGCCGCCTTATACTATCCCTCAATGATTCCCTCCATCCACTCACCCACTCGCATGTAATTGGTACCCCTTTCTCACTGTCAACACTTAACCGCCTTGTTCTGCAAACACTCCAAAGTCTTTCAGGTTCTCCTCCAATTGCTGCAAATTCTTCTACGGTCTTTTGGGCCTCCTTCCCCCTTCTCCAGCCTCTGCCAAACACTGCTCACTGCTATCTGAATCTTCTGGATTTTTATTAGCCTCCCCGTCATGCCTGGATGCGGCCCTCTGCCCCTATTGTTACACGACTTAGCCGTTTCCCTGGGCCAATCTTCGTCTAATCCAAACTCCTTTCCTTTTCGGCTGGAACCACACCTAGAAGTGTTCATAAGGGCATTCAACAATGCCCTTTTTCGAGCCTCCATCTTCGCCATGCGGTAACTGTGGTTGATTTGTTAGCTTTACCTCCTGTATCAAGTAAGTCCTTGTCCATGAAGGTTTTGGGGAGAGTTCCGTTGTGTCCCCTATTGTTGGGCAGCTCATTTCCGGTCCCAGCTCTGCTACCCCACTGCTCCCCAGTAAACCAATCTGGGGTTTGTTTGTTCTCCCATTCGGCTCCTGAATGTGGAAGCCTAGTCAATTTCCATTTGGGTAACCCGTCTGTTCTTCGTTTTCCAGGCAGTTGCATTGTGGTACTTGTAGTTTTTCTGTGTGGTGCTGCTTCCTGGGAAACATGCATCCTCTGAAGAGTCTGGTGCATGCTGGTCACTGTAGTTTATCAGGAACAACATGAAGGAGTAGAACAAGAGGACAAGCCAGGACAGAGGCACCAATGTGCATGTATGGTGGCAGGCAGCCTACACCAGGTTGAGAGACGCCCTTGGCCCTCTTGGCAGGGTCCTATTCAAATGTGAATCTCCTTTTGCTGAATCTCAGATGAGTATACAGTGTGTGGATATAATCATTGTGTGTTGCTGGAGTTTCTTTGTCTAAGCTTTGCTGCTCAACCTTATTACCAAGTGAGAATTTTGTGTTGAACCTTTGCATGTCCACTAAGGTTGGCCTTCAGAATCGTACGCCAGTAGTGCTTCTGATGAATCTAAAGTCCTCTGGTAAGTGCTTAGTATATCCAGTTCTGAGAGGATGCACAGGGTTTTTCACCAATTTAGTCCTGACACTCACAATGGTAATCTAGCAGAGAAGTGTGGCTTCACTCTTCGGAGAGGGAGAGGAGTGGTATTAAGGTACAATTAGTCGCACACATCAACACACAATTAACATATTTATTTATTGGGTTTTTATAATGTGCCTGTACAGCAAAAGGTGTTTCAAGGCGTGTATTTACACTAAGTTTACACAGTATATGTACAAAAAATATACCCATTGTAACAAAGTCCCGGATCAAGAAATGACTCCAGTGCAAAAAGGCTACAGAGTGGTGCTACCCTGAATTAATATATACAGCTGCAACCAGCATATGACCGAACATACCTTAGGGCGAGATAACTCGCATAGGGGCAAAATGGGGTGCTCTTGAGGCACCAACCAGATGGTCATGGTCTAATAAGGGCAGCACATGAGAATTTGATTGCATCCTTGAAGACTTCAGTAAAATGCTGTATGGCTGTTAAGTCAGGATTCCAAAAGCCCAGAAAACAGTTTAGAAGACAAAGTATGCTAAAGTTAAACCCGGATGTACTTTCTGAACTAACGGCACTCTTGGGTAACATCTCTCAAGCTGATATTTTCAAAGAGACATGTGGAAGTCAGTTTACACTTTAAGCAACAATTAGACTGGAAGCTAATGCTTGGGTCAGTGATCAAGTGGGATAAGCCATATATGCAGTCTTCCTTCCTAAACAAGAAAGTTAAATGGTGGGGAGTGGCAACATATTATTGAAAGTTTCACGTGTTATTTGGATCTTAACAAAATGATTGACCCCTAAAGAAGTCCGGTGGTAAAAGCGGTTTAGTATGTACGTGATCCAGTACTCATTCAAAGTAAGCATAAGGATATTTGGTGTGTTTGTCTCTCGAAAATAGGTGCATTTGCGCCCTGAACCTATATTGAAGAGCATTATTTTCCAATTTAGCTTCCTTCCAAATAATACTTGGATGAACTACTGTCCTTCTGTCTATTTAAAGTTGAATTTCCGTAACATTTTTGCTTTCATTTTAGGGTTTGGTGACCGCCTTTTGAGTGAAGTGAAGAAGCTAGCACCGAAAGATGTTAAAATAAGGGTCTGTATCTTACTAAAAACAGATTTTCATCTTTTTTTCCATGAAAAATAAAATGTCACTTGCATGTGTTCAGAAAGTGGTCCATTTGCTTCGGCGAGGCAAACCGTTTGAAAGCGTGTTTATACAGTTGTAGTTTGTGATAAAAAATGTAATGCGTTTTGGCGTCAGAGGGCCTACTAGGTGTTAACACAAGCTCGTCCTGTCGCTCTTCTAGTGTTTGTTGTTCCAGGAAATGACTAGGCGATTGTATTTGGGGTAGTGAAGTGTGACTAATGGTGTATCCAGCGGACTTTGTACAGTTATAGTCCCCGTGGAGTATGTGCATTAAGGAGTTGTTGAATACTCATAGAGATGCTGAGCAATGGGACTAAAACAACTGTGGGTTGTGTAGTGAAAGAGGTTGTGCATTGTAAGGCATGCACTGTGGCAGAATCTAGGCTGAATTCCTGTGCAAAGCGAAGGTGTGGGTAACCTGACCGGATATGGTGGGTTAGGACTGTTGGGTCCGAATCTACATTCCAGCTGGGCAGATGTGGGGTCAGAAGCTGTCCATGGTTGGACAGCCGTGACCACTTTGAATGGTGCAGATCCTTGCAATTGGTGGGCTAGGGCACACCCTAGCCAGATTTTGGGATTAGATGGGAGGGGCTGACGGCTAGCTGTTCATCCGATCGGTTTGGTAAAAGAAGGCTGATGCTGAGGACGACCGGCATCGCCAAAGCACCCTCCCGTTGAAGCCCTGCCTCTCTTCCAACGATCCAGGAACCCCCTCGCTGGTGCTTCGACTCTTGGGCTGGCGAGACAAACTAGTCTGGACCCCGAGACGCCTGCCATTAGAAGTGACCCAGGGCCATTTTTTGAGCTGTGCAGCTTCGCACAAGGCCTTTCCATTGCATCAATAGCCATCCTGAGTTGTAGTTTAGGACTCTACAGGTCATCTAAGGCCATCCCCCAGTTGCTCTCCACCATGTGTCTCGTCTGCTGCTCCATGATCTGGGTAAACTTCTCTGCCGTAACCTGTCTCCTCTTGTTGTGGGACCTACTATGGTTGCTGTCCTAAAGTGCCTGGGCTGTCCTGCTGTAAGAACTTTGGAACCATCCTAATCTGAGCACGGACAGCCTTCTAGCTGAAACCAATCACAATGCCGACTGCCCCCACTATACCTGCAGCAACTGGACACCCAGTAAACAAGACCAAAGGAAGAAGTAAGTGGCCCCAGCGATAGTACACTAGGTTGTTCACTGAGAAAATGAAGTTCAGGACACAAGTCTGCATACTCAATTTCTAGTCCCCGTCCTGCCATAGGGATTCTATGGTAGTGAAGTATACTCCCAAGTATCCCTAGCCTGGGCGTGGTTGGTGGAGTTCTGGTCTAGGATCCCCACAGGGTGATCACTAGGCTGGTGGCATTGGGAGACTACCCATAATTCCTTTACTTACCTACAAACTCCCGCATGCTTTGTATCTGGATCTGTACTCGCCTGTTGGCTTTGCCAGAGCTTGCCATGGGGGATATTTAAGACTTGCTACCTGCACTTACCTGGAACACGGACTGTTTTGATGCACTAGGCCTACCTTATCTGGAAGGGAAGGCCTGCTTAAGCTTTAGGGGCCTTAGATTTCTAAGGCAGAGTACATTATTTAGGATTGTGTTACATTGTCTTTTTAACTTTACTGTTCAAAATGTCACCTTATTATATCATTATTTCGAACTGCTTTTATGGTTTTAGGTGTAGGTGAACTCACATTGAGATCAACAACTGTGCATATGTAGTAACAAGGTACTGGCCTTGTTAAGAGGCAATGGGAACTCTCTCAGCTGGGGATTGGAGGCCCACCCGGGAGTAATCCAGAGCCAGCCCTTCCCCTTAGAGTGATATTGGTCCAAGTTCCTATCCCGCTATTTCACTCCTGCAGGTTGCTGTTGTGTGTCTTGCACCATACCTCCAGCAGCTAACAGTACCAGCGTTTCACCGCAGAGGGAATGAGAGCGACAAGAAAAGCAACACCTTTGCAGTGGTGAGCACAGACATACAACGTTCTCCACCGGCAAGAAAAGCTGCACAGCTCTCTCCAGTGCTGGCGAGACACACTGCAGCCCACCGTTCCTGTCCCAGACCACCAAGGACTTAAAAATAGGGCTGTGCAGTCCAAACAGACTATACTTGTCCAAGGCGAGCACAGTAACGAACCGAACAGGCCTCCTAACACAAACTGGAACATTGAGTGCCTCGTGCCACCATCAGTCTTCTGCAGAGGGCCCGTGTAGAGAAAAAGGGGCAGAGCTCAGCCCACTATTTCAGAATTCTGCTGTTTGTCACAACCCGGGTGGTAAAGATAGGAATAGATTAGACAGGGAAAGACAACCAACAGTAGAGGGTAGTGGTGATATAAAAAGGGTAAGAGTTTGTGTGATTTTCGGGTTGGTTAAGCGGGGGTGGTGGACCAAAAGACCAGCAAGAGAAAGGAAGGAGCGATGGATTGTGTAGGCGATTTCTAGAGAAGGTGAGGCATTGTTTAGTGAGTGCAAATGGTACTGCAGTGTGAGTGTTTGTGTGGCAACTGGCAAGTGTGGTCAGGTGTGTTAGTGTCAGGTGAGTTGGTGTAAAGAGTAAGTGTAAAGTGTTGGGCACAGAGTTAAAAGAGGGTGGCTGAGTAGAAGGTGGGAGGAGGGAGCAGGAATAACGAGGAGGGAGTAGTAGTGTGGAGGACAGAGGAACAGTCGAAGGCGGAGTAACATTGAAGAGTGGAGGCGAGGCCTTAAAGGCATGAGATACCGGAGGGACACGAGGGAAGAAAGTAGAGGTGGGAGAAGAGTAGTGAGCGGTGAGAAGATTGAGAGGAGAATGAATGTTGCAGATGGTAGACCGAATCAAGCAGGGTGTCTGCAAGGCACAATCTCGAACACCGTAGAACACTAACCTCTGGATAGTGTAGGGACCGTTTTGCAAGTCCCTGAAGGACGTTGGTTCTAAAAGACATCCTGCCTTTAGATCCTTGCATTCAGAATAAAGCAGAGTTTAGACAGGGGGAGGCAATATTCAGTATCTACTAACCTCTGGTGTCTGGGATGCCTGTGTTGGGGAGAAAGTTCCTATTCCCAGGAGGTGGCCTGACAGACAGCAGGCTGTGTTAGAGTATTAGAGGGGAATAGCCATGTTTTGATAGCTTTATGGAATGCGATGTGTGAGGGTACAGATCTGAGGGTGAATGGGGAGGAGCTCCATTGTCTGGCCGCAAGGAAAGGGAAACTGACCCCACCCCCTCTGGCACGCTTGACAAGAGCTACAGGAAGCAGATTAGTGTAAGAGGTTAGGGTAAGTCTGATGGAGGGAGGATGTTAACCCTTTGAGAGAGGTAAAATGGGGCTGTATGGTGAATGCACTTGTGGGTAAAGGCGAGTGTCTTTAAAAAGGATATGTTCGCAGACGAGCAGGCAGTGGACTTGTCGTCTGGCTGAGGAAATGTGGTCCCTTTTAGGAATGCCAATGCCGACACAGAGGGCATTATTTTGGATGGTTTGCATTTTGTCCAGGTTTCTTTTTGAGGGGCCTGGGAAGAGGACATTGCAGTAGTCCAATCTAGAGCCAATAATGGCTCTGGCAATAGTTCACAGTGGTGAGGAATGGCCTGGCCGCGTTAAGCAGTTTGGTGTGGAAGGCTGCGGAGGAGGCAATAGCGCTAACCTGTCTAGACATAGACAGATTGGCGTCTAGGTAGACCCCAAGCTTTATTATGGCCTGGGATTCTGAGATAGTGGAGTTGTCGATAGTGAAGGACGAGTATCGGGTGTCGAGTTTAGTCAGAGTGTCATTGGGTCCTAGCAGTAGTAACTCTTGCCTTGTCACCGTTGAGGCACAGACAATTTTCAGCCATCCAGGTCTGGATGGTGGCGTAGGTGGTGTTGAGGGTCTTGCGTCGGCCTCGTAGTCGCCTGACAAGGGGAGGAAGACTTCAGTATTGTCGGCGTAGTTATAATGCCAAGTGAGGCAAATATGTTAGAGAGGTCTAGTGAATATGTTGTAGAGAGTGGGGGGATATGCAAGAGCCCTCTGGAACTCCACATTGCATGATGGCTGGTTATGCAGATACTTTGTCGGAGAATACTCGCATGACTCTGCCTTGGAGGATTGTAGATATTCAGGTGATAGCGTTAGCAGAGAAGTGTGCTGAGGTAGAAAGATGTTGACTGAGAAGCTTATGGTCGACAGGTCGAATGCGGCCAACAAGTCTAGGTGGAGTAGTAAGGTGGGTTTCTCTGTGTCTCCGATGTCATCCATCTGTGTTTTTAGGTTGAGCAGGGCTGATTTGGTTCTGTGGCAAGGGCGCAAGCCAAATTGACGGGTGCCAAGGATGTTGTTGGATTCAAGGAAGTGTTGGACTTGTACGTAAGATGCTTTGTCCAGGATATTTAGTAGGAAGGGGACTGTGCCAATGGGTCTGTGGTTGTTGGGAGTGTTGGGGTCGAGTGAGTTTTTTTTTTAGGAGGGGGCTTACCCAGGTCTTGTCCATCGACCGAGGTGCATTATGGTACTTGTAGTTTTTCTCTGGGCGGTGCTGCTACCTGGAAACCACTGTTCATCCCAGGGATCTGAAGTCTGGTGCATGCTGGTCGCTATAGTTTCTTGAACAATATGAAAGGTAGAAAAAACAAGCGGTACGGCTATAGGGCCATTACAATTTCATTAGCACCCTGCAGGGGGGCGACCACCAATCATGAGGCTCGGAACGTGGGCTGTACTGTATGGTACAAGCCCTTGTTCTGAACTGCCTAGCAGCCAGCACCCCTGTTAGGCAGAAACCTGTGCAGTTCCCTCTGGGACCACTGCAAAAGATTTAAGACTACAGGTGTTGGCAGTAAACCCACTTGGTAGCAGTCTGCACCGCACAGATTCACTGTGGTAGCTGTGGCTGAGCAGTCAGACTTCCCTCAAGAAGAGTTAGGCAGTATACAGAGGATACATAATAGGTACAGAGGTACAATAGCACAAGCAAACACTGACCAGAACTAGGTGTCAAAGTATAGACTTATTTATTAAAGGTACACTCATAAACTACACTAGCACATTAGAAAAGATAAGAAAGTCAAACACAGTTACTATTACTCATGTGTACATCCCTAATCGTTTGTTGGACAATTCTAAGTTAACACCACTTATTTCCAACCAGAGGTGAGCGCTTAACGTTAGATGGTACTCCAACAAGTATTACCAAAAGGGAGGGAAAAGCAGGAATAAACAGAGCAGTTAGGTAAAACACTTTTCACATAAGGTTGGCAAAGACAGTCAATAGTGGAACAAGGGGAATTAATTCGGGGCCCGCGTTAGAGGGAGCCAGGCGAAAAATGTGCCCAAGATCACACAATGTCACAAGTCTTTGCCGGTGAGTAGAAAACGGTTTTACTATGGTTCTGAAAAGTTTAGTTAGGGTGTCCCAGACCTACCCAGGTTCGAGAGCCGAGGGCTAAATCTACCCCGTACAATCGGTGGCAAGGGAGGCCGGGCGGATCACAGTACCTTTAGAAGTGGAAAGATTCCTCCAGCGGTGGTAGTCGTTCCTGGTAGTGGGTGCAAGTCGCGGCGTCGTCCCGAGGAAGAGGTGATCTCGACGGGGAGGAAGGCTGCAGGTCGTTGCACTACCAGGGATGAGGCCAGCCGTGGAGTTCTCCGGTCACAAAGGATTTTTACCCCTCTTTCGCGGTTGAGGTAAAAAGTGGTATCCCGGTTGCCGGGGTGCTTGGCACAGGCAAGGCGGCCACGAAATGCTTCGGGACGGCGAAAAGAAGGCAGCAACTGGTTGTCCCCACCAGTTAAGGGAAGAAGACTCTCCGGCGGGAGATCTCCTCTGTCGTCGGGAAAAGTGGTGAGACGATTCTTCAGGGCTTCACCGGTGGTGTCGTCTTGGCAGGTCGGCTCGGCTTCTCCCTCTTCGGCTTCTTCGGTCCTGTGGCGACTTCTGAAGAACCAGTCCCAAAAACCCTGCTTTTATGCAGCAAACCCCCATTCATACAGCCTAGCTGTCACTCAAACATGCTAAGTGGTGAGCGGGGTGGCTCACCACTTGGGCCAATCACACTAGAGTGCGACCTGAGTTGGCAAGGCAACTCGGTCCAGGGTGCCTAAACCCCCTCCCACACCCTCTGTGGTACCCAGACAGAATGGCACCACTTTGGAGGGCTTCTGTGCAGAAGCCCGCCAAAAGTGGAACAAAGGCTCGACTCGGGTTCAGGGTTACTGAAGTGAACCTAGACGCCATTTTGGCAGCGAGTTCCGGCAAAAAATCCCAACCGGTGAATTTATATTAAATAAATAACCCGGCGGTATCTTTAACGTTGCCCCAAAAAGTGGTGCATCAAAAACCAATGGGAAATCCCATTGGGAAATATTCCGGGGGAATATTTCCGTGGTATCCACTGCCACCAGCCAGAACTCGGCGAGGAGGGACGGGACAGTACCCCCTCGACAACAGACCCAGGGGCAATCTAATTGCCCCTACCAGTACTTCCACAGTAAGATGGTTTGTACTGGTTAAGTTCCTAAGTTAAGACTAGTAAAGTCAATGGTAACTTTACAGACCCAGGGAGACAGTAGTCAGTCCCAGAGTGTGGAGTCTATGTTTGGGGGTCTCTAAGACACCCCTGTGCTACTGCACTGAGGGTGCTGTGTAACACACATTCAAAAACCAATGATGGCCTAGGGGGAAAATTACCCCCCCAGCCCATAAGCACATAGCAAGTCACAGAGAACACTCTCAAGTCATGTCCAAGAGTGAGGATAAAAGAGTCTCACTCTTGGCAGGAGACAAAAATAAACCCCACAAAATCCAGCAAAGCTGCTGGGGGACTCACTAGGTTAGGAAATTCAGCCTAAACAGAGAATTCTTCCTAACACTCCCCGTCCCTGCTGCCCCGCCCACCTCATCTCTTAGCACCAACATAGTTTCCTAGTGTGTTTCATATTTTTAAATAACATTTTTAAAAAGTAACTTTTGAAGCCTGGCCCACCGCCGCACTGTGCTGTCGTCCAGGAAGCCTGTTTTCAATGTTGATGTTCAGATGTATGTTTTTTTTATTTTGTAAAACACCATTAGCACCCGTGTAGTTAACTACACCGGTATTAATGGCGATATGGCCCTCTGCGGCGGACCGACCCTGTAGGTAATGGCACTGCGGCCCAAGTTGAGGGCCCAGGCGTAGCGAGGGTCCCTTAATGAGCGTGGCGGTGCCTTCACCTTCAGGGTTGGTCTGATGCTGAGGGGCATATCGCCTCAATATTAACACGTGAACTGTCTGAGGCAGGGAGTACTTCTTGTGCCTTCTGTGACATTGTGTTTATAGTGTGTTTTATTGATAGCTGCTTGACTTTTACTTGACCTGTTTAGAGGCCTAATACTTTAGTATGTTTGTACTATTTTGTTGTTTAACGTTTTTGAGTCCTTTATTTGTCATTAACTGTACTGTTATGCCACCCTTATAGTCTACCTTAATGCTCGGTGAAAGCATACCATGTTAGAGTGTAGTTAGACAGAAGTGTAAATTACTCTGTTTTATCAGCTGTGGTGGCTTCTCAGAACCCTCCCACAGAACCGGTTCTGAAAATCCATCTCAACAATGAGCAATTGATGAGGTCACCTTTGCCACTACACACGCTTGTCTGTGTTTTCTTCTGTGCTGACTTTGCTCGATGATTAAGTCATTCCTGACAGGCAATTTGCCATTTGATTATTATAATCTGTATTATGTCATAATTTGGATCATCCATTAGGAAACACAGGTGATGCTCTGGAAAGGACTTTACAAGAAGGCAGGTCTTCCAATGTATTGTGGGCAGTACATTTACATAGCAGCGATACTTGTTCTATTGTGTATTATTTCTTTTTCAGAGCCCTGTGCCTTAAAATCATATGCTCTGGTCATTCACTTATTGTCTTAGATTTGGGCCGTACACCTCCCAAACTCTTCTTTCTTGCATCAACAGTGACGAAAGTCCTGGAACAGGTATTCGACATCCTGAGAGCTAGTGATCTGTTAATTTCTTGAATTCTTTAGTCTACTCAAACCTGCCGTTATTCCGAAAAACGTGCTTCTCTGCCGGCAAAGTTAGGATGAGGTTGTTGGGCCCTTTCTTTCCTGTTCTGCTGGCCATCATGAGTGAGAGGTGAAATGTTTGTGTACAGCGTGAATGACAAGCTTAGAGAATGTCAGGTGAGTCCTCTGGAGTTTTCCATATGCATGTCAGTTGGGCCTGAACCGTGGTGGTATGTATGATGGTGACTGATGGATCTCTCCTCTGTCTTTATCTCGTCTGTCTTTATAACTTGTGAAGAGTAACTGGAACCCAATGAAAGTAACTAGAATAAAGCCCCCTTCTATTCAATGTAATGGAACTACTTGGTCTATCGGTCCATGTGGCAGTGATTCTCCAGCATGGGATCTGCCATGGATATGAATATTCCCTGTCAAGCTGGGAATCCTCAGTAAAAGAAAAAACAGATTCACTTTCACTTTTAAGTTGTATTTCTCCTCTAAACCAATCACTGTCATCTGGGTCATACTGCTCCCATCCAATAAGTCCTCTCCCTAAGTTCCACCTCTGGTGGCATCTTCAGATTTTTACTGCACGGTTCAGTTTTGCGAGTTCTCAAATAGCTTCCTGAGCTATTTTAATTTTTTTTCTTATGATTTTTATGCAAAATATTTGGAATGCTGACTGATTTTTTTTTTTTTTTTTTTTTTTGGTTTGTTTTTCTGTACTTTTTTTTTTTGTTTTATTATTTTATTTTTATGCGTAAATATCTTCGACGAAGGACAGAGGCCAGCACCGGCGAAGATCTTCATCCACCGTAGGATCATAATCGAAGTTTTGAAAAGGCATGGCCGTGGGCATACTTCACGCCTTTTCAACCATGAGTGAGGAGAAGGAAAGTCGAAGCCTCTTCAAACTCTGCGCAAAGTGTGTTTTAAGGACCGTCTTCGTGGAAGATCGCCATTGTAAATGCTTGTATTTCCTGCATCAGGATTACGAATAGGAGGGATGCGAGGTGTGCCGTGGTTTCTCAAAGAAAACAAAAAAAAAAGACTGCCACAGCAAACTGTCATTGTGGCTCAAGTTGAGCAAGGCCACTGACTCGGTCGCGGGGCAGTCAAGCCTCATCTAGGACTGGCCGGTCCACGGAGCGAACTCCCTCCGATAGGTCCACATCCTTTGAGGACACCCTGCTTGCGAAGGTCCAAGAGAAGGCCAAGCTGTCCAACACTAGCGCCGCTGGGTTTGCTGCTGATGCTGGTCCCGAGTCTGGTAAAAGGCGATTGCCATCACCAGTGACCTCTGCAGTGAGCCTAACATCAAAAGGGTCATCTTCAAAGAGGAAGTCCCCAAACCCATCAAAACTCTGCATGTCCGTGGATAAGCCGACAAAGGACCAGTCTGCAGAGGACCCGTCGAAGCTGGCAAAGATCTTGCAGCATGCTAGGTCAACAAAGTCGATGACTGCACCATCGACAAAAGCACTGACAAGCTCATTGTCATCTAAGTCACAGACAAACGCTGCAATAGCATTGAAGGAGAGTGGGGTCAAAGAAGGAGGTGGCGACCACTCCCCCAAGGCGAGATACAGACCAAGGTGGTGGCCACTCCGGGAGAGGGAGAGGGAGACTGACTAACAGCGCGAGTCGAGGAAACAAAACAATCATGTCTGTTCCCTTCCTGGACGACATCTGGAAGGAGAAGAGGTACAGGGTCCTGGATTCAGCCCCCAGCTGCTTAAGATCTCGCCCGATTAGCTGGTCTTGGCAGCAGCCAGGAAGCACTCCGCAACCCAGTCGTCTGCATTAATGGTACCTTCGGTCCAGGAAGAGAAGCTGGATGCAATGGTCAAGAGAATAATTTATACGGCAGCCTCTACCATCAAGGCATCCAACGCCCTAGCCATCTTGTCCCGAGATGACTGGGAACTATAGTTCAAGTTGGGTCCTATTCTGGACTTCAGCCCGAAGACAAAACAGTAGAGGGACTGGAGCACTTTCAGGAGGGGAGGAGGCTTCAGATCACGTGGCAGTTGACATCGCGTACACAGGTTTCCGCCAGATTGTGGAACGAGGTAACCTTGCGTCGTCAAGGTTGATTGAAAGCAGCTAACTTCCGCCCAGTCGTTCAGACTAAGGTACTGGAAATGCCATTCGACAGGGAGAACCTCTTCGGAAAGGCGTTCCACAAGTCTTTTCAAGTGATAAAGACCGACACCGAGACAGCACGCTCGTTGGGAACTTTGCAGCGACGACCGTCGTCCTTTAGTTCTTCCAGAGGTAAACCAGGAAGATCCTCCTAAGGATATAATATGCCGTACCAACCGCCTCTGTGCTCACCCTCTCAAATGTACAGGGGTCGCTCTCAAGGCAGCGGAGGACAGTGGCGGTGCCACGCGCAGGGCAGAGTTCTGACCCCCAAGCAGGCCCGAACTGGCTGTGGCCTCAGGCCCCCACCTAGGCACCCGGGTGGGAGGCCGGCTGACTAAGTTTGTCGGCACGTGAGAGAAGATCAGCATGGACAGATGGGTGCTGGGTGCTGTCGGACAGGGGCACACCTTGGAGTACCAACGCAGGTGTCCTCGTATCCTGCTGATTCAGCGACAAGAACAACACCGACGACACCTTCTGCAGGAGGTTTGGGCCACGTTAGAAGCAATAGAACCAGTCCCCCAGCATCTCCGGGCTCCGCAGTATACTACAGATCATTTCTGGAGCAAATAAAAAACAGGGGGGTGGAGGCCGATCCTAGATCTTCGTCGTCTCAACAAGTACTTCATGTCCCAAAAGTTCCAGATGGTCACGTTGCAACACCTGCTCGACAGCTGAAGCAGGGAGATTTTCTGACGTTATTGGATTTGGAGGACGCTGCAAGTTCCTCTGGTTCATAGTTCAAGGTCAGTATTACCAGTTCAGGGCTCTGCCTTTCGGTCTGAAACTGGCCCAAGGGTGTTTACGAAGTGCCTGGCCCCGGTGGCGGCACATCTTCGTCTACAAGGCATCCACATATACCCCTACCTGGACGACTGGCTAGTGCGTTGCCACTCAGGTGCTCTGGCAGGAGAACACACATCGAAGATGGTACATCTGCTGACAGAGTTGGGGTTCTCCATAAACTATCCAAAGTCTTGCTTGATGCCATCTCAGGAAGTGCTGTTTCTAGGTGCCCGACTCAACACATGACTTGTTTGGCGTCCCCCTTGGAGGAGAGGGTGAGAGCCTTACAGGGCAAGGTACAGCGCTTGTTGTCTGTGCAGAAGGATCTCACTCAACGAGGAGTTCCATCAGGCGATTTCAGTTGTGGGGTGTACAACCGCATCTCATCCAGAGAGCTCTGTTTCAGGTTACTCCTTAGCAGGATACAGTCACCACAGACGCCTATCTAGAGGGATGGGGAGCTCGCACCGGACAGTTGCCTGCCAGAGGCCTCTGGCAACTGGAGGAGAGGGACCAACACATCAACGTCCTGGAACTTCGGGCCGTATTCTGGGCCCTCAAGTCTTTTCTCCCATCTTTGAAAGGCAAGGTGGTGAGGATCTTCACAGACCATGCCACCACCATGTTGTACATCCAAAAACCAGGTGGGACCCGCTCACCAACGCTTTCCAAGGAGGCCCAGGACCTGTGACGCTGGGCCGTTCGTCAAGACATGTTCCTCGTTCCGTTTCACCTAGCAGACTCGCTCAGCAGGGAACTGTGTTCTTGCCATGTGTGGGAACTTAGCCAAGACCAGGTGGATTTTCTGTTCGGCAAATGGGGCCAGCCCCAGATCGACCTCTTTGCGATGTTGGCAAACACCAAGTGTAAGAGGATCTCCAGCAGATTCCCTTAACCGAGGAGCATGGGGGGGGGGGTGTGTCATCATTCCTCTGGGAGGGACAGTTCCTGTACGCCTTCCCACCATTCCCACTCCCCTTACGTGTGATCAACACACTCAGACAGTGCCACTGCTGAATGATACTTGTCGCCTCAGCGTGGCCGAGGCAAATCTGGTATCCGGACCTACGTTTATCAGTGGCCCCGTCCAACCCACTGCCGCTGTCTCCAGACTTTTTCTCTCCAAAGAGGGGGGGGAGGGCGCGATCCTGCATCATGACCTGGAGTGCCTGAACCTGGGGGCATGGCTTCTACAGCGTTAGAGTTTCGAGATTATGCTTTACCCGCAGAGTGTAAGGACATCCTCGCCAGGGCCAGAGCCTCGTCAACTTTGAAGTGCTACAGACATAAATGGAAACGCTTCTCCGTGTGGTGCCGAACTCAGAAGATTACCTCTCTGTGTCACAGCTCCACAACATCTACCATAGTTGCTTTCCTTGGTCAAAGCGGGACTGGCTCACGCCTCTCTCAAGGTGCATCTCGCCACCATAGCCAGGTAAACCAGGTCCCCGGGAAGACCTTCTCTGTGGTCTCACAGGCTCATCAAGGAGTTCTTCAAGGGTCTCTTCAGGACTTTGCCGCCGATTGAAGGCCCCTGGGAGCTCAATATTGTGCTGACTAAACTCATGGGAGCGCCCTTTCAACCTATGCATCAGGCCGCGCTCTAGTTTCTCTCACGGAAAACGGCTTTCCTCGTGGCTATCACCTCGGCCAGGTGGGTTGGGGGAGATTCAGGCCCTGTCTTGCAAGCAACCTTACTTGTCTTTCCATGCTTCAAAGGTGGTACTGTGTACACACCTAACCTTTGTGCCAAAGGTGCAGTTGGAATTTCACCTCAACAAACCTTTGGTGTTACCGGTCTTCCCGAATCTCTCATCGCCAGCGGAAAGGGCCTTGCATTTGCTGGACGTTGCTCGTGTCTTGAAGTTCGGTGTCCGGTCAAAGATTAGAATCCAAAAGGATTGAATTCCATAGGATCGATTCAATTTGACCTAAAACAAAAGGGTCGAATTTTTTTTTTTTTAAATATATATTTTTTTGGGTTTCCGTTTTGGAAAAAAAAGTGGTTTTTACCACAAAAAAAGGGGTTTAGCTGGGGAACCCCACAAAAAAAATGTAAAAAAAGTTTTGAAAAAATCAACCCTTTTGTTTTAGGTCCTTTTGATTCGACCCTTTTGTCATTTGATCCTTTGCATTCTAATCTTTGACTTATAACCTTGAAGTTCTACGTGGCACGTACAAAGAATTTTCGGAGGACTTCTCAGTTGTTTGTCAATTTTGTAAATTAAGAAAAAGCCTTGTCAAAGGCTTCCATCTCCAGGTGGCTCCCTGGCTGCATCATGCACTGTCATTAACTAGATAGTAGGCTGCTCCCAGGCCGGCCAAGAGCCCACTCCACCAGAGCTATGGCAGCAACGGCATTTCGAATGGATTGTGTCCTCCCACGTATTCCTCATCTTAGATATATCCTTACCTTTAGGTTTCGCCTTGGAAAATGTTTCCTCTCTCCAGCAGAGGGCACTCCACTCGAGGCGGCGAGGTCGATGTCCCTCGGCGGCCTCCATCGAGTGACGACATCATCCGTAGTATAATTGCCTCGAGCGCGCCCGTTGGATTCAGTTCCATTTTTCCGTTAGCTCTGCTTCGGATCGAAATAAAACGGCGCTTCAGTCACGGCAAATTATGTCGTCTTCTTCGAACCCGTCTACTCCGAAAACGGGGTTTACGAAATGTCTAGGGTGCGTACGAAAAATGTCGCTGACCGACCCTCACCGTAACTCTTTGGTGCCTCGGGTCCGAACATCAAATCGACGACTGCCGACCCTCACCGTAACTCTTTGGTGCCTCGGGTCCGAACATCAGATCGACGACTGCTGTTCTTGCCAATCTATGACCCATAAGGCCTTGAAAGAAAGACGAGGTAAACTGGCGGTGGTGGAGGAATCCTCAAAGTTTTCTTCGAGAGGGAAGAAAGACTCGGCTGAGTCTTTGGCAAAACGCCATAAAAAATCCAGATCGAGGAGTAGATCAAGGAAGTCCTCTTCTTCGTCCAAAAAGGCAAAGAAGAGACAACGCCGATCTCCCTCTTCTTCTTCCTCGACTTCGGAGGAATTTATTTCTTGTCCAACTAAACATGACTCCCCTAGAAAGTGGGAAGCATTTAGAGAGTCGATGATAAAAATAATTTGAGAATGCGGCCCAGACCCCCTCAAAAATGTCTGTTGAAGGTCATGCCTCTACTCACAAAAGAAGTGACAGAGGAAGGTCTAAAACTAGAAAATCCGACAAGAAATTGTCGAGGGTATATTCTAGGGACTCTTCCCAGACACCTAAAAAGACAGACCTTAAGAAAAAGACTCTAGACGTTGATGTCTCGACGAAAACATCTTCGAAGCCTCTGTCGGAGGCTGTCCAGTATAAAAGGTTGACGACCCAGCAGAAAAAAGTCACGTTGAGTGCTTTATCGAAGACCTCGAAGACTTCTTCAACGGCACCGAGTGTTTCGAAGGCTCCTTCGACTGCCTTCGAAAACATTGAAGAATACCTCGATAACATCGAAGGTAACGGCCACGACTTCGACGCCATTGACGCTTCTGTCGACGTCGACACCAATTACAGGGTTGAAACCTATTCCTGAGAAAGTATTTCACCCAGAAAGCAGACATGATTTTTTTCCAAACTATGTCAGCTGTATATGGAGAAATGTCCTCAGAAAATGAGGATGATGAAGAAGAAGATGAACCTGAAGTTTCGTCACCTGGAGTAAAATATGGTACAAGAGAAGTTCCTGAGGAATTAATCAACCCTCAATCAAAAATGCAGGATTTGTATGAATGTTTACAGTCTGCAAGTGGACTAGATACGTCCCCTGAATACGAATTTGAAAGACCAGATCCAGCAGAACATGCTGATTTGGGTTACAGAAAACTTATAAATAAAGTAAGAGTTTATGGGATAGGGTAGGAATTCAAGAACCAAAAAAGGCTAGATAACATATCTAGTCAAACAGCCGCTCTCCGTACATACCCTGTACGGGTGATATAGTTTAAACTTAGATTGAAATGTAAGTACTTTTCTTCTTATGCATAAGTTCAAAGAAGAGACACTTGATTGAAAGTAGTGGTGAGAGTAATATGTTTATCAAAAACATATATTTCGAACACTGAAGAAAAGGAAAAAGTCACTAATTCTGTCTTAGTGAGGATACAGCTGCCACTTCTCATATTTTAAATAGACTTTGTGTACCAATGCATTTCGGAGCAAATAGCTCCTTCATCAGGGTGAGTCTAATCTAATAACATAGAATAAGAATGTATATCGCATAACATATGAAATAACGTAAAAAATAGCGCAATATGCAATCATAAATCACAATAGAAAAGGTAATAAATTAGAAATCACATACCAGAAAGTAGATGAGGGTTCAGGTCAAAGTAAAACATGTAATAAAATAAAGTAGACAAAACCGAGAGTTAATAAGTGCAAGTAGCGAGGGAATTAGACCATGTGAATGGAGAGAAAAACAATGTAAATGGACTCACGAGAAGTGTTTGGCCTCGTAGAAACAAAAACTACAGTCACAGGCAGAAATGTGAACTGTTGTCGGTAACAGCAGCGTACAGAATGCAGCCAATTCGAAAAAGCTGTAAAAAGCAAAAGTGTGTTTTAGGTGGAGTCAATGAAGCGCCGTGGCGCTGTGATTAGAAAGAGGCGTCTTCAATGGTTACCTAGAAGACATACAGGGTCAATGCCGGCCAGAACGCCGTTCTGCATCGCTGTAAGCAAGCGTTGCTAATGGTAACGCTGCTATAAATACCCACGTGATCGCATCGCGTCAGGAGAGTAGCGCGATGCGGCACGTACTATTAGGAGACTGTGTATGAGATTTGTGGGCATATTTGGAGCTAAAAATACAATTATCAACCCTCGGGTGAGATAGAAAGGAAAAATGAATAAAAGAAAAACGAATATACAAAAATGATAAACATGGAAAAAATACTGTAGAAAAGTAAACAAAAGGGAAGGTAATAGAAACATGTAACTACACAGGCACCAAATCTGGTAGCCCATGTGAAAGTGAAGGATAGTGAACTAGCATCACAGCCGTAGTAGGTGGCACTAGAGGTGTCACCTTGGGTCCCAGACGGGTGTCCGGGAAAGGCTGCAAAGATGCATGGGCACAATGCGTGCAATCCATGTGTCAATTAAGGAAATTAGCAAGTTTTGACAAAACAACTCTGAAGATTTGGAGCACTCCGTAAGTGTTATCAGTGCCTAAGGATACTGGCCTAGACCTCACAATATGTTGAGGACCGCATTAAATGTCTATTAACAGTCAAACCATTACGTATGACGTGCAAAACCATCAATAACTAGTTCAAGGAACATTATGTAATGTCACATGAAATCAACATAGATACATCACATTCAAAGATAACAATGATAATTGATTTCTTCATTTAGGCCATTGGGATACAGGCTCCCCAATCTGTCAATCCAATATGTCTCTCTTTGGTTAAGCCGAAGGCTCAGATCTTCATGTGGATTGACTTTGCTTAGCACTTCAAGAATCAAAAATCTGATTTGAATCAGGTTGTGGCGTTTCTCGTTCCAATGGCGAGCCACTGCCGAGTTGGGATTAACATTACGTATACAAGAGCGGTGTTCGTTCCAACGTACTTTAGCTGCTCTCATGGATTGACCAACATAATATTTCCCACAGGGACACTTTATTCCATAAATGATATTCTCACTATCACAAGTGCCAAATGTCCTCAGCAGAATCTTGTTGCCTGTGCTGGGATGGTATATGGTATTACCTTTGATGACCAGGTTGCAATTAGTACAATGTAGACAAGGATATGTCCCTGTGCGTTGAGTACTGGGTTCTTTTAAGGGAGGTCGTGTGCGTACTAATTCATCGCGTAAATTCTTGCTTCTTTGATAGGCGAATACTGGTAATTGTTCAAACAGTTTCTGTACTCTAACATCATTCTTAAGGATATTCCAATGTTTCTTAATGGAATTCTTTATCTTGTTGCTCTGAATGGAGAATCTTGAAACATATACTGGTGTTTGTAGCTCCCTTTTGGGTTTAGTGGTACCGGTAAGAAGTGTATCACGCTCAACAGTTTGTACTCTTTGGGACGCTGAGTTCAGTTCTTCCTCTGTGTAGCCACGAGCTAGGAATTTGTCTTTCATAGCTTGCTGTTGAGTTAAGCATTCTGCAGGATCGCTCACTATTTTTTTCACTCGTAAAAGTTGGCTGTATGGTAAATTCCTCAGAAGGCTTGGTTGATGAAAACTTAGACGATGTAAAAGATTATTGCGATCGGTGGTTTTGCGATATAGAGTAGTGTTGTAACCAGTATCTTTCTTGGTAATGCTAACATCAAGAAATGTGATATGTTCTCTAGATATCTCACTCGTGAATTGAATGCGTGGATCGATACTGTTCAAATATTCAAAAAAGACCATGAACATGTCGTGAGTGCCCGTCCAAATTCCAAATATATCATCGATATATCGTAACCATAGGTAAATGTTCTGATTCCACTCTTGTTTTTTAAGTACATGCTCGGATTCAAATTTGTGCATGAAGCAGTTAGCATATGACGGTGCCATTGTGGCACCCATCGATGTCCCTGAAGTTTGTAAAAAGAACTTATTGCGATACTGAAAATATGAATTTTCGGCAATGAATTGAAGAAGAGTCAAAATAAATTCTTTCTGTGCACGGATTGGTGGCGATTCTAGTAAGAGCCATTCAACAGATTCGATGCCTAGATCATGCGGAATGGATGTGTACAAACTCTTAACATCGATTGTAAACATAAAGTGCTCTTGATTGAATATTATGTCATTGAGCTTCTGTAGAAAATGCGAAGTATCTCTGATGTAAGTGGAGGTTTTTTGTATCAGAGGTTGAAGAAAAAAATCGATATAAACTCCGAGTGGTTGGTTAATGCTGTCCATACCAGCGACAATGGGTCTTCCTGGAGGTCTGACTTGATCTTTGTGAATTTTAGGTAATGTGTAAAAGTTTGGAATCCTTGGGTGAGTAGTAATAAGAAATTTGCGGGTATGTTCATTTATCCAGTCAAGTTCGTACGCTTTATCCAGCAGAGTTTCCAAGTTTTGTTTAATGGATACAGTGGGGTCATGGTCCAAGGGTGCATAGACAGTGCGATCTTGTAGTTGTCTCATACACTCAGCATCATAATCTGTGGTATTCATGATTACCAACGCTCCCCCTTTGTCCGCTGGGCGGATAGTTATCTCTTTGTCGCAATATAGGTCCCGAATTGATTTCATTTCATGTGGTTTCATATTCTTGTATGGTGGGATTTTGTAACTAATACGTTCCAAATCCTTAGTAACCATTTTCTGAAAGATATCAATCGATGGAACTGAGATAGGTGGTATAAAGCTACTCTTAGTTCGAAACTCTTGAAAATCTGGAATATCGGTGGTACTCTCATATGGTTCAAGTTCCTCGAAGAATACCTTGAGTTTCAATTTTCTGATAAACTTATAGAGTTCGATCTTGGAGTTAAACAAGGTTGTACTATAAGTGGGCACAAAGCTTAACCCTTTCTGAAGTGTATTAACTTCAGTTTTACTCAATGCTTTCTGAGATATGTTGATAACTAGGTTTTCCTCAGTTGTAGTCGTGTTTGTGGCTTGTTTCTGAGGTTTCCTCCTCCCCCTGCGGGTTCTTTTGGGCGCGCTCCTAAAAAAGCCGAGCTTGCGGGTGTTTGGATTGAAGAACTAGCTGGGCGATTGTCGTCACCCGATGGTCGTTCCGTGTGTGCGTCAGTATCCCTTTGTGTTTCTGAATCAGAACTGGATGTGGTGTCTGTTGGATATTTATATGGTTTCTTTGAGGCTACTGGTCCGTATTTTTCCATCCACGTATATACTTCTTCGTTAATATAGTCGTAGGTATCTCGTTTGAATTTTTTCACCTTTTTCTGTTCTAACTCAGTTTTATAATCTTCAAGTTTTGTATTAATTTCTGTTAAGATAATATCATATTCTTCTTTCCCCAGTGACGTCACAAGCTCTTTCTCTATTTCTTGAATCTCGGAGTTAAGAGAAATTAAATTTTTAGATAGTTCCTGGATAGTTAAAAGAATCAAGTCTAGGGAACACTTGTTCAGAATGGCCTCCCACTTGTGTACAAATTCTTTGCTTTCTTTGCAAAGGGTAGGACGAAGTTGGATGCGTAAGCCTCTTGGTATACGTTGATTTTTGAAGTAGCGACCTAGTGTGATCGCATGAAGTTTTCGGTTGATTTCCTTGCGAATTAGGTATTCTAGTTCTTTTATGCGTTTCGCCGGATCCTTAGTAGTAGTGGCATGTGTGCCTAAAGTCGTTTCGCTAATTAGTTCGAGAATGGCAGCTGCTTCCTCAGTCGAAAACTTTCTCGGGGGCGAGGAAGAGGTGCTAAATCCACCCAGGCAGCGGCATCTGTCCCTTCAGCCGCTGCTGGAGCTGCCGCAAAACCAGTCTGAGGTTTTGACTCACAAGACCCCAGTGGGAGGCAGGATCTCACAGCATCTGAAAGAATAGCGAGGCATTACTTCAGATGCTTGGGCATTGGAAACAGTATCCCAAAGAAACCTCAGAATCACCCACCGGAATACAACCCTACCAAAAACCCAGATCCGTTCCTGTTGCAGGAAGTTTTGACCCTGCTACAGAAAGGTGCAATAGAACATGTACCTGTAGCGGAAAGGAACAAGGGTTAGTATTCTCCATACTTCCTCATTCCAAAGAAGGACGGAGGACTGAGACCCATCTTGGACTTGAGAGACTTGAACAAGTTCCTCAAAGGACAGGTTCAAGATGGTCACTCTTTCTCAGATCCTTCAGGCTCTCCAACTTCAAGACTGGTTGGTATCATTGGACCTTCAGGATGCTTACTTTCATGTGCCAATCCATCTCAAGCACAGGAAGTACCCGAGGTTCGCGATTGGCAACTCTCACTATCAGTTTCGAGTTCTGCCATTCGGGTTGACCTCCGCCCCAAGAGTTTTCACCAAGTTGATGGCGGTAGTGGCAGCGAGTCTCACAAGAGGGGGATTCACGTCTACCTCTATTTGGACGATTGGATGATCAGGGCACGTTCTCCAGAACAAGCCCAGGATCATCTATCCAAGACTTGCCACTTCCTTCACAAACTAGGGTTTTCTCTGAATTTAAAAAAAGTCAAACATGATACCATCACAGAAGCTCCAGTTTATAGGAGCAGTCTTGGATACTTGTTCGGGCAAAGACTCGCCTCCTGATGAGAGCTCACCATATTCTGCAGATGGTGACAAAATTCCAGAATGCTCAGTATCTACCGGCCTTCGATTTTCTCGGGTTGCTCGGCCTCATGGCATCCTGCATTTTTCTGGTGCCAGAAGCCAGATTGAGCATGAGATCTCTTCAACGGGCCCTCAGGACTCAATGGTCCCGATTTTCAGGGGAAATAACAGATCTTTTACAAGTTCCAACCAGGGTAGCACAGGATCTACAATGGTGGGCTTGCAAGAAACATTTCCTCAAGGGAGAATCTTTTTGGCAACCATGGCCGGAGATAACGGTAGTGTAGTGACAGACGACTCACTCACGGGGTGGGGAGCTCACACCAACGAGTTGACAATCAGCGGTTGTTGGTCTCCATCGGAGTCCAGACTACACATCAACCTTTTGGAGCTATGTGCGATCAGACTAGCGCTGAAGGCCTTCCTGCCCTCTGTACGGGGAAAGAATGTCCTGATAATGATGGACAACACAGTGGCCATGTACTACCTCAACAAGAGAGGAGGAGTAGGGTCACTGCCACTGTGCAGAGAGGCAATGCAGCTCTGGTTCTGGGCAATACAAGAAGGGATCTCTCCATCTGCCATTCACCTAGCAGGAGAGCAAAACACAGCGGCAGATGCTCTGAGCAGGCGGAGCTCAGTCTCCCACGAGTGGGAACGAGCTCAGGAAGTCCTTGAAGAGATCTTCATCTTTTGGGGAACCCCTCAAGTGGATCTGTTCACGACCATTGTCAACAGGAAGTGCGAACTGTACTGCTGAAGGGAATTTTCCCCCGAGAGGAGCTCTAGGAGACGCATTTGTAGTGGAATCGAAGTTTCCTCTTCTATATGCGTTCCCTCCAGTCCCTGTGATCGCTCAGGTTATCAGGAGGTTGAGAAAGTTCAGGAAAACCATGATCCTAATTGCCCCGGATTGGGCCAGGAGAACGTGGTACCCGGACCTTCTCAACATGTCCATCTGCCCTCCAATACGTCTTCCAAAAAGAGAGGATCTTCTCTCGCAAGAGGGAGGTCACGTTCTCCATCCAGAGGTCATCACACTCAACCTTCACGCATGGTTTCTGAGAGGTTGAGCTACAAGGATTGGGACCTTCTGGATGATCTTATGTAGATTTTGCTTTCGGCCAGAAGGCCAGCAACAAAATCCTTGAACCGGTGTCGTTGGAACAAGTTCAGTAACTGGTGCAGGCATAAGAATGTGGATCCCTTTGAATGTGATATTCCAATGGTATCTTTCCTGTTACATTTAGCTAATCTGGGGCTCTAGGTTAAGACAATAAAAGGATACGTAGCAGCGCTATCGATCTTCAAGCGCTCTTCAGAAGAAAAATCTTATTTTAAGATACCTTTTTAATAATACAATTTCTTAAAGGTTTAAACAATGTTTTTCCACCAATACCTTTAGGTTCCTGTGTGGGATTTAAATTTGGTACTTAAAGTTCTGACACGTGCACCATTTGAGCCTTTACATTCTTGTCCGTTAAGGCTTCTTACGTTAAAACCTATACTTCTAATTGCATTGACATCAGAGTAAGTGAGTTGCAGGCACTTTCCAGTGGTCCTCCTCTCACCATCTTTCATAAAGACAAAGTTGTCCTTAGAGTCAAACCCTCTTTTCTACCAAAAATAGTTTGACTTTCATCTGTCACAGAAAATAATTATACCTGTGTTCTACCCTCCTCGTCACACAAGTAAGGAAGAGGAAAGACTGCATAGGCTAGATCCCAGAAGGGCTCTTAGCTTTTACATCTCAAGATTGTCAAAAATACATCAGTGTGAACAACTATTTGTGGGATATACTGGTCGTAAATTAGGACTAGCTGTAACCAAACATTATCAAGATGGATAATCTTAGCCATATCAGAGTGTTATAGGCTAGCTGGAAAAGATCCCCCTGAGGGTTTAAGAGCTCATTCAACTAGGGGCATAGCAACTTCAACAGCACTTAAGAGGGGTGTCCCTGTACAAGACATTTGTGCAGCAGCCACATGGTCATCCATGCATACTTTCATCAAACATTATGCTTTGGACTCAACTACCTCTCAGGGAGGTCTATTTGCCAAATCTGTACTACATTCGGTACATGACTAAAAAGTCACCTGTACTCCCGCCTCCAGTAGAAAACTGCTTTGGGAGTCTATCTAAGATGAGGAATACGTGGGAGGACACAATCCATTCGAAGAACAAGTTACTTACCAACTGTAACGTTCTTTCGATTGGATGTTCCTCCCATGTATTCCTCATTACGTGGTTTACACTCTAAATTCTTTCAGGGCTTGGGTCAATAAGAGGCACGCCTTTGTTTATAATACATGGGCTCTGGTACACGAGAAAGCAGAACTGAAGCCAACGAGCGCGCTCGAGGCAATTATACTACGGATGGCGTCGTCACTCGACGGAGGCCGCCGAGGGACATCGACGTCGCCGCCTCAAGTGGAGCGCCCTCTGCTGGAGAGAGGAAGAATTTTCTGAGGCAAAACCTAAAGGTAAGGATATATCTAACATGAGAAATACGTGGGAGGAACATCCAGTCGAAAGAATGTTACAGTTGGTAAGTAACTTGTTCTTCTCTCCGGTGTGCCCTTGCTCGACATCTGCGGGGCTGCGACGTGGAGGTCCACGCACACCTTCACGAGGTTCTAATGCGTCGACAGGGATTTCAGGGAGGAGTCCCGAGTCATCCAAGTGGTGCTACACAACCTGTTTGTTTGAGCCGAGTCTGTTCCAGAGGTGAGTGTTTATTGCTTCTTTTGAGCCTTGCCGCCTCCCGTGTTTGTGTATGTGTACTGCTGTGTAATCGTTATTCATGAGCATGTGAATCCACGCCAGACCCCATACTGGAGAAGGTTTAAGTTATTTAACTGTAACTATTGTTCTCCAGCATGGGTCTGGCATGGATTCACATGCAAACCCTCACGCCGTCCCCTCTGTGGCTCTTCTTGGTTCATACTGCCACTTCACGTGCTTCCCAAATCTGAAGATGGCCACCATGTGTAACCCTTGCACAAGTAACATGTATATAATGTATGTATATATATATATATATAACTGTATGTAACACCTGCATAAGTAGCGCCCTGATGCCTCCGGACCGGATGGTGCGTGTTATAAATAAACAAAATACAAATACAAATACCAGGGGTGGAGCTTAGGGAGAGGACTGTCATTGGATGGGGCAGTATGGCCCAGAGGACAGTGATTGGTTTAGAGGAGAAATACAGTTTTAAGGTGAAACTGGTTTTTCTTTTACTGAAGATTCCCAGCCTGACGACAGGGAATATTCATGAGCATGCAAATCCATGCCAGACCCATGCTGGAGAACAATAGTTACATGTAAGTAACTTACACCTTCTCCTAGACGCAATGAAGTCATTACATTCCATCGACCGTCTGTGCCACGTCCTCAGGAGGTTGGGAGTGGGAGATTCCGGTCTTGTGGGTGCCACTGCTATACTCAGAACCTAAAGTGAGAGTCCTTACAAATATTATCGTCCTAGTTCCCCCTTGCTCAGAGCACAAGGCAGGGGTGCTCACTTTTGCCCATCCTCTTTGCCTATTGATGGGACCCCTGGCTTAGGCCCTCCAAGAGAATCCTCTGAATATGGGGCTTACAATATACTCTCATAAAATCATAACCTCCTTATAAGCAGAGGGCCTTTTGATATATATATACACAAAACCCTGACAATTACCTAGACCCTACTGTCTAGGAGGTGAACAATTTCAGTCTGATCTCCGGCTTAAAGATAAGTGGGTCCAAATAGGAGATATTTCCATTAACAAATGACACACTAAAACCAGGCCTGATTTCTGTTTGATACCTGGGCGTAAATATAGCATGTGTAACCACAAAAGTGATGGGTGGAAGGTTTTGAATGAATCTGACATTGCTCTGGGCAACCTTCCACACCACTGTTCTTTAGCCCGTCTGCACCATTGCAAAAGGGGCCCAGCCATATGCAAATCCGTCGGGTACTGCCACCAATGGCAGCAGCCCAGCCCGAACTGATAGGTCAGGTCTCCCCTGCACGGGAACACAAGCAACCCCAGACATGTTTCGGCCTTGTTGGGCCTCCTGAATGAGGTGCAGCTTGGTTCCCTATGACTCAGCGAGCAAGGGACCCACGCCTGGGCATACCCTCTCACATAGTGAGACAAACTGTAACCAGTTTGTGGTGTCGTGCAGAAGGGATGTGATCTAGCTGTTTAGGCTGGACTGCCCCTTTTGGGGTAGGACCAAGCCTGATTTGCATATCGTTATTCCCCTTCTGAAATTGCTTGGCAGGCTGGAAAACCGTGGTCTGGAGGGTTGCCCAGAGCTGTGCCAGTAGTTCTGATTAATTCAACATTTCAGCCATCACCTTTTTTTGTTCTGAAAATAGAGCACGGCAAGCCTTTGTAATCTTGCACCACAATTATGCCCCCTTATTATCCGAAGTGCCTGGTGTTGTGGTGGGGACTGTGCTCACCTGGTGCCTTGTTTCTGCCGACTCTTTGACTGCTGTCTGATGCACTCTTAAAACTGTAAGGAGGCGATTCATTGCGTGTTCTAGCTCCGCCCCTCCAACATCCCAGCATTCTCCTAATACTTTGGATGCGCGCGCGAGATGCGCATGCACCGAAGTGCCTGGAAGTGTGGTGTTGTGGTGGGGACTCTGCTCGCCCGGTGCCTTGTTTCTGCCGACTCTCCGACTGCCGTCTGATGAACTGAGGCTGTAAGGAGGAGGAGGTGAAGAGCAGTCTCCATCTAATACGCGAAACACGTTAACGGACTTAAAAAGGACTCCATTTACCAAAGTTATTATTGCGTAAACTGTTTGCTGGGATACACTTCTTTGGAAGCAGACTGGGCTGTCTCTTGTGGCTAGGGCTGCCTTTAGTGGGCTGGGCTGGGTTGGATGCTTTAGTAATTGCGATTGGACTGATTCCAATCCCAAGCCTTACGCACATTGTTTTTCTTTTTTTCTTTCCCCACCCAGATACACTGTGTGTTCTAGCTCTGCCCCCCCCCAACATCCCAGCATTCTACTAATACTTCGGTGTACGTGCATCGCACGTGCGCATCTGAAGTGCCTGGAAGTGTGGTGTTTGGGTGTGCGAGCGTGAGGGTGAGTAGGTCATGTTTTGCTTACGTCGGATAATAAATCTGACTATTGTTATTGGTGGTGAAATTGTGCTATAAACCCTTCTGTCTGCCATATTTTGATTACTTGATTAGACCGGGAAAAATAGGCAGTGGCTTGAGAAGCGGGCGGTGCACTGATATGGTAAACTCACAAAGCGCCATTCCCGACGCAGTCATTAGTCCAAACATGTCACACGAAAAGAGTTTCATCGATCTGAGCACAACCCCAAAGGGTAAGGAACGTATCAATGATGTTGAGGGGCACCAACTCCCTCCAAATATTGTTGGAACTATCGCAAAGAGTGATAAGGAGAGTGCAGTGGTGGGCAAGGAAATGCAGCCCCCCCAATATTGTTCCGGAGAGCCAATTTGGCTAAGGATCCCATCATTTTTACCAAGCCCGGCTTCCCCTTACAGGAAATAACCGACTTGGAATTGATGGACTATCCCACTGCAACGGTAGGTGGACCAGGTCGACTAAGTACATCTGGCTCGCCCACCTTCCCTGTTGCCAATCACGAGTCATCAATTGAAATAGCAGAGTTTGGTTTGAATTCTATGGCCGAATTGGACAAGCCTGTTCGCTTGTCAATTGGCCTATTAACACCATTGATTCTGCGCTCACGTGGACTTGCTGCATTTAGTCAAGGTAATATCAATATTGCCTTGGTGAAAGACCATAAAAATCCCCCGGAGGTAATGGAGGCAATTACCTCTGAGACATTGAAACAAGTGCTATCAAAATCAGTTAATTCTCAGATTCCAGACAAAGGGGCCAATAAAATGTTTTCACATGCTAGTGCTTCCAATCCAATTCCAAAGATTGGAAACCAAGATGAGATAGCAGCTATAAAAACTAAAATTACCCACAATCGGGGTTCACAATGGACTGTAGATGTCCTATTGGACTCAGGTGAATGTATTAATGCTGACGTCCATGGTGAACCAAGACATGTCAACAAATTGATTGTAAGTGACTTGCTGGTTGAACTAGCGAATGTAATTATGGCAATGAATCTGGCCATTCTTGACTTGTGTGCCAATTTAGGACACACCAATGCCAATTTAATCGTCCAATCAGTATCGCTTAGGGAAGTGCTCTTGGATAGACCCACAGCGCTTATTAACCTAATAGAACAACAAATAAATGAAGAGAAAGTGGACAAGTTAAATATGGAAAAGCCTGGATTTTTGTCGCGGCGCACTAGAAAACAGCTACCTGCAGTAAAACGGCCAAAAAAAAAGGAGATCTGCAGATGAAAAGCACAAAAAATAGTAATTCTAAAGTAGCAAATGTTAAAGTTGTGAAACCTACTAATAATGACACCCCTGACATTGATGTGGAGGACGATGCAATGGATCTTGACCAATTTACCCAAGTAAAGCCAATCACATCTTTGTAGCAATGGGGAAAAGGAGCAAATGAGTTGCCTGGTCCATAATGATCAGGTCCTCAGGAAAGGTAGCTCAGCCGAAGCTCCACAAAAGGGGGTCCCTCAGTTAGAGTTCTTGGGGAACTCTGACTCAAACGGTGCAATAAAAAGAGGACCGAAGGTTGAGCGTCTAGTGGAAGTTGGGAAAACACAAAAAATGTACTTAACTACTTTCCAAGTGAAGGAAGGAAATCCACATATAAGTTGGTACAATGTAGTGCAGAAGGTTCGAACATTGATGCTAGTAGCAATCTGATTAACCACTTAAATGAATCCAGGGGTATTAAGATCACTCAAAGTTTTTTTTTTTTTTTAAGTTTATTATTTGAACAACACACCAAAAATTACAAACAGTTCGGACTTACAAATTTAAATTTTACAACATTATATTACAGAATACTCTTCTGTCCTTCCCCCTCCTACCCTATTAACTCGAGCCCCCATGTCCATATCAACAGCCTGCTCATCTTCAGACATATCCGCTGCCTTTGACTCTTCCATATCATCATCACTATGGTCGGCCTGGGAGGGACCCGCCATCGAGGCCACCAATTGTCTCCAAGCTATTAGGGTTAACACCTCCACCCCACCCCACCCCCCCCTGCTGACTGCCTCGTACCAGGGGGCCATTTCTGCCTCTGCCCACTTCATGAGGTCGGCCCACCACATCTCAATTCTAGGCCTGTGGGCTGCTTTCCAGCACATAGCAATCCTTCTTTTGGCCAGGATGTAGGCCAGGTCCTTCATCTTGCTAGTGTGCCTCAGGTTGCGTGGTCTGGGAAAGCCCCCAAGCATGCATGCCCAAGCTGACTCTTTCTCTGCCAAGTGCATTTTCAGTTCTGTCCAAAACCTTCCCACTTCCGGGCACTTCCAAAACATATGTAGCAACCCAGCCTCCTCCTCTCCACACCTAGGGCATTTCTGTATCACCGGGCCACCAAACCTGGCAATTCTGCGACATGGTTTCTCCCACCTCTTCTTCCCAATCTCGTCTCAGTTGGACCAACTCCTTCCCCAACCTGGTTCCCAGTAGCTCATATATGCGGGATATTTCATGCCCACCCTCGAGATGTCATACATGGTCTCAATTGTAACATCAGGTTGTTCCGCTAGCACTACCGCAGGCCACCTTTCTCGCACCTGTCTGATGATTCTGGAGTAGGTAATGTGTTGGCCCTTGTGCACTCCGGTGTCCACTATTAGCCTCTGGAAGTCCAGCGCCTCCCCCTCCTGCCATATGTCCCAAAGAGTAGCCAGGCCCATCGGTTCCCAGTATTTACGGACCCCTTTGATAATTTGGGTGTCTTCTCCGCATAGTGCCACTAGCGGTACTTGCATGGAGAGCGGGGCTGGGCATCCCACAGTCCGCCATGCTCTATGCCACACCTCCCAGCCCAGCACCAGCAGCCTTGCCATTCCCAGTATCTTCGCCTTAGGCAACCACACGGTCTCTCTAAGGAAGTAAGGAGCAGGGTCCTTACATAACAGCCTAGCTTCAGCCGTTTCCTCCTCAGACAACCACCTGGCCACATATTGCAGCTGTCCCACCAAGTAATACAACTCGACATTCGGTAGGTTTATACCCCCCTTGTCACACAAGTTTTGTAGTTTCCAGAGGGCCACTCTATTCCTGGAGTTATGCCATATAAACCCCCTGCACAAGCTGTGAAGTCTGGCGAAGAAGCGCTTGGGGATCACATATGGGATGTTTACAAAGAAGTGTAACAGTCTGGGCAGGACTACCATTTTAATCAGGGCCGCGCTCCCCATCATGGTCAGGGGTAGTCTGAACCAAAATCCCATGCTATTTTTAATACCTTCTACTGCCTTTCCGTATTGTGTGTTTGTTCTTCTCCTGTTGTGTGGTAAATTTCAATACCCAGATATCGGAACTTCTCGGTTCGCCAGGGTATTGGCAATACCGGTAGGACACTTTATCTCTCCAGGGGAAACAAACTGGATTTCTTGGGGTTCACTGCTATGCCCGAGAGGGTAGCGTATTGTTCCATCACCTCCAGGACATATTGTAGGTTCTCCTCTGGGAAGCGTAGATATAGGAGTATATCATCGGCATACAAAGATATAAGATGCGAGCCTCCCGCTGTGTGGATCCCTATCTCCCCATATTGTCTGAGGCATACTGCTAGTGGCTCCAACGTTAAGATACATAGCATAGGCGACCAAAAGCAGCCTTGTTTAGTGCCCCTGCTAAGTTGCTATTTATCCAAGAAAGTAGCACCCGTTTTGACCCTTGCAATTGGGGAGCTGTATAGCATTTTAACCCACCTTAGGTACCCCGGCCCCATTCCATATTCTCTAAGAGTCGCTAGCAGCCAGGGCCATCTCACTGAGTCGAAGGCCTTAACCGCATCCAGCAAAACGATTGCCAGTTCGCCAGGTTCCTGCTCTGGTTGGTCAATAATATGGTGGAGTCTCCTATGGTTGACGGTTATATTCCTACCAGGGACGTAGCCTGTTTGGTCGGGGTGCATCAGTCTCCCGATGACTCACTTAAGCCCGTTTGCCAGCACTGCCGTGAGGATTTTGCTGTCCTGGTTAAGCATTGATAGGGGTCTATAAGACCCACAGTCTGTGCTTGGCTTACCTGGTTTTAAGAGCGGGATGATCGCCGCCTCCCATAGGGACTCCGGCAACCTACCACGCTCAAACGCCTCATTAAGCATGGCCAGCAGCGGGGGGAGCAGCTCTTGTTTATATGTTTTATAAAATTCGCCAGAGAGCCTGTCCGACCCCGGAGATTTACATGTGGGCAGGTGCTGGATCACTACCTCTAGTTCATCTAAGGTGATTGGAGCATCCAGGTCTGCCCATTGCAGGTCATCAACCGTGGGCAAGCCTATATCTTCTAGAGTGTCCTGGATCTCTTGAGCCTTATCTTCTCCTATGTCCTCATAAAGGCGCTTGTAATAGCTAAGGAACTCTTCGTTTACTCCTTCTTGGGTATCCCAAATCTGGCCTTCGTCACCCCCTAATTTCCCTGATCACTGGTTGTGATGTTTCACATTTATATAACCAGGCCAGCAATCTGCCCGGCTTGTCACCTCCCGCATGCTGTCTTTCGACATATTTCTTGTAGCTCAACTTACATAATCTATCCCAGTGCTCACTGCTGGCTTGTTGTAATAGCCTCACCCTTACCCCATCCTCCCGAGTGGTGCCTCACTTATGCATTATGTCTTCCAGCTCCCTCTCCGTTTCCTGCAACTCCCGTTCTATACCCCCTATGGGGGCCCTCTTGATTTTGATATAGCTACGCCCCGCACTACAACTTTGAATGCCTCCCATACGGTTCCCTCAGATTTGACGCTACTGGTATTAATATAGAAGTACTCTGTGATCGTCTCCCTTAGGTCCTCCCGGAATCCCAAGTCCTGCAGGGCCTCAGCTCTGAGCTTCCACGTTTGGATTTGCGCTCTAGGGGGTTGGTGTCGCCACTCCAGGATTAAGGGGGAGTGGTCCGAAAGCACTCTGGCCTTATATTCCGCGCTCATCATTTCTCCTACTAACCCAGCCGTAGCAAACACATAATCCAGCCTTGTGTACAGATCATGTGGTGCCGCGTAGTGCGAGTACTGCCTGTCCGCTGGATGCAGCTGCCTCCAAACGTCTTGTAGTCCAAAATCTCTCAACAGGCCCTGTAACGCCTTTGCGGCTGGGGTGGGTTTATATAGTTTACCATCTGATCTATCCAATTTAGGGTTCAGTGTACAGTTGAAGTCCCCTCCCCACAGGATCATGCCACCCAGCAGGGGGCTAATTTTCCCATATAGAGTCGTAAAATAGGCCGATGTATCTTGGTTAGGGGCGTAGAAGTTTATAATGCTCACCTCTCGGTTTTCCAGTATCCCTCGCACTACTATCATCCTACCTTCTGGGTCCCCCATGGATTGGATCAGTTGAAACGGTACATGTGGTGCCACCCATATGAGAACACCCCTTGCATAAGCTGAGTATGTGGCTCCCGTAACGCTCCCCCTCCTCTTTCTCCTGACCACCTCCAGTTTCTCCCTAGTAAGATGTGCTATATCAATCCTCATCCTTCTCAGGTACATAATCACTTTGTTACGCTTCAGGTAGCTATTGAGGCCCCTCACATTCCAAGTGACCACTCTAAGGTTACCCGATGCCATTTATGGAATATCCCGCCTCCTCTCCCAGTTTCCCTCCTGTCTGAAGTGACACAAAATTTGGCTCGTTCCCTTACCAATTTGCCACAAACTCCCCCCTCCCCCTTTTCCCAACTTTAAACCACTGCACACAACCCCTTCCCTCCCCCCACCCCGCCCAACCCCAACACGTGCCCAGCTCCATCACTGGATCTCAGGCTCCCCCGCGTTTGGTCCTGCCTTGGAATGCCGAGGCCAGGAACCCGGCAGGGTGTCACCGGACTACCGGTGATGTAACTAAACTTCTCGTTGTGGGGGTATGAGGGCAGGCTCTGTGAGGCTCCCGCCCTGATATCAAAGTGTCTCAGTGCCAACGGATCCTACATACATATGGCCCAAGCAACACCCGCCCGTAGGCCATGTCTCAGACTACATTCCAGTCCCATTGTCCTTGGCTGTGTCACCCTGGGTGCCCCAGACTTCTGCTACTTATCTTCTCCTTCTCCTGTCTGGATATCCGGTTCTTGGGGGCAACTCTGCATGTCCAGCCATCCCATAGCACCCTCCGGGGTCTCGAAAAACAAAGTTCTGTTCTTGTGGAACACCTTCAATTTTGCCGGGTAGATCAGCATGTACTTGTGGCCTGATTCAGGCAATCTTCTCTTCACAGTCCCAAAGTTCATGCGTCTGCGCTGCACCTGCAAGGTGTAATCCAGGTATGCGGTGATGTGTGCTGACCTCCTTTGTATTGTTCCGCCCTTCCGAAAGTGTTTGAGAATCTTTTCGCAATCCCGGTAGTTCAGGATCTTGGCGATCACCAGCCTAGGAGGGGTCCCTGGTGGCGGCCTCCTTGTCAGGGCCCTGTGTGCCCTCAACAGCAAACCCCTGGGTCAACACACCACCGGTTATCTCCTGCAGCAGCATGGATTCAATGTACTCCGTGGGGTTCGGTCTCTCAGCTCCCTCCAGCAGACCAACAATGCAGATATTATTCCTTCGGGCGTGTCCTTCTGCCTCCTCCGCCCTACTTTCCAGGTTCCCCACGCCTTGTACTAGGGCGTGAAGTTCCGATTTGTGGGTTGCACAGTATGTTCGGGGCCACCTCTTCTTCTTTTTTCTAGGTTCCCCGTGCGTTCTGCCAATGATCGGACATCTTGTCGGAGAAGATTCACCTCCTCTTGTACCGCTCCAACTTTGAACTCTAGTGCCGCTTTCAATTCAGTCATGGCCAGACCCAGTTTGGTCTCCCAGGCCACTTTGAGATCAGCAATCGCGGCAAGGATCTCCTGGTTTGTGCCCATGGTGGCTGCGCCCCTGACGGGGTGTAGGGGTTTTGTCTTTGCTCCTGGCTCCTTCAGCACCCGGTGATGATCTAGCGTATTCGTCGAGCGTGGGTTGCTTGCCCTTTGTTCTTAAAGGTTTATTGGTCATCGTGTTGTAACAAAAGTGTGCATGCAAGCCCCACAACTTGCAGCCCGCGGGCTTAGTTTTAGGCTGTTATTTATGTTGGGGCCTGGCCTGGCTGCGCCAGGGGCGTCTCCAGGCTGTATAGTACCACCCGCGGCCTCATACCACACCTCTTCGCTCTGTTTGCCCTGGCGCCTTCAACACGACTCAGCAGAGTCTCGTCCCGTCCTCAAAGGTCCTCCTTTGCTGGCACACCCACTGGGCTCGGTCTCCGCTGCGACTCACCTGCCACTTCACCCTGCGACGCAGCGGTCAATTATATGGCCCTTTTTTCACCGTCTGCCATTTTGTTCAGCCCCGAAACTCGGGCTCCCCCAATCTTCCAGCATCGTCCCACGTCCGTCACGCCGCGGATCGGGCCCTCATTGCGCTCCATTTGTGCCCCCGACGTTCATGCTTCCATAGGGTTGCAGCAGGCTCATGTGGCAAAGGTGAAGCACGTTCATATCCAAGGATCAATGTCGGATGTGCGGGAGCCATCCAGAAACACGTCCACTCATGCGGCCATGTAGCCACGCCCCCAAGATCACCCAAAGTTGCCTGTATTCAGACATGTGCCGTAATTCCAAAATTGATGCCATCGGATGTGTCGAAGCAGTGATGGTCTCTCCGGTTGTAGTCACTGTATCTGGTAAATTCAGGGAACTAAGGGAACAGCAGTTAGACACTAATACTGCACAGAGTTCGAGCCAAGGCTCAACCATAGTACTCCTTCAAAATGCATCAAATGTTGAAATCCCAAATATGAATTGTGGGGTGATTGGCGTACCCCAACAAAAAGAGCCCGTTATGATGACGATGAGAAACGGGTCTCCCTTGTTACCTTTGATTACAAGGGAGCAAACTGCGGGATACAATTTTGATGATCTGGAAAAAGCATTGAAAGAGGGACTATTAACAACAAACTTTTAACTAAATTACTGAACCCTATAATGAAGTTGACATCTCCTTTGGATACCCAAAATATAGCTAACACCGCTGTACCATGTAACAGGATAGACCTTGGGCAGCAAGGATCGTTTCCTGTAACCACTAGTTCATTCGTTGGTGGGAACCATCTTACCACCAGTCCACAAAAAGAGGGGGAGATTGGGCAGAATTCACTAACCACTAACATGATGGTCACATTGAGCAATCCCAATATAGTGGGTTGAACATGATGGGACTTGAAGACTGTTAGGGAGAATTCTCTGTTTAGGCTGAATTTCCTAACCTAGTGAGTCCCCCAGCAGCTTTGCTGGATTTTTTGGGTTTATTTTTTTCTCCTGCCAAGAGTGAGACTCTCTTACCCTCACTCTTGGACATGACTTGAGTGTGTTTCTGTGACTTGCTATGTGCTTATGGGCTATGGGGTATTTTTTCCCCATAGGCTATCATTGGTTTTTGAATGTGTGTTACACAGCACCCTCAGTGCAGTAAAACAGGGGTGTCATAGAGACCCCCAAACAAAGACTCCACACCCTGGGACTGACTACTGTCTCCCTGGGTCTGTAAAATCACCATTGACTTTACTAGTCTTAACTTAGGAACTTAACCAGTACAAACCATCATACTGCGAAAGTACTGGTAGGGGCAATTAGATTGCCCCTGGGTCTGTTGTCAAGGGGGTACTGTCCCGTCCCACCTCGCCGAGTTCTGGCTGGTGGCAGTGGATACCACGGAAATATTCCACCGGAATATTTCCCAATGGGATTTCCCATTGATTTTAATGCACCACTTTTTGGTGCAATGTTAAAGATACCGCCGGTTTATTTATTTAATATAAATTCACCGGTTGGGATTTTTTGCCAGAACTCGCCGCCAAAATGGTGCTAGGTTCACTTCAGTAACCCGGAACCCGAGTCGAGCCTTTGTTCCACTTTTGGCGGGCTTCTGCACAGAAGCCCTCCAAAGTGGTGCCATTCTGTCTGGGTACCACATGAGGTGTGGGAGGGGGTTTAGGCACCCTGGACTGAGTTGCCTTGCCAACTCATGTCGCACTCTGGTGTGATTGGCCCAAGTGGTGAGCCGCCCCGCTCACCACTTAGCATGTTTGAGTGACAGCTAGGCTGTATGAATGGGGGTTTGCTGCATAAAAGCAGGGTTTTTGGGACTGGTTCTTCAGAAGTCGCCACAGGACCTAAGAAGCCGAAGAGGGAGAAGCCGAGCCGACCAGCCAAGACGACACCACCGTCTCACCACTTTTCCCAACGACAGAGATCATCTCCAGCCGGGAGAGTCTTCTTCCCTTGACTGGTGGGGACAACCAGTTTCTGCCTTCTTTTCGCCGCCCTGAAGCATCTCGTGGCCGCCTTGCCTGTGCCAAGCACCCCAGCAACCGGGATACCACTTTTTACCTCAACCGCGAAAGAGGGGTAACATCCTTTTAACCGGAAAACTCCACGGCTGGTTTCTTCCCTGGTAGTGCAACGACCTTCAGCCTTCCTCCACGTCGAGATCTTCTCTTCCTCTGGACGACGCCGCGACTTGCACCCACTACCAGGAACAACTGCCACCGCTGGAGGATCCTTTCCATTTTAAAGGTACCGTCTTCCGCCCGGCTTCCCTTGCCACTGATTGTACGGGATAGATTTAGCCCTCGGCTCTCGAACCTGGGTAAGCCTGGGACACCCTAACTAAACTTTTCTAAACTTAGTAAAACCTTTTCTACTCACCTGTAAAGACTTGTGACATTGTGTGATCTTGGACATATTTTCGCCTGGCTCTCCCTAAAGTGGGCCTGGCAACCGAACTTCCTTGCTCCACAATAGACTGCCTTTCCAAACCTACTGTGAATCTCTGAAAAGTGTTTTACCTTGCTGTTTTCATTACTTCTGCCTTTTCCCTCCCTTTTTAACTAACTTGTTGGAGTGCCATTTAACGTTAAGCGCTCACCTCTGTTTGGAAATAAGTGATGTTAACTTAGACTTGTCCAACAAATAACTAGGGATGTACATATAAGTAACGGTGACTGTGTTTTGACTTACTTACTTTTTCTGTGCTAGTGTAATTTATGAGTGTGTCTTTTAAATAAATAGTTATATACTTTTACCCTAGCTCTGGTCAGTGTTTGCTTGTACTACTGTGCCTCTGTACCTATTATGTATGCTCTATATACTGCCTAACTCTTCTTGAGGGAAGTCTGACTGCTCAGCCACAGCTACCAGGTAAATCTGGGTGGTACAGAATGCTACCAAGTGGGTTTCCTGCCAAACACCTGTAGTCTTAAATCTTTTGCAGTGGTCCCAGAGGGAACTGCACAGGTTTCTGCCTAACAAAGGCTGACCAGATATCCTAGGGAAGGCAAGAATTAATCGCAGTTACTTGATTTATTCTACTGTATTCCATCTTTAAGAATTCTGTCTTCTAAGGACTTTGAGAGGATATCTTTGCCAATATATAATAACTATAGAATGACTTGTCATTTACGCTCCGATCATGTTCTAAAATTCATTTGGTCCTACATGAGAGAATTGTTGGACTTGGGTTTCACACTTTACACGTTCAATGATGAGAACACAGCCGCTGAATTTCTGCAATTTCACCCCAATAGTCAAGATCCCTCGGGCGGGCTATTAAGTGGTGAGTCTGATGGTACACAAGAGGAGAATTTCTGTATTTCAGATACTATCCATCGCTGGGAATAGTAAAGAGGTGTCTTGGATAGAGCCCCTTTTGAGAACCATTTTCTCTGCCAAACCAGGCAGGAGTATGACTTGGCCTCAGAAGAACACAAAGCTTGCTATAATTTCCTGGAATTCATGTGGCTATTAAAATGTATCAAGGTGCTTCTATTCTCTTCCTACTGCTACAATCCCTGCCTTTATTTTTTTACAAGAAACAATGAAACTTGATGCCTTGGTCCTTCCAGGCTTTCAAACGTATTGCTCTTATTCCATCAAGGGACGGGAAGGTCGCCCTTTTGGTGGCTTTTCCATCTCCATTAATAATATGCTTGAATGTCAGACCACGCTTTTGTATTCATCCGTTCACTTACTGGCAGTCTCTGTGATCTTAAAAGAAGGAGGTGTAAAATCTTTACTACTTATTAGCCTATATTGGAATCCCCTGAAATGACATTGACGAAATGGTTGACATAGATTCTTGCCTAGAAAATGCTTACATCTATAATCCCAACTTCGAAACTATTATAGGGGGTGATTTCAATTCATCGTGTATCGAGAGACTTGATGTGACCAACAAATGGCAGAGATGGGAACACGAGGGCAGGTATTATGGATGAAAGATGGAGGACATACTTCAATGATTGGGAAATGTCATTTGTATGCTGTAAGGATTTATCGCCCGAATATACATGGAAATGTGGGTTGGCATGTTCCATGATTGATTTCTTTTGTGTGTCACTTGCATTAGAGCCAATAACCGAACCAGTTAGTATACACGAAATTAATCATAGTGTCCATGCACCTATTCAATTATCCTTAATCCCACACAATGTTCTTAGTACTAACAAACTCATGCAGGCAATAGAGATCGATGAGCAATCTATTTCGTTTCGATGGAACCCTGGATTATGCTGGCAGTTGGCTGCCAGGGTCTCATCGGATTTGAATATCAAAAGAGGAATTCCGAACTCCCGATCTCTTTTGCCTGCAGTACTTGGATACAATTGTTTCCTCCTCGGTCGCCAATGCCCTGTCCTTTCTTTTGGCTAAGCAGAAACCTTGCGGGATACAAACTAGACATCCGTTTGATTGTGATTTGAAAATGCTAAAACGTTTTAAAAAAATAGAGATTTGAGAATGCTCCAAAAGGAACAGATGAGCATTTCACAAATCTTACCTTAAAAAAAGAATATTACTCATTAATAAAAAATAAGGTAAAAGTCATTCATATGCTGACTCACAACAAATAGAACTGCTCAATTATTAGATCCATCTGCCAACATAATACTGGGGCTATATGGTCTGCAATTTGGAATTGTGATCCAAGACGAGAGGATGATACCAAAAAAATTATTCAAGCAGAAACTTGGAAAGTTCCATCCCCCAGCTCGATTTATAACTATTAGTTACGATAAACCTCCAAGCCCACTGGTGAAATCTTTTAAGTGGTCTGTCCCGGACACTGTATGGGCAATCGGTAGGCTATCCCTTCACCAACAGCAGGTCCAGACTGTATTCCCCCTTGTGTCTAGAAGGCCGACCCAGCCTTTTGGGCAAAACTCCTGAAAATTAAATTTGTTCGAATTTTCATGTCCTTAATATTACCTGAGTCCTGGGTGACGTCTATCTTAGTCCCGATCTACAAAAAGGGGGATCCAGCAAAACCAAAACTACAGGCCCATTTCATTAAAGGATGCTGCCGCAAATGTTTTTTCAATTCTCATTTCATGAGTTGTGAAAACATATCACACTACATAATATTTACTTGAAATATCAAACGAGCTTTAGAAGATCTATGAGCACAAGGCTAAATGCTACAATAATGGCCCATCTGTTAGCAGGCACTAAAACTAAAGAACCTAGCCCAATTTATATGGCCTCCATAGACATGTCAGCAGCTTTTGATACTGTTGTCCGAAACCTGTTATGGACAAAGATGTCTAACTTTGGCATCCCTGAGAACTTGATTTATTGGATTGCCAAACTCCATTCAAATACCTCATATAAGATTACGATTACCCAAGGTCGGGCAATGACGGATTCTGTTTTGTCATACTTAGGTTTGAAGCAAGGATGCAACCTGGCAGCAATGTTGTTTAATTTATATTTGTCGGATCTAGATGATCTTTGGAAGGCTAGTAATAGGTTGTGCTGCCAGGTTGGGTTCCTTGAGGCTACATTGGTTAGCTTTCGCGAACGATAATATTTTGTTCGATCTTGCTCCGACTGGTCTTCAGAGGAAGCTGCAGTTATTTGAGAAATTTGCATTTCAACATAATTTCAGACCCAATTCTACAAAGACTAGCATTATTGTCTTTGATGCTGGCAGAAAACTAAAATATTTTACGTGGAAGATAAACAGTGAAGTCATATCTCATTCTGCTGAAATCATATATTTGGGCTACCATTTAAGTAATATATCTTCGAAGGGATTGTGTCCTCCGACGTATCCCTTATCTTTGATAATACGTTTCCAGCTTGCTAGCCTCGGAATTTTTTCTGTAGAGGGCGCTGCGCGTCGACGTCCGCCGAGTCGATGTCCCTCGACGGCCACCGTATCGGCGCCGACGTCACCATGCCCATAAATAGCCACGCGCTGCGTCCGTTGCTCAGTTCAGTCAGGTTTACTATCTATTTCGACTCGAATATTCCTTATCGTTCTCGATGGCTTCTTCATCAGAACCAACAACGCCGCGATCCGGCTTCAAGAAATGTCGAGACTGCGGTAAAAAAAATGTCAATAACGGATCCACACAGGGTCTGTTTATGGTGCTTGTGGTCCGAGCACCATTGTTCGGAGTGTGAGGACTGCATGTCCATGACGTTGAAAGCCCTGAAGGAGCGAAAGGGGAAGCTCGAGAGAGGTAAGTCAGCCAAATCCTCCTCAAAGGTTTTGTCGGCTGAGTCGAGGCATTCGTCTCCTCACTGTAGAAAACACTCGCATTCTAGATCTCGAAGCAGCTCCCACCATTCGTCGAGATCTAGACACTCGAAAAAGAGACGCTGAAGGTCCCATTCCTTGTCGTCTTTTGTGTCCCCAGAAAGAGTTTCCTGTCCCACCAAACACAGTTCTTAAGCTGAGTGGGAGGAATTCAGAAAGAAAATGTTAAGCTTCTTCGAGAACGCCGCCTCGACCCCCTCGAAGACAGCAGAGGGTGATACCCCGGGTGAAAAACCCAAAAAATCAAAACGCCGCGAGTCGCAGCACCCGTCAAAACATTCCACCCGAGAGCGCCATGAGCCATCGGGTAAGAAGGCACCGTCTTCGACACCGTCGTCTAAGGTTCCTTCGACGCACGGATCGGCGCCATTGACGCCGTTGTCGAAGGGTTCCTCGACGCCTCGGTCGATCGACTCGACGCCGACGCCGATGAAAGAGGACCAAGGCTCCACAGCCAACGGTGATTTCAAGGGCCTCCGGCACGACGCCGAGACCGTCATTGATGCCCTCGAGTAGGATCCGAGTTCTTCGAGACCCCTTCCAGTTTTTTCGACGCCATTTTCGGCGCCTTTGAAGCCTGTTACATCGGCGTCGACGACTTCGACATTTTCTCGTCCAATAACGACAAGTTTGGCTCCTTCGGCCCTAGAGATGGGCTTTACTCCATTTCAGAGATCAGAATACCCTGATCTATCTTCAATTTATGAAGAAGGGGAAGACTCTGACCAGGAAACATTTGGTTTACAGATTTCACCTCTGAAGAAAGAAGGCTGAAGGAACTACAGGAGTCACTTCATGAGGCAAGTGGACTAGACACTATCCCAGAAGTGGAATTTGTAAAGCCAGACTCGGGAACATGCCGAAACACCATATAGAACCCTGATGGCAAGAATAATTGAGTTTATGGGTTGGTCTGCGCCTTCACCTGTTTTCCAACAGGATGATCTAACAGATATGTTGGACAAAGGCCCACAGGAGGACCCGGTGGTCCCCTTCCATGCAGCCCTACAAAGAAAAAACTGCATCCAATTGGGAAACTCCCGAAGTTATCCTAGCAGTCAATAAAAGATTGTCGACAAAGTATAGGGTAGCGGCTGCTGACCCTGAATACCTGTCAAAACCACCGACCCCAGAGAGCCTGGTGGTTCAAGCGGTAACTTCATCCAGCAGTAGGACTGCTTACCCTACTGTCCCACAGGATAGGGATGACAAGAGGTACGACTCTATGGCAAAGAAGGTCTTCTCTGCCTGTAGTATGGCGTTGAAGTCCATCAACGCCACCTGTACGCTCGCCAGGTTCAGTCACACACTATGGGAGTGTGCTTCATCAGCGGCTGACTGCATACCCGATGGAGAGGAAAAGGAAGCCTTCCTTAACATCATTAAAGATGGTAAAGATGCCATGTGCGAATCACTTCAAACGGGCATCGATTCCGCTGACAGTATCAGCAGGGCCATGGCGGCAAGTACAACAATCCGCTGGCATGCGTGGTTGCGAAAGTCGGGCTTTGCCCCCGATGTACAGGCCAGACTTTTGAATATGCCCTTTGACGGCTCTTCATTATTCGGGAAAAAGACTGATGACAGTCTGGAAAAGTTACAGACTTCTAAAGCAGCAGCAAAATCCTTAGGAGCTGCTATCCGCCGAACACCTTTTCGCCCCTAAGGAACCTCTGGGAGAGGAAAGTCCTTTCGCTATTATTCCGCATTCGGGAAAGGCATAGGACAGCCGGCTCAAAGAGGCCAAAGGAGATCCACCTGAGGTGGACGGGTCAAAGGTACTAAGACCGCAGCAGCAGCAGGTGCCTCTTTACCCTCGGCATCTGCATCAGCCGCCCCCAAACCACTCTGAGGCCTTCACACACAAGACACCTGTAGGGGGCAGTTTGGTTCCGTCACGATCTGACGGAATGGCAGGCTAGAACGTCAGAAGCTTGGGTGTTGGAGACAGTTGCCCAAGGTTACTGCATACCCTTTCTACACATCCCTCAGTCATCCACCGGGGAACAGCTCTCTAAAAGTTCCAGATCCGCTCCTCTTGCAGGAAATTATGGACCTGCTAGAGAAAGGTGCCATAGAACCGGTACCTGTAGCGGACAGGAACAAGGGCTGGTACTCCCCCTACTTTCTCATACCAAAGAAGGACGGAGGACTGAGACCCATCCTGGACTTGCGAGAATTGAACAAGTTCCTCAGGAAGGACAAGTTCAAGATGGTAACTCTCTCTCAGATCCTTCAGGCCCTCCAGATCCAGGACTGGTTGGTATCTCTGGACCTTCAGGATGCTTATTTCCATGTGCCAATCCATCTCAAGCACAGGAAATACCTGAGGTTCGCAATTGGCAACTCTCATTATCAATTTCTAGTTCTGCCATTTGGGCTGACCTCCGCCCCGATGGTCTTCACCAAGCTGATGTCGGTAGTGGCGGCGAGTCTAAGGAGGGATGGATCCACTTCAATCCCTACCTGGACGATTGGCTGATCAGGGCCGTATCTTCGGAACAGGCCCAGACCCAGCTAGATTATGTCTGCCTCTTCCTTCAGACTGGGCTTCTCCCTCAATTTAAAGAAGTCACAGATGATACCATCTCAGAGACTCCAGTTCATTGGAGCGGTCCTGGACACTTCCCTGGGAAAAGCCTCGCCACCAGAGGTGAGGGCTCAAGATATTCTACAGATGGTCACCAAGTTTCAAAATGCCCAGCGTCTCCCAGCCTTCAACTTTTTGAGGTTGCTAGGCCTCATGGCATCCTGCATCTTCCTTGTGCCAGAGGCTCGCCTGAGAATGAGATCTCTTCAGTGGGCACTGAGAAGTCAGTGGTCACAATTCTCAGGGAGAATGACAGACCTCCTCCGGATTCCGGACAAGGTAGCCCACGACCTTCAATGGTGGGCCTATCCAGAGAACATCTTGAAAGGAGAACTGTTTTGGCAACCATGGCCGGAGATAACAGTAGTCACAGACGCCTCGCTCACAGGGTGGGGAGCCCATGCCAACAACCTGACCATCAGCGGTCGTTGGTCTCCATCGGAGTCCAGACTACATATCAACCTATTAGAGCTGTGAGCGATCAGACTAGCGCTGAAAGCTTTCCTGCCATCAGTACAGGGGAGAAATGTCCTGATAATGACGGACAACATGGTGGCCATGCACTACCTCAACAAAAGAGGAGGCGTAGGATCACTGCCACTGTGCAGAGAGGCAATGCAGCTCTGGTTTTGGGCAATTCAGGAAGGAATCTCTCTATCGGCAGTCCACCTAGCCGGAGAGAAGAATTTGACAGCGGACGCTCTGAGCAGGCAGAGCAGTCTCCCACGAGTGGGAGAAGTCCTTCAAGAGATCTTTGCTCTTTGGGGAACCCCTCAGGTGGATCTGTTCGCCACAAGCACCAACAGGAAGTGCGATCTGTTCTGTTCAAGGGAATTTCCCCCCGAGAGGAGCTCTAGGGGATGCGTTCGTAGTGGACTGGGAGTTTCCACTCCTTTACGCATTCCCACCAGTCCCTGTTAATCCTCAAATGATCAGGAGGTTGAGAAGATTCCAGAAAACCATGATCCTAATTGCCCCAGATTGGGCCAGGAGAACGTGGTACCCGGACCTTCTAGATATGTCCATCTGCCCTCCAATCTGTCTTGCACTCAAAGAGAATCTTCTCTCGCAGAAGGGAGGCCAGGTTCTCCATCCAGACACCAGAACCCTCAACCTTCACGCTTGGCTTCTGAAAGGTTGAGGTACAAGGATTGGGATCTCCCTGATGACGTCATGGAGGTGTTGCTTTCGGCCAGAAGACCAGCAACAAAGTCTTTATACCGCTGCCGTTGGAACAAGTTTTGCAGCTGGTGTAGGGAAGAGAATATCGACCCTTTTTCATGTGGTACACCAACGATGTTATCGTTTCTACTCTACTTGGCAAACTCAGGCCTTCAAGTTGGCACTGTAAAAGGCTATCTCGCAGCGCTTTCTATCTTCAAGCGCACTGCGGAGGAACCATCGTATTTCAAAATTCCTCTAGTGGTACAATTTCTCAAGGGTCTAACTAATGTTTACCCTCCAAAACCATTCCAGGTTCCATTATGGGACTTAAATTTAGTCTTAAACTTCTTAATGGGCACTCCATTCGAACCACTTCACTCTTGCGCATTGAGATTTCTCACACTTAAAACTGTCCTACTGGTAGCACTAACATCTGCTAGGAGGGTGAGTGAGCTACAAGCTCTCTCTTGTAAACCCCCACATACAATCTTCCACAAGGACAAGGTTGTCCTACAGGTGAAGCCTAATTTCCTCTCAAAGGTGGTTTCTGAATTCCATATTACTCAGAAAATTACCTTGCCTTCATTCTACCCTCCTCCTTATCGAGGGAAAGAGGAGGAAAGGCTACACAGGCTAGACCCTAGGCAAGCTCTCATCTTTTACATCAGCAGAATGGCTAGGATCAGGCAAGCAGACCAACTGTTTGTAGGATACTCGGGTCACAAGTTGGGACTACCCATAACAAAACAAACCATCTCCAGGTGGATTTTTTTGGCCATCCTGGAATGTTAGACTAGCAGGGAAAGAGCCACCCCAAAATCTCAGGGCTCATTCAACCACGGGTATCGCAGCCTCTTCGGCTCTCCAGGGAGGGGTACCGGTCCGGGACATATGTGCGGCTGCCACATGGTCGTCCGCACATACATTCACAACATTTTACAATCTGGATTCCTCCACTGCTCAAGAGACCAGATTTGGCAAGGCCGTATTACATTCGGTCCATCCCTAAAGGGATACATAACACTATCGCTCCCTCCTCCAATTACATACCACTGCTATGGGAATCTATCAAAGATAAGGAATACGTCGGAGGACACAATCCCTTCGAAGAACAAGTTACTTCTTACCTGGTAACTTTCTTTCGACGGGATGTTCTTCTGACGTATTCCTTATCGCCCCTCCCATCCATCCCCGCAGTGATAACTTCTCTTGTGGTTGCAGCTTTCGCTCCTTCAAGGTTACTAACCGATTCAGGCATGTCTTTTCTTATGCTACAAAACGGAACTGAGCAACGGACGCAGCGCGTGGCTATTTATGGGCATGGTGACGTCAGTGCCGATACGTGGCCGTCGAGGGACATCGACTCGGTGGACGTCGACGCGCAGCGCCCTCTACAGAAAAAATTTCCGAGGCCAACAAGCTGGAAACGTATTATCAAAGATAAGGAATACGTCGGAGGAACATCCCGTCGAAAGAATGTTACCAGGTAAGAAGTAACTTGTTCTTCCATCAAACTTTGGATCGATCTTCTCCATTCAAGGGCAAGGCCGTTTCTAAGCCAAATGAATATTATTTTCCACAAATACTGCAGATTCTCTCTGATCCCGCACATATGTGAAAAGAAAAAAAACGTTTTGAAAAAGACTGGGCCAGGACAATAGAGGAACTTAATAAGTATAGTACCTATAAAGAATACCCCAGGTACCCTCGGAAAAGGGAAGAATGTTGTTCCTATTTAGCTATCGTCCCTTGTAATATCATCCGCATGTATTTTATGCGCTTAAAAAATGAATCAATTTCATACTCAAAATCAAAAGGCAATGAAAATCCAATGACCCGTATATTTCCAAATTGTATGGAACCAGAGGAAACACTTAAATACGTAATATTGGAATGCCCTCACTTTAAAGTACTGAGAACAATTCTGTGAATAAGATTCACCAACATTGATCATGCAGGCTGTGTAGATTCATTGTGGCATAGGATGATGTTGGGGAATGAAAAGGCTTTGATCTTTTCTCTGGTAGAATTGTTGAAGAGGATTGAAGTCGAAATCTCTTCATTGTCTTTTAATTGAGTCTTATAGATGCAAAGGTTAGTGGCACTTTTATCATTTGCCGTTCTCCTTTTTCCTTTGTTTTATTGTATAGGTTTTATTCATTTTTAAATGTGTTCTTTATTATACTGTAAAGTATTAATTTGAAATATGGTGTTTTTTATGTTGGGAATATTATATGTGTAATATGTGATGCAAACCCTAATATGGTTGGGGTAGGAACGCTAGAGTTAGCTGGGATACTCTGACACTACCTATTCGCCAGGCGCGATTGTGTGTACCCAACTTTAGCCTATACTACTTAGTAGCCCAAACACATCACGCAATACACTGGTATGAGACCCCTGTACCATCACACAATGTACGACTGGAACAGATCATTGCACAACCGGAAAGCCTACAATCTACTCTCCACACCACACATTACACCCAAACTTTTGTGTACATACATAAAACGGGAAGCTAGATTTAGTGAACCTGGATGACTTGTTCCATTCAGAAGAATTTATATCGGAGAGGCACTTCAGAGCAGCAGGCGCGCACACCACAGTAAACCACACTGTGGTATAATATCACATTAAGGGTGAAATGTCAACATGATTCCTAACATTTCCAACAATCCCACAATACAGTGAAATACTAGTGCACCTCGCCCAAGCCTCCAGTCTTCTCCATCTATAAAATAGTGACACAATGGTGAAAGCCTTCAACATTGGCAGCCAAGACACTCTGGGGAAATGAGCTAGATATAACCATACAAGAGAACACATGGCAGGAAATATGCAGACAGACAGGACAAATATCCCTGAATAGCCGACGTAGTGCACTTCATCTGCTTGCATCAAACATACTGTGAGAAACCTGAAGGTGTCTGCCAAACTAGTCCGCGGGGATCTGTCATCCAGGTAGCCAGGAGACGACCATCGCTATTGGATCCAGTTCCTGACTGTGGACTAGTGAGGGAGGATCACCTGGATGGGGGGTCCTCAGGGAGTGGAAGTGGGACACTGACAGGTGCGACACGGTATCCCCCTTGTTCCGACAACTTTTCCACAACCTACCACATACGATACACAAACACTTTAACCCCGCCGCCCCCGTTTTCCGGCACAAACACTTTCGCATATTGCGAAGGACGACAAACTAACACTCTGGCAATTTACCTGACATGTCCCAACACCAGGGCCAGGGAAAGTCAGGCACTTGACGAGAATCGCACAATCTTGACGGCCCATTCCCTTCCCCACAGGAATAAGAGGTGGAGCACAAGAGCACAATGCGAGCAAGGCAGACAGCATGTCCAGAAGGCTACACCAGCACGGCAGTTCAAGAGGAGAAAGCTTGCGCATACCGAGAGGGTGACGAGGAAAGAAGGGACCTAGCCCTTCCAGACCAAGCCCTATGAAACCTCTGCAAAAGGAATCGCAAGACCGCGAACAATAGCCAACGTGTGTTGCAGCAGATGTCAATGGTACACGAGACCCTCCTCCACTGATAACCAAGCCGTAGAGAGACGCTTGTCTCTGTGGTACCAATCTTGACTCCACAGAGAAAGAAAGCCAAGCGATTCATCACAGCCGGTGAGTTGAGGGGAGAGTCGATAAGAAAGCGAACTGTATTGAACGTAAAGTAGCAAACAGCTAATTGAACTGTGAAAGCATAAAGAGTGATTGATATCAAAAGGGGGAAAACCAGCAACAGAGGAGTCCGGCACCACGTGGGTGCTCATACAGGAAACTATGGGCGATTACCAGATTGTTGAAACTACCATAACCAGAAGGCCTTGGCAAAGGCAAGAAGGGGGGGTGGGGGGTCAAAATGGTCATACAGGGGTCTTGTAAAATCCTCTGTGTAGTCCAAAGTCTTTGACCGACAGATGATTGTGAAGCCAAGGGAAATGAATCCTGCATCGTAAGAGTTGACTGGAAAAAGGCGCGATTGACAGATTGGCACCCGAACAAGGGATGCCGATAAAGAGGGGGCAAAGTCTTATGTCCCGAAATACAGTGTGTTTACAAGAGTGAATCCGGCCGAGGGATGTCCACAGTGAACTATACAAAAAGACATTACGATTTGTGAAAGTTACCAAATAAGTTGCATTGAAGGCCATAGTGAACCCGATTGAGGGAGGTGAACAATAGAGTCTGATCTGAGCCTGTAAGAGCTGGATCCAAGGGTGAAAAGCCAACCTCCACCGACCCGTGAGTGCAACGAAGTAAAGCACAAGAGGGAAAGCCTTTGAATGCATGCCATGTCAGAGTGAACCTGACAAAGTGAAGTGATATTCGAGAGGGGTCTGAGCCCGGAAGAGGGAGAACCCAGGGGTGAAGAGCTATCACCCAAATAAAGAGAATCTTTTGTTGAACTTTTGTTTTTGATGCTTTCAACCTGACAGGTCCTCGAAAGCAAGGGAACACAACTATTAGAGGTCCTGGTATCATTAAGGAACTTTCTAGGGATCTGCGCCCAGGACAGGGGGATCCAGAGGTGAAAGGCATCACCAATGCATATGTGAAAAGGAACTCTTTGTTTATTATTTGAATACATCAGGCCCATGGTGGCAAAATACTTTTTGGTAGCGAAGAGACTTGACCACTGAACGCCCTGATTGCTGAAAGCGGAACTGTTAGCTTGCGCTGGGAAAGCTCGAACGTGTGCTGTGCTCCAGTCCCACCTTGTCCTGTGCTAAAAACGTGGGGAAGGGAGAACCCCAAGTATCGCATCATGACTTATTATTTGTGAACACTTCCTTCTTTCTTAAGAACATCTTCTTTTTGTACTTAGCATAAGGATTGGCAATAGGTTTTTTGGTATAGGCCCTTTATATTTGACAAGACACCATTAGGACTGCCTTATTATTATTTGATCGAAACCTGCTCCCATCTTAGATTTAGGTTTAGATTAGGTGTTTTTCCAACCCTCCTTTGCAGTTTAATAAACACCCTTGAACTGTGATCACTTGTTACTGTTGCCACCATGAGTTCCTTACAATATTACACCCCCGTAAAATGCAGTAATTCAACACAACAACCTCTCCGGCATGCCCAAAATGCAAGACAGATGATGCAGACTTTGTCCACCCAGTGTGTTTCGGTCGACAAGTAGCTACCTGTTGGGGGCAATGTGATGCAGGAAACTTCCAAGATGGTGGGGGAGGATATAGAATTAAGAACCTGTATTATGTTTATTAGGATATTCAAGCCCACTGGCAAATCCCATATGTCGCTTTGTTAATCTAGCGTGCCCATCCAAGAGACGACTTCAGAACATTGTAAACTATCTACACAGATACTTAAACCCAAAATTTGCAGTAGTACAATTGGGCAAATAAATGTTAAAGGTGCCAAGCAATACATTGTTAAATAAAGAATATCAAGGGAGAATAACATGACCTCAACCCGTGTGCTGCTAGATCATCCTCTGCCCCATGTGGGTCTTAAAGTTCTCATGTTATTTGATAGTAGTATAGCGCTTACTGACATTATTATGGCTGCGAAGTGCTGTAGGGTGGGAGGCCCTTCGGAAGACCGTAGTCTGTGCAAATATGGAAATAGAAGAGCGGAGTAGCAAAGAGTAGCAGTCCTGCAGTGGAGGATCTTTGTATTCACGCTGCTTTTGGTCTGCTTTTCGCGTTTGTCATTGCAGGCAGAGCACCTGAATAAAACCACTTCCCTACCGCTGAGCGGCGCGGAGTAGCAGTCCTGCAGTCTGCTGCCCGCGCTCTGGGAACCTATTGGAAAACCACAGCAGAGCCAGTTTCATGTTCTACAACCCAGTAAAGTATGGATTTGAATTTGCCCACTGAGCTCACCAGGAGCCAAGCCTGGCTGATTTCAAGGACCGGCGACCTACAAATGTCCTCATCGACCAGAAACCAAGTAAGACTATTTTCTGTGTCGGAAAACATGAATGACTGTTCGGTGTCTGACCCCGAAATGAGACGTATCCTATTGACCCTTTAGTTCCTCTCATATCCACCAGTACGTCTATCACAGAGAGGAATGCCCCCTCACCGGGAATGCACACAAACACTGAAGCACACAAATCAGGCAAACGGGGCCTAACTGTGCCCCACGACCCGATAAACTAAGTCCATATTGCTGCGTCATTTCTGATGGATCCGGCAGACGCGGTAACAGAGCCACAACCTTGGTTGCCTGTAAGCTTTGAAATGTCCCATGAAGCACAAGAACTATTCATCCGTGGTGCTGCCGGGGTGCAGGGCAATTGTGTAGAAACAAATTAAGATGCACATCTTCCATCGTCTCCCTCTTGTGCTACCCAAATGCTGGAACTACCTTACCCACAATTCCTACCCTTAACACATTCTGTGCAGAGTCTTCAGGAGGTTTTGCTAAAGAATGTTATGACCAAGATAACCACTTTTAGTCCCCAACTAAATAAGATCACACAACTCCTAACTCACTGTAACTATCCAGAGTGTTCGGACAGCTAGCAATGAATCCTGGGATGATCGGGATATAATGACCACCGCAACGGCGAACTCTCCTCTTGCCTGAATGCCACAAACACCTTGAAATCTCTTAGTGCCACAGTAGAAAGTGGCCCACACTATGTGACTGAGCGTGTTATTACAATCAGTTCTGAGCACACACACAAGTCTGGATTATTATCATATGAAACCTCACCTCTAGAGTGCAAACTGAGGTTTGACACTCAGATGCCAGAGTACAAACTTGCTAAAATGTACACCAGTCTCTACCTGCCTGGGTTCTCCGCGGGAACCTGAGAAACCATACAGAACTGAGAGACAGGCTCAAAATACCCACAGTACCATACTCGTCCAATATCGCAATGAGGATCAAACCCATGCGATCACGGCACACGGTTGAAGGCTATGAAAGCCCTACCCATGCTAAAATTTCCTACCAGCAAGAACTAGCAAATCGGGTCAACTCCAGTACCTCAACGTCTTGCCAATCTCACATAAAACAGTTTGAAAAGTCAACCTGCATGTGAACTGATACAAATAGAAAGAACACATGTTCTTGTAACTCTCTGCAGCAAATGAACCAACCATCTGAACGTCGCAATCCTGATTCCGATTCTGACAGTGATTCGCTTGATGATTCATCTGAAGCTGCTCCAGAGTGGGGCTCTCATAGAAGTCAAGGGACCAAAAGGGCGACAAGGGTTAAGTCAATGAACGCTGATGACTACGATCTGAATTGTAATCTGATGTCGGCCTTGGCAATCTCCCTAGCCCCGTTCCTTAAATTGTAGTACATCAATGAGAACTATAAAGACCAAGTGACCCTGTTAGCAATGACCCACACTAAATTGATAAACATAGAAGCCCTCGTACTGAATCTTCAAAAGAAACTGGACCAAGAATCAAACTCAGAAGCGTTACTTCAGAAGTTGTTAGTAGATCATATGTCCGAAATAGGATCAAACAAAAAAGTGCAACTAGAAGCAGGGAAAGAAATACTGAAAAGACTCTGCAAAAAGAACCCATCTGAACCCCATGGTGATAATGAAAGATGCTTGCCTTTCAACAATCCAACCATCGCTACCATCAAATCCAAATATCTATCAAGGGGATGTTGAAGGAATATAAATCTCAGAGAATGAACCGACTGTAAACTCTCTTTGCAGTGAAATACAAATCCCAATTGAGTCATCGGATTTGTAAAATAGGACAATCGCAAAGATTATCCCAGAATACTGACAAAAGCTTGCAAACTTGAGCTCAGCAAGTGTAGCAGAATGCCCTGATGTACCCAGGGCTGAATGTCGCAGCACCTTACTGGACAATACTTCTGCTAATGAAACTCCTGGTCCACCGTGTGTGATAGTCCATGCAGAGGAAGTAACATCAGAGTTAATTAACGAGACACATAAACCAAAGGAGTCCTCCAACAAAAACCAATACATTTTCTATTCAAGGAAAAGAAAAAAGCAGGGCTCAACAACAGCTACAACAATAAAAAAAACGAAAAACATTAATTCAAAAACTATACCAAAAATAAATGGTTCTGGACCCTTTATAAGAAATGTAAAGGTTCATCTATCCTCCATAAAAAAATGCTAAGGCCACGTTGTCCACAAAATTGGGCAGCAAAATGTTGACACTCCAAGAAGGAACTACAGCTCCTCCTGCAGCTGAAATGGCAGAGCAGTCCCTCATGTAATCACCGAATGTAGAGACACAGGCCTCTAGTGATCTAGAAGAAATTTTGATTTATGAAGAAAAAGCAGGCAAATTGGTCCGCATATTGGTTCCATTACTATCTCCGAAAACCAAGAGGCCCACTTTCGTCACACAAGAACAGAATGCCACTACAGCTCTATCCTCAGACTCCTCAGCAGCAGACGACTTGCCTGGGATAGCCTTTTTAACATTAGAAGAAAGGCATCAACAAACTCTTCTATCCACACAGAATAGAGCTTTGATAGCTACAGATCCAACACTAAACAGACATGCAAAGATGACTGCGCTGCATGGGCTTCATTACACCGGAGAGACTCTAATATCAAGATCGACTGGCGTCTCGGTGTAAACAAATCTGTCCACAACCTGAAAATCCAACTCGTTGGTGCTGTCAATTCCGAGCAGACATCAGAAACTGTGACTCGGAGACAGGAAGATCTAAAGTCCTCGAGCCAATATTCATTCACACTTCTTGCAGAACAAAATACACAAATAAGTACCCTCCAGGCAAGCTATCAATATTGTTAGAGGGAATACGGCCAGTGGACGTGCCGCTTTCACCCAATCACCCTCCCGCTTCATAGCACTGGTTCTCAGTTCGCACCCTCTTCCCACTTTCCCCAAATCTTAGCGGCCTTGGTTGGGCACCCTTGTGCGGTATATATTCTGTGTTCACTTCAAAATCAATTTGATTGTGTATGTCTCCACCTCAACTCGAAAATCGTGTGCTCACTAATTTTGGACTCTGAGCTTTTCTGGCCCATGGGGTTTGATGTTCAAGATTTCAGTCTAGAAGAAGACTGGCTTACCTAGGGACACACCACCAGCGAACTTTAGACCTCCTGCCGTCTCAACTGAGCATGCAGAAAATCAAAAACGCTGGGTTAATGGCACAATCATCTCACCAAAGTCCATTGCTCCTTTTAAAGAGCCTGAAAGGGATTTACCAGGTAGAAATGTTAGGTTCAAATGCCAACAAGATCAGAAACCAGAATTCAAACTTCAGGACCCCAAAACACAAATTAATCATGAGGAGTTAAATTGGGGATGGCTTGCGGGGTTGCTGAACACAAAACCCAATAACAGTCAACTTGCCGGACAAAAGAGTTTATCACTCTAGGCAGTTGGAACATTCGAGGTTTCAAACATCTGTACTGTAACGAAAAATCCCTGTTAACTCAATTTGATATCTTGTGCCTGCAAGAGACCTTGTTAATGACTCTGCCCGTGATAGATGATTACTCAGTATTCCTAAACCTCCACGACAAAAGGCCTAAAAGGCATGCAGTCTTCTGGACTTATGATTCTGATTAAAATTGGAAAGGGCCTAAATATTGTAAGTAAAAAGAATCTGAATCCGCACATGCAGATCCTGACATTGGAGCTAACACAACTAACGGACATCAAACCTGTAGACATCGATGAGGGCATCACTGAGAACGATGACCTCATGATAATTCTATGTGGTGATTTTAATATAAATTGCATCAGAGAAACATTATATAATGTAAAAATCAAGATGGCATCAAATCTAAAGTTGAGAGCTCTAAAGCAAAAATTTGGAAAATGGAAATGGACGAGAGGAACCTCCACCTTATAAACGGTCATGTCAGTGGTGACACTCTAGCTGCCCTGACATGGGAGCATGGTGATCAAGTCTCAATCTTGGACTACTTTTTTTTGTCGCATAACATGTTAGCACTAGTTAAATCTTTAGTTGTCAACGAAATGCCTCACAGTGACCATGACTTGCTAGAGGTCCTTTTTTGTTTGCTTACCAAGAATATTGCTGTTGTATGGGATGATAAAGTGGTCCTTGTATAAATAGTCTGTGTTTTCCACCCCATGATATTGTCCAACTAAACGACAATTGCAAGCATGCAATAGAGGAACAGAGTCTGGGTGGCAACTATATTCCACTGTTCAGCTATTATGCCATCTCTAAACCCCTCGGTCGGAAAATGCAATTTAAGCCGAGACACACTTACGATCCCGAAGTGGTTCGCAAGAAATGTGAGTTGAACCAAGAAATCAGATATCCATGTCTGGCAGTTGGAAAAGAAATGATCAACTTGATAAAAAGGTGGCGCCAACAATATAAAAACTGGATGCAGTAGCATAAAGGCACAGTGCTTCAAAGAGACTCGGAACAAATGCTGAGGACTCTGGCATCTAACGATTCAAGAAGGTTGTGGTTACGGCTGAATGAGCTAGATGGGAAGCAGATGTCATTACAAAGCAATCCTATCCACAGAGACGTATGGGTGTGCTTCTTTAGCATATATAGCCTTCCTGCAAGTGACGGGACTCCAGTGAAACAAGATATTAATCCTCCATGGGTACTGTCATTTAACAAAGAAGAGATCGAAGATCTAATTCGGAAAATCAGAAACTCCTGGGTTCCAAGCTCGGATGGTCTTTAGAATACTATGCTCAAGAAAGCTCCTAAGGAATGGGCAAGGTTCTGCTTGACCTTTATTCAGCACAATTCTAATAAATAAACAAATCCCAGACTCATTGCAAACTACAGTCGTCATTCCCATTTACAAAAAAGGCAATAGATCGGACCTGAAGAGTTACCACCCCATTGCCTTATTAGATGTTCTTGGCAAACTTTTTGCCACTCTAATCCTGTGTCGGGTAAAAGACTGGACCAAGAGCTCAGGCCACTACGACCAGAGGCAAATGGATGCAGATAGATTTGTCAAAGGTGTTGACTGTTCCTTAAATCTGTTTATTTGAAACATCCTCAAACTAAGGGCCCTAAAGGATAAAAAAATAATCTATGTATCTACAGTAGACCTGGCTCAAGCCTTCAACAGTGTCGACGGAGCATTGTTGTGGACAAAAATGAAGAATTGAGGCTGTCAGGATGAAATCTTGGACCCATAAAAGCGCTTCATACAACAACCTCAATTCGAGTAAGGCTGAATCAATCAGGCCTACTAACTAAACAAATACCAACCTTTCGAGGGCTAAAACAAGGCTGCCCTCTTGCAGCAGAATTATTTAACCTCTTTATCTTAGATATCCAACATCTAATGTCATCTGAATGCTCTTTCCCACCAAAAAGGCAAGGGTCTCCAGTCGGGTGGATGCTGTACGCCGATTATCTTCTCATCTTAGATCAAACTCCTATCGGCTTACAGAGGAAACTCGACAAATTGGATAGATACAATGACCCAAACGCATTAAAAATCAATGCTACAAAATCAGTAGTCCTAATTCTACAAACATCAACTGGGAAGAGTAAACACCAAAGCTTTCAATGGCGAATCGGTAACAAAATTCTAACCCGGGTGACCAACATGAGATACCACAGCTTGGATTTAAATTTGAGCATGAATGATGCGCCTCTGATTAAAGTGCTAAAGTCTAAAACAAAGAACTTGGCACCATCATCCATGAATGTGGTAAGTTTTCATTGTTGCCAGTAATTAGGTTTTACAGACAAAAAGTAATTCTTATACTTAACTATGGCTCCAAAGCATCTTTATGCCTACCTCCATATTCTGGCAAAAAAATCTTAATTACCAAGATGTGTCCCTATATCCATCATACGACAGGAATGAGGCCTGCTCTCTATCTATGCGTCAGTTGTATGGAAATCTATTGCCTTGTTTAGGATTTTGGCCCTGCAAAATTGACCAAAACAATAAGACATCATTCACTTGTATAATATGGCAAACCAAGATTGGGCACTTGCTCTTTGGTCTAATCACTGCCTAGCAGTAATGGCGGAGGCCGTCATAAATTTAGACGACCTTATGAATAACACGAATGCAGCACAAAAAAAAGTTTGGGACTGGATAAAAACGGTGGAATTGGAAGCAAAGCATAATCCTTATGGTTACATAATAACTGATATCAAAACAAGGAATGGGGTCCCAAAATGCCTGACCAAATTCCCCAGTCTTCATCATCGAAAGTTGCTGGTACGCACCAGATTGATCCTTCTTAACGAACCAAGTGTTGAAATCAAGAGAAATGGGTATTGGAGACTCTGATGCTTGTAGACTGTGCAAAGCCAAGAGAGAAACACTAATGCACTTGGCTCTTATATGCCCATAATTGACACCCCAGCAAACTAAGTTTCTAGGTGCCCTGGTGATCGAGTCCCGAAATCAAGAGGCCGAAATCTGGTGGGAGCTGTTGTGTAAACGGTGAGAATGTTAGAATGACACTTTCTCTAGCGTCTTTTATGAATGAATTATCAAACAATTTTAGTGAAAAAATGGGGAAGACTTCTGTTTTGAACCTTTAGTTATATCATGACATTTGTTTACTTATTTTAATTGTTTATCTTGCAAGAATTGGCAAAGGTCTGTAACAAACCAAATGGCAATAAATAAATAAGAGCATTGGATACGAATAGTAATTTATAATTAGGTGGCTATTTAATCACTACCAGAGATGAATAGTTTAAAATATTATACAAATAATGCAGGGCTTTGTGTTCAGGCACAGAGATGATTGTCACAGACTGACAGCTGGGCTGAATTCTTTGTGGGACACTGCTGTATTCTATGGGGTGCAGAGCAAGAGGGGGAACATGTTAGTCTTTCAACCCCTAGGGCATCTGTCTACAGTTGAGGGCTCTGCTATGCTTTACTTGCAGAACACATGCACACTGAATAACATGCAGTCAAGCCACAAAAACCTGCAACCCTGCACTCGCACCACTGGCCTTTTGCATAAAGGCCCCAATTTACTAGTTCACACGACCCCGGCCAATCTCTGTCTCTCTCTCTGTCTCTCATATATATATATATCATATTTTGGAGGCCTCTGGAATCTGCTTAGATCACATGCTGTGCATAGGCTGACATCTAGTGTAAGCTGCAGAGTATTCGTTCAAAGTGGCGTCGAACCAGGGTGTGCCAGTAATACTATCCCTAGTGTGACGTCCACTGTACCCATGATCCCTCACGCATGTAGGACCCTCAGATTGTTTTTTTCCGCCATACTGTCGGACGCATATTGCGGAGTTCCATTGGCTATAGCCATTTACTAAAGATTTATTATTGCAAAACTTCCCCGTTCTTTTCCACACTACGCCGAAGTTCGACGTCTGTGAAGATCGAGGAAACCAGCCATCGAGACGCCACAACGGACTATGGGCCTCGGAAGGCCGATAGCCTCGGCCTGGGCCTTGGAAGGCCTCTGGCCTTGGCCCTGTACAAGTAGGTAGAGTCGGGGGTGGTCATACAGCTTTTTCCCACTTTATTTCCTACATATACTCGCCCACTGCCAATTAGTAACATATGGAGAGTACTCCTGCGATGGCAGCAACACCGCCATATCGGACGGCAAGGGCAGAGGGGTGACTTCAGACACCCACGCGCAAGCCCCCGACCTTGGAGGACTGGCCGGCGGTCCAGTTATGGGGACAACACCCGGCGGCATAAGCGCAACACACACCACTTCCACCAAGCACATTAGCCCCGGCCGGGACTCGAAACGCGCGCCGAACGATCGGCAAAGAAAGGCCCCGAGAGAGCGGTCCACCGAATCTGTGTCCTCTGGTCATTGCCAGTCATGATTGCCTCAAGACAAAGAACAACCTTCTGCGGTTGAAAAAGGCGCCACACTCCCAATAGTCCAAGAGGGCCGGTCGTCAGAAGACGATTCCGACCTCTATTCCCAAGTAGCACGTGTAACGTCTACTCCTGAGATTCTGCGTCCCTCTTCCAAAACCTCTGAATCTTGTACCACCTCCGAATTTCGGCACGAGGTGTCAAAGACCATCGGCAAATCCCACGGGGGCCTTTAAGGGCTCTGGAAAACATTCCTCTAGTCATGGGAAGGGGGATGAAGAACATAAAAAAACCCTCAGAACACCATGTCCAAAAAGAAAAACAAAAAGCCCCTCAATCTGTAGGAAAATCCAAGGTCCCTGACCCTGTCACCAAGAAGATTATTCCTCCCACTGCTCAGGATATGGGCATGGAGGAAGAAGAGGAAGACCCTGTAGTCATTCCTAGCTCGAAAGAATGGAATTCTGCGGACATTGATAGGGTAATGAGGAGGATGTCATTCATGGCAGACTTCTATGAAAAAGACCCTAATTATTTCCATAGCTATGCCAACACACCAGCTACCTCTGCCCCTTCGGGGTCCAAGGCCTCTCAACCCCTACTAAGAGTCTCCGCTCTGAGGATCCGGTGCAGAGCTTGATTTCAGACCCTTTGCTAATTGAACCTTACCATCCAGAGTCATATGGAGAGGAGACAGAAACGCATGTGCTGGAAGACCAGACAGGGGTTTCTTATTATGGGGATGATGAAGACCTGGAAGAGGATGAGGCGGAAGCCTACAATCTTGACTCCCCAATTCCTAAGGATCCCCCGGTGCATGACTCACCGATTTATAATCAGCCACTCCTCAATGAGGTACTGGCTAAAGCAGCAGCTCATTTTCAGATAGACACACAGGGTGTCCAAGAAGATAGGGATTTCGCGGAAGAAATCCTAGGTGACAAGAGAGCCATTACCCAGGCTATCCTGATATTTAAATCTATCCAGCGTAGAATTGATCCCTCGCTGGTAACCCCAAATCTTACTTGTGCAGTGAATCCACAAATAGAAGAATTATTCCGTGCTGTACCCTCCGATCCCATGTACATTAGGGGTCAATTAAAACCTGACTCCCTGGTAGTAACAACCACCAGAAAGAGGGCAGGTACACCACTTGCTTCTTCCAAAGCACCTCCCGATAAGGAGAGCAAAAATATATACGTTCTGAGTAGGAAAGTTGCCTCCACGTCAGCCTATCTGGCACGTATTGCTAACAGTACCACTCTTTTGGCACACTATAACTGCCATCAGTGGGAAGAAGTAGCTGCTCTGGTAGCCTCTACACCTGAACCACTAAAAGGCCTGTTGGCCCAACTTGCAGCAGACGGAAGGTCTGTATCTGGATGCATCCTTAAAACAAATTTTGATGCAGCAGATCATGCTGGAAGATTGATAGCCGAAGGCACAGTAATAAAACGCCATGCTTGGCTAAGGCAGTCAGGGTTCAAACCAGAGACCCAAGCCACGCTTGTTGACATGCCGGTAGAGCCGAATGTTCTATTCGGCAAGGCAGTGGAAGAGGCACTAAAGACAGCTAAAGATGAGTATGAGACCCTAAAATCTCTCGGACAACTCACAAATAAACCCTCAGGTCAGAGGGGAAATAACTTTCGGCGATTTCACGGCCAAGGCTCCCAGAGGGGTTCCAACTACTACCAAAATCAAGGAACCTCATGGGGCAACAATCAGTTCCAGGCATCACAGGGATTCACCAGAGGCCAGCACAAGGGCCGCACTAGGGGTAGAGGCAGTCCCGCCAGCGGTGGCGCCACCCAGTAAACAGTGACGTTCTGCTTCGGGTCCCCTCCCATCCATCCCCAGTAGGGGGGGTCCCATTTCCACCTTCACCCACGCATGGGAAGGGATCACTTCGGACAGATGGGTGCTGTCCACAGTGTCCGCAGGATACTCTATAGAACTACTAGAGCGCCCCAACGACCATCCTCCAAGACAGAAGGTACACTCATTGGAGCACCAGAAAATCCTTCTCGAGGAGATCACCATTCTACTTCCAAAGGACGCCATAGAACTTGTCCCGGGCAACCAGGTAAACAGGGGTATTTATTCAACCTACTTCCTTGTGCCAAAAACAGATCTAACAATGCACCCAGTATTAGATTTGCGCCCTGCAAACAAGTATGTCAAGCCACAAAAATTTTGCATGACTACACTCCAAGAGGTAATCCCCCTACTAAAAAAGGGGGATTACATGGCAACATTGGATATGAAAGATGCCCATTTTCATATTTCAATGTTCCCAGCGCACAGAAGATTCTTGCGTTTCAAAATAGACAACCAGCACTACCAGTTCAAGGTGCTGCCCTTCGGAATAGCCTCGGCTCCAAGGGTATTCACCAAGGTACTGGCAGTGGCGGCACACCTACGCAGGGAGGATGATCTAGTGGTCGTTTCGCCAACACTAGAACAGAGTCTTTGCTGGTGGACAAGAGAGAATCTTACGAAGGGGAAACCTTTCTACGATCCAGCGATACAGGCCGTCGTCACAACAGACACCTCCCTAACAGGGTGGGGAGCCCACTACCGGCACCATAAAGCTCAGGGTTTCTGGTCTCGCACAGTGGCTCAGAACCACATCAATCTGCTAGAACTTCTGGCAGTCTTCAGAGCGCTTCGGGCATTCGAACCCCTCCTATCCAACCTGTCAGTGCAGATCCTAACAGACAGCACAACGGCAATGTTTTACTTAAACAAACAAGGGGGCACTCGTTCGCCAAATCTGTCCAAGCTTGCCCAGAAAATTTGGAGATGGGCACTCAAATGGAAGATTTACCTGTCATCCCAACATGTTCCAGGGGGATCTCAACTAGCAGATGCCATGAGCAGGGATCCCTTCCCAGAAGAACACGAGTGGACACTACACGAATAAGTCGTAGGAGACCTCTTCTCTCAGTGGGGTTTCCCCACTATAGACCTATTCGCCACAAGCGAAAACAGGCAATGCCCAGACTTCGCATCCAGGTTCCCCCAGCCAGGCTCCAAGGAGAAAGCCCTATGGATGAATTGGTCAGGGGTTTTTACCTATGCTTTTCCACCAAACCCCTCTGATGAGGAAGGTGGTGAACAAGATCGACAGGGAACCGATGATGCTCATCCTGGTTGTTCCTATGTGAGCGAGACAACCATGGTATCCACACCTACGCAAACTGGTGGTGTGCAACCCCATCAAACTCCTGTGGCAGTACAACTTACTCTCCCAGCACGAGGGACTAACAGTGCATCCTCAGCCCAACTCAATGAACTTGGCAGCATGGCTCCTGAGGTCAGAGTTCGGACATCTCAATTTACCCCAGAGATGTATGGATATCTTGAAAGAGTCAAGAAAACCTAACACAAGGCACTGTTACTATGACAAATGGAAACAATTCGTTATTTGGTGCCAGAATAAGCAAATCAACCCAGTTGATTATAAGGAGTACAATGTTGTCACCTATATGCTCCACCTATTGGATGCAGGCTTAGTGTTTAACTCACTTAAAGTGTACCTGGCAGCTTTATCAGCTTACACCACTTCCAATAACAAGGTGTCATGGTGGAAAGTGCCAGTTGTCAAAGCATTTATGGAAGGGGTAAAGAGACTCCGCCCTCCAATTTCTAACCGACCTCCAGGTTGGGACCTTAATGTGTACTTTCTAAGCTCATGGGACCCCCCGCCCCCCTTTGAGCCCATGCACAAATCTAGTCTCAAACACCTGACTTATAAAACTGCCTTCTTAGTAGCCATCACCTCCATAAGAAGAGTCAGTGAAATTCAAGCTCTGTCAGTGCAGGATCCTTTCTTTACTATTCATAAGGATAAACTGGTTTTACGCCCTCACCCTAGGTTTGCACCTAAGTTAATTTCCAAATTCCATGTTAACCAGTCTATTGAGCTGCCGGCCTTTTTCCAAGAACCCAAAAGCTCTAATGAGGTGAAACTCCACACACTAGATGTGAGGAGGGCGGTCCTCTACTATGTAGACAAGACCAGACCGCTAAGAAAAACAGATCAGCTGTTTGTCTCCATAGCTCCAGGCAGAGAGGGAGATCGCGTCTCTAAAAATGCCATCTCAAGGTGGATAGTCAGATGTATCCAACTGTGCTATTCCCTTTCAGATAAAACACTGCCTTTTACGCCAAGGGTCCACTCTACAAGAGGTACTGGAGCCACTCTGGCTTTTATTGCAAATGTACCCCTTGACAGCATTTGCAAAGCAGCTACATGGAGCTATATTCACACCTTTACTCAGCACTACTGCATTGACACTCATTCCAAGACAGATACTCAAGTGGGACAAGCGGTTCTAAGACATGTGTTCGCTCATGACCCTTCTCACATCCCACCTCATTCTTCTAACACTGCTTGCTAATCTATGCACAGCATGTGATCTAAGCAGATTCCACAAGCCTCAGAAGGGATACATTACTGACTGTAATCGAATTTCTGATGCTTGTATCTGCTTAGATTCACATGCGCCCGCCCTTCCTCCCCTCTGAGAGAATGCGCATGGATGCTTGTAGTCTTATCTATCTTATCTGCTTGGATACTCTGTACTCCCGCTACACCTCATGCTACCTCATGTCAGAAAAAATACAATCTGAGGGTCCTACACGTGTGAGGGATCATGGGTACAGTGGATGTCACACTAGGGATAGTATTACCGGCATGCCCTAGTTCGCCCCTTTTCGAGTTTCGAAAAACACACTATAATACTCTGCAGCTTACACTAGATGTCGGCCTATGCACATCATGTGAATCTAAGCAGATACAAGCATCAGAAATACGATTACGGTGAGTAATGTATCCCATATCTATCCCGGGTCCTTTCGCCCAGAGGTCTACCTTGCTTTCTCCCTCAAACCCAAAGTCTTCTCACATAGTCCACTGTGAAAATTCCTAACCCCTTGATTCGGCAACATACCTTCGGAATCAATGATGCTGCAACCCTGCAGGGGATTCATCATGATGAAACAGAGTAGAAAAGATTAGAGGAAGGGGCAGGGATTCCTCAAAAATGTGCTGCACCTTGATGTTAAAAAGGAGAAGTGGGAAGGCTGCAGGATGGAGAAGAGCAGGGTGTTGGCAGTGACATACAGGGTTTATTGGGCTGGTGGATATAGTGGGCTTTCCAGTAAGTCTGCAATCTCAAATTTTCAGTCTCTCTGGACCCTCACTAGCTAAGTGTCTCGGGAGTGTTCCTTACTTGTGCCACAGCAAGAATTATGGGAGGAGGTCAAAGACAGCCATGCTTTATTCATCCAGATTCTAAGGGCTGTCCATTCAAGAATGGGGGCGGGGGTTGTCAGAGATTAGCTTCTGATGCTTGTTAAGCTGCTTAGAATCACATGCTATGCATATGGTCCGACATCTAGTGGTAACCGCAGAGTATTGCATCTTGTCTTTCGGGGACCGAAAGGGGACGTCGGCATAAGCGTGTCTGTAACACTATCCCTATCGTGACGTGTAGTGTACCCAAAATCCCTCACGCGCCGAGGTCCCTCAGATTGTTTTTTTTCCACCCAGATAACTGGTCGCCCTATAGCGGAGCTCTTACGAGAGACATTGTTTATCCTAACCGACTTGTCGGTTATGTCCCCCTTAAGTCATTTCGACGCACTCCCCCCACCACCACACCCGCCGAAAGTGTCCGTTGCGGATGTGATAGACCTCGAGGCGGACACTTCTAGGTCCGCCACGCCAGTCCCTGACCCTTTAAGGCCCGACTATGGTCTCGCTTCAGGGACAACACCCAGTGACAGGGGAGTACAAGCACATTACATTAAGCACACAACCCCTACACCTATTTCGACCGATACGTCGAAAAACGTGAAAGCGCCAGACAGGCTACGACAGCCCTGCAGGCTGCGGTAAGCCCAAAAATCACAACTAGGCCTCAAGGCGAAAAACCGACCGCTAGGCCCTCTAACGCCGCGGAAGGTAGTAAGTCTACTGATAGACCCTCGGACCCACTAACTCACGTCGATTCGGCAGTAATCGAACACAGCATCACGAGAATTTCTTCAGCGGTTGGGCTTATTCCTGTTCCGTCCGAAAAACATGGGGCAGGCCGCGGACAAATCTTTAGATACGCTATGGTGCCCCGATTATCACGATACCTAGGAGGACAGTCAAGAGCCTCTTTCCAACACCCTGAGAGACAATTTTTGGCACCAAAGGGCGGAAGACGACACTTTTCCACCCGTAGGCCCTTCTGGGTCCTCTAAATGGACAAGACAGAAATTCGAAGTGTGTATGGACCGTCTTGAGAGAATTATCACTTTTTCTGACCATCCTTCCCCGAAAAGATCTCGTGGAGAGCCTACTCTTCAATCTGTTTCACATTTCCAAGATCAGCCTTCTGTCCCCGTCCATCATGAAGACATTGTCCAGATGGATACTTATAGGGACATTTACAGTGAGGATGAAGAACCTTCATTCCTACAGAATTACGATGAGGACCAGGCAGATGCCACGGACAATTGGGAAGAAACCCATCAAGTGGGGATGGACGCTTCCAAATCAAGATCAGGACACTGATATATTGTGCCTGGATTCCCCTCCGTCCACCCCGGGTCGCCAGGCCTCGCCTGTAGACGACCAAATGTTAAAGCAGGCAGCTGAGCATTTTCAAATCTCTACGCAAGAGGCTGTGCTGAGCAGGACTTTGTAGAAGATATTCTTAAGGAGAAACCTCCCTCTAGTCAGGCCATTCCCTCCTTAATTCGATTAAGAGAAGATTGGCTCCCTCCCTAGTGTCACCAGCTCAAACCCGGGCACTGAACCAGAGAGTTGAAAAGTTATTGCGTCCAGCTCCTTCGGACCCTCAATACATTAAAGGGCACGCCACCCCCGATTCTCCGGTAGTGACTACCACCCGGAAACGGGCAGGAGTACCCCTTGCTACAGGGGAGGCACCTCCAGATAGAGAATCCAAGAGTTATATGCCCTAGGTAAACGGGTTACCTCGGCTGCCGCATATATACCACGCGCATAGCGAATAACACTACGCTACTGGTGAGTTATGCTGACGCTCAATGGAACCTAGTACAAGACAAGAAGGTCTCCAAGAGGTCCCACAGCCCATCAGGTCCAAGCTTCTCACTATTGTGGCCGAAGGCAGGCAAGTGAACCAGAATGCAATAAAGAACACTCTGGACACGGCTGAAACAGCAGGCAGGTCCCTGGCCCAAGGAAACCTTACTCCAAAGGCACGCTTGGCTTTGTACCTCAGGGTTTAAGCCTGAAACACAGGCCTCTCTCATCAATAAACCAATTGAAGAAGCTAATCTCGTCGGAAAGGCAGTCGATGAAGCCCTAGAAACAGCCAAAAAAAGAGCATGAGACTCTTAAGTCTCTGCAACAAATCACTCAAAGACCCCCCCCCCCCAGAGAGGAAGTAATTCTCAGCGGTTCTTTCGAGGTCAGTCCCGTGCAAGTCAGAACAACTATGGCACGGGAAACTTTAATGCTGGACAAACATCTGGAAGCCCTGCATACTACCCACCAAGGGGTCAGCGACGTGACAAAGCCAGAGGTAGAGGGCCTAATCCTAGAGGAGCCGCAGCCTCCAGTCAGAAATGATCATTAGATGCAGGTCCCCTCCCATGGCGCTTAATATCTTTCCTCACGGCATGGGAGGGGGATAACTTCAGACCAGTCTGTCATAAAGATGGTCTCCCACGGGTACTGCATGGAATTTGTCCGACCTACACAATTCAGACCACCGTGCCTTTCACCGGACCATCTGGAGATCCTGAATCAAGAGGTGGAAGTGCTGCTGGGAAAGGACGCCATAGAAGCCGTCCCTATTCTTCAGGTAAACAAGGTTATTTATTCAGTGTACTTCCTGTACCCAAAAAGAACCTCACCATGGACCCTGTTCTAGACCTGCACCCAGCGAACAAGTTCATGAAACCTCAGAAGTTTTGCATGGTAACGCTACAGGAGGTGATCCCACTGTTGAAACAGGGGGACTACATGGCAACATTGGACATGAAAGATGCATACTTTCATATTTCAATGTTGCCAGCGCACAGGAAATATCTAAGGTTCATGATAGAGGACAGGCATTACCAATTCAAGGTAGTCCCCTTTGGCATCGCCTCAGCGCCAAGGGTGTTTACAAAGTTCCTGGCAGTAGCTGCAGCACACCTGCACAGGTTATCTGTCCCGGTTTACCCTTACCTCGACGACTGGCTCATAACAGGGGACTCGTACGACACATGTTTTTTGAACACCCATAGGACTCACCCTTCTGTTCAGTCTGGGGTTCTCTATCAACGAGAAGAAATCCAGTCTAGTCACCAGTCAAATAAAACAATTTCTGGGAGCTCTAATCCGTAAAAAAGACAGCCTCGTCTTCCCCTCCAACGAGAGGGTTCAGAACATGCTTTTTCAGATACCTCAATATGTAGCCAGTAGGGAGAAAACGGTGCACAAAGCCATGGGTTTGCTAGGAATGATAGCGTTGTACATATACTTGGTTACCCACACGTGGCTGCGAATGCGTCCCATGCAAGAGTGGCTCAACAGCCAGTGGTGTCATGCCAGCGGTCAATTGGAAGATCTGGTATTTGTCTCGCCAGCCCTCGTTCTCTCTCTGCAGTGGAGCCACTCTCACGACCGATGCATCTCTCACGGGATGTGGGGCCTCATCTGCTTCAGCAGATAGCACATGGAGTGTGGTCCCCTCAAGTAGCGTCCAATCATATAAATTTGCTGGAGCTATTGGCGGTGTTCAAGGCATTAAAGGTCTTTCAGATGCAACTACAAGGGAAGACAGTTCTGATTCTAACAGACAGCACTACAGCCATGTATTACTTGAACAAACAGTGGGGCACTCACTCTCCGGGGCTATCTAAGCTGTTCCAAAACATTTGGATATGGGCTCTCAGAACTCACTCTTCTGTCAGACGTGCTCAGCAGAGATTTTCCTCTGCCCGAAGAATATGAATGGCGTCTGCACTAAGACATTGGGCCTCATTACGAGTCTGGCGGTAACCAGGCGGTTTTACCGCCTCGGTTACCGCTGGACTCATATTACCATTCTGCCTCCGTGACTCCCGGAAATACCAGGGCATTACGATCCTGGTGTCCCGAGAGTTCCGGAGGCGGAATTCGGTAAATCCCCATTCCCATTGAGTCCTGCAGGACTCAATGGGAATTGGGAAGTGGAATCACCTCCTGCCTGCAGAACTCTGGATCGGGCGGTCCAGAATTACCAGTGGGGGCGGGTTTACCGCCACTGTTCATTCCGGACCGCCCGACCTGTAATGAGGCCCAGTGTGTCCAACGTCTTCGCAGAATGGGGCTTCCCTGAGATCGACCTGTTCACGACTCAGGAGAACGCCCAATGCCAAGTATAGGCCTCCAGGTACCCCCAGAACCGCTCCAAGGGGAACGCTCTCTGGATAACATGGTCAGGGAAATTTGTCTACGCTTCCCCCCCCCCCCCCCCCCCCCGACTCCCCTTCTCAACAAGATAGTGCACTAGTTGCCATGATACTGGTGGCCCCCATGTGGGCCTGCCAACCCTGGTTCGCTCATCTCATGGAAATGTGCCTCTCCCCACAAGTAAAACTACCCTGCCCATACAACATGTTGTCTCAGGACAGGGGGGAGACCCTACACCCATGCCCAAAAACTCTGAACTTAGCAGCTTGGCTCCTGAGGTCATAGAATTTGGACGCCTACAGCTCCCTCAGAGGTGCATGGACATACTCGGGGAAGCTAGAAACCCCAACACACGTTATTGCTATGCCAGCAAATGGAAACGTTTTGTCATCTGGTATAACTCCAAAGGAGTCCATCCCATCGATTGCTCACTCACACACATTGTGCTGTACCTAACCCATCTATTAGATACTGTGTTGGTCTTCAATTCCCTAAAGGTTCATCTGGCTGCTCTTTCAGCCTACACCACATCACAACAAAAGGTGTCGTGGTGGAAGAGACCAGTGATTAAGGCCTTTATGGAAGAGGTTAAGAGGATTTATCCCCCCATTTCTCACCCAGCTCCTGGGTGGGACCTAAATGTGGTTTTGACCAGGCTCATGGGATCTCCCTTTGAGCCAATGCATAAAGCAAGTTCAAAAGACCTGACTTATAAAACGGCCTTCCTAGTGGCTATTACTCCTATTATAAGTGTTGCCGAACTACAGGCACTTTCTGTTCTAGACCCCTTTGTTACAGTCCACAGGGATAAGGTAGTTCTGCGCACTCACCCCAGATTTGCGCCTTAATTCATCTCGAAGTTCCATGTGAACCAATCGATTGAACTACCTACCCTTTTCTAGAATCCCACTAGCATGGCCGAAAGAAGCCTACACACACTAGATGTGCACAGGGCAGTCATGTTCTACCTGGAAAGAACTAAACCACTGAGGAAAACAAACCAAGTTTTCGTTTCAGTGGCAGCTGGTAGAGAAGGGGATCCTGTCTCTAAATCGGCTATCTCAAGGTGGATTGTCAAATGCATCACACTATGTTTCTCTCTTGCTAAGAGAGAACTGCCCTTCAAGCCTAGAGCACATTCTACTGGGGGTACTGGGGCATCCATAGCATTCATTGCAAATGTTCCCCTTGAGTCCATTTGTAAAGCGGCAACCTGGAGTTCTGTACACACCTTTACAAAACACTATTTCCTAGACACTCATTCTAGATCTGATTCTCAGGTGGGACAAGCGGTACTAAGACATCTTTTCTCTACTGTTCCTTCTCACAACCCACCTCCAACTCCGGGTACTGCTCGCTAGTCTATGCACAGCACGTGATTCTAAGCAGATTAACAAGCATCAGAAGACATGCATTACTTACCGTAATAGCATTTCTGATGATTGTATCTGCTTAGATTCACATGCTCCCTCCCTACCTCCCCGCTCGGGGTGGAAGGAACATAGACTTCTTACTACTTCTCTCTTCATGTACTCACTCACAATAGCCTTGGGCTCCCTCATGGCAGAAAAAATACAATCGGAGGGACCTCGGCGCGTGAGGGATTTTGGGTACAGTACACGTCACGATAGGGATAGTGTTACAGAAACGCCTATGCAGACGTCCCCTTTCGGTTCCCGAAAAACAAGATGCAATACTCTGCGGTTACCACTGGATGTCGGACCATATGCACAGCATGTGAATCAACGTAGATGCAATCATCAGAAATGCTACTACGGTAAGTAATGCATGTCATATGCGCAAGGTGTGAGCTGTTGCACACAGGGGGTCTTCCTGGAGCCAGGGAAGGTCACCTACCCCCTTAACAGATATTTACACTATAGAAGAGAGGGAAGGAGTAGAGGGGATGTCTGAATGTCCCTCTGAAGTACTTGGGGCTTTGTTGACTGAATTGTGCTCTCACATGTACAGCTTTTGCACATGTTGGTAAGATGTCTTTGAGGGGTTTAAGGGGGGGGGGGTCGGGGAAGGCAGCAGAAGTACCCAACTATCCTCCTAAACAGGGCTGCTGTGTGTGCCGTATGTGACCACAAAAGCAATGGGCCATTGCCCCCCGTCAGTCTCATGCTAAAATAGCTAAGAAATGTAAACTGGGGAACTGCAACACCGAGAAGTAAAACCTTTATCCCAAATGGGGAGCAACACATTTCCTGGATGAATTTTTCCTCATGGATGTAAATCCCATCAGTGATTTACCTTTTATTATTATGATAGTATTTATTGAGCGTGCACCTAGCTTCGAGAAGCAACAGAGTGCTTTACAGAGGTATACAACAATGCATAACAGAGCGCTCTTCAGATGTAACAGAACAAATATACTATGGGGGTAGGATGTAGGCAGAGAAGGCTTGTTTTCTGGTCCTTTCTTTTTTGCAGCAGCAGATTTAAATGTTTAAAAAAAATGTAAACTCTTTATTTCAACAAAACAATTACAATTCAGAAAAGATATTCATAGGCAAAACAATCAGAGCATAACTTTAGTACCAAATGTAGTAATTATATTAAGTCAAATATAGAAAAAAGACAGTAAGCAAAAGGACATATGTTCTCTGATTGCCAATTCACTGCTAATCTAATATCAAAAACACGAATTTCTATTTTACCAACAAAAATACAACATAGAAGACTCAACAAACATCAACCCTTCCCACCCACTACCTGAAAATAAAAACAAAATCAAAAACGGTTCTGACTGAGCATCAAGCATAAAACTCATTGAATTTACTCCATTGTTCATTATATTCTTCTCTATGCAACTTACCTAACTTCAGTTTCTCAAAACGTGAAAGAATTTGCACTTGAACTAGCCAATCTTCCACGCATGGCTTTTTCCTAGTCTTCCAGACACGCAATATTAGTCTAGCGGCAACCAAAAGAACCTTATTTCTCCAGCATGAGGTCTGGCATGGATTCACATGCTCATGAATATTCCCCGTCGTCAGGCTGGGAATCCTCGGTAAAGAAAAAACCATTATCAGTTTCGTTTCTGATCTGTCTTTCGTAGTAATAACCAATCACTGGTCTCTGCGTCATACTGACCACAGCCAATGACTGCCCTCTACCTAAGCACCGCCTCTGGCAGCCATCTTCAGATTTTTACCGCACGTTCAGGTGTTGGGATCCTCGTGCTATTGCTCTCGAGCGTTAGTGCTATTTTTTCACGTTTTTCTCAAAAACTTCGTTTTTTCGGTCAAAAGAGCCTCAAGCTCCACCGACTCTCCATCCGATCAACGGGGACCCGTTTCGGATTCGTCTGCGCCCCTCAAGGGTGAAGATTTCGTCGAGCTACGCTTTTGGAGGACTCCAGAAGTTTCTCAGGCCCGGCCATGGCCCAGGAGAAGGGAAGCTCGACGCCCGGAAAGCTGTTCAGGGTCTGCCCTGGATGCCAGCTGCAGAACGTCTTCAAGGAGGACGAACACTCTTTTTGTCTTTACTGCCTACATGAGGACAAGAAGCACGTGGAGAAGAACTGTGCGTTTTGCGGCAACATGTCGGAGCGGACCATGAAGGACCGCCATCAACGTCTCGCCAACTGGCTAGAAGGGAAGAGCCCGTCCGGCGAGAAGAAGAGGAAGAAATCCGAGCGGACTTCTAAGACCTTTGAGGACGCCCCGGCGACGGGGGTCCAACATAAGGCCAAGCACCGCGAGTCCGCTGGCACCGGGAGCGCCGAACGGTCGGGCTCTACGGGCGCCAGGCAGGGCGCACCCTCCCCGGCACCATCAACCACGAGCCAACGCTCTGGGTCGGGTAAGAGGAAGGCCGAGCACCCGGCGAAGCTCCTGGAGAGGCCCCGGTCGAGCTCGAAGGCTGAGGGGGAGCGAGGCAGTGTCCCCCCCTCAAGGATAAGGCGGTGAGCGCACCTAAGGGGGTGAAGGCCTTAATCCATCCGGCCAAGCCCTCTATCGAAACTGTCGCGGCGGCCCTGGCTCAGCCTGTGGAGGCTACACCAGTGGTGGCGATCTCGGGGCTCAGAGTCTCCCTGCCACCTCGGAGGGAGTCCTCTTTTGTGCCCATCGATAGGACCCCCGTGAAATCCCCCATGGGGAAGAAAAAGGGGGGGCAGGGCGTCGTCGTAGATTCGGCCTCAACCTCGGAGGAGGAGCTGGTCGAGGTCTTAAGCCACGGCCTCGGCGTGGAAGAAGACCGGCCCGTCGGGATGGATCCCGACGCAGGTGACGACGACATCGTCGAGGGTACCGACGGGGCCCCTGATCGCCCGTCGGATTCCCCTCTGCCAGCGCCGCGAGACAACTCGGCGGCCATTTTGTTGGCTATACAGTCCTTATGCTCTGAGATAAGGACGAGACTACCGTTGCCGACGGAACCTCTCCCGTCGGGGGACCCAGAACCGGGACCATCTGGTGTTCCCCCTACCAAGAAAAGAAGGATCCACCCTCCACCTCCTTTTCAGCCGTCGCGCCCCTTCCAGCCCTCCTCCCCGTCCACCCGAGGGGATGATACGGGGACTGACACGGCAGCGACGGGTACGGACGAGGTATACGACGAGGATGTACCGTCGTCGCCTCCCACCAGGGCTTCTCCGCCCGACGAGATTGGATCGTTCCACTCAATTATCGCCAGGGCATCCGAGCTTTTCCAACTCTGCCCTGAGGAGAAGAAAAAGGAAGGTTTCCTTTATCAGCGGCGCGAGGCCAAGAGGAAGACGGTCCTCGCGGTGCCTCTATTGGACGACATTTGGGATGAGGGCCTCACCCTCCTCAAGAACCCGTCCACGACGCCAGCTAGAAGAGACCGGTACGAGAAAAAGTACCGGGTCCCGGACACGGCCCCCCTGTGCCTCCGGGCGCAGCCTACTCCGGACTCCGTCGTCTCCGCGGCGGCCAGGAAAAAAGCAGGGGGGGGTGCGGCCTCCACATCGACTTCCCCACCGGACGGCGAGGGAAAGAAATTGGACGCTATGGGACGCAGAGTCATCTCGTCTGCAGCGACGACGATTAAAGCTGCCAACGCCTTGGCTATCGTGGCCCGATACGACAGGGAGCTCTGGTACAAGCTGGCTCCCCTGCTGGACTTCTTGCCGGACGACAAGAGGGCAGAGGCCCTGGAGATCCTGCAGGAAGGTGAGGTGGCTTCGGACCACGCCATTACCGTTGTGACGGACATCGCCGACACTGGGTTCCGCCAGTTGGGCAACGGCGTTTGCCTTAGGCGGCGTGGATGGCTCAAGGCTACGGACTTCCGTCAAGACGTTCAGACCAGAGTCCTGGACATGCCCTTCGATGGGAACAACCTGTTTGGGAAGACGGACGTTTCCCTTCAGGCCATTAAAGCGGACACCGAGCCGGCCCGGGCCCTTGGAGTTCTGCAACAGCGACGGACGCCCTTTCGGAGCAGCGGAGGCAAGGGCGCCTCCAAAGGTTCCGGCGGCGGTTTCTCCTCCTACCGTCAAGCGGCCCGCTCGTCATCTCAGGAGGCCTACAGAGGACGAGGCAAGGGACAAGGCGCTAAAGCCTCGTCGAAGCAGGATTGAACCGGCCGGGGGGTCGGGCCCCCACCGAAGCACCCCGGTGGGAGGCCGGCTGGCGAGCTTCGTCAGCGTGTGGGAGTCCATCTCCACCGACCGTTGGGTGCTGGACGCCTTGGCCCGGGGCCACGCGCTCCAGTTTCAAAGAAAGTGTCCGCGCGTCCCCCCCGTGGCCAGGAAAGAACTTCACGTCCCTCAACTTCTCCTGGAGGTGAAGGCGATGCTCAAGAAGGGCGCCATCGAACTCGTCCCAAAGAGGCTTCGGGGCTCCGGAGTCTACTCGAGATACTTCCTCGTGAAGAAGAAGACGGGGGGATGGCGCCCCATCCTGGACCTGCGACGTCTGAACAAGTTCATCAAGGCGCAAAAGTTCCGGATGGTCACCCTCCAGCACGTCCTGGGTCAGCTGGAGGAAGGAGACTTCCTGTCGTCGTTGGATTTGGAGGATGCCTACTTCCATATTCCCATCTTGAAGGGGCACCGAAAATTCCTCAGGTTTGTGGTCCAAGGGCGGCATTACCAGTTCAAAGCCCTCCCCTTCGGTCTACGGTCGGCACCCAGGGTGTTCACCAAGTGCCTCGCACCGGTGGCGGCTCAGCTGCGCCGCGAAGGGATCCACGTCTACCCCTACCTGGACGACTGGCTCATCCGAGCCAAGACAAGGGAGCTCGCCGTGGTTCACACGGCAAGGACCGTCCAACTTCTCACGGACCTGGGATTCTCCGTGAACTACGCCAAATCCCACCTGGTACCCGCGTAAGACACTCTGTTTCTGGGAGCGAGGCTCAACACCGTGTCCCTTCTGGCCTCCCCGTCGGAGGAGAGGACCAGGACCATCCTGGGCAAGGTGCAGCGGATGTTGGTGGCCGACGCGGCCAAGGTGAGGTCCATCAAGTCCCTCCTCGGAATGATGTCTTCCTGCATCTACCTCATTCCCATGTGCAGGCTCCGGATGCGCCCGTTGCAGGAGTTCCTGGACGCGCGCTGGATCCAAACGACGGGCAGCTTCGAGGAAAGGATCACACTCGACGAGAGTTTCCGACGAGCGATCCGGTGGTGGGGCACCCGCGCGCATCTGACGGCGGGCATGGACTTCCAGACCCCAGCCCACCAGGAGACAGTGACCACGGATGCCTCCCTGGAAGGGTGGGGAGCGCACACCGAAAATCTGCACGCAAGGGGCCTTTGGCTCCCGACGGAGAAATCCTTACATATCAACGTCCTGGAGCTCTGTGCAGTGTTTTGGGCCCTCAGGTCCTTCCTTCCGTCCCTCAAGGGCAAGGTGGTGAGGATCTTCACCGACAACACCACCACCATGTTTTACATCAGAAAACAGGGCGGAACCAGGTCCCCAGCACTGTCCAAGGAGGCGCAGGACCTGTGGCATTGGGCAGTCGCCCAAGGGATGTTTCTGGTGCCGTTTCATCTGGCAGGGATAAAAAACACCATCGCCGACTCACTCAGCAGGGAGCTGCGCTCGTGCCACGAGTGGGGAACTACGGCAGGATCTAGTGGGTCGCCTCTTCCGACGGTGGGGCACACCCCAGATCGACCTGTTCGCGACGGCGACGAACTCCAAGTGCCGGAGGTTCGCCAGCAGGTTTCCCCAGGCGAGGAGCATGGGCGATGCTTTCTCGTTCCCCTGGGAGGGCCTGTTCCTCTACGCGTTCCCTCCTTTGCCACTGCTAATCCGGCTCGTCAACCAGCTCAAGAGGTCCCGGTGCAGGATGATCCTCGTCGCACCTGCGTGGCCGAGGCAGATATGGTTCCCGGACCTTCTGGACTTGTCAGCGTCCCCGCCAATCAAGCTGCCGGTGGACGTGGATCTGCTCTCCAGGGAAGGAGGCGCCATCCTCCACCACGACCCGAAATCGCTGAACTTGCAGGCCTGGCTCCTGCAGCGCTAGAGTTTGGAGGATACGACATACCGGCCGACTGCAGAGAGGTTCTTGCAAAGGCCAGGGCGTCCTCGACTCTTAAATGCTACGGACACAAATGGAAGAGGTTCTCTGTCTGGTGCCACGCACAGAAGATTAACCCTCTACGGATTACGGCTCCCCAAGTTCTGCCGTACCTGCTGACGCTGGCCAAAGCTGGACTGGCACACGCGTCCATCAAGATTCATCTTGCTGCGATCTCCCGATACACCAGAACCACGGGACGGACGTCCTTGTGGTCTCATCGTCTGGTGAAAGAGTTCATGAAGGGACTGTTCAGATCGTTCCCGCCGGTGAAGGCTCCGGCCCCGGCGTGGGAGCTCAACGTGGTGCTGACCAAGCTCATGGGACCTCCGTTCGAGCCTCTGCACTCGGCCCCGTTGAAGTTTCTGTCGTGGAAAACAGCGTTTCTTGTGGCCATCACCTCCGCACGACGGGTGGGAGAGATCCAGGCCCTTTCCTGCAAGGCCCCGTACTTGACTTTTCACGACACGAGGGTAGTGCTCAGGACGCACCCCTCCTTCATGCCCAAGGTACCGTCGGACTTCCATCTCAACGAACCCTTGGTGTTGCCTGTATTCTTCCCGTCGCCTTCGTCGCCGGCTGAGAGGACTTTGCACTCGCTGGATGTGGCTAGAGCGCTGAAGTTCTACGTGGACCGCACAAAGTGTTTTCGGAAGACGTCACAACTCTTTGTGAACTTTGGACCTGTCAATCAGGGGAAGGCTCTCTCGAAGGCTTCCATTTCCAGATGGCTCTCCGGCTGTATCATGTACTGTCATCGGTTGGCAAACCGACCGCTGCCCGGCCGTCCGAGAGCCCATTCCACCAGAGCGATCGCAGCTACCACGGCGTTCCTTTCTGGTGTGCCCCTGCTGGACATATGCAGGGCTGCTACGTGGAGGTCGACGCACACCTTCACGAAGTTCTACTGCGTCGATCGGGATTCCAGGGAGGAGTCCAGGGTCGGCCAAGCAGTGCTGCGCAACCTGTTCGCCTGAGGTGAGCCTGGTGAGGAGGTAAGATGCTTAATGTTGAGTTTGATGCAATGCTTAATGTTGAGCCTTTGCCACCTCCCGTGGTTGTGCATGTGTGTACTGCTATGTATTCTTTATTCATGAGCATGTGAATCCATGCCAGACCCCATGCTGGAGAAGGAACAAGTTACTTACCTGTAACTGTTGTTCTCCAGCATGGGTCTGGCATGGATTCACATGCGAACCCTCCTGCCTACCCGTCTGCGGCTCTTCACTTGGTCATACTGCCACTTCACGTGCTTCCAAATCTGAAGATGGCTGCCAGAGGCGGTGCTTAGGTAGAGGGCAGTCATTGGCTGTGGTCAGTATGACGCAGAGACCAGTGATTGGTTATTACTACGAAAGACAGATCAGAAACGAAACTGATACTGGTTTTTTCTTTACCGAGGATTCCCAGCCTGACGACGGGGAATATTCATGAGCATGTGAATGCATGCCAGACCCATGCTGGAGAACAACAGTTACAGGTAAGTAACTTGTTCCTAATCCAACACAACATCAGGTATTCAAGGTGCCGAACACAACTCAGAAACTTCAGTATCACAGCTAATGGATTTCTAGGAAAAGCAATCTCACATACCATATCAACCCTATCCAAGACTTCATTCCAAAATCCCATTACTTTCTCACAATTCCATAACATGTGTAACATAGTACCCTTTTCCTTCAAACAACCCCAGAACTTATTATCACAAAGTCCCAATTTACACATCCTATCCGGGGTCCAAAAAAGACACCCTAAAGTCCTCGGGTGAATGAAGCGCAAATTCAAATCAGCCTTTGCCCTAATCGGAACCTTCCACATACTGTCCCACTCAGTTCTTCAGACCATGCACATCTGAACTTATCCCATAATACTAAGGAATGACTTTCAGTCGGAAAGAATTTGAAAAAAAACTATATACCCTATGTGGAGCAGTAGAAAGAAAATTACACCTCTCAGGTCTCTGCATCAGAGGCACGTCAATCATCTGACTCCTCTCCGATATTAAAGCACTCAATTATACCTTTGCTATTACCTTTTTATGTAAACCAAATGTATCCCTCAAATCCTCAAAGGACGGCATACCCCCATCACTCCAGATATCTTCTATCAACAATATGCCCCTGTTAATCCCGCTTCTCCAAGCAGCAGATTTAAAGTCTGTATGTGTCCTGGCTTCTGGTGGTGCGCTGTCCAGCGAGATGCTGAGTTTCTCTGCAAGGTAGCTGGGTGACTTGAGGGCGACTGCCTTACAAATGATGCAGCAAGACTTGAAGGAGATTTGTGCATGCAGAGAGGAGCCAGTGAAGGTCGATTAGGGCCGGGGTAATGTGGTTATATCTGCGTAGACCCCTGATGAGGTGTGCGGCTGCGTGTAGGACAATTCTGAGGGGCCTTTGTTATAGTCGATGGCCTTCCATAGTAGGCCGAACAAAGTGCAAGCTGGTGCAGTCATGGTTTTAATGTATAATAGCCCTATTTTATTTCGATGATCACATAGTCGAACCAAATTCCAGGTGAATCTCTACTGGAGTGCCATTGGTGAGACCTAGCAGTTTCCTCCACAATGCCCCTTCCAATTTGTTCAGCCAGTATCATGGTTATCGTAACTAGCCTCAAGCCAATAGAGTATACTCTGTTTTGTAAGCAAGCAAAGTTCCTTCTAGACTATAAGCTGCCGTGTTCTGTATAAATCTTTTTATCATAGCCATCAATAAAAGTGACTCATCGTTTGCATCCTATTAATTCACAATTGCAGCTATGGGCTCATATCTGATGGTCCAGGTAAGTGTATGAATTGACTTACTCGATCAACCCAATCGGAGTTTCTGTTGGTTGCAGTACTAGTTTTTTCATAGGAAAACACAAACTTGGTTTTATTTAGATTTAACTGCAATATATGCCAGATACCCTCAGAGGAAGAAGTGTTAGCAGGAGGAAGAAAAGAAGCACCATCAGGAGAGAGTTGAAGGGACGGAGCAGGTAGAGAGGGGGATAGTCGGACCATCCTAGGCCAGTGAGAAAATGTGACACCGCTCTGAGGTAGTGAGTACAGGACGTTTCTGAAGGACCACATTTAGTATTTAGTATTTATTTATATTGTTTTTATTTTTTTTTTTTATTGTATGTAATCAAGGGTAAAATGATTTTTACAAGAAGTTGTTAATTACAGTTGATGTACGGCAAAAGAAGAGTGCGCACAGGTAAGTCTCAAAGTATTAAATTCAGAGATGTTCTCAAAATTGAACAGAGAGGCAATCCTCTCTCATTAGAAAAAATGTCCATTGAACATCCAAGACCGGCCGGTCGCTTTAAGTTACGCCGCCGAGTTTGATGAAGGCTGCTTCCAATATTTTAGCCGTGACTACCGCCCATCGGGACTTTTCACCAGATATCAAATGGCACCACCACGTGTGCTCATCGATCAGGACAGAGTCAAGCCAAAGCGGAGTCAAAAATGGGGCGTGAATTTCCTTCAAAGCCGGGCAGTTTAGGAGAAGATGGCGGATGTTCTCCACAGAATCAGGGTCTTCACACAGTCTGCATGTAGTTGAACTGGCCAGCCGTCTTCTCCCTAAGATTTCTCGAGTATGGAGCAGGTTTAAACGTGCCCTTAAAATGTTGAGCGCAGTTTTTTGTCTGGGAATCTCAGACAATACGCCATAGGAAGTTTCAATTTATTGTAGTTTGGTGGAAGGTGGTTTAAGCACTTGATGGAGGCTGCTTTGTCAATGGTGGTGATCCAATCCTGCAATTTTAGTTTTTCACGTACTCTTTGCGGGTTCGTTATCAAGTCATTGAGTGAACAATGCAGGTCTGGTGCAGTTTGGTTTTTTGAAGGTGAACCCATTTTTGGACCATCTTGGTGTTAGGTGATTCCAATTCCTGCCCAATAATTTTAAAGATTGGCAAGCTGTCTTTAATTAAGGTTTTCCTGAATAGGGCGAGTGCGGCCCCACTGACGGTGGCGCTTAGCGACAGAAGGCCCAACTCTCGTCTGATCGCTTCAATAGGAATAGCATTCGGAAGGCCTAAAAGAGACTTCCAAATAAAGGCCTCTAGTTTTCGCCATATTTGGGGAGGTACGGTGAACATGGCATCCATGCCGTAGGTCAGTGTGGGCACCATTTTTCCCTTGTAGAAATTAATGGCCGGCATTAATGAGAATTTGCCAAACTTCCTATCAAGTGCTCGTAGTTGGGAAGTCAGTTGTTTAGTTTTAGCCCAGAGATGTTGCTGCATTTTGAGTTCTTGGGACGTCCCATCTATGAACACACCTAGCTATTTAAATTGTTGGACCACTTCGATTCTAGTTTCGCACACTGACCAAGACAGGGTGGTTTTCGGAGGGTGGCGAGGAGAGGACAGGACCATAATTTTGGTTTTAGTCTGATTTATTTGGAGATTGTTGGTGGTCATGTAGGTTGCCAAATTGTCCAGCTGCCTTTGGAGGCCGATCGGAGTTTGATCGAACAGGATCATATCGTCGGCGTATAAGAGGCGGGACAAGGAGGAATTGCCAAACTTCAGAGGGAAGCTGCACACCAGAACTTCCGAATCTTTGTAGTCCCCCAAAAAAGCCACGAAGAGTGCAGGAGCCAGGGGACAGCCTTGTTTAACACCTCTATGCGCTTGGATATTTCCGGACAGAGCCCCCTGTTTATTCAGTCGGACGTTAAGTGAGGTATTGGTATGCAGGGCTATTATTGGCTGTAGTACAGCGGATGGACACTTCCAGTTTTCCAGCTTTCTCCACAATCTTGGTCGATCCACTTTGTCGAAAGCCTGAGAAAGGTCGATGAAAGCCGCGTACACCGTAGGGGCACCCTGCTTTATTTTAGCTTTTAGGATTGTGAGTATGAGAATGTTCAATGCGGTGCTGCCATTTTTCTTGAAGCCTAGTTGGTAGGGATCACTGCAGGGGGCTTCTTTCTCTCAGCGGTGGAAGTGATCTAAAAGAAGAGTGGCAAACAGTTTGCCCATAATGTCCAGTAGGGCGATCGGGCGATAATTTTCCGGGGCTTCTCTGCTTCCATGTTTGAAAATTGGTATGATGGTTGCTTTGCACCACGATGATGGGATCTGTCTGGTAGTTCTGCAGTGGTCAAACAGAATGCTCATGAAGGCAGCCCATTCATCACGGTGCTTCTTTAGATCTATATTCGACAAGCCATCCGGGCCTGGGGCTCTTGATGATTTTAACTTTTGGATGGCTATGCTTATGTCTGATATTGGAGAGAGATCGATCCAAGGCGCTGCGGAGGAATCAAGGGACGAGATCGTATCCTGGGTCAGGCTAGCAAACAGGTCGGTGCAAAATGTGACCCAGACTTGTTCTGGAACTGAGTTGCTCATGTTATAAATTGTGGATCCTTGCGAAGCATTTACCAAGGACCAAAAATCAGCCGTTTTTTTCGCAGTTAGGACTTTCATCATTGATTCAGCGTCTTGTTGGTATAAAACAGCTCGACGTGCTCTGATCCATGATTTGTAGGCTTTTTTTTCCGTTCTCCAGCGATCCCATGCCGCGGCAGTGCTATCAGCCTTGGCACGTCTTCTGAGAGTTCTCAAGACGTTTTTCTTCCCAGCTGTTTCCTTGTCGTACTGGTGGTTGCATGATTTGGGGATAGGTGAGCCCGCTGCCGAATGATGCCTATATTTTAGGAGCATGGGGAGGTAGTCCGGCCTGGTCGGTGGAACAAGAGGTTGATCAGTCCCAAATTCCGCCACGTACTGATCGGTAATAGATCTAATATTGGCCAAAGTCAGTCGAAGGCGCGATTGTTGGGGATTTGTTTCAACCGATGGTAAATAATAAGTTGAATTCCTCGCAGAAGAGCTCCAGGAAGTAGTGAGCATATTGTGGTCGCTGGAAGCCGTTTTGACCAGTTGGAAGTCTTGAATTGCTGCACACAGAGCTTGTGACGCAAAAATATAGTCCAAAGTAGCTGTCGACCGGCCCCTCTCCCAGGCCGGGAGATGGGACTGCCCTTCACAGATCCAGGCAACGTTGTGTAGATTCCTGGATGCCATGAGGGTCATCCATGCTTGTCCTCTATGCTCTGCTTCTGTTACCTCGGTTGAATTTTTAGAGACTATCTTCTGCTGGACACACTTCGCGTTGAGATCACCACATACAAGTACGAAGGGAGTGTTCCATTCGATAAGGATCTCGTCAATGACCTCCGCCATGGTTTGACAAAAGAGTGGCGTTGTAGTTCTTTGCGGGTTCCAGTATGTAGTGATCAAAGCGAGTGGCAGAGGTGAGGATTGCATTGACCGTCGATTTAAAGGTTCAGAAGCGGGGTTCCATTCAATTAGGACCGCCAGTACCCCATATGATCTGGCTGTGGTCCTGATCAGTTTTAGATTTTGATCTGACCGTACTCCGATGAGAAGGCCTGCTGAGGGACGGCCTAACAGCCCATTTACAGCTGGCGAGATCACGATGTCATACCCATCCATTGAGGGTGTATCCTGGAGCCATGTTTCTTGCAAACAAAAAATATCAAAATGACCCAGGTCGAGAGTGTTGGGGCCAGTCAGATGAGCATGACCTCTGGTATTCCAGGAGGCCAACGACAAGGGTTTTTGACACAGTTGGATGTCGGCTTCTTTTGGTAATTGCTATCTAAGGCGGTGTGAAGATAGAGCCCCCTTTATCCAGTCCCAAGGGCCGGTTTGAGGAGCAGATTTTTTGAGAACTGGCGACGGTGGTAATTTGAATTGCACACCAGATCTGTGAGTTGCGTGGTCTCTTCGTGGGGATTGATCTCTCCAGCTTAGCTTTCTTTGAGCCGCGCGGGATCGCAGGTTTGGGGAGTACCGCGGGCGGTGCCTGGCTAGTTCTTGCGTGTCTTTAGACCGCTGGTAGGTTTGCGATACTACTCGAGGTGGGTCAGGAGAGCTCCCGGCAGAGCTTATGGGACGTTCAGGTGAATCTTGCCGCAGCTTCCCGGTTCTCGATGGATAGGAAAAGTGTGCCTTCAGTGTGTCTCTTCGATCGGTTTGACGTTGGGAAGGACTGTGGACACCAGTTCTTCCTTTCTTAGATTGTCGTTCCTGGGTACTGTTCTTAAGGTTCAGAGTCTTTATTTCAGACAGCAGCAGGCCTTGCGCTTTAAGTTCGTCGCTGGCTAGGCGGCATATGTCTTGAATTGCAGAAGAATAAATGTGCAGGTATGCTTTGGCTTTATTGTCTCTATGATAAGGCTCAACCCTTTTAAAGTCTTCCGAATTTAGTTTGCTTAGCGAGGGTGTAGCCGATGTAATTTTTAGCACAGTTCTTCTATTCAAGATGATGTACTTATCTTTACTGGAGATTTGCTCTATTTTAAAAAGGCGCGTAGAATTTCCCCTCATACAGAGACAGTAAGTTAGTCTGTTACGTTTCTGGCTGTCCGCGTCCCTTGCTGCGGCGACCTGGCTGATTGATTTCTTGCCCTGGGTCTGCTTTGGAAATTCGGCGAGTATCTTGATGGCTCTTCAGTGTGTTGGATCCGAGCCGGTTTATTCAGCTCAGGGGCCTCCCTCGGACATGAGAGAGGGTCCGCTCTGGAGTTCGAATTACGGCCAGAGGGGGAAGTTGTCAAGGTCTCATGAGAGATTGGTCCTTTCTCGGGAGCGGAATGCACCTTGCCAGGCGACGTTGCCGATAGTAGGCCTGAATTCAAGCAATCTTCTGTCGATCTGGGGGACTGGGTAAGGTCCGTCACAGAGCCTGATCGCGTGAAATTTTGAGCCGTACTTCCGGGAACTCTGGAGTTGGAAGGCAAGCCCTCCCGTGGGGGGCTACGTTGGTTTGGTTTATAGGCTAGTGGCATTGATTGATCAATCCCAGCTAATTTCAAGACTTTCTTTCCGTTAATCGGATGTTGGGTCGGACCCGGGCTGCTTGCCAAGGCCAGATTTAAAGTCGGTGTAGTCAGGTTAGACGTTTGAGGTAATTTTGCTTTATGCAAGAATACTGGAGCAATTTCGTTTAGCTGCTTTACCTGAGTCGTCTGTGTAGATTTATGCACTGTCGGCGGTGGTAGAGAACCTTTTGTTGTTGGCGAGGCCACGGACATGTCCGGAGCTAAGGCTACCACCTCTTTTGTTAAGTGCGGGGTTTCGTACTTCAGGTCGATGGCTGTTATATAGCCTTCCAGGAAGATTAACTTCGGCTGTATACTTGCTAAGATGGCCGTGTTGTCTTTAGAAATGTCGCTTAGCGTTTCGTACAGCTTACAGAAGGGGGGCCATGGAGATGGTGATTGCCGACATGATTTTTGTCAGATCTTTTCTGGTGTTGGGTGAGTCTTTCTGAGATGATGAGGAGAAGTCCGATCTTCCACTCGCTGTCGAGTCCCTTGCTCCTAGGGCCGCAGGGTTCGCCAGTGAATGCCTGCGCCTGTAATTACCGTCTCCAGGGTCAAGCGTGCTGAAGGGCCTTGGAGTTGGGTCCCTTGTTTGGGCCTTAGAATCATGGAGATGTAATGGATGAACCAAGGCATCTTGGTGCCTCGCAGCAGGAAACGAAGTCGTTAAGTGGTTCTTTGCCCAGAGTTGAGGAGACATTTCTCTTTGTGAGCCCACTTTGGGCTGCAACAAGTCAAAGATGTCCGAAAGGGGCTGGTATGAGGCCCTTGTGTTACTTAATGGATCGATCGTTGTGGTAACCGCTGGCGTTGGAAGCGGTGGCGACGGAGCCTTCGCCTGAAAGTACTCTGGTAGAATTAAGGAAGAGACCTCCCGCCTTGGCGTGGCTAGCGACAGTGCGTTCAGCTGGACGACTGCTGGGACTATTGGGGTCGTGGTGTCCAGATGATCGAGTCCCAGGTCAGACCGCGGGGAGGAATTTGATAGAAGTCCAAGGGACAATGTGGCTGGGGCCGGGACTTGCCCGGCTGACGTGTCCTGGGGGTTGGCGAGAATGGTAATTTTCCTGGACTTAGAAGCCAGTGGCGTCTCATCCAAAGCTTCGGGGATTTCCGCATCCGAAAGTTCCGAGTCATTGGACAGTTTCCTTTTGCCTTGCATCTGGAAGAAATTCAGCAAAGCGGTAGACAGAAGTGGAATAGGTAGAGTAGGTTTTGTGTGGTTCTTCTTCTTATGGCCTTGTTGTGGAGCAGCCTTTTTGGTCTGTCTGGAGACTTTTGAAGGAGGAGCTGACAGATACAGCTGTTTTCCTGTAGTGGCGGCCATAGATTTGGCTGTGGATAGTGTTACTAGGGACTTAGGTGCAGAATTGCCTTTTTTTTAAAAGATTGATCTTTTTTTCTTTTGGTGGGGAGTCAATTTACGGCCGCCCGTGTCCGAGGTTACAGAGCAGGGGTCAGAGTCTGCCTCGCTAAGCTCCTCTAAAAGAGGATTCAAGGAAATTGATTGATTATGCAAGACTGGGGGTGATGTGTCAAACGCCCTTGTTTCCCCGGTGTCTGAGGTGTTGCATGGAGGGGCTGACGCCACAGCCGTCCCAGATGGCATAAGAGCGTCCAATGCAGATGGCTGGATGATCTCATCCGGCGTAGCAGAGACCGCTGGATTCCCTGGGAGCCCTGCACCAACATGGTTGAGGTTGCCCGGTATACCCGCCGCAACCGGGTGAATCAAGGCCGTGATGGTCTGGGCAGCCGGAATGTTGTGTGAAATGGAGATCTGGGCCTGGGCGGGTGGGTTGATGGCCGGGTGGAGTGGACGCAGTGCATCTTGTGGCTGCTGAGACATAGCGGATTCAATTGTACTTTCTTGGAAGTTGGTTGACGGCCGGGCGTCCGGGATGGCAGCCGGAGATGAGGAGTTGAGAAGCGAATGAAGCTCCAATTGCCGCTGGGCCCACCCCCAGACCCCCTGACAGGGGCCCTCCGGCCCCCGCACAGGACTGGTCACTCGCCGAGGCGGGACGAGGGCGGGCAATAGCGGGTTCTGTTGCCAAAAACTGACGGTGGCCCGGAAGACCTCCAAGTGCTCTGTCTTTGGGATCCTGTGAAGACAGAGAAGTCCGTGATTCCCTGAGCAGGGAGAAAGGAGATACTGCAGACATAGTGTCTTGGACCACCGGGTGGGGTACTGGTGTTTGCCCGTGGTCGTTGCCTCTACTGGGCAGTGGAGATTCTTTGAAGTCCCCTGAATGTGAGTGACCCAAGTTTGATCGAGGAAGCGGGTTACTGGACGCTGGAGCTCTCGCCGGAGACAGTAGCGGGGCGGAACCAGCGGCGCTGCCGGACACCAACGAAGGCACAGTCAATAGAGTTTTCTTTGTGCGGCTCCTTAGGAGACGCTGATCCAGGTCTTCATCCATCGCGGGTAAGACAGGGGAAGGGAGAGAGAAAGGGGGGGAGAGGAGAGGAGGGGGGAGAGAGGGGGGGGAGGCAAGAAGAGGGTCAGCGATGGAAAGGGAGAAAGGGATAAGAGGGGTAAGAGATAGGAAAAAAAGAGAACGAGGGGGAGAGGGGGAGAGTGGGAGGGGGGGAGCTTGGGGGGAAAGCTTGCCGGAGGTAGGAAGGGGATGAGGGAAAGCGAGAGGCGGAACGAAGGGAAGGAAAGGGGAAAAAACAAAGTCAGTAGCTTGCCGCCGGGTAGGCTGTGTTCCGCCGACTCACAGAAACAAGAATCCGGGAGGCTTGAGCCAGGGAGGACAGAAGGGGGCGCAGAGTTGAAACTGCCTGCAGTTCGCAAGTTCACAAAAGGTGCCAATAGACACAAGGAAGCACAAGGGATCCTACCTCTTGGTCCTTGTTGCACGGGATGCCCTTAAGTCCATGAGGTCCTTGGTGGAGCCGTCAGCCCCCAGCTCCCGGGGCGAACTGGGGCAGACTGGAACTCAGCTCGGAACTCTGCACGCGCTCTGCGCGGCCACGAGATTTTTAAAGGCCAGTTGGGCTTTTTCTTTCCTTAAAGGTGTACACCGCGTACACAGTGGAAGTGGATCACTGCTACAAAATCACGTCCTCTCACAGCAGAGCTCTGGGGCAGACTGGAACTCAGCTCGGAGCTCCGCGCGGCCACAAGCTTTTTAAAGGCCAGTTGGGCTTTTTCTTTCCTTAAAGGTGTACACCGCGTACACAGTGGAAGTGGATCACTGCTACAAAATCACGTCCTCTCACAGCAGAGCTCTGGGGCAGACTGGAACACAGCTCAGAACTCCTAACCGAGAGGTAACAAGGCGCAGAGGCAACAAGAGGATTGCAAAGCTTGGTTACATACAAAGGTACGCGGTCCGGCTGTGGTTACAGTGCTGGACGCGTAAAATGGAAACAATGCATGCCGAGGAGGCATAAATTACCGGGATAAACAATATAGGCAATATTATATACAAGGTGCAGGTTGTCGCATGACAGATATCTACGCCAAACAGATGACGACCTAAATGTACATATTTACAAACATAGTGGTGTGGGGCATCAGGGCAGCAAGAGATCAGGCGGTTGTTATGTGTCGTGAGCCTTGAGCCAATGGATGGTTTTAGATCTAAATTGGCGGTAGGGAAGGTCCTCCCTACAAGTAGGAGGGAGGGAGTTCCAGAATTGTGCTGCTTTTACCGGAAAGCTGTTCCCTCCCGACATAGTACGTTTAAACCTAGGCACCAGAAGGAGATTAGAGTTGGCCATCCTGGAAGGGCGAGAGGAAGTGGGTCTGGTGTATCTAGTGATAAGGTATTGAGGGGCTGCTTGGTGGAGACATTTGTGAGTCAAGGACACCGATTTGAGGAAATTTTTGTCTTTAGTGGATTGCCAATTGACGCATCTTCTAGAGTCAGAAATGTGGGCTTTCTTCTGGATACTGAGGGCCGCTCTTAGGGCATTATTTTGAAGGATCTTTATTTTGTTAGTGATATATTTGTTGCAGCCTACATCAAGTGTGTTGCAATAGTCTAGCTTGGACAGGGTCAATGCCCTGGCTAGTGTGATGCAGTTGGAAGGAGAGAGAAAAGGTTTAGCGGCTCTGATGAGTTTGCAAGTATAAGCTGTGGCGGAGGCCATGGCGTTAACGTGTTTTTTGAAGGTGAGAGTGGAGTCTAGGTAGAAGCCGAGGGTTTTGACCTCCTTGGCTACCGTGATCTTATTGTTGTCAATTACAAAGGAGGAGTGATTTTGGTCCAATTTGCTAAGGTTATGTGGCGATCCCAGAATGAGGAGTTCCGTTTTGTCATCATTCAGGCATAGACCGTGTGAGGCCATCAATGCCTGAATGATGAGGTACACTCCATTGACGAAGGCCAAATCCTTATCATAATCCCCCGTCAGCGGGATGAGGATCTGGGTATCATCGGCATAATTGATGTAGGTGATACCCAGACCATCTAGATCATCAAAAAGGGGCTTTGTGAATATGTTGTACAGTGTCGGGGAAACGCATGATCCCTGGGGCACGCCACAGGTGATGGGCGTTGGGTCGGCTGCTGCTAGTAGTGAGAAGACTCTCATTGTGCAGTTGTTTAGACAGGATTGGATCCAGTCAGTAGCCTCTTGAGAGAAATGGGATGCTTTTTGAAGGTGATCTCATAAGATCTCGTGGTTGATCAGGTCGAAGGCAGCTGAGAGATCAAGAAGTAGCAGGAGTGCGGTCCTGCCCTGATCTCTCAGTTCATCTATCTGTGCCTTAAGGTCAATGAGTGCAGTTTCGGTACCATGTTGAGGCCTGAAGCCCGATTGTTTGACTCCTAAGAGCTGGAAGTGCTCGAGGTGGTGTTGGATTTGTTGGTATGCTACTTTATCGATGATTTTAAGAAGGAACGGTACTGTGGTGATGGGGCGGTAATTAGTGGGAGTAGAAGGGTCTAGATTTGGTTTTTTGAGTTAGGGGAGGACCCATGATTGTTTCAGATTGTTGGGTACGGTGCCTGATGTGAATGACGCATTTATTAGTTTGGTAATAAATGGTGCTAGATTACAAGCCGCATCCTTAATCAATTGTGTAGGACATAAGTCCCCATGGCAGTTCGATGGTTTGAGAGAGAGAATTACCTTTTCTACCTCTTTGGTAGATACTCTCTGGAAGTTGAATTGGGGATTATGAGCATGGGGGTGCGTCTGAGTAGGGTAAGTCTTTTTAGGGGTGAGATTACTGGGCTTAGTAGAAGAGAGAAGGTAATCTTTTTTGGTGTTTATCTTTGTTTTGAGGGAGGAGATTTTGTTGTCTAAGGCATTTTGTATACCCGTGCACCAGTTTTTGTCCTTGAGGCATGAGTCAGGCGGTTGGACGGGAGATTCAACCTCTTTTAGTATAGTAAAGAGCTCTATGGTGTTAGATTTGGCTTGTAGGATTTGGGTGCTATAGGACGTTTGTTTGGCCAGGATAATGTCTTTTTTGTATTGAGAAGCTAGTCTACTTAGGTTATTCTTGTTTTTTTCCGAGGGATGTGATCTCCAGATTTTTTGCAGCGTCGCTTTTCCTGTCTGAGCGCTTTGAGACGGGGGGGAAACCAAGAATTGATGTGCTTTCTAGGTTTGCTCTTTTTCAGTTTCAGTGGGGCTATGACATCAAGAGATGAGAGCATGACTTTGTTGTAAATGTCTACCATCATAGCGGGATCCGTATGGTCTGGGATGGCGTTCAAGGTCGGTGCGATCAATGGGATCAGATTTTCAGGGGTAATGTGCTTTTTATTTCTCGTCTGGACAGCTGGAGCTATACTATCAATTTGCGCTGGTGTCGCCTCTAGTGTAAACGAGATCAAGTAGTGATCTGTCCAAGGCTGTGGAAGTATAGAGGAGATCAGGACTGGGCAGTTGTGCACAGCTAGCCAGTCCAGAGTTCTACCTTTGGTATGAGTAGGCTCCGTGATCTTCTGGGAAAAGCCCAATTCCTCTAAGGTATTATTAATTGTTATGGCATTAGTATCTGTGGGGTCGCTAAAGCCCAGGTTAAAGTCTCCTAATAAAATGCTTTGTGAGGAGTTCTTGAGATTATTAGATAGGATATTTGTAAGGTCTTCTTCAAATGACCCTAAGGGGCCAGGTGGTTGGTAAATGAGGTTAATGGAGATGGATTGTGTGTTGGATAAGGTTAGTTTAGCAGTTAAGGATTTGCAAGATCCTGCATCGGGAGGTGTCTCAATAGTCAGGGGGAATTTAGTTTTAGCTATAATGGCGAGACCTCCGCCTCGAGAGGTGGTACGATCAAGTCTTAGTAGGGTATAGTCATCTGGAATGGCTAGCATAATTGCGGGGCCTGCTGTTGGGTGTAGCCAGGATTCAGTAACAGCTAAGAAGTCCAGGTCTTCATTGTAGAGTAGGTTGGCAATGTCAGTTGCGTGGGCTACCATGGAGCGGGCATTTATCAGTGCTCCCTTGGTCCCAGGTTGTGCTGGATTTGACAGAGGTATCGAAGATTTGTGCGTACTTTTCAGGGCATGGGTAGCCTCGCGATAGTCTGCTATTTAGTTGAAGAGGATGCTGGGAGGAGCTGAGGGGGCTGGTAGTAGCCTTGCTGTGAGCTACTTTGGTTCGAAGGTCACAAAGCCTTGCACGTAATTTGAGGTTCCTTTGGAGGACAGTGCAGGGTGTGGTGATCATGTTGGTGGGTTTGTGCAAGTTAGGTGGGGACTCGTGTGCAGGTAGATTGAGTGGCATGGCCGGGTAATGGATATTCACAGTATAGAGCAGTAGTCTTAGTGTCACAGTATAGAGCATGTGGAGATACATTGTATGCGTGGGCAGGATAGGATTAATGCAGGGTAATTGTTAGTGGTTGGCATGCAGTCGTATAACACCTCGGTCTAAGGAGGCAGCAGTTCGAATGCAGGGCAGTAGCACACCTAGATTAAATTAGATCACTAAAGTTTGACAGGCCGCAATTCAGTACATGGGCATAAGCACACCTAGATTCGATTTTACTATTAAGGTCTGACTGGCAGCAATTCAATACATGGGCGTTGGCACATCTATACTGGGCAGGTTTGGCACTAAGGTTCGGTAGGCAGCAGTTCAGTGCAGGGGTAGTGGCCCTGAGTGACTAGCAAACACGTTTAAAGTAGCAGCTAGATTCGAACGGCATACTGACACACTAATAAAATAGCTCATACGTAGAGTAGTCAGAGAGCAAATTAAGGTAGCGGCTAGGTAACTACATTGGTCCAGGGGAAGACTACAAAGGCAGGTGGAGAAATGAGACAGCACGACTATAACGGGGGATGGTGTGGGACAGACCAAGTTACACAGGGCAGCAAAGGAACCCATAGAGAGCTCAAAGGAGCAGGGTTGAATGGTGAAAGTAGGGTCATGTTTCTCAGTCGAATTCCACCAGGGTGCACAAGACTCTCCCGGAAGCTGCAAACCTGGGCCCAGCGTGGCAGGAACTCATTGCGTCCGACAAGGCGTGTACCAAATAAAATAGTAGAAGGCAGGACCACCCAGAATTTATTTTGCAACCTGAGCCCAGTGTGTCTGGAGAAAGTCTATGCCTCGGGGCACCAGTCTGACACTGGGAGGTGCAATGACATCCTCCTTAAGGGAACTATTTTATGTGACCTTTTGTAATCCGTTGTTTTGCACCTGGCTTCGATTGTTTTGATTCGCTTCTGGATCTTTGAGACTGAACATTTCTTTGACAGACTACCCCTTCCGGCCCTTTGGAGTAGGAGTCAAACCTTGTTCTGCTGACACACTCTTTGAAGAGAATGGCCATTCCCTCATATTGCAGCCTAACACTTGAAGACACCACCATTCTGACACATTCTGTTTAGTTTGTAATAAAGGGTTAATAAAAACCCCTACAAACATATTTGGGTTTGGCGTTTCAGTTCAGGGAACACTGACAGGCCGCTAGCCTGTCACACGATTTAAACACATAGCACTTATTTGAATTTCAACTGACATGTATAACTAATAAAGTTGAGATGGATTTTCAGAATCCGCCCTGTGGACAGGTTCTGAGAGACCACCTTATTCTAATGAACAGGGACAAACACTAATGTCCCTGGAGGATAGCTCAGCGGGCACGTGCTCGCCTTGTAAGCAAGACACGAAGCAACACAGGTTCGATCCCCGGGTCCGCGCTTAGAAACCTCTGGGTATTAAGCGCGTTATAAATACGCAACTAAGACATACTCCTGTAACAGTGCCTCGATGCCCCCGGGCTGTGTGAGGGTTTTAAAAATGCAAACAAATAAATGAAAATAAAATGTCTAGCTGAACTATAGGCTGACTGAACAGCAATACTTAGACTTAGGAGGGTGTGAGAGCAGTGAAGGGTTCAGGCAAGCACACAAAGGGCACTCTTATTAACACAAGTGAACGAGAATGTATACAAAGTTATTTATTTAGGCCTTCGAGAGCTTATTAATTAAAAACCACAGGTAAGTAACATAACAATATTTCCTACTAATATATACACATTCGCCTAGGTGTGCTTCGCTAGGAGCACTAAAACTTTAATCTTTAACACAGTTAAAACTTATTTCTAAGGTACTATAGTGTACTAAACTAAGTGAATAAAGTAAATTGAACCAGGGAAGTAATCAAGACTTTAGCACCAATCACAAGAGGGCTGTGGAAAAATAGCCGAACAACTGAGTAAAAAAAATAATCAATAATCAATTCTAGATTATTTCCAAAAGGACTGAAGGACTGCAACCTGTCTGGCGAACATGACCAGTAAACCCTGTGGCTCAAGCCAAATCTGACTGGATTGTTAGTCTAGTCTGGAAGGGTTCCTTGAACAAGATTGGGACACAAACATCCTAGTGATATAATCATCAAGACCAAGGAGACTTGAACCCTGTGGATTCTATTCCTTGTACATAGTATACGATGTACAATCTGATGTAATACTGATTTTGAATGCGAGATGGCTATGTGGTCAATTGCAAAACCAATAAACAAAGTTAAAAAAGAAATTAACTAAAATAAAGAAGCTACCTTTTATGCACTCCTGCCTACTTGCTTTATATATATGAAGACATTGTAACCGAGTACTATTTGAGTCCACAAAATATTTCCAGCTGGTCTTTATCATCAGGACTTTGTACAATAAGCAAAATGTCTGCAACATTTTTTTTGGACTTTATCTTCCTTTCACAAATTGCATACTGCATATATACACCACTTTGTTTGCTCTCACAAAATATTTTTCCAATTTGACCGTAAGCCCATTCTTTTCCTTTTTTTTTTTCAAATCTTAATTTAGTTACTTGTTCCATTATAAATACACAGTCAAACAAAGATCCCATAATATTACCTACGTACAAAATGTCATAAACGGGCAGAAATCCCAAATCTGTGCATTTGATCAAAACAGGATGTAAAAAAAAAATTGCATTGCTGATCCCAATCCTTCTCCTGAGGCATAGCCTAACACTATACCCTATGGGGAATTCTGGGCTATTAAATATCTACAGTTACATGCCCGGAAGTTCATTTGACGATTTATAACCGGGAGGAGAAAGCCAAATACATCTTCATTATTATTTACCCATGCTAGGTCTTTTAACCAGTGCTTCAATTCAGGTGGATTGCAATGTTTCAAAAAGTAACACGATCGCTCTCTTTGCCAAAAGAAAGGCTATATTCAGAAATGTTAGTTTTGATACTGGAATATTGCCATAACTACCTAGTAGACTCCACACAGGGTAAACTGGCACAAACATATCAATCCTTAAAGCCAATTCCCACATACATCTCCCCCCAATATTTTGCAAGAATGGGACATGGAAAAACATGTGCAGGTGCCGTAGTTCTGTGGATTTGCACCTAGGGCAATACCCATCTGCATATTGTGGAGTAGTTTTAGCAGCTTAGGTTTGTTGTATAATTTGTTCAATATATTTTAATTGAATTACTCTGAATTTGGAGTTAAATAGGACTGTCTTAATGACTGTACTCTCCTCTTCAGGTATCATAGTCCATCTCCAAACCATGCTCTTTGCCCACATATTGCTAGCAACTGCACCAGCTCCCACCATCTCGGATTGAATTGGGTTATAAAATACAGATATGAAGCAGCGAGAAGGCAATGATGTAAACCTGAATTCTATACAGTTAAGAGAATTAGGTTAATTGGGAAAAGAAAGCCATTTAGCGCCAAGTGGTATTCTTACCCGCAAGTATTGTTGTACATTAGACCCCAGTTTCGAATGAAATCTGCAGGTGATTTTAAAGCAGCTGTTTAAAAAGAGGTCACCCAAGTGTGTCAATCCAAGCCTACTAATCCTACTCATTATTAGCTTTATTGCAACACAAGGTCATAAAAGCAAAAAAAAAAATGGCTATAAAAACATTCAGCATAATATAAATCAACACTTGGCACAATTCATACACATGGATTATAAAGTACATGTAAAATATTTACACAGAACATAGATGCTTATCATTAAAATAACCACTTATGATACAATCGTAAAATGTATAAGCAAACATTTCCCATGCTCTGAATAAAAATAGCTGCAGCTAAAATATCTTAACAGAAGTTGATTTACACAAGTGCATGGCATCTTTGAGGGTTCTAACACCACATTCCCTTAAAAATTGGTTTCAAATATGCATTTCTCAGTTCTTTGTACAAAGGACAAATGAACAAGACGTGCTGGAACCTTTATACAACATTGACACAGTGGATACAACAATCGTTATATGTTGGGTTTCAGACTTTTTTCACACAGCCCAGCATTAAAATACCCAACCTACATCTGATATATAAGGACCGTGCATATTGCAGCTCAAGAACAATAAAAACGAGCAAAAAAACAAGTGTTGACACTCCCTGGTTAGACATTCTTACTTTTCATGACACTGCGATTCAACTATGTGAGTATTGATGTTACGTGTCTGAGCCACGTAATTGAGTCACCCCCATCTTGCGATTGTACTTCACTTAATGCTTCCTTGAATTTAACTAACAATGATGATCACCAAATCCGTGCCTAAAATAACACCGGATTTAGCTGTAGGTCAAACAGAATACCATGCCAATTTATCTCCAATTTGAGAGGCATGTTGGGTGTCCGCTTTGGCAAGTTTAAAAGCTTTCTTAACAAAGAGTTCCTTACTTTTATGGACTTCATTGATTCACTGTGTATCACCCTTTCTCAACTCTCATGCTGGACTTGTATCCTGGATTGCAACATTATGTATTACTACTGACGTCTGCAATTGTATTTGCTCTCGCCTCTTACTTCTCCACTATTTTTGACTGCTTACTCTCTGTTCTCTCCTCCTCACCCTTTCTCCCTTTACCTATCTCCTCCCCTTACTTCCTTCTATGCACTTACTCTATCAAAATTGTCCCTGGACCTAGTATGATGGCAACCTCGTCTCCCCTCCCCCCCCCCCCACTCCCCAGCCGCCCCAGCACTATCTGAAATTTCGTCAGGCCTAGTACGATAGTCGCTTGTTTTGTTCCTCCCCTCCCTTTCTGCACCGCTCTCCCCTCACCTTTTGTTTTTCTCCAGCTCTACCAGAAATGTCGTCAGGCCTAGTACGGTAGTCGCCTGTCTGTTTCCATTTCCTTCCCACTCTCCACCTCCCTTCCTTCTCTATGTCTTAGCTCTTGCACTGAAATGTCATCAGGCCGAGTACGATGGTTAATTTCACATCCATACTGTTCATGGCCTGTAAGAATGTCATTGTATTTTCCCTTGTTCCCTCCCTTGCCTTGAAGCGCTTTGAAACACATTGTGTATAGGCGCTATATAAATAAACTATAATATATCATATAGTTGTACGTTTATTGGCCTTAGATTATCCCTAGAGCTCCGAGCCAAATAGTGTGGCAGATTTTGCTTTGCTTGTGTGTGCAATCAAGTGGTGTACTCAAAGCCACATTATCATGCAGTTTTGCATAATTATTAATCACATTGCTAGTTCTCCCAAGAGTATGTTCGGCTTTAACAATTTGTTTAGCCCAAGTACACTTAACTCACATTTAATGCCCAAATAATCATACATAGAAACTTGCTCCAGTGGTTTGCCTTCAATGGACAATGCTAATTTAGGGACCAGGGCCCTCGCTGTGTGGAAGACCATGGCGTTGGTTTTAGCCTGGTTAATCTCAAACCCATTTTCTATACAGAAACAATAAAACACACTACAGTGTTTTTCTCTGCCAGCTAGCGTCAAGGAAATAAGAATAGCATCATCTGCAAAAAGGAGAATTGGAAGTTTATTGTTCCCAATATAGGTGCATCAAGTAGGTATTTGCATAATATCCTTGATGAGGAAGATAATAAACAAGAGCGTTGGTAGCAGGAGGCAGTCTTGGCACACTCCTTTTTGTATCAGGAAATATGATGATGTATCTCCATAAAGACTTCACTGTATGCACTGCCTCGTTGTTGTATAACGCATCAATGCTTTCACCAATCGAAGGGGACACCAACCTAGATCAATCTTTCTCACAATCTCATTCTCTGGACCCCATTGAATGACTTTCTTAGTAACACATATTGTTGCTGTCTAAAGCACTGATTTGTCTTACACAGCCCAATGCTGAAAGCCTGCTTGGCGATGGTCAATTTATCCTCCTTTCCTTCAACCAATAAGTAAGGCGATTGAGGAACATGTTGGCATAGATTTTCCCAGTGGCTTCCAACAGTGAAATTGTCCTACTTCATTCCTATCGCCCAAATTATCCCTGCATTTAACATTGGTGTGACATCTAACATGCCCCATATAGACGCCTTACGACTGCAAAGATGTTCAACCCATAGCCGAATTAGGATTGTGCTCCAGGCTTTAAGCGTGGCAGCCAGTGGGTCATATGGGCAAAAGTCTTTATATACCTTGGTAAGTGAAGCGGCTCAAAGTATCATGGGTGCTCGCTGCTCTCCTTTCAATTCTCACATGTGGCTAAGAGATCATGTTTGCAGCCCAATAGGGGATGAAAATAACTTTGGCCACTAAGTAACAAAGCTCATAGCCGGGACCTGCAGGTCTACCCTAGAATAAGGTCTGGTCATATTCTACATTTTCATTTGTGTCCCTCTGGGATCCCAGAGGGAACGAGTGGCCAGTGTGTTCAGGATTTTGAAGATGCTTCTAGCCAACACCGTAGGAACATTGAGGACGAAATACAGCAGTTTTGGTAATACAAGTATTTATAGCAATGCAATTATGCCAGTCAAACCAAGCCCATCTCAAGAATTTACTCTGGAAAGCTTGTATGTATGTGCCCATGTTATTTTTATACAGTTGCCCATGATACCTGAAGACCGAGATCCCCAGATAGGATATCGATTGGGGAGACCATTTAAGTTTTAGTTCATCCCCAAACATGTTTTGTCAACACGAGAAAAGACTTCAGACTTGACCAGTTGATGACCAATCCCGAGTATGTACTGAATTTCATCACGTCCAACATTATCACGCATATGTTCATCTCTGGTTCCATTATAAAAATCAACATATCTGCATATAGCGAGGCAATCTCGGGGATATCTTTTATCCTAATTCCCTTTCGTACAAGTTGGTGTCGCAGGCGATACGCCAACAGCTCAGCAATAGGAGGAAAGAGAAAAGGCGAAAGGAGTCATCCCTTCCTATTTCTGCTACACAGTGGGAACAATTGTGAAAAGCTTTTAGTCACTCTGACTTTGGCCATTGGTTGAGAGTACAGTAGTCGTATGCAGGAGATCATAGAAGGACCAAAAGCGTAGTGTTCTAGTACATCGAAGAGGAATTGCCAATCTATGTAATCCAAAGCCTTCTCTGCATCTAACTAAGCAGCAACCTCTGGTACATTTAGGTTAATTTGAAACATTTTATTGAAGAGTCTCTCAAGGTTTAATGATGTAGAGCGGCCAATGGCAGAATCCAGACTGGTCCAAGAGTATCAGATGTGGCATAACTGGCAGTAATCCAGTTACGAGGCTACAGGTAAGTATTTAAGCATCGACATTCAGGAGTGACGGGGGACGATAGGAGCTATGATTATCTGTGGCTGTACCTAGTTTTAGCATAAGTATAATTACTGCGTCCCTGATTATTATTGTTGGCAGGCTTGTGGGCCTCAAGAATTTCTCCCAAAACTGCAGCAGATGAGGGCTACATTCTGTGGTGAACCGAAAGATGTCATCCCTTTGTATTGTCCGTATCCCCATAAAGAAATATCAGGACCAGGAAGGAGGAGTACTGGGACGAAGAAGTCACTGAAGGAGGCTCAGAACTGCTGGCAGTGGTCTAGTGGTTGCACAAGAAGGGTGGAAATAAAATTCACAACACTGATTGTTGTAGTAGCAGTAGTAGTGGTAGTGGCAGCAGTGGACCCAAGGGTCGAAGTAGAGGTAGTCGTGGAAGTGGTGGAAATAATAGCAGTGGTGGCTGAAGAAGGAGAAACTATTGAAAGAATGAGATGGGAGCCCTTTCTGTGAAGCAAGACTTGATACGGGGCTGACTGCAAACGCCTTTTAAGCCGTAAACTCGTTCAAAGCTGGCCAAAGCATTGACCGAATCTGGGAAAACGCTGCTTATGTTTTTGGAACGGGAGCCGTCTGCAGCCCTGCAAGGACTGTGTGCATGCACAGTGCAAGTGGAGACATCACAGTGTGGAAAAGTGGTTTTGGAAGAATACATTCGCAGCAGGGAGCACCACGAGAACTGTATCCCAAAGCGGATGTGCAAAACTGACCGCAGCTTATCAGTTGGAGTCAGCAATCTCACTGCAGAAAGACACACAGAGCTCATGAGAATGGGCTGCTACTGGATGGTACTGGCAGTGCCATTCTGAAGGAGAGACCAAAAGGAGATAAGCCTATACAGCGAGCTCCAAGGAGCAGAGTTCCATCGGGATAGCAGGTACCGTTGGCAAAGACGGGGGGAGTTGACTTTCAATTCACAAAGGAGTTAACCAAGGGGATCACATAACAATTTATCCCTCACAACACTTTGAATAAATAATTAGGGATTTGGGAAGGCCAATAAGGAACCCAAAGCAGGCTTTCCACGAAACAAAAGGAGAGGCATACAAGACATTGGCAAACACGTAATCAACCTCTACTCTTCCTCGTCCCAGTATTTTAGCATAATATTGCAACACTAGGTCCTAGAACAAACCAAGTCTGCCAAAGGTCAGACAAAAGATTTTTAAGTACATTCTCACAAAAGGAAAAACCAGCTAAGAGGATTGTCCCCATGGCATGTTAAAATACACTTCACGGGGAAGAAAGTCACTTTCCAAATCGTGGGTGAATCCACAAGGGAGAGAACCTTCTTGTAACTTTGGTTTTGGATGTTTTGAGTTGCTGAGCTTGCTGATTCAAACATGGTAATCCAAGTGGAGGAAGGCTGCTAGAAAGCATTCAAGTACATTTTATTTTCCCAGGTAGTAGATTCTGAAGCGTTTAAAGTGTGAGGGCCAGAGTAGGTTTTGGACACACGGCTCTGAACGTTAATTTTGACTTTCTGACAAGGACAGTCTCGCTAGTTAGTTTTGGTGAGGCAGGGAAACCCCTGATAGAGTTAGGGCTAGTGAGGCATTTTTCCAACCCCTTTTATTATTTAAATAAAAGCATTTTTGAACAAACGCTGTGTCCGGCTCCTTACTCCGACCCCTCACAATTCCTGCTTAAATATTTTTGTTCAACTCTGAGCACAGTCCTTTTGTACCTGGAGCTTCGCTATTGGTATGTGTATCTATGGCTTCCTTCATTTCATCTAATGAGATTGGCACATCCAGCTGTGACGCAGCCCCAACTGAAAGTTTCAAAGTCGGTAAGCAGTTTTAGAACTCGCAATTCTCTGCACCATACCTTCCAGGGCGACAAGCGTCTAGTAGTTTATAATATTAGTGAAATGCCCCTCATGGCAGGGTTCTCCTGGGTCGTTCTGGACTGTCAATATACCCTCACCCACTAGTTAATTTTGCATCAACTGTGCCAGTGGACTGCCAGGTCCATTATGTCAATTAGCCTCCCTATATTGTCTAGCCATGGTTGGTACTGAAAATTGTCTGTCATCCAGTTTACAAACCATATCTAGCTCTAGCTTAATGTATGCTAAGACTGACATCTGTGCATGTGCTGATCCCAAATCATCAACCTATTATATAGGACCCAGTATTCAGTGCTCATGGCTATTCCTCTATTGTAAGCCTTGAAGGCGGACCATAGTGACCCTATAGTGGAGAAAGAATTCAGATTAGTAAAAAGATACAAGAGGTTTACACTGCCAGGGAGTAGCTTTAGTTGTCCAATTACGTAGTTCCATATCTAAAAGGAGTTGGAGTGATCAGAGAATGTATGTGGAAGAATGTGACATCCCTTTAGGTGGCCCATCAGTTCTGCTCACATGATGCAGTAGTTGATTCCAGGACATGCAATGAACCAAGGAAGAATACAAGAATCTTTTTTCATCAGGATGCTTTCACCTCCACACATCCACCCAGATTGTATCGGCCATACCCTCTACAATAACCTGTGCTGCATTTAGGCATCGTCTAGTTGAGCTTCATCATTCTGGTCGCACATCTAAATTTGTATTGAGGTCACCACCCCAAGATTGTCCTGAGAGGTGAAATAAGTGGTGAAAAAAATCAGGGTCAATATTGGGACCATATACATTTACCAGGCCGAAGTACAGCCGCATTCACCACTCCATGAACAATAACATAATTTCCATGGGGTCATGCATCGAAACGGTAAAGCATTAAGCATTAATGTCAGGACATCTCGTGCTTGAGAAGCGTAATCCATATAGAATATATGGGTAGCCCAATTGCTGACAAATGACTCGTGCAATCTTTTAGTAGCCGGTGCTTCTTGCAATAGTAAAATACAAATGTTCTGCCTCACAATAAAGAATAGAAGCTTGCATGCTTTGACAGGGTTGTTTAACCCGCTAATGTGCCAGCTCATTATTGCAATCCCATTCCTGCCTTAATTTGACGGTCACAGAGTAGTTTCTTCACTCTAAAAAGTGTCTTGGTCATTCTGGATCAGGAGGGAGAAATCTGGGTGTAGAACATTTCTGCTAGAACCATATTGTAGCTCCCGTTTCTCTCTGGCATATTTCAAGTGCAGATATCTCTCTATAATTCAGGATACATGCAATAATGGGCCTGGCTGGGGTGCCAGGTTTAGGCTTGGGCATCATTGACCAATGTGCTCGCTCCACTGTAAAACGGTGTGATAACGCAGGCGAACCCATTACCTTCTGAAGAAATTCCTCAACTAAGTACTCCATGCTGCCCTGCCTGGCACACCAACAATGCAGACATTATTGTGCCTGTAGCCCGTCTTCACGTTTGGCCCGGACAGCCTTCAGGTCTTTACTCAAAGTTAAAACTGTGGTGGGTAGCTCTTCAACTCAGTGTTCAGCATGTGCAATTCTTGATTCATCTCTTGTTATGTGTGTACTTTTCTTCTCCAGCTTCGGCTTGAGGGCACTTATACTACAGCCATTATCATCCAGCCTTTTATTAAGAGCCAATCCCCTGCTGCATGGTGCGAAGAAGCTGCTCCGTATTTGGGGCTGAGGCTGCCTCTGTTGAGCAGGTGTCGAAGTCTTCACCAGTGTCTTTGTGAAAGCATCTATATTACTCTGGATCTTGCCACCACTTCGGACCATAGTGGGATGATGATCAATTTTGCACTGCAGCACAAGGCGCCAACTGGATAATGGATGCATCGCTCCTTCACCCAGTTAAATGTCTACTGGAGCCCGGACAACTACCAACAGACATGCTAGCAATATTGTAGGTGGTAATCTCCAGAATCGCACTTCGATCCAAGCAGAGGTCCATGTGAAGCAGCTCTCAATATGAATGGTCTGCCTGCAGCGCCAGGGCACATCCAGGTTGCCAATCCATCCCAGCTGGCTGCTGCGCCTAACGGCAACAGCTCTGTGAGTGGGCCCTGCCCTGCAGGAGGAGGGGGCGGACCGCCAGCCCCACCCCCTGCCTATCCATTTTTTCCAGGTGTTTTGCTTTTCTGTCATGTGTAATGACCCTAGAACCACTTACCTTATTGCACAGACTAAATGTTCTTGGACTCAGGAGGCAATAACACACACTTAGACCAATAATTGGAATATAATCTGCTCTTTACAGGCCCTTTTAGTCATACAAGATATAAGCATACGAATAACTCTTGGAGTAAAAATAAGTGGACGGTCGGTCGGTCTCTCGCTCTCGCTCTCTCTCGCTCTCTCTGAAAGATTCATCTCGGCCACACTACCTAGGTAGGCAGAGAGATCACACGTGCTAACGGGGTCTGGAGCGGAGTGTCCTCTCAGCGAGACTTCATCACCCGGGTTTCCAATTCTCTATCTACCACCAGGGTACCTTTTCTCTTATGGGGGGGAAAAATCCCCGCCCCTCCTAGATTGCCAGCCGTCCCCGGCGGGATGGCAGACATCAAGCATGGCGAGCACAGAGCAGAAAAATCAATTTTGTCTCCTGCGCGCTCGTTCCCAGCACCGCTTATCACTGCACCTGCACAACTCTGACTCCCTTTTTGTCTCATCCTTGATCAAACCATACACCAGCTATCCTCCACAGTGAGCTCATCTGCAAAATGGAATATCGCAGCCATGCACAATTCATGCCTGCTAACTGAGCCCACAGAAACATACTTTCATTGTGGTTTGGAAGTGAATATCCAAAATGGCTACACACCGGTGCCATGTTTTTTAGCTCATTTACACACACGCTTTACACCATGGCTGAGTAATTGGGGATAAGTCTCTGAAAAGCGTCCTACATTTCCAAAAGACTGCTCTCCCGAGCTGCTCAGGAGCTGAACTGAGGTTGCAGGTACAGGCCTCTATTGCGCAGCACCCGGAGCACATCCACAGCACTGTCTGGCACCCCCGGAGCCACCAGCAGGTCACCCGCAAATATGTGCAGTGATGCCTCACTGGAGCCAGATTAAGAGTTTTGCCAGGATTCCAATGTCTTGGTGGTGTGTAGAGCTGTTTACTTATGTGACCGCCATGTTAGTGTCTCAAATTGGCACTCAGCAAAAACCAACAAAATATGTCCCCACAGGTTATAAACTGGTGATATGGTATATGTATTACCTATACCCACCTCTTTCTCTCTGACCAAACAAAAAATTGGAGTTTTTGCACAAAAATCTGTCACAAGAGGATCACTACTGACTGGGTATGCTATTCCTTAATTTCAGGTGGTGTCCTAATATTCTCTATTTGTACACACTGCCATCATACATATGTGTAATAGTGCAACTGATGTTGTCAACAATCATTTACTTTGATTTTGTCACTTAACTAGATATGAAATCTCACCATATACATCAAGGATGTTTTTCATTATTTAATAAAGAACATAAGACAATCTTTTACACATGAGCCTCTGTGCCATTTCACAAACTATTAGACACTTTTTTCTCTCTTTTTTTGTGTATCAGGCTCGAAACATATGACAATCAGATCAACGATATCTCAATAAATCATACACCATACAAAACGATAATAATCAAAAGAACATGCATCAATAGCAAAAAAGAAGCTATACATTTTGAAAAAACAAATAAGAAAAAATTAAACAAAAAAGAAGAAACTTTCCTTTCAGTAAAGACGCTGAGTGTCACAAAAAATACATTCTTCTTCTATGTAAAAGAAGTATTCTAAGGTTACTTAGTTTCCATCCTATTTCAATTGTGGAAATCCTCAACTCTATGTGAAGAGTGCCAAGGAGGGAAAAATGTCCAATTATTGTTCCTTGTAGGGTTTGAGAACAAGTGACTGGTGTCAATTTGGTTAATGTATTCACACTTGCCAATCACTTCTTACAATACTGCTCGGGTCTCACTTCTTACAATACTGCTCGGGTCTACGTATAAGGTCTGGCCTAGCAGATGCAGTCACAGATGCCACCTCTGGGGGCCGAAAAAGGTCAACCAGGTGTGGTCAAATACGTTTCGGCGTGAAGACTTTGACAGAAAACGCCTTCCTCAGGACCAAAGGTCAGATGTGTAAGACATTAACCCCAACGCATGTCTTGCAAAGAAAAGCGTTACAATGGTGTCACAATTCCCCTCTAGCCGGACATTCTTTACTTCCCCTTGATGTAGGTTTGGGTTCTCCCATGGACTTTCCTTCATTCTGTCCGCCTTTGTATTTTATTTTTAGATTTGTCCTCCACTCCCATCTTAAGGAGCTCCGACTTCAGGGATCCAATTCAAGTGGTTCTTTTTCCCCTTTTTTGTAGCAGCACCTTGACCTCTTTATGGAGCTGAAGCAGGTCAGAGTGACATGATGAAATGGATCTGCCTTGCATACGATGCACACCATCGGGAGACGATGTACCCCTTCAACGTTCAACCGGCAAAAATGTCTTGGTGGTGTGTAGAGCTGTTTACTTATGTGACCGCCATGTTAGTGTCTCAAATTGGCACTCAGCATACAAACATAAAACTGCTGTATCAGTCGCTGGAAATGTTAGAAACAAAACGTGGCAGGAGTCATCACACAGCTCCGTCTTGTGATGTGTCGAGGAGAGGTTGAGGGTAATGAAAGCACTTGTGTTTGCATTGAAGGTAGCATTTGATTTACACTGGACAGTATCTGTAGGGCTACCGTAAAGGAGGTGTTGACATCGGAGCTCTATGTATGAACATACTAATTTTGTTATTGGGTTTCCAGACTGTTGCTATTGTGCCATTCAAAGCTAAATTGTGACTGCGGCACAGTCTATTAAGTTCTTCCAGTCGTCCCCTCCTACCCACCCACCCACCCCCTCCCAACCATATGGGAGCAAGTCTTATTTTGTGAATTATCACCCAGCACCCTCTCCAGAGAACAATCAAGAGTCAGAAGCCTCTCGGCATCAGCAACTCAATTTATTGGATGAAAATATGTGGATATTTTTTGTTAAGACTCAGACCCTTTTCCTCTGCTGCTTTAGATACTGACAGTATTGGGCATTCCACTCCAGAATGGAGTTGCGTTTTGATGCAGCCTGTTCTCCCACCCCCTATTCCACGACAGCTGACCTCCTTTTCTGATACTGGCCCTCTCACAGTACCTGTGTGAGGGCCACTTTTTGCATCATGTGTCGGTGGGGCTATTTTGGTGTACACCTTGAAAGTGGTGACAAAAATGTTCCCCAATATGATTGTGTAGGGTACCCTAGAGTTGAGCATAATGTTTTCCATGCTATCCATGCTTAATATTTCACATGGTCCTTTTTCCTTGCTATTTGTGACTGCCGGCAGGTATTCCTCCTACTCTACCTGGATTCTCCTCATTCTGTTGGTGAATGCTCCCTTGCACATATGTGCAAAGTAGCACTAGTGCTGCAGCAGACCCAGTCCACCATTAATACTAGGAATTATATGTCTGTGATTTTATTTGTCCAACCCACATTGCTTGCATGTAGTGTTGGACAATTTGGTTTCGTCTTCTTCCCTTTGGTATACTCTAGAAGAAGGTGAACATATATTGCTATATGGCTTTTTTAATTGATTGCATCCTCCCACAGATTCCTCTTCTAGAGAGATATCCTTCCGTGCCACCTGTTCTCGGTGAACTTTGCCAGATGATTTGGTGTAGCTTAGCGACCATCATCTTTGACACTCAACTTTCCTCGACTCCAGACATGGCTTCGCACACTGCATAATTAGCCCACATGATTCAACATTAGCTTAGTTTCTATTTTTCCACCTGCCCTCCACACTGTTAATCAGTAATGTCTTGAATACATTTTTTGCTTGCACTATTATACCTGATTCGAAGTTCAAACGCTGTCAAGATTATACTTGCAACATTTCCCTCAACAAGACGCACAAGTCTGTGGTATCTGGGGTGGACTATGACGTAGATCAGAGTGGTTCCTGCCAATTGAACGCCCAGATCGCTTAGGAAACGGGCCGCAAAGTTGGTGCTAGGCTATCCCACCCTCGCACTCTTTTTTTCCAAAGTCTTCGGAGGTCGAGACAGAGGAACAAACTTAGGAGGGAACAGGAGAGGGAAAGCAGGAGACGCAGGAAAGCAGGAGACTCAAGAAAGCCCTTATCGAGCTTCACCACTTCCTCCTCCTATAAAAAGAAGAGGAGCAGATCTAAATTGAGGAGGGACGAGACTGCTCTACTGCTGGTCGACAATGCCCTCAACATCTTTGAAGACGGCCACCCTTACCTCCTGGTTCTAATTGACCTCTCAGCTGCTTTTGACAACCTAGTGCAAGCGCTTATGGACACCTTACATCGGCGCATGGGGATAAGCAACCTTGTCCTACGCTTGTCAAAGTCCTACCTCGCCAACCGCAAGCAGTTTGTTTAGGTGGACTCCTAGATCTCCAATGCTACCCGTCACCTGTGGAGTCCCACAGGGTTCCATCCTCTCCCCAGCGATCTTCAGTCAAAACATGGAGCTGCTGGTAGCCTTCCTAGCCTCAGACACCATCCACATCCACCAATACACTGACACACAGCTATACCTCAGGATCAACTCCATCAAAGACATCCATAGGCTCAAAACCTGCCTCTCGCTGATCTAGTCTTGGATGTCCAATGCATACTCGAAACTCAACCCCTCCAAGACCGAATGCCTACTCCTCACTGAACACCCAGGCATGCAGACCTTGCTAACAACCATGAAATCTGAGGGCTTCACACCCAAGCTCACCTCCTGCACCAAATCCCTTGGGTTCCACATCGACAAACAGCTCTCCTTTAAGACACACATAGCTAGGAAAACTCAGACAGCTTGGTATCCACTCTCCCTTCTGCGAAATAAGTTAAGCCCTTCCTCCCTGCGGACAGCTTTACATCCACTGTTCAAGCACTGGACCTATCCCAACTGATTGAGGGCAATGCACGCCTCAACAGCTTCCTGTCATCCTCCCGTGTGCCCCTGTGAAGTGTCAAACATTCGGCTGCGCGCCTCATCAAGGGTCTGCGCAGATACAGCCACATCACCCGGCCCTCATTGACCTTCACTGGCTCCCATTACATGCACGAATCACCTTCAAATCTTGCTGCATCATCTACAAGGCAGTCACTCTCAAGTCACCCAGCTACCTTGCAGAGAAACTCTGCATCTCTGGCGGACAGCACACCACCAGAAGCCAGAACATGTGCAGACTTGTAATCCACTGCTGCAAAAAGGAAAGGACCAGAAAACAAACCTTCTCTGCCTACGTCCCAAGACTATGGAACCTCCTCCCTGTCAACATTAGACTTGCGTCCACGCTCATACAATTCAGAAAAGAACTCTAGGAGTCTCTCCTCCTCAACACCTAGGCCAACACGTCGGCCCCTCGCGCACCTGACTCGCTAGACGACACCCGCCCCCTCTCTTCCCCGCCACCCGGTACAGCTGTACCTCTCCTCTGTCCCCTCTGTATCCTACCACCCCAAACCCTGCTGTTTATCTGTTCTGTTGTTACCACTGAGAAGCGCTCTTTTATGCGTCTATAACGTTGTACACCTCTGTAAAGTGATCTGTTGCTTCTCAAAGCTAGGTCAGTGGGCTCAATAAATACCATAATAACTATAATAAAATAATAAGTCCAAAAAAGGGGTATGTCCTAGTTTCCTAAAAAAAAATGCATCTAGAGAGGGCCGGGAGGAGTTAAGAGAACAAATGGTGGCTATATTTTCTAAAGCTTTGGCTGGTACATCTGTGGCCTCAACATCTGTCTGCTGCACCTGTGTTGGCCGGTAGGGACTGGGATGAATCCTGCGGAATCCTCAGAGTCCCAGCCTAAAGTCTCCTCCCATGTGGCCAGTGGTAGGCAGCCAGTACATCATCCTTACACTGACAGTGATATTAGCCGGGTGGATCATATGGAAGGAGAAGGCCATCAAGGGAATGTGAGGAGTCGGTCAGGAGAAACACAGTATTTATCCTCCTCTGAGGGTCAAGATTCCCACATGCTTAGATATCTGGTAGCTTGCTATCATAGTTAAGCTTCCTCTCCCAAATTTCTTCAAGACGTAAAGTGTGAAAAACCCTATGATAAACAGGAAACTGAAATATGTAGAGATCAGGGAATTTTCATAATTCTACAGTATATTTGAATTGTGAAAGTTAGAAACAACCATTAATTCCTTTGGAAACCTCCCCATAATATACATCTTTGAAATCCTTGAAACAGAGTAAATTGAATGATTCTAGAATTCAACAGAAAGTTTGGGACTTAAAGTCCCATAATGCTCTAGATACTGAGACTAGGAAGAGGAGCAGAACTGTAGTGCACAGTCTAGTGGTTCTAATGGCCCACACTTGAGCAGGACCTTTTAAGTTTTTAAAGCCCCTTCAGGTCCAGGCCATTAGAAGTAGTAGCAGTAGGAGAGAGAAGCCGTGGCAGCAGCAGAAGTCTGATGAAGCAGTACGAGACGGAGCTGCTGCTGTTTTTGAGGCGTGGTGCTGTATCGAAGCTGTAGCAGAAGTCTGGAGCCCTGTGGGATGCAGAGAGCATGCAGCGGGAAGCGGTACAGAAATGAACTGTTCCGTGGGGGAGAGAAGCTCTCCTAGTCCTGTGTGCTACTCCGTTGTGTGGCGTTCACCAGAGAGCGATTGGAGCAGAGGCTGCTCTAACTGCAGGAGGCGTGCGCTACGGACGCCTTACCAGAGCTGTCAGATGCCTATGTTTCCCAGACAAAAGAAGATACTGGTGCAGCGAATCCTACGGAGGCGTGTGGAAAGACTGATGAGTTGGCCTTGGTTAGGTGATCCCAGGGCGCTCCGTAACGGATGGCTGGCTCAGAAGAAATGTTTTGAATACCCAACTAATAAATTGAGGCAATTTGGGAACAACTATTGTTTTGAGAGTGTGAAAAGGAATATTGTAAACTCCATTATGAAAGCCAAAGGAGAACAATATTCAGCCTGAGTGAAAAGAAGTATTGTAACCACCATTGTAAAAGCCAAAAGGGGCAGTATTTAAGCAGAGTGTTGTGACCACCATTGCCAAAGCCAAAAGGGAGTAATAATCCAAGCAGGTGAATGTGATTCACAGAATGAAGCAGCATTTGTAAAAGATTGTAATACGCATTGCCTAAGCCAAAGAAAGGCAAGTGAAGAAACCCTGTGGTGGCAGAATAGAATCCCTCCTTGTAGAAATCATCAAGGCGGGGTGGATATAATCTGCATTGCCTGATGCAAACGGATCAGTGTAAGAGACATTGTCAAAGGGTACTTTATAGAAGGTGTAACCCTCTTGTGGTTGCAGAAAGGCAAAGAATCATCTAAGAAGCAGTTGTTCATTTTTCCTTTCCCATTTGAAGATAAGTGTGGAAAGTCTGAAGCAAACCTCACTGCAAAGTACTGTTAGTGGTAGGAGTTTTTCTCCTGGCAGGCGAGTATACCAGGACAGGGACATTAGTGATTCGTTCTGGCAGGTGAGTTGACCAGGAAGAAGAAAGTTAAGTACTACAATGTGGTGAAAAACAGTGGTATATCCATTGATGTGTATTGATGAACTGTTGTGAAAACATTCTGACAGAGTTGTGTTGCTTAAGGAGAAGAAATTAGATGTAATGAAAGATGGTTGAGAAGATAATTATATTGCATACTGACTTAATATATTAAAACAAAGTCTTTTTGGTTTGTCTAACAGCAGTTGAAGAGTGAGAAGGCTTACTTAAACCAAAGGCAGTCATACTGCCAAGTAAATGTCCTATGGAATGAACAGAACTTTGTGCTTCATTTCAAGTGGAACTTGGGCATTGAAAGAACGTTCTTGATTTCAAAATTTGGTCTGAAACATCCTGAATTGGTCCAGGGGAATGGCATTCAACCCTGGTTACAAGGATCTATGTTTATAATTTCTCTATGTGAATGTGAAGTCTTAACAGCCAGGCAACCGCTGTATTATTTTGTTGTATGTATGCGTGTAAGGGACCGAAATCTTCGCACATTAGATCATTTTCCTTTAACTTTAGTTTGATAGGTAGGGAAAGATTTGTTAGGCTAGGGAAAGATAGGCATTTGTCTCACCCTTATTGGTTAATAAAATGGCTACTTGTGAGTAAACTCTACTTGTCCGCCACGCATTTCTGACCCCTCACAGAACAATCAGCAGATGAGCTGCATGCGCTCTGCTCTGAACTCCTACTAACCCTGTATCCACTGGGACTTTGACTGCTTTGCTTAGCCAATCGTCTGGTGCTAACGTCCCAGAATCTAGAACCTGATTTAAAAAAATAAATTAATAATAATTCAATCCATGCCTTCAACGAGGAAGTCGGCGCTGTCCTTTTTTGGTTTTAGCCCCTTGTGGGAGCAAGGCAAATCCTCTTCCTGTGCCTGACATTCTGGATGAGGTGTCCGACATAATGAATTTGGCATCAGGCCTTAACAACACTAATGGCCTTGACTCCTTGCCAGATGTTGAGATGCTGCATGCATTGCTATACAATGCACAATACAGATAGGTCATTAAGAAAGTGGTAGCTGCTTTTGGCCTTGGGATGCTGGATGTCGGCCAAGTTGTCAGAATGGTATCAGCTCGTGGACATCATAGACAAAGGCTCTCTAACTGAAATGATTTTGCTGTTCATTGCAGCCATTGCTGACTGGATACTATCTTATGGCAGAATCATTGTTCTATTTGCGCTGTTGACCAAGGACATACCAAAATAATATAAACCTGTGCCGTTGCGTTTCGAGGTACCAGTCACTAGAAGGCCTTGTGATTTAGCCAACCACAGTTAACTTGAAGTATATGGCTTCTACCTTGGCTATCCCCCCTTCATGGTTTGTACTGGAGGTCCAAACAAAGCTGCTGGGCATGCTTTTCAGCATCATTTGTTCTTTTGTGCTGAACGCTGATGAGTCGCTCGAGAGATTTTAAAGACTCTAGAACTACAGCAAAGTTGTTGGGTTTAGCAGTCCAGCAGCCAGCCATGGTTTCAGAGGACATGGGTTTCACCTATTCAGCTGCAAAGAAGGCATCAAACTAGGGAGGCAGCAATGCATTCTGCTGATTAAAAAAAGAAAACTCCATAAGCACATGATATAGAATCAAAAAAACGTACTCACCCTTTTTTAAATCTCCACCCCGAACCCCAGGTTCTGCACTGCAAAGACTCACTCCAAGTGTAGCTACCCCAGTCAGTCAAGATGTCGCCACATGGCCCAGGCAGTTTAAAAGATACTCTGTTTCCTCAGTCTGGATGAAAGCAGTATTGCCGACTGAGGAAACGGAGCCTCTTTTATTTCGCATTGGGCTACAGCCTGAGCCTGCTGAGGTCTTGTGCGTAAGGGAACAATCCCTATCCCCATGGTGGCTGAGAATAACTTCAGCCTGAGCATGCTGGCAAGGAGTAAGACATTATTGCTGGTAAATCATGGTAGTACCCTGGCAAGAGAGCAAAGTACTTCTTGTATTGAAGGCATGAGCGAAGGCAGTGGGGAATCATATTTTCTTATTGGTAGATGCGTGCTACATGGAGGGGCATTGGAAGACCTCCCCCCCGCCCCCCACATGCAAGGAGTGCCAGGACCAGAGAGGAGAGAAGACAGGAGATCCAAAAGGTCTGCTAGGGCTATATGTCTTGTCTTTGAGTTTGACAAGACAACAGGGGACTAAAGCTCTGGAAGCAGAGCAGGGAATTGGACATGTAAATTAGGTCTTTTTAGAGTACGCCCATGCATGCACCTGTACTTGTTCGACCGTCAGCCTGACATTATTATATCAAGCTGTCCCTCTTGATTTTAGTTGAAACCCTTAAGCTTTCATCCCATCACACAACTTGGAAGAATCTAGAACCAGAGTACTGACTGGTAAGGTATTACCATGTGGGGGAGGAAGGGACAATTGCACCAATGATTTTTGTTGGCTGTATTAATCAAGCTGAAGTGGATTTAGGCCTCGGCTCTCCCTAGGTAGAAGAATCTGATATGAGGTCAACAAACAAATGTGTAACTTTAAATAAATGTTCATATACTAATGTTGATTTCACTCTGTAATTGTAACTCATAGGAATGGGGGTTGAGTGAGTGTGTGTTTTTTATGGGGCTGTTCATATTGATATGGGAGTAGAATTGTGTACCAGATGGATAATGGAGAATCCGCAAGTAAGCCGCATTGTTTTACCACTACAATTTGGCTCAGAATTGTAAGTTTGTCTATCAAGGAACTCCCTCATTCATAAATGTTAACATATGTATTGCAATTTATTTCAGATATCTGCTCCTCAAGAGAGATTATATTCAACATGGATTGGGTAAATATTGAGCAAAATCTTTCAGTGTTCGTAATGCAACAGTGAAATGTTAAGTCAAATTATTCTGCAGGATGCAACTGTAATCCTGTTTATGTACGTATGTATTATGTATTATGAAGTATGGACAGGCACGAGGAACTGGAGCTTTTTGCTAGTTTTCTTAATTGGATCTACGTTGAAAAACCGTATCCCAAAAACCTGAGTTACAAAATTGCAAAGCCCACTTGATTGCATTTTGTAACTCGAGCTGTTGGGATTTTGGTTGGTTGTTTGTCCCCTGCTGCGCATTCGATGTATGCAGGGGACACCCCCCGCGACCCTAGCAGCTCATAAAACCGACATAGAGGAGCGGGGGACACCCCTGTTCGGTATTATGTGCTTTGGTCATTTTTACCATGCCGAATGCACACCAAACGCGCATTCAACTTTTTTTATTCAGCCATTCATTAAAATTGGAAATGTATGGTCAGGGTTCTGTTAATTGGGGTAGTATGGGCATACCCTTTTCTCCAAACTCATGTGACTATACTACAGCATGTTGTACCGCAGCATTATGATGGAAAAAGCATTACTTAGCCCCTGCATGAAACCTCTTTGGCGCATGCACCAGGCCCCACCCACTAACCCTTATCTCTGCAGAATCAGAACAGGAGCTTTGCAAGGAAGCTGCGCCTCATGCTTAATACAAATGGAAGATTTCTTTTCACATCACACGCATATGCCCCACCCAATGCTCAGCCTTTAGACTCTGGTTTAGACTCTAGTCAAGACAACCCTTGGGGTCTCTGCACTTCGTGTGACGAGCTTCCCTTCATGCCACCTCAGTCCTACTTCATATGCTTGGAAGAGCTTTTCCAACTGCATCCTCCAGTGGGGCAGTGGTCTTTTCGTCTCCAAAGAAACTTTGCCCCTGTGATTTATTCCTGATTGTTGTTCACCAGGACTGAGCATCTTCCAGTGCTCTGAGTTGCCTGCTGGGCCTAACCCTGGTCCAAACACGAAAAGCGACCCAATATATAGAGGCTTGCCCTGAGTTAATGTACTTGATGGGGGACTGGGTGGGGCTAATACTGCCCATAATCCCAAATTGTCACTAGACAGCATTGTTTCTTTAAGGGTTATCATCTAGACCTAGAAACTGAGCATAGCGAGGGAGCCGAAAAAAGTAATGGGGCTTCAAAGGGTTCTTACCCCCTGAAAAATCATTAAAATGGGTGAAATGGTAATTTTACAGCATGCCTTTTAGATGAAAAAAAAATTCAATTTCCAATTGATTCTCTAGTGCAACACATGAAAATATGCAGCAGATGCCAGGTCACCGAACAGTATGCACAAGCATTTTCCTATATATTTCCATGATCCCAGCACCCAAAATATATGCCAGTAATGCCAATGTAAGCCTTCATGATTCCTGTGTCCACAATTACAACTACTTTCGGTTTTCCTTTTCCCCAATTGTTTTGGATGTTGTCCCTTAGAAGGGGTCATACCATGGCAGGAGCATGACACGCAGCAGCACCTAATCAACAAAAATCAACATGCAAGACTGTGGCCACACCACCGCTAGGACTTTCCCTCACCTGCTTTCTGCTCCAATCACCAGTCCATGGATTTGCTAGGGTGGACACTTTAGCTCAGCACAATGGCTGTGCATGTGCCTAAATGCCCTTTTCCTTTTTTAATTTTTTTTTAAAAAAAAAATGTTATTGGATTTTTAGCGCGAGTACACAACATCAACAATGCAGTATTCAATGATATATCAATACATGTTTAGCCACAGGCTAGTGCCAGTCCGACAGAAATGACAATGCACCAGTTTGTCCGTATCTATGCGTATTTTCCCCGCCTTAGGATACCCAGTGTACCCTAAGCCCTCCTCCTCTGCTCTTTGATTTAATAGTTCGCCCCACCTTGGAGCCATCTCGTTCGAGGAGGTCTTCTAGTGAGAGCTGGAAACTTTTCTGCATAGTCCATAAATGGTGCCCATACATTTAGGACATTGTTCAGGAGTCCTGGGCAAATTGATGTGGCCTTTTCCGCAACAGCGATCTCCCAGCATTTGGACCACCATAGTGTGACCGAGGGGCCGTCTGCCTTTTTCCAAAGTCGTGCCATTGCAATTTTCGCTGCCAGTTGGAGGTGCGTACATAGGCGAGGGATAAGACCTGAGAGCGGGAGCCCCCCTCCTCCGTCCCAGGTCTTTCTCCCATTCAAGAATATATCTTTCTTTTTTTGTGAAATCTGTTCTGTCCAGGAAGCAGTAGAGCGCTGAGATTCTTCCTCTTGGGGATGATAGGGTTCGTTCCAACGCTGTTAAGCCTCTAGTACCTTTCTCCCTAACCCCCTTGTGCGACAACCAGTGCCGGAGCTGGGCGTAATGGAACCTTTCCCGTTCCCCCACCCCAAACCTTTCTTTACATCTCTCGAACGCTATGGGAGAACCGCCCTCTAGAAAATCCATAACTTTCAGTAATCCCCCTTCCTTCCATCGAACGAAGCCAAGTGGTGGGTTCCCTGGTGAAAATCATGATTGTTCCAAATGGACGTGAGTGGGCCTAATGTACCTCGGATGCCCCATTTCCATGCTGCGGCTTTCCAGCTGCGGGCGGTTGTGCTAGTAGCCGCCAGGGGGCCCCCGTTTGCCTGAGCTTTTTTGTTCGGTAGGTGTGGGAGGTACAGCAGGGGAATCGGACACATGGCCTCCTCCAGCTGTTTCCACAGCAGTTGATCCTCTGTTTGGGCCCATGTATATGCATGGGATAGTTGCGCTGCGTGGGCGTACCTGGTCACGTCGGGTCCTCCCCTCCTCCCCCACCCTCGAGCCCTCCCGTGAACCATAACTCTCCTTGCTTTTCGTGGCTCCCCTCCTGGCCCCCCCAGACAAATTCTTGTATTTTCCTCTGCAGGGAGACCAGGTCATTACTTGGGATGTGGACCGGGAGCGCTGTGCAATGATACATCCACCTGGGGATTAGGTACATTTTTATAGCTGTAATTTGACGAAACCAGGCCATTTCCTGGTTCTTTCAGCGTTTTAGATCTCGACAGAATTCGCTAAGTAACTGCGGGAAGTTGCTTAGATACAGGCGTGATGGATCTTCGGTGATCTGTACCCCGAAGTAGCCGATTGATTCTTTGGCCCAGGGGATTGGCATCAGGGGACTGAGGCTCGCTCTTTGCTGCTTGGAGAGATTAATTGCTAGTCCTGAGTATTTCTCTGTTAACCCTGAACCCGTGAGGCCACCCCGAAATTCTCAATTTCCGCCCAAAGAGGCCCAAGCGAAGTGGCCAGGTCCGTTGCCGTCACAAGGACGTCGTCTGCATATGGAGCGATTATTTTATTTATTTTTTGGGGGGGTTTTTTGTATTCGTGGCCTCCCACGGTGAGCCCCTTTATCCTCGGATTTTGTCTGATTCTAGCCGCAAAGGGCTCCATGGATAAAGCGAAAATCGGAGGCGAGAAGGGGCACCCCTGCCAAGTTCCCCTAGTTATGCATATCGCTTCCGATCTGATACCATTGACCCATAGCTGCGTGGTGGGATTCTGGTAGTTGGCAATTACCCATCTTGTGAAGTTGGGGCCAAAGCCAAAGTGCTCCAGCACACTCCGGATATACCCCCAATCCACCTGGTCAAAGGCTTTGTGTGCGTCTAATGATATGACCGCTATGCCAACAACCCTCCGATGGGCACTTTCGATGAGGTCTATTGTGCTCCTAATGTTATGAGTCCCCCCCTCCCTGGTATGAATCCCGTTTCGTCCCGATCTATCACGTCCGGGAGAGTTGCCCTCAGCCTACACGCCAGAACCTTTGCAAAAATTTTCCCATCGTTGCTGCCTGCTTAGGGTCTTTCCCTGGCTTATGGAGTAGTACTGTGAGCGACTCTGCCATTGATTTTGTAACCGACCCAGTGACCAGGAAGGAGTTCAATAGGGCTGACAGGTGCAGTGCCAATATACTTGCATAGCTTTTATAGAATTTTGCGGATAACCCGTCCGGGCCCGGTGCAGTGTTCTTAAGGGATTTGATGGCTTTGACGGTTTCTCCCGCTGTGATAGGCTATTCTAGGGTCGCCAGTTGGACTTTGCATTGAGGTTGGGTAGGTTGTAGGTACCCAGGCAGGCAGGCAGGCAAGAGGTGTGGGCTGTCCATTCATTATTGCTTTATGGTATCTCACCAGTTCCTCGATTTTATCTGCCTCTGTATATTGGGCCTTGCCCTCAGCCCCTACCAACCTCAGGCTATTGTTCTTGCTATGTACCTTTTTTAGTTTGTGGGCCAGTACTCTCTTTGCTATAGTAAAACTGTTTTGTGAAGGCTAGCGGTTTGGCTGTACGATCAGCCCAATGCTGTTCCAATGCAATTTTGGCTTTCTTTAGGGCCCTTTCGGTTTTCCTAGAACTATGGGATTTCAGCTCTGCCTCCCAGGACTTTACCTTGTCCTCGAGTTTGGCCGCTGCAATATTCGAGACCATCTCTGTTCCGTCCCTGCGCTGATTAGGAACCCTCTAACTACTGCTTTCATGGCATCCCCATATGATATTTGTAGGTGAATCATCAGTCGTGTTTTCCCTGAAGTAGTTGGTTATCGTTTCACCAATCTCCCTTCTAATGCAGTCGTCTAACAATATGGAGTCATTCAGTTTCCAATGCCTCTGAGGAGGATGCTTTTGTCTTGTAATGCTGAGATTTTCAGACACCGGGGCATGGTTCGAGATCATACAGGTGTGTATGTCTATTTTATTTAGGCAAGGGTACAGGGCCCTTGAGACTAGTACGAGGTCTATTATTAAATATCCTCTATTGCACAGGAGTAATGGGTGTAATCCCTCGATACCCCATTGGCCAGTCTCCATGCATCGACCTTTTCAGATTCCCTAAGGAGCTTTGCCAGAGATCACGCTTGCGCAAAGTCTGAGTTAGTGGGGGGCAGGGTTTTATCAACCTGGGGATCTGGTACTAGGTTAAAATCTCCGCCCATAATAAGATATCCCATCTCAAATGCTAAGATACTCGGAATCAGGTCAGAAACAAACTTGCTCTGGGCAGAGTTAGGGCCATAAACTGTGACAATGGTGATGGGTTGCTCCACAAATAGTTCCTTTTAATGAGAGGAATTGACTCCCAGGGTCTTTCCTCACCGTGATCTTTGTTAGGGGGACCCTATCGCTCAACAGGATTGCTACTCCCTGTTTTTTCTCCCCAGACCAGGCGAAGTATGCTTTTTTTATACCTGTTAAATCGGACTGTGTTCATCTGCCTGCAGTAAGTGGGTTTCTTCTAGGAGAACTATGTCTCCTAACAATTGCCCCAATCTGTGCTCCACTGACCTGCGCTTCCTTGGTGTGTTTAAGCCCTGAACATTCCAGGTAAGGACTACGGCTTTGTTTGTCAGCCATCCCCAGGATGATCAGTGGTGAATTTGGCGAGCCCTATTCCCCTTGCCATTCCCAGACCGCTTGAGTGTGGAGTGTTGTGTTGTTTTGGTCACGTGGCACTGGCTTAAGCACGCATGTTGATGTGTTGTGTAACTAATTGAGAAGTCGGAAGAGACAAATCCGACAAATCTGCTCTCTCAGTGATTCTAACTTTCCCCCTCCCTTAACTACCCCCTGCAGTGGACGGACTTCCCTGCAGGCGGATGTTATTTCGCCGGGACCTATTTTCTGCATCCTCCTGTTTTGCCTCTAGCAGTTCGCATCTCGCCTGAAGGGCTGTTATTCTGTCCCGTCCCTGCACCACTCGAATTTTTTGTCACAGACCTCAGTCTCGATCCCGGCGGCTCGGTGCTCTACAGCCACTACCCTCTTGTCGAGGGAATTGATCTTCTTCGTGACCTCCTTTGTGCCTTTTTGGATCTCCTGCGTTAGGGCAACCAGTAGGTCTTGTAGGTCAGATTTTGTGGCTGAATGTGCTGGGTCAAGTCCCTCCGAACTAGGGTTGGAACTCATTGCTGATTCTCCGGATGGGTCTCCCCCTCCTACTTTTTTGCCGTGGTTATGCCGCTCATTAATGCTGCGATGTCTGTCACTCTGGATGCCTTCCTGCTTTTTGCCATTTCGCATGGGTGTGCAACCTTAGACCGCTCGGGTTGCAGCCCGACTCTTTGCACTCTGTGAGGTCTTTGCTGGTGCCCTCTGCCCTGAGGTAAAGGGGGCCAAGGAGCTGGAATTTGCGGGTACGTGCGGTGGTGCCGGCTTCCTGACCCTTGATTCTCCACTTGCTATATCCAGCAATTGGCAGTAGCGGAGAGGGATTGCGGCGCAGCGATCCCAGTGCTTCTCTAATTGTCGCTGGGGAATAGTGTATCGAACGCTGTAATCCCGTTCGTGGCAGGAGAACACCCCCAGGGCAGAGCAGTTCGAGTCAAAGGGGGTTCCCGCTGATAAGAGACTGAGAGCGCACAAAGATGCAGAGAGGTGCTCCGGCTCCTCGGAGGGTAGGGTGCTTTCACAGTCCGGAGTCCCACGGCCAAGCCACCATGGTATACTTCCTGCAGGGGCCCCTGCTCCCACGGCGAAGGGACCTCCTGTTCAACGTGGGCTTCTCCAGAGGACGTCCTTTAATGCAGCCCGGGGTGTGGGGTCTATCTCGGGGATGGCTTTGGCAACGTGAGGGCTCCTGGGCTCCCCTTGTCAAGGGACTGCCTCGACAGCTGCCCCTCCTCCAGCCCCCAGCCAGTTGTGGAGAGATTCATGCATCTGGTGTAGTATGGAGGCCCTGAATGTGTTTCTCCGGCTGCATGTCCGCTTCTGCTCCCTGCCGGAGGGGAGGGGTGGCTGCCACCCGTGCAAACGCCAGTTCCGTGTGCGACTCACCCCCCCCTCCCATGCCTCCCCACCTCGGGCAGCAGGTGCTCCGATTCCTTGTGTCCTGCCGACTCCCGCCGCAGCCCAGGTTAGGTGATGGTATAGCTGGGCAGAGCGTGGGAAACCCATGGCCGCAGGCGAGCGGGTCCGCGCTCCACCTGTCACCACTCTGCTTCACCTTGCCTGGAGCTGGTCAGTGCCCGCGCAGGATCCACGTTGTCTGCGGAGCGGGTGCTAGGAGGCGGCACCTGACTACAGAAGCGGGATCCTGAGGGGCCGAGGGCTCCTATAGCTGCTCCGCATGGATAGGGAGGGACAGCCGGGTCTAAAATTTCACAGCAGTCGCATGATTCAGTTGCATTTGGCGGCCAGGGCTCTTCTGTTGCGCCCACTCCTCTCCCTCATAGTTGGCATTCAGAACACTGGCTAGGGGCCACCATTTTCTTGCCGCATGGAGCCGCTCGCCAAAGTATTTTGCCTCGCATTTCTGGTGTCCGGCACTGCAGTTGGACCTTCTTCGGGCAAAGCCTGCAGCAGCTATTCCCTCATCGTCCCTTTAATTTCTGGGTTTAATCGGGGCGGAGGGCCAACTTTCTTCCACTCGGTGCAAAGCGCCAGCCAGGAGCTCTTACGGAGACATACCGCTCGCCGCAGCTCTGAGTTACGCCCCCCTTTTCCTTCTTTTTGGATCTGCCCCATTCATACCCAAGTCCTCAGGGTTTAAGAGGTGCATATCATGCAGTTAATGTTTTTCCACCTCTATCATTCATCCTCTATCAAACCATTCTGCATGCCTTCAGTTTCACAGAACAGACCATGCCTGTTGTTTTTCTGGCATGATTTCTCTTTGCAGTATCTTTTGGCCTGACTTCAACTATGGGAGGAAATCTTCCAGCATATTCCTCTGGATTCCATGATAGAGTTGGAAGAAGTTAATTTCTTTCTTCAGGGCGTACTGGCCTGATGACTTGCTCCTTACAAGTCACTTGGCTGGCAAAGATTCTTTCACTCTTTCCTAGATTTAATGGTGTCTATTGGTGCACACACCGTGGTAGTGTCTAGTCTTAGCCCTTCCAGGGTTATAGAGCAAAATACTGTGGCTCGCCCCAATGTGTGCTGCTTTGGCATACACGTACCAGCCGCAAAACAGAGGTCTTGCACTCACCTTAAGCAACCAAACCTTTGGGTGTTGAGATGGATTTTCAGAACCAGCCCTGAGGGAGGATTCTCAGAGGCCACCCTATTTTAGTGAACAGGGACAAGACCTTGGGTCTAGCCAAATTCAATCAAGTTAGGTGATGGAGCAGTCAGCTTAGACGTCAAGAGATATGTAGCTGGTAAAATGGTACAATGAGATACGCACCGATCCCTCCAATATATCAAATTAGACGGTAAATATAACAATACACTATTTATTTGGCATCAACATACCCTAAGCAATGAATATAACTGGTAAGAGGTCTACCAAATATATACGATGCACATTTGCGGTTGGTGATCTGACTAGGGATCACCGTCACTTTACTTTTAAAACAGAAATGTTTCAATTAAAAAGCATTCAAAACTGTGGTTAGTAAAGCAGGTGAAAACAGGAGAAAATAAGGTCCATAACTCTTCTAAAGTCCTTCCCTGCTATGGTAGATGGGTATAGGGCCCCTGAAGACCCAAGTCTCAAGAGGATACCTGTAACGAAATTGCTTCTGCTGGTCGGGAGTAAGTGTGAGTAGTGGCTAAACCGGCTACTCAGCCCCCACACTTCTACAAACAAACAGTGATCCCAATCATAAAGTTAAATCGGGCACAGCTAGGAGAAATGCTACCTTTGCCTTTTTTGGTAATGCGGGCCGAGGGAAAGCTATACTCTTGGAAGTGGTGTGAACATGATCCAGTAAAAACCAAAAACTGCAAAGTGAAACAGTCAAAAATAAAATGAATGCCCAATCAAGGTTCTGTCGCAATATATTTACTTTAATTAAACAAACCAATGTACAAAGAACTATAAAACATTAATAACCCATCCCTATAAAAGAGAGAAAGAGAAATGCACGATAGAATGTTGCAGCACTCTGGGTTTGCTGCAGTAAGGAAAAACAGGCAAGAAATACAATGAGGATTTTAAAAAGGATATGTTCTTGGAGGGAAAGGCTGGAAAAGGGACTTAACCAGTCTTTAGGGTTCCAAATGTGGATTGGGGGACAGGGCTTCTAAAAAGTACTTTATTTCAATGCTTTGCAGTTTTGACAGCGTCGCGCTGAGCTTCAGGCACTTGTCTGCTGGTCGATTCGGAGACTTTGAGTTGCATTAATTCAGGCAGCAATTTTGGTTCGAGCGGCTGCACGGTGCGGTTCAGAAGAGGTGTCGATCAGTGCAGGTCAAAGTGATCACCAGGAGTGGTACAATGCTGTTGTCTGCTGTAGAGATTCGAAGTCAAGCATTGCGGGTCTCCAGCCAGACAGGTGACTATACTCTGCTGGGGCACTAAAGCATGTAGCCGGTTCAATGATGTGAGCAGCGGTTCCAAGTTGAGTTAGGGCCAAAGGCAGCACTGGCAGTTCCCGTTGGCTTGACAGTAGTTTGAGGAGGGTTGACAGCAATAAATATCAGCCACCATACACCTAACTCGGGTATGGCTTTTGTTTAAAATTAATACTGCCACCTGGATGGTGATTTCCTATAATTATATAGTTTGGGAACAGAGGTGCATATTTTAAATGCACCCCCTGCGCTGAAGTGACTTGGTGCTGTCAAGTGGACACTGTGGCCTCTGAACCTGCTCTGTGCCACTGGAGAGCAAGCGCTGCAGGGCAGGATACAGCAGGGCACAGTGGTACTCTATGCTTTTGGCATGGAGTTGGCTGAAAGGGGCATCCGCTTAGCAGGCCCCCCTTTCTGAGATGGAATTACCTCTATCATTTAATTAATACAAATAACAAAAGCCAGGGCTTCATCACCCTTGCCAAATGGAAATCCTTCACACGCCCACCTGCCTGAAAGGTTGGGAGTCACTCTTCTAAGGGTCTGGCTCATCCTTCTGCAAAAATACCTACTGAGGCCATCAGCATTGGAGTGCTGCGCGTCCCAGGCTTGTGTTGGATGTCCCTCCTTCAATCCCTGTATGGAAACGGCAATAACTTCAGTGTCTTATGGTCATGCAGGGAGAGAATCCAAAGAGGTCTGTAGTCCATTTAGTCATACCTGGGAAGGCCATCTATCCCATCTGGAACAGGTGCTTCAAGCCATGCAGAAGGCTGGCTTGATTATTAATATACTTCATGTATGAAGGGAATCCCAGACACTTGAGAGGAAAAAAAAACTAGCCTTTGAAGGACCATTGTCTAACGTCTAGGATGGATTTTATCCAACTAGACGTAGAGGTGGATTTTGAAGAAGAGGAGGACTAAGACTAAGAGCCACTGGAGAAGGAGGAGGAGGAGGAGGAGGAGGAGGAGGAGGAGGAGGAGGAGGATGGGGTGGCCAAACCCTTAGAATGCCCTATTGACTCCCCAGAAGGCACTGGTTTACTGCCCCTCTCCCCATTGGAAAATCTCCTAGTGACTATCAGGGCAAATACACTCCTCTGTTAAAAATTGCCTCTTATTAAGTTTGAGATCAGGAAGAGGTCATGGAAGACACATTACAGGGGCCTAGCAGATTGACCATTGTGTTCCATTATTGAAATCAGTCGTTTAACCTGGCTCAGCAAAAACCAGACAATAGTAATGAGAAAACCTAGACCCTCTCTGGATGATCCAATTTATGTGAAAGCACAGTCCATCCTGGGTTTGTTAGTGGTTACCAGAGCAAGAAAAGGGTGTGGTACACCAGCATCAACTTCTGGAGCATCTCTGACAAGAAGAGCAAAATGCTGTACCACATGGGTTGCAAGTTGGCAACTACAGCTACATGTAGATTAAGAATTGAAAATGCAGCATGCCTACTAGCCCGTTATAGCAATGGGGCCAGCTAGACCCACTTATCAAAGACATGCCCCAAGCAATCCAAACAAAGTGACAACAGTCGTTAAATAAGGTCATTTGACATTGAACGCTGAGATAAACAGCTGCAGAGACTCAGCGGGTAATGTGGGTGTCCATGGGTTTAAACCTGAGGCACCCAGCAACATTTCTCAATAAGCATTTAGAGGATGGAAGACTGTTTGGAATACTGTCTGAACAAAGCTCCGAGCAAAGCTAAAAAGTTTGATACTCTAAAATGTTTAGGACATTTGTATATAGTTGATATTCCTGTCGAGACTCTAGGGTTCACATGGAATGGGTCACCCCAAGACTATAACAATCTATATAAAAAAAAAAAAATCCACTTGTACTCTGATTCGACATTTCATTTATATAAATGTAATACAGTGCATTATGTGCGGTAATATCTCTTAAATTCACTGAGTTGAACAATCATCTGGATTTACATAATCACAATTCTGTTTTCAATTCAAAAGTACAAACAATACATACCGAAAATTATGAAACTTACTTTAGTGTTAATTTGGACATTTGTGACAGTCATTCAGCTGCGTCACTTTTCCCCAGACCTTCTCATGAGGCAAGGGCGGTGCGGTCGCTATCCAAAAGTCCCCCTAGGGGTGGTAAAATGTGGGAAGACCTCATGGGGTGAGGGACGCTAGTTGAATACGCAGCTCCTTTAATTCCCAACCCCATAGACTAGTGGCAACGCCTAGATCTCCATTTGGAGATGCATCCAAAACTGTTATTGTATAAACTCCAATACTCTTAAGACGACAAATAACTTGAAAATGAAACAAAAAAACGAGAAAGCTGCTTGTCCAGCTGTGGCTAATCGAACTGACATTACATTAGCACCGGCACCGCTAAATGAGGTCATTAGAAACAAATGACGGAGAGCAAGAGTGAAAAAGAACAGGAGACTTTGAGCCAGAGAGAGTAACAAAGCCAGAGCAAGACGATCGGTTCTTGAGTCGTTGAAGGAAGGAGCAGTCCTTGAAGAGACGGAGGAAGAAACCTATTTTGAGAACGGTAAGCAGAGGTGGAGAGACTTGGAAGGCGAGTAGTATTCCACTAAAGAAAGAATCCGGGCATAGAGGGTATGGTGCAGGAGATTGAACAAGCTTGGCATAGAGGGTATGGTGCAGGAGAATGCACAAGGACTTCTGAATCACGACCCAGGCAAGAACCGTTCGAGAAGTAGGAGCAGAAAACGAAGTTGGTGTTCCGCACAGAGGCAGAAAGCCAAGTTATTTGAACAAAGCTTGGTGGCTGACAGGCAAGTATACAGTCGAGACCAAAACAGAACAGAGTTAGCCCTGGCCCGAGAACCTTTTATAATTGGTGAAACGCCTGGACAGTGCCTTGTCATTTGGCTGGCATTCAGAGTAATGAAGGAGGAGAGAGTGCACGGCAGTTGCGTGACTTGTATTTGGTGGACCGGCGGGCCAATAACTACGCTGGAACGGTTAACCCAGGCCTGCTACGAAGAAGCTGCAGCAAGCCTGTAGTGTATGCAGACTATTGGCGACATTTCGATACATAGGAGAAAGACTGTCAAGTTGGTTACCAGTCATTGTGAAACTGATATTGTTGCTCACGTCCCCGGCAGAACCAGTGAAGTTTTCCCGACTCCCAAGAAACAGGGAACAGGAGTCGGCAAAGTCCAGGAGGGAAATGGGCAAGGCTAACGAACTGTAAATTAAACAAGAGAAACACTCACCTTGGCAAGTGGGAGTCATTCTAGCAGATGTTCATCCAAAAAAGAAACGCCTCCCCAAAACTGTATTAACTGGGTTATCTACTCGAAGACTGAAGAAGCAGGCAAAGTTCTCGAAAGAGTCCGCTGACGAGAACAGAATGTATGTTCTCCTTTCAGGGGCAATCTTCGGCACGTGCGACTCCCTGAAAAACATTGAAGCCAAGGGAAGTTCTTTTTGCTCACGCCCTAATATTTTCTACACTGAGCACAAAAGATCAGACCTATCAAAGTATTCTTTTAAAAAAAAAAAAAGATTTGTTTATTAACACTTTGCAATATGAAATAAACGATATATGTAGCCCTTCTCTCACTCCCTCTCCCCCCCCCACCTTACACTCGGGCAAACACCTGTAGCCCACCAGCACCATAATCGTACATGCCTTTTAAAAAAGGTCCTCCCCTGCGGCGCTGAGTCCCTTTCCCATAGACCCAGCATGCACACCTCCATCCTAAGTGGTAAGTCTAGATTCATCATTTCTTTGACTCTCCGACCTGCTCCCATAAGAAAGTAGTAACACCGGGCATGACCACCAAATGTGAGCCCAATCCCCGTGCCCCATGCAGCCTCTCAAGCAGTCCGTCGATGCCCCTGGGTACATGGACCCCAGTCTCTGGGGTGTAGTGCCATTGGGTGAGCACCTTATACCACACCTCTCAATTGAATTGACCGGGTGAGTTTGGGAATGTTACCCGCAGAAAGTCCCATTCCTCCTGCACAATTAACCACCCCAGCGTCCTTTCCCATTTCCCCATGTAGGGCCATGTCGCCTTCGTTGCCACGTCAGTGATTATGGCGTATAGTGCAGAGATCAGGTGTGAATCCCTGTGTGGGATGTGATGCATCTCTTGAACGCTGTGAATTGCCTTCATGCCGCTAGTTTGCTAGAAGGGTGCATCACAGAGTGCCTGAGCTGGTAGTACCGAAGCCTATCTCCTTCGGATAGGCCAAAGGACTGTTTGCACTGTACAAAGGGTTTAATTTCTTGCCCCTGCATAGCATCTGAGCCGCGTGCAGCTCGCCGATTTCCACTTCTCGAATGCCCCTGCTTCCATTCCTGGCGTAGACTGTGGATTCCTGAACAATGGTGTGAATGGGCCCGGCAAAGTCGATATCTTAAGTCATCCCACACCTCCCCCACCAGTGCCGTAATTGGGGACGCCCGCATACCAGCTGGCTGGTCCGGTTACCCAACCACAGCACCTCTGCCAGGGGGGCCCACCCACCACTGCTCTGTCCATGCGCACCCACAGTGTGCTTTCCTCTCCTGATAACCACTGCTTCAACACCCGTAGTTGGGTGGCTTGGTAATATTGTCTAAAGTCTGGAACCGCAATTCCCCCCCTTGCTCCTTGGGCCATAAGTACCCGCAGCGATACCCACGTTTTTTTATTACTCCAGATAAAAGCAGATAGGAGTTGTAAGGACTTAAAATGGTAGAGGAAGCACAGCAGAGTCACCATTCTAATCCAGGCCATCTGCCCCATCCAAGAAATATGGAGAGGGTTCCAGCGTGTCAAGTCTCTCTTCAAAGTGCTGAGCAGGCAGGGATAGTTGGCGTCATAATGGGCATCCAGAGATTTTCTTATGTGGACCCCCCAGATATTTAATGCTTTCCTTCGCCCCCTGAAAAGGGGGCGCGCCCATGTGCTCCTCCCAGAGCCTCCCTTGGCAGCGTGAGCTTCTGCACCTCTGAATTTATGCACATTGATTTTTAACCCTGATCCCTCGCCAAAGGACCCATTCTCTGCAGAACCGCTTCGAGAGATGCCGCCAGTTCTGAAAGAGCTAGGAGCATGTCATCAGCAAATGTTATCTTGTGGACCATCCCCCCCAAAAGGGACGCCTTTCACCAGAGGTGCCTCTCGCAGGCGATGTAGGAACGGTTCTAAGAAAATTCTGTGCATTAAGGGTGAAAGGTGGACAGCCCTGCCTGGTTCCCCTCTCTAAGCGTATGGGACAGGAGTTGTCCATTTATGGATGAGCGCAAGGTTGACGCTTGATCATTTGACTGCACTCGAAGAAACCTCATCCCAAACCTCATGCGCGCCATTGTGAGAAAGCAAAACAACCACTCCACGCAGCCGAATGCTTTTTCAGCATCCAAGTCAAGCAGGGTGGCCGGAATCCCACGTTTCATGACCTTCTCCACCAGATGGCACTCCTACCTTCTGTTATCGAACGTTTGCCGGGATCTGATAAATCCTGACTGGTCGGGGTGAATAAGGTCCGGGAGTACTTGCCAGGATCGTAGTATACATTTTGGCATCGATGTTAACCACAAAGATATCGGGCCGTGTGAGCCACAACTCATCGAATCTTTGCCCGGCTTCAGGAACACCACTATCTTAGCTTGGTCCATTGACTCTGTGATGCCCCCTCCCACCTCAAGAGTTTAATAGTCGCCCTAAGCTCGGGACAAGGAAAGATCGGTACTTTTTATAAAAGGTGGCCGTGAAACTATCTGGGCCTGGGCTACGCAAATCTCCTCCTCCGTGATGTCTCCCTCTAGTGCCGCTCTATCCGCCCCTTGATAAAATTGGTAATGTTGCTGCTTTCAGATATGCATTCTGTGGGTTTTCCTGAAGCCTGTCTGAGTAGAGAGCACCATAGAAGCATTCAAAGCAACTGAGAATTCCCTCTGTGTCTACAACGTCCTCCCCTGCATCGTCCCGGATTCTCAGGATAGTCTGGGCTGCTCCCTTTTGTTGAAACTGCCTCGCCAGTAGCTTAACCCCTTTGTTCCCCCTCACATAGAATCTCTGCCTCATATTAGGGAGGCTCTGCTCCACCTTCTTGGCCCTCAGCAGGTCCAGTAGTCCCCTGATTGCCCTGTGGCTTTTCAGCGTGGCTCTCGCTGGGCAGTTCCCCATTTGAGGCATAATGCTTTTTAATTGTGCTTCCAGATCTTCTTCCAATTTCCTAGTTACTTTGCTCTCAAGACCTCCAGGGACAATCTGCTCTCCCCTGATTACCGCCTTGAAGGCATCCCACCAGTTCCCTGGGGAGGTGACCAACATGGCATTTTCCCGAAAATGGGTCTGGATTTTTTCCACCACAGTCGCTGACAGGCCAGTGTCCGCGAGTATCCATTCCGGTAGGGACCATTGCCAGAGCCTCCTCTGGCCCTGGGACAAATCAACCACCACACCCAGAGGGGCATGGTCCGACAAAGCAATCGTTCCCAGAATTATCTCCTGAGTCCGCCCCGCCAGCTGAGCCGATAGCCAGATGAGGTCTATGCGAGATATTGTCCTGTGCACATGTGAATAGTATGTATATCCGGCTTCCGAGCTCCTGCATGTACGCCAGACATCTACTTGCCCTAGCCCCTGGTACCTCTCTTTGAGCTTCTGAAATGGCGCGCCCTGGGTTGTATGTCCCGTTTTCCAGCATGGGCCCTGGCATGGATTCACATGCTCATGAATATTCCCCGTCGTCAGGCTGGGAATCCTTGGTAAAGAAAAAATCAGTATCAGTTTTGTTTCTGATCTGTCTTTCTTAGTAGTAACCAATCACTGGTCTCTGGGTCATACTATTCCCCCACCCCAGCCAATGACTGCCCTCCCCCGTAAGCCCCGCCCCTGGCAGCCATCATCAGATTTTTACCGCACGTTCAAGTGTTGGGAGTCCTCGTGCTATAGCTCTCGAGTTTAGAGTTTTATCTCATTTTTTCGGTCAATCGAGCCTCAAGCTCCACCATTTCAACTTCCAATCAACGGGGACCCGTTTCAGAATTTTCTACGCCCCTCAAGGGCAAAGTTTTCGTCGGGTTACGCTTCTTGAAAGATTCCAGAACATCTGAGGCCTACCTTGTGGACATGGCCCAGGACAAGGGAAGCTCGGCACCCGGATCCAAGCTGTTTAGGAACTGCCCTGGATGCGGATTACAGAATGTTTTCAAGGAGGATGAGCATTCGAGATGTCTCTACTGCCTTCACGAAGACAAGACGCACATGGAAAAGGACTGCGCGTTTTGCCAGAACCTGTCGGAACGGACTATGAGGGATCGTCGGACCCGCCTTTCCAGCTGGCTGGAGAAGGGCCCAGCAGGTGAGAAGAAGTCAGAGCGGTCTTCTAAGTCCTGTAAGGGTGCCCCGGCGACGGGGGCCCAACAGAAGGCAAAGTACTGTGAGTCCGCGGGCACCGGGAGCGCCGAAGGGTCAGGCTCCTCGGCTGCCAGGAAGGGCGCACTCTCACCGACGCCATCAACCACGAGCCAACGCTCTGGCTCGGGGAAGAGAAAATCCGAGAACCCGGCTAAGCTTCTGGAGAGGCCCCGGTCGATCTGGAAGGGATCAGCCGAAGGGGAGCGAGGCGGTGACCCCTCCACCAAGGTGAAGGCCTCAAGCCTGTGGAGGCTAACCCAGTGGAGGCTACCTCGGGGCCCAGAGTTTCCCTGCTGCCACGGAGGGAATCCTCTTTTCAGCCCATCGATAAGACCCCGGTGGAAAAAGAGGGGGGGGCAGTGGCCGTCACGGACACGGATACAGCCTCTGAGGAGGAGCTGGTTGAAGTCGTGAAGGGCCTCAACAAGAGGTTCGAGGAGGTCCAATCCCACTTGGGGAACCCCGAGGAGGTGGACGAAGAGAGCGACTGTGGCACCGACGAGACTCCCGTGGAGGAGGAGCAACCGTCGCAGCCAGTGCCCGAGCCTCGGGACAACTCGGTAGCCATTTTGATGGCAATCCAAACCTTCTACACGGAGATAAGGACGAGATTGCCCCTCACCCCAACGGACGACCCAACAGAACCGGGCCTGTTGGGAAGCCCTCCGAACAAGCGAAGGAGAGTTCATCCCCCCCCCTGCCTTTCCAGCCCTCGCGGCCCGCTCAGCCTTCGCCTCCTTCCCCTGAGCCTAGGGATGACGCGGGAACGGACACGGCCACGGCCACGACGGGGACGGATGACGGTGGTGACGACGGGATGGGCCTTCCATCACCACTCCCTCGGGCCTCCCCACCCGACGTAATTGGCTCCTTCCACGCCATGATTGCCAGGGCATCCAAGCTTTTTCAGCTCTACCCTGAGGAACAGAAGGAAGGTTTCCTCTATCAGCGGCGCGAGGCCAAGAGGAAGACGGTCCTCGCGGTACCATTGATTGACGACATCTGGGAGGAGGGACTTGCTCTCCTGAAGAGCCCGTTCACGACGCCTGCCAAGAGGGACCGGTACGAAAAGTACCGGGTCCCCGATTCCGCCCCTTTGTGCCTTAAGGCACAGCCGACCCCGGATTCCGTCATCTCGGCGGCAGCCAAGAAGAAGGCGGCTGGGGCGTCGTCCTCAACTTCGACCTCCCCACCTGACGGCGAGGGAAAGGAGCTAGACGCCATGGGACGACGAGTCATCTTGTCTGCGGCGACGACAATTAAGGCGGCCAATACCCTAGCGATTGTGGCCCGCTACAACGAGGGAGCTGTGGTACAAGATCGCTCCCCTGCTGGACTTCCCACCGGACGACAAGAGGTCGGAGGCCCTGGAGATCCTACAGGAAGCTGAGGTGGCGTCGGACCACGCCATAACGGTGGCCACGGATATCACTGACAACGGATTCCGCCAGTTGGGCAACAGTGTTTGCCTTCGGCGGGGATGGCTCAAGGCAACGGATTTCCGCCAGGACGTGCAAACCAGAGTTTTGGACATGCCCTTTTATGGGAACAACTTGTTTGGGAAAACAGTGGATGAGTCACTTCAGGCCATCAAGACCGACAGGGCGACGGCTCGGGCCTTAGGAGTGTTGCAGCAACGACGGCCGCCCTTTCGGAATGCCAGAGGCAGACCGGGTGCCTCCAAGGGATCCGGCGGCGGCTCCTCGACGTACCGCAAGGCGGCCTGCTCCTCGTCGCAGGAGGCCTACAGAGGACGCAGCAAGTCAGGAGGATCTCGTCGTCGCCAAGGAAGCCAAGGCGGCAAGGCCACCTCCAAGCAGGACTGAACCGGCCGTAGCGTCGGGGCTCCCACCTGAGCACCCCGGTGGGAGGCCGGCTGGCAAAGTTTGTCGGCGTGTGTGAGTCCATCTCCACCGACCGTTGGGTGCTGGATGTCCTGACCCGCGGGCACACTCTCGAATTTCTAAAGAAGTGCCCCCGCATTCCTCCCGTGGCCAGGAAGGAAAATCACGTCCCTCAACTGCTGTTAGAAGTAAGGGCGATGCTCAAGAAAGGTGCCATCAAGCTCGTCCCGAAGAGGTTCCAGGGTTCCGGAGTATACTCAAGGTAATTCCTCATCAGAAAGAAGACAGGCGGTTGGCGCCCCATCCTGGACCTGCAGCGGTTAAACAAGTACATCAAAGCGCAAAAGTTCAGGATGGTCACCCTCCAGCACGTGCTGGGACAGCTGGAGGAGGGCGACTTCCTATCGTCGCTGGACTTGGAGGATGTAAGCATTACTTCCACATCCCCATTCTAAAAGGACACCGAAAGTTTCTCAGATTTGTAGTCCAGGGGCGGCACTACCAATTCAAGGCCCTGCCATTCGGGCTTAAGTCGGCTCCCAGGGTGTTTACCAAGTGCCTCGCACCACTGGCGGCACGGTTGCGCCTGCGGGGGATCCACGTCTACCCCTACCTGGACGATTGGCACATCCGGGCAAGGACAAGCAAACTCGCCATCGAACACACTGTGAAGACTGTCTAACTTCTCACGGACCTGGGATTCTTCATCAACTACTCGAAATCCCACATGGTCCCGTCGCAGGTCACACTGTTTCTGGGAGCCAAGCTTGATACAGTGACACGATTGGCCTCGCCTTCGGAGGAAGGGACGAAGGCCATCTTGGGCAAGGTGCAGCGCCTGCTGGCCACGGACGTGGCCAGGGTGAGATCCATCAAGTCCCTGCTCGGAATGATGTCCTCATGCTTCTACCTGGTGCGCCTGTGCAGGCTACGGATACGTCCTCTGCAAGAGTTCCTCGACGCCCGTTGGATGCAAGCGACGGGCAGCTTCGAAGACAGGATCCCGCTCAACAAGGCTTTCCGCCAAGCGATCCAAGGAGGCCTCGGATCTGTGGCACTGGGCCGTCACCCATGGGATGTTTCTGGTGCCCTTCCATCTAGCAGGAATAAAGAACATCATTGACGACTCGCTCAGCAGGGAGCTACGCTCGTGCCAAGAGTGGGAGTTGAGTCAGAATCAAGTGGACCGACTTTTCCAACGATGGGGCAAACCCCAGATCGACCTGTTTGCGACGGCGACAAACTCCAAGTGCCAGAGGTTCACCAGCAGGTTTCACTTGCCGAGGAGCATGGGCGATGCTTTCTCGTTCCCATGGGACGGCCTGTTCCTGTATGAGTTCCCTCCGGTGCCGTTGCTGCTCCGACTCATCAATCAACTCAAGAGGTCCCGGTGCAGGATGATCCTCGTTGCACCGGCGTGGCCGAGACAGATCTGGCTCCCTGACCTTCTGCACTTGTCAGCGTCCCCCGATATCCCCCGCCCCAGTCATGCTGTCGACGGAAGCAGATCTTCTCTCCAGAGAAGGAGGCGCCATCCTCCATCACGACCCGGAGTCGCTGAACTTGCAGGCCTGGCTCCTGCAGCACTAGAGTTTGGAGGGTAAGATATCCCGGTGGACTGCAAGGAGGTGCTTGCAAAGGCCAGTGCGTCCTTAACTCTAAATTGCTACAGACACAAGTGGAAGAGGTTCTCTGTCTGGTGCCGTGCACAGAAGATTAACCCTCTGCGAATTACGGCCCCTCAAGTGCTGCCGTACCTGCTGTCGCTGGCCAAGGCGGGGCTAGCTCACGCTTCTATCAAGATCCATCTTGCAGCGATTTCTCGTTACACCAGAACTACGGGATGGTCATCCCTGTGGTCTCATCGCCTGGTGAATGAATTTATGAAGGAACTGTTCCGATCGTTCCCGCCGGTGAAGGCTCTGGCCCGTCGTGGGAGCTCAACGTGATGCTGACCAGGCTCATGGGGCCGCCATTAGAGTCTCTGCATTCGGCACCGTTGAAACTTTCTCATGGAAAACAGCGTTCCTTGTGGCCATCACCTCCGCACAACGAGTGGGAGAGATCCAAGCCCTATCCTGCAAGCCTCCATACTTGACAAGGGTGGTGCTGAGGACGCACCCCTCCTTCATGCCCAAGGTGCCGTCGGACTTCAACCTCAACGAGCCCTTGGTGTTGCCAGTTTTCTTCCTGTCGCCTTCGTCGCCGGCCGAGAGGACTTTGCACTCGCTGGATGTAGCTAGACCGCTGAAGTTCTACGTGGACCCACTAAGAGTTTTCGGAAGACATCACAGCTTTTTGTGTACTTTGGACCTGTGAATCAAGGGAAGGCCCTCTCGAAGGCTTCCATTTCCAGATAGCTCTCCAGCTGCATCATGCACTGTCATTGGTTGGTAAACCGACCGTTGCCTGGCCGTCCGTGAGCCCATTCGACCAGAGCGATCGCTGCTACTACGGCGTTCTTGTCTGGTGTGCCCCTGCTGGACGTCTGCAGGGTTGCCACATGGAGGTCGACGCACACCTTCACGAAGATCTACTGCGTCAACCAGGATTCCAGGGAGGAGTCCAGAGTCGGCCAAGCAGTGCTGCGCAACCTGTTCGCCTGAAGGTGGGCCTGGTGAGAAGGTAAGAGTTTCTTAAAGTTGAGTTTATCTAATGCTTAATGTTGAGCCTTGCCACCTCCCGTGGTTGTGCATGTGTGTACTGCTATGTATTCTTATATTCATGAGCATGTGAATCCATGCCAGACCCCATGCTGGAGAAGGAACAAGTTACTTACCTGTAACTGTTGTTCTCCAGCATGGGTCTGGCATGGATTCACATGCGAACCCTCCCTCCTACCCCTCTGTGGCTCTTCACTTGGTCATACTGCCACTTTACGTGCTACCAAATCTGAGGATGGCTGCCAGGGGTGGGGCTTAGGGAAAGGGCAGTCATTGGCTGGGGGCAGTATGACCCAGAGACCAGTGATTGGTTACTACTAAGAAAGGCAGCTCAGAAACGAAACTGATACTGATTTTTTTCTTTACCGAGGATTCCCAGCCTGACGACGGGGAATATTCATGAGCATGTGAATCCATGCCAGACCCATGCTGGAGAACAGTTACAGGTAAGTAACTTGTTCCTTCCACGGCGGTCTTCCCTCGGTACCATGCCACATTCAGATCTCCAGTCAGTATAACATACCCCTCAGGCATCCCTTCAAGCTCAGCCAATGTCGTTCTGAGAAACCCATCTTGTCTGCGGTTTGGCACGTAGACCGTCGCCAGGGTCAATGTGTCCGTATTAATATGAAATTTGACGAAAATAAATCGCCCCGCTTATCCCTCTGTGTCCAGAACCACTAGGCCGGAAATGTTCCTAAAGGCTATTAGAACCCCCACTATTATCAGTTGCATTAGCCTAAAAGATATGTGGATACATCTGCAGTTGGATTTATCGCTCTTTCTAATGTGGGTCTCTTGGAGGGTGAGAGAGTCTGGTTCTCCTGCCTCAAGAAGTGGTCCACCTTGCGTCGCTTTACTGGAGAATTCAGTCCCCTAATATTATACGTGGAGACTTTGAAACCGCTGAATGTTCCTCCCACTGCCCCCTCTGTCCCTTCCCCCGGACCTCCTCTTTGTCACTGCTCGAAGCCCTCCGTTCCCAGTCCTCCCAGCTTGTATATTGTGACTGGCACATTGATGCTGACCCCTGTCACCCCATTTCAATACTTTTGCACCCCCTAGAATCAATCCCAGTGTACCGCAGCTCCCCCTCCCATCCCCCCAACCCAACATCCCCCTCTAGCCCCCTGCAACAACCCAGACCGACCCATGTGTCCCGGAGACAACCTCGGAACAAACACCCAACCATGTAAAAGTAAACCGCCTGCAGAGGAATATCACTAAACCTCTCCATTAGATTCTAAAATGGCACACTCCCCACAACAAGTTCTCCGCCCATGCCCGCTAGTGGCCCCTCCACCCGAGACCCACAAGTGTTATCCCTACTGCACTCTCCCAGTAGCCTTGGGATCACTGGTCTACCATTCTCTCCTCCCTGTCTCCCCATGCCAGTCTGTTTCTGTGCTCCCAGTCAGCTGGGTTCTGATGACGCCGCTCTTCATATTCCCCCCCCTCCTGTGGTATGTCCTTGGACTTGCTACAGTGTTTTGAAGCTCAAGGTCGTTTATTGCCCCTCGCCACTGTTGACCATTCCTATTGCCGCCTCCTCTGGGTGCAGAGACCTGCCTCATCCTGGGGAAAGCGCCCTGTCGCTGCTCTCGAGCGATGCCACGCTGAGACCGTCCTCACAAGATGTCGCCTAGCATTTCCTCCCTTTCCATGTGAACAGCAAGCCGATTGGAAAGGTCCTTTTGTATTGAACCCTCTCTTGATTGAGGATTTTAACTACCGGGCCCATCAGTCTCCTCTTAAGCAGAGTGGGTGTGTACGAAGAGTTGGACCTCTGACCCGTTAAATTTCAAGGAGGTGGACGTGCGGGCGGTCTTCAGGACTTCTTCCTTTTGACCATGTGATACAAATGCGGCTAAGACATCTCTTGGGCGGGCTCTCAGTTCCCTTCTGGCAGGATTCACTCTGTGGATTCTGTCTAGACGGATCCCATCTGGGGGGACCTCGAGGAGGAGTTCCAACAAGGATTGCACTGTCATTTTGAGGTCTCAATCCGTGACCACCTACAGGAGATTCTTAAGGCAAATGTTTGATGGCCGTGACCTGTTCTCAAGATCTCTGCAGTGGAGTTCCAGCTTGTGCAACATCCGTGCTAGTTGGTCCAGTGCTTCATAATTTTTCCTGGAGTCCTCACCCAATTCTTGGCGAGCCCGTTCATTTGTGTATACACTTTCCCCCAATTTCGAAAGCTCCCCCTTGATCTCTTGCACCGCTCCCTTGAAGTCAGACTTTAAGCTTTAAGGAGGAGAACAGTTCCTGTGATCTTCGTCTGTAGGTCAGCTGAGCACTGCACCAAATCCACCTTATTGAGCGCCATGGGTCCGCATCTGAGGCTGGTGTGGGCTTTAGGACCCTCTGCTTGTCCAACTGCCAGCACTTGTTTAAAGTGCCTCCTACCCCCTGGGGATGGGAGGGTGCCGCTGGGTGGGCCGGGGTCTCATTGTTCCTTCCTCTGCCCTTGGTTTTAGACATGTGCCCTGCAGGGGGCTACCCCCCCTGCTCTTCCGAGGGACACTGGCTAGCATATTCGCTCTTCTGCCAAGCTTGCTGTCACTGGCCGATGCTCCCGTCCCTGCTATTCCAATGAAGCCTGTGTGCCCAGGTGCCCCAGCGTCTCCCCACTGGGCCTGAGGCTGACCCCCTATGCTGGGATGTGAGCCACACACTATCCAGGCCCCGAAACCCCCTCACTTCCTCCCGGTGGTCAGTCTTTCTTTCACTGCTGTCTGGCACCACATTATCCACCTGTGGGTTCCTCCCATTCCCAGCCCCACTACAAATGTTCCTCCGGGCTCCTCTTATGCTATGGGCCCTCCTCCTTGCTGGTAGGTTCAGAGAGCACTGCTGGCTCATGCAGGTCCTACTCCATCCCGCCCACCCGGGTGCCCCTTCTTTATGCTGCAACTGCTGTTATCAGGATGGGGGGGGTCCTGCCTCTGCTCACCTGTCAGTGGTGTCCCCTCTCTGCTGGTGCCTTCTCAGCTTCCCCCGGGGCTCTCCTCGATGTTCCCTGCTGCCGTTCCTCGCCCCAGCTGACTGCTCGGCTCCGGCTGCAGACGCTGGTGCCTTCTCTCCTCCCCGTTGTCCGGTCGAGCCAGGGCCCGCTTTTACATTGAGCCACAGAGGCTGCTTCTCCCTACAGGCGCTCCTTTGTGTCCCTGATGATCTATGTGGGCCCTAGACGGCTATGCGGCATGCCGCCGGTCCTCACTGTGGCCACGTCCTTCCTGCTGCTCCACCACAGGCAAGGTGGCTCCTACGACAGGGATTCCTCCGGGCACCATCCCGGGTCCTCGGTTTTTGTTTATCTTCTTTTTTTTTTTGTTTTTCCCACTGGCAGCGGGCACTGGAATCTGTGTCCCAGTCAGGCGGATAACTGCAGGGGTCACACTCTGGGATGGGCTGCATCCTGCTCTTCTAATTCGCGGCAGTACCGATGCTGCGGCACCCAGGCTCCACAGTTCGGCCTCCCGCAGTGTTGCCGACCGTTACCGGCTGCCGTGGGGAGGGTGCTTATCTTCGGGGTGGGGGGACAAGGACTACTCAACTTCCACCTTTCGTTTAGGGCCGGGGACGAGCTGCACCACGCACGTCTTCCCCCTACGGGCAGCCATCTTGGAATCCAATCAGTCTTTTGAGGAACACCTCTATATTGCTATTGGACGACACCTGACCCTGCCAAGAGTCAGTGTTACCGGGTCTGCAGTCACCGGCACAATTAAAGAAGAATCATTTCCCTTGTCATTCTTCAGGTGTCTTTACCAGATACGTCATTATTTGCACTGAACAGTAAAGAGAATAAGAAAATCATGAACCATTTGTTCCTCAAATCCCTTGCCCATTCCACAAGAGTGTGATACTGATAAATCAAAAGGAACACAGGGAACCTCATCCCAGTGGGGACCTGCTACGATAAATAAGAAAAGTAGACTGTTTGGAACCTTGTCTAAAGAAAAAAACAGCTTGGTTAAAGTCTACACTGAACTTTGGGGATACCAGCTAGGAGAACAGTCATTCTCTTATCCCCTTGGAAATCCTATAGAACTTTGTGTGCCAACACTTTGTTTGAACTTTTATGAACCATCAGTTTGTCGAGAGACTTTGCATCCAGGGGAAGGGAGTCATTCTCTTGGATTGGAAGAAGACTGTGTTGTTTTTGGACTTTGATTATTGTAGTGATAGGAATGGAGTATGGGCCCTGACCAAGACAGTGGGCCTCATTACGACCCTGCCAGTCCGGAAAGAATGGTGGTGGTAAAACCACTGCCACTGTTCTTTCCAGAACTGGCTGATTAAGAGTCCTGCAGGCGGGAGGTGAAACTTCCGCTAGGTCTGCCCTGGTGGGTTTAACACCACCCGCCTGCAGGCGGACATGGAAACACCGGCTCTGTCATAGACTGAACCGGTGTTTCCATTGTCCCCATCCCCATGGAGTCCTATGGGGCTCCATGGGAATGGAGACTTACACAATTCTGCCTCTGGAATTCCCGTGTCACTGGGGTCGTAATGCCCCGGTGATTCTAGGAATCACGGAGGCGGAATGGTAATACGAGTCCGGCAGTAACCTGCCGTTTTTTTTCCAGCTCGGTTACCGCTGGACTCGTAATGAGGCCCAGTGCCTTTTTTCTTTTACTTCCTAACACTTGCCAGAGTTTCTTTAGTTTAGCTAGGGAAACCTCTTTAGAATTAGGATTAGGTAGGTTATATTATTGTTGTATACAAAAGTTTATAGCAATCACTATGACACCACTTGGTCAGTCTCATCATTCCTTGTTGCCGCACATTCATTTGCAAATATTGCTAACCCACACCTAGACTACACAAAACACGTAATACATTTTTTTTAGATTGGCAATGAATTACTCTAGAGGCAGAAAATGTTCCTGAATCAGCTGGTGAAACAATAAATCAGTCTCCACTTCCTGCAGTGTCTATAGCTTCCCCATTGCACTGATAACTCACAGAATCTCTTTAAGCAGTCTCATAGACTATCCCAACATGTTTTGTTCCTTCTAGCACTGTTAATTACTGGAACTTGTTCAGGGGACACACAACATTGATCTACTGCTTAAAGGAATAGTGCGCTCTGAAATATTATTGCCTTAAAAGATAGGCAATAGTCTAAAACATACTTTAAATATAAGTAAACGAGGCTCAAAGCGTTTACATGGGAGCATCCTTATTGCCATTTCAGGCAGCCTCCTCCGCTCTGCCCTGGCGACACTAAACAAGCAGTAAAAGCCCCCTACTGGGAGCTTTTGCTTACTGCAGCCAGAGCAGAGCTGCATGAGCTGGGGAGGCTGCCTTCACTTTCATTTTACCTTTTCGGTGCTCCCCAAGCCCAGAGAAGAACATAAAATGTCAAATGAAGGCAAAAAGCAAAGGCGCAGCAATTACAAATACAACATTGTTGTATTTGTGATTGCCATGGTTGGAAAACCACGGAAATCATGAATACAAGAACGTTGAATTTCTGACTGCGGCGGCTTTCGCGTGGAATCTCCTGGGCTCCCTCAACCCGGGGAGCCCAGGAGACTCCAAACGAAAGCCACTGCAATCCGAATAACAACGCTGTTGTATTTGTAAATACCGCAGCATCTTTGTATTTCTCACTGCGGTGGCTTTCGCTTGGAGTCTCCTGGGCTCCCTCAGGTTTGGGGGAGCCCAGGAGACTCCACACAAAAGCCGCTGTAGTGAGAAACACTGCTGCATTTCAAAACACACCCGTGTTGTGTTTCTGCCTGCAGCGGCTTTCACTTTGAGTCTCCTGGGCTCCTCCAGCCCGGAAAACTTAGAAAGAAAACCACACCTAGTGCTTATTTCAAAAAAGAAATGAGCACTTGCCCAGATGCAGCTTTCCAGCTTGCAGTCTCTGGTCTCCGGCACCAATGAAGCAAAAGCCACCCAGTGGTAGCTTTTGTTTCTTACAGCTGGCTGGCTTTTACTTCCTTAGTGCGGCAAGGGAAACACAGGAGGCATCCATTTCACAAAATGGATGCCTCCTAGTGCTTCACATTTTTGAGTTAGAGCTTCATTTGCTCAATACTTTACATAGGGACTTTGTTTAAGAATATTTTTTAGATATATTTTTGATTATGGGCCATCTTTTAAGCCAATAATATTTAAGAGAACACTATTCCTTTAAGGGGTGGGGAAGTCTCGGGTATAGGTTTCTGTACTTTGGACTGCTCTTAAAAAAATTATATTGCCTTCTAGTTCTACCTTATTCTGTTAATCCATAGCTACACCATATCGCAAGTAACCTATCTAATGCTAGACTTTGTCTAGTTCATAGTGATTCATTACACATTGGCCACCTCTTTATTTCCTACAGCCATTTGGATAAATGCCTCATTTAAATATTCATTTCTTTATACAATCTGGTACTTGTTATGGTGTCTTAGTGCACTGTACAGCACACCTGCTGAATACAGGATACCCAATTTTATAATTCCCAAAACTACCTGGGTACGTAATAAAAGATTTTTAGCTCATAGAAATGCACTCACATGCTAAAGTCGTACTCTTTCAGCAACGTGTTCCCGGTCCATACAGTGAAACTGTTTTCTCCCTTGCACTGGAATGACGGACAAATACGAATGCACTTCCATCAGTTTTCTTCCCCATTAGTTTCTAATAATCCGTATAAGTAAAGAGACAATGTCCTCCCTAGTTCTCTCACTTAATTGTAGTGGGTTTTTAATTCATACTCGAGCCTATTCCACAGCCATCACTTCAACCGACATGTCTACGGCCTTGTCTGCTAGCTGCATTGTGGGGACTTGTGATGTTTCTACCTATTTGTAAAAGCTACGTTGTGTGGCATCATCTCTACGCATTGCCCAAATGTCCAAACATGTCTTTTCCTTTATCAGCAAACAACGCGGACATGGCTTGCTAAGAAATGACGATGGCTCCAGTGGGAAATTTCAAAATGTTAAGATGCTAAACAGTGTTGCTTCAGAACTACACTCGGCGCATGTATATGGGCCCTTAGCTACAAAACAATCCATTTGCTTATTCGCGTAAGGCAATTGCTGCACTTGGAGTTTCCTTTGTCGGTCATTTTGTATATGATTTGTGCATCCATACGATGTTGTGATCCTCATCAAAGGGGTCAGATAGATGTTGAATGAAAAGGAGCAGCAGGAGACTTGATCACTAGTGAGCTCCACAGGAAATGGGTTGTGGGTTTAAACTGAAAGGGGAAGAGAGAGTCGGGAGTGGGGGATGCCAGGTGATTCCTGTTCTGGACATTAGGAAAGTTCTCATTCAAAGTTTTTATAGTCAAATTTGTTCATGCCTTCTAATTGGTGTACTATGGTTAACCGTGTCAAAGGCTGTAGAGATGTCCAATAATCCTAGTGCCAAGGTGTTTTCAACCGCTATGATTTTGAGGTCATCCCAAATGGAAACTAATGTGGATTCAGTGCCTCTCTTAGGTCTGAAGCCAACTTGCGAATTACTGTTATTTGTCTCTATATGCTCCAAGCTTTTGCTGTGTATGTACCTCTATAGAATTGTGGCTGTTTAGGGTATGTTTGATATAGGACGATTGTTGGGTATGTTTGATATAGGACGATTGTTGAAGGGATCTTCTAGGTCTCCAGCTGTTTTTAGAAGTGGTTTTACGCAGGCAGTCTTGAAAGCCTTTGGTCCAATTCCTGTTTCAAGAGAGCAGTTAATTTGCAAAAATAGGAAGCTGCTATTTCCTTGTTAAGGATATCTTTCTAGATAATCGGGAGGAAGGAGTCAACCGGAGAACTGGCTTTGTTGCTAAATGTAACCAATTTTTGGAAGTCTGGTTCTGATATTATATATTCCGACACCAGTGCCATTGGTAGGGTGGGAAGCTTACTGTCAATCTCTTAACTATCCAAGGACGTGGATGACCCAGCAGGTCAATGTACTGGAGCTGTTGGGAAGTAAAAATCGTGCTCCACAGATTCCAGGCATTCATACAACACAAGAGTGTGCTTATAAACGCCGACAACAATAGAACTAGGTTTTACATCAACAAACCGGACAGAACACATGCTCTGATGTTGTCACGGATTGCTCAGAAAATGTGACACTGGTGCATTGGGCAAAAGTTCATATAAGGACAGCATATGCCAGGGGTTCAAAACTGCCTTAGCAGATGCCTTAAGCAGCTTAGTTGTTCAAGAGCATGGGTGGGATCTGAACACAGACACGCTCAAACTGCTTTTCACAAGTGGCCAGTTCTAAACATAGACATATTTGCAACAAATAAAAACTCAAAACACCCTGCCTTTGCGTCCTGACCCCCATGTTGAAGAGTCATGAATATTTGCGTACACCTTTCCTCTAGTTCACCCCCGCCCCCTACACAGTAGTTCACAAGCTACTTCAGGCGAGTGTAATAATGTTTCTCATTTCACCCATGTGGGCATGAAAGGTATGGTACTCTAAAATACTACACAAAGTGATAACCCCCCTTTCAAACTGATCCTAGTGCACAACTTGTTAATAAAACAGCATCAATAGATTACACATCCAGGGTTCGAAATTGAGGGGAGCTGGGAGGTATTTGGCTCCTCCTTGTGGGCTAGAAGAGCCTGGTTAACGTGACTCACAGCTACAACGAGCTACCTTTGGCTCCCCAGGCTAACTGATACCAAACCAACACACCCATGTCAATTCAGCACTGTGTGTTTGGGACTAGACGGCATTTAAAGTATGACGGGTCATAAATAATGGGAAAAGTGACATTTTTGCATCTTATGTGAAAGTTAGATTCGCCGAACACCATGTACTAACTCCTGGTTCCCCGGTGGTATCTTGTGGTCACTGAGTAATGCTGGATACCCAGGAGCTGCTTTTAGTTCCTGCTTTTCAAATCTTAATTTCGATCCTTGCACTTTCAGGTCCACAGACTATGACCTTAGCAGCCTAGTTCCTGAAGTCCTTGAATTTGAGCAATTAAACCTTCCTCAAAGTTGTATGGTCATACTTTGTGAGGCACAAAAGCCCTACACCAAAGCATGTTACTTTAACAAGTGAAGCGAATTTAGTATACAGTGCAAGACAGCAAATTAAACTCATAAATAGTTAACCTGCGGACATTGTTACTTATCTTCTATACTTTCTGGACTCAGGGTTAGGGTTCAACTCTCTGAAGTTCAACCTATCTGCACCTGCAGCATATATTTATATTTTATATACAGGGAGGGACAATGCTCCTTTGACCACAAAAGAACATGCACAAGATAAGACATCAGATTTGATGGGAAGCTTTGAGCTTCTTACAATGGGGTGAGTTTGAGGGACATTCTGGTCAGGTTGTGGAGGGGGGCAAATGGAACAGTCACTGGGGACAATACAGAAGTGGGCATACGTAGATTAAGAACAACCAACATTAGACCTTTTTAAATGCAGGTAGGCAGTAACTGCCAGCTGTGCGCTGGATGTGACCATGATGAATGCATTGCTAGAGTGGAGGAAGAGAGAGTGAGGGACAGAGGCAGGTTAGCGGCGAGGGAAACATATTAGCTTGAAGGCAGATGTAGGTTAAGAGGGTAACTCTGAGGCAAGGCGGTATGTTTTTAGTTTGGGTTTGAACAAATTTGTGTGGGCCGTTTCTCGGATGTCCGGGGAAGAGAATTCCATGCAAGTGGAGCAAGAAGAGAGAGAGCGGAAGTGAGAGAGAGCACAGGGAGGGCAAGGAACCACATGAGTAGTTGAGGAGCCAGAGCAGAGATTACGAAAAGGCTTGTAGAGTTGGATAGAGAAAGATAGATATGGTCGTGCCTTACGGTGGATGGATCTGTGAATCAGGAGAAGACATTTAAATCTGGCCCTGTTTTGCATGGTCAGCCAGCGCGCTCTGGCGGAAGTCTTGGGGAAGTCGATAGCAGTTTAGAAGGGAGCCACGTTGCTTCTTTGATTAACATATTTTGGTACGCTCTGTGAGCTGAACTCATCTGTTGCCCATATGATTATAAAAAGGACACTGCATCACGCTCTGGCGCGAGCCTTCGGGAAGTCGATTGCAGTTTGGCAGTTCAGCTGTGAGGGGGATACAAATTGGACTGCCAAACTTGCTTTTTCTTGAATTACCTTGTGTCTTGATTAATAGCTCCCAGCGTTTTGAACTCTGCTATTGCCTGCTCTGCGAAGTGCTGCAGAGTGCAAAGGCGGTTGCAGTTTAGAAGGAAGTGCCTTGTTCCAATTGACTGCCTGCCTACTTAAAGGCACTGCTAAAACAGGGTTTCTCGGATATTATAATGCCTGGAAAAGGTGGCAGAAAGGGTTATAACCTGAGGAATGGCAAAAAACTGCCGGTTGCCTCATTAAGTAACATCGTAGTGACCGTGGAAAGCAGCAATGAGCATGACAGGAAGGCTGCTGCCTCTGTTAAATTACCAGCAAATGAATAAATTACGAAATATTTTAAAGGTGCTACTGAATGCATTGTTGAAACCCTGATCTCTGGCAGCTCTGAGGCTATTGATGGTGCACAAGCGAGTACCTCTGTCGAAAAAGACAATAATGACTTGCTTTTAAATCTATGCTATTCTCTGCAGTCAGAGGTGTTGCAGCTTCAACTACCAATGGCAGTGCAGGCGGAAATGTCATCTGTAATTGCAAGAACAGCGACTGTGATACTTGAATATACCAATCCAATAGCTAGTCAGCTGTCAAATTCAACTCGCTTAACGGGTCTTGAAGATGATCTAGAACTGCCCAATATTTCTATGAACAGGCTCCCACTAATCATGAGAACTTTGATCAGACTTCTTTGGACAGTTTAAATAGTGTGGCCTCTGGTTCTATGGATGCTCACTGGGTTCGGTGCAAACAAAATGCTGTGGCTTTGGATGACCTGTTAAAGAGGAAATCTTGTGCGAAGTGTAGTAGTGGTTTGCTAAAGGATGTTGGTGAGCTTGTTACCCCCCCCCCCGCACCCCCATTAAGTAGTGTGGCTGCTGGTAATGAATACTGGATATTTTAGTTGCCCCTTGTAAGCATATCTTGGAGTCCACAAAAATGAAAGATGGTCGAGAGGTATTGGAGGAAGATGGTGAGGTTTCCATCCTCTTGGAAAAATAGGAGAGAATTAAAGAAGGCGGGGGTGCATCACCCGGCTATATTACAAGCCTCTAATAATGGCGGTAATGGTTTGGCTTCTGGGGCTGAGCTGATTGTTAAAACACAGGCTGGCCCTAAGGAAGCAAGAAAAAAGCAGCCATGCGTACTAAGAGAGCGATTAATGAAACCTAACCTGCTGGCTCTTGACAGAAAAGGAAAAGAGCATCCCTGTAAATCAACGGCGAGTGTGTAATGACAATTCTGAGTTGGATGAGTGTTTTCAGGATGCCGCTTCAACTGATACATCTGCTATTTCTGTGAAAAGTCTTGTTATTGAAAAGCACTTCTGTGTAAACTGGAAAGGTTCTGATGAATCTGATCCGATAGGGCTTGTATGCTTTGCCAGTGACCTCATTTACTATTCATAATCTTTTTGATTATGGGAAGCGCCTCAATAACCGCAGCTGCTTGTTAAATTTGTTTGTCCACCTACCGGCCTTAAGAGTGGTAAAGAGTGAAGATTTTGATTATTAAGTGTCAGACTGCTCCTCTAACTAAAAGTGTATTGTTGATTCTCTGAGGTGGTTACGTTGGTCAGGGCAGATGCTGGGTCCCTTCATAAATGAAGGTATGATCTGGATTATGCAGTGGTTGATGTAGTAGGCAGTAGTTTGGGGGTTTCTGGGTAGAGGGCTAGTCCTGTGAAGTGTGTGGAGATTAATAAAGTTACAGAAGTGAGGGACAGGGTTGGAACGATAAAGCTTGGACCCGGCCCTTCGATAAAATTGCACAGCGATGGGCTGCTCTACCTTTTACCTCCTTTTAATCCTTGATCTTGTGTCACATTTACATCTTGGAAAGCAAGGGGTCACTCCCATCTGTTGAGGGAAGATGGTTCAGTGGGACTATTGGTAGCAGCAGATATTTTCTCACTGCAAGAAACATGGCTTTTGGGAAATGCCCTATTTGATGATTATACTTGTTGATTTAAAAAAGCAAAAAAGGGAGAGAAGGGATGGCCATATGGTGAACATGTCACATTAATATCGAATGTACTTGGATCTAGAGAAATTAAGGTACATCCTGAGAATTGGAATGTCCTGATGGTGGCAGTACCAATCTCTCAAACTGTAATATCTTGGTTGTGAATATCTAGGACCTTCCAGTGGGTACTTGTACGGAGGGAGTACAATATAGTATTTCTGAAATGTGTGCCAGAACCTCTCAGCGAAACAATGACAGAATTGTGATCTGTGGAGACCTGAATGTTGGCTGTATAACTTGTACAATGAGGCATTCTGACTCAAATATTGGTGAAAGAAGGGGGCAGGGCGATGCTTATCGGTCGAATTCTTTGAGGATCTTGAGTTACAAATGCTTAATGGAGTAGTTAAGGATGATGTGCCTGCAGCGGAAACATGGAAGTGTGGTCTAGAATCTTCTTTTATTGATTACTTCTATAGTTGTGATAATTTCAAGCAAGGTGTGGTTGAGATGAGCGTTCTATTTGTTGATTTTAGCGATCCCGCTATTCTCACTGTATGCTGTGAGATGATTGGTGCTGTGAGAGGTAGCAAATATGATGAGATAGGTTAAGTGTGAGTCAATAATGGTGGAAACAGGCTGGGTTGGTCCGATAAGGATCTAGACGCGATTAACAACATTATGCATACCGTACAGGATGAATATAAAGGGTTTGGGATTTCCAATTAGATAGTTGAATTGACATTGTATAGCATTCACATTCTTACCTATGGGTAGCTGTGGTTTGGTTTCTTTAAAGAAGGGAAGTGCCCTTGCATACATTTGTGAGGTGTGTGTAAGGGACCTTTTGGTCTTTACTGTTTATGCCCTTTAAATGTAGAGCTGTTGGCAGTCGTTGAAGTGTACAAAAAGAAGTAGTGGAACTATGTTCCATGCTGAAAAGAAGGGGATTCCCAAAACAAGCTGCCTAGTGATTTCACACTTCTCGGTTGGAGATTTGAACTGACATGAGGCAACCATACATCAAAGTCTTGTGTGGGAGCATATATCACAAGATTTACACAGAAGCTAGTGTTTCAAAAATATATACTTTCAATTTTATTTATCTGATAAATGTTAAGAGGACAACAGTGAATCCAATTCTTAAAAAACACAACATATAACAACACTGTTAGAAACAAAGTATTCTAAGGGAATCACAAATGTGTCAAATGGCATTGAGCAAGATTGAAATCAAACCCATTATTCCTTTGAGGTGGTGTTAGTAAGATAAAGTGACTTCATCATAAATGTTATTTTATAATGCTTTTTTTCACAAAAACCCCAGTGAGGAGTGTGTCTTCACATAAACGCAAGTGGGGGAAGTGTCGACAGGGATGAATCTGTTTCCAGCCTTAAATAGGTGCAATCGTCGGATGTTCAATGATGACTGTTGTACCCTAGACATCTACTAGACCAAGTAAGGCTTTCATCAGGACACATGAACGACAGTTTGAACCAGATGTATTTTTCACGAGGAATGTTTGATTTTTACCAATGTATCTAAATGAAACATACAAAAAAGTGTATTAAAAACTAGCTGTTTGCCAAATGGCAATGATAGCATTGCCGCATTCATCCTAATATTCCCAGACCTTTTATACATTATTCAGTGTGCATCCTGGATATATTAATACTTGATATTATATATATCACTTTATATTATTCAAGTATGACTGATTTTGTCCTCCTCTATTTTGTATGTTTAGCTTAACTAGTGAACATTTTCATTTTACTCCACCGCTTATTTGTATGTGCCCAAAATACCAAACATTGTGTGAACAATCTGATTGATGGAGAAAGCAGTCGAATATACATATGTATGTCTGTTTACAATGGTACCTTAAGGTTTCTTTGGGGAACTCTCCGCATAATTTAGGCGGTGTCTATTTCTAGAGCATCAAAAGTGTCCGTACGGACAAAGTTGTTGGGAGCCATATCGAGCTATGAAAGAAGCGGAGAAGGGGAGAAAACATGGGCGCGAGTCCCCTTGTATATAAATAGCAGCCACCTTAATGCTGGGATCTAAAATGAAGGAGTGGATTCCTACCTTCTGCTGGTGTTATTTGCTTATGAAGCTGTGGTTTCTGGTTCAGGGGTGCATCCGAAGGATGGTTTCTTTTTCGGGACGAGTATGGCAAGTGGTACGCTACGGGTGCTTAGCAAATGGGTGTTTCTGTTAAGGAAAATGGCTGAGGTTGGCAGTGAATGATCTTGCAGCTTGTTCAATTTGGGAATGTTTGAAATGCTTCAATGATGCCAATATGCCAAGGGCTTGTGGAATCTTTTAGTTGAAGCAGTGGACATGTTTTTGTGCCCGGCTGGTTGGCTGGGGTGGTGGGGTTGTGGTTGGGGTTTGGATGTTTCCAGGTTTGTCAATAGCTCTTCTAGGTTGATGTGCTTCTGTGGTCTGATAGTTCTTGTACCTTGGTATTCGTTGGTATAAATGTAGCTGGGGTGAATATGGTAAATCGAAGAGCAAGGTGGTAGAAGGGCTTTCATTGTACTAACGTAATGGCAGAAGATTCCATTCAGAGTGCATTTAGCTTTGTGTAAGGGTCCTCCCACTAATTGCCTAAAATGGAAGCCATCCAGATGCGCTGTGAGTGTTTTGGTAAGGTTGTTGTGCTTTTCCTCCAGCTAAAGAGGTGGTGTTGGTTGTCCTTGGGGTTGGCTACTGCATCCACAAAGTTAACCCGAAAACAATGGATTGTATGAAGGGTTGTAGATCATGTGGAATTTGAGCATGATTGCAATAGTGCAATGTAGCAGGAGCGATTCACATGGTGGGAATGTGTGTGAGGGCAATATTTTAGCATCATTGGAGTTTCTAGGTAAGAGTGCAATACCATCTCCTCTGTTGGTGGTGTGTCTGGTGAATTTGATCTTAAAGTCTTATGGGATAACCTTGTGTAGAACTGAATGGTTAACCAACTTTTTGTGATGAAGAGCAAATATGTGTTCTCCTCGGAGATCAAGTGGTGGATGTCTTTGCTGTGCTTGGATATGGAATTGATGTTGATGAAGAGGCATCTGGTGCTGTGACTGTTTTCTATTTTTTTGTTTTGTGGTGTTTTTCCTGATTATTTATAGGTCGTGGCCATGGTGTTTTGCTTTCACGTGTCTTGGATTCTTCATTCTTCTTTAAAGAAGCTGGAAGATTGCTTTTAGGGTTATCTTCGTGACTCCAGTGAAGGTTGACCTGACGGCAGTATGAGAGGGATGTGTCCGCACTTGACGATTCCTGGTATCTTGTGATGCATGTTAAGATTTAAGTTGGCAGGTCTTGCTAGTGGTCCATTAGTATTGTAGCCAGTGTTTATTGTAGCCTGATTGATTGATATCTCATATGATAATTATGTTGCTTTTGTGGGAGGGTTTATTTCTCGAGCCATTCTGCTGCCCAGGTTCAGCTGTTTTAGTATCTCTTTGCCATGCTGTTTATGCTACTGCTGAGGCTGCCCTTGTAAATTGGAGTTGTTATGAAAGTAAAAAGTTAGCTTGGGTAGAGGGGCTGGATGCGCTGACAATGGTGCTTGCACTCTGCCAACGGGCAGGGGGCAGATTCCAGAGTGGTAGTTATGGCACAGACACAGAAATTGATGTGCAAATAGCATGGACCAGACAACACATTACTGGCAGCGGGGAGCAGCTATTATGTTGTGCATAGCATGGTACAAGGCACCAAGAAGCAGTGACAGGGTTAAGCAGGACATTGCAGGCCCGGCAACAGAGCAGCTACTTGAGGGCTTTTCAGATGGTTGTACCTAGGCGAATAATCACAATGGCTACATATAATAGTGGTGCATACTGCCATGTAGCAGACGTGGATCAATCATCGTGCAGACACGTCTTATTAAGGTGCCTAGTGTTTATTTAGGGTTTCTTATAACTAAAAGGCCAAAAATAATAAAATGGGTGAACAATGTGAACTTAAGAACAGTCCGGATAGTCTTATTCAGTCCTTTTTCCACGTTTTCTTCTTCTATTCCAGTTCAAGTATATGCAAAGTTCTTCATTGCTTTCCATTCAAGTAAACCAAGGAAAATTCCAATGGTAATGGTATAAGGTGTCCCCATAGACCCTTCATCTTGTTCTTCTGCAGGGGGAGCAGAAGGTGAGGCATCCTCCTGTGGTGTGGTGACTACTTGTTTCTTAATCTGTTTATAGCACTCTTTTGCTGCAAGTCCTCGCTTTTTGTATAATTCATACATTACTCTGGTTTCAATGCCATCAATTTCTTCATGTGGCACACCATCCTTTAACAAAGCCAAAAACATGTCTTTTCGGGGCATTTGGGAGTCTCTGCTATCTTGCCGCCTGCCGTCAGTTCTTCTCTCACTGCGCCCCTCTCTCTCCTGTGAGAGTGAGTGGCTTGTTATCGTTCTTGTCCCACTCTCCCAAATCTGCAAGTTGCCTAATGGCATCTGCTACCTCATCAACCTACGAGCAAAGTCATAATGATACTTTTGTATGCGGGTGGCGCAGTTCTAATCACCATGTTGCGAGTTGAAACTGAGAGCGGCACGGCTCCCATGTGATAAGGAGCATCTATGTGAATCGCCTTTTTCATAGCATGCTCTCTGACTTTTTGAATTGCTTCTCTCAATGTATACCACTTCGTTTCTTCACTAGGCCAGTCTGTGGTAATGGGGTATTTACGGTTACATGCTTGAGCTATCAGGTGCAACAAAGACACCTGCGTATCTTGACCATTTGCATCAGGGGGCGGTCCTGCTCTTAAAACCTCCTGTACATTGGTGTCAATTGACAGGGGTAAAAAACGTGGTGAATCAGTAGAATCTACCAACAACCCTGCAGCACCCTCATCTAGCAATCTCACCATCCATGTCAATAAAGCTTCCCCTGATTTTTGCCTCAAACGGGTAATAATTTCCCCAACCTCCTGTTGTGTGTAATCTTCCAAAGTGGTTAAATCCACCATACCACCACCAGGATTCTGCGGGTGTGGTCCGGCTCGCCGCCTTTTAACAGGCTTCGCCGCCACCGTTTTCTGTTTTACCTCCTTTCTAGACCGGTGGAATCAAAAATATCCCCATCCCATTTGTCTGGATCCCAGTCTGTGCCAGCGGTAGCGATTACAGTTGCCACCTTTCTTTTGTTGACCCCTCCCTGTCTTTTTCTATACTTATAACGAGCTACTCTGACTGCTGCCCTCTCGGCCACTGCCTGATATGTGTCGGCCTTATCTTTAAACAGTTTCATTTGAATCTGCTGCATTAACGCAGTCTGCCGTTCTGTAGCCAGCTCTCTCTAATTGCAAAACCTCATTTTTCATATCCATTTGTCTCTGATGTATTTTCCTATAAGCATGCAAAAGAACCCAACCTCGCTTGCCCAATGCCACACATTCTTTACCACGTTCTACTGAAACTTGTTGCAAGCATGCAGTTACACCAGCCGGATCGGGATCCCCAATCCTTGATCCCAAGTCTCACTTAGCCCGGCACCACAGGCCCATGCCTGAGCCAATTTATCATATGGACTCTTAGTCCAGCCTGGAATGACAACATCAGAGCATTCACCGCCAGCGGGAACAATCTTTTTCCTGAACAAACTCTTCATTACTGCAAAATGGTACAAAACCTCTTTATATCTATTTATTTTTTCTTTTCTCTGCAATCACTCCCACAAGCACGCACACACCAGCAGGAAAAAACAAAAAACAGCTTAACACAGTTCAACACTCACTGCCAACTTACTTTCATTTGCAAGATAACCGAAGCCTATCTACGTTCAAACAGATGCTGGAATATTTGGAACACTTCATCACTAAAGGGGGCAAAGGTAAAAATTCCAGCAAAGTTCTCAAACTGTGTGGCCCCAGCGGCTGATGATTTTATCTCCTTTTTTGAAGCTGCTCCAGGAAAAGAGAAATTTAGGGCCATACGCCTTGCATCATAAAAGATCACTTAGCACCATTTGAAGTGGTCTCAGACTCCAACCATGAAGGAGGCAGAAACCTTGTATTTGAGGCAAACTGTAGCAACAAGGAAACAAGAACCCCAGACCTTAACCTTATAGAAATCCATCCACAGATTATCAAATCGTCCTCTGTTGGTATTAAGGATACAAATGAGCAGGAAACTGTTGTCAGCTGACAGACCCCTCTCAACGACCTGCCCCGGTTACTGATACCGTGGGGTCATTACCATTTATAGCTGGACGATCAGCCTCATCTGAGATGCTCCTGTTTCATCACTTCGAGACCCTTTTTAACTGTTTCTCTCCTGTGCCTGCTGATGACCCTCGGGTAGTTTCATCTTGCAGGAGGTGGCCCGTAAGAAGCGCAATAAGGCCTGTGGGCTGCCCCTACTGGGTAAAGGAAACATGATGTGGACTCTGACATGTTATACTGCTGAGGAACGTAATGTTTGCACTAACAGTAATATTTTGTGCTCAACTTCCGAGACTTTAACAATGGTAATGGCTATAAGCTCTTTAATAGATGTAGTAGTCATCTGCAGGTATTAGTGGCTGACATTAGGGAATGCAAGGAGCAGGTGGCCCCACTGAGTAATAGGTTGAATGAGCATAGTGTTTAAGCCACCTCAAATTCTTCTATTTGCAACGATCATTCCAACCCCATTTCTGTTCCTACCCCCAAACAACAAGGCCAGAAATCAAGTGGCTTGCAAGTTGGGAGAGTAAATAGTTACTCTAGCAACGGAAAGTCGCCTTTGATATCTTCCTGAGTTGCGGGCAGTCCGAGGGGGGAGGTTTTTTGGCTCGAATGATGGTTTTTCCCCTGTCGGGCATAAACTTAACTCTAGTGGGTAGCTCCTCGAGATTTTCTGTGTCTTGTGCCCCAGATATACCCCAGATATACCCTCGAGATCTGGTGGTAATATCGCCAGCCCCTCGGTTGTGATGGTTAATGGGCCAAATCTTGCCTCTGTTTTTGAGGATCATGAAGCCTTGAAAAAACAGTGCATCTTCTGACTACGTCACACCAAAGGCTGTTTATTATTAGAGATGATATTGTACATTGTATCAGGGGGGCCATCCCCAACACTAATTTTGATTACATCTGAGTGTTCTTAGGCTCGCAAAGTCTAGTGGATGGCCTTTTATTTATTGATCTCAGATCCTACCCACCAGTGGAGGTAAATATTGGCTTAAGATCTTTTGAATTCCTGAAAACAGTTTTGGCCTGCCCTGCCCAACCAGATTTTAGGAAAGCTGCCAATTGTTCTTCCTACGGTCCAAACCCATGGAACCATCTGTGCAAAATTCTAGCATATGGCTTGGTCGACGCTTTGATGACCTCGAGGAGATGGATTGACTAGGGGGAGGGGCTGCCTGTTGTATAGAGTGGGCACAGGGCTATACATTGTTATCTTGGAATATAGCTGGGGTAAATATATTGATGGCTGATCCCGATTGGCTTGCCTTCATTCAAGGTTTCCACATTATAGTAATGCAAGAGCCTTGGGTTTCGAATAGATTACATCCTCCCACGTATTCCTCATCTTTGAAATATACGTATCTAGTCAGCTTTGCTGCTTCGGAAAACATTTTTCACACCAGAGGGCTCTGTGCTTGATGTCGTGGCGTCGATGACCCTTGAGGGTTGCCGTCGGGTGTCGACATCATCAGCAGTACAAATAGTTCGAGCTGCGCCCATTGGCTTCAGTTCTGTTTTTCCCGAAAACTTAGCTTGGAGTGTTGAACGGCGCGCTTCAGTTTTCCTCAAGAAAATGTCATCTTTCAACCCTTCGACCCCAAGGTCTGGTTTTAAAAAATGCCATGACTGCATGGCGAAGATGTGTATTACCGACCCCCCCACTGTGTCTGCCTGTGGTGCCTGGTTCCGAACACCGAACTAATGACTGTGAGTCCTGTCAGGCCATGACAGAGAAAGCTCTCAGGGAGCGCTGAGGTAAACTGGCGGTGGGGAGGGCAGATTCGAAGTCATCTACGAAGAGGGATTAAAAGTCTGGGGAGTCCAGGGACTCGTCCCCGCACAAAAAGTCAAAGAAGTCTCGGTCGAGGAGTCGGTCGAGACAATCTTCGTCGTCTTCGTCGAAGAAGGCGAAGACAAAGGTCTCCATCTTTCTCTTCTGATTCCTCTACCGAGGTTATCAGGTGCCCAACCAAATCTGATTCCCACAGAAAAATGGGATGCTTTCAAGAATGAAATGGTGCGTATATTCGAGAATGCGTCATCAACCCCCTCGTATGAATCATGCTAAAGCCATGCCCCGGTCGCTCCTTCGGACTTAGGGAGGTTAAAGACTACCATGGCAAAGCCGAGTGTCAAACCGGCGAGTCGCTCTCAGTCCGATGAGAAATCGTCGAGGGTATCGTCTCGAGAGCATAGTCCTTCTCCGATACCTCCGAAGAAGAGAACATTGTCAACACGTTCGACGAATTTCTCGACTCCCATCGGAGTCAAGCCTGTCGACACATAAGTCGAAGGCAACACCGAGCAAAACTGCATTATTGTCGAAACCTTTGCCAACGCCATTGTTGAAGGCACCATCAACGCCGTTGTCGAAGCCAGATTTCACACCTTTGTCGAAGCTAGCTTCGACACCTTCAACGGCCACTTCGACCATTTCAAAGCCTCTGCCCTTTCCGGAGAAGGTTTATAGACCTACACCGAAGGAAGACTTTTTCAAGTCTATGGCCTCAATTTATGAGGAAGTGCGCAAGCCCTTTGGTTTGCGTTATGGCACGCAAAATGTTCCAGAGGAGCTTGTTGGTGAGGAATCTAGGATAACTGATCTTTAAGATTGGCTCTTGTTAGCTAGTGGTATTGACACTTAGCCAGAGCTAGAAATTTGGCAGGCCTGATCCAACTGAGCATGCAGACTCTGCATACAGGACCCTAATGAATAGTGTCATTGAATACATGGGCTGGAGCAGGAATTCTCCTGCCTATGAACAGGACGATATGACCGATATCCTGAGTCAAGGTCCTCGGAAGGATCCAGAATTACCTTTTCACGCAGCCCTTCAAAGGAAGGTCATGGCAAACTGGGAAACTCCAGAATCTGGACATGCTGTAAACAGGAACTTTGCTAGAAAATAGACCTTCTAGCATTGATCCAGGCTATTTGACCAAGCACCCTACACCTGAGAGCTTGGTGGTTCAGGCTGCCACATTGACCAGGCAATCTGCCTACCCCTCTATTCCCCTGGATAGGAATGACTAGATGGTTAATGCCTGGGCTCGTAAGATCTTCTCATCGGGCAGTATGGCCTTGAAGTCTTCAAATGTTACCTGTGCTCTTTCAAGACTTACTTATACCCTGTGGGACTGTGTTAGCATGGTGGCTGAGCACATTCTGGAAGGCGTGGAAAGAGACAGCTTCCTGGCTATAGTGAAGGATGGAAAGGAGGCAATGGGAGAGTGTCTCTAGTCAGGACTGGATACTGCTCACAGTATCAGCAGGTCCATGGCTTCTAGCAGCGTACTACGCAAGTTTGCGTGGTTGAGAAAGTCAGGCTCTGCACCGGATGGGCAGGCCAGGCTACTCAATATGCCCTTTGATGGCTTGAGGTTGTTCGGCAGCAAGGCGGATGAGTGTTAAGAAGCTGCAGACCTCCAAGGTGTCAGCTAAATCACTTAGCGCCTCCATACGTCTTCAACTACCCTATTCAGGCTTATCTTCCTGGAGGGGTCATCCTTTTCATTACTATTCCTCATTTGGAAAGGGAAGAGGACAGGCCAGGCAAAGGGGACAAAAAAAGATTCCCTCGTGGTGGACGAGGAAGGGGTGCTAAACCAGCCTCAGCAGTGGCATCTCTACCCTCAGCCGCTGCAGCAGCCGCCTCTAAACCACTCTGAGGCCTTGACACACAAGACCCCGGTGGGAGGCAGAATCTCTCAGCATCTGAACAAATGGCGGGGCATTACTTCAGATGCTTGGGCACTGGAAACAGTAAAAAAAGATCATCCACCAGTATACAACTCTGTCAAAATTCCGGATCCGCTCCTTATGCAGGAAATTTTAACCCTGCTGGAGAAATAGAACATGTACATGTAGCGGAGAGGAACAAGGGATGGTATTACCCTTACTTTCTCATTACCAAGAAGGACGGAGGATTGAGACCCATCTTGGGCTTAAGAAACTTGAACAAGTTCCTCAGGAAGGACAAGTTCAAGATGGTAACCCTTTCTCAGATACTTCAGGCTCTCCAACTCCAAGTCTGGTTGGTATCACTGGATCTTCAGGATGCTTACTTTCATGTGCCAAGCCATCTCAAGAACAGAAAGTACCCGAGGTTTGCGGTTCTCACTATCAGTTTCGACTTCTGCCATTCGAGCTGACCTCCACTCAAGGGTTTTCACCAAGCTGATGGCGGTAGTGGCAGCGAGTCTCAGGAGATGGGGATTGTCGTCTACCCCTCCTCCCTCCTTTCCTGTCACTCTCTGGCCGGCCTCTCTTGGCCCTCTTCCTGCTCCCACCTGCAAGGCTAAAAACCTTGGGGTCATCTTCGACTCCACACACTCCTTCTCTCCTCACATCTCTGACATCTCTAAGAGGTCACACTACCAGCTGCACCTGCTCAGAGGTATTCTTCCTTTCCTCTCCTTCCCCCAGAAGCTCACTCTCACCAGAGCGCTGGTTCTCTCTAGGTCCGCCCTCTGCTACTCATCCAGAACAGGACTGCAAGACTTGTCCTTGGCCTCAAGCCCAGGGAATCATCTCCCTCCAGGACTGAAATCTCTGCACTGGCTCCCAGTGGCTGCAAGGATCAAGTTCAAAACCCTCTGCATTGTCCACAAGGCCTTCTGGGGCATGTGACCTCAATACCTTCAACTCTCTCTTCCTAAATATCTTCCTTCTCGAGCTCTTTGCTCATCCGCCTCCAACTCCCTCAGGGTCAGTCGCTTCTCCAAGCAACGAGTTGGTGGTAGATCTTACTTCAGCTGGGGCCTCCCTCTGGAACAGCCTCCCTGCCTCCCTTAAACTTGAGGAGAACCATCTCTGGTTCCGGGAGCACCTCAAAACCTTTCTCTTTGCTTCTGCTTTTTCTCCTCCCCTCCCCTGCTGACCTCCTGGCTGTAACCTGAACTGCACTGGTTACCTGGACACCCTCTGATCTCGGGCCCAGGTCATCCCCGCCAGTCTCACACACCTGCACTGCCTGTCTGGCAACCCTCGTACTTGGGGACTGTTTCTGTATCCCTGCTGTCCCCCTACCAGCAATTGACACCTGATGTCTGCACTTACCCTTGCCACTTGCTGGCCGTTACCTTACTTATTGCTATTATCTCGATCTGAAGGACACCTGGACTAGTAGGTATCGTTGTCTGTCCTGCCTTTGTCCCCCCTCTTTTGCCTGGTCGCGCCTTGAAACACTTGTGTATAGGTGCGTTATAAATGTCATATCAAACCCCTACCTGGGCGATTAGTTGATCAGGGCTCGTTCGCCGACCAGGCCCAGGAACATCTAATTATCACCTGCCACTCCCTACACAGACTGGGCTTCTCCCTCAATTACAAGAAGTCCCATATGATACAATTCCAAAGACTCCAATTCATCGGAGCAGTCCTGGATACTTCCTCGGGGAAAGCCTTGCCGCCCGAGGTGAGAGCTCAACACATTCTGCAGATGGTAACAAAGTTCCACAATGCCTAGCATCTGCCGACCTTCGATTTTCTGAGGTTGCTCGGTCTCCTGTCGTCCTGCATTATTTCTGGTGCCAGAGGCCCCATTGAGAATGAGAGCCCTTCAATGGGCCCTCGGGACTCAGTGGTCCCAATTCTCTGGGAATATGTAGGATCTTCTGCAAGTTCCGAGCAGAGTTGCTCCGAATCTTCTATGGTTGGCTTGCAAGGACAATATCCTTGAGGGAGAATCTTTTTGGCAACCATTGCCGGAGATAACGGTAGTGATGGACGCCTCACTCACTGGGTGGAGAGCCCACACCAACGAACTGACAATCGCCGGTCGTTGGTCTCCATCGGAGTTCAAACTACACATCAACCTTTTGGAGCTGAGGGCAATCAGACTAGTGTGAAGGCCTTCCTTGCCCTCTGTACGGGGAAAGAATCTCCTGATAATGACGGACAACACAGTGGCCATGTACTAACTCAACAAGAGAGGAGGTGTAGGATCACTACCACTGTGCAGAGAGGCAATGCAGCTGTGGTTCTGGGCAGTACAAGAAGGGATCCCTCTATCGGCAGTTCACCTGGCCTGAGAGCAGAACACTGCGGCGGATACTCTGAGCAGGCAGAGCACAGTCTCCCACAAGTGGGAACTTGCTCAGGAAGTCCTTCAAGAGATCTTCACCCTTCAAGTGGATCTGTTCGGGAGCGAAGTCAATTGGAAGTGTGAACTGTATTGTTCGAAGGAATTTCCTCCAAGAGGAGCTCTAGGGGATGCGTTCGTAGTGCACTGGGAATTTCCGCTTCTGTACGCGTTTCCTCCAGTCCCCATCATAACTCACGTGATCGGGAGGTTGAGAAAGTTTGGGAAATCCATGATCCTAATTGCTACGGATTGGGATAAAAGGATTTGGTACCCGGACCTTCTGGACTTGTCCATCTGCCCTCCAATACTTCTTCCACAAAGAGAGGCTCTTCTCTCACAAGAGGAAGGTCTCGTTTTCCATCCAGAGGTCAAGACATTCGGCCTTCACGCATGGTTTCTGAGAGGCTGAGATATAAGGATTGGGACCTCCCGGACGACATAATGGAGATTTTGCTTTCGTCCGGAAGGCCAGAAACCAAATACTTGTACTGATGTCGTTGGAATAAGTTCAGTAATTGGTGCAAGGATGAGAATGTGGATCCATTCCTATGTGGCACACCTATGGTGCTTTCTTTCCTGTTGCATTTAGCCAATCTGGGGCTCCAAATTGGAACAATAAAAGGATACCTGTCTGCGCTTTCCATTTTTAAGCACTCCTCTGAAGAGGTCTCTTATTTCAAGATACCCTTGATTGTGCAATTCCTAAAGGGTCTCACTAACGTGTACCCTCCAGTCCCATTTCATGTGCCTGTTTAGGATTTAAATTTGGTATTAGAATTTCTCACATGCATTCCATTTGAGCCATTACTACATTCATGTCGTGTAAAGCTCCTTACATTAAAACAGTCCTACTAGTGGTTTTAACATCAGCCCGCAGGGTAAGTGGGTTACAGGCTCTTTCTTGTAAACCTCCTTACACCGTTTTCCATAGAGTCAAACCATCATGCCTGCCTAAGGTAGTCTCTGACTTCAATTTGTCGTAGAAGATAACTCTACCAACCTTTTGTCCTCCGCCTCATGCAGGTAAGGAGGAAGAAAGGATTCACAGGCTAGACTCAAGAAGGGCTCTAAGCTTTTATATTTCAAGACTTGCTTAATTCGGACAAGATGATCAACTCCTCATTGGGTATACCGGCCACAAATTGGGCCAGGCAGTAACCAAACAGACTATATCCAGATGGATAATTTTAGCAATTGGAGAATGTTAGACTGGCAGGTAAAGAACCTACAGATGGGCTTAGAGCTCATTCCACCAGGGGCATGGCAACGTCTGCGGCTCTCCAAAGGGGGTGTCCCGGTACATATCTGTACAGCGGCCACCTGATCGTCTATGCACACATTCATAAAGCATTACTGTTTAGATTCGACCTAGTGTCAAGGAGGTCTTTTTGCAAAGGCTCTGCTTCATACGGTCCACGACTAAATTAATTGGTACTCCCTTCTCCAAATTGTCACTGCTTTGGGAGTCTATCAAAGATGAGGAATATGTGGGAGGACACAATCCATTCGAAGAACAAGTTACTTAACCCTGGTAACGTTCTTTCGATTGAATGTTCCTCCCACGTATTCCTCATCGCCCCTCCCATCCTACCCCGCCATACAATTTACGTGTTTTACACTCGGCGCTTTCTGAGAGCTTGCTGTCTTGGGGTACGCCTGGTCAATTCCTCGATCGAAAAAACAGAACTGAAGCCAACGGGCGCGGCTCGAGCTATTTGTACTGCTGATGACATCGACACCCTACGGCAACCCTTGAGGGTCATTGACGCAACGACATTGAGCACAGCGCCCTCTGGTGTGAAAAATGTTTTCCCAAGCAGCAAAGCTGACGTGATACGTATATATCAAAGATGAGGAACATCCAGTTGAATGAATGTTACCAGGGGTAAGTAACTTGTTATTCCATGTCCGTCCCACTGCAGAGTTATCAGTCCTTCCACTCTGCAGCTACAAAAGGTCATCGGGATGGGCCGAGTGGTGGCCTTTCGGTGTGGGTTGACATCACATTAAGATGGAAGGTTGAAGTTGTGAACTCTGATTTGCCAGACTTGCAATCACTATTCATTTGGCTGGCCAAGGATGATCTGCTGTGTCTTTATAATGTATATAACAGACCTTTACAGGGATTGGGGACACTTGTCCGTCTTCAAAACCTATTCAATCATATGACTTCTTCATTTTCTTGTTCCCATCATGTTGTTGTGGTTGGTGATTTCAATTGATAGCTTGAACCCCTCAATGATATGCTAGGATTGTGTGATGATCAGGACCAGGTTTGGGATATCCCACCTCTAAATGCTGCAGCTCCCCTACAAATACATTGTCTTGCCCTGGAATTAGCTTGTACCCTTTTTAACCTGAATCTAAGGGCTTGTAACAGGGTGATCTACTAACGACCAGCCCGCTAGGAAGACCTTTCATGGTCACATTGGAAGCTCATTGATTATGTGTTGATCTGTGTAAAAGATTGGGCAAGTGTCAGAGATGTTTTGATTCATGAAAGAATGAAAAATTATCACTACCCTTTATCAATTGAGGTTTCGGCCGGTCCGCTAGATGCGGGCAGAGGTAGTGAACACTACCCTAATCAATGTTTGGAGCTTACTGGCCACGCACGTAAAACTGAAAAATATATCAATTTGTTGGAACATGACTTTAAACCAGATATTATGCTTCCATTCTAAATAATCTTAGTGTTATATGTGATGAGAATTCTGGTGATGTGTCTATCCTGGAGGAGTACAAAAATCGTAACAGTAATCTCATTCCATTTATATCTGTTCCCATTGGTGACAACAAAAAGAGATCCTTGGTTTGATAGTGCCTGCCTCAAGGCTAAAAGCGACATTGAACTCTGTAAGTTTCCCATTTGGGGTAGATAAAACTGCATTACAGTTGCTCAGATCCAGATATAAAGGGCGCATCACCTCTAAAAGAGAATTAGTTAAAGGCATGGTCTAGTAAAACATTTTATTTAAAAAATAGATAGGCAACATAAAAAAAAATACTAGCATTCTCTTTTTTAAAACTTCCTATGTAAAATTTTGAGCTATTCAAGCTCAAAATTCGCAAAAGCAAGCACATGGGCGCATCCATTTTGTGAAATGGATGCCCTCCTGTGCTGGCTTTTGCGGCACTAATGAAGGAAAAGCCAGCCAGCTGTAGTAAACAAAAGCTACCGCTGGGTGGCTTTCCCTTCATTAGTGCTGTATGCGGAGGACGGGGACCGGAGACCAGAGCAGGAAAGCTGCAGCTGAATCTCGGTAAGTGCTATTTATTTTTTTTTAAAAATAAGCACTAGCTGGGGTTTTTTTTCTAAGTTTTCCGGGCTGGAGGAGCCCGGAAAACTTAGAAATAAAACCGCAGCTTTAAAAACGTTATTGTGGTGGAAAACGCTGCGGTTTTTCTTTCCGAGTTTCTCAGGCTCCTCCGTCTCGGAGGAGCCTGAGAAACTCGGAAAGAAAAACCGCAGCGTTTTCCAAAACTGCGTTGTTTCTGCCTGAATCTGCTCCGCACGGGGAGCCCGAGAGCCCCATATGGGAAAGCAGATTCAGGAAGAAACAACGCGGCATTGCGGAAAACAACCGCGTTGTTTCTGCCTGACTCTGCTTTCCCATTTGGGGAGCCCGAGAGCCCCAAATGGGAAAGCAGATTCAGGCAGAAACAACGCGGCATTGCGGAAAACAACCGCGTTGTTTCTGCCTGAAGAGCCCCAAATGGGAAAGCAGATTTAGGCAGAAACAACGCACATTTAGCATTTCCCATTTGGGGCTCTTCGGGCCCCCCGTGGGGAGCCCGACAGCCCCAAATGGGAAATCAGCTGTAGGCAGAAACACTGCGGCATGTAAACACAACCGTGTTGTGTTTCTGCCTGCTGTGGCTATCACTTTGGGTCTCAGGTGCTCCCCCAAAGTGATAGCCACAGCAGGCAGAAACACAACGCGGTTGTGTTGGAAAAAGCTGCGGTTTTTCTTTCCGAGTTTCTCAGGCTCCTCCGAGCCGGAGCAGCCTGAGAAACTTGGAAAGAAAAACCGCAGCGTTTTCCAACACAATAACGGTGTACATATGTAATACAATGTTTTTAAAGCTGTGGTTTTATTTCTAAGTTTTCCGGGCTCCTCCAGCCCGGAAAACTTAGAAAGAAAAACGCAGCTAGTGCTTATTTTTTTTTTTAAATAAATAGCACTTACCGAGATTCAGCTGCAGCTTTCCTGCTCTGGTCTCCGGTCCCCGTCCTCCGCGTACAGCACTAATGAAGGGAAAGCCACCCAGCGGTAGCTTTTGTTTACTACAGCTGGCTGGCTTTTCCTTCATTAGTGCCGCAAAAGCCAGCACAGGAGGGCATCCATTTCACAAAATGGATGCGCCCATGTGCTTGTTGCTTTTGCGAATTCTGAGCTTGAATAGCTCAAAATTTTACATAGGAAGTTTTAAAAAAGAGAATGCTAGTATTTTTTTTTTTTATGTTGCTTATCTATTTTTTAAATACATTTTTTTACTAGACCATGCCTTTAAGGAAACGTGGCATTCGTTATTTAGGGCATTGCAAACAGGAGATGTCTGCTTTTTTTGGAAATTTATTTCATATAAAGAATTGAATGGGGATAGAGATATCCATTGTATTATTGGTGCAAATGCCTGGTGGTGTCATTTTTCTAGTTTATTCCACGGTGTGGGTTCCCTCTGTGCTCAAGCCCGGTTGTTTTTAGTTCCTCCTCTTCTACTAATTTAGCTTTTTCAACTAGTGAAGGGGAAGCTGCCCTTAGTTCTCTGAAAAATGACAAGGCTGCCGGACCAGAGTTCATTTCTGGTGATCTTTTTAAAGATGAGGTGGTAATCTGGGCTCCACTGATATGCAAGTTTTTTAACGCCATTCTGAGTAGTGGCGAGATTCCTGAGTCTTGGCGTATGGCCACAATTTTGCCAGCCTATAAAAAGGGAGGCAAGGATCTTCCAGCTAACTATGGACCTATGTACCTTTTGGATTCCCTACCCACTTGCAGGAGTGGGTTGATCGTGACAATATTATTAGTCCCCTCCAGGGCTAACAGACACACAATTGATCAATATTTCATGCTATACACGCTTATTCAAAAGTATGAAGTGCTAAGGAAAATGCATTTATGTGGTCTTTCTAGACTTAAAAACTTCTTTTGACTCTGTTTCTAGAGAAATCTTGTGGAAGATTTTGTTAGCTCGCAATGCCCCTATGGAATTAATTTCCATAATAGCCTATTTATAAACTGCAAATAAATCTAGAGTTTGTTTTGGGGAATTTTATGCAGACGATACCGTCTTACTTGCCGCCGCCACCACCACGCAGGCACTGAGCAAGGCTTTCTATTTTTTCTACTAAATGCAATCCTCTCCGTCTTAATCTGAATCTTGTAAAGTCTAAAATAATGGTATTTAAACCTCCTTTAGCAAAAAGTAAGCCCTTATCCCTGAGTGTGTGTACTACGACCATTGAGCAGGTGTCTCATTTTGATTATCTTGCTGTGTGCTTCCAGGAATCTGAAGGTTGGGGGGGCACAGGTAGCTAAATCTGTTATTACGTTTGAGAAGTTTAATAGTGGCATTCTGTCTTTTATTTGTGGACGTGGCGCTATTTCACCTGTTTTGGATTTTCTCCACAAACAAGCATTGCCAGCTTCATTATATGGTTCAGAGTTATGGGGCTGTACTAATACTCGTAATTTGAGTATTGTTGTTTGGGCGTTTAAAAACAAATGTAGTACGTACTGTAAGCAATTGTAATTTTTGTTGAATAATTCTTTGAAAGCTGTCTGTAACAACGCTGTGATACCCGAGGGTTTGGGCGTTTAACAAATTAAATAAATGAACGTTTTCCTAAAGAAACTGTTGCTTCGCCTTGTAAGTACTCCCTCTGCCCTGGTTTACTTGGAACTTGACTGTGTACCAGTAGAGATTCAGCTATCTTTTAAACCCGTTTTCTATTGGATTAGAGTTTGGAATACTGAAGGTCTAGACAAACATTCGGATGCTCTAGTCCATATTATGAGCCTATATGGAGGTAAGAGTTGAAACTGGCTTGCACATGTGAAATCAATGCTTACCCACTTGGACAGGGTTTATTTATGGAATAATCCGCAAGATCTTCCGGCCCAGGAAAAAAGTGCCTAAAATCCATTGTAAGAATGAGAGCCTACGAGATCTTGATGCTGCCAAACTGAAGCAGAGTCTGGACTATTTGGAATTAAAGATAGAGCCGGGTTTTAAAGACTATTTGGATACATTCTTTCTCTCTTTTGAAAAGTCTTTATTTCGAATGGATTATGTCCACCCATGTATTCCTTATCTTTTATATATCCTAATATCCAGCTTGCTGCCTCTGAATTTTTTTTCTCAGTAGTGGGCACTGTGCGTCGATGCCTGTCGAGTCGATGTCCCTCAGAGGCCTCCGTCTTGACGTCAACGTAGTATGCGCAGCGCCCGTTGCTCAGTTTGTTTTTTCCGCGCTTCACAGCTTCGGTAATGTAACGCTTGGTTCTTTGTGATTCTTCGAATTTCTTTGTTTCCTGAGAAAATTCTTTGAGTTTTCAATCAGATGGCTTCCTCATCGGCTCCGTCGACTCCCCTGTCCGGTCCTGTTTTTAAAAATGCAGCGACTGCAGGGCTAAAATGCACAGGGTCTGCCTGTGGTGTCTAAGGGCAGAGCATCCGTGTTCGGAGTGTGCCGAATGCATGTTGATGACGGCCAAGGCCTTCAGGGAGCGCAGAGGGAAGTTGGAGAGAGGTAGGCCTCAAACATCTATTACCCTGTCCAAACGTAAATCATCTGACGAGTCGAGGCCTTCATCTCCTCGTCATAAAAAACATAAACACTCGCGTTCACGAAGTGGGTCGCATCATTCCTCGTCTTCGATGCATGGCAAAAAGAGGCACCATAGATCACTGTCCACTTCCCCATCTAGCTCACCCGAAAGGGTTGTCAGTACTTCAAAACATAGTACCCCGGCACAATGGGAGGAATTCAGAATGAGTATGATGAAGGTGTTTGAGAACGCGGCCTTGCCCCCCTCGAAAACACCTAGAGGCGATACCCTAGACAAAACACCTGTGAAGCACAGAATCTGAGAGTCCTTGACCTTGGCCGTGGAAACTCCTCGAGAGTGATCTAATCCCTCGAGTCAAGAGCAAGCCTCTGTGACGCACATAAAATCGTTGTCATCGATGCCGAAAGAAACCCATACGGCAAAGCCGAAGAGTGCATTGTCAACGCCATCGACGCCTTGAGTGTCGACCTCCTCGACGCCGTACATGACAATTCCTTCGCTGTCGTCGAAGATCTTGACATTTGTGTGGAAGCCATTGACGGCTTCGGAGAAATCGAAGCCGTCGACGTCAATAACGATTTCGACAGTCAGCTTCCATTATGACGTCTATAGCCCTGCCTTCTTCTTTTGAGAAGATTTACCCACCACAACCTTGCTCAGACTATTTTAAAGCTCTTTCTTCAATCTATGAGGATGCAGAAGAGTCATCTGACGAGGAAAGACCATTCGGTCTTGAATATGGGACACCTTCAGTTCCAGAAGAACTCATATTGGAAGATTCTCAAATAAAGAATCTGCAGGACTTACTGCATGAGGTAAGTGACATTGACACTTCCCCTGCAGTTGAATTTGGTAAAGCAGATCCAGGAGATCATGTTGAAGGCAACTATAGACAGCTCATGACTAGAGTAATGTAATACATGGGATGGTCCAGACCCACACCTCTTTTCGAACAGGATGATTTAACGGACATACTGGATAAAGGACCACAGGAAGAACCTATTGTCACATTTCATAAGGCTCTACAGAGGAGGGTAACTTCCAACTGGGAAACATCCGAGGTTGTCCCGGCGGTGAATAAGAGGCTAACAGTCAAATACAGAGCCTCAGCTTCTGACCCTCTATACCTTTCAAAGCATCCAACATCAGAAAGCCTGGTAGTTCAGGCTGCTAACTCTTCTGTCAAACAAAATGCCTATCCCACAAGATGGGGATGACAAAAAATACAATGCCATGGCCAAGAAAGTTTTCTCGGCCAGTAGTATGGCGTTAAAATCTGCTAATGCTACATGCACGCTGGCGAGGTTTACCCACACCCTTTGGGACTGTATTTCGATGGCGGCTGACCACATCCCTAAAGGGGAGGAACGAGATGGTTTCTTGAACATTATCAATGATGGAAAGGACCCTATATGCGAATCCCTCCAAACCGGTCTCAACTGTGTTGATAGCATCAGCAGAGCCATGGCGGCTAGTACGGTAATCCACAGATTTGCGTGGTTGCAGAAGTCAGGATTTGCCCCCGATGTTCAATCCAGACTGCTCAACATGGCACACATCTATTTGGGACGAAAGCTGATGAGAGTTTGGAGAAACTGCAAACTTCCAAGGCAGCAGCCAAATCCCTTGGAGCTGCAAAATGGCAAACTCCAAACCGCCCCACAGGTGTGCCCTGGAGGGGTAGGTCCTTTCGCTATTATTCTGCATTCGGAAAAGGCAGAGGACAGCCAGCTCAAAGAGGTCAAACACAATTCCCCCGTGGTGGGTGGGCTAGAGGTACTAAGAACACAACAGCAGGGGCTGCTTTACCCTCAGCCTCTGCGTCAACCGCTCCAAAACCTCTGAGGTCTTGCATCACAAGACGACAGTAGGAGGCAGGTTGTCGCAGCATCTGACAGAATTGCAGGCTATTACTTCAGATGCTTGGGCATTGGAAACAGTTGCCCAAGGTTACTGCCTTCCTTTCCTGCAAAAACCTCATTCATCCATCGGGGAAAAACTCTTTGAAGGTTCTGGATCCGCTCTTTATGCAGGAGATTTTAACCCTGCTGGAGAAAGGTGCTATAGAACCAGTACCTGTAACGGAGAGGAACGAGGGTAGTACTCCCCTTATTTTCTAATTCCAAAAAAGGACAGAGGATTGAGACCCATCATGGATTTAAGAGACTTGAACAAATTCCTCAGGAAGGACAAGTTCAAGATGGTAACCATTTCTCAGATCCCTCAGGCCCTCCAGCTTCAGGATTGGATGGCATCATTGGACCTCCAGGATGCTTACTTTCATGTGCCGATCCATCACAAGCACAGTCAGTACCTGAGGTTCGCCGTTGGCAACTCTCACTATCAGTTTCAGGTTCTGCCCTTTGGGCTAACCGCCGCCCGAGGGTTTTCACCAAGCTAATGGCAGTTGTGGCAGCGAGTCTCAGGAGGGAGTTTGGGGAGGGGGGGAATTCACGTCTACCCCTACCTGGACGATTGGCTGATCAGGGCCAGTTCCCCAGAGCAGGCCCAAGATCATCTCAGCTATACTTGCCACTCCGTGCACAGGCTGGGCTTCTCCCTCAACTTTAAGAAGTCCCACATAATACCCTCACAAAGACTCCAGTTTATCAGAGCAGTCCTGGATGCATCCCTGGGAAGAGCCTCGCCACCAGAGGTGAGGGCTCAAGACATTCTGCAGATGGTGACCAAATTCCAGAATGCCCAGCATCTACCGGCCTTCCATTTTCTGAGGTTGCTCGGCCTCATGGCATCCTGCATTTTTCTGGTGCCAGAGGCTCATCTGAGAATGAGCTCTCTCCAGTGGGCTCTCAGGACCCAGTGGTCGCAATTCTCAGGCAGGATGTCAGATCTCCTTCAAATCCCAAACGGAGTCTCCCTGGACCTTCAGTGGTGGGCCTGTCGGGAGAACATCTTGAAATGAGAACAGTTTTGGCAACCATGGCTGGATAGTACCGTAGTGACGGATGCCTCACTCACCGGGTGGGGAGCCCATACCTACAATCTGACCATCAGCGGTCGTTGGTCTCCATCGGAGTCCAGACTACATATCAACCTTTTAGAGCTGAGGGCAATCAGACTAGCGCTGAAGTCCTTCCTGCTATCTATACAGGGAAAGAAAGTGCTGATAATGACGGATAACACAGTGGCCATGTACTACCTCAACAAGAATGGAGGTGTAGGGTCACTACCACTGTGCAGAGAGGCAATGCAGCTCTGGTTCTGGGCAATAGAAGAAGGAATCTCTATCAGCAGTTCACCTAGCCAGAGAGAAGAACACAACAGCGGATGCTCTGAGCAGACAGAGTGCAGTCTCCACAAGTGGGAACTAGCTCAGGAAGTCCTTCAAGAGATCTTCAACCTTTGGGGAACCCCTCAAGTGGACCTGTTTGCGACCAGTGCCAACCGGAAGTGCGAACTGTTCTGCTCAAGGGAATTTCCCTCAAGAGGAGCTCTAGGAGACGTGTTCGTGGTGGACTGGGAATTTCCACTCCTGTATGCGTTTCCTCCAGTCCCCGTCATTCCTCACGTAATAAGAAAATCTATGATCCTAATTGCCCCGGATTGGGCCAGGAGAACGTGGTACCTGGACATTCTGGACATGTCCATCTACCCTCCGATTCGTCTTCCACGAAGAGAGGATCTTCTCTCACGAGAGGAGTGTCGGGTTCTCTATCCAGAAATCGGGACTCTCAGCCTTCACGCATGGTTTCTGAGAGGCTGAGATACAAGGATTGGGACCTCTCGGATGACGTAATGGAGGTTTTGCTTTCGGCCAGAAGGCCAGCAACCAAATCTTTATACCACTGCCATTGGAATAAGAGTTGCAGCTGGTGTAGAGATAAGAATGTTGACCCTTTCTCATGCAATACACCGATGGGGTTATCTTTTCTTTTGCAATTGGCAAATCTGGGGCTCCAGATTGGTACCATCAAAGGTTACCTAGAAGCGCTTTCCATCTTCAAGCGCACTGCAGAGGAAGTCTCCTATTTTAAGATTCCTATAGTAACTCCATTCTTAAAGGGATTAACTAATGCTTATCCCCAGACTCCCTTTCAAGTCCCCTGTGGGATCTCCATTTGGTCTTAAACTTTCCAAGACTTCTTATCTTGAAAACCTTTTTCGTGGTGGCAATAACATCTGCCCGAAGGGTGAGTGAGCTACAGGCTTTATCCTGCAAGCCTCCTCACACTGTCTTTCATAAAGATTGAGTGGTATTAAAGGTGAAGCCTATTTTTCTCCCCAAGGTTGTTTCTGAATTTCACATCACTCAGAAAATAACTTTACCATCCTTTTATCCTCCGCCACATCCAGGGAAACAGGAAGAAAGGCTTCACAGACTCGACCCTAGGCGTGCACTGAGTTTTTACATTACCAGATTGGCATAACTGAGACAGAATGATCAGTTATTTGTGGGATATACAGGAAAGAAACCTCTCTAGATGGATTATTTTAACAATTTCAGAATGCTACAGACTGGCTGGTAAGGACCCCCCAGAACATCTTGGGGCTCATTCGACCAGCGGTGTCGCAACATCATCTGCCTTACAGAGGGGAGTCCCAATTAAGGATATTTGTGCAGCTGCCACATGGTCGTCCGCACACACACCTTTACGAAATACTACAGCCTGGATTCCTCTATTAGCCAGGATTCTGCCTTTGGAAAAGTAGTTCTGCACTCTGTGCATACTTGATCACTTGAATTTTACTCCCTCCTCCAAATTATGTCGCTGCTTTGGGAGTGTATCAAAGATAAGGAATACGTGGGAGGACACAATCCATTCAAAGAACAAGTTACTTATCCATGGTAACGTTCTTTCGACTGGATGTTCCTCGCACATATTCCTTATCGCCTCTCCGATCTTACCCCGCAGTAAAGCTTCTCTTGTGGTTACAGTCTGCGCTGTCTCAAGGGGATTAACTGTCTAACTCAAGACAGTGCTTCACTCTTCAAAACGGAACAGAGCAACGGGTGCTGCTTGCGCTACTTATACCTGTGATGACGGAGGCCTCCGAGGGACATCAACTCGACAGGCAGCGACACACAGTGCCCTCTAACTGGATATTAGGAAATATCAAAGATAAGGAATACATGGGAGGAACATCCAGTCGAAAGAACGTTACCCCCGGTAAGTAATTTGTTCATCTGTGCCTTCTCCAGCATGGGGTCTGGCATGGATTCACATGCTCATGAATATTCCCTGTCGTCAGGCCGGGAATCCTCGGTATAGAAAAAATCAGTATCAGTTTCGTTTTTGATCTGTCTTTCTCAGTAGTAACCAATCACTGGTCTCTGGGTCATACTGCCCCCAGCCAATGACTGCCCTCTCCCTAAACCCCGCCCCTGGCAACCATCCTCAGATTTTTACCGCACGTTCAAGTGTTGGGAGTCCTCGTGCTGTAGCTCTCGAGCTTTTGCTGCGTTTTCGCGCTTTTTTTCAGGAGATTTTCTCATTTGTTCGGTTAAATAGAGCCTCAAGCTCCACCGTATCTACATCCGATCAACGGGGATCCGTTTCGGAGTTTCTACGCCCCTCAAGGGTGACGATTTCGTCGAGTTACGCTTTTGGAGGATTCCAGAAGTTCCGAGGCCTACCCCGGTCATGGCCCAGAAGAAAGGGAGCTCGACGCCCGGGAAGCTGTTCAGGAACTGCCCTGGATGCCAGCTTCAGAACGTTTTCAAGGAGGACGAGCATTTGTTATGCCTCTACTGTCTCCATGAGGACAAGACGCACTAGGAAAAGGACTGCGCGTTTTGTGGGAACATGTCGGAGCGGACCATGAAGGATCGCCACCTCCGCCTCGCCAACTGGCTGGAAGGGAAGAGCCCGTCAGGCTAGAAGAAGAAAAAGAAGTCTGAGCGGTCTTCTAAGTCCTGTGAGGGCGCCCCGACGACGGGGGCCTAACAAAAGGCTAAGCACCGCGAGTCCGTGGGCACTGGGAGCGCCGAACGGTCGGGCTCCTTGGCTGCCAGGCAGGGCGCATCCTCCCCGAGCCAACGCTCTGGCTCGGGTAAGAGGAAGTCCGAGAACCCGGCGAAGCTTCTGGAGAGGCCCCGGTCGATCTCGAAGATTCCGGCAGAGGGGGAGCGAGGCTCGGACCCTCCCCCCAAGGTGAAGGCCCCAGGCGTAATTCACCCTGCTAAGACCTCGATTGAGGATGTCGCCGCGGCTCTGGCTCAGTCTGTGGAGGCTACACCAGTGGAGACGCCCTCAGGAAACAGAGTCTCCCTGCCACCGCGGAGGGAGTCGTCTTTCAGGCCCATCGAGAAGACCCCCACGAAGTCCTCGTTGGAAAGGGTGGGGGAGGGGCTGGTGGCCATCGTGGATACGGACACGACCTCTGAAGAGGAGCTCATCCAAGTCGTGGAAGAGGCCCAGCCCATCGGGAGGGATCCCGACGAGGGCGACTGTGTCACAGACGAGGTTCCTCAAGAGCCCTCGCTTCCATCGTTTCTGGCGCCGCAGGACACCTCGGCGGCAATTTTGTCAGCCATCCAGTCCTTATGCTCGGAGATAAGGACTAGGTTGCCCCTTCCCCCGACGGAGGTACCTGAGCCAGACCCGACGGGGGAACCGGAGCCAGGACCTTCGGAGAGCCCACCACTTAAGAGGAGGAGGACGCATCCAAGGCCTCCTCTCCCGCCTCTGCGGCCTTCTCTGCCTTCCCCCCCAGTCCACTACCCATGGGGATGATACAGGCATGGACACGACTACGACGGGTACGGATGACGACGGAGGCGACGACGGGACGTGTCCCCCGTCGCCCCCGCCCAACGAGATTGGATCCTTCCATGCTATGATTTCCAGGGCATCCGAGCTCTTCCAGCTCTGCCCCGAAGAAAAGAAGGAAGGGTTCCTTTACCAACGGCGCGAGGCTAAAAGGAAGACGGTCCTCGCCGTACCGCTTCTTGATGACATCTGGGATGAGGGGCTCACCCTCCTCAAGAACCCTGCCACAACTCCTGCGAAGAGGTACCGGTACGAGAATAAGTACCGGGTCCCCGACGCTGCCCCCTTGTGCCTTAGGGCGCAACCTACCCCGGATTCAGTCGTTTCGGTGACAGCCAAGAAGAAAGCGGGGGGGGGCATCGGCCTCGACTTCAACCTCCCCGCTGGACGGCGAGGTTAGGAAGCTGGATACGATGGGACGACGGGTCATCTCATCTGCAGCGATGACCATCAAGGCGGCCAACGCCCTGGCCATCGTAGCCCGCTACGACAGGGAGTTGTGGTTCAAGATCGCCCATCTGTTGGACTTCCTTCCGGACGCCAAGAGGGCCGAGGCCCTGGAAATCTTACAGGAAGGTGAGATTGCCTCAGACCACGCCACTACGGTGGCTACGGACATCGCCGACACCGGTTTCCGTCAGTTGGGCAACGCCGTTTGCCTGAGACGACGAGGATGGCTCAAGGCGACGGATTTCCGCCAGGACGTACAGACCAAGGTTTTGGACATGCCCTTCGATGGGAACAACCTTTTTGGCAAGGCGGTTGATGAGTCCCTTCAGGCGATCAAGACGGACACGGAGATGGCCCGTGCACGGGCCGTGCTCCAACAGCGACGGCCGTCCTTTCGGAGCTCCGGAGGCAGACAGGGTGCCTCCAAGGGAGCCGGCAGCAGCTCCTCTACGTACCGTCAAGCAGCAAGATCTTCATCGCATGAGGCCTACAGGGGACGCAGCAAGTCAGGTGGATCCCGCCGTCGTCGCCAAGGAGGCAAAGCGGCCTCCAAGCAAGATTGAACCGACCGTCGGGTCGGGCCCCTGCCGAAGCACCCCGGTGGGAGGCCGGCTGACGAAGTTCGTCGGCGTGTGGGAGTCCATCTCCAACGACCATTGGGTGCTGGACGCCCTGGCCCTGGGGCACGCCCTCGAGTTCCAGAAGAAGTGCCCCCGCATTCCTCCCGTGGCCAGGAAGGAAAATCACGTCCCTCAACTGCTGTTGGAAGTAAGGGCGATGCTCAGGAAAGGTGCCATCGAGCACGTTCCAAAGAGGCTTCGGGGCTCCAGAGTTTACTCAAGATACTTCCTCGTAAAGAAGAAGACAGGAGGATGGCGTCCCATCCTGGACCTGCGGCAACTGAACAAATACATCAAGGCACAGAAGTTCCGGATGGTCACCCTCCAGCACGTGCTGGGACAGCTGGAGGAGGGCGATTTCCTGTCGTCATTGGACTTGGAGGATGCATACTTCTCCAGCATTGGATCTTTCATGGATTCACATGCTTAGAATATTCCCCGTCGTCAGACTGGGAACCCTCGGTACACATATATATAGTCATTTCCAATAGGAAAAAACTTCTGCCCTATCCCCGTCTGCGTCCTCTACGGGGCCGCCCACGTACACCCCGTTGGACGTGATGGTATATAAGCCCCGCCCCCGCGGGTCCCTTCAGATTTCAACCGTCTCCAAAGATAGTGGGATCTCCTCGTGTATTTTCTTCAAATACTTATCGAATTGTTTCTAACTCCTGCGAGTTTGTCTGTTTGGTCCACTTCTAACTCCTACGAGTTTTGTTTGTTGGGCTGGCAATAATGTCGGGTAAGCCTCTTTTCCGCCCGTGTGCCACGTGCGGTCTAAAGAAGGTTTATGAAGGGGATGGCCATCTTGACTGCATCTACTGCCTTCACCCCCACCACTCGGCGGACCAATGTGATATTTGCAAGGGGTTTTCCCAAAAAACCCTGAAGGACCGGAATCGGCGACTGGTCTCGTGGCTGAACGACGGCGCTGGAGCGTACCCTCAGTCGGAGGTAGGATCGGTGCGCAGTATCGCCTCAGCGAAAACATCAGAAGCCCCCCGATGCTCACATCCGTCGGAACCTCCGGCCAAAAAATCACGACCTACGGAGAAGGACGTGCCTCGAAGTCATTCCTCTAAGGCCTCATCGAAAGAATCGACGAAGAAATCATCTTCCTCTTCTTCGTCGAAGAAAGATAAGGACAGGCCAAAATCCTCCTCGAGCGATCAGAAAAGATCAGCTACGAGTAGAGAGGCGGATAAACGCAGGGAGAGCTCCGCGAAGGCGGGACCGCCTAAGCCACCTGCAGGCCCTCCGTCGACGACGGCGACGATCCAAGTGCCCACTCCGTCACAGTCCCCCGCCTTTCAAACGGGCTCATCGTCGACGACGATTCCCTCGTCGACGGAGTTCCAGGCCTGGAGGCCAGAAGTGTTCGACAGGGGGCTACCCGACACACTGCTGCAAGAACAGGCAGTTTCGATCGCCTCCAAAGAAGACGACGGCTTCAGAATAGTGAGCCCGGAAGACCTGGGGCTACGGCCCAGATTTCCTTCTGGTGCAACCTGCTCTCAAGTTTTCACCCAGCCTCCAAACGCCCAGGCTACTCTCTCCATGGAGGTACTTTCCTCCTTACACTCGCTCTTGAAGTCCCTGGACGAAAGGCTCCCACCTGTTCCGACGACTCCCCTCGTCGACGAGCCCGGACCTTCACACCGCCCGACTAGATCGGTCGTGGGCCCAACTGCTCCAACAGTCCAGGAAGAAGGTGAGCTCTCGGACTCCCTCTCTGAACAGGGGTCAGCTTCTGGTATCTCCCTCTCGCCGTCGAGAGACCCGTCATGGGTTTCGGATGTGGAGGTGGATCCTCCGAAAAGTCCCATTCACCCGTCTCCACCGGATGACATAGGGGCCTTCCATTCCATGATGGAAAAGGCCTGCAAGGAGTTCGGTTTGACCCAACAAGAAGAAAAGAAGGACTGCTTCCTCTTTGACCACATGGGCAAGAATAGGCGTTCCGTTTTTTCGATACCGATACTGGACCACGTATGGAAAGAGGGCGTCCAAACCATGCGGCATCCATTCTCGGAACCTGCGGTCAAGGGCCGCGTAGAGAAAAAATTTAAAGTTCCAGATTCGACGCCAAAATGCCTCTCTGCGCAACCCACGCCTGACTCGGTGGTATCGGCGGCGGCGACGAGAAAGGCAAAGGCCCAGCATAAATGCTCTACCCCTCCGGATTCCGAAGCTAGACGCCAAGACGCTTTCGGTAAGAAGATCCTGTCAGTGGGAGCGTCAACAGTGAAAGCAGCGAACTCCCTGGCAATCATGGCCAGGTATGACAGGGAGATGTGGCACAGACTGGCACCCATTATGAACCACCTCCCAGAAGAACACAGAAAATCAGCTATGTCCCTGGTTCGTGAAGGAGAAGAAGCCTCGAACCATGCTATCAATATAGCGGTGGACCTGGCAGATTCGGGGTTCAAACAAATTAACAACGGAGTGGTTCTACGACGCCAGGCCTGGCTCAAGTGCACCAACTTTAGACCCGAGGTGCAATATAAGGTCGTCGACATGCCTTTCGAAGGTGACCACCTGTTTGGCGAAAAGGTGGATGAGGCCTTGAAAGGAATGAAGGAGGACTCTGAGACGGCGCGCTCACTGGGCTCTCTCCAAAGCGGTAAGCCCTTTCGTTCCTTTCGCCCCTTTAGAGGAGCTACGGGAAACGCGGGATCCAGGGATAGAGCATTCGGGAGGTCCTCATATCCGTCCCAAGGCTATAGGCGCGCCTCACAGTCCTCGACCCGACGCAGAAATTTCCAGGCCTCCAAGAGACGTCCCACTTACTCGTCGTCGACGGGAAAACAAAAAGATCAACAATGACGTTCCAGGAGGGAGAGTGTCAAGTTGCGTCGAGGAATGGGAGTCAATTACGACAGATCGGTGGGTTCTGGACACGGTGAGACTGGGACATTCCCTAAGATTCAAATCCAGACCTCCAAGACGTCCACCGATACGCCTGTCTCAACCACACCTAAGCGTCTTGCGTCGAGAGGTTGCGCTCATGCTAAAAAAAGGCGCCATCGAGTTAGTCCCTGCTTCGCAGAGAGGCTTAGGGGTTTACTCACGCTGCTTCGTAGTAAAGAAACCAAACGGGAAGTGGCGCCCCATCCTCGACCTACGGGACCTCAACAAAACCCTGCTGAGTCAAAAGTTCAAGATGCTTACTCTACAGGAAGTAATCAGATCGGTCCAAAAGAACGATTTCCTGGCGTCTCTGGACCTCCAAGATGCGTATTTTCACATTCCGGTGCGCACTCACCACAGGAGGTTCCTGAGGTTCCTAGTCGGCCAAACACACTACCAATTTACTGTGCTCCCTTTCGGCCTGAAGTCCTCCCCAAGAACCTTTACAAAGTGCCTAGCACCCGTAGCAGCCTGGCTGCGGAAGGAAGGGCATCACGTTTACCCGTACCTCGACGACTGGCTCGTGAGGGGATCCTCCCCAGCGTCGACCAACGACAGCCTATTGACCACCTTGCGACTGCTACAGCGTCTGGGATTTGCAGTGAACTACGAAAAGTCTTCACTAAAGCCCTCGAAGAGCTTGAAGTTCCTAGGTGCTCAATTCGACACCCACACGGGACTAGTGAAACCATCCCTGGAAAGGTTGTTGAAGATCAAACACCTGACAAGCCAACTTCGTTTACAGAGCAGGTTGTCAGTAAGAAAATATGCGGCTCTCCTCGGCTCCATGGCATCGTGCATCCACCTAGTCGCGAACTGCCGGTTGTTCATGAGACCTCTACAGGAGTTCCTATCAGACAGATGGAAGCAGGCCACAGGCCGCTGGTCGGACAAGATAATAGTCGACGACGAACGAGTTATCAAAGCCCTCCGATGGTGGAAAGTGGCGCGCAACCTGGACAGAGGGGTCCCCCTGCAGGAGCCGGAATTTCAGAACACCATCATTACAGACGCCTCTCTGTCGGGCTGGGGAGCACACATGTCACGTCACCAAACCCAAGGCAGGTGGTCGTCGACCGAATCTCGCCTACATATCAACGTCCTGGAGCTAAGGGCGGTGAGATGGGCCCTGAAATCTTTCCTCCCACACATCAAGGGGTCAAAAGTAAGAGTGCTCACGGACAATACGACAGCTATGTTCTACCTGATAAAACAGGGTGGCACCAGATCCAGGACCCTCTCGAAGGAAGCTCAAAAGATCTGGCATTGGGCTTTAAAACACCACATCTCCCTAGTGGCATACCACCTACCGGGAGCGAAGAACGTACAGGCGGATTCCCTGAGCAGGACTATGTCACAAATACACGAGTGGGAGCTGGACTCCACTCAACTCGGGAAAATCTTCGAAAGATGGGGGACCCCGTCGATCGATCTCTTCGCCACGGAAAGAAACCGAAAATGTGTTCAGTTCGCGAGCAGATGGCCCCAAACAGGCTCCCTGGGGGAAGCGTTCTCGTTTCCGTGGACAGGCAAGTTCCTCTACGCCTTCCCTCCATTTCCCCTCATACGGAGGACGATCCAGGGGATCCACAGGTACAATTGCCGGGTCATCCTAGTGGCTCCGCGCTGGCCGAGGCAACCATGGTTCTCAGACCTCCTTCATCTGTCGCTGGATCAGCCGATACCATTCAGGAAAGTGCCAAACCTCCTGTCCAGGGACGAGGGGACCGTGTGGCACCACAATCCGGACAGCCTGAACTTAACTGCATGGCTCCTGACTTCTCGGAGTTCGGGAACCTAAAAGTCTCGACTGATTGCCGAAGGATTCTGCAGGCGGCCAGGGCCCCGTCCACTAACAAATCATATGTAAGCAAATGGAAAAGGTTCTGTATATGGTGTCAAACACAACAAAATATACAACCTTTGGAAGTAACTCCGGAGCAAATCCTCCCGTATCTTCTTCATCTTGCGGAGAGCGGACTGTCATCATCGTCAATCAAAGTGCACCTGGCGGCTGTTTCGAGATTTACAAGAAGAAGACAGTCCCCTCCACTATTCAGTGACAGGCTAGTGAAGCATTTCATGAAGGGTCTGTTTAGAACCTTCCCTCCGGAAAAACGGTTCCCACCGTCGTGGAGTCTGAACACGGTTCTAGCTGCCTTAATGAAGCCTCCCTTTGAGCCAATGTCCTCTTCATCTCTACAATTTCTATCTTGGAAACTCGCGTTCCTAGTTGCCATCACTTCGGCTAGAAGAATGTCGGAACTACAGGCACTGGTCATAGACCCTCCATATCTGAGGTTCTTTAAGGACAAAGTTATTTTATCAACTAACCCTTCATTCATCCCAAAAGTACCGTCGGTCTATCATAAGCACTCGACCCTGGTACTCCCTACTTTCTTTGCATCTCCTTCGTCGACGGCGGAGAAGGCTCTTCACACTCTGGACGTCAAAAGGGCGCTAAAATTTTACCTGCAAAAAACGCAAGATATCAGAGCCACCAGACAGCTATTCGTCGCCTACGGCCCCTCGGCTAGGGGTAAGGCTATCTCCAAACAAGGTCTGGCTCGCTGGGTCTCCTCGGCGATTACCCTGTGTCATTCCAAGGCCGGGAGACCTCTACTACATCGTCCCAGAGCCCATTCCACGAGATCGACATCTTCCTCCGTGGCTCTATGGGCAGGAATTCCGCTGACTGACATCTGCCAGGCGGCGGCATGGTCTGTTCCGCACACGTTTACGCGCCACTACTGCCTGGAAAAGCAGCACGCGGATGAGGTACAAATGGGAAGGGCAGTGCTTCGCCACCTTTTTCAATGAGGTAAGCCAAAGTTTCAAGAATAATGCTGCCTATTATTTGGCCTCAGCTGTTTTTTCAGAGTGTATACATGAATGTACATAGTTTATTGACCTAAACATAAGTGGTCGGGTAGATATATGCGCAAGGGGTGCATACTGAGTCATATGACATAGCATTGTATGGCGGAAATCCGTTTCGTATCAGTATAATAAGTTGTTGCTTACATACATGGTGTAAACGGCAGTGTTTGGGGGTGTCTCTACGAATGTAGGTTACATTGCACTCTCACCTCCTTCTTGATGTTACTGCTTTACAATCTATTCTAAGCATGTGAATCCATGAAAGATCCAATGCTGGAGAAGGGAGTAGTTTCTTACCTGTAACTCCATTTCTCCAGCATTGGTATCTTTCATGGATTCACATGCGCCCTCCGGCCTCCCCGGACTGCAATGTGGAAGATTGGTATGTAAGCAAGTTTTCCCCCGTTATCTTGGAGGGGTCGAAATCTGAAGGGACCCGCGGGGGCGGGGCTTATATACCATCACGTCCAACGGGGTGTACGTGGGCGGCCCCGTAGAGGACGCAGACGGGGATAGGGCAGAAGTTTTTTCCTATTGGAAATGACTATATATATGTGTACCGAGGGTTCCCAGTCTGACGACGGGGAATATTCTAAGCATGTGAATCCATGAAAGATACCAATGCTGGAGAAATGGAGTTACAGGTAAGAAACTACTCCCTTCCACATCCCTATTCTAAAGAGACACCGAAAGTTCTTCAGGTTCGTGGTCAAAGGGCGACACTACCAGTTCAAGGCCCTCCCGTTCGGATTAAAATCAGGGCCCAGGGTGTTCACCAAGTGCCTAGCACTGGTGGCGGCGCGGCTGCGCCTGCAGGGGATCCACGTCTACCCCTACATGGACGGCTGGCTCATACGTGCAAGGACAAGGGAGCTCGCCGTGGAACACACTGCGAAGACCGTCCAGCTGCTCACGGACCTGGGGTTCTCCATCAACTTTCCAAAATCCCACCTGGTCCCGTCACAAGTCGCCCTGTTTTTGGGAGCACAGCTCGACACAGTGGCGCGGCGGGCCTCCCCGTCGGAGGAAAGGATAAGGACCATTCTGGGAAAGGTGCACCGTCTGCTGGCCACGGACGTGGCCAGAGTGAGGTCTATCAAGTCCCTATTCAGAATGATGTCCTCCTGCATATATCTGGTGCGCCACTGCAGACTTCGGATGCGGCCCTTGCAAGAATTCCTCGACGCCCACTGGATCCAGCCGACGGGCAGCTTCGAGGACAGGATCCCGCTCGACGAAGCGTTCCATCAGGCGATACGATGGTGGGGTATCCGCTCTCATCTGACGGCGGGAACAGGTTTCCTAGCCCCGGCCCACCAGATGACGGTGACAACGGATGCCTCCCTGGAAGGTTGGGGAGCGCACACCGGGGGTCTCCACGCGAGAGGCCTTTGGCTCCCGGAGGAGAAGACACTCCACATCAACATCTTGGAGCTCCGTGCAGTGTTCTGGGCCCTCAGGTCCTTCCTTCCGTCCCTCAAGGGCAAGGTGGTGAGGATCTTCACCGACAACACCACCACGATGTTTTACATTCAGAAGCAGATCCCCTGCCCTATCCAAGGAAGCCCAGGATCTGTGGCATTGGGCCGTCGCCCAAGGGATGTTTCTGGAACCCTTGCATCTGTCAGGGATAAAAAACACCATCGCTGACTCACTCAGCAGAGAGCTGCGCTCGTGCCACGAGTGGGTACTGCGCCAGGATCAAGTGGACCGACTCTTCCGACGATGGGGCGAACCCCAGATCGATCTCTTCGCGACGGCGGCGACCTCCAAGTGCCGGAGGTTCGCCAGCAGGTTTCCCCAACCAAGGAGCATGGGCGATGCTTTCTCATTCCCCTGGGACGGTTTGTTCCTTTATGCGTTCCCGCCGTTGCCGTTGCTACTCCGGCTCGTCAACCAGCTCAAGAGGTCCCGGTGCAGGATGATCCTTGTTGCACCGGCGTGGCCGAGGCAGATCTGGTTCCCGGACCTTCTGGACTTGTCAGAGTCCACACCAGTCAAGCTGCCGACGGACGCAGATCTTCTCTCCAGAGAAGGAGGCGCCATTCTCCATCACGACCCACAGTCGCTGAACTTGCAGGCCTGGCTTCTGCAGCACTAGAGTTTGGAGGATATGACATCCCGCCCGACTGCAGCGAGGTTCTTGCGAAGGCCAGGGCATCCTCAACTCTCAAGTGCTACGGACACAAATGGAAGAGGTTCTCTGTCTGGTGCCGTGCACAGAAGATTAACCCTCTGCGGATTACGGCCCCTCAAGTATTGCCGTACCTATTGTCTTTGACCAAGGCTGGCCTATCTCACGCTTCCATCAAGGTACATCTGGCTGCCGTCTCACGTTACACCAGAATTACAGGACGGGCGTCCTTGTGGTCTCATCGACTGGTGAAGGAATTTATGTAAGGACTGTTCCGATCATTCCCGCCGGTGAAGGCCCCTGCCCCGGCGTGGGAGCTCAACGTGGTGCTAACTAGGCTCATGGGGGCCCCATTCAAGCCTATGCATTCAGTACCGTTGAAGTTTCTGTCGTGGAAGACAGCATTCCTCGTGGCCATCACCTCTGCACGACGAGTGGGAGAGATCCAGGCCCTGTCTTGCAAGCCTCCATACTTGACTTTTCACGACACGAGGGTGGTGCTGAGGACGCACCCCTCCTTCATGCCCACGGTGCCGTCGGACTTCCACCTCAACGAGCCCTTTGTGTTGCCAGTTTTCTTCCCGTCTTTTTCGTCGCCGGCTGAGAGGACTCTGCACTCGCTGGATGTAGCTAGAGCGCTGAAGTTCTACGTGGACCGCACAAAGAAGACATCACAGCTGTTTGTGAACTTTGGACCTGTGAATCAAGGGAAGGCTCTCTCGAAGACTTCCATTTCCAGATGGCTCTCCGGCTGCATCATGCACTGTCACCGGTTGGCAAACCGACCGTTGCCAGGCCGTCCGAGGGCCCATTCGACCAGAGCGATCGCTGCTACTACGGCGTTCCTGTCTGGTGTGCCCCTGCTCGACATCTGCAGGGCTGCTATGTGGAGGTCGACGCACACCTTCACGAGATTCTACTGCGTCGACCGGGATTCCAGGGAGGAGTCCAGAGTCAGCCAGGCAGTGCTGCGCAACCTGTTCGCCTAAGGTGAGCCTGGTGAGGAGGTAAGAGTTGCTTAATGTTGTGTTGTTGTATTGCTTGATGTTGAGCCTTTTGCCACCTCCCGTGTTGTGCATGTGTATACTGCTATGTATTCTTATATTCATGAGCATGTGAATCCATGCCAGACCCCATCCTGGAGAAGGAACAAGTTACTTACCTGTAACTGTTGTTCTCCAGCATGGGTCTGGCATGGATTCACATGCGAACCCTCCCGCTTACCCCTCTGCGGCTCTTCACTTGGTCATACTGCCACTTCACGTGCTACCAAATCTGAGGATGGCTGCCAGGGGCGGGGCTTAGGGAGAGGGCAGTCATTGGCTGGGGGCAGTATGACCCAGAGACCAGTGATTGGTTACTACTGAGAAAAACAGATCAGAAACAAAACCGATACTGATTTTTTTCTATACCGAGGATTCCCGGCCTGACGACGGGGAATATTCATGAGCATGTGAATCCATGCCAGACCCATGCTGGAGAACAACAGTTACAGGTAAATAACTTGTTCTTTAGACTTGGGATTTTGCCTGTAGCTTCCTTCACGTCATCATGGTGGAACTCTGACTCAGCTATATGCCCTTTATGCAAGTCTAGTAATGAAACCATGCTGCATTTTTTGTTAATCTGCAGAAATCCTCCCGTTTTAGACGCATGTATTTGAGGCCCATTTTAAAGGATGCTGGCTTCTGTCATGTTGTGCCTGCTCTGATGTATTTAAACCTGTGTTTGCGTCCTCGTGTGGTCTATGCAGTGTAACAGGGCTTTGAAACAAGGTCTTAATAGCCCTGTGGTTATTAACTTATAGGGTGCGACAGCGATTTTAGTTTTTTATAGTTTATATTCATATGATCATATATATATGTGTGTTATTACTCCATTAATTTATAGTCTAATCTTTTTCTATGAATTATATGTATTTTTACCTATTTTGCTTGTATTTTTACATGTGCTTCAAGGGCAATAACGAATAACAGCTGTTTGACTGACACATTCTTAGCATACCCCTTTTTAGGATTTGTCCGTGGCAGGTCATGACATCACACAGTTAAACATTCACATACAAGCATAATTCATTACAAGTCCGAGCTGGTTTGAGACCTCTTAATCCTAAATGTAATTGCACATGTGTTGCACGGATACTTCAAACGGCATGACGGAGAGCGCAGAATAAACAGGTTCCCTTTGAACTGTTGATAGTCATCTCATCCCCCCGGCACTACTGGCGTCATTGGAACATTCAAATTTAAATGATTACCTATTCCACTCTCATGGCCTCTGGCCAGATCCTGAAAAGCAATCGAAACACCGGGAGTATGGATCACTCTGGCCTCATGCATCACCTCACCCCACCTTTATTGTTGGTCAAAAGCAAATGGCTGGACACCTCTGCAAGCTCTCATGCACTTAAGAGATGCATCTGCTTTCTGTGAAACTAGCATGCCATAAACCCTTGGTCAGTTTGCAAGCTGCCCATCTGCTCGTTTAATCATTGCTTCGGCCTCCAACCCTGCAGAACTAGATTTTCCCAGTCACTTAAAATTCACTGCGCTACCGTCTAACTGCAGAGTTTTAATGAATTCATGAAAGCCCACTACGTATAGATGTATCAATTGCCTGGGTTTGTATCTCAGTGTGCATGCATGTTTAATAAATATGGTCTCTACTTTACAGATTGTGAAAACATAATAACACTTGAGGTAACATATCCCATTCATATTTAACTACACTGGATACATATAAAACTCTAACATCGCGCCAACTTTGCCAAACCCCCAGTCATAAATATGTCATGCCCTCTTCATCATTGGGACCTTTCCTAACCACCCCAACAGAGGCACAGACGATTCCTGAGAATCTTCATTGGGGCAATCACTATCAATTCAAGGTGCTCCCCTTTGGCTTAACCTCCACGCCAAGCGTTTTTACCAAGCTGATGGCGGTGGTGGTGGCTGCACACCTCGGGAGATCTGGTGTCCATGAATTCCCATAACCTGGATGACTGGCGGATCTGAGGAAGGACCCTGGAACAGGTATCTACTCAGCTCGTGGAAACCTGCTCTGTGCTTCACAGTTTGGGCTTCTCCCTGAATTTCCAGAAGTCCCACACCAAACCATCATTGGAGCAATCCTGAACACACAGGTAGGGGAGGCTTTTCTCGCCAAAGGTCTCATGGCTTCCTGCATTTTTCTGGTGCCCGAGGCCAGACTGTGAATGCAATCTCTGCAGTGGCTGTTGAGGGAACAGTGTGTCTAGTTTAGTGGTCTGCAACCTCTCTTGGTGGGCCATCAGAGAGAACATGATGAAGGGGGAACCCTTTTGGCCTATGTGGCCCCAAGTCCAGGTGGTCACTAATGAGTCCTTGAAGGGTTGGGGTGCTCACTGCAGGTGAGCGGCCTGTGTGGTCACCAACGGAATGCCGTGGCATATCAACAGACTGGAGTTGTGAGCGATCAGGTTGGCCCTGATAACCTTTGCACCCTGCCTTAAGGGGAAACACGTCATTCTGACGGACAACACAGTGGCCATGCGCTACCTCAACAAACGGGGGTGTTCGGTCTCTGCCCCTATGCAGGGAGGCATTTTTTTATTCGTATTTGTTAAGCGCACAACAGCCCGTGGGCATCGTGGCGCTGGTTACATACAATGAGGAGCTTAGTTACAATAGAAGCAGAAATTTCATATTACACATACATAGATTTAGGTGCAGTAGGAAAGAGGGGGTAAAGGGTTAGATGCTAGTCGAGGAGAGAGGTTAGAAGGGTTAGATGCTAGTTGAGGAGAGAGGTTTTCTGATTTCTCCGAAACGTAAAGAGGGAGATTTCCGCTCTGAGGGAGGTAGGGGGTAAGTTCCATAACTTGGGTGCTATGTACGGGAAGGCCAGCCCTCCTCCCTTGGTTATGTTGATGTGTGGAATACAGAGTTGATTGGTATAGCGTGTTCTGATGGGTCGGGCTGAGGTGGCTCTGGATAGTTTTTCTGATAGGTATGAGGGGGCCGTGGCGTTGATACATTTGTGCGCAGTAGTGAGGATTTTAAAGGTGATGCGGTCCTTGACTGGGAGCCAGTGGGCTGCCTGCCTGGCTTCAGAGATGTGATCTCTTCTAGGAATGCTTAGAGCTACTCTTAGCGCATTGTTTTGAGTGACTTGGAGTTTGTTTATGTTCTTAATAGAAATGCCTGCTAAGAGAGCGTTGCAGTAGTCTAATTTAGCACCTATGGTAGCTCTTGCTATTGAAAGGCAGTTGGACTTGGTACGGAAGGGTTTTATGGCGTTGATGAGTTTGGTGCTTAGGGCCGAGGCCGAGACTATAGCATTGACTTGCTTGTCCATGGATAGCGTGGCGTCAATGTGAACCCCTAATGATTTTACGGAAGTTGGAACAGGAATGATGGAGTTGTCAATGTTGAAGTTGGAATAGCTGCTATCTAGATTGGTTAGAGTAGACTTTTGACCGAGATGGAGAATCTGTCTTGTCTCCATTGAGGCAGAGGCCATTCTCGGGAATCCAGGATTGGATTGCATTGCAAATATGGTTCCGGTTGCTGGAGAACCAGACCTCTGCTTCAGTTGTACATCTAGCAGGAACGGAGAACGGGCTGGCGGATGCCTGAGAAGGCAGAGCACGGTCTCACACGACTGGTAAGTGTGCCAGGAAATTCTCAAGGAGATCTTCACTTAGTGGGGTTCCCCAACAGTAGATCTATTTACCACAAGGACCAACGCGAAGTGCAGACAGTTTTGCTCGAGGGAATTCCCAGCAAAGGGTGCATTCGGGGGAGAATTCCTGGCAGAGTGGGTCTTTGAACTCCACTATGCGTATCTTCCAATATCCGTAATCCTGTGGGTTCTCAGGAGGTTGCAGAGATTTTTAGCCCCCATGATATTCATCGCCCCGGATTGAATGAGGAGAACATGGTACTCTGAACTTGACCATTTGCCCATCTCTCCGGTTGCCTCGACAGCCGGACCTCCTATTCCAGTCTGAAGGTCTGGTGCTCCACTGAACCCAGAGGCCCTCAACCTACATGCGTGGCTCTTGAGAGGATGAGATATGAATGGGACCTCTCGGGAGAGGTTCTTGAGGTGCTACTACCTGCACGCAGTTCTTCTATAAGATCTTTGTACGCAGGCAGATGGAGAAGATTTGAGGTGTGGTGTAGGGAATGCAGGATAGATCCTGTTGCTTGTCTCACCACTACAATGATGGAGTTCCTTCTGTCGCTGGCCTTTGCAGGCCTTCAGCTAGGCACAGTTTTTGGCGGCTTTGTCTGTGTTCAAGAGGTCTCCGGATTAAGGATCCTTCTTCACGATCCAGTGACCTGAAAGGCTTGTAAATGGGTTTTCGCCTACTTCAACTTGGGTTTCCGTACTGGGATTAAAACTTGTTTTTGATAGTGGCTCTGTTTGAGTTCATGCATTCATGTCCTATCCGGCTATTTACCGTGAAAACAGTTTTCCTAATGGCTATCATGTCTGCAAGACGTGTAAGTATGCTGCAGGACCTATCTTGCAAGCCACTTTTCCTGCGATTCTCAAGGAGAAAACTTCACTCAAGGGGCGTCCTACATTAGTACCTAAAGTGGTTTCTGAATCCTACATGTCCCAGAGCATTGATTTGCCAGCGTTTTATCCTCCGCCACATCCTTCTAAGGATGAGGAGAAGCTACACAGGCTGGACCCTAAGAGGGCACTCTGCTTTTATGTGGCTAGGACAGCAGAATTTAGGCATGACGATCAACTCTTTGTTGCTTGCTTTGTCCAGGAAGGGTCTGGCTGTGTCCAAAAGGACAATCTTTCGCTGGATAACTTTCTGCATGGCAAAGTGTTATCAGAGAACAGGTAAAGATCTGCCACCAGGCATCAGGGCACATGCCACCAGGGGTGTGATGGGGTACATTTGACCATGGGTGTGACGGCATTATCCGCATTGCAGAGGGGTGTGCCAGTGAAGAAAATATGTCGAGCAGTGACGTGGTGGCCGCTCCACACGTTCACAAAGCATTACTGCATAGATGTGGCACCTGGTTTGGAAATTCGATTCAGTGTTGCAACGCTTCCTTGTCTGAGGGCTTTCATCCCGCCTCTGCACTCTGTACTGCTTTGGGAGTCTATCTGATGTGGAATATGCGCAAGGACGCAATCCATTGAAGGAGGAATGGCTTACCAGTAATGTTCTTTCTATGGATTCTTCTCCCGCAGAATTTTCGTCACCCTCCCATCTGGCCCTGCTATTAAAGTGGTCTGCTGTCTATTTCTAGTTGTCCACTTCTAATGGGACGAGGTTATGATGATTGGGTGTTAGACACGTTTCATGCATTGTTGTATTAGTACTGCAAGTATGTGGCTTCCAGGAAAAAAAATGTATTTTTGTGGCTGTTTTCAAGCCGAATCCTATGGATTCTCCCACTGCTGCTGCTGCTGAGCTCAGGTGGCGGGGGTGTGAAGGGATATCTGGGTTTAGTGACGTAGTATATATGCAGCTGAACTGAGCTGACGAGTGAACCTCCTTGAATTAATCGATTCAGAAATGTCTGAAGGAGAAAAAATGAGTTATTTTACTGACTCCCGCTGACATTTCTGACAACAAGCTTTCCCCACACCCCCTTACTTACCTTTGGGTGGCACCCTTCATTGTGTGCCGCTGTCTCCTGCATCTCTCTGCAACACTGGGTCCCTTCACTTCTGTGCAAGGTCATTCTTTTTTGTTTTCTTTTTCTAACTGTAATATCTGGAGTGGGGGATACCCCCTAACTCCCCCTGATGCCTTTATAGTGAACAAGGGTGCAGGGGACACCCCCACAACCCCCGCTCCCCTTGTTCACTATAAACGCACAGAACGGTAAATTTATTTGGAATCTTCGGCTGTTCGTATTTTTCGTACAGCCGAAATTCGAACAAATTTACCATTTGTTTTTTGTTTTGTTACATCTGCGGATACCTTGAAGAGTGGCACAGTCGAGTCAAGAGGAGTTGACGGTCGATATCAAATCATACTAGACCCCTTGTTGAAAAGATTTCTGAGCAGCTGATGGTGGAAGGATATCTATCGGATGATGAGGAAGGTGTGGGAGAAGAATCCATAGAAAGATCATTACTGGTAAGACATTTCTCCTTTGAGCTCCTCGCCCTCCTTATGTAGCACCCAGAACTACACCAATATCTGAGGAAGGCACCATCTTTGTTTTGGTACTCGCACATTCCCGCTCCACAGAGCAGGGCAGTAAAATGCACAAATTATGGGAGTCTGCAAATCCCAGCATTCACAAATGAACTTTACTTTGGTTGTGTATTTTCTCCCCACAGGGTGTGCTGTTCTGCAGTAGTAGTTTTGTGATCTCCCAGCTGCCCAGGCTTTTGCCTACATTTTCCCAGGTTTCTTAAAGGGGCAATTCACATTGATGAATAGCGACAAGTCCACGTCACGCTCCTAGGGAAGGATGGGGTGGACGAGGGTGTTACTCATCAATCCACTCCACAAGCCTGCCTCACTTAACTGGCCCCCTTGGTCAAATCACAATGGAACATACAACAGTAGAGTGTACTTGGGAGCAAAATCGCAACATAAGTATCTATTCAGAAACCTTGATTCTGCAAATGATAAGTGTTTGGATGTAAAGTATGCTTGACATTACAGAACAGAAGATGTACTTCATATATCCATGTGATTAGTGCACTGCATTGTGTAGGTGAAGCTGTGATCGAATTCTCGAATCTAAAAATTCTTAGGACAGTGGACTCTTAACTACAATGTTGTTTTAACCATTTTATTTGTTAAAATGTAGCGGATCCATTCTGGCTTCGTTGGACACATTCAAGAAAATGTGGGTTTCAAAGAAGGAGTATGAAGAAGATGGAGCCCGAGCCATCCACAGGAAAACCTTCTAGGCTGGCTTTTTGAAGCTCGCTTTTCAGAGTTGGTGTGCTGTATGGAAGGAGATGACTGTGTGTGTGTATGTGCGTGCACGCGCCAACATGCCAAGAAATGCCAGAAAGCCAAGTAAGAAAACGCGGCTTCACAAAGGGTTGGCTGAACTTTGGGGTAAGAGACTTGGTGGCATCATCCCTTTTTCTTTTTTTTTTTTTTAAAACAAAGTTTTTAACAAGAAAATCTGAAAGCACGTGCGGACAGAAGAGTAACACCCATGAATGAGCTGTCGGAGGAAAAAAATGAAACCACTAGAAAATATTGAACTGTCATCGAAGCAATCTGGGGCTGACCTAGGGTCCAACAAAGCTTCTTAATTGGTGCAGTTTGAGGCCAGTGGTTTAGGAAATTGTTGTGTGGTATTAGAAATGCCAACAGGGTTTTTTGCACTTAAAAACACTTTGTATCTCATCTTTGGTTTATGTGACACTAGTAAACTCACTCTTCTTACATGCAAGTGGCTTCCTTTAGCTGAAAATCTCAAGACATTAGCTACTGCAATATATTTAACATTTTTCCAAAATGAAGTATGCTATTTTTCAAAAACAAAACTATTCCATGCTTTATGCAAGCAAATTCATGCCTTAGCACTTCAGGAGTGGATGTGTGTGCTGTATTTGTTGTGGACTTTGTACTTCGTTCTACCAGTAGTTTAGCTTCAGTGAGAGTGTTATCAGGTTTAGGCTATACCTGTGATGACAATAGCAGATTTTTGTTTGCTTTCTTCAAGGCAGTATTTTTAGTTCAGTGTGAACTGAGCAATGTTAGAAGTGTGTAAATGCACTAATGGGTCCAACGAGGATGTATAAACCTAAATAAGTGGTTATTTTTAAATGTTTTTCTGAGTGACTGTGGACCTCTTGCTAACCACTCCAAGTTTAGTCGTTTGGTGAAGTGGACATAGTGAGCTGGTGGCCGTATGTTGACTTGCCCCAGACATGATATTTTTAAGTAAATTTAAGAAAAATGAATTACCTTTTAATGTTCGATTGTGGCGGAGTAAGATGTATTATTCAATGCTGTGCTGTTCAACACATTAAGTTCCATGTTTTTCTTTTGTTTTTAGTGATAGCACTATTAGTCGCACAGCACAGCACTTTGTAGGTTTGCAGCAACTCAAGCTTCACTGTGGACTGCCGAATTCATATAATCCTTTTAGGGCTGATTTGAGTTGCTCTTAGAGTAAAGTTCTGAGCTGTTTGTCTCGGTCAGAACACGCACTATAGGGCTCTGCACTTCAGTAAGTTTCCATACAACCGGTTTCACCAACACCCAAGCCATGATGCAGTTCCTCCAAGGCATTCCCGAGCTCCACAGGTCCTTTCATTCCATCGGCCAGCCTCATTTCCAGGCAGTTTATATATGTAATGGATTTCTTCATTTTCAGCTCACATACTTTGCCAATGCAATGTTTCAAGTCTGCTTGTGAGAATTAAACGTTTAACATTTCTTTTTATTTGTGTATTCATAATGGTATGAATACGCCTAACTTACAAATTAGAGCAAGTTATGAAATCCATGGTTGTTGCCAGAATATAACGTATTACATGTAAACAGGATCTGGTTCTCTTATTTCTCACTGTATTGAAATGTTGAGGTTTGACTACTCTGTAACAGTGTTATTCGTGTAATTTAAATACATTTTTGCGAAGGTCTCACTAATTTACATGCAATTACAAGAAGCAAAGTGGGTACATTTAATTAATGTTTCACTTTTTTGTACTAAGTGTTATTTATATGCCAAAACACTGTTTACAGCACACTTTGTATTTTCATCGTGTATCATTACGTTTTGAGTTTCTTTTCTGTATTGTTCATAGTGCACTAATTGACAATTACAATATCACAAAAGGATTAACCCTGAAATAAGTGACTACATTGCTACGACTGGCGGTTTTGAATCGTAACATGTTAAAATAGCCATCCTGCCGCTTTAGCTTATGTTGTGTGGCGCCTGGCCTAGTACCTGAATGGTGTCTTGGATGCAGTTTGTCAGACCGCAAAATGGGTTTTACTTCATTTGACCGTTTTGGATTGTCTGATGCTAATCTCAGTTTGTCCGCAATACGAGGCTGCGTTTCAGAACCAAAAATTTTGCATGAATTTACCAGGTTTTTTTTTATCCCATCAATGCAAAATGTTAAGTTGTAGCCTCATGGCTGCAGATATATCAGCTGTTAGAAATATGTTGGCAAAAATACAATGTTGCTTAAGTTGAACTGTACAATGGACAATGTTACAGGACGTTTCAGTGTTTTTTTCATTAAGTTCATAATTCCAGCTTGAAGAGGTTTCCTTTTGCCAACATGCAAAATCTAGATCATTCCTGTTTGCATCTAAAATGCTGTTACTGTTCCAAAAGTCTAGTAGGAAAACTGTATTGCATACCAAGGAGATGACTGCAGTTAAACACCTGGCATGTGGCTATGTTGTGTGTTGACATGTATGTATGTGAAGTGAACCTGTACAGCTTTATTTTGGGATGGTCTTCAGATTCACAATCTTTGACCGTCTCCTGCGGTTAAGACAGAGGAGTGGGACGGGGTCTCGGAACACTTTGTAAAGCATTTGAAGTACTTTGACCTCTTTCTCTTTGGTTTCTATGATGACAAACGTCCTATTAAAGAAGACCAATCAACCAGTGTCATTGTAGATTATTTTTATCTGCCATCACTGTGAATTTTCTTGACCAACAGCATTATTTTGGGCATTCCAACATTTCTGTCTTGATTTCCATTTTCAGCGTTTCTTCTATTTTGATTCATTTTTATTTTGACACTGGATATTTTTCGTTCATGCTCCTTTTAGTATTCTTTAACAATTACCCTTTACATTTTATATTTTGACATGTTTTTCTTCAATACTTATTGCTTTAATTTTACATTTATAGATCTACATTTGAGGTAACTGCTTTACATTTTTGTCTTAGATGCTTTAACAAATTTTGTTTTCAATCTTGTATGACTAGTGCATGCAAGATCTAACTGAGAACTCATTAAGGTATTGTAGTAGAAATCCTGTAATTAATAAATCACTCACCTGTTGCTCATACTCTTCATTGGGACTAGCCCTTTTTTACCCTTACTGCCTTAACGATGGACGCCACCAAAGCAGTACTAACATGCCAGCCGTTACCAGACTAGGAAGGGATAGGGTAACATGTGGTTATGATGACTAGACTGTGTGAGACGGTGAGTGCCCACTTTCAACTAGGGCAATTTCCTAGCAGTCTGCATCGTGGCCTGTCAGAAATTGACACAAGCGCTTTTTGCGCATGCCTGTGGGAGAGGCACGAAGGAAGCTGAAGCAGTGGAATAAGGAGTGGGATGCGGGTGGAGTGAGGTACAGATGTCTATGGGAAAGGGCACGGGCACAGGGACAGGGAGGACAGGATGGGGTAATGGAGTTGGCATGGCAGGAGATCAGAGGTTGCAGGGGTCCCCCACCCCCGTATATCTGAAGTGAGGTAATGTGGGGGCATGGGTCTCTGGTTGTTCACGCACAAGACTAGGGGCATGCGCAGAGTTGGACATATGAAACTTTCCCTCGATGCCAAAAGCAGATGCAGGAAAATGTGTCTCTGCAAAAGTGGCCTGCAGACAAATTTCATAGATTCATGAAGCATGATGAAAATTATGTGCATCAGATAAGCTATTTATTTACGTATTTATTGGATATTTGTAAGGCTCCTACGCAACAAGTGGTGTTACAAGGCGCCATAAGACAAAAAAAGGGGGTGGGGCACAAGGGAGAAAGATATAATTATGGTCCTATTAGGCCTTGTGACATTCGATTCGTGCAAGTGCAGAACAAGAAGTGCGAGGGAAAGGGGAGGTGGGAAGGACAGGTCAGTGCAAAGAGTGCTAAGGTGGAAAAGGACGGGTGAGGTGCGGTGCTCGCAGTCTACGGCAGTCCATCGGCATTTTCCTTTCCTGCTTGGTTCCAGTCTGTCCACAGTGGCTGTGCAGCCTGGAGGAGGAGCCACACAGACTTTAAAAACTCATTTTGGCCGCGGAGCTGCTCGCTGAGGTGCTCGCTGTCCATCGGCATTTTCCTTTCCTGCTTGGTTCCAGTCTGTCCACAGTGGCTGTGCAGCCTGGAGGAGGAGCCACACAGACTTTAAAAACTCATTTTGGCCGCGGAGCTGCTCGCTGAGGTGCTCGCAGTCCATCGGCATTTTCCTTTCCTGCTTTGTTCCAGTCTGTCCACAGTGGCTGTGCAGCCTGGAGGAGGAGCCACACAGACTTTAAAAACTCATTTTGGCCGCGGAGCTGCTCGCTGAGGTGCTCGCAGTCCATCGGCATTTTCCTTTCCTGCTTGGTTCCAGTCTGTCCACAGTGGCTGTGCAGCCTGGAGGAGGAGCCACACAGACTTTAAAAACTCATTTTGGCCGCGGAGCTGCTCGCTGAGGTGCTCGCAGTCCATCGGCATTTTCCTTTCCTGCTTGGTTCCAGTCTGTCCACAGTGGCTGTGCAGCCTGGAGGAGGAGCCACACAGACTTTAAAAACTCATTTTGGCTGTGGAGCGGCCGCGGAGCTGCTCGCTGAGGTGCTCACAGTCTACGGTAGTCCGCGGCCCTCCTGACGCCGCAATGCTCGAGGATGAGGCAAGCGGCGAGGGACAGTGGCTGCGAAGCCAGAGAACGAGAAGTGAAGACAGCGGCCTTGAGAGGCGGAGCCCCTTGAAACAGGCGAGCCGCTCAAGAAAACCCACCTCTCTGAAAGACGTTACAACACTGGCAAAACCTAAAGCACCCAGTGGCCTCTTACGAACGGCTCCACACAAAAGCAATGCTGTTACGAAAACAAAGCCACCTGGCCAGATTTGCTCTCCCCTGGAATCAGCGGCGGCGACTAGCAACCAGCCGCCAAAAGAAGCAACTGAGGTATCCTTCGTAAAACAGTCCCCTTCGAACCACAATCCATTAACACGCGTCTCACCACACTCCGCACAGACTCCAATATTGAGATCTACCAGTCTGCAAGTCCACGACGAAGAGGATCAATCCACCCGGCCTCCAAGTGGTGCCGTCGTAGAGGGACCGGCGGTTGAGCCTGCGGACGAGGACACCGGCTCCGCTCCAAGAGACATACAGTCCGCACACAGCTGCGGCCTCTCTCCTCTCGATCCAGGCGCTGTCTCGGGCTGGGAGCCCGCCGCGGAGGTGACGAGCCCTGCTGCCGAAGAGCCGCGCTGGGAGCTGAGAGAGGGGGAAAACACAGAGTGAACTAATGCCGGCAAAAAGACCACCCCACTGATCTCCCAGCTCTCGGAGCCTTTACAGAATCAGATGCCAGCAAAGTCAGAACGGGATTATGTGCAAGGCGTAGAGGTCTCTCAAAGCGCCTCGACCACAAGGAGCCCAAAATCGGGTTCCCCTGAAGGGGAGTACAATGAAACAGCCAAATCAAAGGAATCCCAGGACAGGGGGGTGACTCATTCCAAAATCACCCCCCCCTCCCCCCAAAAGTATCAAGTCTGCAAAAACCATTGACAATTACCATTTCGTCAATAAAAATAGCTGACCTAGAGAACAAGGAAACCATCAAAGCACTAATCCACTGCCCATCAAACTATGAGGATGCCACCAGCCCAGGTAAAAACAGAGCAACGAACAAAAGCACCATCGACAGCTCGCATTCTACTTTCGAATATTTGGAAGATGAGCTGGACGAGGCTATCAAATCCTCATCAATTCCATTAAGACTTAACTTTTCGGAAGCTCATTCAACGCCGATTGCAGCAGACCCTATAAAACTTCCAAACCCTATGAGCACACATCAAACTTAAACCACAACCAAGTGCAACGATTCCACCCAAATCTACTGCAGAGGCATTGTGCAGAAACCTACCGACAAAGGGAAAAATGCCTCCCCGGGCCCACAAGGAGAAAAAAATACTCACAAAGGGATCCATATCCAACTTCTTTGCAACCAAAAGCAAAGCCCCACCTGAGGAAGATTTAGCTGAAATATCAGATGCGGAACTACTGGGGGGAACCTACCTAGACCAGAATCTAGAAAATGACAAGGATTCCTTACGTAAACTGGCCTTTCTGAAAAGATGACACACAAAAGAGGAAAGACCACGCTCTGGAAAATCTTCCAAGATCACAGATCCCAATCGGACACCAAAAAACGGCTCTGCCTTTTCAGAGCAACTTCAGGGCCCACCTAACTCGATCTCCAGCAAACCTGAAGATGCCCTGGTGCCCCAAGATATGGGCAGCCACGAGAAGCATACACACCAGAAGGAACTCTTGAGCAAAGCACCTAAAAACTCTACCATCCAAGAAGTAAGGAAAGAGATTCCAACCTTTGAGAAGTCCCAACACGAGAGCCTCCCAAGCGGCTGCCTCACAATCAATGCATGTCAATATTCATCAAATGACACAATCTCAAACCAATCTTTAACCACTAAACCCATAACTGGACTCCCATCTTCATCACCAAAAAGGAAAACTGACCTCCTAGCACTTATGTCATCTCTAACAATAGCACTTGCGCCCTTCACCAAACTATATGAAGCGCTCAACGACACAACAAAAGACAAAGTAACCCTGCTGGCGCACATACAAACGAGACTCTCTTTCATCGAAGGCTACATTACAGCAAAGGATCGTAACTATCAACCGTCAGGTCAGCCTCCACTGCAGCCAGATCACCTCGTTGATCGTTCAAAGTGCTCGAGATCCACTCAAACCGAGGCACCAGTTTTCAAAACCTTTAACTTCACAGGGGACTCGGCTAAATCAACAGTGACAGACCACACTAACCAAGAGAACAAAGCACTACCTGTTCCCCAAACAAACACAACACAGGGAATTATCACAGACAAGCTCCGGGTAACGAAACAAAAAGAAAAAACAAAACTCTCAAACTCCAAATTGCAGCTAGCCCAGGCAATTAAGTCGAATAAAAGCATTCAAAAAACAAGGCCCGGTCTTCAACTAAAAAACGGGTGTGCATCTTGGTCAGCTGACCTATCCATTCAAAAAGACGACCCCACGTTGAGAGGCCCCGCAAAGAGCAAAATGAGCAAACCCTCAATCAGACTTAAAATCAACGAAAACAACCAGTTATCCTCCTTTAAACAATCCTGTCTACCTTTTGAGTCCAAATCCACCGACCACACTATCCCTCTGTCATCGAAGCCCTCACTAACACCAAGAGATGAAAAAAGGGCTGTAGAAGACACTGTGTGGTCAATCACGGAAAGTGAGCTGATGGACGCAGCTTTAAACGTAACAGAAACGTGGCAGGACCAGGAAGAAGACGACCGGACACCTACCGAAAAAAGGAAGAGAAACGGAAACAGTCAATCCCCGGTGGTTCTGGCCGAACTCCAGGACCACAAAAAAAAATTAAAATATAAAAACCAAAAAAAATAACCCGTCTGTTCCAGAGCCAACAAGTCCAATCTTCCTGACACTGGAAGAAAAAAAACTAAAACTCCTGAAAAAAAACAAATAGAGTACTTTCTCAGTACCCACCAGCTAAAAAAACGGAAAAGCCCCTAGAACGAGACAAGTCCAGTCCACCCCCACCCCCTTCTAAGAGGACTCAACCATCGAGACACGATTCTCAAAATGCATTACACGAACTACCAACAGTGCCTATCCCACGTTGGCGCTCCAGAGTGCACAAAAGCTCACGCAGAGAGGAGCGTGCACTCTCAAAAACTAGAAGTTTCAAAAGATCTCACAAATCAGATCACACGGTGAGATCTCTGTCTCCATTAAACCACCAACGAACATCAAGATCTAGAGGATGCAGAAATCAGAGGCATCAACCAGAACAGATGAGAAAAAGTAAGGACCGACAAGAAAGAAGAGATCTCATCAGTCGCCTGGCTGGGTCCACCAAGACACGTTCCTTCACTTTGAAAAGTATCTGGAAGGAAGACTCCTCATTTATCCTAAACAGGAAAACGATCTTAAAAATATTACACCTAGTCCCAGCCCTGAAAACTTTATCCACAGAAGACCTCACAATTGTGGAATTTAGGGATAAAAAGCGAGTGGGCAGCGTCTACTTACATATTCAATCTGAAACCATCAAATCTGCTTTAACTAAAGAAAAAAACAAATTGAGAGCGTTGGGTTACGACCTCACAGACTACATAAGCTCCAAAGAGCGAACTGACCACAAGGAAGACTCAGCGAACTGCCCAGAGAGACGTTCCCGGGAAAAGAAGACGAAAGCCTATGTCAAGAGCGAACGTATACAGCGGAATGACCGGGTGTCGGCAGTGAACGACAAACAGTCTCCAAGATCAATCACACAAAAGCAGACAGAGGCCCACCGGCAAAGCTCTTTAGAACTGGAAAGAGTACCTCCGGGCCCCCAAAAAAATTGGAACATCACCATTGAGCAAGATATCCCATTAAATGGAAAGGAGAAGCCAAATTGGGACAAGAAGCAACAAAGTCCAAAGGAGGAGGTCAACCGCTGGCCTGGCTGCCCAAAGCATTATCAACAAACTACAGATACTAGCAATTAAACAAAAGCCAGCTAATTAAGGAGCGCTCTGGCCAGTCATTGAGCATGGAACCAGTGACCAACATAATTCTAGGTTCCTGGAATACCCAGGGTTTCTCCCACCTGATGAACTCCTCAGACGTCAACTTAGGATCTGCAGACATCTGGTGTTTCCAAGAAACCTGGATTCAACATAAACCGTCGATAGAAGGATATGCGATCACCTTCTCACCAGCCTTGAAAGGAACATCGGGGAGACCAAGAGCGGGACTACTCACAGCAATGAGATTCGGATCTGACCTCCACTTTTGCAAAGTGTTAAAGGCGGAGCCGCACATACTGGCAACTCTGATACAAAGAACCAATAATCTACAAAATGCTAACAAACAAAAACAAACAACATACCTGCTGATCAATTTATATTGGAACCCGCCAGAATGTGTAACAGACACCTTCTTACAGAAAATCAAAAACCTTCTAAAAGCCGCCCTATCAAGTGAACTAGTAGAAAGCATAGTCATCTGCGGGGACTTGAACGTCGAGATCAAGAAGAACGGGCAGGAAAACTGTCAAACAAAATCAAACATGACACTACCGTCGGAAAACTCCCAAGACAGAGGAAAGAAATGGGCCAATTTGATGGACAATTTCGATCTACACAATGCCCACTTCTTAGGTAAAGCATCGCAGCCGAGTCTCCCGACTTGGGAACTTGCCGGAAGGAGCGCCACTTTAGACCATAGTTATTTATCCAGAAACCTTCTCCTGCTGGTCACTGGTTTTGATATCATCAAAACACTTAAAAGTGACCATAACCTGCTGAAAATGACATGGTCAGTCCCCCGCCTCAAAGCGCACGAAAGCGACACTGCGCTGAGATCAACCAATATGGAGACTTATGCAAACTCAACCCGCTTAAGGATGAACACCTCAGCAGTTACGACATTAACTCGTAAATACTGCCAAGCAAAAGCGTTGGTAAACTCAAGAGGTGGGACACCTCATGGATTACTGCCCACTACTTCAACCATATTGTATAAAAAAAGCGGGTAACTGGAAAAAAGAAAAGACTAACCATCACAACAACGAAACCCTCAGGAATAAAAGGCTGGAGATGAGAAGAGCTGTAAGAAAGGCAAGGCGCTCCCCCTCATGTGCCAACGTTGAAATGGCTTCGAAAGTCACTAAAGCCTATAAGAACTGGGTGAAATGCTTCAAATTACAACTACATCAAGAAGACTCTGAACAAATGCTGCGAGTGCTAGCTGGCAAGCAAACAAAATCATTTTGGTCACTGGTCAATTCCAACAGCTCACTAAGCAAGGACGCTTTAACATCCAGCGTACCAGAAGAAGCATGGATAACACACTTCGCTACCCTTTTCGGGCCAGTGGGCAACGAACTGAACCCAGGACAAGCCGATCCAACCGGTGGGCCATAGAACCTGACCCATCTAGCATCGAAGATAAAATCAAGAACCTCAAATCATCACAAGCTCCGGGTCCTGACGGTTTGTTGAACATGGACTTAAAATCCAACTCAAAAGCCTGGTCAATCCTTATAGCCGAAATTTTTGAATCCTGTACAAACACCACATCCATTCCGAAGTCTTGGAAAACAGCCAATGTAGTCCCTATCAATAAGTCTGGAGACAGAAGCGATCCCAACAACTATCGCCCGATAGCACTCCTCGACTGCATTGGGAAACTATTTGGATCCTTTTTACTGGACAACTTCAAAACCTGGGTAGTGTCCTCAGAAGGATGGGATAATTTTCAAACAGGCTTCCGGAAAAATTTGAACACCATGGCAAATATCTTCACCATCAACATCTTAAAAACCAGAGTTCAGGAAGCGGCCCCCACCCTTTGCATGGCCTTCATCGATTTATCCAAAGCCTTTGATAAGGTAAACAGAGAAAAACTTTGGATAAAACTTGCCAACTGGAATTGCCCTCCAGACCTGCTAGACCCAATACAAGAACTTTACTCAGAAACATCCATGAGAGTCAGACTGAATGGCACTGGGCTACTTTCCGCCGTAATAGGAACAGCCAGTGGAGTTAAGCAAGAATGCCCTCTGGCACCAGTACTTTACAATGCCTATACTGGTGATTACCAACAAGCCGAAAAGAAGGTCAAAGCCTTCCCGCCTTCCTTAGGATCCGAAAAAGTCAGTAGATTACTCTACGCGGATGATATCATACTCATTGACCAGACAAAGATAGGGCTACAACGAAAGCTAGACAACCTGAACGAATACCTTCATACGAACGACCTGGAAAGCAACGCAACAAAAACCAAAGTGATGCGACTAACAAAGGCGGCCAAACGCAAAACCACAGAGGCATGGTTCTTTAACAACACCCGCCTGGAAGAGGTGGATACCTTCAGATACCTGGGTACGATGTTCAGTAACAAACGGAATGAGCAATCCATGTTAGAGCTTCTGACCAATAAAAACAAAACTTTGTCAAACCAACTGATCATCATGGACAAAAAAAATTGGTCGCTTCTCAGTAAAGGCGGCGACGTATTTTTATAAAATGAAAGTGATTCCAGCACTTACCTACGGCACAGCGACATTCTTTGACATCCCTGACTCAACGTGGCCCAAATTGGAGGGCTCACTTTGGAAAAAAGTGCTCCGTTTACCTGCTTCGACTCCAATAGCCCTGATAAGAAGGGAACTTGGTCTCACTTCTCTACAAGGAACAGTATCCATCAATACTTTGATGTTTTACAGAGAAGTTAGATCATCTGTGGAGAATATCTATGTACTGATCCGAGAAGAAATTGAGAAGGGGTCAAATAAAACTCTCAAAACCTGGCTAGAAAAAAATCAAATGCTTCTGAAATCAATAGGCAGCTCAGAAGAGGAGCTCCTGACAAACCCGAAAAGAACGGCAAAAAAAACTGAAAGACTTAGATTGGTGTGACACTCAACAAATAGCAGCAAACTATAAATCAGTGGCTCATTTACCAGCGTTCGCCCAAAAACTGAACGAACCTACCAGCTATCTACTCCAATTTCCGAACAAGATCTTCCACGCTACCTTTCTAAGACCAAGATTGAACACCCTAAAGACCAATGAGGTACTGAAAATCCGAGGAAAATCTAAATCAGATGGCTGTAGATTTTGTCGGAACTCAGACTTAAAGGAAAGCCTGAGACACCTGATTATCCATGGCACAGGAACAACTAGCAACAGGGAAACCCACCTGGATCACCTCTACTCAAACTTTGCAAATATGGACGAGGACTACTGGTGGGCATACCTAATGAACGGGCTAAGCCGAAGAGCGGTAATCGCAGTGGTAAACTTTATACTCAGTCTGAAGCTGGACGCCATCTGTGAAGGTTCAGAGAAACCCTAAAAGACTTAGCCCGTTCTGATGAGCATCTGGGAAAATACATTTCTTCTTCTTTTGTAAAAACTGTTAACAACAGTTATACACAATAAAAAAAAAATGACTGGTGAAGGGGCGAAGTGCAGGTGTAACTGGGAGGGCCATGTGAAGTGCTATGGAAAGCAGGTAAAGCACATGAAAGGGGGGTCCCTATGGAACTCTGAAGGGAACCAGGAGCCAGTCATAGATGAGGCGGATGGAGTTAGCAGGGGACAGGGAGTGAGAAGAGGGAGGAAAAAAGGAAGGACTTGAGGAGCTTCCGAAACTTAAAAAGATCCAGCTGAAGCCTGAGGGGCAGGGAGACCATTCCAGAGGGAGGCTCCTACGGAGGAGGACAAAAGATACAAATGAATAGGTCCAAGGATGCTAGGCTCAGAACAACATCTCCACAAGTATTATCAAACTCTGCATTGCTAAGGAAGGAATCACTCTTCAATAGTATGTTGTAGAGATAAATCTCATTTTTTTATATTAAAGTTGTGTGCAAAAAGACATAAATCCAACATTTAGAGAAATTAAGACATCAAAATGGTTTGCTAAAACAGAACAATCAGACAAAAAAACAGAAAGATATTTACAACACACAGTGCCAAAAAAACATTTTTTGGGACAATCTCCTAATTGTGTGTGTGTAACAAACCCGACTCCTATTAGGATTTGCCAAGGAATTCACATATTGCAGTGTACATATTCAAGTCAACATTTGTGGAAAACACATAGAACAATGGTGGGTACAGAAAATTATTTTTCTTGCATAAACAGCATTAATGTGCTGTAGTTTTGGGGGGAGTAGTGCTCTAGTTAGTCTGATTGTTCTGTTTTAGCAAACCATTTTGATGTCTTAATTTCTCTAAATGTTGGATTTATGTCTTTTTGCACACAACTTTAATATAAAAAAATGAGATTTATCTCTACAACATACTATTGAAGAGTGATTCCTTCCTTAGCAATGCAGAGTTTGATAATACATGTGGAGGTGTTGTTCTGAGCCTAGCATCCTTGGACCTATTAATTTGTATCTTTTGTTTTCCTAGTTTACCCTCCTGGGTAGAATAGGTTCCACACCAGGAGCCCTATTTTTTGATCCTACGGAGGAGAGACATCTACCCCCCACGCTTTGCTTAGAGAAGCGACGGATTCGCATAGAGTTGGAGCAAGCCGACCGAAGGGCTCTAGCAGGGAGGTATTTAGGGAGAGAGAGTTTGATGTAGCGGGGTCCGAGGCCCCAGCAGCCTTGTGATTGCTGTAGAGGGTCTTGAATTTGATGCTAGCAGCAACTGGGAGTCAGTGGAGAGAAATTGGGATGGAGTCCCTGGGCTTGAGGCCAAGAGGAATTCTCGCAGTCATGTTCTGGATTAGTTAAAGGGGATGAAGGGAGGAGGAAGGAAGATTGAGGAAGAGGCTGTTACAGTAGTAAATCAGTAGTAAATCATAGAAAGAACCAGAGCTCTGTAAACATTGAGTTTCTGGGGGAATGTGAGGAAAGGGAGAATACCTCTGAGGCGGTTCAGATGATAGTAGGCCTTCTTGTTAAGGTCCGTGATTTGGGGAGACAAAGAGCGGATTCAAAGATGACACTAAGGTTTTTTACCTCACAGGCATTAAGGCAGAGCTCATCAGCAGTACACCAAGACTGAATGGCAGTCAGTCACGGATGGCATGATTGGCCGTGTCAAAGGCAGAGGAAAGATCCAGGAGGATAAGAACCAAAGTAGAGTTCGAGTCAAGATTAGAGCGCAAGTCTTCACAGGTGTTCAGTAAAGCAGTTTCGAAGGGATTGTGTCCTCCGACGTATTCCTCATCTTAGATATCTCCTTCCAGCTCTGCTGGCCTTGGAACATTTTTTCTCTCTAGAGGGCGCTGCGCGTCGACGTCCTCCGAGTCGATGTCCCTCAACAGCCGCCGTATCGACGTCGACGTCATCCTGCCTACAAAGGCCGCGCGCAGCGTCCGTTCAGTTCCGTTTTTACGCGCTTACTCAGTGCCTCGGAATACCGTTGCTCAGTTTTGTCAGGTTTTACCTATTTACCTCGAGTTATTCGATCCGTACTCGATGGCTTCTTCATCGGAACCGACAACTCCTCGATCCGGCTTCAAAAAATGCCGAGATTGTGGGAAAAAGATGTCGCTGACTGACCCTCACAGAGTTTGTCTGTGGTGTTTGGGAGCCGAACACCATTGTTCGGAGTGTGAGGACTGTATGTCCATGACAGCTAAGGCCCTGAAGGAGCATAGGGGGAAGCTGGAGAAAGGTAAGACTTTTAAAGCTTCTTCTTCGTCTCCTCGTCACCATTCGCGCGCCAGGTCTCGAAGTGGGTCCCATCACTCGAGATCGAAGCACTCGAAGAGGAGACGTCTAAGATCCCCTTCTCCGTCTTCCTCTGTTTCGCCAAAGAGAATCCCTTGCCCCACGAAACATAGTTCCCGGGCTGAATGGGAGGAATTCCGCAAAAATATGATGAGCATCTTCGAGAAAGCGGCCTCGACCCCCTCGAAGACTGCCGAGAGCGATGCTCTGGTCGAAAGACCCGAAGGTCAAAAAAGGCGCGAGTCGCAGTACCCGGCGAAGGAAACCTCTTGAGCGCGTCCCGAACCCTTGAGTAGGATTATGACCTCCAAACCTTCCTCGAAGGTTCCGTTGACACAGTCGACGAAGGTTCCTTCGATGCCGAGGTCGGTGTCTTCGACGCCGTTGTCGAAGGGACCTTCGACACACGGGTCTGTCGACTCGACGGCAGCTTCAACACCGTCGTCGATGCCAAGAAAAGTCACGGTTACGGCACACCCAGTGACTATCCCCAGGTCCTCGATGACGATGGCTTCGAAATTGTCGAGCAGAATCCCAATTCTGTCGAGGTCATCAAGGCCTCCGCCTTTGTTTTCGATGCCACGCTCGAAGCCTTCGACGTCTACGACATCGACGTTTTCGAGGCCGATTATGACAAGTTCGGCACCCTCTGCCTTGGAAATGGGGTTTACACCCTTTATGAGTTCAGAACAATTGAGAACTATGTCCTCAATTATGGAAGAGGGTGAATTGTCTGAACAGGAAGACACATTTGAGTTCCAGGGACCTGTAACCCCAATTAGAGAAGAAATTTCCTCTGAAGAACGCAGGTTAAAGGATCTTCATGATTCCTTACATGAGGCAAGTGGGTTAGACACTTCCCCTGAGGTGGAGTTTGCTAGGCCAGACCCGGCAGAGCATGCTGAAACCCCCTATAGAGGCTTAATGGCCAGGATCACAGAGTTTATGGGGTGGTCTGCACCTTCACAATCTTTCCAGCAAGATGACCTCACCGACATTCTTGACAAAGGCCCACAGGAGGATCCTGTGGTGCCTTTTCATAAAGCTCTTCAGAGGAAGATTATGATGAACTGGGAAACCCCAGATGTCGTCCCGGCAGTAAATAAAAAACTGTCTACAAAATACAGGGTATCCTCTACAGACCCGGAGTTTTTGTCAAAACACCCATCCCCAGAAAGTCTGGTGGTACAGGCAGCATCTTCTACCGATGTAAAGACGGCTTATCCTACCGTCCCGCAGGACAGGGACGATAAAAAATATGATGCTATGGCAAAGAAAGTGTTTTCGGCATGTAACATGGCGTTAAAATCTGTTAATGCTACTTGCACCCTTGCTAGATTCAGCCATACACTTTGGGAGTGTGCTTCTACAGCGGCTGACTGCATCCCGGAGGGAGAAGAAAGGGAGGCGTTCCTGAATATCATACAGGACGGTAAAGACGCTATGTGCGAATCCCTCCAGACGGGCATTGATTCGGCTGACAGTATCAGCAGAGCAATGGCGGCAAGTACAACAACCAGGAGATTCGCTTGGTTGAGAAAGTCTGGTTTTGCCTCAGATGTGCAGGCCAGGCTCTTGAACATGCCATTCGATGGCTCTTCTTTGTTCGGGAAAAAGGCGGATGACAGTTTAGAGAAACTGCAAACATCAAAAGCAGCAGCAAAATCCCTAGGCGCTGCAATCCGTCAGACACCTTTTCGTCCCACAGGAACCTCTGCGAGGGGTAAGTCCTTTCGCTTCTACTCCGCATTCGGAAGAGGTAGAGGACGACCGGCTCAAAGGGGACAAAGAAGAACTACCCAAGGTGGACGGGGTAGATATTCAAAAGCCGCAGCAACAGCAGGTGCCTCTTTACCATCGCCAACTGCATCAGCCGCCCCAAAACCACTCTGAGGACTTCCCTCACAGGACACCTGTAGGAGGCAGGTTGACTCAACATCTGGCGATATGGCAGGCTATCACGTCAGATGCTTGGGCATTGGAAACTGTTGCCCAAGGTTACTGCCTGCCTTTCCTACGCATTCCTCAGAGTCATCCACCGGGGATCAGCTCTCAGAAAGCTCCAGATCCGCTCCTCTTGCAGGAAATTTTGGACCTGCTAGAGAAAGGTGCCATAGAACCGGTACCTGTAGCGGAGAGGAACAAGGGCTGGTACTCCCCTTACTTTCTCATTCCAAAGAAAGACGGAGGACTGAGACCCATCTTGGACTTGCGAGAATTGAACAAATTCCTCAGGAAAGACAAATTCAAGATGGTCCCTCTTTCTCAGATCCTCCAGGCCCTTCAGTTCCAGGACTGGTTGGTATCTCTGGACCTTCAGGACGCTTATTTCCATGTGCCTATCCATCTCAAACACAGGAAATACCTGAGGTTCGCAATTGGCAACTCTCACTATCAATTTTGAGTGCTGCCATTTGGGCTGACCTCCGCCCCGAGGGTCTTCACCAAGTTAATGTCGGTAGTGGCGGCAAGTCTAAGGAGGGAAGGGATTCACGTCTACCCCTACCTGGACGATTGGTTGATCAGGGCTGTTTCTTCGGAACAAGCTCAGATCCAGCTAAATCACGTGTGCCACTTCCTTCACAAACTGGGCTTCTCCCTCAATTTAAAGAAGTCACAAATGATACCATCGCAGAGACTCCAGTTCATAGGAGCGATCCTGGACACTTCCCTGGGAAAAGCCTCGCCACCAGAGGTGAGGGCTCAAGATATTCTACAGATGGTAACCAAGTTCCAAGATGCCCAACGTCTCCCAGCCTTCGACTTTTTGAGGTTGCTAGGCCTCATGGCATCCTGCATTTTCCTAGTGCCAGAGGCTCGCCTGAGAATGAGCACCGAGTGGGCACTGAGGACTCAGTGGTCACAATTCTCAGGGAGAATGACAGATCTTCAGGTTCCCGACAGGGTGGCTCGAGACCTTCAGTGGTGGGCCTGTCAGGAGAACATTCTGAAAGGAGAACATTTTTGGCAACCCTGGCCGGAGATGACAGTAGTCACGGATGCCTCACCCACGGGGTGGGGAGCCCACGCCAACGACTTGACCATCAGCGGTCGTTGGTCTCCATCGGAGTCCAGACTACATATCAACCTGTTAGAGCTGAGAGCCATCAGACTTGCGCCGAAGGCGTTCCTGCCAGCTGTACAAGGGAAAAACGTCCTGATAATGACGGACAACACGGTGGCCATGCATTACCTCAACAAAAGAGGAGGCGTAGGATCACTACCCCTGTGCAGAGAGGCCATGCAGCTCTGGTTTTGGGCAATCCAAGAAGGAATCTCTCTATCGGCAGTTCACCTAGCCGGAGAGAAGAACTTGACAGCGGACGCTCTGAGCAGGCAGAGCACAGTCTCCCACGAGTGGGAGCTAGCTCAGGAAGTCCTTCAAGAGATCTTCGCCCTTTGGGGAACCCCTCAGGTGGATCTGTTCGCCACCAGCCTCAACAGAAAATGCGATCTGTTCTGCTCAAGGGAATTTCCCCCGAGAGGAGCTCTGGGAGACGCGTTCATAGTGGACTGGGAGTTTCCGCTTCTGTACGCGTTCCCACCGGTCCCTGTCATTCCTCAAATGATCAGGAGGTTGAGAAGATTCCGGAGAACCATGATCCTAATTGCCCCGGATTGGGCCAGGAGAATGTGGTACCCGGACCTTCTAGACTTGTCCATCTGCCCTCCAATTCGACTTCCACTCAGAGAGAACCTACTCTCACAGAAGGGAGGTCAGGTTCTCCATCCAGACATCAAAACCCTCAACCTTCACGCTTGGCTTCTGAAAGGCTGAGGTACAAGGATTGAGACCTCCCTGATGATGTTATGGAGGTGTTGCTTTCGGCAAGGAGGCCAGGAACAAAGTCTTTATACCGCTGCCGTTTGAACAGATTTTGCAGCTGGTGTAGAGAACAGAATATCGACCCTTTTTCATGTGTACACCAATGGTTTTGTCCTTCCTACTATATTTGGCGAATTCAGGCCTTCAAGTTGGCACCATTAAGGGCTATCTCGCAGCGCTATCCATCTTTAAACGCACTGCGGAAGAACCATCCTATTTCAAATTACCCTTGGTAATACAGTTTCTAAAGGGGTTAACCAATGTTTATCCCCCAAGACCATTCCAAGTTCCCCTATTGGATTTAAACTTAGTCCTAACTTTTCTGATGGGCACACCTTTCGAATCACTCCATTCTTGTTCGTTAAGATTCCTTACCCTTAAAACTGTTTTATTAATAGCACTTACATCTGCTAGAAGGGTGAGCGAATTACAAGCTCTTTCTTGTAAACCCCCTCACACAATCTTTCACAAAGACAAAGTTGTCCTGCAAGTGAAGCCTAATTTCCTCCCAAAGGTGGTTTCTGAATTCCATATCACTCAGAAGATTACCCTACCATCTTTCTATCCTCCTCCTCCTCCTCATCATCCGGGGAAAGAGGAAGAGAGGTTACACAGGCTAGACCCTAGAAGGGCTTTAAGTTTTTACATCAGTAGACTAGCCAGGATAAGACAGGCAGACCAGCTGTTTGTAGGTTACACAGGTCACAAGCTGGGTTTACCAATAACTAAGCAGACCATTTCCAGATGGATCATTCTGGCCATTCTGGAATGTTATAAACTGGCAGGGAAAGAGCCCCCTCAAAACCTTAGGGCTCATTCGACCAGAGGTATTGCAGCTTCATCGGCCCTCAAGAGGTGTGCCGGTCAAAGACATCTGTGCGGCCGCTACATGGTCGTCTGTCCATACCTTTACACGATTTTACAACTTGGATTCCTCCTCCAGTCAAGAGACTAGGTTTGGAAGGGCTGTACTGCAATCTATTAATCAGTAGACCGCGTGAAGTCAGTACTCCCTCCTCCAATAATAGAGTACTGCTATGGGAGCCTATCTAAGATGAGGAATACGTCGGAGGACACAATCCCTTCGAAGAACAAGTTACTTCTTACCTTGTAACATTTTTTCGACGGGATGTTCCTCCGACGTATTCCTCATCGACCCTCCCATCCATCCCCGCAGTTCTACTTCCCTTGTTGTTGCAGCTTAAGCTCCTTCAGGGAGATTAGTCTAGTCCAGAAAGAATTATTGTGGGCTACAAAACGGAACTGAGCAACGGACGCTGCGCGCGGCCTTTATAGGCAGGATGACGTCGATACGGCGGCTGTCGAGGGACATCGATTCGGAGGACGTCGACGCGCAGCGCCCTCTAGAGAGAGAATTTTTTCCGAGGCCAGCAGAGCTGGAAGGAGATACCTCAGATGAGGAATACATCAGAGGAACATCCGGTCGAAAGAACCTTACAAGATAAGAAGTAACTTGTTCTTCTGTGCATCTGGCAGTTATGAAGCCAGACTGATCATCATGGAGACAGCCAACAGAATCAGAGTGGAGTTTGCCAAGGAAGGGGGTAATAGATACAGGGCGATAGTTAGCAGGGTAGGAGGTGTCAGAAGAGGGATTGGATTTTGGAAAGAAAGTGGTCAGCCAGAGAGGTGCAGTGGGACAGGGATGGAAGGGGAGATGTGGGGACTGCAGACAGATTGGCAAGTTCCTTGCAGATTTTTAACAGTTTGACAGAATTGTTAGGGGCCCCGGAGATGCAGGCTTGAATGTGAGACCTCTTCTTCTCCAGCATGGGGTCTGGCATGGATTCACATGCCCATGAATGTTCCCTGTCGTCAGGCTGGGAATCCTCGGTAAAGAAAAAATCAGTTTCAGTTTCATTTCTGAACTGTCTTTCTCCTAATAACCAATCACTGGTCTCTGGGTCCTACTCCCCCCAGCCAATGACTGCCCTCTACCTAAGCGCCTCCTCTGGCCGCCATCTTCAGATTTTTACCGCACGTTCAAGTGTTGGGAGTCCTCATGCTATAGCTCTCGAGCTTTTACTGTGTTTTGCGATTTTTCAAAGAGTTGAATCTAATTTTTTCGGTCAATCGAGCCTCAAGCTCCACCGTTTCTACTTCCGATCAACGGGGACCTGTTTTGGAATTTTCTATGCCACTCAAGGGCGAAGTTCTCGAGTTTCGGTTCTTAGAGGATTCCAGAAGATCTATGAGGCCTAACCCGCGTGGACATGGCCCAGGACAAAGGTAACACAGCGCCCGGATCCAAGCTGTTCAGGAGCTGCCCTGGATGCGGATTGCAGAATGTCTTCAAGGAGGATGAGCATTCCAGATGGCTCTACTGCCTTCACGAAAACAAAACGCACGTGGAGAAGGACTGCATTTTGCATGAACATGTCGGAATAGACTATGAGGGATCGACGTATCCGTCTCACCAACTGGCTGGAAGTGAAGATACCAGCGGTAGGTGAGAAGAAGAAGTCCGAACGGTCTTCTAAGACCTTTGAGGGTGCTCTGGCGACGGGGGCCCAACAAAAGGCAAAGCACCGTGGGCACCAGGGGTGCTGATCGGTCTGGCTCCTCGGTTGCCAGGCAGGGTGCACTTTCACCGACGCCATCAACCATGAGCCAATGCTCTTGCTCTGGCTCTGGGAAGAGGAAATCGGAGAACCTGGGTAAGCTTCGGGAGAAGCCCCGGTCGATCCCGACAGAGAAAGCCGAGGGTGAGCGAGGCGGTGACCCTCCCCCCAAGGTGAAGGCCTCAAGCACGCCCAAAGTCGTGAAGGCCCTGATTCACCCGGCCAAGGCCTCTATCGAGGGAGTCATGGCAGCCCTGGCGAAGCCTGTGGAGGCTTCCCCAGTGGAGGTGACCTCGGGGCCCAGAGTTTCCCTGCCACTGCAATTCTCTTTTCAACCCACCGATAAGACCCCCGTGAAAACCCCGGTGGAAAAAGAGAGGGGGGAGCCAGTCGCCATCACGGACACAGATACAGCCTCTGAAGAGGAGCTGGCTGGAGTCGTCAAGATCCTGAACAAGAAGTTCGAGGAGGTCAAGTCCCACGGGAGGGATCCCGACGAGGCGGACGAAGAAAGCGACGGGGGTGCCAACGAGGAGGCCGTGGAGGATTCCACTCCCCAACCGTTGCGCCCGTCGCAGCCGGTACCTGGGCCACAGGACAACTCTGGAGCAATCTTGATGGCGATCCAGACCCTGTGTACGGAGATAAGGACAAGGTTGCCCTTACCCCCAATGGACAATCCAGTGGAGCCTGGACCGTTGCAAAGCCCTCTAAGCAAGCGGAAGAGAACTCATCACCCCCGCCCTTCCAGCCTTCACGGCCTTCTCAGCCTTCATCTCCTTCTCCTGATCCGAGGGATGACACGGGAACGGAGATGGCCACGACGGGGACGGATGACGATGGTGGTGACGACGGGATGGGCCTTCCATCACCACCTCCTCGGGCCTCCCCGCCCGATGAAATTGTCTCCTTCCATGCCATGATCACCAGGGCATATGAGCGCTTCCAGCTCTGCCCAGAGGAACAGAAGAATGAAGGTTTCCTCTATCAATGGCGTGAGGCCAAGAGGAAGACGGTCCTCTCGGTTCCATTACTTGACGACATCTGGGACGAGGGGCTGTCGCTCCTGAAGAACCCGTCCACGACTCCTGCCAAGAGAGACTGGTACGAGAAGAAGTACCGGTCCCAGATTCCACCCCCATGTGCCTTAGGGCGCAGCCGACCCTGGATTCGGTCGTCTCTGCGGTGGCCAAGAAGAAAGCGGCGGGGGCGACGGCTTCAACTTCGACCTCCCCGCCGGACAGCGAGGCGAAGAAACTGGACGCCATGAGACGGCGGGTCATCTCGTCGACGACGAAGATTAAAGTGGCCAACGCCCTCGCGATTGTGGCCCGCTACGACGGGGAGCTGTGGTTTAAGATCGCTCCCCTGCTGGACTTCCTCCCGGACAACAAGAGGGCTGAGGCCCTGGAGATCCTACAGGAAGGCGAGGTGGCATCGGACCACGCCATAACGGTGGCCACGGACATTGCTGACACCGGTTTTCACCAGATGGCCAACAGTTTTTGCCTTCACCGGCGTGGTTGGCTCAAGGCAACCAATTTCCGCCAAGACGTGCAGACCAGAGTTCTGGACATGCCTGTCGACGGGAACAACCTGTTTGGCAAGACAGTAGACAAGTCTCTGCAGGCCATCAAGCCCGACACGGAGACGGCTCGGGCCTTGGGGGTTTTGCAGCAACGACATCCGCTCTTTTGGAACACCGAAGGCAAGCATGGTGCCTCCAAAGGATTTGGCGGCGGCTCCTCGACGTACCGCCAGGCGGCCCGCTCCTCCTCGCAGAAGGCCTACAGAGGACGCAGCAAGTCAGGAGTATCTCGTCCTTGTTGTCGCCAAGGAGGCCAAGGTGGCAAGGCCGCTGCCAAGCAGGACTGAACCGGCCGTAGCGCCGGGCCCCCACCTGAGCACCCCGGTGGGAGGCCGGCTGGCGAAGTTCATCAGTGTGTGGAAGTCCACCTCCACCGACTGATGGGTGCTGGATGCCCTGGCCCGCGGGCACACTCTCGAGTTTCTAAAGAAGTGCCCCTGCATTCCACCGTGGCCAGGAAGGAAAACCATGTCCCTCAACTGCTGCCGGAAGTAAGGGCAATGCTGAAGAAAGGAGCCATTGAGCTCGTCTCAAAGAGGCTCCGGGGCTCCGGAGTGTACTCGCGATACTTCCTCATAAGAAAGAAGACCGGCGACTGGCGACCCATCCTGGACCTTCGTCGTTTAAACAAGTACATCAAGTCCCAGAATTTCCGGATGGTCACCCTCCAGCAGGTGCTGGGACAGTGGGAGGAAGGCGACTTCCTATCGTCACTGGACTTGGAAGATGCCTACTTTCACATCCCCATTCTAAAAGGACATTGAAAGTTCCTCAGATTCGTAGTCCAAGGGCGACACTATCAGTTCAAGTCCCTTCTCTTCGGATTGAAGTTGGCGCCCAGGGTATTCACCAAGTGCCTGCATCAGTGGTGGCGCGGCTGCACCTGCAGGGGATCCATGTCTACCCCTACCTGGACGATTGGCTCATCTGAGCAAAGACAAGGGAACTCGCCATCTGACACACTGCGAAGACCGTCCAACTGCTCACAGATCTGGGATTCTCAATCAATTTTGCAAAATCCCACTTGGTGCCGTCGCAAGTCGCCCTGTTCCTGGGACCCAGGCTCGACACAGTGGTGCAATTGGCTTCTCCGTCGGAGGAGAGGACGAAGGCCAACCTGGGCAAGGTGCAATGGCTGTCGACCATGGACGTGGCCGGGTAAGGTCCATCAAGTCCCTGCTCGGCATGATGTCCTTGTGCATCTACCTCGTGCGCCTGTGCAGGCTGCGGATGCTTCCACTGCAAGAGTTCCTCGACACCGTTGTATGCAAGCGGCGGGCAGCTTCGAAGACAGGATCTCGCTCAACGAGACCTTCCGCCAAAGCGAGCCGGCGCGCATCTGGCGGCGGGTATGGACTTCCAGACCCCGGCACATCAGGAGATGATGACGTCGGATGCCTCCCTGGAGGGATGGGGAGAGCACACCAGAGATCTCCACGCAAGAGGCCTTTGGCTCCCAGAGAGGTCACTACACATCAATGTCCTGGGGCTCCGAGCTGTGTCCTGGGCCCTCAGGTCGTTCCTCCCATCCCTCAAGGGCAGGGTGGTAAGGATCTTCACTGACAACACAACCACGATGTTCTACATCCGGAAGCAGGGAGGCACCAGATCCCCAGCCCTATCCAAGGAAGCCCAGGATCCGTGGCACTGGGTCGTCGCCCAAGGGATGTTGCTGGTACCCTTCCATCTGGCAGGAATAAAGAACACCATTGCCGACTCACTCAGCAGGGAGCTGTGCTCGTGCCACGAGTGGGAACTGCGTCAGGATCAAGTGAATCTACTTTTACAACGATGGGGCAATCCCCAGATCAACCTATTTGCGACGGCGACGAACACCAAGTGCCGGAGGTTCGCCAGCAAGTTTCCCCAGCTGGGGAGCATGGGCGATGCCTTCTCGTTCCCCTGGGACACCCTGTTCCTGTATGCGTTCCCACCATTGCCGTTGCTGCTGCGACTCATCAACCAACTCGGTCCCGGTATAGGATGATCCTCGTTGCACCGGCGTGGCCGAGGCAGATCTGGTTCCCGGACCTTCTGGACATGTCAGCGTACCCCCCCCCCCCATTCAAACTGCTGACGGACGTGCATCTCCTCGCTGAACTTGCAGGTCTGGCTCCTGCAGCACTAGAGTTTGGAGGGTACGATATCCCGGTGGACTGCAAGGAGGTGCTTGCAAAGGCCAGGGCGTCCTCCACTCTCAAGTGCCATGAACACAAATGGTAGAGGTTCTCTGATGGGGCCGTGCACAGAAGATTAGCCCTCTGCGGATTACGGCCCCTCAGGTGCTGCCGTACCTACTGTCGCTGGCCAAGGTGGGGCTAGCTCATGCCTCCATCAAGATACATCTAGCGGCGATTTCCCGCTACACCAGAACCCCGGGGCGATCGTCTCTGTGGTCTCATCGCCTGTTGAAGGAGTTTATGAAGGGACTGTTTATCGTTCCCACCGGTGAAGGCTCCGGCCCCGGCTAGGGAGCTCAACGTGGTGCTGAGCAGGCTCATGGAGCCACCATTCGAGCCTCTGCATTCGGCACCGTTGAAGTTCCTATCGTGGAAGACAGTGTTTCTTGTGGCCATCACCTCCGCACGATGAGTGGAAGAGATCCAGGTCCTCTCCTGCAAACCACCCTACCTGACATTCCACGAGACGAGGGTGGTGCTGAGGAAGCACCCCTCCTTCATGCCCAAGGTGCTGTCGGACTTCCATCTCAACGAGCCCTTGGTGTTACCTGTGTTCTTCCCGTCGCCTTCGTTGCCGGCCGAGGACTTTGCACTCACTGGATGTGGCTAGAGCGCTGAAGTTCTACGTGGACCGCACAAAGAGTTTTCAGAAGACATCACAGCTGTTTGTGATTTTGGACCTGTGAACCAAGGGAAGGCCCTCTCGAAGGCTTCCATTTCCAGATGGCTCTCCGGCTGCATCATGCACTGTCACCGGTTGGCAGCCCGACCGTCTGAGAGCCCATTCAACCAGAGCGATCGCTGCTACCACGGCGTTCCTGTCTGGTGTGCCCTTGCTGGACATCTGCAGGGCTGCTACGTGGAGGTCGACGCACACCTTCACGAGATTGTACTGCGTCGACCGGGATTCCAGGGAGGATTCCAGAGTTGGCCCGGCAGTGCTGCGCAACCTGTTCGCCTGAAGGTGGTCCTGGTGAGGGGGTAAAAGTTGCTTAATGTTGAGTTGATGTAAATGCTTAATGTTGAGTCTTGCCACCTCCCGTGGTTGTGCATGTGGGTGCTGCTATGTATTCTTGTATTCATGAGCATGTGAATCCATGCCAGACCCCATGCTGGAGAAGCAGCAAGTTACTTACCTGTAACTGTTGTTCTCCAGCATGGGTCTGGCATGGATTCACATGTGAACCCTCCCGCCTAGCCCTCTGCGGCTCTTCTCTTGGTCCTACTGCCACTTTCCGTGCTACCAAATCTGAAGATGGCTGCCAGAGGAGGGGCTTAGGTAGTGGGCAGTCATTGGCTGAGGGCAGTATGACCCAGAGTCCTGTGATTGGTTACTAGTAGAAAGACAGTTCAGAAACGAAACTGATTTTTTCTTTACTGAGGATTCCCAGCTTGTCGGGGAATATTCATGAGTATGTGAATCCATGCCAGACCCATGCTGGAGAACAACAGTTACAGGGTAAGTAACTTGTTCCTTTCATTTAATTGGAGAGCACTGATATTCTGCAGCATGAGGTTTTACATGGAATCACATGCTCATGGATATTCCTCGTCGTCAGCCTGGGAATCCTCGATAACAATGTTAAAGCAGTTTTGCTTCCAATACATTAGTCACAAGTATGACTTTATATACATTTTTAGGCAACAACAAAGCAAATTTACATAATCCAAACAAAAGTGCTTAATTAATTCCATATAAAAGTAGAGCATGATTCTAACAGAAATAACCATTAATGAAATTCATCCAAGATCTCTATCACTTTGTCATAAACATGTGTTAGGTAATAGATTAGATTTGTTGTTTCCATTCAAAATCTGTCCGAAAGGGACGTTGTGGTTAAAAAGGGCAATATCAGTTGAGTATCTGCTAAGTTTGAGGTGTGTCTGGCGTCTAGGCTTGCACATTCAACCAGGCGTTTTGCAGACTCTATGATCGCCTCAGCACAAAGTCTGCACAGTCTTTCCTCCCGAGGAATTTTGAGCCAGCCACCAACAATATCTAAGAATTCTGCTAAAATCTAGTTGCATTTTTCCACTGCTGTGTGTTTGCAATCTTATTGCTCTTACCACTGCAGTGTGTCTCTTGTGTGTATTTTTGCTTGTTGGCCTATTGTTGCATTTCGCCTGATTGTGTAGGGTAGCCTAATTTTGAATTACGCCTGATTGTGTAAGTTAGCATTCTTACTACACTAGCCTCGTACAGCAGGTGGGAGGTGGCCTAATACATAATTGAAGTACTGGGCTCGGGAAGGTGCGGCCATGTATTGCAGATAGTTGATTTCATACTAGACTTGGAGGTTCCTGACGCACCAGGCACCTATAAAGGAGAGCATAGTTAATTTGGTAGGCAGAGGAAGGCAATTAGGGAGAGGGAGGCCTCCACCTACCCCACGGATACCTGCACTTACTCCCACTATACTGACTCTCTGCTCAGCACCTAAAACATTAGAATGCAGAAGTTCCCCCTCAGAAAATTGGGCTTAGCTGCACTCATAACTATATACAACCTTGCACATCGCAACAATCTTTAGAATGCAGCTATCCCGCATGATAAATTTGGCTAGCTGCGCAAACAATCACACATGCTAGCACTACCTCCACTAGAATGCAACTACCCCCACAACAATTTGGCCTAGCTGCACACATACTACCTGACTCAAATACATTGTGCACCACTTCCAGCATTAGAATGCAGCTACCCACCACGAAAAATGTGGTCTAGTTGCCCACATACAAAGTGCACAAATGCAGTATTTGCTGCTCTATATCCACTGAACTGGACCCCCGGTCACAGAGGGAGTTCAACCTACAGTGCTTTGAGACCATACCATTGGTGAAAGGTGGTATACAAATGCCCACTAAGATAACAAAGCTAAAAACAGCTAGTCGCTTCTATAGCCTATTGCTGTCACTTTGGGTGATACTGCTCCAGCCAATAACATTGGTCGTCCTAAGCGCCACCCCTGGTGGCCGTCTTGAGATTTTTATCGTACGTTTTAGTGTTGGGACTCCTCAATAACTTTTCCTATTTTTGTGAAAAATAGTCTAAAATAAATTATCAGTCACTGTATGACTACCGGCAGTGGGGACCCGTTGCCGGGTGAGATACAGTCCATCATCGGATGTCCTGATCGTGTGAGGCCGTAGGCCCAAGCTTGGGCCTTTCTACACGCACCGTGGCAGATGCCATGGGAGAAAGCTTCATCAGGTCCTGCTCGAAATGCGGCCTGAAAAGCATCTTCTTTGAGGATCGGCATCTCAAATGCATGTACTGCTTGCATCCAGACCATGACGCAGATGGATGGTCCATCTGCCAGGCCTTCTCCTCCCAGACATGGAAAGACCCCCATCGAAGGCTAGTGGCTAAGAGTGAGAAAAATGACTGACCCCTAGGGAGTTCGAGGAGCGAAGAGCTCGAGAGGGAAGGTATTTACGGAGGGACAGCTGAAGGTATTTTGGACCCGGGGCACCAGAAAGCTGTGTGGACAATGCAAAGGGTTTTGAATGTAATCCTGGGAGCCAGTGGAGAGATTTCAGGGCTGGAGAGATACAATCCCAGGGCTTGAGGCCAAGGGCACGTCTTGTACTGGATAAATTGCAAAGGGCGGAGAGTAGAAGCAGGTAGATTTAGAAAGAGGCTGTTACAATAGCCCAACCTAGAGAGAACCAGGACTCGAGAGACAGTGAGCTTCTGGGGGAAGGAGAGGAAAGGCAGAATACCTGTAAGGTGCAGTAGGAAATTTGACTTTTTAGAGACCTCGGAGACGGAAAGCGTGGGGTCAACGATGACCCGAGGTTCTTAGCCTTACAGGTAGGGTTAAGACGTGGGACATGGGAGGCTGGCCAGAGAGTGAGAGGAAAGGAGGGTGAAAGTGTGCCAATGAGGAGGATCTCTGCCTTGCTGGCCTTAAGGCAGAGATTGTTGGCGGCACACCACTCTGTAATGGCAGATAGACAATCCGAGATGAGAGACGGAGAGAAGGTGGCTGAGGGAAGCCTGAAAATGAGTTGTGCCATCAGCATAGCACTGAAAATTGGTGCAGAAAATGGCGATGTGGTGAGCAAGAGTTGCCAGGTATTGGTTGAAAAGCCAGGGTGAGAGGTCAGACCCCTCGGGAACCCTGCAGGTAGAAAGGGAGATAGACGAAAGGAAGGACCCAAGTTGGACCTGGGAGGGTCAGTCGGTGAGGAAAGAGGTCAGCCAGGCCAGAGCCTGATCAATGATACCCAGGTTGTCACTGTCAGGTCCCTGGGTAACAGAAGGCATTAGGTTAGATTATAATGGTTTGGTTAGATTAATTGCATAAGATATTGCCTTAATCTAATCATCATTATCCAGTTAACAACTTCTGTCCCAGCTCAAGATGGTGTAGAACTTCATGATCAGCAGTGATTGGATAGTGACTACTGTGATGCAGTTTGGAACCTAAAGAAGGGTTCTAAACTTCCTTTCATTCAAGAGCTGCATGAGAGTGGTCACAGAGAACTAGAGCTCCTAAGGAAAACCCAAGAAAACTACTTAAAGAATCCTTGAAGACATTTCTAAGAATTGCCAGACAGTATTTCAGATAAGTGACAGTGAGAAGTAATTAAAAGAAAGACTGTTCAGTTTTAAAGGAACTGTATGTGCAGAATTAGTTGAAGATATACGTTGTTTTGAATTCAAAAAGAAGTTGCAAATAGATGTTAAAGCTTCAAGTTCAACATTGGATTGTTTACATGTTAAATTGGTTTGGATATTTAAACGCGCGTGTCAACAGTAAAAAGTGTTTTGTAACGTTGTGCCGGCTTGCGCATGTTATTCTTAAGCATTGCAATGCTAGGTTAGAATTGCGGCCTCTGTGCGTCTGTTTAATGCGCATCATTGAATATAGAAACGTTCATGTATGCATGCCTGCGTCGCGAGTGAAACTTTAGAGAAAAGTACCCAGAAGCGTAATGCGACATGCCTAGGAAGTGTAAACGGTCGTCGCGTAATTTGTTTCTTCAGTCTGAGGAATTTCGTTTGAAAGTGAAGACGCGCCGAGTAGCTGAGTTGTACAATACTAGCATCAGCAAGCTGTATTCTGTCTGCTGTAATTGAAATAACAGCGATCTGAGTGTGCATAATATAGCACCTGCAAGCCGCGTACTGTCAGCAGTTATTAAAGTAACAGCGAACTACGATCATCAAGAAGCACTAAAACATGGCAGAGTGACTAAAGATTAAGTAAGCAGCTTCTAAATTGGTTATAATTTATTAGCGCAACTCTGAAATCAGCACGAACTTTCAAATAGTGTGAGTCTACATTTAACAAGATTATTAACTGGATGAAGTAGTCTTATCACACAAGTTAATGAGTTTTCAAGAAGGCATTTAGAGTACAATTTATAAAACAGCAAACAAAAGAAAGTATTCAAGGTGTACAGATTTGAACTTAATGTCTGCAAGTAAACTTACCATGAAATCCATTTAATACAAAAGAGATTGAAGTAAAAGACATCCTATTGAGAAAAGAGCAAAGTATTTATGAAGATACATTTTCCACGAGTCTGTCAGTAAATTAACAGAGACTGTCAGGTATCCAGAGTTCCAAGGTGTTAAACTATAAGGACTCCAGTGTTATCCTGACCATTTGTTATTTTCTCCCATTTCTCCCTTTCCCCCATTCTGGTCAATCCAATAATTGGTAAATTGATTGTTGGGTATACTAGTTTGAGGGACTGGGCGGGCTATTAATCTGCTCCTGCAGGAGATCCTCACTGGGACCTGATAGTCACAGAGACGGTTGAGCAGGATGGTATGGCTGACCGTGTCGAAGGCAGAAGAGAGATCAAGTAGGTTGAGGACAGAGGGGATATTCATGTCAATGGTGGAGAGTAGATCTTCACGAATGTTCAGGAGAACAGTTTCTGTGCTTCTGGCAGCTCTAAAGCCAGATTGATGGTCATGGAGACAACCAACAGAATCAAAGTGAAAGTTAAGCTGCGAGATGGCCAGCTTTTCTAGGAGTTTGCCCAGAAAGGGAGTGATGGTGATTAGGCGATAGTTAGCCAGGCAAGAAGGGTCGGCTGTAGGTTTTTTGAGAAGAGGGTGCACAAGAGAATGCGTCAGGGTGAAGGAAAGGCTCCTGAGGCGAAGGAAAGGTTGCAGAAATCAGCCAGGGAAGGAGCGATGGTGTCAATGTTGTCCTTGATGGTTTTGGAAGAACAAGGAAGAACCTGTTTTGACTAGGCTTTCAGAGATCAGACTTGTCTAGAGACCTCATCAGGGAGAAAAGATGAAAGGACGAGAATGAAGGTGGGGGTGGCTGTAGGAGCACCAGAGTTCACAGAAGGAGGGGGGGGGGATGAGAGGGTGGACAGGATATCCTGGGTTTTAGAGATGATCTGAGAGGCAAGGTCCTCGGAAGCTACAGGAGGGGTAGAGACTGCAACAGGGGTGGCCAGCTTTTAAAGAGTTTGGCCAAGTTGTTAGATGCCGCAGAGACACAGGCTTGGATGTAGGCTCTCTTCTCAGTGTGGACAGAGAGTCGATATTGCCTTTGGAACAGGCGACAGGCCAGTTTGTCAGAGGATGAACAAGAGGCCCTCCATTTCCTCTCAACCACCCTACACTTATGTTAAGTGTAGCCAGGTTAGAGTCATACCAAGAATTGCATTTGGCTTTCGGCTTCAAATGGATCCACATGACCGGGGCAAGAGCCTCAGAGATAGAGGAGTAGAGCATAGACAGGGCTGTGTCAGGATATGAGTCAGCCAGAGGTGGAGGGAGGGGGGAGAAGGTGGCAGTGAAAGCTTCAACTGACACACGCTTCATGGGACAGATGTCCGAGAAGGTAGGTGGCAGTGTTGGGGTAGACCTGGCCTGGGGGAAGAGAGGGAGGGAGGGAGAGATGAGAGGAGAGGAGGGAATGGTCGCTCCAGGAGAGAGGAGTGGTCAGAGGTATGGAGAGGGGGAGGTCAGAGGAGATCAAGACATCAAGTGTGTGCCCTGCAGAGTGAGTCAGGCCACAGGGGAGGATAGAAGGGGATGGGGAATCGCAGAGGTCACGGAAGAGTACAGACGAGGAACAGGGAGAATCAAGGTGGATATTGAGATTGCAAAAGGAGGAGTTGTGTTTGAGGGCAGGAGGGAGGAGAAGAGGTCTGCCCACTCTGAGAGAAATGAGGTAATCTGACCAGGAGGCCAGTAGATAGTGGCCACGGTAAGAGTGGCTCGGAGAGGGAGAAAGCATGGAGACAAGGCATTCAAAAGAGGAGTATGTCTGTGTGGGAGTAATAGAGGCAGGAATCCACTCAGGAAAGATCAGGGCTACACCCCTATCTGGGTGCGGAGAGGATCTTGTAGCCATCAGGGAGGAGAGTGTCAAAGCTCGTGACGGAGCTGCCTGTGAACCATGTCTCGGTAAGACTGAGGACATCAAGCTCAAGTTCGTCCAGGAGGTGGCAGATGTCAGAGGAGCGTTTGACAGCAGAGAGTTGAGAGTGGCCAGATGAAGAAGGTTGCCAGCCTTAAAAGCCTTCCGGGCAGGGGTACAAATCAGAGGTACGCCCTACGGAGGTGAAGGAGCCTTTGGTGGGGCCGAAGAAGAGGGAGGAGAGGGCTAGGTAGCCGATGGGGGACAGCGGGAGAAGGAAGGAAATTGATGAGGAGAGGGAAGCACCTATTAAAGAGGAGGAGATTGGCCTGAGGGACTTGGACCATGACAGTACCATTAAAGTAGACATTAATGATGACTTTAGAGGAGTCGAAGGGAGCCATGAGAGCTTCCCACCGAGTGCCACCATTAATGTGAGAGGAGACAGGACACAGTACCGAGATCATATGAAGAGTCCATAGATCTAGCGAGGGAACGACAAAGAGGATGTCAGTGAGGGTCTGTCTGGCGGAAGCGCTGGAATAGGTATCAGCGATGGGGAGAACAGGGTTGGAGGCCAAGATCTCCTTTTTGAAATTCTTCCTACCAGACTTAGTCAGAAGGGAGGGATAGTCAATCGAAAGGCAGTTGGAGAAGATAGGAGAAACTGAAAGCACCATGGGTGGGTAGCATGAAAAGGGGAGGAGCAGTGGAAAGCACGTAGGAGTTGAACAAAGAGAACAGTGAAGTCACTCGGCCAGCAAGTTACAGGGAGCACAAAACAAGCAAAGCGCAGCAAGATTTGACTTTTAAACCAAAAGCAGAAAAACAGCAAGAATTCACATTTACAATTTGGGTGCAGATGCTAGCAAGGGGTGCGCAAATGCAAAGCTATTTGGAATGTGAGCATGGGAGAAGCAAGGACAGTGGAAGTCAGAAGAGGGTAAGAAAGTCCAGACGGAAGGAACTAACCCATAGTTAAAGAGGAGTGAGTGTCATGGTTTTCGGATTTCAATGAAGAGTGAGGTAGCAGCATCATGGAAGTTCAGCTAAAGGGCTGCAGAAAGAAACTGATGAGCGATTTGGTAGCTGACAGGGGCCTTAGAAGTGGGCCAGCTCTCGCCTCCCAGTTCCACCGATTGGTTGTTGAAGGCCAGGCAGCCAATTATGTGGGTTTGAACAAGGCTACCCAGGTAGCATCAAACGCAAGCAGCCATATTGGAAGGGGGTGAGGGCTGCAAGTAGAATGAAAAACAACTCTATTTGAGCGGATTTCGTACTACACACAGCACAATGCAGATCAGAAACGTGCACCAGCCCATGTGCTTATTTTACATGTGCGGCAGCGTTTTTACACGCAGTAATGAAAAAGTGCTTGAAATCACAACACAGTGAAATTCTGTTTGTTAAAACGATGCCGGGGGTCTGTGGCAATGAAAGGGAGCCACGAGGCGTACCTTCATTGGGTGCGCTGCTGTAGAACGTTGCAAAGATCAGGGAACAGCTGAGATGAAGGTAAGGTGCGCACAGCGAGTATGAGATCAGCTGCTTGCAGGGAACTAAGACAATGCAGGTCCTGGGGCCAGAAGTGGGCCTTTGAACCAGTGGGCCGGCTCTCGCCCCCACTTATTGGTTGTTGAAGGCCAGGCAGCCAGATGCTTACTTTCACATCCCCATTCATCACAGGCACCAGAAGTTCCCCTGTTTTGTCGTTCAGGGAAAACATTACCAGTTCAAAGCCCTGCTATTTGGCCTAAACCGGCCCCAAGAGTGTTCACCAAGTGCTTGGCCCCGGTGGCAGTGCACCTTTGCCGCAGGGGAATCTACATCTATCCCCACATGGACGATTGGCTGATCTGGTCCCCCTCTCACGCGCTAGCAGTCCAGCACACTGCTTCTCTGGGATTCTCGATAAACTATCCGAAATCCTGCTGTAGAGGAGGTCCTGAACAAAGCCTGCACTCCAGTCGCCCAGTTTGAAGTACCAGGAATGTTCACACCAAGATATGTAACGTATGATGAGCAAAGAAATCAGCAGAGAGCTGCAGTAGGGCTCTGCCCAGTACTTATCAGAAAAGCAACACCTATTGAAGTACCGATACGAAGAAAAACATGGACAGTAAGATATCCATTAAGAAAACCCTACCAGCAAATGAGACGAAATGCAGATCGCCTAAGTACAGTCCCGGAAGAAACCAAAAAGGTCTTAATGGAAGACGAATGGTGATGTCACAGGGACCCGGACAGGCGTACAGATAGAAGAAATAACGACCCGAGATAGAAGAAATAACAACCCGAGAATGACACACAGAGAAGAAACGCCATGAATAAGGATATTGTGAACCAAAGAGGAGAACTATGTTGAAATACAAAGAAACTTAAGCTGTAAACAGGATGAAGATATTCAACCAGCTAACACCTGTAAATTTCTTGTAACCGCAAGAAAGTTAAGAAAACAATGCGGCTTGCTATGCAAAGTAGATGAATAGTGCGGCAAGCGCCATTATACATAATCTACCTCAAAACGAAGCACAGTATTATAAGTGCGATTCCTCTTTGCATGAAGAGCAGAATCAACCCAGGTTACTAAAGGCCGCATGAGCAGAGATTCATATTCTAGCAAAACGAGAAGAGACGGCTGAAACGAAACTCAGCAGATGCAACTCATGCCAGGAGAGCCAAGGTCATACCAACAGAAGGAACGAACAGTAGCTACATCTAATTGATGCTTAAGAACAGAATATCCTGTCTCTGAAAGGTCGAGATAAGGAAGCGTAGGCAGGTGGCTGAGCTAAATAAGAATCAAATACACAAATTGAGAGAAACAAGAGAAATTCACGGTGTGGGAATCACGTGACCAGCCAAGCGAGAAGGAGCACGGGTTCACACCTATGCTTGGCATCCACCCAGGCAGAGATATCAGAACTTTTCCAGACAGAAGATGCAGTTTCGATGCCAACCACAGTAAAATAATTGACACATAGTTGCTGAAGTCATGATTGATTTTAACTTTAATCGGAGGAAGGCCAGGTAACTAGGGGGTGATTACGAGGGCGTGAGCACGCGCGAACCCCCATGCCGGTAATGGTAATACTGGCATGCCGCTAAAGGCCCTCCAACCCCCTGATAGCGCATCATGGGACCCGCCGATACCGGCACCGCCTCAGACCAACACCTAAATACCGGCCCGGTAATACCACCATGCTAATATCGGGTTCGCAAAACCGGACCTGGAAATTACGTCATTGCGCAGGTATGGGAAATGAGCCAGTGGCCATCTTTAAAAACACAATCCATTGCCATCCTCCCTAACCACCAGTCTTTTCGTGTCATACTGTGTTGGAAAACCCTGAGGATGTCCAAGGCCACCCAGAAGACGACCACCCGGCAGCGGAAGAAGCGTTTTTCAGACGCTGAGCTCAATATGCTTGCTGACACTCTGGCTGCACATGCAGCCATAATGAAAAGCAATGATATGAAGCGAGAAGCCCAGATGAGGAGAAAGGAAATATGGCAGGGGGATGCCTGGAAGGTGTCGGCCGTGGAGACCACCCCACGCACTGTGCGTGACTGCCGCAAGAGGTGGGACGACCTCCGCTTGAGGGTGCGAAACATCCTATCGAGCAACAGGAGGGCGGCCATGGAGACAGGTGGGGGTCCACATTCACCTGCTAAGCTGATGCCCTGGTAGGAGACTGACAGCACTTTCATTGATCCTGAGTCAATAGAGGGATTCGGAGAGATGGCGATGGGTGCGGCATCATCCACAGAAAAAGGTGAGTGACCCTGCACATCCCTGTAGGGGAAAACCTGACTTGGCAATAGTGACGTGGATGTGAGACTAGGCAAGGCAATGCATGTCCCTACACCCACATCATATCCAAGTCAAGATTGCGGCCCAAACCCTGCCACACAGAAATGCATGCTGAGTGCCAATCCCATAACCTACACACGGGCAACATACCACGACCGTGCCCATGTAACCCAACACACAAACCCCATATCAACGGCATGCCACCTGCCATGCAGTGAATGCTAACATGCCCCCTCTGAACACCCTGCGTGACACACCTGTAAGACATGAATGCATGATCAAATTAATAATGAACAGCACCATCGTATGCCTCTGCCATGTCACACCATCACTGATGCCCTGCATCTCTTCTACCCCCCCAGGCACCGATGATGTCAGATCCACACTCCTCTTGACAGGCGCAGAAGCAGCACAAACACCTCCCTCCCCATTGAGTCTTGGCACCTGGGAAATAGAAACCGCAGGCCTCCCCAACCCTCTGGGGATAGAGGGTTAGGGTACGTTGAGTGGATGGGTAGAGGGAGTTCAGGATAACCGGAAAGAGGTTCAGGGAATAACAGTGGATGGGTAAGGGGAGGTTAGGGTAACATACTCCTCGACTCCTGTGCCGATCTTGCAGGTGATCGTTTGAAGTGACTCCGCCCACTACACACATCCAAGTATCACACACTTAGAGATTATTCTTTTGGAAAGGCTTTTGTGTTGGAGCCTCTAACCAATAATCACCATATGCTCTGGTGTTGCTTTGGGTTTCACAATGCCTGCCTAATAAATCGTGAATGACACAGCACTTCTCCTTCATTCCTGCATAAAGGCAAACCCTCCCAGCATCATGTCATCTAGTGGTAACTCCCCACCGATATGCGAATCACAAGCACCCCACATTACCCCATGTGCAGGTAGCAAACAATAACATGCACCCAAAGTGCTAAATCACTTAGCTCTGGCTTCTGCGGGAGTTCGAGGTCCTTTGGCCTTTTCGTGTTGATGGGCCGTGATACGTCTCACCGAATCCGATTCAACAACAGGTTGTAAATAGCAAAACAAAGTCAGTGCACGTGCGTGTGAAAAAAGTCGTTCCCTGAGGGGTTTAAGATCGTTAAGGGGTTTCGGTTACTTCACTGCCAAGCCTACTCCAACTCTGGGTTAGTATTCATTCTCTGCATGCAACTAGCAAAACAGGTTTTCTCGTGCTTCTAATTTAGCCTAAACACTTAAGTCTTGTAGCGCGTCTCCCTCCAACGGATGAATCAGCTGTTCAAGATAAAACTTGTACTTAGCTTTTCATGTACGCGGGCCGGGGATGTAGCAGGCGGGCGGTGCCCCGCGTAGGCGTGCCTCCAGGAGCTCGGGAAGAACACGTCTTCTCTTGCCGGTGACCAGGATTGCGAGCAGTGCTTCTTGGGCGCGGCTCGCGCATGCACAGTAGCGCGCGTGTGGTCCTGTCGCTCCCAGCAGGACCGTGAAGCACACGGCCTGCTGGGAGATGTAGTTTCCGGGCGGTTCTCCATCCTTGGGCCTTCTTCCTGCAAAAAGGGTGGAGAACACGCCTGGACAAGCTGTTGGCACAACCAAGGGCCTTCCTGCCTCCCCCCAGGCCCCCCACAACACTGCCAATATCCCCAGCCCTGACAGATGAGGAAGAAGCAACCCAGGAGACCACCGCAAGGGCATACACCTCACACCCTAAGGGGAGGGCTACCACCACCACCTCCGCTGGAGGCAAGCAGGCCACTGCCAGTGTGCCTGTGCGAGCTGGGACACAGCCAGCAACACCTGCTGCCAGTGTGCCTGACACACTACTGACCCAGCAGGCCACACCCACACCTGTCGAAGGGGAGTCCCTGGAAGCACCCGCCTCCACTGGGGAAGAACTTGATGCCAGTGTGGAGCCCGAGGGAGACACCGAGGTGACATGCCCGGCCACCCCAAGCCCCGTGCCCACCCCCTCGCCCCAACACCTGCAGTCACCCACCTGCAGTGAAGCTGATCCGTGCCTCCGTGACTGTGACCTACCCACCTCTGATGAGTACAGTCCCGAAAATGCTGTCCACGTGACTGCACAACCCACCACTACAGCCCCCTCCAAAACCCTGGAGACACGATTGTCGATGGTGGAGGCCCGACAGGGGGCCATGTTAGACCTACTCTGCCAGTACATAGCGGATGGGGAGGAAACCAGGCGGGGTATTGCCACAGCAATTGCAGGGACCACAGAGGCCATCGCAGCCAACACAGCTGCTGTTAATGCATCGGCTCGGCTAATGAGGGACTGCCTGGGGGCGGTGACACAGGTGCTGACTTCAATGCTGCTCCATATGCAGCAGCCATGGCTTGCAGAAGGTGTGGAATCTGCCAGCGACTCACCTACTACCTCCACACCAGCTTCATCTGTCCCCACCAGCCCAGTGCGCCAGACACGTAGGAGTGCAAAGCACACTGAAATGCCGCCTCCGGACAGGAAGAAGTCCCGGAAGTAGTGTGGGCGGACAGTGGGAGTGGGACACAAGGTTGGGGCAAAGGGGTGCATCTTGTGGAGTCTATTGGGGGAATTGGTGTTGGTTGGGGGGGTTTGGGAGTTTGTCGGGGGGGTTTGGGAGTTTGTCGGGGGGGTCTGGGAGTTTGTCGGGGGGGTCTGGGAGTTTGTCGGGGGGAGTGGGCACATTTTTGCTGTTGTAAATAATACACACGTTGTGATAAGAAAAATCCATGGCTGGACATTGTTATTTTCGTGTGCATCCATTTAATGTGTTACGGTGTTCAGTGCCCAACTCCCAACATTCCCTCTGTGCATGTCCACATTGGCCCAGTGTCTGACTGACGCATGTCTTTCATAGTCCCTGTGGGTCAGGAGTATTTGTGAATCTGTGCTTGGCATACTGCATGGCCATCCCATGCATTATGTACTAGCAGGTGGGCTACTTCATCTCCGTCTCCATCCTCATCATCCTCACCCGGGGCATGCATGTCAATGTCAGGTGGTAGTGGTACATTTCTCCGGACGCACATGTTGTGCAGCATGACACAGGCCATGGTGATCTTTGCCACCTTCTCAGGCCTATATAGGAGTGCCCCACCAGACCTACTTAGGCAGCGGAAACGCACCTTCAACAGGCCAAAGGTCTGCTCTATCACAACACAGGTGCGGGTGTGCACACGAATGTACTCCTCTTCATGGCTGTTCTGCGGGTTCCACACGGGTAAATTGCCACGTCCTCAAGGGATATCCTACGTCACTTGCAAGCAAATACAAAGAGGTGTGTGTCACTCTGAGCTGGCACCTTCAGGAAGCACAGTCATGGCGGCAGCAATTTGGTGTGGACATGCACATGTCCCTGTACGTATGCAAAATTGTTACCTAGATGCATTCTAAACTGTTATGAGGTGTGGTAGTCTGGATGGCGTTCAATAGATGATGCAGGGTGTAATCATGCATGCTGAGGCGAATGTACTGTGGTAGTACGACAATGTTTAGCCTCCCATTCAAGCAGTTAGTTGCATGGTCACACTAGCCACATTGGCCCAGTTGCCATCCTGTACAGTCATGCATTGCTTGCCATCCCCATGGTGGCCTGGTTGTGCCTCTTATTGTCATCGATATGCATTATTTGTTTAATATGTGCCAGTGATGTCATGTTCCGTTTGTGAGGTTCAGGTCTGGAGTGTTTAGCTCTGCATGCATTCTCCAATCACCGACAATTGCCACCCAGGTGGGGTATGCATCCCCCCACCCCTTTCCCAACCAGGTGGAGTATGCATCCCTACACATCAGTACCCCAGAGCACTGCCATGGCCCAGTTGTGCAACTCACCAAGCAGCCAGGCACGTGGTCCAGCATGTAGCTCCATGTGACGGGGTAGGGTGGAGCTGCGCAGTACCATGGAATCATGTGTTGATCCGGGATATCGGGCACAGCAATGTGTGATGATCTTGCTGGAGTCACATGCCATCTGCACATTGATGGAGTGGTATTGCTTGCGATTGCCGTACACCACCTCTACGGCATGGGGGACTAACAATTCAACATGGGTGCAGTCCAGGGCACCAAAACAATTGGGCATGACTGCCAGTGCATGGAAGCCTACTTTGGTGTCGGCTATCTCCTGGCCAGTCCATGGTAGGGATATGTGGGTGCTTGCATGCTTCAAGAGGGCATCCAGCACTTGGTTCAACATGCGTGAAAAAAGTGGTTGGGAAATGCCATGCAGCTGCCCCACTGTGTGTTGATAGGTGCCTGTGGCCAGGAAGTGGAGCACGGACACCACCTTTAGTAGCGGGGGGACGGCAGTGCGTATTTCTATGAGGCTGCCTATGTCGTTGTGTATCATGTGCACTATGGTGGTGATGGTGTCCCGGTCCAACCGGTACAGGTGTGGATCTACTCAGGGGTGAGGTTGAATGGGCTGGGTCTGGTGCGAGGGATTGGTGTCTGCCTACGAGGCACTGCTGGCTGCGCTGGTGGTATTTGCTGGGCCTGTCTCATCCTCCTCCTCCTCCTGCGTCTCCTCTGTGCTGCCTGTTGTTGCTGCTGTAGTTGTTGTTGTAGTTGATGTTGTTGCTGTAGTTGTAGCAGTATTGGCATGTCCTCCAGCGCCATGATTGCAACAGCTAGTTGTGGCATTTTGGTGTTGGAAGGGGTGTGGTGTGTGGGTGTGCTAATTTTATACTGGCCCATCCTCCATTGCCTCCACCTGTGGGGGTTGTGTGCACCTGTGGCAGTTGGCTTGTTTCCTGATTGCTGTTTGTGGGTGGTCCGCAATGCCAGTATGGCCGGCATCGTGCAGCCCGTGATTACCGGCTTTTGCGATGCCAGTATTTGCATGTGCGCGTGGGTTGGGATGTCCCCCTATTACCGGCATGCCGGTATTTGCTCCCCGAAGGGGCGCGTGTACGTGCCCATGCCGCTATTAGCGGCGCCGTTATTTAGGGTGCCGCTAATACCGGGTTGCCGGGTCAGAATACACTGGAGCGGTAAACTATGCCGGTATTACCATACCGGCATCGTTTTTGCCTTACCGCCAACGTTGTAATGAGGCCCCAGGAGTTTCTGGAGGCTAGATGGAAACAAATCGTGGGCTCATGGAACGACAAGCTCAACCTCAGTCCGGCTTTCCGTTAAGCCCTACATTGGCAGTCCATTTGCCCTCATCTCTTCACTATTGACGCCTCTCTGGAAGGTCTGATCGCCCACACAGGCCATCTGTATGCCAGAGGCCTCTGGCTTCCAGAGGAGAAGGAGTTGCATATCAACTTCCTGTCACGACCCTCGCCCAAAACCCCCTCTGGCAAACCCATTGGCCAGGTGGAGTAAGGACTCGGGCCTCTAGAGCCTGGTATCCTCTTCAAAAACCCTCATGGGGCCAGTCCTGGTGCCTATGGCGCCAGGCTCATACACCATGAAAAACAATGTGCTTGGGAACTACTTTATTGTATTGTCAGCCAACATGGAGGCATCCACATAGCTTGGTTCCTAGGACTTACCTAGGAACCAAGCTATGCGGTCTAATGTTTTGGGTGTTGTAGCCTAGGGACTACTTTACCTGGACTATTTTGTTGGGGCTATTTAAACCACACCCGAGCAAGACAACACGCTTCGCGTTACTTTGCAGCTTGCAACCTGACACTCACCGTGTCCAGCTATTCCCTCGAACCTCGGAGAAGCAGAACCTGCAAGGAGACAAAAGGAACATCATTAGCAGCATCTTACCTGCAGTCTTCATCTTTAAACACTCGCAGCTACTGAGAACAGCTTCCTCGAATCTGCATGCCTCCCAGACAGAACGACCTGAAAGAGGAAGATAGAGGCAACATTAAAGAAAGCAGTAGAGACATTTACAAATTACAAACTGCTCAAAAGGCTTACCTGGGTGGTCGCCTCTTGGCTGGCACCACTCCGGACATTCCACTCGCGCTGAAGATCGACCTACAAGGAAGGAAAACACAGGTTAGCAAAGGCAAGACTTTGCAGCGCTGCGCATAGCGCTTACTTACTGCATCATAGCGCTCTTAATGCGCCATCATTTACCAGCGGGCTCAACCAAGCCAGTTCGCCGGGCTGAAGCTCTGCATACCCAAGGGAGAAAAAAGAGACATTTTAAACAAAGAATGGCATGCAGGATAGCAACAAATCTAAAGAACAGCAATAAGACCTACCTGAACAATATCAAACGGGCCGGCAAAGAAGGCAGGACGGAGAGCATGCCTAATTCTACCATAAGGCAGAACCTTCCCCGCAGACAACATCAAGGCAAAGCTGAGAAGCATACCAGCGTGTAACCCGGCTGGGTGGCATCCCTGTGGATACCAGGTGAGCGTAACAAAACGCAAAGCCTACCATAACAAATCCACCTGGGCACCATGGAGACATCAGAAATGGACCAATTGGCACAAATGCTAGGAGAGCTTTGTGCTGAGGTTCATTCTGCCCGAAAAGAAACTAATGCCCTGCAGAGAGACCTAATAGTGACCAAAGAACGCACTGAAGAGATTAGCAGGCAATACTTGCAATCACAGGCAGGACAGACTCCTCTACCTGGAAGCAATCCAACGATGCAAAACCCCACCATACCACCCACTCCGGTACAGATCCCGTTACCTGGAACAGTGCCCCTGGCACCACCAGAAAGGTTCTCAGGCGACCCACGGATGTATGCGGCATTCATCAATCAATGCCGCCTTCATTTCTTTGTAGGCCTGGAGCATTTCCAAACGACCAAACTCGGGTAGCTTTTGTCTTATCATACCCGAGTGGTAGTGCAGCAGATTGGTTGGTGCCGTTGGTAACCCATAACGATCCTCTATTACATGACTTTGGGGGGTTCCAGAGAGAAATGGAAAAACTTTTTGCTCGCCATACCCAGCAACAAGCAGTAGACCATGAACTCTTGTCCCTCCGACAGGGGAATGAGGACTTGTTAACGTGCATTGCTACCTTCAACAGACTGGATGCCGAAGCTAGGTGGCCAGAAAACAAAAGAACCACGTTATTCCATCGAGGCTTACGAGGCGAATTAAAGGACGTCTTAGCCCAGGTGGTTGATCCACCCAGAGACTGTGCAGAATTCATGAATCTGGTCGTGCAGCTAGACCACCGGTTGCAGGACCGAAAGGCAGACCGGTCTAAGATGGACCCTCGGACCGTGTATGTTCGACCAAGGGAAAACACACCCCTTGTAACTGAAAATGCTGTAGAACCCATGCAGATTGGAGGGATACGGCCTGCATTAACAAAACAAGAGCGGGACAAAAGAAGACGACAACAACTTTGTATTGTGGGAAACCAGGACATTTCCTGAAGGACTGTCCAGTAAAACCCCCAAGAAGAACAGTCGGGGCCACAGAGAAGGGTGAAGCTAAGGAATCGGAAAGCTACCAAGCTCGACAAACATAGAGGTCAGTTTGTCGAGTGAGAAGAAAGAGTTGCTGACCTCGCACTTTGCAATATCAGTGATCTTAATTAACCACCAACAGTCGTCAAGAATGCATGCCGTTGAAGCATACATCGATAGCGGAGCAGTTGGAAATTATACTGATCAAGAACTGGCAGCAGAGATGGGGCTTCCTTTGTGTTCTAAGCCAACTATGGACAAGGTAACAATCGTGGATGGGACAGAAATCGCTTCCGGACCAGTAACCCAGTGCACAGCCAGGGTAACCTTGCTGTGCCAGGATGGACATCGGGAGTCTATTTCATTCGATCTCATCAAGGCACCTCAGTTCAGGCTAATACTAGGGATGCCATGGTTGGTTGCTCACAACCCTTTGATAGACTGGCGGGCATGAAAATTAACCTTCCCCGGTGACTGCTCCTCTGCCTGCTATTACCAAGAGGAGAAACCCGATGTCTGTATCCCCAAGACTCCCGGAGCGACAGTATCAACCCTGGGAGCAACTAATACCTTGGCAAGTGAATACCATGATTTCCAGGATGTTTTCCGAAAGGACCAAGCCAATACATTGCTGCCGCACAGGCCCTATGACTGTCACATCGACCTTGTTCCTGGTGCACAAATCCCTTGCGGCAGGATCTACGCTCTCACAGAACCAGAAAACCTTAATTTGAAATCCTATTTAGACCAGTACCTTGCAAACGGATTTATCCGTCCTTCGAAGTTCCCCGCAGCCAGTCCTTTGTTCTTCGTACCGAAAAAGGAAGGAGACTTGAGACCGTGTATTGACTACCGCGCATTGAACCAGATCACCGCGAAGAACCACTACCCCTTGCTACTTATCCCTGAGATGCTAGACCAAGTTAAAGATGCCCAGATTTATACCAAATTGGACCTTCGAGGAGCGTACCACCTGGTCTGAGTCAGAAAAGGAGATGAATGGAAAACCGCCTTCCGTACTAAGTACGGCTTGTTTGAATATCAAGTCATGCCCTTCGGGTTATGCGACGCTCCTGCGGCATTCCAGTATTTCATGAATGACGTCTTAAGGGAGTTAATTGATGTGTGCGCCTTAGTGTACATAGACGACATCTTAGTATACTCAGCCTCGGAACAAGATCATGTCAGGCACGTTCGTTCAGTCCTCACCAAGCTCCGTAAACATTGCTTGTTTGCAAAGCTTGAAAAATGCAATTTTCACGTCACCGAGGTAGAATCTTGGTTTTATCCTTACTCCAGGGGCATCAGAATGGACGTGCACAAGGTAGATGCCATTCTGAAATGGCCTTCACCGACGTCTCTGAAAGGGGTACAAAGCATGCTGGGCTTTGTGAACTTCTACCGCCGGTTCATCCCAGACTTCTCTCAGGTTGTGCACCCAATCACAGTACTATTACGATAAAACAATAAAAAGTTTGCTTGGACCGAAGAAGCCTTTCAGGAACTTAAACAAAGGTTTACCTCCGCTCCACTCCTGCGACATCCTCGTCCAGACCTCCCTTATGTTGTTGAAACTGATACGTCCAGTCTCGCAATGGGGGCTGTCCTTTCACAGAGAGACCCGGAAACCGGCCAGCTACATCCTGTGGCCTTCTGGTCGAAAAAGTTCTCACCTCCAGAGATTATTATGCCATCACGGACAAGGAACTCCTGGCTATCAAATCCGCCTTTAAAGCCTGGAGGCACTACCTTCTGAGGGCCAGACACACCATTACAGTCATCAGACCACCGAAACCTGCAATATCTCAAAACAGCCAAGGCCCAGTCCTCGCGCCAATTAAGGTGGGCCCTTTTCTTCACCGAATATAATTATGTAATCACATTTCGACCAGGAGTCAGAAACGGAAAGGCGGATGCCTTATCTCGCATGGGCATAGATGAAATAGTATATACAACTCCTGACCCAGTACCTATTATATCTGAAGACAAACTCTTGGGTATCACAACAGCCTTAACACAAGCAAAACTACGAAAAGAAATCCAACGGACAATGAATCCTGATGCCTACCTCGCATGGCAAACTCAAGGGGAACAATATACCATCAAGGACCATCTACCCTTTTTTAGGGATCACCTATATGTACCCAAGAAGGAATTACAACAGCATATTATTTCAAACTATCATGATTCACTGATCGAAGGGCATCCTGGGATCGCCAAAACCCTAGCTAAGGTGAAAGAGAACTTTTGTTGCCCTACCTGGCGTAAGGACATCAATCAGTATATTCAATCCTGCGGTGTCTGCACACAAAATAAATCACAGAAACAAAAACCATCTGGTCTCCTACAACCATTGGACATTCCTGAGTTCCATGGCACACTCTTTCCCTTGACTTCATCACTGATCTACCTCCAAGCCAAGGGTTCAACACATCCTTGTAGTTGTGGACTTATTCTCGAAGATGGCCCATTTTATTCCTCTCAAAGGCCTCCCAGAAGCAGCCACTTTAGCAAAAGTGTTCCTGGAGGGCGTGGGTTAAGCTACATGGCTTCCCTTCGGTTCTGGTCTCTGGTCTCTGATCGAGGCAGCCAGTTTGTTTCAAACTTCTGGAAAAAATGTTGTGCAATGGCGCAGATTGACATTCGGCTATCTACCAGTCACCATCCCCAAAAGGACGGCCAAACCGAGAGAACTAATCAGACACTCGAGCAATATTTACAGTGCATGCTGCACCACGAACAAAGGAATTGGAAAGACCTACTATGGATAGCCGAATATGCATATAACAATTCTTTACATTCAAGCACGGGACAAACGCCATACCCTTTATGGCAGACATCCACGTACTTCTGAACTAGACCTTCCAGCCAGCTTGGAAATGCCAGCGGTAAAGACTCGACACACAACCATTACTCAGGCTTTTAAAAGGGCAAAGGAACACCTTATTCATGCCAAGGAAAAACAAAAGAGATTCGCTGACCAACACCGGAAAAAGGCCCCTGATTATCAAGTAGGAGACAAAGTTTGGTTAGCCGCTAAATTCGTACCCATCAAAGGAACCCGGACCTTTCATCCCAGATTCTTAGGACCCTATACCATAAGGCAATTATCAACCCAGCAGCCGTGAAACTGGGTTTACCACCTAATCTACACATCCACCCGGTATTCCATGTGTCCTTTCTGAAACCAATGCAACCCGGCACACAGATTGGGACACCACCTAAGCCCATACTTGTTGACGGAGAACCAGAATTCGAAGTCAAAGATATCTTGGACTCTAAATACTCTAGGATCAAGCTATATTATCTCGTCGATTGGAAAGGATTTGGACTACAAGATAGATCCTGGGAGCCCAGTGAGAATATCCACACACCACGTCTAATCAGGAAATTCCATCGGAACTTCCCAACCAAACCTGTGCCAGACAGAAGGAACACGGTGGGAGGGGCCTTAGGGGGGAGTGCTGTCACGACCCTCGCCCAAAACCCCCTCTGGTAAACCCATTGGCCAGGTGAAGTCAGGACTCGGGCCTCTAGAGCCTGGCATCCTCTTCAAAAGCCCTCATGGGGCCAGTCCTGGTGCCTATGGCGCCAGGCTCATACACCATGAAAAACAATGTGCTTGGGAACTACTTTATTGTATTGTCCGCCAACATGGAGGCATCCACATAGCTTGGTTCCTAAGAACCAAGCTATGCGGTCTAGTGTTTTGGGTGTGGTAGCCTAGGGACTACTTTACCTGGACTATTTTGTTGGGGCTATTTAAACCACACCCGAGCAAGACAACACGCTTCGCGTTACTTTGCAACTTGCAACGTGACGCTCACTGTGTCCAGCTATTCCCTCGAACCTCGGAGAAGCAGAACCTGCAAAGAGGCAAAAGGAACATCATTAGCAGCAGCATCTTACCTGCAGTTTTCATCTTTAAACACTCGCAGCTACTGAGAACAGCTTTCTCGAATCTGCATGCCTCCCGGACAGAACGACCTGAAAGAGGAAGATAGAGGCAACATTAACCCTAAGTGCCAAGGACGCGTATACTCGTCCTTTTTACATAGACTTCAATAATAGCCTGGCACTTAAGAGGTAGAAAGCCGTAGAGACATTTACAAATTACAAACTGCTCAAAAGGCTTACCTGGGTGGTCGACTCTCGGCTTTCACCACTCTGGACATTCCACTCGTGCTGAAGAACACCACGAACTACAAGGAAGGAAAACACAGGTTAGCAAAGGCAAGACTTTGCAGCGCTGCGCATAGCGCTTGCTTACCGCATCATAGCGCTCTTAATGCACCATCATTTACCAGCGGGGCTCAACCAAGCCAGTTCGCCACGCTGAAGCTCCGCATACCTAAGGGAGAAAAAAAGAGACATTTTAAACAAAGGAAGGCATGCAGGATAGCAACAAATCTAAAGAACAGCAATAAGACCTAGCTGAACAATATGAAACGGGCCGGTGTCAGTGAAGTAACTGGACCGGACTCGCCCATGAAAGACAACGCACCCCTGCAAAGAAGGCAGGACGGAGAGCATGCCTAATTCTACCACAAGGCAGAACCTTCCCCGCAGACCACATCAGGGCAAAGCTGAGAAGCATACCAGCGAGTAACCCGGCGTCCCTGTGGATACCAGGTGAGCGTAACACTTCCTAGAACTGCAGACAGTCTTTTGGGCCCTGAAGTGCTTCAAGCCTCGTCTCCTGGGGATAATGATCTGTGTCTTTACCGACAACACAACCACAATGTTTTATATCAGGAAGCAGGGTGGGGCTCAAGCTTTCTCGGGAGACGCAGAACCTGTGGCACTGGGCCATCGCTGAGCAGATGTTCCTCATTCTGTTTTTCCGGTCAGGCGTTCACAACACCATCGCAGACTCGCTCAGCAGGGTGCTACGATGCTGCCACTAGTGGGAACTCCAACAGACCTAAGTATCGCTTCTCTTCAGCAAGTTGGGCCGCCCTCAGATCGACCTGTTTGCCACTCAGTAGACACCAAATGCCAGTTGTTTTCCAGCAGCTATCCGCAGCCCAAGAGTCTAGGAGACGTCTTTTCATTCCCATCAATCTCCCTTTTGCTATGTGTGATCAATAAACTCCGATGATTCTGCTGCAAGATGATCCTCACTGCAGCGGCGTGGCCCAGGCAGACCTGGAATCCAGATCTTCTCTGTCTGTCAGTGGCTCCAGCTGTCAAACTTCTTCCTCTTCCAGACCTCCTCTCCAGGGAAGGAGGGCCAATCCTGCACCCCAAGTCACTGAACCTAGCAGCCTGGCTCCTGTGGCCCTAGAATTCGGACACTACTCAATACCTATGGAATGCAAGAACATTCTAGCTATGGCTTTTCCTGCTATAAGCACAAATGCAAACACTTTACAGTGTGGTACCGCTCATAGAGTATCTCTCCACTGCGAGTCACAGCCCTGCAGCTTCTGCCTTATCTGCTCCTGCTTGCAAAATCTGGGCTAGCCCATGCCTGTATCAAGGTGCATTCATCCGCCATATCCCGCTAAACTCTGGCTCCTGGCAAGCTCTCCCTGTGGTCTCATAGACCTGTGAAGGAGATCCTCAAGGGCCTCTTTAGACCATTCTCTTTGGTGAAAGCTTCAGCACCGGCTTGGGAGCGCAATGTAGTTTTGTCAAAGCTAATGGCTCCACCTTTTGAGCCAGTGCATCAAGCATCTTTAAGGTTTCATTCTTGGAAGACGGCCTTACTACTGTCGATCACTTCAGCCAAGCGTGTTCAGGAAATTCAAGCTCTCTCATCTAAACCTCCATATCTGTCATTCCATACTTCCAAGGTGGTTTTGTGGACTCATCTGTCCTTTACACCTAAAGTTCCATCAGACGTTCACTTGAACAACCTTTGGTCTTGCTGGTTTTCTTCGTTAACCCATCTTCACCCGCAGAGAGCATTACATTCACTGGATGTTTCACGCGTTGTTGCTTTCTGACCTATGGGACATGGGTAGGCTCTGTCTAAGGTTTCCATCTCCAGGTTCCTCTCTGGCTGTATCGCGCATTGCCATTGTCTGGCCAACAGACTGCTACCAGGCCAGCCGAGAGCCCATTCCACCATAGCAACTACAGTGTTTCTCTCTGGTGTTCCCCTGCTTGACATCTGCAGGGCTGCTACATGGCGGTCTACCCACACCGTCACAAGATTCTAATGTGTCGACGGATTCCAGGAAAGGAGTAGCCGGTTGGCCAAGCAATGCTTCGCAACCTGTTTGCATGAGGTGAGTCTGTACCAGGGGTACGTGTATTGCTTCTGTGGAGCCTTGCCACCTCCGGTGGTTGTGGAATCGTATTAATGAGCATGTGAATTCATGTAATGCTGGAGAAGGAAAAAGTTACTTATCTGTAACTCCTGTTCTCCAGCATGGGTCTTATATGGATTCCCATGCAAATCCTCCCTCCTTCTCCTCTCTGGCTCTTTGTTCTTACTGCCACTTTACGTGCGCAACCAAATCTGAAGATGGCCATCAGGGGTGGGATTTAAGAAGACAAATGTCATTGTCTGGGGGCAATATGACCCAAGTGACAGCAATAGCCTATAGAAGCAGCAAGCAGTTTTTAGTTTTAAAGTGAAATTGCTTTAATATTAGAGGATTCCCATCCTGGTGACTGGGATTATTCACGAGCATGTGAATTCATGTAAGGCCCATGCTGGAGAACAGGAGTTACAAGTAAGTAACTTGTTCCTTTAACGGTATTGGCATGTTCAATTTTATGTTGCTTCAGTTGCCCTTCCTGAAACTTACTTATTGTATCTGTCAGTTGTCCAAGCAGGGCAATGCACTGTGTCAATTTGAAACTAAATATTTCCCACTTCTAATCCTCTTGGGTGATACTTTCCCTAGCACCTAGCTACACTAATATCTGTATACAGTGGTTTGAACGATATAACAATCACCAAGAAGATAGGTTTATTATTATATTTCTAACACATATCACAGTCCTACAACAGTTCAAACAGACTTCCTCTGAATTGTATTGTATCCAAACGGAGCAAGCAGTGAAATATTACATTTCTTATTTTTTTTCATATAGAGAAATATATTTCTCCAGCATTGGATCTTTCATAGATTCAGATGCTTGAATATTCCCCGTCGTCAGACTGGGAATCCTCGGTGATAAATTTAATAATAATTTTTTTTTTTTTTTAAATATATATACATTGCTACCTAGCAGTGCATGTCCATTATGGCCTATGAGCCATTTCATTGTGTAGTCTCTCCACCTCACTTTGGTCCTTTATGGCCCCAGCCAATGAGGTGGCAGGGCCCAAGCTCCGCCCCCGGCAGCCATCTTCAGATTTTTCACCGCAGTCTAACAGACACAGGGAATCCTCAAGCTCTCTGAGCTTTTTCAAATTCTTTCTACTTTTGTGTGGAATATATTTGGAAAAATATATTCCATCTTGTTCCCCTTCTTAGGGGCTTTGTTTTCAATTACCCTTGGAGACAAAACTTGTTGTTTTCCTCTCAAAATCGTCGACTGAACTTCTCTTCAGAAATGGAGGCACCTCAGGCTGTCAGGAAGCCTTCCCTGTTCAGGGACTGCACGAGGTGTAAGAAGAAATTGGTTTACTACAAAGACCCCCACGAGCATTGCATTTATTGTCTGTACCCGCATGACATTAAAAAATGCGAGATTTGTAGAACTTTTTCCACCAAGACCCTTCATGACAGGCATAGAAGACTCCTTTCATACCTGGAATCCAGGGATCAATCTTCGGACGAAGAGTCTGTCAGAACAGCTCCTGTCCAATCCAGCACTCCATCTGAGAGACAAACTTCAAAGAGAAGGGCCTCTTCAGTGGAAAGGAGTTCCTCTCCCAAGTCCAAAAAGAGGAAGCTGGAATTCATACCCTTTCTGCCTCCAGTTGACTTACCAAGCCAGAAAAAGTCAGCAAAATCTGCCTCCAGAGGTAAGGAGGAGTTTGCAAAAAACGGGGGGGGGGGCAGTCGTCGGCGGGTAAACCGTCCACGAATGAAGGGAAAGGTAAAGGCCCGTCATCGGCCATACCGTCGACGAAACCATCATCGACGACGAAGACGCTTAAGACATCGTCGACAATTAGATCATCGTCATCGGACATGTCGACCACGAAGCAATCGTCGACGAGCAAGAAACACCACTCGTCCATGAAGCATTCATCCATGACGCAGTCGTCCACGGAACATACTCCACATTCGTCAACGAAGCCCTCGTCGACGGGAAAATGTCAGTCGTCGACGAAGCCCTCGTCGACGGGAAAATCTCAGTCGGCAGCGAAGCCCTCGTCGACGGGAAAATCTCAGTCGTCGACGAAGATAGCATCGTCCATAACACCTTCAGAGGCACCACAAATTTCGGCAGTTACGGAGGAATTACTGCCGTCCACATTTGAAACTCCTGTCATTGAAAGCAATATCATTGAGAAGAATACTGAGACTGAACCACTGGTACAGCAATTTTCACCTTTGGGGCACATGGCAGAACTTCCGGATGTAATTCTTCAGGAAGAATTCTCTGATGCGGAAGTGGTGGAAGAGTCCATCGGTCCCTTACCGAAACAATACAGCCCTCCTTGGCACCCGTCCACGGGAGAATCCGAATATCCTCATGACCCGATACTCATGTTATCCGTGCAGAGGATTGTAGAAGAATTTTACAAACGGCAAAGGGAGAAGCAAATCCCGATTAATCCCTTAGAAGCAGGAATTATTCTTAGAGAGTCATCTCCGATTCCAGGCACATCTGGTTGCTCTCCTCACAGGAGTAGACCGCAAAAACGGATGAGATCACCTGCTCGAAGACCGAGGAGCAGCACCCACAGTGCTTCACCTACAAGAGTCCCGTCACCACAGTCATCGCACAGACCGCGATCTCCGGACGTGGATCCTACGATGGTACCGTCCACCATCTCGGTATCAGACTGGCAGGAGGATCATTTTGGAGAATTCTCGGAACCAGAAGAAGGAGAAATAACACAGGAGCCAGACGCACCCAGTGAGTGGGATGACTACGTAGTCGAGAAGCCCAGGAGGAGAGACTCGCCGGGCAAGGCCTCACCGCCGGATGATCTCGTCTCTTTCCACACCATTATAGGTAAAGCCGCAGAATTTTTTAAAATTCAGGTTTCTTCGGAGGAAAGGCAATCAGTGCTCTATGAGCACAGGGACAAACGAAGGAGGACAGTGACCACAATTCCTCTCCTCGATACGATCTGGGATTCCGGATCCAAGATCCTATCCACGCCCTTATCGACTCCGGCGTTGGTGTCCAGGCCAGAAAAGAAATATAAAGCTCCGGATTCGGCACCGCTTTGTTTGAGGGGTCATACGAAACCAGACTCGGTTCTTACAGTGGCAGCCAGAAAGAAACTCGCCAACCCCTCCTCACCGTTGTCGGCACCACCGGATAAGGACGGACGTAAACTGGAAGCCATGGGCAGGAAAGTATCATCTTCTGCATCCCTTACAATCAGAGCGGGCAATGCGCTGGCCATGACCGCAAGGTTCGATCGCGAGCTTTGGCTCCGCATGTCTAACTTGGCGAAGCAATTACCACCGGAGCTCCAGGAGGAGGCAAAATTGATAATCGCGGATGGTGAAGCAACATCGGATCACATGATCGATGCAGCGGTTGATGTGGCCGAATCAGGCTTCAGGCAGATGGCGCACGGCACAGTGCTCAGAAGGCAGGCCTGGATGAAGGCTACTAACTTTAGACCTGAAGTCCAGGCGCAGATATTAGACATGCCGTTTGATGGCCAAGATCTCTTTGGAAAAAAGATAGACGACCATTTGAAGGCAATCAAGACAGACACGGACACAGCCAGAGCCATCAGTTCTTTAAAGGACAAAAGTAAGGACCATCGGTCTTTTCGTCCCTTTAGAGGTTCATCTTCCAAGTTCAGAGGATACGGTCGTTCCTCCTATGGTCAAAAAGCACAAGGCGGCACGTACCAAGACAATAAATATCAGTCATCCAACAGATACGCCCATAGAGGCAGACGTGGCTCCGCCCAAGGGAAGTCACAAGGCAAGCAAAACTGACGACCAATTTTCTCCCCCCCTTCACCACACCCCGGTGGGGGGAAGGGTGAGCCAGTTATTCCAGCGCTGGCAGTCAATTACATCGTACATATGGGTGTTGCAGGTGATCCGAAAGGGTCACACCTTAGAATTTCTGGACCAACCTCCTTCTCTGCCTCCAACATCTCGCAGAGTGCATATGCTAAGACAGGTCATGTCCGAAGTGCAAAAACTGCTCGAGAAGGCAGCAGTAGAACCAGTACCTTATTCTCAGAGGGGAAAAGGTTTCTACTCCCGATTCTTCCTCGTCAAAAAGAAAAACGATCAATGGAGACCCATCTTGGACCTGAGGGCACTCAACAAATTCATCAAGCGCATAACATTCAAGATGGTAGCTTTACAAGGGGTGCTACCTTGGTTAAACAAGCACAACTTCTTGGCCACTTTAGACTTGGAGGATGCATACTTCCATATTCCGATCCATCCAGCGCACAGACAGTTCCTCAGGTTCACAGTGGGAGAGCTCCACTTTCAGTTTCAAGTGCTCCCGTTCGGGCTAAAATCGGCTCCGAGAGTTTTCACAAAATGCTTGGCACCGGTAGCGGCAAGTCTCAGGAGGGCAGGAACAGACGTTTTTCCATACCTGGACGATTGGCTGATAAAGGCAATTTCCGCTGCAAAGGCTTGCTCGGCAGTGTCGAGGACTGTCAACCTCCTAAAAGAGTTAGGTTTCTCCATAAACCAGACGAAGTCCTGCCTCGTTCCCAGCAAGCCGGGAATGCTGGAGCCGAACTCGACACCAGCATTCCCAGAGTGAGGCCATCCACAGAAAGAATAGCAGCGATTCTACGCTCAACTTCGAACTTCCTACAGAAAGAGACAACATCCGTACGCTCTTACAAATCCCTATTGGGCATGATGTCATCATGCATATTCCTCATACCGAACTGCAGGCTTCGCATGAGACCGGTTCAGGAAGCTCTGGACCACCAATGGAAACAAGCTTTCGGATGCTGGGAAGACATTGTCCAGATTCCATCGACGTTGCACAAGGCCCTTCGATGGTGGAATGTTCCGAGGAATCTTCTGCAGGGAATGCCGTTTCAAGCACCGACATCGACCCTCCTGCTGCGGACAGACGCTTCCTTATCAGGCTGGGGCGCTCATCTGGCGGACCTCCAAACCAAGGGATCTTGGTCGGCACAAGAGTCCCAGCTCCACATCAACGTGTTAGAGCTCAGGGCCGTAAGGTTAGCGCTGAAAGCTTTCCTACCGGTTATAGCTGGTCAAGTTCTTACAGTCCAGACAGACAACACGACCTCCATGCACTATACAAACGAGCAAGGAGGCACGAGGTCTCAGATCCTGTCGCAAGAAGCCCAACAGCTATGGGCATGGGCCTTGCGCTACGGGATACAGATCAGGGCAGAGCATCTTCCAGGAGTGGACAATGTCCTAGCGGACAGACTAAGCAGAGAGTACACAGCGTCACACGAGTGGGAGCTGGACGAAAAAGAAACCCAACGGATCTTTGCCTTATGGGGCCATCCGCAGATCGACCTTTTTGCCACCAGGAACAACAAAAAATGCAAGAGATTTGCTTCAATCACTGGGAGACGCGTTCTCAGTGGATTGGTCGGGGAAGTTCCTCTACGGCTTCCCACCCATTCCCCTCATGTCGAGGGTACTTCGCAGGGTAAAAGAACAGGATTGTTCTTTGATTCTTATTGCACCGGATTGGGCACGGCAAGTCTGGTACCCAACGCTGAGGCACCTATCCTGCCGACCCCCGATTCGTCTCAAGTCACATCAATATCTACTGACACAACAGAACCGCAAGGTCCTCCACCACGACCCGAGGAGCCTGTCTCTCAAAGCATGGTTCCTGAGCAGCGCAAACTGATGCACCTAAAGTTACCATCAGAATGCTGGGATATCATCAGGGCCGCTAGAGCCCCGTCCACGCAACTTACCTACACCAGGAAATGGACCAGGTTTTCCAAATGGTGCGAGACCTCTGCGATCGATCCCCTCTCGGCCTCGGTTGATCAGATTCTGCCCTACTTGTTGCACCTGGCTAAGTCAGGGCTCTCACTGTCCTCTATCAAGGTCCATCTGTCAGCCATAGCGGCCTACACAGTAACCGCGGAGACGCAAGCCTTACTTTCCTTAACAGCGGTTAAGATCTTCCTGAAAGGACTGATGCGTACTTATCCGCCTACACCTACACCAGTTCCAGACTGGAGTCTCAACACAGTCTTAACAGCCCTCATGCAACCTCCCTTCGAACCCATACACAGATGCGATATGAAATTCTTGTCCTGGAAGACATCTTTCCTGATAGCCATCACTTCAGCCAGAAGGATCAGTGAGTTACAAGCTTTGTCTTCTGAACCCCCGTTTACTTTGTTCCAGAAGGACCGCGTCATCTTAAGGCCTCACCCGAAGTTCCTCCCCAAGGTACTTTCGGAGATGTCGTTCACTGAGCGCATTGTGTTACCAACCTTCTTCCAGAATCACGCTTCTGAAGCGGAAAGAACTTTACATTCTCTAGACGTTGCTAGAGTGTTGAAGTTTTACTTGCAAAGAACCAAGGAGTTCCGTTCCTCAAACCGGCTATTCATTTCTTTCTCTGGCCATACCAAGGGTCAGCATATATCTAAACAAAGTCTGGCACGCTGGGTATCGTCCTGCATCACCCACTGCCATCAATTGAAAGGCGACCCTTTAACTAGACCGCCGTCTGCGCACTCCACCAGAGGAAGGGCGGCGTCAACAGCATTCCACGCAGGGGTGGCCTTGAAGGACATATGCAGAGCCGCCACGTGGAGCACTCTGCATACCTTCGCGAAACACTACTGCCTGACTGAAGACACCAACAAAGAAGCTGCAGTTGGACAGGCAGTGCTCCGCCATCTTTTTGTATAAGGTAGAACCAGCCTCCTTTCCCACCTTTCCCGAAGTAGATAACCGTTGTGTTGCTGCATGGTAAAGGTTTGATCAGAAATATGTTTTTCTGTATTTATGCATATATGTATATAATGGTGGCATGTTTTAACTGCTTGGTATTCTATTCAAGCATCTGAATCTATGAAAGATCCAATGCTGGAGAAGTCTTAGTTACTTACCTGTAACTGTATTTCTCCAGCATTGGTATCTTTCATAGATTCACATGCGCCCGCCCGCCTCCCCTGAGAGGCTGCTCCTATGCTCGGCATCCATCATACTGTAATCTATACGGTTCAAAATCTGAAGATGGCTGCCGGGGGCGGAGCTTGGGCCCTGCCACCTCATTGGCTGGGGCCATAAAGGACCAAAGTGAGGTGGAGAGACTGCACAATGAAATGGCTCATAGGCCATAATGGGCTATGTACATGCACTGCTAGGTAGCAATGTATATATATTTAAAAAAAAGAAATGTATTATTAAATTTATCACCGAGGATTACCAGTCTGACGACGGGGAATATTCAAGCATCTGAATCTATGAAAGATACCAATGCTGGAGAAATACAGTTACAGGTAAGTAACTAAGACATACAAATATTTTTGCATACCTACAGCCCAGCCTGGAAATAACTGGTGTTATCGGATTCTGGGATTATCTTAAAAAAAAGGATAAAAGCACCCTTCTTCCCAGGTAATAATTTTTTCTACAACTCCTATCTTGTAAATAACTCCTATCTTGTAAATAACTGATATCCTATTTCATCTTCACTCAGATCAGTTGCTTTATAATGACCTCCTTAACAAGGCAGATTTTTTAAAAATAGAAACCTGAGTCCGAAGAGGATACCGAGTTCGTTGATATCCTCAACGAAAATAAACAAATTGCCCATTATATCCCTTTGTTACAATACATTGAAAGAAGTCTATTACCGTCCATTTCTACTCCAGCACAAACTAGGGTGGTCAATCCACATATAGAAAAGTGCTTTAGGCCAGCACCCACAGGCTCACCTTTTGTTAAGGGTAATTTAAAGACTGTGTGGGAGCGAGGGGCCATCAGGCCCCTCGCGTCCTTTAGTTCTCAGTACAAGACTCAGACCAAGTGCCTCCAGTGATGGCTTTGCCCCTCGCCCTTATGCAATCTCGACTTTGGTTAACATTTGCGTAGATGGGATCACTGTGCAGGACACAGGGCATCCGTTTTTGTACCCCCTTTCGACTCCTCCATGGTGACTAGGCTTCACTGCGATAGTACAAAACACTTTGCTTCCCTTTCTTGCAACGGCCAGACAAGCAGGACACATTGCCCCCACCATCTTTCCCACTCTAACTGGAAAGCTCTGCAGCTCGATTCTCACGCTGAAGCCGGAGGTACTTGCAACAAATAATAAATGTAACACATCACTCTTCCTCTGAGATCACTGTCCTGCATGTGAATCAGCATGAGCTAAGCACATAGCTCGTTCATCTCCACAAACGTGTCCTTGCCCCCGCACCCTCGCCAGTGGAAACTTACTGCCATTGTGACCCTGTGCCCTTGCAAGGTATTCCTTTCATGTGCCAGACCACTGACCAAGCCATGATGCCCACCCAACAGATCCCCCAACTTACATTAGACCTCTGCTGCAGTATATCATTGTCTACCACTAACAAATGTTACATACCAGAGATTCTTATGAACGTAGACCCTAACTTCAACCAGTGTTATTATGGTGGTCAAGACCCTTAACCTAAAGCCTTTATAATCCAATGTAATTGATAGTATAGGTATACGTGTGACTTTTATAGAGACATGATGAGTTATTCAAAGACTTCGAACAATTGTTATTTAGTGCATGCATTTTTGAGAATATGTTATGTTAGCTTAGCTAGTGACCACCCTGCTTCACAGCAACCTGACCTTCACCCATTCGGAGCACAGATGCCCGACGTCCATCCTCCCGCCAACCAAGCAACCAACCCGGAGGAAGAGATGCCGCCCACACCATGGGCACCATATGGACTGCCCAATCCGGGACCAACGTAGTACCCTATGTTAGTTGCGTCATTTGTTCTATAAAATGTATTGTAACATTAATTCTGGTCAGAGCGCTCTCATAGGCAACAGAGCTCTTTGAATGCCATTTACTTATATAAACCTTGCCTTGAACTCTCGCAGCCTGCTCTCTTTGCATCATTCCCCGTCTGGGGTGTGTCGGTTTTATTCTTTTGCATGAGAAAGATGGGGAGGGCACAAACATTTGGTGACCCCCGACGTGATTTGGAGAGGTGCCTTGAGGCCTGCACCGTGCGGCGAGAATTTATCATAGATTGTACAACATGTCAAACATACAATTCAGGGATGACATTGCGAGGTACTTTGCCACGACCGGCAGGGCCATTCAGGGTACTCCATATAGACTACGCAGACATGGGAGAGAGATGTAATGGGGCAAGGTATCAAATTGTGGTAGTATGTCCTTTTTCAAGGTGGGTAGAGGCGGGTCCATGCCCCCACCCAGACGCCAAGTGCGCAGAGAAGTTTCTAGTACGAGAAGTGTTTTCCTGGTGGGGAATATGTGATGTGATACGGTCAGACAATGGCACACACTTTGTGAATGACCTCTTCAAGGAAGTGACGTCACTCTTGGGGGTGAAGCACAAACTGTGTTCCATTTATCATCCGATGGCTAATGGAGTGGTGGAAAAGACGGCCTGCTCAAGAGTAAGTTAACGAAATTGTGCAATACATTGAAGAAAAACTGGGTATATTGCTTACTCCTAGCACTGTTCCAACTCAGAACGCAACCATATAAGGACCACCATTTGAGCCCCCATGAAATAGTAACTGGGAGGCGAATACACACAACACCCTCCCAGATTAGGAGAGCATCAGATGCACACAGGGCTGCCACAGTGCTAGGGGAAGAATTTAAGGGATACTTGACCCAGCTGACACGTGCAGTACGCAGCATAGCACGACAAATAGCACCGCCTTTTACTGAAAATGTGGCGTGATACTACCACTGAGTTTTGTCAGGAGATGGAATTCACCACGGTTTCATGGCCCCTATGAAGTGATTTATAGTACGCCCACTGCAGTGAAGGTAAAGGGACTGAAATATTTGGTGCACCTCTCAGATGTGAGGAGGGCACGCGATAGTACACTCCCTCAGAGCGAACAGGAATGCGCAAGTTGTACTACAAGTGAGGTTGAGCAGCAGTGACAAACTGATCAAATAAAAAGAAAGTTGTAAGGAGCAAAGAAAATTATGTGTCCTCTGATTTGCCTCACCCTGCTTCTCTATCTTTTTTCCTTTCACCCTCTTTTCATCACTATATCTTTCTCTTGCTACAAAAATGCACAATAAAAAAGAGAGGATATAAGTGAAGCGAATGACAGAAAAATGCATAATAATAAGTGCAGCAACTGTAACAAAAGCAATGAGTAAACATGAAGTGTAAATAGATAACTAATGTACATATTCTGGTGACTTAACAAATTTGTATCGTCCCTCCAGGTGACAAAATGGCCCAACGAAGTACATTTGTGGAGAACACAATGCTAGATGGCAATAGGGATGCCATTAGGGCTAATAAGTTTAGCAATGTTGAATGTGTCTTGAAATGCGTGCTATTTTGCTTTCTGTGATGTTGTTCTTCATGGCCTGGTACTACACTCTCTTGTCTCTGGTTAATGACATGCACAAGGGACAAGGGGGGAGCAGGCTAAGTTGATACGAGAAGGTTCAAGCCTAATATGGACTGGAGTAAAGACAATATGGGGAGAAACATATATCAGTAGTATTAACGATACAAATGTAACACAAACTTCAGAGTATGCTCCTGCTGATCCAACAATTGTCTCCTTGTTACATCCTGGAATAAATATGAGTGATGATTATGAATCAAATGAATATGACTATTATTGGCCGAGTAACTTAGCCAACACAAGTATGCATGCACAGACAACGGTAGAACCTACCTCATATTACGCTGCTGCTACTAACAAATATACACATGCCATATTCAACAACAATGATACTGCCTGGGCTGGAATGTTCCCAATACATTACCAAAAAGTGAGAAGCTATAAGGAAGGAGGGAAAAGGAGAGAAAAAAGGGGGGCGGGAAGGAAGAGATACGGCATTTATCATGACCTGGGGTTAGATGAAATAGAAGACCCCCCGCCACCCTGATCAATCTAACAAATGGTACTCTGACATGAGTGCTACGGCAAAGCAAGCAACAAATGAAAGCTGCTTTGTCTGTTCACTCATACCGCATGCATCAGGGACACCCAAAATGTTGGTACCACAGGAAGTGCCCTTGTCGGAGGCTCAATGTTTGATTCACTTAGTTATGTGTAGGATAAAAAGCACCTTCCAGGCACACTCCGTAACTATAGAGAGGCTGGAAAGTGAGAGAACATGCACGAGCCGGCGTCAAGGAGTAATTTGCCTCAGAGAGCCATTTCTTGCCATAAAAGGGACAAGGTATGCAGAAAACAAATGGCACGATGAAACTATCTAATGCAAAGCAAAAGCACTCCGGGGACTATCTGAGGACACGTTCCAATGGATAAAGGAAGTGTGCACCCCTATCTGGTCACAGCAAGTCACTAAGCTAACATGGATCACAGCACTGGAAAAGCCTATAAAAATACAAAAAGAAATACCGCACAAGCTATGCTTCCATGGGGAAGGAAAAGAACATGGGGGAGGCAAGGAGATGCAACAAGACAGTAATAATACCTGATATGAAGAAAGGCTACGCAGTCCTCATGGACATGTACTGGATTTGCGGCAAACAAGCCTACCTGCATCCTGGAAGGGTACTTGCGCCTTAGCCACCCTCCATACGGCCCTGATGGTAATACCTGAAAGTCATATCCAAGGAACAGCAGGAGAGTCGGCTGGCAAATTGGCAGCAGGGCAATTGGCTGAGCCATCGGCAGCGCCCCAACAAGTAAAAACAGAACCTCCACTTTACGAACTGTTGTCAGAACACGAGTTGAAAACAAAATGATCACGAAGTAAAAGATCATCCAACTTTATTTCCTCTGATTCATCAAAACTGCTTGCTGAGATCCCCCAAAAGTACAAGCTCTTCTCATCTGCATAGACATTTTTTGCATTGCTCCTAGCACCGGGGCTCCAAGCACGAGCAAATGCCAAATGGTTACAAATAGTGCGCTGGGAGCTAACCCAACTGGCCAACAACACTGAAGAAGGATTCAACGTTATAAAAATAGAGCTCTGTGCCTTGCGCCTAATGACAATGCAAAACCGATATGTTCTAGACCTCCTCACGGCAATGCACGGTGGTGTTTGCTGAAAAAACAGGGGAGCGTGTTGCACATTCGCGCCATCTGAAGATGCAGATAACGGGACACTCTCGCATGTGATAACAGCAGTTCTCAATTTAGGAGAAAGGATGAGAACAGAGGGCGGAGCAGAAGAAAGTACATGGTTCGACAACATGTTCAGCTGGATACCATCATGGGTAAATTTGATGATGAAAATACTCGTTCCCGTCATCATCTTAGTGTTACTATTCTTTTCGTTATGCCAATTAGGCCTCCGGTGCTGTGCAAAAAGTATGCCTACCTCAACTATGATGATGGTAACAATGGGCCGACCGACAACGGTAGCAACTATGATAGATGCACAAATACAAACAGGGGAACATAACACTCCAAAATACAGGATGACTGCCATCTACAGGCAATATGGGGACAGGGTTGATAATTTATACCACACCACAATCAAGGAACCAACAGAATTGCAATGGTATAAGGAGGTATGGGTAGATCTGGATGGGGATGGTGGCATACAATTAACATGCACTCCAGACGAATATGCAAAGAGAGGGAATAGCTTGAGAAGTGTATGCAGAGCATGGATGCCAATAAAGGGTACCCAAGCCTGGGATGAAGCAGTTGCTGAAGCAGAGTACTACCGAAGGGAGAATGAAACCAATAAAGTGTCAATTCGTTACTTTAGATGTAACAAAAGGGGGGAATGTGTGGGAGCGAGGGGCCATCAGGCCCCTCACATCCTTTACTTCTCAGTACAAGACTCGGACCAAGTGCCTCCAGTGATGGGTTCGCCCCTCGCCCTTATGCGATGTCGACTTTGGTTAACATTCGCGTAGATGGGATCACTGTGCAGGACACAGGGCATCCATTTTTGTACCCCCTTTCGACTCCATCTTGGTGACTGTGCCTCACTGCGATAGTACAAAACGCTTTGCTTCCCTTTCTTGCAAGGCCAGATGCGCAGGACACATGGCCCCCACCATCTTTCCCATTCTAACTGGAAAACTCTGCGGCTCCATTCTCACGCCGAAGCCGGAGGTACTTGCAACAAATAATAAATGTAACACATCATTCTTCCTCTGAGATCACTATCCTGCATGTGAACTAGCATGAGCTAAGCACATAGCTCGTTCATCTCCACAAACGTGTCCTTGCCCCCGCACCCTCGCCAGTGGAAACTTACTGTCATTGTGACCCTGTGCCCCTGGAACGTATTCCTTTCATGTGCCACACCATTGACCAAGCCATGATGCCCACCCAACAGATCCCCAACTAACATTAGACCCCTGCTGCAGTGTATCGTTGTCTACCACTAACAAATGTCACAAATCAGAGATTCTTATGAACGCAGACCCTAACTTCAACCAGTGTTATTATGGTGGTCAAGACCCTTAACCTAAAGCCTTTATAATCCAATGTAATTGATAGTATAGATATACGTGTGACTTTTATAGAGACCTGATGACTTATTCAAAGACTTCGAACAATTGTTATTTAGTTCATGCATTTTCGAGAATATGTTATGTTAGCTTAGCTAGTGACCACCCTGCTTCACAGCGACCTGACCTTCACCCATTCGGAGCACAGATGCCTCCCGCCAACCAAGCAACCAACCCGGAGGAAGAGATGCCGCCCACACCATGGGCGCCATATGGATTGTCCAATCCAGGACCAACGTAGTACCCTATGTTAGTTGCGTCATTTGTCCTATTAAATGTATTGTAACATTCATTTTGGTCAGAGCACTCTCGGAGGCAACAGAGATCTTTGAATGCCATTTACTTATATAAACCTTGCCTTGAACTCTCGCAGCCTGCTCTCTTTGCCTCATTCCCTGTCTGGGGTGTGTCGGTTTTATTCTTTTGCATGAGAAAGATGGGGAGGGCACAAACATTTGAATCCCTGGTGATAACTACCACCTGCAAAAGGGCTGGTACACCCCATGCTACTTCAGATGCCCCGTCAGATGAAGAAAGCAAGAGAGGGTTGTGACATCAGCTGCCTTTCTGATGCATATCTCTAATAATACCACTGTCATTTCCAGTTTAAATAGAGCCCAATGGGACCAAGTGGAAGACCAGGTTAGCAGAGGCCATAAGCCTCTACAGTCTGAAATCTTTAAGACCTTATCTGAAGGCAACCATACGGCAAACTCCATTATCAAAAATACTCTGGACACTGCAGATACAGATGGTGTAATAGTTGGAAAGACCACGTGTGGCCGGAAATTCAGAGTTCAAACCGGAGACTCTGGCAACGCTAATAAACATGCCAGTCAGGGATAATGTCATATTCGGCAAGGCAGTAGATGATGCCCTCCAAATAGCCAAAAAAGAACATAAAACCCTTAAAACCCTGGGGCAGATTGCATATTACAGTTGGCGAGTAGCTACAACTCGTTTATTCCTGGCCTTATTTGCTTAATTTTATTGAATTTGAATTCTCTGGGCTTTCTGCGCGTATCCCAGCTTCCCTGCTCCCCTCCCCACTTGCTTCCTGGTCTTTCCTACCATTGCCTCCCTTCCTGCTCTCTGCCCTGTGATTGGGCCTTGCAGCCCTGCTTAAACACCAACAAGGAGGGTCTAGCCCCTGTGCGCTCTCCACTGGCGCATTTTCCAGCTGCTCTTTGAGTAGCTAGGACCCTTTTATTCTTGGCCTTATTTGCTTCATTTTGATTTGAATTCTCTGTGCTTTTCTGTGCATATCTCCACTTCCCTTCTCCCCTCCCCACTTGCTTCCTGGTCTTTCCTACCATTGCCTCCCTTCCTGCTCTCTGCCCTGTGATTGGGCCTTGCAGCCCTGCCTAAACACCAACAAGGAGGGTCTAGCCCCTGTGCGCTCTCCACCGGCGCATTTTCCAGCTGCTCGTTGAGTAGCTAGGACCCTTTTATTCTTAGCCTTATTTGCCTTATTTTGATTTGAATTCTCTGTGCTTTTCTGTGCATATCTCCACTTCCCTGCTCCCTTACCCACTTGCTTCCTGGTCTTTCCTACTGCTCACCTCCCAACCAGCTGTCCGATCTGTAATTGGGCCTTGCAGCCCTTGTAAGATAATCTCCCAGGGCAGTCTCAGCCCTGGCAGCTGCTGCCTAGCACCCAAGCCGCTGAACTTAAGCGCATTTGGTAACAACCTCACACTACCTCCTGCTCACACCACCAATCCTAGTTCTCTGAAAACATGCACCAATGAATGCAGAAACTTCACACTTGGCTATCGTACCTCTCACCAAGTACAGAGGAACCCTAGACATGACACCCAAACCACCTCCTGCACAGCCTTGCATCATGACTCAAGCAACAATAGAACCAGACCCCCACCTCACAAACCCAACCACCTTGACTTCCCCGCCGCCCCCAGCTCAACACCACCAAACTCAAAGGAGCACTCATAAATGCCAGATCCCTCACGGCACATGCACTCAACATAGCCGAACTCATATCGGCCAACAACCTTGACTTCCTAGCAGTCACAGAAACCTGGCTACACCCAGCAGGAGGTCCTTCACTTATGCTCGCCTTACCTGAAAATTACACTATCCTTAGAGCTGACAGAACAACCAGCAAAGGGAGGGGGGCTGCCTTCATCGCCAAAACCCAGCTCGGCATGAGAGAATTTGTCTCCCAACCTTTCCTATCAGAAGAACTCCTCTCTGTCAAACTGCCAATATCACCCCAACGCACTATACTCCTACACCTGATCTACAGACCCTGTGGTCCCCTGTCTTCTTTTGAAGATGATATCATGAATCTACTCTCACATCACACCAAACCCAAATTCGAAACATTACTACTAGGCAATCTAAATCTAGGATTCCATGACCCACTCGAGCCCCCCACGCTAAAGCTATAGAACAATCCATTCAAGAACTAGGCTTGACACAACTCGTATCAGAACCCACTCATAACAAAGGAAGAACCCTTGACTGGGTTGGCGATCTAAACTGCAACACCAAAATAATCTCAAACTCACTGTGCGCATGGTCTGACCATCACATCATTCACTTCAAACTCGAGACCCCCCATTCAACTTCCTCTTATTGCCTCACAAGCACCTCCTGCCACTACCAGAAACAACGGGGCTGATCACCCTGGAGAACATACTCCCGCTGATCCAGCCCATCATCAACACCCCTTCGACCTCCAACTTAGATCCTACTGCATTAGTTAATTCCTTCAACAAAAACCTGCTTCTAGCACTAGACCAAATAGCCCCCCTCAAAACCAGAAAAGCCAAACAGACCAACCACCTCAAAAAATGGTTCACGTCGGACCTAAAGGCCCTGCCGTAGTCCAAAAGACTTGCTGAAGCCAATTGGAAAAAGAACCCCTCTTCTCAAAATAAAGATCTGTACAACTATGCCCAAATTACTTATAAAGAAGCCATCATAAAAACCAAAAGTGACACCTTTAACAATAAAATACTAAACGCCAACTCTAATGTCAAAGAACTCTTCACCATACTTAAAGAATTGGACTCTCCCACACCTCCACGGACAACCTGCAACAGAGATGCCCCATGGTGTGCCAATATCCAGAAGGCATTATTAGACAAAATAGCACTATAACAAGCCAAAATAGAAACCAAGAGACTCGTCCTTGCCTCCAAATGCAAAACTAATTCCAACCAACGCCTCTCAAGCTCGCCTAAGAAAGGCAAACTATTTGAATTCTCACCTGTCACCACTAAAGAGGTGGAGACCATAATATCTGGACCTAAACCCTCCAAATGCCAAGGGAATATTTGCCCAGCCTCCATCATGAAAGAAGGACCCAAAGAATGTGCACCCTTTATCACTGCATTCATTGACTCCTTCGCCTCCTGCTTTGTACCTAAGAATCTCAAAGACGCCTGGGTCAAGCCCCTTATCGAAAATCCCACCTTGGACCCAAATATTCCTACAAACTACTGGCCAATCACAAAAGTACCATTCATGCTAAAAATCTTGGATAAAGCAGCTTACATCCAAATTCAGAACCACCTCGAAACTAATATTCTGCTAGGCCTCAGTCAATCAGGTTTCAGGCCTAGACACGACACAGACGGCTCTTACTGGATCTGAAAATTTTCTGATAGACGAGGCAAAAGATAGGGGTCACCCCTCCCTACTCCTATTGCTGGATTTGTCAGCTGCCTTTGATTTGGTGGACCGCAGCATTCTGACCTCTCATTTAACCACATCAGCCTCATTCTCGCTCAATGCAGCCAAATGGATCCCATCCTTCCTCTCTGACAGATCCGTGAGGGTCTTCTCCGCCACTGCTTCTGCAGAGCCATCCCCCATCACTTGTGGAGTCCCTCAAGGCTCTTGTGTCTCGCCAACGTTGTATAATATCTTTATCAAGATGTTATTCGACCTCCTAGGTGACATGGAAGTCCCCTACACTAACTATGCGGACGATACACAAATCCTTACCACTCTCTCAGGCTCCTACAAGAAGGACGCTGCCCGCCTAAATTCTATATACAGCAAAATCCAAGACTGGATGGCCAAGCACGGTCTTTGTCTAAATGATGACAAAACCAAGCTTTTTACTCATTGGCTCCAGGCAACACCTTAACAAACTTAACCCACAATATAAATCTTTCAACATCGATGGCAATCTCATCAATTTGTACAAAGATACCAAAACGCTGGGAGTCTACCTCGACTCAACCCTCTCACTATCGAGACAGGTTAATGCCACGGCATCCTCCTCGGCTTACACTGCCAAACTAATAAATGCATGCAGACCATTGCTATCTGTATCACGCTGGCCAGAGCTCTAATACTCTCCAAATTACTGTAATGTCCTCTACCTGGGCACAGGCAAACAAAACCTTCACAAACTACAAATACTGCAAAATAACGCCCTCCGCGCAGCCCTAAATATTCCACGTTCGGACCAAATCTCCCAAGCCAGACAAAATGCTAAATGGCTCCCCATACAAGACAGAATCACTTTCAGAACACTTATGATCACCCATAAATGTCTCAACATGACCCCCAAATACCTTGCTGATAAATTCCTCAGAAAGAACTCTACTAGACACACCAGATCTAACTGGAACAAACCATCCTTTCTGGCCTTCCGCTTCAAAGTCAAATCCTGGCTATTCTCACTCATCCCATCTACTTGTAAATTATGGCTTTCACCGTTTGTATATTCTGCATAATTTGTATATAGTTACTGCCATATATGTAAACTCTGTAATTTTGTTTATTCATATCATCTGTACATTCTCTGCATCTCTATACTATGTCTGTAACATGTTTTTTAATTAAGGCAGCGCCTAGTTTCCTTTGGGTTCAGCGCGCTATACAAGCAAATAAACTAAAACTAAACTAAGGTCCAGAGGGCAGCTCCCGACTGAAGCTCCACTCCGTGTTTGCCCGTGTTCACCTGGGAAGCCTACTGCAGTCAACCAGCAGAGACTGATAAGGTAAATGTGGTCTGGGTGGGAAGTACAGCCATTACTGTACCTAATATCGTACACCTATGCATTCAGTCTAGTTTGTATAAATTAACCCTATTTTGCAGGGTGACTAATTGACTAGGGTGACAGTGCTTTGAGCTTAGCCTGATTGTGTGAGGTAGACATACTTTGCATTTAGCCTGAGTTGTACAAGGTAGCCATACCTTGCTTCTAGCCCAACTGCATTAGTCAGCAATGTTTTGTGCTCAGCCTAACTGAGTAGGGGGCTGTGCTTTGAGTTCAGCCTGAATGTGTGAAGTAGCCATATCTGTTGCATCTAGGAGTTCCTATCACAGGGCCAAATTTACAACTCGGGCTGTACATTACTGTGGCAAAGTCAAATCTGTTTGTTTTCCTTTGCTGTTGCCGAAGTTAGATCCAGGCCATTTCTGCCTCCTCTACCAAAGTTAAATCAAGGTGTTTCTATTGCAGTGCCAATGTTCAATCTAGGGGTGTTCAACTACTTCGATCAAGTTGAATCTGAGTGTCATTCCTTTACAGTCCCACATTTAAATTGTTGCCCAAGTAGAATCTAAGGGTTTTCACATTGGGCTTTCAACTGCCTCAACCTAGTTGAATCTGAGTGCCTTCTTCACTGTGCCAAATTTAAATCTAGGTGCATTCCACAGCTGTGCAAAGTTGATTCTAGACAGTTTTCTATTACTGTGCCAACGTTAAATCTGAGTGTTTCTCATTGCTCTACCAAAGTTTACACTAGGTCATTTTTCCATTGCTGTGCCACAGTTGAACCTGGAGTGTCTCTCCAGTGCCGTGCCAAAGTTGATCCTAGGTGACTCTAGCTTTCACTCCTCTCCCTGCCATGTGGGCCCGGACTTATCACACCCATAGGCTGCTGCCTCACTGCCTTCCATCCGAGCCCCTAGGACACTGAACTCACACTTCCCACTCTTTCAGCATGAGCCGCCTTGGCCAACTCAGCCCCGTCAGAAAGCCCTCCTACCCTCTTGCATACCTCTGTACCCTGCCAATTGCACAGTCTGCACTCATTGCACACCACCACTGACACATTGCTCTCCACTTCTCCACAGGGCAATCCCTGCTCCCCCTTCCCACTCGCCCCACCCGCTCCCAACCCTGTCCTAGCACTTTTCAACTCCCCTCCAAAACACCCTTCCCAGATCAATATCCCTCCAAACCTCCCAACTTCTGAACTTCCTACCATGCACTCAAACATCCCTGCTCCCCCTCCTCATGCCCAGCCCGCTACCACTCCTGATGCCAAAGAGACAGCAGAATTTGAATGGATTGTGTCCTCCCATGTATTCTTCATTTTATGATATATGTTCCAGCATCAGCTGCTTCTCAAATAATTTTCGGCAGAGGGCACTGTGCGTCCATGCGGTCGCCTCGATGTCCCTCGACTCGATGTCCCTCGAGGGCTTCCATCTCGAAGTCCACGTCATCTTTGGTATATATAGCACACACAGATATAGCACGTACAGTGCCCATTGGCTTCAGTTTTGTTTTTCCGGGATAGCTAACGCTTCAAAGAATTATGAAGAGCTTCAGTTTTTTCTGTGAGGAAATTTTGTCCGAGTACTATGGCCTAGGCTTCAGCACCTTCACCCGTGAAGACCAGGTCCAAAAAGTGTTACAACTGTGGTGCCAAGATGACCGTCACTGACCCCATCAGGTGCGTCTGTGGTGCCTTGGCATTGAACATAGAACAGCGGACGGTGAATCCTGTCAGTCGAAGACCGGTAAGACTCTGAAAGAGTGTAAAGGGAAACTAGTGGCGGGTAAGCCCCCTACTAAATCCCCGTCGATGACTCCATCGAAGAAACGATCATCTGACAAGTTGAGAGGTGACACTGCTTGAAAGAAAAGGTAAAAAAACACTCCTGCACCAGGAGGAGCGGGTCCCATCATTCCTCGTCATCTTCGAGGAAGTCAAGGAAAAGGCATTATACATTGCCCACATAGAGTTCATCGGATTCCTCACCAGAGAGAAGTATAACCTGTCCAACTAAATCCTCCACAGTAGGTGAATTTCAGGCAGGAAATGCTGAAAATCTTTGAGAGAGAGTCACCAACCTTCTCGAAGGAGAAGGTAAAAAGCCATGCTCCTGTCGAGCCATCTAAGGCAGAAAAGGGAAGGCCTAAGGCTACATTGCATGCGCCGTCGAGCAGAGGACGTAAGCTGGAGACGCATCAAGAGCCATTGAGATCTTGATACTATGAGAAATTGTCGGACTCCTTTTAAGTCAAGGGTCAAGCCCTTCGAGGGCTCAGTCCAAGATAAGGTTGACGGTAAAGTCGCCGGAGACTTTGACGCCTATATCATCAACAACGTCAACACCATCAATGTCAAAGTCATAGACTCCTTTGTCGAAGCCATTGACGCCTTTATCTTCCATTTAGAAATCTTACAACCCCCTACCAAAGAAATATTTCTTTAAGTCTTTATCCTCAATTTATGAGGAATACGAACACTCAGATCAAGATTCTCCACCATTTGGATTGTAGTTAAGCACACATAACGTCCCAGAAAGCCTTGTTTCACAAGAATCCAAGCTAAAGGATTTATATGAGAATTTTCAGTCAGCTAGTGGGGTCGACACTTAACCTGAGATGGTGTTTGGCATTTCAGTTCTGGCAGACCATGTTGATGCTTCTTATAGGCATCTGATGACTAGAGTAATTGACTTTATGGGATGGGGTAGACCTGCTCCACCATTTGAGCAAGACGGCCTAACAGACATTCTGGGTAACAGTCCACAAAAGGATCCCATACTACCTTTTCAAGTAGCTCTCCAGAAAAGGGTCCTGGCGAATTGGGAGGTTTCAGAGGCAAACCCTGCAGTGAACAAAAACCTCACCAAAAAATATTGGCCATCTAGTAGCGACCCTAGCTACCTGTCAAAACACCCAACACCCGAAAGCCCAGTTGTTCAGGCAGCAATGTCAACCTCGAAACAGACTGCATACCTTGCCATCTCACCAGATAGGGATGATGAGCGTTTCGACACCTGGGCAAGAAAGGTATTTTCTGCAGGAAGCATGGTGCTCAAGTCCGCAAATTCCACTTGTGCTTTAGCAAAATTCACATTCACCCACTGGGACTGTGTTCCCAAAGGGGACGAGAGAGACCGCTTCCTGAGCATTGTAAGAGACGGCAAGGAGGCTATGTGCAAGTCTCTGCAATCAGGATTGGGCTCAGCTGATAGCATCAGCAGAGCCATGGTGGCAGGCACGTTAATACGCAGATTTGCGTGGTTGAGGAAGTCAGGTTTTGTACCAGACGTGCAATCCAGGCTCCTCAATATTCCCCTCGACGGCACCCAGCTGTTTGGCAGCAAGACTGATGAAAGCTGAAAGCTTAGAGAAGCTGCTGACCTCAAAGGCAGCGGCCAAGTTCCTTGAGACTGCCATCAGACAGTCACAATCTTCCCATCCCAGTGGATCATCTTTGGGGGGGTAAGTCCTTTCGCTTCTATTCCTCAGTTGGAAGAGCGAAAGGACTGCCTGGTCAAAGGGGTCAGAGAAGCTTCCCTTGTGGTGGACTGGGAGAGGTGCGAAGCCTGCCCAAGCAACGGCTACTTTACCAACAGCCACTGCTTCAGTCGCCTCAAATCCTTTCTGAGGCCATAACACACAAGACCTTGTTGGGAGGCAGTCTCTCACTGAACCTGAAAGAATGGCGAGGTATTACTTTAAATCCATGGGCATTAGAAACAGTAGCCGAGGGTTACTGCCTTCCATTTCCAAAAAGGCCTCAGGACCATCCACCGGAGAGCTACTCATTCAAGGTTCCAGATCTGTTCCTTGTGCCGGAAATGTTGAGCCTGCTGGAGAATGGTGCTATATAACCAGTACCTGTGATGGAGAGGAACAAAGGGTGGTACTCCCCATATTTTCTAATACCCAAGAAGGAAGGAGTATTGAGACCCATCTTGGATTTAAGAGACTTGAACAAGTTCCTCACGAAGGACAAGTTCAAGATGGTAACCCTTTCTCGGATCCTTCAGGCCCTCCAGCTACAGGATTGGATGGTATCATTGGACCTTCACTATGCTTACTTTCATGTGCCAATCCATCACAAGCACAGACAGTACCTGAGGTTCGCCGTTGGTGGTTCTCATTATCAGTTTCGGGTTCTGACTTTTGGGCTGACCTGCGCCCGAGGGTTTTCACCAAGCTGATGGCGGTTGTGGCAGCGATTCTCAGGAGAGGGGGAATCCCATCTACCCCTACCTAGACGATTGGCTGATCAGGACCAGTTCCCCAGAACAGGCCCTGGAACATCTCAGTTCCATCTGTTACTCCCTCCACAGACTGGGCTTCTCCCACATGATACCATCACAACGACTCCAATTTATCAAACAGTCCTGGAAGCATCCCTGGGGAAAAGCTTCGCCACCAGAGTTGAGGGCTCAAGACATTCTGCAAATGGTGACCAGATTCAAGAATGCCCAGCATATACCGGACTTGGATTTTCTGAGGTTGCTCGGCCTCATGGCATCCTGCATTATCCTGAGAATGAGATCCCTCTAGTGCGCTCTCAGGACCGAGTGGTCACAATTCTCAGGGAGGATGTCAGAAATCCTACAAATTCCAAACAGTCTCTCATTGGATCTTTAGTGGTGAGCCTGTTGGGAAAACATCTTTAAAGAAGAACCGTAGATGACAGTAGTGACGGACGCCTCACTCACAGGGTGGGGAGCCCATACCAACTATTTGATCATCAGCGGTCATTGGTCTCCATCGGAGTCCAAACTACACATCAACCTTTTTAGAGCTTAGGGCAATCAGACTAGCGCTGAAGACCTTCTTGCCATTTGTACGGGGAAAGAATGTCCTGATAATGACCGACAACACAATGGCCATGTACTACCTCAACAAAAGGAGGTGTAGGGTCACTACCACTGTGCAGAGAGGCAGAATCTCTCTGTTGGCAGTTCACCTAGCCGGAGATAAGAACATGATGGCGGACGCTCTGAGCAGGCACAGCACAGTCTCCCACAAGTGGGAACTATCTCAGGAAGTCCTTCAAGAGATATTCACACTTTGGGGAACCCCAACCGGAAGTGCGAACTGTACAGCTCAAGGGAATTTCCCCCAAGAGGAGCTCTAGGAGATACATTCGTGGTGGACTGGGAATTTCCACTCCTATACGTGGTTCCTCCAGTCCTTGTAATTCCTCACCTAATCAGGAGGTTGAGAAAATTCAGGAAATACATGATCGTAGTTTCCCTGGAGTGGGCCAGCAGGACATGGTACCCGGACTTCTAGACATGTCCATCTGTGCTCCGATACGTCTTCCACTAAGGGAGGACCTTCTCTCGCTAAAGGAGGGTCGGGTACTCCATCCGGATATCTGAACGCTCAGCCTTCACACATGGTTGCTGAGATGCAAGGATTGGGATCTCATGGATGACGTAATGGAGATTTTGCTTTCGGACAGAAGGCCAGCAACCAAATCTTTATACCGTTGTTGCTGGAATAAGTTCTCTAGCTGGTGTAGAGATAAGAATGATGCTCCTTTTTAATGTAATACACTGATGGTGTTATCCTTTCTATTACATCTAGTAAATCTGGGGCTCCCGATTGGTACCATCAAGGGATATCTGGCAGCGCTTTCTATTTTTAAGCGCACTTCAGAGGTAAACCTCTTACTTTAAGATTCCTCTAATAGTACAATTCTTAAAAGGGACTGACTAATGTCTTCCCTCCAATTCTGTTTCAAGTCCAACTAGGGGATCCTAACTTGGTGTTAAACTTTTTGATGGGAGCTCCTTTCGAACCTTTACACTCTTGTCCCTTAAGACTTCTAACTCTAAAAACCATCTTTTTAGTGACAATTACATCAGCACAAAGAGTAAGTGAGCTACAGGCTTTATCCTACAAGCCTCCTCATACTGTCTTAAATAAAGACTGTGGTACTAAAAGTGAAGCCTACTTTTCTCCCCAAAATTGTCTCTGAGTTTCATCTTACTCGGAAGATAACGTTACCATATTTTTATCCACAGGCTTGACCCTAGGCGTGCACTGAGCTTTTAACATCTCCAGATTGACAATATTAAGGCAGAATGACCCAGTTATTTGTGGGGTATTCAGGTCACAAATTCAGGCTGGCTGTTACAAAGCAAACTATATCCAGATAGATTATACTAACAATATTGGAATGTTACAAACTGGCAGGTAAGTACCCTGCAGACCACCTAAGAGCTCATTCAACCAGGGGCATTGCAACTTTGTCTGCCTTGCAGAAGTGAGTTCCAATAAAAGATATATGTGCAGCTGCCACATGGTCGTCTGTGCACACCTTTACTAAACATTGCTGTTTAGACTCCTCCTCGAGCCATGATTCCTCTTTTGGAAAAGCGGTATTGCATTCAGTGCATACTCAACCATAGAATACTAAATTCTACTCCCTCCTCCAATTTAAGTAAACTGCTTTGGGAGTGTATCAAAGATGAGGAATATGTGGGAGGACACAATCCATTCGAAGAATAAGTAACTTACCCCTGGTAACGTTCTTTCGACTGAATGTTCCTCCCATGTATTCCTTATCGTCCCTCCCAACCTACCCCGCAGTAGAATTCCTTGCGGTTACAGTCTACACTCTCTCAGGGGGAGTAACTGTCAAACACAGGGTAATGCTCCACTAAAAAAAAATGGAACTGAGGCCAACGGGCGCTGCGCATCCTACATTTACCAGCGTTGAAGTCGAGACTGAGGCCTCTGAGGGACATCGACCAAACAGGCATCGACACACAGTGCCCCCTGCTGAAAGTTTTTTTTCTGAGGCAGCAAAGATGGGATATTGGAAATAACAAAGATAAGGAATATGTGGGAGAAATATACAATCGAAAGAACGTTACCAGGGGTAAGTAAATTGTTCTTCCTTCAAAAAAGTCCTAGAAATGTGGTTATTTGCCATTTATGGCGAAACCCCTCCCTAAAAACTCTTCCAATCCGAACTTAGATAAACTCAGCACCAGGCAGTGCCAGGTGCATTCGCAGCGACCCGGACCTCTCAGCACCGAGCGGCGATGGCTGCATTTGCAGCGAGCACAACCTCTCGGCACCTGGTGACGCTTGCTGCTTTTGCAGCAGCCTGGACCACACACTCTCTATCATACACCAATCATGATCCTAGCTTCCCACAAGCACCAGTAGCTGAATCTCAGCCCTCCATGAATGAAATGTCACAGGATCGATGAGTCTCTACACCTGAGATGTACGGGAAAACAGGCAAATCGCACTCACTGTGTTTGTGATAGCATCACCACCATCGGACAGATTGAAATGCACTGAGGGGAATTATCTATGGAGGACGTGTTCCATGGCCATGTCTCGCACCAATACGCCAGACGGGGGTTCCCTGTGCAATACACCAGGAGGGCAATCTAGAACCAGCCCTAAATCAGTCTGGAAAGAATGGGGAGATTTGCAGGTATTGTGAATATATATATATATAAACTATAGGATGGGCCGCCCATGGTTAATGTTGTGATGCTGGAAATGCATTGGAGGGACAGGGCCTCCGTATCCTTGTCCTTTATTGCTTTATCATGTATGTTCGGTCTTGTTTTCCGTGCAGGAGTTCATGTGGGACTCTTGGCAGTGTGCCTCTTCCTGTATTTGGTTTGGTGAACAGACCCTTGGGATACCCCTATGGCACCCATGGGTTGGAGTACGACCCTGTACTCCTAGCGTATGTTTTTGGGCACCTGTGTGTGGCCCACAGGGCAGGGTACGGGCTGGTGGCAGCTAAGTGCTGGATTGACAGGTGCCCTGAGCTTCCTCCATTTTGGGATGCCCAGGCCCTGTCATTGGAATCAGTGGATTCCTGATAGAAAACAAGATGACCCCTGTGGCCTCTTGCTTTCTTTAGCCTGTTACCTTACTTTTCCGGAAGTCCTAGGAAGCCCTGACTCTGTCCCTTCCCCCTGACTGGCTGTTGGGTGGAAGTTACAAAAATGTTGTTGTGGGGAAGTCCAGGCCAGACTGGCTGGAGCATTCCCAATGACTGTTTTGGGTACGCCCACAGGGTGGGATCTGGGCGAATGGCGTGTGTGACGAATATGCATTCCGTGCTATGGGTGTCTAGTATCTGGTGTTTCACACAATGACTGAGACAGCCCTGCCCGAAACGGTTATGATTGCAGTGTGTAGTGCTGAATGGCAGAGTGCTTGTCTGAATCCACATTCTGTGTTTTGATTTGTCTGGATGGAGAAGAATGGCCTGAATGCATGTGCGCCCGATTGGCTGCTTGACTGCCTGAATGCCCTTATGGTTGCCTGAGTGTGACCCAGCAGAGTGAATGGCAGAACAACAGTATATTTCGGGGCCTCTCACTGCTAGAAATCGTTTAGAAGCTGAAGTTGATACTTGATGCTTACTCTCAAAGCCGAGCCAGAAGAAGAAGGTGAACCGCTGTTCCCTTCATTGCAATCTGAAAGCTGCTGTGCCTTCAAGAACTGATCAAAAAGAGGACATGGGTAGGAAACCTCTTCCCGAGCTACTAGGGACCATTGTGCACCAGCTGATCTTTGCCAAAGCTCCCCGGTAGACAGACCTACGAAAGGCTGCCGTCCGGAGAAGGGGACCGTTGAGGCCAGAGCCGCAGTGCTCCCTTTGCCTAAGAACATTTTGATCCAAGGACTCCCTTGTTCACCCTTGTCGACCGCTTTTGGCCTGCCAGAGAAAGTCAAGGCCGCAGACTACCAAGGAGAATCTGCCGGTGGGTTTCCCGCCACCCGAAGACCTCAGACGCCGACAAAGCCACTGAAGCCAGCCGTGGTCATGTCCCGTTTGCTGAAACCAGATGCTGAGGACTCAACGCCCTTGCTGGGCCAAAGTTCTTCATTGACTCTTTGCGGCAACGAACACTCGTTGTGGTGCACCGCATGCCTTTTCTTCACAGGACGTTCACAAGCTTTCGTCAACGAGCACCGCGAAGATCGAAGCTGCTCCCTCAATGACATACATTCACCATTCTTCACCGAATCTCGATGAGCCACGGCTCCTGCCTTAAAGGGAGTGCGCTCAAGAAGGGTCTGTCGACAACTCACTGAAGAACTCTACGAAACCAGGTACTTTGTGGCAGTAGAACTTTTATAGAAGGAGATAAGACTCTAATAGACAATACATTGACTGGGCTTTTAGTGCATTTTTATTTACAGGTTGCCCAGGTTGGGGAAAGGGGGGGCCTCATACAGAATTGTGTCTAGGTATCAGGGCCAGTATTCTGCCAATTGTCTAACCAACTTGCCTTCCTCCTAAGTCTATGGTTGATATTGTTTTGCTGTGTTGATTCGTATGCTATTTGAACTGAGTACAGTTGATGCATTTTAATGGAATCAGAGTAATCATGGTACCACCTAGAACTGTATATATTTACCATTTTAGAATTGTCAGAGCACAAAGTGTATTATTGTAATTGTGTATATAACCTTGACCCTGACTGTGTTTTAACTAATATAGTGTGCAGACATTCCTTTGTGGGTGCTTGGGGACTAGACTGTACTTAAGAGCCAGCCCACATCACCTCCTGAGAAGCTAGGCCTTGATTGCTTGTCCATTGCTACCAACAATAGAGAATCTTGGCTGGGGTTCTCTGTGCCTCTCCTATATAGGGAGCAGGAGTACAGACACCCCCCTGCAGTCTTTACAAATGTAACAACTGAAAAGGTTCAGTAAGCACTCGATATCCGAGTAGACTCACCATGCTATACGCCTAGAAGAACTGGGAAGTACAACCCATGCTCCTCTTGTTGCAAACAGTTGATGCATAGACAGTCGTCAGCAGTTTTATCGCAGCCGCAAGATTCAACAGAAGAAGCCAATTACCTGAGGGGCATGCAAACTACAACTCGCCACTGAGCTCTGCTAGGTATGTTTAACGCACCACTCCGGTGGACAGTGGCTGCAAGCATGGCTACCCGCTCACATCAGTATACAGCAATGACTAAAACAAAATTTGTGTGTGCTGTTCGCATAATTCTCTGCCTACTTACACCAGACTATGTCTCAACACCTCTGTAATCGGAATGTAGCGCAGACCTATGACAAATTCGGGCACGCTGAACACATATTGAGTCTCTAGCACTGACACCATCTCCTGACCCTGCTCAGCACCCATCCACATGCCTGATCACATGGGTTGCTCTACCGGAGCCAGTCCAGCCCTGCTAAGCCTTATTTGGTCAAATGCACACAGGCATCCTCATCTTACTCCATTGTCTACAACACTCTGGACACGGCGTTCCTACTAACAGCCCATTGAGACTGTAATAAAAGGTGCTCTATAAATGACAAGTAGCATGCAATATAAAACCCTTCATGCAAAGAAGGTTGTATGGCAACTGCCTTACTTTTTCCGTGGACAGCCTAGTCAACCTATACATCAGGGGTGGGCTCCAGCTTTTGGTACACCAATCAGGGACAGTTAACAGCTTCACAGTCGTTTTTTCAAAGGCAATTCAGGCAAGGGCATAGTGGGGGTATAGGCCAAACCACCAGACTTTTGGCTACTCCCACCAAACAATAACCGGTCCCCCGTATAACACCCTGGTAGGGGGTCGCATATCACTATTTGCCGGCATATGGGAGTGGATCACATCAGACAAGTGGGTATTGTCAACTGTGAAAGACTGATACTGCATGGAATTCATACAACTGCCACGCGATCATGCACCAAGATAGAGAACAATGTCTCTAAAACACTAATAGATTCTCCAAGCAGAGATCCAAGCTCTACTTCAAAAAGGAGCCATAGACCTCATCCCTCCGTCAGAGGTATACAAGGTTATTTATCCTGTGTACAATCTTGTTCCAAAGAAAGACAAGACAACCTTGTTACAAAGAAAGACAAGACAAAGCGGCCAGTACTTGATCTAAGACCAGCAAACACATATGTCAAACCTCAGAAGTTCAGAATGACAACATTGCAGGAAGTCATTTATTTGCTCAAAAGGGGAGACTACACGGCAACACTGGATATGAAAGATGTATACTTTCATATTTCAATGTTGCCAGCTCACAAAGTACCTAAGATTCAAAGTGGAGTCCACACATCACTATTTCAACGTACTCCACTTCGGGATTGCATCAGCCCCTTGGGTCTTTACATAGTTACTAGCCATAATAGTGGCACACCTATGCATACAATCAATGCCAGAGTAACCTGATCAGGATTACTGGCTCATTACAGGAGACACACCACAAATATATAAACCGCATACGCAGGAGACAATAAACCTTCTGCATCAACTAGGGTTCTCTAGCAACAAGTAAAGGCCAAGCCTAGTTCCCAGTCATAGGAAACAACTTCTATGAGCAATAATTCAAACAAAATACGCTTTAGTCTTCCCCCTCCAACGAGAGGGTCCAAAACATTCTGCTACAAGTCCCATGTTATACAGTCAGTCATCACATAAATCAGGAAGGTAATGGTATAGTGGCATCATGCATCTTCATTGTGGCACATGCAAGACTACGCATGCGTCCAATACAGGAATGGCTGGCAAAACAAGGGTCGCAGGCAGAAAGGATTTGGGACGATAAAGTGGGGTTTTCGCAGACATTCGTGTCAGCATTTCAATGGTGGACAAAGGAGAACTTGTTAAAGGAAAACCCTTTGTCAACCGCTAACACAATTCCCAATCACAATAGACTCATCACTTTCAGGCTGGGGGGTGGAGGGGTGCATTGCCTCCACCATACGGCGCACAACATGTGGGCACAAACACTGGCAGGGAAACACATCAATGTTGTAGAATGGCTAGCCGTATACGATGCACTGCAAGCTTTCCAGCAGCTACTAGCAGGGAATAGTTTACTCCTTATTTCGGACAGCACATCCACCATGTTTTACATCAACAAACATTGCGGGACACGTTCTCTAAATCAATCCAGACTAGCTCAGAAGATCTCGAAATGGAGCCTAGAGAGAAAATGTTTTCCTCCTGTCACAACATGTTACAGAGGAAAATAACTGGCTAGCAAACATAATAAGCAGTAATACAGATCAACCCTCAGAACACAAGTGGGAACTGCATTCAGACATTGTAGACATTGGGCCTCATTACGAGTCTGGCGATAAAAATCTGGCGTTACCATGATGGCGGTCCTACCGGGTCCGCCACTGCGTGGTACCGGAAACAAGGTAGGTGCAACATAACTGATGCACGGAGAAGGAGGACAATCGGATCCCCCTGTTACTCAGAATTAAATTGATCCTAAGGCCAGCAAATTTTAAGAATACTGGAAAGTGGATTACAAACATTGAACAAAAGAATAATCTAAAGAACAAACTTTAAAATACAGTACTTTGACAAAAAATAGATACTCTCCTGAAGATCCCTATGAATTGAATAGGGTGAAACACATGTAGGGAGTTCTGAAATATCATTTTGAATTCTGATAGACTATTTACTAGAAAATCATCTAACTGGATTCAAGATTTATTTTCTGCTCTCACCTACTAAAAAACTTTAAATACTTGTTGAGTTGTCGCAACAGGGGGATACATTTTTGGGGGTCATTAAATTCTTTATCTCAAGCAATCAAGATAATAGTATAAACCCATTGCAGACGACTCGGTTTTATTTATTTTACCAAATACAAAGATTGGATTCGCCCAAAGAAATAAGTCCTTCTACTGATTGCTTTTTCTGTATAAAACAGAAACAAGGTAGGATTACGGCTTGTCGGCCTGGCGCATCCCTCATCAGCGGTATGGGTGACACCTTCACGGTAACACCGGTGTAGATGGATGTACCATGACCATTGTTGGCAGTGCGTCCGCCTCTGCCGTGTGCATGCCTAGCCTAGCGGCACTGCGTACACAGAGCCGGAAACACCAGGACTGGAAATAACATGATCGATCGCCGGAACAGGAAAGAGCCCAGCGGCCATTCCAAAAATCACAATCCACTGCAATCTCCCTGTTTCTGAAGCCATCCAGCCATACTAAGTGCCCACAACAAATCCAGGAACATGTCATTGAGGATTCCCCAAACCCGCCAGCAGAAGCCATGCTTCAGTGAGGCAGAGCTCACCATCCTGGTGGAGCACATGGTGGACAATGCTGGGGAGCTATTCTCCGCAGACCAGCACTGCAGCACACAGCTCTGGCACAAGGCAATCTGACCAGAAGCAGCCTGGTCGGTGACAGCTGTGGGGGTGACAGCCCAGAGCGTGAAATACTGCCACAAGCGGTAGGATGACCTGCGGCTAAGGGTGCGTAGCCTTCTGGCTGCACACCACCTCAAATGCACATCTACAGGTGGCGGACCACCCTCAGCCTTGCAGCTGCTTTGCTGGGAGGGTAAGTGCAGCAGTGTGCTGCATCTGGAGGGCATAGAGGGAGTCGTGCAGCAGAGGCAGGAGCTGGGACACCTGTCGAGGCTGGTGAGTAGAGAAACTGCACAAATATAAAGCTCACACAAGCATATCCTGCACCCCCTCTACCATCAATGCACATAAATGCCCATAGCATTGGCCACATTACACCGACCAGACCCAGCACACCCATGACCCCCTCACTGAATTTAGTGCAAAGCAAGTCACATGCCCTGCCCCCAAGCATGCACCATACACAACCACATGACAATGCACCACACATGACTGCGTGTGAACGGACACTATGGTTTCTGTAAGAAGACCGCCACACATGTGACAGGACCAGCAAACACATGACGATGCGCCATTACAGTGGCTGCCAGGGCTGCAGCACCGAACAGGCCTGTCCATGGTGGGTGTTGCGGTTCTGGCATGCTGAGTTGCCATGGAAGCACTGCCACTGTCAACAACGTCGCCACTGCTCCCGCCTACCCACTCCCATGGGGTCTTTATGGGACTCAATGTGAATCAACATCCTGCTGCCTGACTTCCTGGGCCCTGGACTTTGATTAGTCCAGTTGCACTGTGAAGTCAACATATGTACATTGTCAATGACTCCAGCAGCAAGTTGCCGGTAGCACTGGCATGGTTAATACCGAATCCATAATGAGGCAGTGTCACCTGCACACTGCAGCACACACAGCCGTCGACCACACACCCAGGCCTCCCCCCAACCCACACATGCGAACACTGATGAACAACTCTTCGCCAGGCTCAACTGACAATAGAATAAAACACAATCCACGAAGGCAACACTGTGCATCAAGGTCACGAGTAGTGCATGTGTCTGCCATGCTGCCACTGACAGCACATCCCAACACTGGTATGCCCTCACCTGCATGTACACATGGGCACACACTGAATGAGGAGTGCATGTTCCTCATGACCATGCCAGCCCTACGATGAAAACACCACACACATCCTGGCCATGCAACGATGTCACACATCGACTCCAGGCACGCACCCCCCGCCCAACAACCTTCGCAACACATCCCAAATATCTGCACATGGGCAGACACGCATGGCACTACCCACAGCCCAACGTGGGTGTAACATGTCAGCATATCCAGCACAGCTGTGTCACATGTGCCGTCTGCACAGTGCCTGCAGCTTAGTCTACGCAACACATGCATGAGTTAGACATACCATGCAGCAGTGCCTGCCCCCACAATGTAATATAGCACGATGACCATGTTGCATGTAATTGTACATTCCTCATCCAGTCAGTTCCCTAACATCATGCCTTTCATTCACCCACAGGAACATCATCCGACACAGGCGTCGGTCAAGCACACACATCAATGGACAGCAGACGTGCAAGGGCCACAGCACACCGCCCCTCAAGCACCTCGGCCATCACGGGAGTGACAACTGCAACGGTGCACCAGGCAGAGCCGGCAGACACCCATGCTGCCCCCATCATACAGGCAGCCCCTCTGCCTGCTCCACCTGCTGCACCATCACAAAGGCAGCCCCTCTGCCTACTCCACCTGCTGCCCCATCACACAGGAAATCCCCTCTGCCTGCTCCAACTGCTGCCCCCATCGCACAGCCAGCCACATGTGGATTTCCACAGGGACGTGCACCACCACCCCCCAGCAGGCTGAGTAATATGACACAGGCAGCAGTTATTGCGATTGGGCTGTCGAGGCAGGCCTAAACACGGGCGAGGACACAGAGCACACCCCGGATGTTTTCGGCACATTCAGCCCCATGAGCCCTGTGCGCTCTCCAAACCTCTCACTACAGGAGATGAATGGGCATCTCCAACGCATGGAGGAGCGACAGTACGCACTGACTGCCCTGGTGCAGCAGCACTTGGAGGAGTCACGCCTTCAGAGGGAGAGCAATCAGGTTATTGGACAGCGGGTTGCCTGTACCATTGGGTGTTTGGCGTGAGCCACTGTCCTCATGTTTCGGAGGGTCCGTGAGGGCAATAGTGTGTAGTCTAACATTGCAGAGACAATGGCACTACAGGATATCATGTCATGACTTCCGCGTGAGAACATGCCAGTGCCCTCCACCAGCACCACACCTGCAAGCTCCCAGGCAGGCAGCCACAAGAGGAGATCTATGCGCCTGTCTGGCTCCTCTCAGAAGGACAAACCTGCCGCCAAGCGTGGCCGGAGTAGTGTAGAAACATTGACACTTGCTCCACATGTGAATAGTTTGGGAAGGGGAAGGGGAGGTCCATAGTTGGGGCCTGGGAGGTGGGAGGGTATGTTTGGGAGGGGAAGGGGAGTCCATAGTTGGTATAGATAGTTGTGGCCTGGGAGGTGGGAGGGTACATTTGGGAGGGGGGAGTCCATAGTTGGGATAGAAAGTTGGGGCCTGGGAGGTGGGAGGGCACATTTAGCAGTAGAATGGGGGGGTAGGGTTCATAGTTGGGATAGATAGTTGGGGCCTGGGAGGTGGCAGGGTACATTTGGGAGGGTATTGGTGTTGCACCTGTTTTCTATTGTCTTCATTATAATACACTGGGTTATGCACATCAATCACGGCTGGACATTCTTTTTCTGCGTATTAATTATTTATTCGAAGTGTTACAAATGATGTGTCAGAAATTGGGCACCATGTGCTTGTGAGGATTGTTAACAAAATAAATGGTGAATCAGTGCATCCCGTGTATGTTGACCATCTGGTCGGACTGCCATCCCATCATCGTCGTCGTCATCCTCATCCTCCTCATCTGCAGGGTGCATGTCTGGGGGCAATGCAATGTTCCGTCGAATACACACATTGTGCAGCATGACACATGCCAGGACAATTTTGCCAACCTTGATGGTGCTATACATCAGTGCCCTCCCGGATCTGCTGAGGTAGCAGAACCTGGCCTTGAGCAGTCCAAAAGTCTGTTCTATGATGCCCTGTGTACGGATGTGTGCCGGGTTGTAGGCCTCCTCATGCCTGTTCTGTGGGCGTCTAATGAGTGTCATCAGCCATGGCGTGAGGGGGTATCCGGCATCACCTGCATGGGAGTGACAGAAAGGTGATTGAATGTTTGTGGTGTAAATTTCATGTCAGTCATGATAGCATGAACACATTTCCAGGGTTTAATTAGCACACAACATAGTACATGCCACAGATGACCCAATGGATTTTTATAATGTTGCATGTGACGACATGTCCATATTCTTATGTTTGATCACTCATTCCATCTGAGAATGTTTGGCCTGCTCTCTGTCTGCAGTCATGATATGGCCTTCGATGTTACAACATGTCTTATTCCTTTCAATGTAAACAAGGGTGGGTGTCTGCCTACTAGGAGCCTCATGTCTTGTATGTTGCTAACAATCTTTGTTCTGTACTCACAGCGCCCAAGTGGCCAGACACTGCTGTGCGCAGCGGCCCCAGTAGGCAATGTGCACAGGGGATCACCTGCTACTTTCTCACCGGTGACAATACTCCCATGTAAATGTCAACATTGAGTAGTGTGGCACTGCATGGTTAGGGGGACTTTTCATTTGCCGGTACATGGATTCCTGTGACATAGCAACCTGTCATGGACCTCATGCAGCAGTGAGCCAGGTGCATGTAAGGTGTGTGCCTATTTACCCCCCCACACACTACACAAGGGTCATGCATTGGTCAGTCTCCTCACCCAACAGCCAGGTGCGCTCTCCGATGTGACGTGCCATGTACCCTGGCAAGGTGGAGTTCCGCAAGACCATGGTCATGTGTGGATCTGGGAAAACGTGCACAACAATGGGTGATGAGATGTTCTCCATCACAGACGATTTGCACGTTGAGGGAGTGGAATTGTTTGAGGTTTCTATACACTGCCTCCAGGGGCGTTGCTAGGGGGAGGCTAAGGGGGCTATAGCCCCTGATCTTTTGGTTGTAGCCCCGGATAGAATCTCAGGAGCTACAGCCAAAAGACTAGCTAGCCCCCAGTCCCAACAGTTCTGACATCAGCTTAGCCCCGGGTCTTTTCCAGACCTAGCAACTCCCCTGACTGCCTCAATGGCATATCTGGCCACCAACTCCACATGGATGAAATCTAATGCACCTATGCAATTGGGCATGCCTGCAAGGGCATAGACGTCCACATTGGTGGCATTCACCTGGGCAGGGGTTTGAGGTAGGGCAATGTGGTCTGACACATGGTGCAGCAGTGCATCCAGTACCTGGAACAGAACCCTAGAAAAACAGGGTTGTGACAGCCCGTACAGCTCACCCACGGTGTGTTGGTATGTGCCATTTGGAAGGAAGTGCAGTACCGACACTACCTTCAGCAAAGGGGGGATTGCAGTCAGTATGTTTATCATGCTGCTGATGTCATTGATAAGGGTGACTACTGATATTATGGTCTCCCTGTAAAGCGGGTACAAAGTGTGCATTTGGCTACTGGGCATGTTCCAGGGTGAAGCCCTGATGCAGGGTATTGCTGGCTGCCTGCAGGGTGCAACCTCCAGGACATTGAGGTTAGGCATGGTCAACTGGTTCCCCATTCACCTCCTGTGCCACTGCCTCTCAGCTGCTTCGTCCTCAATGGCTCCTTGCAGATTCCCCAGACCAATTGCTGCTACAGTGACTGCCAGCATGGATGTGTTGGGAAGTGGGTTGTGTGTGGGTGTGCTCCTTTTGTGCATTTACAGTGGTCAGTGGTGTGCAGGTGGGCGGACTTGGTACACCTGTGGCTTATTTGACAGCATGGTTGTGTTGGGAGATGGGTTGGGTGTGAGCGTGGTTCTTTTCTACATTCACAGTGGTCAATGGTGTGCAGCTGTGCTGGTTTGGTACACCTAGGGCCTGTTGCTGCTCACCTGCCACTATTGAACACCTGGTCCGCAGTACCGGAATTACAGGTGCGGTGGTCACGGTGCTACCGCCATATTTATGGCAGTGTTTCCATGTAGGCGGCACTCTGAATGTGACCGTACTACAACCGTGCCGGTAATTCAGGGACGTACAGTGACTCTTGCCACTCTGTGTGTGCACAGTGCTACCGTGTGCGGTAGCACCGTGGGTTTCACTTTGCAGTGACAGTGTTCCCGCACTTGTAAATCAATGTGCCGGTCCAGTAAACGATGCCGGTACGGTGCTACCGGCACTGCTATTTCCAGACCGGCATGCTTGTAATGAGGCCCATTGTTTGCAATGGGGTCTTCCAGACATAGTTCTGTTTGCCACAGAAAAAACACACAATGCTGCACTTACACTTCCAAGTTCCTGCAGTAGGGATCCAAAGACAACGCACTGTGGATCAGTTGGTCAGGGATGTTTGCAAACACTTCTCCTACGTCCTGTCCCCTTTCCTCCATACTGCATGGGTGCTCCTTGCTAGGGACAGGTATGGATCCTTTTTTACCATACAACATGTATTTTCCACGGCGCCACGCCAAGTCCTCTTTTCCCCATCAACAGGAGCGGACCTGCCTCACCTGAGCTGTAGTTGAGGCCTTTTTTCCCCCTCCTAATTCCACGCATTCTTAGTCTTCCTCTGGGGCATTTGTCCCTCTGTTTTTGTTTTTTATTATTTATTTTTTCCTTCAATCTTCTAAATACATAGGAACTTTAATTCACACCGGCCTCCGGTGCCTTGCCCTTCCCCGGCGCATGTCGTCCGCAGCAAGCTTTAGTAGGTACACGTCCTGTGATGGATCCTTTCCGACATCGGACCCGCACACGCTCTGCCTCCGCTGCCTCAGATGTTCAGTGTGCAATGCCCTTACTCCCCGGTCACTCATGAAATGGCTTGCGAGGTGGAGGGAGCTGTTCTCCAGATCTCCGCCGAAACAAATCAAGGAGTATGTGTGTAGGAAAACAAAGGCCAAGTTAAGTGTTCTGTTCTCCAAAGCACTTCACAAAGAGAACTCCTTCCCGGGAAGCAGCCATGCGGGAGGGGCTAATTGGGCTCTTTGACCAGCCAGTGTACCGAGGCTCACCGAGCTAACGGCCTAATGGCCGAGGGATCCACGGATCCTCCCGGTACTAGTTTTGAGGGGCCAGACGGCTCTTGTACCGCCACGCATGTGACCAGGACCAGCAAACACATGACGATGCGCCATTACAGTGGCTGCCAGGGCTGCAGCGCCGAACAGGCCTGTCCATGGTGGGTGTTGCGGTTCTGGCATGCTGAGTTGCCATGGAAGCACTGCCACAGTCAACAACGTTGCCACTGCTCCCGCCTACCCACTCCCATGGGGTCTTTATGGGACTCAATGTGAATCAACATCCTGCTGCCTGACTTCCTGGGCCCTGGACTTTGATTAGTCCAGTTGCACTGTGAAGTCAACATATGTACATTGTCAATGACTCCAGCAGCAAGTTGCCGGTAGCACTGGCATGGTTAATACCGAATCCATAATGAGGCAGGGTCACCTGCACACTGCAGCACACACAGCCGTAGGCCACATACCCAGGCCTCCCCCAAACCCACACATGCGAACACTGATGAACTAACTCTTTGCCAGGCTCAACTGACAATAGAATAAAACACAATCCACAAAGACAACACTGTGCATCAAGATCACGAGTAGTGCATGCGTGTCTGCCGTGCTGCCACTGCCAGCACATCACAACACTGGTATGCCCTCACCTGCTTGTACACATGGGCACACACTGAATGGGGAGTGCATGTTCCTCATATGACCATGCCAGCCCTACGATGAAAACACCACACACATCCTGGCCATGCAACCATGTCACACATCGACTCCAGGCACGCACCCTCCCCCCCAACAACCTTCGCAACACATCCCAAATATCTGCACACGGGCAGACAAGGCTGGCACTACCCACAGCCCAATGTGGGTATACATGTCAGCATACCAAGCACAGCTGTGTCACATGTGCCATCTGCACATTTGCCTGTGGCTTAGTCTACGCAACACATGCATGAGCTAGACATACCATGCAGCAGTGCCTGTCCCCACAATGTAATATAGCACGATGACCATGTTGCATGTAATTGTACATTACTCTTCCAGTCAGTTCCCTAACATCATGCCTTTCATTCACCCACAGGAACAGCATCTGACACGGGTGGCAGTCAAGCACAAACATCAATGGACAGCGGGCGTGCAAGGGCCACAGCACACTGTCCCTCAAGCACCTCGGCCATCACGGGAGTGACAACTGCAACGGTGCACCAGGCAGAGCCGGCAGAAATCCATGCTGCGCCCATCAAACAGGCAGCCCCTGTGCCTGCTCCACCTGCTGCCCAATCACACAGGCAGCCCATCTGCCTGATCCACCTGCTTCCCCATCACACAGGCAGCCCCTCTGCCTACTCCACCTGCTGCCCCATCACACAGGAAGCCCCTCTGCCTGCTCCACCTGCTGCCCAATCACACAGGCAGCCCATCTGCCAGATCCACCTGCTTCCCCATCACACAGGCAGCCCCTCTGCCTACTCCACCTGCTGCCCCATCACACAGGAAGCCCCTCTGCCTGCTCCGCCTGCTGCCCCCATCACACATGGTGGTTTAATGAACCTTTCATTTTTCAAGAGGTCCCCTGAAGATGTTGATAGAGCTAGAAAGGTAGTCTATTGGTAAGCAGACTATCACGACCTGCTTATGAGCTTTGAATAAAGAAATGCTGGTGGGGCTTAGAACTCATTCCAAAAGGTGCCACATGACCACTTTTGCCCTGCCCAGCGGGATTGCATTGATGGAAACCTGTCAGGTGGATACATGGGGAAAACTGCATATCTTCACGAAGCACTTTGGTGTATAGCACTATACAAATTCAATTAAAGACAAATACATTAAAAAGCAAATTGAGTCTCTTGTGGAGCAGGATGTGCGAGATCGGATTCCTTTTATTCTTAGTATAGATACTACTGACGTTACTTCCAGCAGATAGAGACACAAGTGATGCCAGCTAGATTCAACGCAGAGCTGTGCAGTGCACACTGATGGGTATCACATGTTTCTGAACCAATCTGCGCCCAGAGTTGTACTTCAAGAGATGAAGATCCTATATCTATCTAAAAGAACAGTACAGAAGGTACTAACTTGTTATTCTCGTTCAGGCCTTCATGAAATCTCCTCAAAGACGAGATAGAATATCCCTGCTGCTGGAAAGGAAAGTCATCAGAATTGAGTCTCCAGCGGTTTGCCTTTTCCAGTGGTATGGAAGCTTTACAAGAACCAAAAGACCATTTAAAATACTCAAATGAAAACCTATCTTTCATTTGGTGCATTCCTTTTTAAAATCAAAATGATAACCTCACAAATGAAATCTGGTATTGTTGAAGTTGGTACAAAACGGTATTGTCATAAATACACAAGCAATGCTACCAGCCTGCAGTATTTGATGTCTGGGGTGGGCAAACTCAGGAATTAAACAAAAAGGGGGGAATGGACAGAAGGACAGAACAGATTGGGAAAAGTGGCAGAATAAAGTGCAACAGTAAATAATATGCCCTTAGAAACTAATCCGTTCCACTGGGGGTAGCACAAGAAGTGCAGCAAAAGGAAAAATAAAACTATCTTCAGAACAAAAGATGAACGAGTTTCTTTACAAGCAGCCATTCTACTATATTGGGTTGTATTTTCGTCCAAATCCTCAGATTTATTTTGTTTTGCCGCAGCCAGCTCCTGGTTCCTTACTAATGATCGGTTGAGCCTCCATGATGATGCTGTTTGTCCTGTCTTATCCTTTGCATCTAGCCTAGTCATTGTTTCAATACTCGCATGTTCGTTTGTAAGCTGTCGCAGCATGTTGTAAGAGAGATCCTCAGTGCTCCTTTGAAACATTTTTGTGAGCCATGATACCATGAGGATTTCAGGGAACCTCTTTTTCATCTTTTCTTCAGCTGTCTGGGCAGCAATTTGCCTGCTTTTCACAACATGGTCAAATCTAGTGAATCGCATTTTCGATTGGATTGTGTCCTCCCACGTATTCCTCATCTTTGATACTAAAGTCTGCTTGCAGCATGCTTTGGAATTTGTTTTCATAGTATCGGGTGCCGCGTGGCGTCGATTTGTGACCCTCGACGGCCTTCGTCCTGTCCTCAGCCATGATGTTGACACTGGACACATGGCGACCGTTGCCTCAGTTCTGTTTTTCTGCATGCTAGCAAGCTTTGTACGGTTCTTCGCCTCAGCAAAATTTCACTGCGTTACTTCGAAAAATCGGGATGATGTCAACACCCAAGACGGTGTTCAGCAGTGTTCTGATTGTGGGGTAAAAATGTCCATTACAGACCCGCATCGAGTCTGTTTGTGGTGCCTGGGAGCCGACCACAGAGTAGATGACTGCGGCTCCTAACAGTCAATTACTGTCAAGGCCTTGAGAGAAAGGAAGGGGAAACTCGTGGCAGGCAGGCCCCCTTCAAAATGCCCTTCTGTTACGCCCTGAAAAAGGTGGTCTTTGGATGGTTCAAGGGCTGTTTCCCCGATGAAAAAGCTTGCAAAACACCAAAAGCGCTCAAGGTCAAGGTCTCGACACTCGTCATCCTCTGATAAAAAGTCAAAGAAGAGACGCCAGAGGTCACCGTTGTCTTCTTCCTCCACACCTGCCAGAACCGTTACTTTCTCGAGTAGGTCGGCGTCCCTGTCTGACTGGGAAACATTTACATTAAAATTGCTGGAGGTGTTTCAAAAGTAACTCCGAGTGTCCCTCCGACAGCCCCTCCGGAAGGGCTGAAAATGTCTCCTAAAGCCACTGTGTGACAAGACCGGCAGGACGCCTGTAGCCTCTGCTTCTTGCGCACCGGAGAGCTCCGGAAGAAATTCTCCTCGACATGTGTCGAAGTAGTCTTCCTTGAGACACAGGCAGAAGTCAGGTTCTTCTTCCTCATCGATCGATAGAGGTCAGACACCTGGACCTTCGATGCCCTTTTCAAAGCATTGATTGAAACCTGCAAAGCCCTTGACGCTGCTTCTTACTCCCACACCCTGAACGCTGTCTGCGCCATTGGTGCCTTTGAAGGTTTCTAAACCTCCTATCGAGGCATCGAAGACCTTTAAGCCTCCACCAAGACCTGATTTTTTCAGATATATGGGATCTATCTTGGTGGTGGTGAAGAAGGAGGTCCAAGATGTACCGCCAATGTACCTGAGGAACTGGTCTCGGAGGAATCCAGGATAAAACATCTTGTGGAGACATTGAAAGAGGCAAGTAGTCTGGAAACTTCCCTGGAAACTGACTTCGCAAATCCAGAAGTGTCAGGGTATTCTGACCCCTCTTATAGGTCAGTGATGAGCAAAGTAACTGAGTATCTTTGATGGGGAAACTGGCTACCATAATAGAGAAGGACGACCTCACTGACATTCTGGACAGTCGAACCCCAAAAGAAGCAGTACTACCTTTTCACACTGCATTGAATACTATGATTTTGGGGAACTGGCTTAAGCCTGACTCCACGCCAGCAGTGAACAAAAATGTAACAAAAAATAAGGAGCTGCTTCTATTGACCATCAATATTTATACAGACACCCGACTCCAGAAAGTCTAGTAGTACAAGCGGCAACATCTTCTTCGAGGGCTTCTGCATAACCTTACATTCCACCAGATAAAGATGATAAAAAAGATTGATGCCCTGGGGAAAAGGGGTTTTAGTGCTGGAAGTATGGCCCTAAAATCAATCAATGTGACTTGTGCCCTGGCCAAGTACACCCTTACCTTATGGGATGTCGATGCCTTGGCAACAGAACATCCCAGAAGGTGAGGAGAGGGATGGATTCTTAAACTTGGTCGAAGATGGCAAAGAGGCAATGTGCCAATTGCTGCAATCCGGTTTAGATTCCGTGGATTCAGTTAGCAGGGCAATGGCAGCCAGCACAGTCTCAAGACGTTTTGCATGGCTCAAAGTCTGATTTCACATCCGATGTCCAAGCACGCTTAATGGACATGGCTTACGGGTGTCAGTTATTTGGAGAAAAGGCTGATGACAGCTTGGTGAAGCTTCCAGCTTCTAAAGCAGTGGCAAAATCCCTAGGTGCAGCAATTCATCAACCTAACCAACCTCAAGGGTCTTCACATGCATGGCGAGGGCATCCCTCTCGATTTTATTCACCTGTTTCAAGGAGATGGAGGCCAATTCTCTCAAAGCGGACATAGGACTCCACGTTGGTCCAGAGGTAGAGGAGGAAGAACTTCCCTCTCAGCTCTTCCTTTGCAAGACTGTGTTGGGGGACAGACTGTTTTAGCATCTGGAAAGTTGGCGGGGCATAACCTCAGATGCTTGGGCGCTGCAGACAGGATGTGCAGAGAGGCAATACAGCTCTTGTCCTGGGCACTAAGAGAAGGAATCTCTCTACTGGCATTTATTCTTGCCAGAGAAGAAAACACAAGCGGCGGACGTTCTGAGCAGGGAGAGCACGAACTCCCACAAGTGGGAGTTGGCTCAGGAAGTCTTTATTTTATTTAGTTATTGGACATTTGTATGGCGTCTATACGGCAGAAAGTGTTTCCAGGTGCCACAAGACAAGGGAGGACTAGGGGGGAGGGTTGAGCGGGAAGTTGAGGATAAAAACAATATCATCCTACTAGGTCTTGTGACATTCATATCGTGCAAGTGTAGCAAGCAGGATGTGGAGGTGGGGTCAAGGGGAACAGGAAGGAAATGGGGTGGGGGTGGAAGAAAGGAGGGGGCCCAAGGTGCTGGGTAAGTGCTAGGCTGAGCTAGGAGGGCAGCTGCACTGAGGACGGGATAAAGGTCAAGTGCTGGGGGGTGGAAGGTGGCCAGGCTCAATAGTCTAGCAGTGCAAAGGGGGGGGCGGGATGAAGGTAATAGTGCGAGGAAGGGGGGTAGACCAAATTCGGTAGTCTAGTCAGGGAATGGTGCCCGGAGCAAGTGCTGGTATGGGAGTGCCGAGGCAGACTAATCAAGGGAGGGCCTGGCTCCTATATGACTCAGAGGGGATAGGAAGCCAGTCGCAGCAGCACAGGAGCATTAGCACGGAAGGGGAGAGGGAAGGAGGAGCAGAAGAGGAAGGGCTTGAGAAGCTTCAAGAACTTAAGGAGATCCGCCTCAAGTCTGAGAGGGGCAGCGAGGCCCTTCCAGAGGGAGGCTCCTGCCGAAGAAGAAAGATCTATCCCCCGCTCTCTGCTTTCATAAACGTCTGCACTGCAGAGAGTTTGAGCTAGGGTACTTGAAGGAATCTAGCATGGAGGTATTTAGGGAGAGAAAGTTGGATGTAGCCTGGTCCCAGGACCCAGAAAACCTTGTGGATGATGCAGAGGGTCTTGATTTTGACCCTTGAAGCCACCGGAAACAAGTGGAGAGATTTTAGGGCTGGAGCAATGAGGTCCCTGCCTGGAGAGAACCAGAGCTCTAGAGACATTGAGCTTCTAGGGGAAGGTGAGGCAAGGGAGAATGTGTCTGAGGAGGTAAAGCTGAAAGTGAGCCTTCTTGGCAAGGTCAGCAATGTGAGGTGAGAAGGAGAGAGAGGAGTCGAAGATAACACCGAGATTTACTTTCCTCACAAGAAGGGGAAGGTAGGAGGCCCAACAATGGTGGCCAGAGAGTAAGGGGGAAGGAACAGGGGGGGGGTGGTTCAAAGAAAAGGATCTCAGTTTTACTGGCATTAGGACAGAGTTCATTAGCAGCACACCATGCCTGATTAGTAGTCAGACAATCTGGAATGAGAGAGGAAGGAGATGGGGTAGAGAAGGGAAGCTTAAAGGAAAGCTGAGTGTCATCCGCATAACACTGGAAATGAGGAGAGAAGGTAGAGGTGAAGTGAGCAAGAGGTGCAAGGTAGATATTTAAGAGCCACAGCGAGAGTATAGAGCCCTGAGAGACGCTGCAGGTAGAGAGTGAGGTAGAGGAGAGAGAAGGGCTCAGTTGGACCTGGGCGGACCGATTCGAAAGGAAGGAGGTCAACCAAGCCAGTGCCAGGTCTGTGATGCACATAGTATCACAAAGTCGATTTAAGAGAGTGGCGTGATTGACAGTGTCGAAGGCAGAGGCCAGATCAAGGAGGATGAGGACAGAAGGAAAGTTGGAGTTTAGGATTGAGAGCAGGTCTTCACGGGTGTTCAGGAGAGCAGTTTCCGTGTCTCTGGATGCTCTGAAGCCAAACTGGTGGTCATGGAGACAGCCAACAGATTCAGTGTGGTGGATTAGTTGGGAAATGACCAACTTCTCCAAAAGGTGGCCCAAGAAGGGAGTAGTGGAGATAGGGTGGTAGTTAGCCGGACAGGAAGGATGTGCAGATAGCTTTTTTAGGAGGAGATGCACAAGTGAGTGCTTGAGAGGTAGTGGGAAGGAGCTGGTGGCAAAGGAGTGGTTGCAGAACTCAGCCAGAGAGGGAGTGAGGGCGGCAATATTGTCCTCGGAAGTTCTGGAAGAACAGCGAAGCACCTGGTTGGAGGAGGTTTTCACAGAGCAAACAGTCTTGGAGACCTCATTAGCTGGTATGGGTGAGAAGGAGGAGAGTAGAAGGGAAGGAGAGAAAGGGGCCAAGGGAGGCCAAGTTAAGGGTGGAGGAGGGAGGACAGTGGAGGAGAGAGAGGACAGGATGTCCTGAGTTTTGGTTGTGAAGTGGAGGCCAACGCGCAGTGCAGAGGGCCTGGGAAGGAAGAGAGGAAGAGGAGACTGCAGTAGGATTGGCAAGTTCCTTGCAGATTTTAAAAAGTTCAGCCATGTTGTTGGTGGCCCCAGAGATGCGGGCTTGAATGTGGGCCTGCTTTTTGTACCGGATGGAAAGTCTGTAGTGCCTTTGGAGCAAGCAACAGGCCAGTTTGTCAGAAGATGTGCGAGAAGCCAACCACTTCCATTCTGCAACTCTACACTTGCTTTTCAACAAGGCTAAGCCGGAATCATACCAACTTTTGCACTTGGAGGCAGGCTTTATGTGGATCCTCATGGCAGGGGCAATTATGCCAAGGGTGTTGGAGATGGAGAGGTGAAGGTCATCAGGGGCTGGGTCAGAGTGAGAGTCAAGAGAAGCGGTAGGGAGAGGAATAAAGGAGTCAGCAAAGGTGAGATGAGTGCATCCTGAGTGAGTCGGGCCGGAGGAAAGAATGGTGAGGGAGACAGTCACGGAGGTTGCGGAAAAGTAGGACTGCATCAGGAGAATCAAGATGAATATTGAAGTTTCCAAGGAGGAGAAGCTTAGAGCCAGAAGTCGGGAGGGAAGAGGTGAGGTCAGCCCACTCCGATAGGAAGGGGGGTACCGGCCTTGGGATCCTATAGATGGTAGTGAGGGTGATCGATAGGGTAGGAGAGGTGCAAGGCTTGCAGACAGGACATTCAATGGAGGAGTTGGATTGAATAGGTATGATAGAGGCAGGGATCCAGTCTGGGAAGACAAGGGCCACTCCACCTGCAGGCCGGTTAGGCCTGGATTTAGAGACTATCTTGTAACCCTGAGGAAGAAGAGTGTCAAAAGCAGTGACAGAGCTGGCATTGAACACTTCTCGGTGAGCGCAAGGACGTCAAAGTCTTCAGGGAGGTGACAGTTGTCGGAAGAGTGTTTAACAGCAGAGTGAGAATTGAGGGTAGCTAAGTGAAGCTGGTTGCCACCTTTCAAGGTTTTCCAAGGGGGCTACAGGGAAGGGGTACCGCCACCAGAGAGGGGGAAGTGGGCGTGGAAGATGGAGGAGAGGAAGGAGAAAGGAGGACATTGGTGAGAGATGGAGGACGCCTGTTGAGAAGGAGGAGGTTGGGCTGTGAGCCCTGGGCCATGATAGTGCCATTCAAGTAGACATTTATGATGCACCTGGATGATGAGAAGTATGCCAAGAGCACTTCCCATCTGGTACCACCATTAATGGGTGAAGAAGAGAAAGCGGACTGAAACCATATGGGGAGTCCATAGGTCAGGAGAGGAACAACAAAGAGAATGTTGGTAACAGTCTGCCTGGAGGAAACTTTGGCATAGGGGTCTGCAATGGAGACGTTTCTTAAACGTTTTCCTTCCAGGCTTCGAAAGAGAAGGAGGATAGGTAATAAAATAGCAGTTGGAGGAGATGGGAAGCACCATAGAGATGTGCGAGGTAGGGGGACATCAATACCCAAGGGAGGCAGAGAGAATGGAGAGCTGCACAGTGCACAAAGGAACTCACCAAGTGACCTAGCAGCCAAGGAGGAAACAGATGCAGTAGGTACATTCAGCAGGATACAAGCAGGGCAACATAGTTTTTAAAAAAAACAAGATTTGAAAGTAAAAACATACACGAGGAGTGCTAGCTATTACATACACCCATAAATGGGATTCCAAGAAGCAGGGAGTGCAGCACTACAGCACAGGCAACAGATTTAGAGGCACCTAAAATTGATTTTCAGACCATCATGAAAATGCTAGCAATTCAGCAAGGTAAGAGTTTAAAAAATGCCTAAGTGTGAAATTCAGAGATACAAGAATGCATCAATTCAGAAAGGCAGCAGATTGTAAAAAAAACACCTAGATTTGATATTCAAACAGTTATAAGAATGCAAGCAATTCAGTGGGGCACTAAGGTTTAAGAAACGCCAAAGTTTGAATTTCAGACATATCAGAAAATGCATCAATTCAGTAAGGCAACAGAATGTAAAATAGAAAAACACCAAGATTTGATTTTCAAACAGTCAAGAAGATGGGAAGAGTTTCAGCACGGCAAACAGAGTTTAAAAACGCCTATGTTGAAATTAGGACATTAAGAAAATTAAAGCATTTAGAGAGCCAAGCAGAGGCAGCATAATGGGAGCACCCCACGCGGTGGTGGGGAAAATGTCTGGGAGTAATCACATAACAATGAAAGTCAATGTTCAAAGCAGCACAAAATTGTCATCAAGTGCGGCATTCAGCAATGGCGTAAAACGCCTTGGAGCACAAGGGTTTCCAGACCTTAGAGAATTTGATGCTAGCAATGTGCATATGGAGGGGGCAGGGCAAGTCATATAATTAGTTGGGGTGTAAGGTAGCAGTTTGAAAGTGTAAGTTACGGAGATGGAGTCTAGGAACAATATCACACGTGATGAGTTGGGGAAACAGAGTATAGGCAGGCTGCACTTACCAAGAGAGGCTGACTAGGGCCTAGGGATGTCAGCAGCATGGTCATAAGGGGACGCAAGCTAGGAGGGAAAGCTTGGAGAGTGTGAACGGCATTTGGGGGAGCCGGCGGGACTCAGAGGGAATGTGATTTCTGTGCTATGGGCGCGGGATGGGAGTGGAAGCAAGGTGCTTACCCCAAGAAGTGGAGATGAGGTGGAAGACGGGCCCACAAAGGGCTGAAAGTGCAGGCAGACTCAGCAGTAGATATGGAGAAGACCCGGGGGCACTGCAGCCATGGCCGCACAGGCCAGACAGGGGCCTTGGTGCTGGAGGCCGGCTAACACGTTCCGGCTCACGGTTGGCCAATATGTTGCAGCAGCAGCCAATCAAGATGCCGCTAAGGTGGGCTCAGGCATGCACAAGGCACACGTTTGCCTGTAATGGCAGCGGCCATTACACAAGCTTTAAATCTTCAATGTGGAAGCTCAGGGAGCTTACCTTGAGCACAAGGGTGGAGACACCCCTCGTTATTTGTCGTCGACCGGCAAGTAGAATGAGCATCCAGGCAGCTCAGCTGAAAGGGGAGAGGGAGTCTTTCTGGAGATATTTGCCCTTTGGGGAACCAGTCAAGTGGATCTGTTCACAACCACAGTCAACAAAACGTGCAACCTGTTCTGCTCAAGGAATTTCCTCAAAGAGGAGCTATAGGGGACGTGTTTGTGGTGAACTGGGAGTTTCCACTTCTGTGCGCGTTTCCGCCAGTTCCTGTAATTCTTCATGTTGTTAGGAGGTTAAGGAAGTTCAGGAAATCGATGATCCTCATTGCTCCGGATTGGGCCAGGAGAACATGGTACCTGGACCTTCTAGAGATGGCCATCTGTCCTCCAATTTGTCTTTTCCAAAGAGAGAACTTACTCTCACAAGATAGGGGATCTCCTGCTTCATCCAGAAATCAGTACTCTGAATCTTCACGCCTGGTTTCTGAAAGGGTAAGGTACAACGATTGGGACGTTCTGGGAGACGTGATGGAGGTATTGCTCTCGGCCAGAAGGCCAGCAACAAAATACCTGTACCACTGCCGTTGGAACAAATCTTGCAGCTGTGCAGGGAGAAGAACTTTGATCTTTTCACCTGTAATTGTTCTGCTGTATTGTCTTTTTTGCTTCATCTAGCCCATCTTGGGCTCCAAGTCTCCACGGTAAAATGATACCTAGCAGCGCTTTCTATTTTCAAGCGTTTCCCAGATGAAGGCTCCTATTTCAAGGTCCCTGTTGTTATCCAATTTTTGAAGGGATTGACAAATCTTTTTCTTGTGGTCCGTTTTATTATACCGGTTTGGGATTTAAATCTGGTATTAAATCGTCGGATGGGGATGCCCTTCAAACCTCTGTATTCTTATCCTCTCAGAATGCTGACTCTTGAAACTGTCTTCTTAACGGCAATAATATCTGCCCACAGGGTGAGTGAGTTGCAGGCCCTTTCCACCAAGACACCTTTCACTACCTTCTTCCAAGACAAGGTGATGCCGAGAGTGCCTCCTGAAGACAAATGAGGACTGGGGATAGTTTTTAAACCTGAGGCCAGGACCGTGCCCCTCACGCAAATTTGAAAATATTACCAAAGAGATCCTGCTACCTCACTCTCTCCCCTCTTAAATGAGGTAAATACTCATAGTGGACCCTCAAGGATGTGCAACATCACAGGACAACTCAATGACACGTTTAAACCCATGATATTAGAAAAAATATTATTTTATTTCATCATATCCTGCTCTTAAAAATTGTATAACCTACTTAGGTGTACAATGTTTTTTTAAAAAAGATCATCGCTCAAATTCATTACAATCATAAAGAACAGAAAAGTAACACACCAAAATTATTGAAAAAGGGAAAAAAAGAAGAGTGAAAAGAGTGAAAGAATCAGTATGTGAACTGAAACCACCTAAATGCACAAAACAATCCTATACCTTGATTGGGTCGCTAACTAATTACAAAAACAACTTTACAGAATCGGCATATAAACAAGAAAAAAATATTACACTGAGATTACATATAAACACATTAAGAAACCACTGTACAAATCAAAGAAAAGCAATTTACCCTACTAGCAGAGCTGCATTAGTATGACATTAAGCTGTCTAGTGATTTATCCCCATATTTGGCGACAGGAATACTCAATATTTTTAATAAGTACACGCTTTAAATGCACTATTTTAAACGTGTCTGTGATCACACGGTAACGTTAACCCGACATGTTTCATTCCCTAGGTATATATCATTTTTCAAGGGAAATTCTTCAGGGGTTGTTGCTTCACAATTCGGACGGCATATCATTGGCCAGACTTGTATAGTATTGATTCTCTTAAAAATGTATTTGTTTGCCGGAGTTGCAGCCCTCGAGGGATTCCTTCTTATTATGGCTTAACTTTAACCTGATAGAGAAGAGGGGGAAGAGGAATAAACACACCGTTCAAAGTCAGTTGTGTTAAGCTCAGGACGTACGCTGAGCACTCATCTCTACCTAAGTCTTTCATTAACTAGGCGAGGCTTACCACACTTCAAACTTGTAGAATTGCAAGTGTAGTAGATTGCGCTTCTGATAAATAGAGCGCTGGTTCACTAGGTGGGAGAAAAAGAAAAATGGCACAGGTTCAGTGTTCGGTACGGAAAGAACGGACACATTTGACAATGTTCTTTTATACTTAAGATTACTCTGCTTGAAGCCTATGCTGTTAAATCGGTGCGGCAGGGTCCCTATGCATATATCTGCTATATGCTACATTTGCGCCCTAATTGTGTTAACACGGTAGATTCGCAATTCGCCATAAATTGGGCTCAAAGTCTAATAATTAACTCTGCTATTCAAGAATAGTTACGCCCAGAACTGGTCCAGATATTCAACCGGGTCGCAGAAAAATGTTCAAAGGCATCCTATGTGGTGTCAAACATTATCTATTTAGATCAAGACATCTCTATGACTGCACTCATACAGGCATTTCTCATTTATTAGTGTAAATAAAAAGGGTCACTGGTCATAATGTGTAGGAAATGTATAATTGTCATACCTGGATGTTGAGAAGGGCAGAAGTAAGGACGGAGGACGGCCTTGATGGGGTCTTCCTATTGGTCCCTATTGGGCATATTGCAAATAATCGAGGTTTTAGCTGGAATCCTCTGGGCTGACTCTTATATCAGGTTTCCTGGATATGGCTGTTATACTAAAATAAACAAATAACAGTTTTGTACAGTTTCTGAAATGAACTCAATCGGTGTCGTGTCTGCTTTTTGGGGGTTCTGCCAACATACTGCAATGCAAAAAACAATGCAAAAGCCACCACTCTCTTAACCTTTAGCAAAAAGTGACACAGCTATTTCCTGACACCAGGAACTGTTGCTAGGGAGTCGTGTTTGTTGTCAAAGAGGCACTATTTCTAAAATGGCACAATATAGTATTTAAGAACTAACCACTCTCGGTGCGGGTACTACATACAATATACAAACAGACTTAAACCGGCGTATACGATGGTCAAATTAAAAGGTACTTCTGTCCTTTAATGTGTAGCCACACGCGGGTCTGTAGTGCTGACTCGCACAGTTAAAATCAATATTCTGTCACTCGGTACGGACGGAAACGCGTAAAATGCAGCTTCTTACCTTTCTAGCAAGATGCTGTTTAAACAAGCTCACAGCATTCTCTACCGTACTCCATCCCCGTGCTCATATCCATCTTGATATCGTTCTCTTAATCCCCGCCGCGAATCTACTCTAGCGGCCGGAAGTGGACCTCACATGACTGCTGTGCATATTCGAACACTAGAAAGCGTCCCAAGAAGTGTGTTTGTGTGCCTTGTGTGCCTCCATTGGAGAGTCAAAACAGACCATTCGAGTATAGGTCACATTAGTGCAGTCGAGATCAAAGAACCAACAGTCTCCAAATTAAACAATGGTATTGAATAATAGGAGACAATGTATGTGTACTTGTGTTGCATAATATTATTACGTTCTTAAAATACATAGAACATTTATGCTAATGAAATGTTAGCCACGAGTCATTCCTCAAAAAAGAAATTTGCAAATTTTTTCCTGTCTTTATAAAAGAAAACTGCAAGTGTTTATTTAATGTTTTACTAAAATTATCTAAGCCTTGCAGCATAGCCGCCTCATTTTACATTAAGAGACGCTATGAGGATGGTAGTCTGTGCGAGAAAGACTTGCTGCAGTTTTGCATAGAAAACCATAGTAATCTGTAAACTTAAAACAGTTGCTTCTACACTCCAAGGTCTAATGCCTATGCATAACCTAGCTCATAAAGATTTCCAATCTATCAGTTCGTTTAGACCAGTTTCTAACGAATTGCAAAGATAAATTAACCTTTGTTCCTGGTTTAGTAATTTACTCTTGTTGGCTGATGTGTGTTCTCCTGAATGAACCTGTATGAGTACACTCCACGTGAATGACTCAGGTGTGTGTTCCATCGATAAAAAATGGCCTACCATTGGTGCAGATATGTTACGGTTCCGTATACAGCTTTTATGTTCTATGATTCTTAGCTTGACTTTTCTTTCCGTCATGCCTATATAGATTTGCCGGCACGGACACCAAATAGCATAAATAACCATTTTTGAATTACAATTCGTAAATTGATGTTGGAGCCATGGTTTCTTCAGGCCTAAATCGACCTCGTTACTGTGTTTCGTGCTGGAACAGCAACTACAGCAACTACATGAGCCACACGGAGTGTGCCCTGTGGGTTTACTCAAACCCCATGATTCCGTGAGTGTTTTCTGTACTTGTTTAGAGGAGATGTCATTCTTAGTTACAAGATCTTTGATATTTGGGCCTCGTTTAAACGCACATAAAGGGCGTTTGAGAGGGAAATCGCCTCCACTTAGTATATGCCAGTTGCGTTTTATGATGGCATTCACTTTGTTGGAAAGGGGGTTATAAGTGCTCACAAAAAATATTTGGTCTTCGGTTTTAGCCTTTGTTCTATATTCTAGAAGGGCTTCTCTGTTATTATTCCTAGCGCGCTTCCAGGCTGTCTTAACGATTTTCTTGGGGTACCCTCTTGCTGTCAGTTTTTCACCTAGAGCTGCTGCTTCTTGTTCAAACGTGTTAGTGTGTGAACTATTATGCTTTAATCTAAAAAATTGTCCCACAGGGAGATTTTCTCTTGTGTGTCTTGGGTGACAGCTATCAAATTGGAGCAAAGAATTCCGGTCGGAGGTTTTATGATGCGGTTTAACCTTTAAGGTATTGTCTGAGGTGTCAGCCCAGATGGTTAAATCTAAAAAATTGATCTCAGTTGTGCTGCTTGTAGCTGTAAATTGCCGAAAGGTATTCTGTCCATTTAGCCAACTCAGAAATGCTTCCAATTCTGAAGCACTACCATCCCAAATTAACAGAATGTCATCTATGAACCTCCGCCAAATCTGCAGTTTGGACAAAAATGGATTGGCGGGGTCATAGATAACATTCTTCTCAAAATATTCAACAAAATAGGTTAGCTGCCGACGGGGCCACCGACGACCCCATTGCTGTCCCGTGGATTTGGTGGAACAATTCTTGATTAAAGCTAAAGAAATTCTCTTTCAAGGCCATAGAAGCGCACCAGAGGATGAAACTATTAGGATACTCTCCTTCTGTTCTTTTAGTTAAAAGCACATCTTCCAGCACATCTAAAGTCAGATCTTGTGGAATAGAGGTGTATAACGATACGATATCTAGGCCAACCAACATTTGGGTCTGGCCATTGAATGGGTAATTCTCGATCAATGTAATAACCTCTGTAGTGTCCTGGATGTAAGAGTACATTTTCCGTACATAAGGTTTTAAGTAGGCATCAGCAAATTTGACAAAGGTTCTAAAAGAGACCCTAGACCGGATACAATAGGGACCCAGGGGGGTTAGATAATGATTTATGAATTTTAGGTAAGATATAGAACTGGGGTATGGATGTTTTTCTTAGAGTAAAAATTCATGTTCCTGTTTACATATCCACGCTCTTGCAAGTGCTTTATTGATTTTTTCTTCTATAATAGACTTTTGTCGTGGAGTTGGGTCTATTTGAATTCTCTTATAGAATGTCTGATCTTCTAGCTGGCGTTTGCATTCCAAAATATAAGCATCACGGTCTAGGAGTACTTTGTCTGCTTTCCGCACTATTATTTCAGAATTATTCTTCAAATGATGTAAAGCTGCACGTTCTACACGTGTCAAGTTTTGAAAATGGTGTGCAGTGATGTGATTCTGTTCTAGGGTTTTTAATTCTGACAAAACTTTTTCCAAAAACCTGTGCTTCGGGAGTCAGACTTGTAGCGGGAGGACAAAAACTTGAGGGATTCTTGGGACCACTATTATTTTTCTCTTTATTGTAAGAATTTTCATGAAAAAATAGCTTCAAGTGGATCTTCCGGAATAGTTGATGGATTTCGACTCTTAATTTAAACCCATCATAGGGTGTAGTTGGTACAAAACCTAGGCCTTTATTCAGTAGATCTTCTTCTGCTTTGGACGGTGTATATTGGGACAGATTTGACTAATAGCCCCTGGTGCTCCTTGTTTGGCGTGGGGCATAGTCCCAATCCTCGTTCGCCGTTTCCCCCTCTAAAAAAACGCTGTCTTTGGGGTGGGGGACCGGACCCTCCTCTATTAGATCTAGTGTAATTAGGGCGTCCGCCACTGTTCCGTCTGCCCCGTCCTTGTTGTCTCATAGATCTACTGTGGCTCCTCTGTGCTCTTGGAAAAGGGGTACTTTCGTCACCTGACAAACCCGATGTATATGAAGTATTTCCAAAGTGAACCTTCTGTTGCTTTTGGAACTGGCCTCCTTGATTTTTAAACGGATCATATCCTTCTTGCGTGTATTTAAAAGCTTTTTCATGTGAGAACTCTGTAAGGTCTTTTTTCATCCTCTTAATTCTTTCTTTTGTTGCTGTCACGATGCCCGCTCCCGGGGAGCCGGCTCAGGCCCTGCGTCCCCGAAAGCGGACATCAAGTCCCCGGGGAAGGTCCCAGCAACCCCTTATAGGGGGCCCTTCGGACAGCGTCCTGGCGCCTATGGCGCCAGGCTCATAGAAAACGTCATTCCTGGCGCCATAGGCGCCAGGCTCATTATGAAAGTGTTTGGGTGCACTTACCTGATGCAGACCATGCTGCAGAACCCCGGCCTGAAAGGAACTACTTTACCTGTGGGACTCATTTACCACCCGGGCGTGGTCGGGGAAGGATACATACCTGATTGGAGGAAGGACACATTCTAGGAACTTCTTCCAAGGCTATTTAAACCACACCCGATCAGCCACACGTGCTTCGCGTTGTTCTGCATCTAGCAGCTGGACGCTCACCGTGTCTGCTCCTGCATCTTGACTTCTGCCACACCTGCCAGCATCCTGAATCACCTGCAAAGGAAGGGAACAAGAGAACAGAAGAAGGAAAAGGCCTCACCTGCTAAATCTGCATCCCAGAGACATTTCGCCGACAATCCTGAAAAGGAAGACATTTATTTTTAAAAGCACATTGCATCGATCGCTGCAGCGCCGCATTCTACTCACCTTTACAGGGCGCCTCCATGTTCAGCAGCGACCATCCGGATTCACAGTCGCGCCCCCGCGCCTAGGGAGAAAAAGACAAGAACAAAGGTGAGAGAAAGAAGGGAAAAGGGAAGCTAAAACTCCATGTCAAGACTTACCTGTTGGGTCATTCCCTTTTCATTTCGGGTCCGCACCGCATCCAGGCATTTTCGGACCCCGGCCCCTAAGGGGAAAAAGACATTAGCGTTACTGAGTGAATGAAAAAACATTACCAAAACACTCATTAAAGACTTACCTGATTTCCACAAGGATTTCACCGCTCACCTCGGGTCGGTGCCTGTTCCCCGGCATTCCGTACCCCGGCCCCTATGGGGAAAAAGGCACTAGCATTAGAACATTAATGCATGGACACAAGGGGAACCACTTATAGAAAAACTTACCTGGAAGCCAAGCAAGTTTGGTTCTCACCCATCCGAAAATCCAGTGACGTAACTGGATACCAACGCGCCCCTGCATCAGAAGCAGGATGGAGAGCTTGTCCTTCCAGACCCTAAGGTGAGACGCTACGGGGAAGCACAGAAGGGTTTTGAGGAGGGTGAGAGGGGTAAGTGGGCGGCCGATTGCATTACCCCGCAGACAGTTAACCCCCTATTCTCACCTACAGAAGGATACTTCTGCGAGTCAGACAAGCCAGATCTGGGGCCCGGTCCAGTCCGTCTTCCGAACCCTGCGCATCACCTTAGACGAGGTCACAGCAGCGCGAACCAGGCCAGCGCCCCCGTGGGAGTCAGGTAAGCGTTACAGTTGTATATTCTTTAAAGTCTGACATTTTCTTCAGAATTTCATCTAATCTACGTTTAAACGTATCTAACAGGACTAATTTCTTAATTCCAGCTTCCATAGTCAGTAATTCTGCTGTAATTTTAATAGACATTTCATTGGCGATATGTATGATAAGAATTAGCCGAGAGTGCGTCCATTTTTATTTTTAACCAATGGTTGTATCTGAATTCCATCCAACACAGAAAATAGTATTATCTACCTTCTATCCACCACCTCACCGCTCTGAGGAGGAGAGATTGCACTGTTTAGACCCAAGTAGGGCTTAAAGTATTTACATTTTAAGAATGGTAAACGTCAGGCAGGAAAAACATCTATTTATAGGCTATTCAGGACATAAATGAGGATTGGCTGTCACAAAACAGACTATTTACCGATGGATAATCTTGTGCATTTCAGAATACTATTCTTCAGCCAGCAAGGACCTGCCTGAAGGATTAAGGGCACATTCCAGCCGAGGAGTTGCTACTTCTTTGGCACTTGAAAGAGGGGCACCCTGCAGGATACTTGCAAAGTGGCTACTTGGCCGTCTTTACACACCTTCAGTAAACATTATTGCCCAAATTCTTTGTCAGGTCAGGAGGCCAAATATGGCAGAGCTGTTCTTCACAGCATCAATAAATAAAAGAAATTCTCAGCACCCACCTCCTTGCGCTGACTGCTTTGGGAGTGCATCAAAGAAGAGCAATACGTGGGAGGACACAATCCATTCGAAGAACCAATTACTTACCCCAGGTAATGTTCTTTTGACTGGATGTTCCACCCACATTCATCGCCCCTCCCATCCTTCCCCTCTTACTTGCCAAGAATTTCCATGTTGTTACACTTTCCTCTCGTTCAACGGCAGTAACGTCAGTAGCATCGGCAAAGCATGCAGAGGAAAAACTAGAATTCAGACAACGGTCGCCATGCGTGGTGCTTAAACCAGCATCGAAGTTGTGGCCGTGGACAGGACAGAGGCTGTCGAGGGCCACGACTCGACATTGCACGGGCGCCTGATACTATGAAAATAAAACTATCTGAAGCAAGCAGACATGAATATCAAAGATGAGGACTACGTGGGAGAAACATCCAGTTGAAAGTACATTACCAGGGATAAGTAATCTGTTCCCCTCCCTCAGAAGTTGTGAAATTCATGTTCTGATGAATCCTTTTTAGTTTTTCCTGTTGGAAAAAAGATCCTTGGTTTCTTTCCTACTTTAATTTTGATTTTTCCATGTCAGTCTATTTCTGTTTCAGTGACCTTTATAAGTCATACAACTTGTTCTGAGCAAGTAGTTTGTGCGTATTTATCATTCTAAAATGTCTGTGATGTTTTTTTAATAGAACTCTAGCATTCAGAAAAACAGGGAACTCTTTGGGGCTAATGTGTCTGGGAACACTAGTAAAGGTGTTTTAAAGCAAAGTCTTTCCCGCTGCAAACACAGATAGACCGACAGTTCCAAATATGAACTGCCTACGGTGTTACTGCTTTGATGAGTCTTGGTGCCAGGTCTAATGCTAATTTGTTAATATCTTCAAACGCCCATTCAGGTAACAGTCATTTGTTTGCTCTCAACTCCTTTAAGATTTATTTAGCTTTGAGCTATCTTGTGTGGCCTTAGGCAAGGACTTGCCCCTAGTAGTTATTCTGTAGAACAGGTACTGTCTGTTGATTTGCTTTTAATACTTCATGATCCAAAAGAAAAGTAACATTATAAATGTGTCCACCTCTGAGGTGCCCAAGCAATGTCTACCCCTGCTGTTAATAAAGTCCTCTTCGAACCTGCCCCTAACAGGGAATATCTTAAGAGGGGTGCTGTATAAAAATAGGCTCATGGTGGAAAACTGTTGTTACAACTAAGTTACTTTATCATATGTTGCAGTGTATACATTCCTTACTGTCATTTGTTTTTGAGAATGGAAACATTGATTTTATAGGATAGTAAATTTCAGATTAAGAAAAATAATGAAACTTAAGTGTAAGCCTTTTGCACTATGGTATTTCCATCCTATTTACGCAATGAAGTTCCCTTCCCTTCCTTACGCAACTACAACATGGCAGGGAATTCTTATTATGAACTTGGTGATCTCAGTTTATCTCTTAACTCTTCAGATTAATTTCGATGGCACATGGATTGTAAATTAATGTATGTATTTGTTATATGTGAAGCCAGGAACCAAGCAGGGGTCTTTCTGGTATTGTGTGCTTTATTCACAGGTACTGTTTATCTGATGAGTTTTAAGCCACATGTATTTAGAAGACAGGATAGACCTGCTGGCCAACTCACTCAGCTTAGTTCAGCCCCAACCGACAAATACACATACTTGGAACATTCAGTCAAAATCCACTTTCCCTACAGTTCTTGGGCTGTCATTCATCAGCATTCCCCTACATGCATGGGACTCACACAGCCACCAAAGACATGCACTCAGCTCTCTTAAACACAATATAACACACCTTTCTCGCCACACCAAATAAAAAACACAGCTGAGCACATAGGTGCACACACCAGATGGAGACCAGCAACACACAGTTTCAAACAGTGCACTTTGCAGGGAGAGTGGCCAACTGACACAACACAACACTGCCACGCAGCCACTCAGAGCACACATATTCAAGCAGATCTTCATTAGGCTTTGGTACAGATGTCTTCATGTCATAGCTTAATGTTAACTATTTCTGTGACAACACTTTGGGTACAATTTAATGGATTATATTTACAAACTATTGCATGCAAATTGCACAAAATGCCTTCTTTGCCACTGCACACAGGTCAAAATGTATTTTGGGTTGGATGAAAATTACATCTCACTTGATTATAAATGTAGTGGGAATGTACTGTACATTTCCCCATTTAATCAAGATCTTCCTTTTAACACTTTAAAACAACAGCAAATATCAGTGCACACCTCAAGTAAATAGGTGAGTAAACGTGTTAATTGACGTTCATATCAACTTGGGTCCAGGGGATGTAACACATCCTTGACACAAGGTTGTAAAGTAGACAATAAAAGAATGTTTCCAAAGTTTGGATAACCCTATTGTTAAGACTTGAATGTCGTTTAGGCAGAATAGTCCTCTGTCCCCAAATGCCACACAGAGAGAACTCAAAGTCACTCCCTGTGCGACCGTTGAGGCCACAGGTGGAGATGGTCAACTCCGGAACCGCGAACCTCTGGGACCCCAATCCGCTGCAAGAAAATACTGATTAAGTACCAAGCAAATGACAGTAAATGACAGTATCAAATAATGTGAAAAGATCTTACCAGAGGGATCAAGAGAAATGTAATGAACCTATGAGGTAGGGTTCTGGGACTCATGTGGGCAGATAGACAGTAGTCCCAAAAATGGCGTGAGCACCACCTGATGACAAGAACGTGATTTGATACCGTGAAGCTTGAAGCAAGAAGTTCCAAGGAAGGCCAGATGCAAAAGGGAAATCGGTTTTGCAGTCCAATGAACAGTCCAAGTTCGATGCACAGGATGATGCAAAGTAACCAAGTCAGCAAGATAATCCAAGCGAAGTCCAAGTAAACAGGCCGAGGTCAAAAATCCAGAAAAAGTCAAGAAATCCAAAGGAACACGTAACGCCAAACAGGTTGCAAAGAACAGCTGTGAAGCAACGAGTCCACGGAAAGCTGTGATTAAATACCCACGGTTCTGGCATTACTTCCCATCACATGACGTGCTGCCGCGTCGCGTGATTGGTGTTCCGAGTCACGTGAGTATACAGCGTTGGTCACGTAAACGCGGAAGCATAGTAGCGTTCCGCCAGTAACCTAGGCGCCAAGGAAGCTGCCAATGCAAGAAAGGACGCAACCTGGATTGTGTTTTGTTGCGACTGAGGCGTGCAAGTGCACGCGAGTCATCAGGGGGCCCACGTGAGTGCCGAGATGCGAAGGGGAAATGAGATGGGACAGAGGGAGCGGGGCGAGCTATAGTGATTCTAGAGTTTTGGGCATGGTGAGCACGGGCAGGAGTGGCAGCATTGTCAGGTGTGTATACAATAGTGTGTGTGTGTGACACCTATTCCCTGCACACCTTAATGCTGTAAATAAACTGAAAAAATAATTTTTAATGTATTTGGAGGTTCATACATGCATTCAAACAATATATTTAAGAATAAGAATTCCAGGTGAGGTTCAAAAATGAATTTCTGATGAGTGTTCAATAGTTGATCAGATTTATTTTATGATGAAATAAGAGCGCAACACGTTTCGTGGAAGACCCCTTCATCAGGAGCAAACTGTCAATAGAATATAACAACATATTAATTAAGCCAAAATAAGAAATATAGATGTGCTTCTCAAATAATGGAATAACAACAGATGCAAGAAATCCATTGTGTTAATATTTAGACCAATGGAGTGTACACTTTGTAGCAGTAAAAATGCCATTATCAATTGGTGTCAAAAGTAGAAATATCTTATAAACCTCAAGGAAAAGTAAAGAGTAAAATAATGAAAACATGTATAAAATGAAGACAAAAAGAAGATAAAAATGACCCACTACCAAGTGTGTCCGATTAGTGTGTAAAGATATCAGAAATATAGATGAAAAATACCTGGCGAACAAGGATAATACGTTGCTCAAACAACCATTGTAGATTCACAAATAGTCACAGAAATGGTAAAAATGAAAAGACACCAATCAAAAAAGCAGGTCAAACTACCCATTTAGATGGGAAAAACTCAAAGGTGTCCAAGACCACAACCAAAAGATTTACATAAGATAAATACCTGGAAACAAATGCCAAACCCACGTATTACGTGGTAAGAGAACTCAAAACAAAGTAAAAAAGATAATGAAGCCCAAGTAAAAACCCACACTGACCAGAAGAAATGCTCACAGAAGGTTGTTCTCATCAGGAAAAACACTGGTTTGTTTGGAAAGAGCAAATCGAGTAGAAAAACGCCATGTCTGTCACCACTAAATAAATATCCAAAATGGCTGCTATGTGATGTCATGACATCATCACAACAACATAGCGCTCTGGATAGAAATCAAAGAAAGCAATCACAAAAAGTAAGAAAAAAAGGTGAATCATGTAGAACCGAACAATGAAGATCTAAAGAAGCTGGATAGTGGAAAAATGTAGAAAATCTAAATGGGTCTAACGCTTTGTCCAACCAAATAGGAATGGTAATATTTGTTTACATCAATCAAAGGAGAAGTAGGTATTCATAGGCGACTGATGAAAATTCTGCAACCCACGTACATTTCTCAATTATCAAAAAGATTGTGCAGTATTTTAAATTAAGTGTACACAAATAAATTAATCTGAAATTAAAACCGAATATAGTTATACATATAGCAAAGAAAGTTGTTGCACACCTGGTTCAACTTCATGACAACTAGATAATAGAACATAAATGTGTGAAACAAGGACAGTTAAAAAATAGAGTAATAGCAAACCAAAAGAGTTCGACAAAATACCCAATCCCCAATATTCGATAACTGAAATAGAAGGTACACAACACAAAGGTCTAACATTCAGGAGTACTCCGGCCACAGTGTGAACACTCTTTGTGTTCTTAAAATAGTCAATAATCATACACATTAAATCATTAATCTAGAGGGGTAGGCACAGCTACCCCTAGATGTAAAGCTCATAGGACCTGATGTGATAAAGAAATCTATTCAGTCCAGACAAATGGTACAGGGTTTGTACAATTTATAGAAAATCATATGTCTAGAGAAAAATCTTACACAGAGCAGTGTAAACTCACCTCCTCTTTCATTCTCTTTGGATACACAGTGTCTAGACGATTAATCCAAAACATCTCCCTCTGCAGTAATCATTTAAGCTGGTCACCTCCCCTTGTAGATGTATCTGCAACTTCAAGAATCTTGTCTGGGAGATGTTATGCTGCTTGTCTTGAAAATGTCTTGCTACTGGTGATTTACATTTATGTGTACGGATGTTAGATTTGTGCTCTAACCATCTTTCATGAGCAGACAGGGTTCTTCGTTGTCTCTGCTTCCGTTTAACCTTTACCTTCAGCCTTTTGCAGAGTTAATCTTTGCATATTGGGCCTGTTTTTACATATATGCGTATGATACTCAACTGCTTTTTTTTTTCCTGAACTTGCCCGTGTCAGACCCCCTGCCCCCCATTAAAACTGAGAAATTGTCTATCTGCAATTGGCAACTGGATGCAAAAAAATGGTTGAGCCCGAATGGAGAAATGATAGAGATCATAGGGGTAGGCTCTGACACCCACAGCATGATTTGGACCTCAAATTTCTGTACAGACTCTTTGGGGACCCTTCATCAAACTCAGCGATTCAGTGAAGAGTCTGGCCATTAAATTACGGTCATCTGGTTCCATTTCCATGGAAGCTTATATTGCGTCAGTCTGCAGCTCTGGCTTTATTAAGCTTAAAATCCTGTGGAAAACCCTGCCTTTCTTCCCTCTGGAGCTGCGGCCCAGGCTGGTGACTGCATCCATCATGGGCTCCCTGTATTACTGCAACAGAATCTATCTTGGTCAACCTGATTTTTTGATCCACCGTTTGCAGTTGCTTCAAAGCGCTACAGCACGTCTGCCACTGGGAGCTACAAGAATGTCCCATTCCCCCAACCTTTTTCGACAGCTGCACTGGCTCCCTGTTATGAACTGTATTAAATTAACGGTTCTTTGTATTGTGCATTGCACATTTCATAATACTGGGCACAAATATCTGCAATCAAAGATGACTACTTATATCCCGACCAGGCAGCTACAGTCTGCCTCACACAATTTGTTGATGGTCTCCAGATTCCTTAAGGCCCGGGTCAGGGGCCGGTTCCTTTTCTGTCCTTGCACTCTTTTTTGTGGAATTCCCTCCCCCATCAGCTCTGGGAAATTGTGAACCTTTTTAGTTTTCGCAAGGCTCTAGAAACCCATTTATTCTGAGTCTTTGCAGTACCTTTTTGCTGCAGACTTTCTGCTATTCGGCTTTCTGTTATTTTGTTTTCTCTAGCACCTACATGCCTTCGGGCCTTTGTTAGCGCTTTATAAATCTCAATAATAATAATTATTATTACAAGTGCGATAAGCATATTCTGTTGCTGAACTGGGCGTGTGGGCAATAGCATGTGCGTAGGGCACCTGCCCTTATCTTCACAATGCCATAAACAGGGTCAATGTAAGAATTTCTACTCAGCCTGCCTGTAACAGATTGTGACAGTGTGGTCTCGCTTGATGCTATGGAGCAAGTACAGGAACTAGTATCGGCTGTTCAAAGCTCTTACCAGCCAAGCCCAAAAGTTGAAACTCATAAATGCATCCCTGAAACAAGATTTGAATGTAGGAGAACTGCTGGTGGTGGAGCCTCATACAGGGGTATCTCATTTTGATGCTGCTAGAATTATTGAACGCCACAGTTTAACTTCCGACCACAGTTGTATACTGCAAATCGTACTAAGTTTAGTTAAATGGTGAGCCACAAAACAGGAAGTGTGTTGGCCTGCGTATGGCATTCATTACCACCAAGGATCCAATTCTAAATAACTATGATACATTTGTACAGGCCCTCAAAAACATCTTCGGCCATCTATATGTGGAAGGACATGTTTTTAGATTTCCAACAAGGTACCAAGGACCTTTTTACCTATGAACAAAGTCCCATGTAATGGGTTGCGTTTGTACTGTGGCGGGAAGGGCCATTAAGGGCCACTAAGTCTTAAATAGTCCCCTGTGCCCTGGCGTTCGTCGAGAAATGAGTAACCCTTGTAATGGAGAGGCAGGATTACATGGGGTGTCTGGACATAGGAATAACAGAGTAATGTAATTTAACATAACAATTCGTGCAGAAAAACCTAAATTGATATTTAGAGGTCCAAATATTATTGTTGGATTATCAGTGAATCATAACGATGAGGAATGACACCTGAAATGTGTGATTCGGGGCAGTCCAAAATCTGCATAATTAATGAGGATGTGGAGTTATAAAAATATCATCTTACAACAAACAGGTCAGACAATCTATATTCCAATAGCAAATTTGATACGGAGTCCACAAATGCAAAATATAATTACCTCTCATGTCAGAGGCTGTAGTAAATCCCATACATTGCTTTTGTCTAGTATAGTGAGTCAAAAATGCTAACTGAAGGTCCAAATCTCAACGGGCGACACATTTTTTGTGTGTGCCAATTCAAGCCAAGTGTAATAATACATGGTTCAAGTTGCTATCATTTTTCTAGAAATAATCCAGACTGAAGCCATTTTCAGATTATTTGAAAATTACCAGCAATCAAATAAATCCACATAGTATTTCGCAGTTTTTGGAACTTTTTTCAAAACTGTGCAAAAATGTTTGACATTCCATTGAGAGATCATAACGAACTGCACATGTTTACATATGTGGATAACAATTTAAGTGAGGACACCACCTTTTTGCAACCCTTTCTGCCCCTTTTTATATTGCAAATAGATGCTGATGTGTGAGGTGGCTCAGGTATCATCTTGTCCAGAGAATAATTTCAGACAGTTCTTCACTATCTATGGAAGAACAGTCCCTAACATTAGATCAATCCTGCTTAAGAATCCATGCTTTTTATCAGAACTGGGGAACGCTATGCCAAGGACAGTGTTTTATGGTACACTTTGAAGATCCTTCGGCTAAAGCTTCAGGTTAATCTGATAGCAGATAAGGGCAGCCTTCACATTCCTGGTCTCTGGGGTAACAAATCTTGTTCACAATGGAACCATGTGTCCTAGTGCCATTTGCCATGGTCCAATCTTGAGCTCCTGCACAGAGCTTTCCAATGAGATCTGCCAGATATCCATACGTTGGAAGGGACCAGAGATCCTACAAATACTACACTGGTGCTGTGATGTTAACATCCTACCCGGCTCGCCCCCACCCCATAAACCTCTTTTTTCAATGCCAGCTGGTTTCTGTACACCTTCCTGCAGTCATGGCAGCATCTTTAAGTGAGGAGACTGTACATCCAGATTCTTGGCGAGCTTTGAGGAATTCTCACACTACATTTACTTTCCCAGCTACTCCTCTAATCCAGCGTCAGGAACCCCCCTGGAAGGTTTCACAATTAGTCTGAAAATTAAGTTATGGGGCCACCTCAACAGGAGGTTGGGCAGTTGCAGTGTTCATTTTTAGCTAGCGATTGTGCGTGCTGTGGGAGAGGGGTACGAGGCCTTTTCACGAAACTGAGGTAGACTTCTGGGAGGAACAACCTGGCATTCTGGCCTCTGCCACGATCATCTGAAAAATTAAGTTTGTTGCCCTGACAAAGGTCCCTGCATGGCCCACCAAGCACAGGACATTAGCAAAGTAGAGTGAGGCTTGTGGTGGCGCTAAGCCTGCCAACCAATCAACCAACCAACATACTAAGGCAAGCCATAGGGGGCTCCATCTCTCGTGCATCCTTTTTTCGGAACCTTAACTTCATGCCTTCCATGATCTTTAGCATTCTGTGCACAATTCAAGAGAGCGATTGACAGTTGCAGAGCGAGAAAAGTCAACTGGCAGCTGTCTGCATAGGGCAGAGGAGAAGTGCAGGCAGAAGACCAGATTGTTTCCCATGGTTAGGTCCTTTCTTGCTTTGCTACAGCTGCTAGGCCATGTTATGCCTTGCTATATGTGGCTTGATTGCGTGCGCCTCCCACTAAGCTGCTTACCGTTCAACTTTCTGCATTGCACTATACTGCTCACGCCCATATTCTCTCTGGTGGGATTTGCTGCATGTGCCACTACAATTTTACTCTGCATGTTGCATTATACTTTTCTCCCTTGTGTCCAACTGTGATTTTGCCACCTGGTGCCCAATGCATTTAGTGTGCTCTTGGGTTCCACTCTCTGCTGCCCAATGTAATTCACGTGGCAGCATCCTAGATATCTCATCTTGACCTGCTAGCATGCTGAGTTCATCCTAGGGACCCCACCTGGAAGTTCTCCAACATCCCCAAGAGAATATCTTGTCCACTACCTACTCAGTATCCACTGCTGCATGCTTCCTATGTTTTCAGCTTCATCCAGTGTTCCCGCACTCTCGCAAAGAACCAGTCCCTGCACACTGTCCACTACCAGAGATACCTGGCCGCTCCAGGTCACCTCAGGACATCTCACAACTTCCTCACCTGAAGGGCACCACTTCTGAGACATTGCAATGGACTTACTGGATGGATGCTCGAATTTGCTACCAGGTCCTACATTAACTGTTTCTCGACTTCTATGCACAAACACACTACACATATGCAAACTAAGTCACTTGCACACAGCAATTGAATAAGCCTTCCAACAGACAAGCAGACCATTACAGTGCTACTATCAACTTACATATCACAGGCAAAAGCATCCAAACAACAAATATTTGGTCACGGCAGCCTGCTGCATACATCATTTCAGAGCCACCGACATTTGTCTATAGGAAAAGCAGGTCACTTAAAGACAAAGGTGTTGCTAGGGGGAGCCTGAGGGGGCAATAGCCCCAGGTCTTTTGGTTTTAGCCCCGGATAGAAGCCCAAGAGCTACAACCAAAAGGTTAGCTAGTCCCGAGTCCCGACAGTCCTGACATAGCATCTTTTCCAGACCTAGCAACACCCCTAATTAAAGACAGGTTAGTTAAAGCAGAATGTGCAATAGAACCTCCTACACACCTTTTCACCAACAGGAAAGTAACTTTTCAAATTAGAAATTGGCATCATTGCAGTAACTTGTATCAATGAGAAACGATGATAGTACCCAAATTGATCATTTCTAACTGACTGTATGGTAAATCTGGCCGTACTCGGCCAGTACCATTCAATCGTTTGGAAACTATCAATTTGAGTAATCACTACCAAACATGGGGAGCGGGGGTGTCCACTGCTGCTGCAGGTTTGGAGTTGGGGGAACGGTTGAAACAAAAAAACAAAAAAAAGAACCCTGCTGAGTCAGATCCGACCCACGTATGAGGGTCGGATCCAACGCCGCAGCATTAGAAGATGAGCGTACACCAAAAAGGTAAGTAGGGGGTGGGTGGGGGAGTTTATGGGGGTGTTTTTTTTTTAGTTTGGGTGTATTTGTCCATGGCAACATTTGCTTTGCAGCTGAATTGACCACGGTCAATTCGGCCACGAACAAATTGTGCCACGGCCAAACCGTATACATCCAAAATAATACATCATCCTCACACAGGAAAGGAGATTAATTTACGTTGTTGCCCAGGTGTGTTTCAAACAATTTGATTCATGGAATGAAAAGTTAATGAGAAGCTTTTTATGCTGGTTTGAAGATTAGAAAAGTAAAGGTCTGTTGGATTGAGGATATATCTAATGTCCAGATGAGCAATATTAAATCTCCAGTTCCACAACATTTTATGGAACATGAACATACTGTTTGTCAAAACAATGTTATTCTGAACATAGTTAAAATTCCTAGCAGAGGAGGGAACATTTATTAACTGCTAGATTGTAGAGAAATCTACTGGATTGACAGACAAGTGGATATTTTCCCCAAACGATGCCAATTCATATTTGGATTTCGCTTGTATTATATGATGAAATGTAGTGATGATAATTCTACTGTACATTAAAGCACCCCTATGAAAGCCTGTACCAATGAGTTTTTCTTGGTTTGCTCTGTACGAAGAGGTCTGCATATTATAATATTATGATTTAACCTTTACGACAAACTGTATTTATAAATACATGTATGTAATAAGAAATGTTCCTCGAGGAGCTGTTTTTCTAAAATGGAAAATGAGTTATAAAGAAAAGTATTTTCCTTCCGAATCTGAAGGTTGCTGTCAATTACAATTACCTGCAGTTAAAAGTCATATAACTCTCTTGGGGTACAGTTAATTTTTTTTTTTTCTGTGACTTGTAGAGACGCTTTCTGGCATCAGTGATTAATAAATGTTCTACTATATTGAATCTTACCTTTTAACTAACATGCTTGCATTTAGCATGTTAGTGTTGGGATTTGGGTGCAGACCAAAACTTTAATATACAAACTTGCCCGAAATATTTCTCTTCATTTGAAATATTAATGGTTTTCAATAAGCTGCCACAATGAATAAACCTTTATTCAATTCAAGAGCGATTACAACTGGATACCTTCGTCACGGAACACCAAACATTTAATTCAATTAAGTATCACCAAATGACTCAACATTCAGAATCATAGTTTGCTTAGACATACACTAGAATTCTCAGACAGGAAGCGTTGGTGTTGCATCTCCTCTCCCCACCAACCTCCCCAAGCCCCCAGAACACAAAACTTTGCAAAAAAGATGAACCCGCCATATGACCCTCACCAGAGAAGTCCATCAACCCTGCTCCGCTCCCGGCGAGTTGAGGGGCTCAACCAAATCAGTGAGGGTCCGAACTCCAGAATCTGAGACCAGAAAGACTGAACCACTGTAAAAATGGAAAAAAGTAGCATTCATCGCTTTACATTTGGGGCACACATCTGAGGACAAGGGGTCAACTTTAACCTGTCATGCCAGGGACATGCAAAGCTGGTGCAGGACTTTGAATTGAATCAGTTTATGTTTGGTGCTTAGCGATACACCTCGAGTAAAGCCTCACAAAACCTTCTACATTTCAGATAGTGCAAGTGGTAAGACACAAATAGGAAGGAAACGGGAAACAAACAGGCGACTACCATACTAGGCCGGACGACATTTCTGGTAGGGCCGGAAAATTACAACAGGTGAGGAAGGGGGGAGAGGAACAAAGCAAGTGACTATCGTACTAGGCCTGACAACATTTCAGATAGTGCTGGAGGGGGAGGGGGGGAATAGCAAGTAAGGAGTGGGGAGACGAACAAAGTTACTATCATACTAGGTCCAGGAAGCATCCATATAGAGTAAGTGCAAAGAAAAAAGTAAGAGGGGGAGGAGAGGGAGAGAAGGGGAAAGGAGTGTTGAAGAGAACAGTGAATAAAACACTGAAAGGAACAGAGCAGCAGAGAGGAGAGCGAAAACAGATGCAGAGGTCAGTGAAGCACATATTGACTACAAGGGAACAGAAAAATGTAGGCAAAGATTCACGAAGACAATGGGCGCAGCAGGAGTTGGGATCCAGGGAAGGTCCAGCATGTGAGTTGAGGGGTGAGGCCCCAAGCGTCAAGGTGTCTAAAAGTCAATGCAAGCGTTGGCAAAAAGTCAGAGGAACATCAACAGGCATCACGAGGGGAACAGGGGGCAGAGGGGCATCAAGCATCACAGGGAGACGAGAGGGGCAGGGGACAACAACAGGTATCATGGGGGAACAAGAGGGGCAGGGGGGACATCAACAAACATCACGGGGGACCAGGCGGCATCAACAGGCATCACAGGGGGGGGACAGGGGCCATCAACATCACAGAGGTAACGGAGGGGCAGGGGGCAACAACAGGCATCACAGGGGGGCATCAACAAACCTGACGGGGGAACACGGGGGCAGGTGGGCATCAACAAACATCACAGGGGAACAGGGGGCAACAACAGGCATCACAGGGGGTACAGGGGGTAACAACAGGCATCACGGGGAACAGGGGGGCAACAGGCATCACGGGGGGCAGGGGGCATCAACAAACCTCACGGGGGAACAGGGGGGCAGGGGGAAACAACAACCATCACATGGGGCTCAGGGGGCAACAGCAGGCATCACGGCGGAACAGGGGGAACAAGGGGGAAGGGGGCAACAACAGGCATAACAGGCAGAACGGGAGGCAACAACAGGCATCACAGGGGGAGTAGGGGGGCAACAGGCATCAAGGGGGGGAACAGGGGGCATCAAACATCACAGGGGGAACAGGGGGCAACAGCAGGCATCACAGGGGAACAGGGGGCAACAACAGGCATCACAGGGGGAACAGGAGCCATCAACAAACATCACGGGGGGAACCGGGGGGACAGGGGGCATCAACAAACATCACAGGGGGAAGGAGGCAGTGGTCCATAAGCAGACAGGGATCAGACAGGGGCCTTGGCTGTGGGCCTTAGTCATCAAGGGCCGGCTCCCGCCTCCTGGTTACCGCGTGAAATTAGGGGCCATGTGAAATTAGGGGCCTCCCACAGGACAAGGAAAAGGTAGTAACACAAGTTCTCTGCCAGTATTTTGAGGACTTTGTCGAGAAGATTGCGGATACCATTCAGTCCCAGTTGAGCCTGATGCGGGGGGAACTTTCCCACGCCCTGCAGGAGGTCAAGGCGGAAATGTCGAAGTAGGAAGAGCGGGTGGACGCTACCGAAAATGCATTGCAGGAGGTGGTGGAGGACACCCAGAAAGTGGACAAACAAGTGGAACAGCTCGCTAGGGCCACGCAAGTACTGGAGAACCAGAGTGAGGACCTTGGAAATCACTCAAGGAGGTCCAATATAAGAGTTAAAGGCCTAGGTGAGGCGGTGGTGGACAAAGACCTACGTCTGTCTGATGGCACAACAGGTGTTTGCGGGCCTTCTTGGAGAGGATGATTGGCCTGCTATAGAACTGGACTGCATTCATAGAGTGCGGCCCAGGAGCTGAGAGCCGGGGGCCAGACCCAGGGATGTTGTGGTTGTGTTACACCAGTGTGGAAGGAAGGAGAGAGTCCTGGTGGCCGCTAAGAAGGCCAAAGTGATAAAATGAAATGGGTCAGAGACCAAATAATTCCAGAACTTGGCCCAAACCACCCTTACAAACCAAAAGCAGGATGGGGCTGGTGGTCTAGGCTCTAACTCGAGCGGAAATATTATACAAGTGGACCTTTCCCTTCAGAATGCTTTTCGAGTGGGGAAGAAAGCAGCGTCAAATTACCCCATCCGAGGAGGGTCTTCAGATCCTATGGTTGGAAGAAAAGGGACCTCCAAGGAGCAAAGAACGAGGGGCGACCCGATAAAGGAAAAACTGGGAATACACAACATTTTCAAAGAAAGGAGCCAAAAAACAAGCTCCATGAGGCCCGGGGTGCCTTCACCCAGGGAAAATGGGAGAGGAGAGTCACCCCAGCTAGAAGTTGAAAAAGGGATCCAGTCGCGCTGAGACTATGGGGGTGTTAAGGCAGCTTGGGTTCACTGCATGGGTGAGGACGGTATGCGTGGGCACTGGTGAGGGGCGCTGTTATCTTGGTTCATTCATGGGTTTAGGAGTACCCGCAGGTAGTTACTCTGGGATGTTAAAGGGGTTTGGCCCCCAGATGGGAGGACCAGGGGGGGGGCTAGAGGCTGGCTGAGCACGACCAGAGTAAAGGGGATGGGGAAGGAAGGAGGGAGTTGGTGGGGGAACGCGGTCATTTGGAGATGGGGGAACACCTGTTCAACTAGCAGTTTGTAGGTCCGCATTACCACAGACCACAAGCATGATTTTGAGATGATCACTCTTAATGTAAGGGGCCTTAATTCACTGGGGAAAGGGAAGAAGGTGGAACAATTCTTCAGAAGGGAAAATGTGGACTGGGTAGAACTCCAGGAGACACATGTTCAGAAGATGGATAGACACCAACTCAGGTTGAGAGGGTATACCAGGCCAATGATAAGGGGAAGTAGGGTGTAGTGCTCCTGGTCCTCTGTTGACAACCAGGTCTGCCTGTTACAGAGATGAACAGGGATCCGGAGGGCAGCTACGTTATGGCCAATATCAAATGGAGAGGGGTTCACACTGGCAACAATATATGCCACCAATGCCGGGCAGGAGGGGTTCCTGAGGATGGTACTGGGAGAACTTGAGAAGTTCCCAAAGGGAAGGATAGTGCTTACGAGGGATTTTAATTTGGCATGGGACCCAGACAGAGACAGGAGCACAAGAATACATCACAATCAGAAGGCCCCAACCAAGAAAAAAAAAATGGGATGTAGAGGCTGGGTCTGTTGGACACATGGAGGGAACTAAAGGAGGGGGACAGTAGATACACGTTCTACTCCCACGCTCATAGGTCCTTTTCAAGAATAGATTATGTGTGGGTGGCGCGGGCCTTATTGGGGCATGTGGGGGAGAATGATCAGGGGGCAATAGCTCTGTCCGACCATGCACCCATTGTGTTCTCACTGCAAAGGAGGAAGGGCGGCCCGGGTTTATGGAGATGGACGCTCACAGAACACCTCCTTGACGACCCAGTGGTATGCGACGAGTTGAGTGGTTCGATTAAAGATTTCTTTATGACAGTTTGCAGGAAACGAAAGTGCATACCATTTGGGATGCATTTAAAGCCACCATGAGAAAAGTGCATATATATACAAAGAAATCTGTTCCAGAAGGACCTTGAAGAACAGTTAAAAGGGGGTAGTGTCCAGAATGGAGAAAGATGCAGGTAATGCGATCAGGAATTAATATAGGGCGATTAGGGGCCAGCTGGATGTCCTCCGAACTAAGAGGGCGGAGCAATTACTCCTATACCTTCAGCAGACATTTTACATTAAGGCTAACAAGGCGGACAGGTTACTGGCCAGACAGTTAAGGAAAAAGGAGGGGTCCAGGACAATAGTAACAATCAGATCCATGCAAAAACGGTATGTCTTCTAATGAGGACATTTTAGATGCGTTTTGGGAATTTTACGCAAGCCTGTATGCATCAGATTCACTAGAGGATGAGGCCCTAAGAGAGTGGTGAGGTCCTCTTTACATAATATTTCCTGGGAGAAAAGGGAGGAGCTAGAGGGGGTAATCACTCCTGAGGAGATCCAGGCTTTGATCCGGTCACTGCCAAATGTGAAAGCCCCAGGCCCGGACGGCTATCTGGCTGGTTTTTATAAAGCATTTCAAGAGGCCCTGATACCGATTTTGGCACCCTTGTTCAATTGCTTTGGGAAGACTGGGAGAATTGCTTGCTCTAGGGAGGAGGCCAAAATGGTTCTGCTTTTGAAACCCAATAAAGACACGAAACTATGCGGGTCACACTGCCTCATTTGCCTGATCAACTTGGACTCGAAAATATATACCAAGATATTGACGACCCTACTTGAGAGGCTACTCCTGCAGTTGACCGGGGTGGATCAATCGGGATTCATTAAAAATAGGCAGGCTTTGAAAAAAATACACGCACTGTGTGTCAACTCTTAGAGAAAGCTTCCATGACCAGCTCTCATGAGGCGGTCCTAGCTTTAGCCGCAGAGAAAGCTGGCGTTTCTCTTCCACACAATGGAGGCCATGGGGCTTGGGGAAGGGTTCATAAGCATGGTGAGGACTAATTATAGGGACCCGACTCTCTGCCTTGCAATAAATGCTCAGCTCTCTGAGACTATAAGGGTATCCTGGGGCATGAAACAAGGGTGCTCCCTCTACCCCTCTCCTATACACTATCCATTTAGAACCCCTTCTTTCCCATATTAGGGACACCAGAGATGATGATGATGATGCTTTACCCAGATTGTGACGGCTCAGTAGCCACTACATAGCCATAGAGGGAGAGTTAGACATCTGTCACACACAATGGTCTGAAGGAGCTTCCATATGATCCATCATCCGTTTAACACACACGTTAAGTGCTTGGAATTTCTTTCGTCAGTGCATTTCTTAACCTTAGTTAACAATGTGACATTCTCCAATGTGTGCGCAGTTACAACACCTAACCTGCAGTTGTAGCCCTTGCTGCAAGGCGTTTGTGACACAGGCTGGTGGCTGTGTAGCACCCATTAGTTCCTCCAGTATGGTTTGTGTCTGTGAGGGCCTTGACTGAACATTCTGGGATTATCCCAGGAGCTTGAGATCAAAAGTTAGAACCATCAGACACCTCAGTACAATGGCCAGGGATAGGCCGTTGAAGCAGCCCCTCAGATCTGTTCCGGTATTAGTTCTTATATGACCATCATTTGTTAAGATGGTAGTGGTATCTCATAGTTTGGTACAGTTTTCTGGAAACCTCTGGGAGACTGGTAAGCAGTTGGGAACATGCCACGTTTCTGGGGTTCCTAATAAAACAAAGGTCATCTCATCTCACCCCTTTTGTGCTTTGGAAAAAACCTCCCGAGAGAAAAATGGTCACACAATTTGCAGTTAGGCCAAAACCTTTACAAAATGAAACAACCAACACATGCAGATACAATTCCAGTATGGCTGAACATGAAATACAGACAAACCATGAGCATAAACAGGGAGGGAGGAAAAAAAAGGTGTAAGAGTTTAGGTTGAAAATAAACATCCAGCCGGTTGCAGATACTCCTACTCTGTCCATGTGGTAAAAAGGCCCGACAGTTAGGGAAAGGAGCATATGGGAGGGCAGGAGAGCACAGCAATGCATGCGTTTAACAGTGCATTTTCTTTTATACATTTGACACTGATCTGTTTCACGCTCTTGTACAGTCCTCTATCAGGGAACAATATCCCACAAGAATTGAGGAAAGAGGACTGGACGCATGAGCCACTTGCACGTGCCAAGTGCCAACTTGGGAGCTCTGCTCTTTCCTAAAACATACTCGGCTCCCCAGTTCTTTCCATCTAAGAGCAGGAGGCCAAGTTACATAAATGAAAGAACTGCCCTTCCCTTTAATCTGCCCCATCGCCCAATTCAACTGATTTATAGATTTGGTGTACAAACTCTTCGATCACCACCCTCACAACATCTTCTTTTTAAAGAACTTATACTGACTGACAACATGTCATACCTGTCCAGCCATAGTTATGTAACCAATAGCACTTTGCAGGACACAAATGTTAGTTATGCTTTTCCCAATATAATCATGGATCTACAGGTTCCAGCTTGCAAAGAGACATTGATTAAAAAGCCTGATGACCAATCGAAAAATCAGTCAATGACATCCACTGTCTTCGGCCCTGTCTCACCTTCTTCCAAATACCTGAACACCAACTCAACGGAAACAAAGTTAATGCTCCTCATAGACAAAGCCCGCATCAGCCTCTTATACAGTAATAGCCTAACAGTAAAAGACTTCAGTCTTTAAAGTTATGAGGAAAGGGTGCAAGTAGGCACAAAGGCATTAAATTGAGTAACCTCATTTTGTTTCTCTTGCCTTTCCATGTGTAGCTCCTCATTTTCTACTGTCCTCCTTTGGCAGTCCTGGCCTCGAGACTCCTTAATCTAATCTTGTTGCTCCTGTTTCCAGTCTTTTCATTTGCTTTTCCCCCACCCTCTCCCTTGAAGGGAACTCTTCTGTGGCTTTTCCCGGTTGCCAGACATTTGGTCGAAAAAAATTGGTCGACCAGACAAATGGTCGAACCAATTTGATCGAAAACCAAATGGTCGAATTTTTTATTTTTTATTTTAACCCTTTTTTTTTGGGGGGGTCCCCCCAACCCCCTTTTTTTCTCTAAAAACCCCTTTTTATACTAAACGAAAACCCGAAAAAAAATATATAAATAAAAAAAAAAATTCGACCATTTGGTTTTCGACCAAATTGCGTCGACCAAATTGCAGTCGACCAGTTTTTTTTCGACCAGTTGACTGGACACCGCTTTTCCCTTCCCTCTCCCATTGCCTGAATGAGTTAAATAGAGTACATGACATTCAGTTATACTGGCACACTTTCTTTTACAGAGCACCAACTGCTGTATTCCTCCTTATAAACATCCCGGTACCCCATATAGGTTCTGAGCCGTAGGCTTAAATGATTGTTGGCAGACAGTTTGCTAGGCCTACTTGCTTGTTAAGATTAATCAGATACTGATACCTTAGTAGGTGTGGCTCAAGCCATCGAGGAAATACAGAAACAGTTTGGACTGAAACAGTAATTATTGGATGGGGTTACTGGGATACAAGAGGAATAGCTTGTTAAGTGGCCAGTCCAATTCAATGGAGACCAGTTTTTTGGGACCAATTTCAAACTGTTTCATCTATTACAGCTCAGCTTTTTGGGGGCAACAAACCCCAATGATTACTGGAGATCCCAGTTCCTTTAAAAACACTTTAGCACATTGTCAATTACATTTTTGGACAAGCCCCCAGTGAGTTGCAATGGCCGATTGCTAGGTAGCATTTATCTTGTCATATTTAACTAAGGACTCCATGACTTGGGTTACACCCATCAAAAAACAAAGCCTGTGGTCACACAATTATGAAATCCTCTAGAGCAGTTTAGGACTGTATTCGTGCAATGAAATTGAACACAAACGGCACACTTCGCGGCTCAAAGAGTTTGACAATATTACCACCAGTAATACAGCTAAATGAAATTACCCTTACTGTATGAAGTAGGTATACACTGATAGGAAGCGTACGCCTGATTTAAAGTCATGAATTTATAGGGATCGCAAATTACCGCATATGGTTATGATTTTACGTGGTGGAAGTTTACCCCGCATGGAACCAGGAGTTTATTTTTTTTTGCAAGTTTCAATGTGAAACTCTACATTTGGTTGCCTGGTAAATGTGTCCGTAATCCCATTGCAGCCACTTGTTTTGCGCACCGCCAAACCCCTAATGGGGTCCTTCGATTTCAGCTCATAGAAACAAGGAAAACTTGATTTATTAATGTGGCTGAATTTTAATAATTACTTGCCAAGGCCAGGTGGACTGACGAGTATGCCAGCACAGCCTTCTGAGAGGCTACCAATGGCCTTATTATTAGAAAAAAAACTGTATTGGCATCCTTATTAATTGGATGCTGAAAACAGACCAACAGCAAACAAGGAAGCCATTCTGAGAAGCCCACAGAGGCATTGCATGAACCTATTTTCAATGGTTCACTCCATCATATCTTTTTCCAGCAATTCAAGAAGTAGAAATATTAAGTCTGAAATAATAATAAATATTAAAAGCCAGAAATATTACATATTGCAAAAACATGTAGATTCCAACACAGTCCAAAGCAATTCTATCTGTAGCAATATTGCATTGGGCGGGGACAATGTCAGATTTCTTTGATGGAGTCGATGGCGGATTCAAAAATTGCGATACTTGCCTGTGCTCCACCACGCAGGTCCACAATAATCACAGCATGCGTAAAGAAGTGAGGTGTAAAACATTTTACACATGCTTTTTTCAATCTGTGAATAAGCCCAGCAATAATGAAGCCCCAAGCCCCCTTTCCCTAGCACCCTTTGACCCCTACAGAACACTGATGAGCCCCAACAAGGGGAAACATGTTTGGGGATGCTTGTGGTCTCATGCAGAAGGGATGTAACCTAGCGGTTCGGGCTGGACTGCCCCTTTTGGGGTGGGGCCAAGCCTGATTTGCATATGGTCTTTTCCCTTCTGTAATGGCTTGGCAGGCGAAGAACGGTGGTCTGGAGGGTTGCCCAGAGCAATGCTAGTGGTTAAGATTCATTCTAAACCTTACAGCCATCACCTCTTTGTTTTTGCTTTGTCACCCCGAGTGGGACGGGTATGCCCAGACGTGGGTCCCGTGCCTGCTGGGCCTAGAGACCCAAGCTACTCCTCACTGATGAGCCCCAACAAGGGCGAAACATGTTTGGGGATGCTTGTGGTCTGGAGGGTTGCCCAGAGCAATGCCAGTGGTTAAGATTCATTCTAAACCTTCCAGCCAACACCTCTTTGTTTTTGCCCTACAGAACATGAGCACAGGCATTGGGAGAATTTGTATTTGCACAATGAATAAGCAAGTAATTACATATTTATTTTTATTGTATACAGTTTATAAAAAAAACCTTTACAAAACATGAAATAAAATACGTAACAATACAAAGACATATACACTTTAACAAGTTAAGAAAACCAATTTGATAAAAATGAAGTTAACATTCCGTCACAAAAACGAAATCGTCATTATATAAAAGAAATCTACAGATTCTAAAAAGGTCCATCTGTCAGAACAAATGGTTCTAATATGTTGAAACCTGATAACATTTCATATATATATATAAACATCTTCCACATACTTGAGTACATACTTTAGACAAAAGACCACTTCATTTCACAAAACATCCCAAACAAGATATATTTTCCCCCATTCAGTAAGTCTGTTAACCTAGAGTGACAACATTCCAAAGCCTATTACACATACACTGTGTGATGATGAGTCTTGAACCAGAAAAAGAACTTGAATTCACAGTACCACTTGTCTATAAACATGAATACGATATTCATCGCATCATCAATTGTTATCACCATGTGGTTAAAGAAAAGGAGTACATGGAAAAAGCATGGTTACTTTCAACATATAGAAAATGAAGAATCAATTAGAGATTGTTTTTGTAGTTCACCAAATTCAATTAAACGGACCTCTATATGGCCAAGGAACTCGATCAGCTTCAAGATGAAGTGTTGACTGAAAGCCTCCATGCATCGTTTCCATAAAAATTCTCTTTTGATTTGACCTTCTAGCGACATCTCTAGATCAACAATGCGTGCACGAAGGACTTCAAAAAAATTGATAGGAAATTACCAAATGTTTTAAAGTTTCCTCGCATCCGGAAGTGCATGGGAAGTGCCAAGGCTGTTTGGCTGGGACCGCTGCTCTACGGCATCTGATTGCTTTTCCTCGCCTTTCGTTCCTCGTCTGATGCCACGAGTGAAGCCGTCGGCAAGAGGAAGCGCGAGGTGTGTGGAAACACCTTAACCAACATTGTTTAGATCTTTAGTAAGATCTGCTGGACTTGTGCTGGACTTGTGTGCAACTTCTGCATCTATTTCTCTGTAGATACGCGCCAACCTTTTTTTTTTTTTTTTTTTTCTTTCTCCCCCTAGCTCCGCCCTCCGACCCGCCCACTTGCTGATCGCGTCTTCCCTACATAATCTCCGGTGCCCGCGCATCTCGCGCGCGCATCCGGAAGTGCATGGGAAGTGCCAAGGCTGTTTGGCTGTTCGGGTGAGCGGGAGGGCGTCCGTGGATTGATCTTGGACTAAATATAGGTTCTTTTTTTATGTTAGTACACCTGTAGAGTCCTCTATTGTATTCTAGGTAGGATCTTGCTATTTAAAATCCATAGCTATTCTGTGATCATTATAAAAATAAAAAAAAATAAAAATAAAAAAGTGAGTTATTCTATCGGGCACTTATTTTGTCATCATATATGATGGCCAGTGGTCTGAGGAGCAGAAAATGCTCAGAAATGGCGATCCCCTCTAATCTTACCGACCAAACTAATAATGGGGCATTTTCCATTAGTACTGCCGATATGGATATTACAAGACATCCGGCTGATCTGAATATAGAATCAGAAAAGCCTGATGACTTGTCTCCAGGCACTACTAATGAATCGCAGCCTTGTAATAGTAATCTAGATCTCGAAACTCTGGCTGATTTGGACTCCCGTATTAGGCTATCGGTTTATTGACTCCACTAATAACAAAAAATCGTGACTCGCATATGAAAGCAGATAATTCTGATGTATATTTACCATCAAACTTACATCTGCCATTGTTACCTGCAAATGATATAGCTTTAGATAATGCCTCTCACTCGGAACCTCCTATAAGCCCTGATCTCCATGTTCCATACTCACAAAATATTGGGAGTGAACTTAATTCATCCCCTATTTCCAAGGACCAAGAACCATTCACTTTCCCAGTGATAATTCGGAAATTGGATCTGTTGGACAAAGGACATGATGTCACTCACCTAGAATTAAGGGATATAAACTATTCTATGAATGAGATTATGTCCAAAGTGATAAGGATGGAAGGATTTATTCTTGCTTTGGAAGGGCTTAATGTAGGGGTAAAAAATCCCAATGAGGCCAAAGATATCATTTGTCATGAACAAAGCACACAAACTGAAATCAATGACTCTTTTCTTCAAGGTTTTGCCAATCAACCCTTTAAAGGATTTGACTTGCTCCTAGGTGAACTAGGATCTATCAGCTCTACAATAATTGAACTTAAAAATAACATTGAACCTCCAACCCCTAATATATTACCAGAGATAAGTGGGAATACTGCTGATAGCCCTTCAGTCCTAATTAAACTCATAGAAGAAGGACAAGACAATGATGGTATAGTCGATAGTGACATTGACTATAAAGGCTACTCTTCTAGAAGATTTCGCAAAAATCAAAAACGGTGTGTTAAACATGCTGAAAAAAAACGGAGATCTGCCAATGAAAAAATGAAAAAATCAAAAAAAGAAATCTCTGCGTTATTAGAAAGCGGGGGGGAAGATGTGATTGATGTGGAACAGCTTTCTGTAGAATGCCAATCACACCTTGGGGCAAAGAATATGGAGGCGATAAAGACAATAGATACAATACAGCCATCTACTTCAAACAATCATGTTAAAATGGTTAATGTTGAAGTACATTCAACTTGTGTAAACTCATTAATTATACCTGATACTCCAACTGATCCCGTTAAAACAACAGTAGATGAAATAGAAGTACAGACAACTCAAAAAATACTGCCGACCTACTTTAAAAGTGTATGTAGAAAACAGACATCAAAGAGAAATGGTCAATCTCATAATTCTCCTATTGTATTGAACAAAGGTATTAAATCTTCTTTTGTTGTATTGCCTAAAATGGCCCCGTCTTTGTACTCTGAAACCTTGAAAAAACCTGTCTTTGATACAACTATGACAATGGGTAACGCACCAGTTATCCAAAAAGGCGGAGGAAAGCTTACCACTATTCATAAACAGTTGCATATTGAGAGTTTACCTCATCAGTATTTGGGAGAAGGTAATAGTGACATTTATGATACGCATGAAAAAATATTCAACTAATACCATGCATAAATAACGATGTAATCAATGTTTATGAGTCTACGATGAATATACAAAAATCTGGAACCCCATCATGTGCGATGACTGGTGATATTAATGAAAAAACTAAGCAAATTTTGCCTTGTATAAATAAGGATGTAAAGAATGCGCATGGTTTTGTGCTTAATGCCTTAAAAGCTAGTATCCCATCATTTGAAATAACTAACCAGTCTTTGAAGTCCCAAGAATGTGTTGATGAAAATATTGCCCAGCCCAATTCGTTTTGTCAATCATTTGTAAGTATCCCTTTATGCAGAGAACTTAATTCATCTGAACTTGCAGATAGGCATTATAATGAAACCCACATCAATTTGAAAAGTGTGTTGAATCTAGATGATCATACGGTAAAGTTAAATGGTTCAGAAAATGCTAATGAGGGTATGATTACTGGACATTTGCCCTGCCACACTATAGTAAATAGTAAGAAATGCATTAATATGTTGGGCCTGGAAGGTAAGCAAGAAATTCTAGGCGATGCACGTATTAATAGAAGATATTTCTTGGATCTTCTATATACAATTCCATCATTAAGGATAATTGCGTCTAGTGATATTGACTGTATTTCTTTCTCTCCAACTAATAATTACCGTATGACATGTCATTTATTTTCTGAACATGTGCTGAAACTTATTTGGTCTTTTAGAAGGGAACTACATGAAATGGGTTTCTTGCTATTCACATTTAATGATGAAAAATTGGCAGGAGAATTCTTGTTTGATAATCAAAAATCCGTACTTTCTGAGCAAAATACAAATGGAGAATTATCATCTAGCACAGGAAATCAAAAAATGTGTATTTCCCAGTTATTAACGACTGCTCGAACAAATAGGGAAATGGCGTGGATGGAACCACTATTGAAAACGTTATTTGCGGCAAGTCCTAACTTATTTACTTCATAAGTAAAGGATAAGACAGTACTTACAGTACTGTCATGGAACTCTTGTGGATTTAAAAACATTGAGACTTGGCTGCCCACTCTTGTTAAATTGCCATCAATTTTCTTGTTTCAGGAAACAATGAAAATTGAACCACTTGCTATCCCTGATTATTGTTCATATTGTTCTCCAGCTAGTAAAGGAAGGAAGACCTTTTGGTGGGTTAACAATTGCTGTCAGTAACTCCATCGCCTGCACTATAACTCTGGCATACTCATCCATACATGTTATAGCGGTCTTCTTGAATCTAAACAAACATGACAAAAGGATTATTTTAGTTGTGAATGTATATTGTAATCATTTGAAGTATAATTTGTTGGACATACTTGATGATATAGATTGTTGTTTTGACCAAGCGTCAACACTTTACCCCGAATACGACATTATTATGGGTGGTGATTTTAATTCACATTGTATTGGAACACCAGTGTTTTATAAAGACCACAAACAGGCAAATTCAAATAGCTTTAAGAGAGGAAATACATATCGGAATTATTTTGATGACTGGGGTATGTCGTTTGTGAAGTTCGCTATGGATTCTAACAATTATACTTGGAAAAGGGGCGATACTACATCAATGATTGATTTCTTCTGCGTCTCTGATTTGTTGTTACCATGCATTGAATCTGTTATAATTGGGGACATTATTTATAGTGATCATGCCCCCATTACTCTTAACACTTCTATGGTTACGAATCAATGGCATGCTAATCAGGGCTTGCAAGCCTTAGAGACGAAAAGAGAAAATATATCACTTAGATGGAATCCTACCTTATGTAAGAGATTGGTGGAGAATGTCTCAAACCATCTAAAACATGTGGTCAATCCTCTAATGCCGGAATTATACTCTATAGAATGTTTAAATCAGATGATAAATGAGTGTATCAGAGAAACTCTTATAAAACTTGGAATAAAACAAGCTTCTATTGTGACTAATCACAACCACAGATTTATTTATAAGATTAAAATTCTGAAAAGAAATAAAAATCGTGATATACGAAAGCTAGAATTAGCGAAACTACCTGTCAAACTCTACATACTAAAAAAGAAGAATATAATCCAAGAATACAAATTTAATGTAAAGGGAGTACATATAGAGCAATATAACAAAGAAAATTGTGAGATGATTAAAGCTATTTGTAGTAGAAATTCCCGAGATATCTGGGCTGCCCTAAAAAAAGGGGATAAGGCGGATTTATGCAATGAATCTTTAATCAACGCTGAAACTTGGATAGCTTATGTTAAACAAAAATATGAATTACCAGAACGCTTTGCAATAAACCAAGATGAAGTAGAGTTATTATTTACGGATATACAATTTGTATGGACTACTTTTGATATTATGTGGGCCATCAAAAAACTATCTAATTCTCGTGCCCCTGGTCCCGATGGGATTCCATCTTGCGTATATAGGTCCGATCCAACTTTTTGGAGTATGATCCTAAAAATTAAGTTTGATAGTATCTTAGTGAGTGGCACTATCCCGTCTTCATGGGTTACTTCCATTCTTATTCCATTGTATAAAAAGGGCGACCCTCGATTGCCCGAGAATTATAGACCGATATCGCTAACAGATGCGGCGGCAAAAGTGTTCGCTATACTAGTTATCTATGAGCTTGATAAACATCTAGCAACTCATAAGATATATTCGAAATGCCAAGTGGGATTTAGACGACAAATGGGAACAACACTAAATGCAACTATAATGAAACATCTGATTGCCGGAGTGAATAAGAATGAACTGAGCACAATTTACATTGCATCCATTGATATGTCTTCTGCGTTCGACACTGTTGTGCGCAATGTTTTATGGACCAAAATGCGTAAGTTTGGAATTCCTGAATATCTGATCTATTGGATCAAGAAATTCCACACCAATACATCTAGTAGAATTCGTCTAACTCAGGGCGGTTCTTTAACTGAACCAGTGCAACTTCATCTTGGTTTGAAACAGGGCTGCAATTTTGCAGCCCTGCTGTTCAATCTTTATCTTTCTGATATAGATAATCTTTGGGAATCTACACTCACAATACCAGCAAGACTTTGCTCATTAAGAATACACTGGTTAGCCTTTGCAGATGACCTCATCTTTTTCGATTTAACTCCTGCTGGTCTCCAGGCTAAGTTAAATATATTCATAGATTTTGCGTACGAACATAATCTTCGACCTAACCCATCCAAGTCATGTATAATGATTTTTAAATCAAATAAGAAACTCAAAAAGTTCAACTGGAATATCGGGGAGACTCGTCTGTGTGAACTACAAGATTCTACTTATTTAGGATATCGCCTGAGCAGTGCGAATAGCATAAACTTATGGGTGGAATATATAAAGATGAAAGCCAGACCACTATTAAGCCAGATGAAATTTATCTTTCATAAGCTGTGTAAGTTTTCAATGACTCCGCTATTAGAGTTTCTTACATTGAAGGTTGAGCCTATTCTTCTATATGCCATGGATATTTGTGTCAGTAATTTGCATAGGCAACTTGATTCCATACAGGGTACTTTAGTGAAGAGAGCCTTATGTTTATCTATATCAATCCCGAACTGTGTTATTAGACATGAGTTGGGCCTGATTTCCTTGTCCACTAGGTTTACCTGGCGGGCTCTCTCAAACTATTCCAAAATTCTTAACTATCCTGATAATTCTTTATATCAGGATCTTTTTGAATTTACAAAGGGTTGCTCATCCAGTTCATTCACCAGCTACCTTGAAACTATGGCCAAAACTTTAAATAACTTGGGCACCGATAATGATGATTTGCTTATACGTCCTAACTATGTTAAACATAAATTGTTTGCGAACGACTGGTGTAAAACTCTAGATGAAATATCAACTCGGAGTACCTATAAGGAATATGCAAAATTCCTTCACAAAAGAGATGATTGTTGTGATTATATAGCGATGTTTCCGTGTAATAAAATTAGAATGTATTACATGAGATTTAGATTAAATCAATTTCATACCCTTGAACGAACAAAATTCTGGCGAAATGTAGGAACTAATTTAGGCGTCACTAAGTGTCGCTTTTCGAGGTGTACCGAACAGAAGGAAACTCTAAAACATTTAATTTTAGAATGCCCACATTTTAGAGATATACGTACAAAGCATTTTCTACGTTTCATAAATATAAATTACGAAGACTGTATGATATCTCTTTGGACTCGATTGATGCAAGGAAATGAGAGAGCATTAATCTTTGCCTTGGTTGAGTTTTTGAAAGTAATTGAGAAAGAGATTTCGTTATTTCAGTGTTAAAATCATGTTTTTATTGGGTTGTTCTCATATAGAAATTGTGCTAATGCTTTGTGCGATTTTTATAATTTTAATGAGATGTTCTGTATTCTGTTTGGTCTTGTGAACTTTCTTTTTTTTTCTCTCTGTTTTTTTTTTGTGCGCTATTTTGTAAAGGTTCTTTGAACTATAAACAAATAAAAAAAAAAATAAAAAAAAAGTTTCCTCGCATTCGTTCCCAGTACAAAAGCAACAGAAACCTGAAACCATTTGCCGCTGACTCCTATACCAGTACTTAATTCTGTCATAAACAGGTAATTGATTAAGTCTGAATCGAAGGTACAATTTCCTTGCAGAAGGAGAAGGGAATTGATTTAGATATTTAGGGCGATTGCCCCATTTCCTGCGATATAAATTATACTCCGAGAACGAGGGGTAACCCCCAATCAGATCCAACATAATGCACCAATGATATTGCTCAAATTTCAATTTTTGACTTGGCTATCGCGCACACATAGATTCCGGAGTTTCGTTAATATCATTAAGCAATCATTTTAATTTGGACGTCAATTTGTACAAAGAAGGAATTTTTGGGTCATCTAAGATTGTATTCAGGTTCTCATAGAGAGTGTTTTTAGGAGGGTCGACCATTTTAATGAGATTAGTTATACGGCGCCAATTAAGTTTGACTGAAAGCGGTAACACATTCAGTTTGTGACACATAATGGCATTAGGAATAGATAGTGCAAGGCCTAGAACAGATTTCCAAATTCTACCCTGTAGACTGTCAAGATAGGAATCAATCTCGAAAGTACAGATGTCCAATGAATAGAGAAGAGTAGGCTCCACTTTCAGTAAGTAGAATTGAATAAGAGGGAGAAGGGAAAACATACAAACAATACTTGTGAAATATAATTTTCATCATTGAGATCAATGATTTCGCTTTGACGTTTAAAAAGTTCTTCCACATAGACAATGAGTAAGAGTCAGTCAATGGATATCCCAGATATCGAATTAGGGGGATGTGGATTATAACGGTCTCATTAAGAGACCAAGCAAAATGTGCTGTTTTACGTTTACCATCTCTAAAAGTTATGATATGTGATTTGCTTGGATTTATTAAAAGGTTATGTTCTTTGGCAAAACGGTCGAAAGTTTAGTTTCTCTTAAAGGCCAAACGGTGTTCTGTCTATAAATAAGAGATCATCGGCAAAGCAGATCCAATCCAGTCTAATAGACCCAAGTTTAGCAGGAAATATCACAGTACTATGCCATAGCTCATCAAGGCCAAGAAGATATAAATTGAAAAGTACTGCCGCTAGGGTACATCCCTGTTTCACCCCAATCTCAGTTGGAATTGGACTAGACAGGGCCCCCTCACGATTCAATCTTATACGATAAGTAGTATCACAGTGTAATAAGGCGATTAAAGCTATCAGATAGGATGGAATTCCTAATTTTAGCATTTTGGACCAGAGAACTTCTCGGATCACGCTGTCAAAAAAGCTGCAGTGAGATCGAGACTGGCCATATAAACAGGCCCCATTTTAGATGAAGTAGTTTGAGCTTGAAGGTGAGCTAAAATAGTAGCATTCAGGGGGCACCCTATGTATTTGCGAAAACCCTACCATATTTGGCGAGAGCAGATTTTTTTGGACAATATATATTTGTAATTGGTTCAGCAATAAAAGCGAAAATATCTTTGAGGAAGCGTCAGTAAGCACAACTGGGTGGTAATTAAGAGGGGATTCAGGAGGACCCTTTTTATAAATTGGAATGATATGTGCAGAGCACCAGGACAAAGGAAGAGTCCCAGTTGTTGTGATCAAATCAAATCGAAATTTAAGAATCTGAGCCCAAAAATTAGGATCAGTTTTGTACACACAGGGTGGGAGACCATCAGGCACAAGGGCCCTAGAATTATTTAGTTGCCCAATGGCAGATACAATATCTCCACAGGACCACAAAGATTGTATACCCAGAGGTAACCTAGGTTTGGAGCCTTTCAATGTTCTAAAACGGTCAGGCAGATAGTATTTATTCTTTATAAAGCTTGACCATTTCTCAGCAGAAATCACCGACTCCACTACAGTGGCAGGGGATGAGGTTAATGTACGCAAAAACGACCATACATGCCTTGTGTCATGTTTTAAGAGATGACCAATCATATTCTGGTTATCAGTAATGTATAGTTGTGTACGCAACCATTTAGTTTTGTTATTGTATGCTTGTTTAATTTTTCTTATTTGTTCTTTCAACACTTCACAATGATGGTTATTTTGCCTTTGTTTTAATAACTGCTTTATTAAAACATTTTTCTCTTTCTTGCAAGCAGCAAGACAAGAGTTATATGAGTGTACATGATTCAAATACAGATTAGTGCAGGCAGATTTTTCAAATGCAAACCTCCTTACGTGAGATTGAATACATAAGGAGTTATTAGTATCTATGTCAAGAAGAGAATAACCATTGCCACGACAGTAAGCAATCATTTCCTGGTCTAATTTGATGTTCTTAATGAGCCTACGACAGGTAGACGGGTTCCATCCCACAGACAATGACAGACGATCTGGTTCCACTAAAGGTAACAAGTGGTCATTAGAGAATCCAGCAATTGGAATTTGAAGCAACAATTCAATCATCATGTGGTCTCCCACTTCAGGATTATGTATGTTTACAGGAGCAATATATTGATATAGACCAGAAGAGATGAAAAAGAAGTCAATTAATGAGAAGCCGGTTCCCCTGGACCAAGTGCAGTTAAAAGAGTCAAAAATCATAGACGGTGATTGAATATCCCAGGTCAGAAGTAGATCAATCCATTCCTGACCATTACGCCTTGATAACACCGAAGGCTTTATGACACTCGGCTCTAATGTTCATAGCAAAAAGAATTAAAATCACGTCCAATGATTATACTTATTGCAGGGTTTTCGATGAAGGCCACTTCCAATATCGCAGTCAGTTTCTCAAGAATAGAAACTAGGGACTTCGAATACTTATTCCAATAACTACAAATCAGCAGGAAGACTATGGTTGGATCCTTGTCAGCAGTTAACTGAATTACCAAAAATGCATCAGAACTGCTGATTAATTTAGTAGAACATCTAGATGCAGTGTTGATTAAAATAGCCAGTCCTCCTGAGGGTCTTCCCAAGGAGCCAATCTTGGCTGCCTCACTGAAGGTATAATAACCCTCAACTGTAAAAGAGGTCAGACACATGGTTTCTTGTAGGAAGATAATATCTGGCGCAAGATTGTTTTTGTTCCTGCACCAGTATCTAAAGTTATTTAAACCGCAGGAATTCCAGGAAATGACAGAAAAGTTAGCAGGGCTAACAGTCGTTTACCTTATCAGATTTCGAAACAGATTGAACGGTACAAGGATCCATCCATGGCATCCCTTTTATGGCTGTAACAAAAGCCATAAATTGTTTCATAGTGTGTTCATCTAAGGTGGCAGGATTACCCTGAGACATTCCTAATGCTGACGTGACTACAGGAGGTAGTGGGGTTTCAACAAAGCGAGTAGCATCCTCAATTGTTCTGAACAAGTGTGGCATTAGACCAATAGAAATCAGATCTTCTCTATACTCCCAGATGAGTTTGAGAATAAAATGAGAAGTCCATCTGCATATCATTCTGTTGTTATTCACTGAGGCTAGTTTGATCCAGTCTAAGTCATTAGATCTTATTATGCGTAGTGCAGGAATCTCCTGCAAAGCATTTAGGAGAAACATCCAATTCAAACAGGCTTTTCCGTGACATTTCGGATCACTTTGCCAGCCCATTATTGTGGCAGAGTTGAGCTCTATAGGTGTAGGAAGAGGATCATTACATCCTACACCTTGTTCCTGATCTACAATACACCTGTAACCTGAACATCGGATTTAGCAGATAGAGGCACTTCCCCAATGAGTACTCCTCCATTACTAAGACCGTCCCCACCAATATTTGCAATACAGTCAGCAGAGGAAATTAATGCACTGTTTGCTCTGATTGGTGTATTTTGACAGATCTTTTAGCACTTTGTTCTTTTGATGCACCAATGATTACTTTTTCAGTTTTCTTGATGCCCAAAATTGGGTAGTAATTTGAGAGAACAGATTGCTTTATTTGGATATTTCAAAGGGCCAACGAGGTGGAGAGGCTCCTTTAACAGACCCTTTAGAGACAAGACTAGCCCCTTTAGATGATTTATGTAGGCCTTTGTTAGCATTAAGGCCTGAGCTCTGAATAGGTGAATCTGTTAAACCATTAGTATCTTGCAGAGGTGGATTTTATATTTTTTTTATTTTTCTTGTTTTTGAGTCAGTTACAGAATTGATCAATAACTGAGCCAGTGGCTGGGGCACCGATAGATTAAGCAATAACTTGGACTCTGCATTCAATTGATTCAGGTCAATAATTGCATCACCACCAGACAGATTACAAATATCCTTCATGTTAGTGTTATGTCTGTCGATTTTCTCTGATGGTAATTTTTTTTATTTTTTTATCTTAGATCTCTTTTCAAAAGCTCTGCGTTTCTCACCTCTAGCAATAGCTCTTTTTTGTTTACGCGTCAATACCGGTTTAGAGGTCTCATTAATACAATAGGCATTCTCAGACAGATCCGGTACTACTGTTGGGTCTATGATGTCATCGGAAAGATCAATGAGATCTGCGAGAGCCGTAGGGCTGTCCAAGTTCTCAATCTCTCGAGAGTTATTTGGCCCTAAAAGTCCCATTTCATCGGAAAAAGAGCTGGACAGCTGAATTGGACCTGGCGCAGCAAATTTCAATGACAATTCTGCAATTTTAGCTGCGTTAATTGCAATAAGTTGGGGGAGTTGCGAGTCCAAACTTTGGGCTGAAGGCAACTCATTGTGGGGATTGTACGCTGCTATTTCAGCAAATGTTTTAGTCTGAGTTGCCATAGAATGAGACTCTGGCTTTTTGTTGCGCTTCTGGGTTAGGACAGAGATTGCGTCACAGGTAAATAGCATCCCCTCAATTTTGCTGAGATTACCAATTAGTTCGGACATCTGTATTTGGAGCATCCTAACTTTACCATGTGTTTGTTCATGGCCCCTGTCCAGTAAGTTGAGTATTCGGGTGAGAACCAGAAATGCTTCAGGACTCACTCGAACCTCTTCTAGACTGGCTGTTGTTTCAGGGACAGGGTCGTTATTATAAGGTTCAGTATCAGATAGGTGATGAGCCAATGATTATTCAAAAGTGTTAGTGCTCTTAGAATGATGAAATTCAGGGTTTTCAAATATAGGGGAGCTGATTTTTTGTCCAGCTGCAGGTGGTATCAATGAAATTCTAGGAGTAAAAATACTATCAATACCGCACCCGTCACTACATGAGAGATTCCCCGATGGAGCGCTATATGAATAATTAGGCAAGTTATTATACAGGAAAACATTTTCCATGCCATATTTTCTTTGAGTAACGGGAGTCGAGGGTTCATTAGAAAGCCTGATACGCTTTCCTAGCTCTGATTCAATTGCAGGAGCAAGCCATTGAAAAATCAGCATGATGGGTAAAACGACCCTCCACTCCCATTAATCTTTTAATGGTTTCCCTCTCAGCAGTGCGGTCCAGTTTGTCATCCTCATTATCCCATTGTATAGGCGAGATTTTGTTTGCCTCTTTTAGGGATAAAGAGCCTAAAGCATGTTTGTAAACTTGAGGAATGGTACGGTACCCTGGAGTTGCATTTACTTGCGCAGAAAGAGTTCATATCGCCTCACTTGTTACTTAGGGTGACATATTTCACCAACAATAGGAACTGCACTATGGGCGTCAAGCGCAGTTATACAAACTCCCGGGGTGACACTCCTATCCAAATGAAGTGAATGCTGCAAGGGCACTTCATTCTTTACACAAGCTTCGGTATTACTATGTTCATTTTGTGCGCCCATACCTGATAAGGCCAATAAGTCACTATCAATCATTTGTTCAAACTGTATGTCCTGTGGAAGAACATTAGTATCAGAAGCAAGACAGATAGGGACTTCCATGGTGTTGCCAAGAACCTGTGAGGGCTCATCTGTCAGCATATTAGCAATAGGGCCAGTATTCCCAGACTCAGAGGGCGCGCAAAAGGTGGAAACTTCATCAGTTTGAGTCGGGACTAGCACTTTGGACATAGTAACTATAGTAGCCTCTGGAGCAATAGAATGGACACCAGACATCGCGGGCAAAGTAGTGCAAGCAAAGTTAGCGGTTGAAGTAGATTTAGGTGTAGCCGTAACAAGTTTTCGTCCGCTACGCAGACCGTTTACCATGGTAAAACAGCGTTAACCCTCAGCGCAATTAACAGCAGTGAAAGCGCTTTGTAAAATAATTTGATAGTGTTTAGAGAGTTAAACGCAGCAACATACTGCAGTAGACTGATCACAAACGAGATAATATCAATTGCATCAATACAGAATCAACAACAGCCTAGTTGGAGAGCCACAGACTCTCTGCGGTCAAAAAATGCATTAAGATGTAAAACAAACTAGGACTCACCCACATCCCAACATCCTAACAGCCCAATAGCCTTACACTTCCCGGGCACTTCCAATGCGCACGTGCCCAAGTGTAAGTAGGCTGGCTGAAGGGGTGGAGGGATAGGGGGGCGTGACCACAGCACGCACAGGATCTGCAGAAAAAATCAAAAAGGGAACCTAACGTTAGCATAATAGTACGGAATCATAAGCAAGCTAGACCAGCACAACAAGGAGGAGGAGCAAACCACCCCCACCCCAGAAGCTCCACACCCAGAGCTCCACACCAGTAATGCGCAAGTTATCTAAGCACAAAGTAAAAGTGAATATGATAAAAAAAAGATGTGATTACTCTGGGCTATGAAGTCCAATTTTGCATAAGCAGTCCAAGTCCTCACGGAAGTAATGTTTCGCCGCTGTGGAGTGTTGAAACATTCCTCTTGTCCTTACAACCTCGGTCAGAAAGCAAAAAGGCAGAGGGAAACGAAGTAGCAGCATCTCAGCCCAACAGCCTTACACTTCCCAGGCACCTCCAAGTAATTACATAAAAAACTGCCCACATCTAGTGTGGAAATCAACAGGCCCTACCATCATGACTGACCAACATTCAATCTAATTTCTTTTTACGGATTGCATGTTTGGTTCTAGGACCTCTATTGGTCGTCGACTTGCTGGATTCAGGGAACACTGGTAAAAGTAATCTTCGATATTCTCTCAACAAACATGAGATTTCAGGAGTTCCTAAATGCATGTCAGAATCTATCCGAGCAGTTGATAGAACTCATAAAATCGAGGGATATATGTTTGAAAGTAAATCTGTCATTTTAGTTACCGAGTCTGGGGACATTAAACCCCTCAGGTTTTAAGTGATTAGTTTGTCTGACTTTCCTGTGAATTTAGAGTACCTGAGAACAAGTTTTGTATGGATCTCTTCCACCGATTCCGACACTGGTTTGACCCCAATCACCGTCAATATTGGACCTTAGTTCAGCACTTGACGGCTGCGTGACATTCCACAGGGTTGAAATCACCCGCGCCTTCAGGAGTTGAACCTGTCTACAGGCGCGCTGCGAGCAGGAGGAGACTGAGACATTATTAGTAGTAGGGTATTTATTGAGCGTGGACCTAGCTTAGAGAAGCAACGGAGCACTTCTTTCAAGCGCATAGGTTTTCAGACAGACGTCGCTCTCTCCAGCAGCGGTGGCTGCAACGTTGAAAGCCTACCTGATACACCCCTGTTAGAGTGGGCACCAGTTCGAACCTCGTGTGAGATTCATCAATTGGGTGAAAGCCTCATCAATTGTTTGACCCGCCTAGTCAACTGGATCCCACGATTCAATCTGCCCCACCATTGGTACATTTAATATGTACATATATTTCACACCAGAGGCATTTGAGCAGCATTGATTCTTGTTTTAATGTATCCCCTGTTTTTCTGATGTGTCATTATATGCTCTTATATTTTGGCTTCAGGAAGTAAGCGCCAGTGTAGGTGCACAGTGCTTGTGATTACAGTACAGTGCTTGGGGAATACTTGTATGTAAAACAAACAAAAGCAATCTACTTTAAACTACGCTTCTCGATGAACCCGCACTGCACCATTCTACTCAAATATGGGGTTCAGCTCAATCTGCCTGTCTCTTGCTGACCTTCCGCTCACCCCCCCAGCCATTGATACGGCAGCAACAGGATCCCATGTGCACATTCCACCAAATAAGCCACAGTATAAAGCCACCATTCGATTATAGAAGGTAGTACTCTGATTATTATTCTTACAGCATTTCAATTGCAAGTGGACATCTAAAACGCCAATCCCAACAGCCCCAGTTGTGAAGCAGGTCTTGCATCCCATGTCAACGAGCTGGATTTGATTCCATCAGGCATTGGATGGAATCAAATCCAGCTCGTTGACATGGGATGCAAGACCTGCTTCACAACTGGGGCTGTCAAGATGAAGCCTGTAGAAACGTAAATGAGTTTCAACCCATCCCTATATATCATAAAGCACTCAGCTACAAAGTGACAATCAAAGTTCGGCGCCGGCAGGTCAGTTTCTGGTTGTGTTTATAAGGAACAAGTTACTTACCTGCAACTGTTGTTCTCCAGCATGGGTCTGGCATGGATTCACATGCTCATGAATATTCCCCGTCGTCAGGCTGGGAATCCTCGGTAAAGAAAAATCAGTATCAGTTTCGTTTCTGATCTGTCTTTCGTAGTAGTAACCAATCACTGATCTCTGCGTCATACTGACCACAGCCACTGACTACCCTCTCCCTAAGCCCCGCCTCTGGCAGCCATCTTCAGATTTGGTAGCACGTGAAGTGGCAGTATGACCAAGTGAAGAGCCGCAGAGGGGTAGGCGGGAGGGTTTGCATGTGAATCCACGCCAGACCCATGCTGGAGAACAACAGTTACAGGTAAGTAACTTGTTCCTTCTCCAGCATGGGGTCTGGCATGGATTCACATGCTTATGAATAAAAGAATACATAGCAGTACACACATGCACAACCACGGGAGGTGGCAAAGGCTCAACATTAAGCAACATTAAGCAATTCTTACCTCCTCACCAGGCTCACCTTAGGCTAACAGGTTGCGCAGCACTGCTTGGCCGACCCTGGACTCCTCCCTGGAATCCCGATCGACGCAGTAGAATTTCGTGAAGGTGTGCGTCGAGCTCCACGTAGCAGCCCTGCAGATGTCCAGCAAGGGCACACCAGATAGGAACGCCGTGGTAGCTGCGATCGCTCTGGTGGAATGGGCTCTCGGACGGCCAGGCAGCGGTCGGTTTGCCAAAACGATGACAGTACATGATACAGCCGGAGAGCCATCTGGAAATGGAGGCCTTCGAGAGAGCCTTCCCCCGATTGACAGGTCCAAAGTTCACAAAAAGTTGCGACGTCTTCCGAAAACACTTTGTGCGGTCCACGTAGAACTTCAGCGCTCTAGCCACATCCAGCGAGTGCAAAGTCCTTTCAGCCGGCGACGAAGGCGACGGGAAGAAAACAGGCAACACCAAGGATTCGTTGAGGTGGAAGTCCGACGACACCTTGCGCATGAAGGAGGGGTGCGTCCTGAGCACTACCCTCGTGTCGTGAAAAGTCAAGTACGGGGGCTTGCAGGAAAGGGCCTGGATCTCTCCCACCCGTCGTGCGGAGGTGATGGCCACAAGAAACGCTGTTTTCCATGACAAGAACTTCAACGGAGCCGAGTGCAGAGGCTCGAACGGCGGTCCCATGAGCTTGGTCAGCACCACGTTGAGCTCCCACGCCGGGGCCGGAGCCTTCACCGGCGGGAACGATCTGAACAGTCCCTTCATGAATTCTTTCACCAGACGATGAGACCACAAAGACGTCCGCCCCGTGGTTCTGGTGTATCGGGAGATCGCAGCAAGAGGAATCTTGATGGACGCGTGCGCCAGTCCAGCCTTGGCCAGCGTCAGTAGGTACGGCAGTACCTGGGGAGCCGTAATCCGTAGAGGGTTAATCTTCTGTGCGTGGCACCAGACAGAGAACCTCTTCCATTTGTGTCCATAGTATTTAAGAGTTGAGGACGCCCTGGCCTTTGCAAGAACCTCTCTGCAGTCGGCCGGTATGTCGTAGCCTCCAAACTCTAATGCTGCAGGAGCCAGGCCTGCAAGTTCAGCGACTTCGGGTCGTGATGGAAGATGGCGCCTCCGTCCCTGGAGAGAAGATCTGCGTCCACTGGCAGCTTGATTGACGGGGACGCTGACAAGTCCAGAAGGTCCGGGAACCATATCTGCCTCGGCCACGCAGGTGCGACGAGGATCATCCTGCACCGTGACCTCTTGAGCTGGTTGATGAGCCGGATCAGCAAGGGCAATGGAGGGAACGCGTATAGAAACAGGCCCTCCCAGGGGAACGAGAAAGCATCGCCCATGCTCCTCGGCTGGGGAAACCTGCTGGCGAACCTCCGGCACTTGGAGTTCGTCGCCGTCGTGAACAGATCGATCTGGGGTGTGCCCCACCGTCGGAAGAGGCGGTCCACTAGATTCCGTCGTAGTTCCCACTCGTGCCACGAGCGCAGCTCTCTGCTGAGCGAGTCGGCGATGGTGTTTTTTATTCCTGCCAGATGAAACGGCACCAGAAACATCCCTTGGGCGACGGCCCAATCCACAGATCCTGCGCCTCCTTGGACAGGGCTGGGGATCTGGTACCGCCCTGCTTCCTGATGTAGAACATGGTGGTGGTGTTGTCGGTGAAGATCCTCACCACCTTGCCCTTGAAGGACGGAAGAAAGGACCTGAGGGCCCAAAACACTCGCTCCCAGAAACAGTGCGTCTTGCGCGGGCACCAGGTGGGACTTGGCGTAGTTTATGGAGAATCCTAGGTCCGTGAGAAGTTGGACGGTCCTTGCCATGTGCTCCACGGCGAGCTCCTTCGTCTTCGCTCGGATGAGCCAGTCGTCCAGGTAGGGGTAGACGTGGATCCCCTCTAGGTGCAGCCGTGCCGCCACCGGTGCGAGGCACTTGGTGAATACCCTGGGTGCCGACCTCAATCCGTAGGGAAGGGCTCTGAACTGGTAGTGACGCCCTTGGACCACGAATCTGAGAAACTTTCGGTGTCCCTTTAGGATGGGGATATGGAAGTAGGCATCCTCCAAATCCAACGACGACAGGAAATCGCCCTCCTCCAATTGAGCCAGGACGTGTTGGAGGGTGACCATCCTGAACTTCTGTGCCTTGATGAATTTGTTCAGTCGTCGTAGGTCCAGGATGGGACGCCATCCTCCCGTCTTCTTCACGAGGAAGTATCTTGAGTAAACTCCAGAGCCCCGAAGCCTCTTTGGGACGAGCTCGATGGCGCCCTTCCTGCGCATCGCCTTTACCTCCAAGAGAAGTTGAGGGACGTGATGTTCCTTCCTGGCCACAGGGGGGACGCGCGGGCACCTCTTTAGAAACTGGAGCGCGTGACCCTGAGCCAGGGCGTCCAGCACCCAACGGTCGGTGGAGATGGACTTCCACACGCTGACGAAGCTCGCCAGCCGGCCTCCCACCGGGGTGCTTCGGTGGGGGCCCGACCCCACGGCCGGTTCAGTCCTGCTTCGACGAGGCTTTGCCGCCTTGTCCTCCTTGGCGACGACGGCGGGGTCCGCCCGACTTGCCTCGTCCCCTGTAGGCTTCCTGTGACGACGAACGGGCCGCTTGACGATAGGTGGAAAATCCACCGCTGGAACCTTTGGAGGCACCCCGTTTGCCTCCGCCGCTCCGAAAGGGTGGCCGTCGTTGCTGGAGAACACCAAGAACCCGGGCCGTCTCCGTGTCTGCCTTGATGGCCTGTAGGGAATCGTCCACTGTTTTCCCAAACAAGTTGCTCCCGTCGAACGGCATGTCCAAGACTCTGGTCTGCACGTCCTGACGGAAGTCAGTAGCCTTGAGCCATCCACGCCGCCTAAGGCACACGCCGTTGCCCAACAGGCGAAATCCAGTGTCCGCGATGTCCGTCGCTATCGTAATGGCGTGGTCCGACGCCACTTCTCCTTCCTGCAAGATCTCTAGGGCCTCCGCCCTCTTGTCGTCTGGTAGGAAGTCCAGCAGGGGGGCGAGTTTGTACCACAACTCCCTGTCGTAGCGGGCTACGATAGCCAAGGCGTTGGCAGCCTTAATCGTCGTCGCTGCCGATGAGATGACTCTGCGTCCCATCGTGTCCAATTTCTTTCCCTCGCCGTCCGGCGGGGAGGTTGACGTAGAGGCCGCGCCCCCCCCCTGCTTTCTTCCTGGCCGCCGCGGAGACGACCGAGTCCGGGGTCGGCTGTGCCCGAAGGCACAAGGGGGCCGCGTCCGGGACCCGGTACTTCTTCTCGTATCGATCCCTTCTAGCCGGCCTTGTGGATGGGTTCTTGAGGAGGGCGAGACCCTCATCCCAGATATCGTCCAGTAGAGGGACAGCGAGGACCGTCTTCCTCTTGGTCTCGCGCCGTTGATAAAGCAAATCTTCCTTCTTCTTCTCTTCCGGGCAGAGCTGGAAAAGCTCGGATGCCCTGGCGATCATGGTGTGAAACGATCCAATCTCGTCGGGCGGGGAAGCCCGGGTGGGAGGTGACGACGGGAGATCCTCGTCGTAAACCTTGTCGTCAGTACCCGTTGCGGCAGTGTCAGTCCCCGTATCATCCCCATGTGTCGTGGACGGGGAGGAGGGCTGAGCAGGGCGCGAAGGTTGAAAAGGAGGTGGTGGATGAATCCTTCTCTTAAGAGGAGGGCTTCCAGAAGGGCCTGGCTCCGGGTCCCCCGTTGGGAGCGGTTCCTCCGTTGGTGGTAACGGCAGTCTCGTCCTTATCTCTGAGCATAAGGACTGTATAGCCAACAAAATGGCCACCGAGTTGTCTTGCGGCACTGGTTGAGGGGGTTCCGACGGGCGATCAGGAGCCCCGTCGGCACCCTCGACATTCTTGTCGTCTCCCACGTCGGGGGCCCTCCCGACAGGATGGTCTTCTTCCACGCCGGCGCCGTGGCCTAGGACTTCGATCAGCTCCTCCTCAGAGGTTGAAGCCGAATCCACGACGACCTCCTGCCCCCCCCTTTTCTTCTCCATCGGAGGTTTCACGGGGGTCCTGTCGATGGGCATGAAAGAGGACTCCCTCCGCGGTGGCAGGGAGATTCTGGGCCCCGAGGTCGCCACCACTGGTGTAGCCTCCACAGGCTGAGCCAGGGCCGCCGCGACTTTCTCGATAGAGGCCTTGGCCGGATAGATCAAGACTTTCACCACCTTAGGTGCGCTCACCGCCTTCTCCTTGGGGGGAGGGTCACCACCTCGCTCCCCCTCCGATGGGGCCTTCGAGTACGACTGGGGTCTCTCCAGGAGCTTCGCCGGGTGCTCGGCCTTCCTCTTACACGAGCCAGAGCGTTGGCTCGTGATTGATGGCGCCGGGGAGGATGCGCCCTGCCTGGTGCCCGTAGAGTCCGACCGTTCGGCGCTCCCGGTGCCAGTGGACTTGCGGTGCTTGGCCTTCTGTTGGACCCCCCGTCGCCGGGGCGCCCTCAAAGGTCTTAGAAGACCGCTCGGACTTCTTCTTCTCGCCTGACGGGCTCTTTCCTTCCAGCCAGTTGGCGAGACGCTGATGGCGGTCCTTCATGGTCCGCTCCGACATATTGCCACAAAACGCACAGTCCTTCTCCACGTGCGTCTTGTCTTCATGCAGGCAGTAAAGGCAAAGGGAGTGTTCGTCCTCCTTAAAGACGTTCTGAAGTTGGCATCCAGGGCAGACCCTGAACAGCTTTCCGGGCATCGAGCTTCCCTTCTCCTGGGCCATGCTCGAGAAGGGCCCGAGAAACTTCAGGAGTCCTCCAAAAGCGTGGCTCGACGAAATCTTCACCCTTGAGGGGTGTAGAAGAATCCGACACGGGTCCCCGTTGATCGGATAAAGAAACGGTGGAGCTTGAGGCTCTTTTGACCGAAAAAGAGAACATTTTCCTAAGAAAAAGCGCGAAAAAAGCACCAACGCTCGAGAGCAATAGCACGAGGATCCCAACACTTGAACGTGCGGTAAAAATCTGAAGATGGCTGCCAGAGGCGGGGCTTAGGGAGAGGGCAGTCATTGGCTGTGGTCAGTATGACGCAGAGATCAGTGATTGGTTACTACTACGAAAGACAGATCAGAAACGAAACTGATACTGATTTTTCTTTACCGAGGATTCCCAGCCTGACGACGGGGAATATTCATGAGCATGTGAATCCATGCCAGACCCCATGCTGGAGAAGGTTAATAAAGCTATACAAAGTGCTCTGGAAAAAGCTTGCAGTTTCCACCTGAATGCACTTGCTCAACATCAAGACAAAGGGTCTTCTATCGGGGCAAAGGGGGCTTTGTGAGTGTCGTTTGAGACCACAACGCCACTGGTTTTCCAGCACTATATGTTGTGGTACAGTACACCGTACACACATCATGGTGGGACCTACCTCACATGCTCCTCCCCCCTTTCTGCCAGAAGTACATTCAGCACGATTCTTATGCATTATTACCTAATTACAGCATGGATGAGGCTTCGCCACACACGTTGTGTCTCTTGTTCTTCCACCCCACGACCACCCCATGCCATCCTGCGCTGAACACTGGACTTCTCCTGCCTTTCTACCTCTGACTGCTCCTATCGCAGAGTAGCATATTCACAGCTGACTGGGCTGCTCCATGGCCATTGACCTTAGTAATGACCCTTTAACTGGACCCTAGTTAGTGGGTGATTGTGTGCCAGGCACCACCGACGTCTGTCTTCTCCTCTGGCATCAGGTGCTATCCGTCCAGCATCTTAATTTTGGTGTCCCATGAAAACAATCAACATTGCTATGATTGGGCCTGGAAGTCATTGAAGTTGATGTAGTGTCAATAAACTCCATAATGTACATTTGGTGGTGTCTCCCCAGCACCATCTTTGCACAATGATGAAGTTGGGGGTCAGCCACGAGTTTCCACGTAGGTTCATTATAATATTAAAAATGGAACAATTGGTGGATCCACCAGGGGGCGCAGAGATGCACCGACGCATCTGCACTGGTCTCCTCCACAGGGTGCTGTTAGAGGGACTTGAGCCCCCCCCCTTGACCCCCAGGAGTGAGGCGCCGACCCCCCCTGCAGCCTGCGGACACCTCAGGGCCCCCGAGCACCCCAACTCCGGTCATCCGACACTGAGATTTCGCCGAGTTCTGGCACTTGGAGAGTAGAGGGAGAGGGAGCCCCGCCTTCTCCCGCACCGCGGCTCCGCGAGAAGTAACGGAGTGCCGCGGCTGAGCTGGGGCCCAGGGGAGCGACATCCCGCCGCATTGGCCACCACCGCGGCTGATCCTGCATTTCCTGGGAATCCACGCCGGGACACTCAAAGCCATGGGCGGTCTGCGGCTCTGTATCGGGAAGGAGAGCGAGCCCGGCCTCCCCTGACGGCGGCTGCACACCAGGCAGAGGGGAGCTGTGGCCTGCGTGAGGCCCACGTCGGTGCCGGTCGGCCCGGTGGGGGACTTCCGGGTCCATTGACGCCCGGGTGAGGTCACATAGTGTTTCGGGCTGACTTTTCTCTTCTGGGACCTTAGCCTGGGGACGCGAGCTGGGCCCTACGACTTGGACTCCCCCACGGAACACGGGAGGCCCGGGGAGCTGGCGTAAGAGCATACGCAGTGGGCGCGGAATGCGCCATTTTAACTATTGACCTCCTCTCGGCCTGCAGGGCCATTTTTCATCAGAGGACCCTGGGAGCATAGGCCCCCACGGGCAGAGCGGGAGAACGGGAGCCCCCCCCGGGAAGGGGGGCCAGCAGCGGTCTCTCTGTCCCCTCCCCATCGGGCTTCCCCTGATTCCAGCGCTGACCAGGAGAGGTGAACCGGACTCCGGGGACCCCATACGGTACGAGGGTGCCCCAAATCATACATCAACATCCAGGGCAGAGGGGTTCGTCCCGGGGCTACCTACCGCACCTGCTGCTGGGCCCCACTGCAGTGTTCACCCTCAGGAGAATATTTCAAGCAGAGGTATCCTGACGGAAAGCAGGGACAGAGAGCGATAGACCCTTGCAAGCCGCGGCCTGGAGTTTTGATTCAAGCAACCTCCCGCCTCAACAGTGAGCACAAAGTTTAGGCCCTATACAGTGAAGACCCCTGGTTGCCCCCTCCCCCCCCCCCTGGAGTTGCATGGTGGTCCAGTGACGCAGCCCACTTGGTCTGAGACGTTCAGGAGGAGACCTAGTGGAGATGGTCGGGTGAGCCTATGAACTGGAAGGAATCCCTGCAGAGATTTCGACATCGGATCCCAAGCCCGCCAACCAGCCCGGAGATGGCAGCCCCGACTCACCAGGAATTGTCAGATACTAGTACAGTCACTAAAGGTATGGCAGCCCTTTTGGAGGAAATAAGAGGCTTCAGAGCGGACATAGTGGTACGGCTGGACACCCTGGATAAAAAAGTGGACAATATAGATGACAGGGTCCAAATGTTCGAAAACAACACAGCCTCGAACAACATTTTTGAGACTCAATTTGACATGCGCTTATCAGAGCTCGAGAGGAGAGAAGAGAAATGCTCCCTAAAGCTTGATGACTTGGAGAATAGGGAACGCCGCTGTAATCTGCGCTTTTTGGGCATTCCTGAGCGGGAGGGTGAAACGCAAATGGACATTATCAAAGCTGTAAATGTGGTGGTGGGAACTCTTTTTGAAGGTGCAAATACAAATGAACCTACTATTGATAGAGCCCACAGAGCGGGTGCGGCTAACAGAGGCCCCAGATCCATTCTCGTACGATTCCATTATTTCACAGAGAAAAGCAAAATCCTGGAACTGGCACGCAAGAAGGGTCCAGTGGACTGGAAGGGGGCCCGGATTTCGGTGTATCAGGATTTGTCTGCCTTCACCCTGGCAAGACGTCAACTGTGCTCCCCGCTAACGAAGATGCTCCAGGCCAAGGGGGTTCAATACAGATGGGGATACCCTTTTTCACTTTCTTTCGAACTGGAGGGATACAAATATGCCCTGGTAGGATGATATTCGTAGGGTGTCGGGAGAGCTCCTAGATGAACCAAACATGGAGGTCGGAGAGCAAGAGAGTGTAAGAGAACCGGTTGGCCCGGGGGGGACAAAGGCTCCACGGGAGAGACGTAAAGTCCGAGGCCACAGGAAGTTCAGAAGAGTGGCTCCAACATCCCCTGGTCAACCTGACACTTGAGGAAACACAGGACGCTTCACGGTCAAGTTTGTACTTTAGTCCGAACGGGGGAGCGCTGTAAATGTTTACAATCTAAATGCAAGAGGGGGGTGGGGGGGGGCTCAAGTTGTTGGTATTTGAAGAGTTCAAGAGCCCGGAGGGGGGAGACATTGGTGGCCTGGCTCAGCGACAGGATGAAGCCGCTGGATTACCAGGCGTTCAGGGGGGAAGGGGGAGGAAAAAGTTGGGGTTTGTTCAATGGGGTTTAAGCTGGGGCAAGCCAAGTCTTCTGTCTTGTTACGTAACTACAGTTCTGTCTTTTGAATATAGCAGGGGGCGGAAATATTGCGGGAGCACTGAAATTAGTTGCTTTGTGGAGGGAGACGTGAGCTTTCACCATCGCTATAATGGATGACTCATTACAATTTTTGACAGTGGGCTCGTTAAATGTACGGGGGCTTAATTCTCCCACAAAAAGGTCGCTGCTGGTGAGGGAATTTTCAAGGCTCCGGCTCCACTTCCTATTTGTGCAAGAAACACACTGGGTTAGGGGCAAGGAACCAAAGCTGAGGGCTAAAACTATTGAACAGACATATGCAGAGTCCTTTTTGGCTAAGAAACGTGGAGTTGCACTGCTGGTCTCTCCTGGGGCCCATTTTGTACACAAAACTCAGAGGGCAGACCCGGAAGGGTGATATATCATGGTCAAGGGGGAGGTGAGGGGCCGGCTGTTTACCTTGGTTTGTGTATATGCTCCAAACGAGGGGCAAGATAGCTTCTGGGTGGGGATGAGAGAGAAGATTATAGCTTTTTCTGAGGGTACTTTATTAGTTGGTGGGGATTTTAACATGGTTCTCAGCCCTTAACGGGACAGGAGGTCGCCCATACCGTGTCCTAATCAGTGACTCCATAAAAAACTGGCTGAGGCTTTCCAAACAGTTTACGAAGAGCTGGGCTTGAGCGATACACACCACTGTAAGCAAGGCCATGACCCCGACTTTACATTTTTCTCAAAAACTCCACGCTTCGGGGAGAGGTCACAGACTCGGGGGTAGAGGTTGTCCCTTGGACGGACCATGACTTGGTTAGAATAAAAATGGGTATCCCCCCCGGCCCCGCCACCTGGCTCCCTATGGAGGTGTAACAATCTCCTACTGCATGACAAAGAAGTACGCCAATCCCTCCTAACAGATATTACAGAATACTTCTCTATAAATGATAATGGGGAGGTCGGGGTCAAGGGAGTCTGGGAGGCATTCAAGGCAACCATTAGGGACATTCTCATTGAAACAGGTTCGAGGAAAAAGAGGGAGAGGGGCCATGAGGAGAAACTATTGAAGGAAAAGATAGAGGCCATCCAAGCGGGAGGGAAATTAAAAACGCAAATGTTCCCCGGAAAGTGGGAGGAGCTTCAAAGGTTGCACTCAAAGTTGGCAGATCTCCAGGTGGGTCAAACAGAAAGAAAACTGTCCTTTCTGAAACAGAAGTATATGGAAAAAGGGGAAAAAGCGGATAAGATACTAGCTTGGAGGCTTAGCGAACTCAGAAATAGTAGAAGGGTGAATTCCATCCGCTCTCCGGGAGGGGAATCGACGGTTAGAGATAGTAAAATAGCTGAACAGTTTAGGTTGTATTATGAGCACCTGTACTGCTCGGAGTACGCAGGAGATGGAACCGAGATTGACAACTTCCTGGATTCGCTCCCGATTCCCGGTCTCTCTCCCGAAAAAGCAAGTACATTAGAACTCCCCGTAACCTCAGAGGAGATAATAGACACCATATCCTCTTTGAAAAGTGGTACAGCTCCAGGGGATGATGGGTTTACTGTCAAGTTTTACAAGACCTACCGATCAACGTTGGCCCCGTTTATGGCTAAGATGTTTATTTCGGCTCTAGATCAGGGCTCCCCTCCACCCTCGATGATGTCTGCGCTGATAGTAGTGCTCCCCAAAGAAGGGAAGGATCCCTCCCAGTGTCAATCATATCGACCTATATCCCTTCTTAACGTGGATGTTAAAATCCTGGCTAAACTTCTGGCGAACAGATTGGCGAAGCTCCTCCCCTCCTTAATACATGGAGATCAGGTAGGCGTCATTCCGGGACGCCAGGGTTCGGATAATATACGGAAGACCCTAGACCTCATGCATGAGGCTTCTAGACAGGGGGTGGAGGGCTACTTGCTGGCATTGGACTCTGAAAAGGCCTTCGACTGTGTCGAATGGCCTTATATGGGTAGAGTTCTTCAGAAAATGGGCCTGGGGGAAAATTTTTGTGGATGGGTCTCAGCACTATATAATGGTCCTATAGCAAGAGTTTTGGTCAATGGTGGCACATCGGAACCCCTGGCACTGTCCAGAGGAACCCGGCAGGGCTGCCCCCTTTCACCCCTTCTATATGCTCTGGCAATGGAGCCCCTGGCCATAGCGATTAGAGCGGACCAGGAAATCTCAGGGATACGCTGCGAGGACTGCGACTTTAAACTCTCCCTATTTGCTGACGATATCTTGGGTTACCTGACCAACCTCCAGGTTTCACTACCCAGACTGTTCGAGCTTATAAACTATTATGGGGCATTTTCGGGACTTAAGATAAACGCGTCCAAGTCTAGCATTATGCCCATGGGTCTGGGGGATCACGATATTGGGAATAGTTCCGAAATATTGGGGGTAAGAATAGAACGAGTATCCACTAGGTATCTGGGTACCTGCATTCCTAGGGACCTTTCACTACTATACCAGAGTAACTTCCCCGAAATTCTGTCCAAGATTAGCAATGATCTCAAACGATGGGCACCACTTACACTCTCTTGGTTTGGGCGTATGGTCAGGATTAAAATGAACGTCTTGCCTCGCCTACTGTATCTCTTCGCGGCCCTCCCCGTGGTGATCCCTGACGCCTTTTTTGAGGTTTTACAATCCCAAGTCCTTCAGTTTATATGGGACGGGAGGAGAGCAAGAGTCAAGTTCTCCACCTTGACCCTTCCGAAATCTCACGGTGGATTCGGCCTCCCTGACTTTCGGCTATACTATAAAGCAGCTCAGCTCCGGGTGATGATGGCACACATGCGGGAAGATATGAGGACATATTGGACATATATTGAAGATATCCACACCCATCCGAAAAAAGTCAGAAACCTGCTATGGGCCTCCCCTAAAGCCCTCCCCTCCCACCTCAGAACAAACCCTACATTAGCAGCCATATGGGGAGCCTGGAAACCGAATAAAGATAACAAAGTACGGTCATCCTGGCTGCCCCCCTTAACGTCACTGTGGGCCCCCTGGTCAATCTAGACACCAGAGGCTTCCGTGATACCCAGGCATGTTCAGACATGGGTTTGGAGAGGATTTCCCAACTATCCTGCGAAGAGGGCTTCATAGACTATGACCAACTGTGTGAGGCATTGGGCGACAAACCACCCTCGATCTTTGAGTATCTACACTTAAAGGGAATTCTGACTCACCCTCGGTGGGCTGACAACCTTAAACGCCCCCTCAGCCCCTTTGAAGATGTAATAGCTAAAAGTGTCTCTCGGAAGGGCTCTCTAAGTTTTACAGTGCACTGATAACTGCTAACCTGGAGGGCAGACAAACCTTCAAACAAATTTGGGTGGAAAGGCTGGGTATGACGTTGGATGACCACACATGGAGGGCAATATTCAAGTCTAAATTCACGGGTTCTCTGTATACCGCTGCCATGGAGCACAGCTTCAAGATTCTCCATTCCTGGCATCGCCCCCGGCTACCCTGTCCAGAATGTTTGTAGAGGTATCCCCCTTCTGTCCGAGGTTATGTCTACAAAGGGGCACGTGGTTCCATATGTGGTGGGGATGTCCGGTTATTCAGGTATACTGGTCGGAACTGCTCAGCTGGATAAAGGACATAGAGGGGTTCTGCCCATCCCTACTCCCCCTGGAAATTCCCCTGGGTACCCCCCATGCTGGAGACGGAACAGAACGCATTCCCGAGGGTCATTGGGGCCATGTTGAGAGCGGGGAGGTTAGCGCTGGCCCAAAAGTGGAAAAGTGCTCTAGCACCATCCAAGGAGGAATGGCTTTGTAAATGAAGCCCGATTTTCATCTATGAAAAGCTTACAGCAGTGAAAAATGACTCAGTATCGGAATTTACGAAGGAATGGACTGCGGTGCTCCTTCATGATGACTGTGTTTCGATGCGTCTGTAAAAAAAATTAAAAGATAAAAAAGTTGACTTGTTTGTTTGCTATATGGCAGGCGGGGATTGCCGACGCACCCTACCTTGTATGTATACTGTCAATAAAATTAAAAAAAAAATGGAACAATTATATTTTTGGTTGCTGCACATACAGCTGTGTCTATTATGCCCTCCAAATAAATTAGGGATCCTGTGCTCTTCTTGGAGATTTTATCCAATTTACTTTGAGGATGCTTCAGGGTGGGCTTGCATGAAAAGTATCTTCCTTTTAAATGGCACCCTGTTGAATCTTTCGAGGGGGTGCTACACATTCATGACGTCTCCATCCATCCAGACCTTCACAGAAGCCACCAGGTTTTTCTTGACGGCATTGCTGTTCATAGGGCTGTGTCTATGGAACACACACACACAAGGCATGGTTATAATAGGATAAACAAACACTGTCTTGGATAAGGAAGTTGCAATACATTGGTAGAGTGGGGTGAGCAGAATGGGGTCAGGAAGAACAAGGTGGGTAGAGTGGGTGAGGATGAGTGAGCTAGGGAGCTCCGGTAGAACAGGGTGTGGTCAAGTGGGTGAGCAGGGTAAGGCAGCTACAGTGGATGAGGTATAGGGGTGAGTGTGATGAGCTAGAGTACAGTACAATAACTGGCATTGCAGTCCTCCACTTCCAGCCCAGGGCCCCGCAACCACAGCAGATTATTGATTATGCCCATGCTGACATTGATCACGAGGAGTGCCTTTAGCTACAAAACTGTTCTCTCTCTTTTTTGGTTTTGTTGCAGCAGCACAGGCGTCTTCAGTCAAGGATGGAAAAAGGGGATGAATGGAATATACCTTATTAGACCCACTACGCACATTTTTAATATCTGGTCATGCTTGTTGGGCTATATAAAGACCTTGACATTTTTCACCACTTAATAAATGGTGTTTTCAAGATATATTGAATGCTTTGAAATAAAACAAGGTCATCTAGATACATTTCAGACTCATTGAAAAAGTGCTAAATCTATCTCAAATAGGTGTTTATACATTTATGACAGCATCAATTATTTTCCCCATTAGGAAAAATGCACTTTTGCGACTGGAAATGTGGTGTTTTTGGTCTTTCCCATCTCGGCATCAGCATGACTAGGAATAAGATTTAGCAAAAACAAAGAGGTGATGGCTGCAAGGTTTCGAATGAATCCTAACCTTTGGCCCTGCTCTTGGCAACCCTCCAGACCATCATTCTCCGCCTGCCAAGCCATTACAGAAGGGGAAAGACCATACGCAAATCAGGCTTGGTCCCACACCAAAAGGGGCAGTCCAGCCCAAACTGATAGGTCACATCCCTTTTGCACGAGACCGGAAGCATCCCCAGACATGTCTCAGCCTTGTTGGGCCTCATCAGCAAGGACCCACGTCATGGCATACCCGTCCCACCCACTCGGATTTAGACAAGATTTAGACAATGTTAGATGTCCTGTTGCTGATCCGTATAGGATGTGCAGATGTTTCCACACAGTTGGACATGTTTACAAGGGCATGCTATCAGTCACACAAAGAGGGAAGGTGGAGTTAGGTTTTTCAGGTGCCCGGAGCAGGCAGAAGCATTTTCATTCGTGTAAAATATCTTTGCATCTGCCTTAGTATTGCAGTATCCTCAGCTCCCACCTTATAATACAAACTGATGCCTCATCTTCTTCAGCGGAAGCTATTTTGTCACAAACATCCTGCCACTAATTTCCATCCTTTGGCATTTTTTCAAGGACGTTTTCGGCTGATGAGCAACACCACACTTGGCATGGAATTGCTGACTAACAATTAGGGTTTGGAATCACTGCACAAATCTTTGGTTTCTGGAAAGTCTGCGACTCATTAGCACATGCAATGAAAGTTTTTCTTTATCAGTTCACGGTTTACTATAGGCAAAGAAATAAACATGGTAACATTGATATGATTTTGCTATTATCCCGAGGTGATATTCCTGATGAAGAGTATGAGCACCTATGTTTTATTGGAGGTGGGTGTAGAACAAAGCCAAGATCTGCATTTCCTACAAAATTTCTAATGGTACTGAGTGAAGAGCTTCATTCAGCATGTTGACCACCAGGCAATTGAAGCAGCTCATAGACCTAGAAATCAAGGTTTCTTCTTTAAAATTGAAGGTTGCTTAATTGATGTCATCATTTAGTCACAATGTTCACTTAGCAGGGCATTGTGGAGTACACAAACATACTGGGACATTAAATTACTTGTGTGGAGTGTTTCAGAGGACTGAGTGTCTGTTGTCCCCCTCTACCACCAGTGGGGTAGTTGTTTTAACAAAAAACCCTCTCCAGACGCTGAGCGTCACGGAGAGTGTGTGGAGTATTTCCAGTGTTCCCGGTGAGCCAGCTGAGCCCTGACACATACTCCACTTGGAAACTACAAACAGTACACAATGTAAGAATCAGCGGATTCAAAGGGAAAATTATTAGAACAAGCATCAGTATGCGCCAACGTTGTGAGGCGGAGCGGGGACTTGACACAGGTGAAATAAGATTGCAAGGACGCGAGGAGCACATTTTGAGGAACAACAAATCTACAAAATAGTGAGGGAACAGTGTGATAGTAGATCTGTTGGGGTGATAAACAGATCCTAAAACAACTGATGGGAAAGGGGTTGACTTTACAAGTGGTACAACTGGAAGAATCAAAACAGAAGTGGAACAAATTGATAAAAGCAATCCCTGACCATCACTATTATTGAATTATTTGCGTGTTTCTTTTTTAGGTGACCAGTTAATTTGAAAGCAAGTGGATAGTTATGGACATTCATATATGGGCAGTGCAATGTTAAAACCATTGAGATTTCTGCCTAACGGGTTGCTATGCTCCTTACCTATGCCTGATAGATCTTAGCAGAGGATATTGAAGGATTGTATGGTGAAATAGACTTATTTGGATAACTTTACTATTCTGATTGTGGTGGTGTATTCTTTCAACCAACTGGACCACTTTGTCAAATTTCCAAAATTCTACAGAGCAGTTAATAAGGGGTTTTCTACAACAATTGTTCTATTACCTGGGTTGGCTGAAGTTGTCTGGGATTACTTTGTAATAGTTCATTTAGGCGCTATATGATGGTCAGAGATGATCAATCCGTACATTGAGCAGTTTTTCTGCAGTTTCCAAATGCAAATGTTTGGACCCGGTGAAGAAATATCGACGAGTTGGCTTATGACTATTTGCAGCACATTTCCACTTGTTTCACCCTACTTTTGCTTTTTGCTTTTAGCCCAGAGATGTCCCCAGCAGTTTTAGATTTAGATACAGAGCCTGCTGCTTTTACCTCTTAGAACAGTTTCTGAAGTACTGAAAGCAGGATAAACAAGCAAGTAAATATTTTGCAGATCAGAAAGTGTCTAGGGCCCCCTTCTTATTTATTGGGACCGTTGTATATTTATCATGTTTTCTTGACAACACTTTTCCCCACGGTTCTTGAGTCCTTTTTGGAAAGGATAAAGTAGAAGGTAAAGAGGTAGGACCTGCTGAAGAACTGTCATATACATTATTCTATGGGTACAACATTACCAGTTACTAGTCTGCTGGCCGCAGTGGTTGTGGAAGGAGTACCATAATGTGAGGTGAGGTACACGCCATACTTGATTGCCGTCTGTTTGATGGACAACTGCAGTATATGATAGATTGGAAGGGTTACGGCCCAGAGACTTGCGCTTCTGTAAACTGCAGCATTGTTTACACCACCATTTTCCTTCTAAACAAAATCCTGATGAAGGGGGAATCCAAGGGATGGTGAGGGTACAGTGTCATGGTCACAAGTGCACAGGTAGGAAGAAAAAAAGGTAGGCAGGTAAAATGGAGAAGTTTGGCGGGTATAAGTAATGTCATTCTGAGATCCAAGACTATGGGATCATTAGATGTTGAGTGGCTAGAGTAATGTAATCAACACTAATTACGCTGATGACACCCAGATACTCATCGCTATCACTAGTGACTACGTGACTGACTCAAAAGCCCTTAATGATGTTTACTTGGTCATCCAGGCCTGGATGGCCAATCATGGGCTTTGCCTTAATGATGAGAAAACTGAATTACTCATCCTAGGCTCTCATCACAGACTCAACAAATTGGACCCTGCCATAAAAACTTTTGCCATCAATGGCAACCTTATCAAGGTCTCCAACAATACAAAAACCTTAGGCATTTACCTTGACTCTACTCTTTCCCTTACAAGACAAACCAATGCAGTGGTTTCAGCATCAGCATACACGTGCAAATTGATCACCGCATGTAGGCCCTTCCTGACTACAGCCAACTGTATCATCCTGGCTAGAACACTAGTCATGGCCAAAATTGACTATTGCAATGCCCTCTATCTCTGGACCAACCAAAGGAATATCAACAAGTTACAGGTATCACAAATCAATGCGATAAGAGCTGCCCTCAACATTCCCAGAAAGGCCCACATTTCAGACAGCAGGCGCAGCTTACACTGGCTCCCTGTTACACACAGAATATCCCTTAAAACACTTGCACTGACTCATAAATGCTGATCCAACTCAGCCCCTGTCTACATAGCCAACCGCTTTACCGCCCACTCTTCATCCCGCCCACTTAGATCAGCTCATACTCACACCTTATCCACACCCAGATTTAAGCTACAAAAAGCTGGGGGGTCCAGCTTCCCGGTCCTCGCAGCTAAACTTTGGAACACACTTCCCAACGCACTCAGTGCCAAACCATCTTACCACACATTCAAAAGCATGGCCAAAACCTGGCTCTATACCCAAGACCATATTCCTACTCGAGTTTAACTCCACCTTCTCATCTTCATTGTACCCAGAGTACCTGCTTGTGAAAAACTTGTACCAATACTGTATATTATTTCCTTTGTGTATGTAATCTGCTTTATATATCTGACCAGTAGTATCCTCTGCAAACGTCTTTGTTGTGACTTGTGTCACATTTCCTGCGTTGTATTTATGCTCTGTAACCTTGTATACCTGAAGTGATGCACCCAGATGCCTCCGCGCAAGGTGCGCAATACAAATAAAATAAATACAAATACAAGGCTAGCAGGCGTCCTTATTCTGATGCAATTAGGTTTCCTATCCAAGCACCCAGCTGCTGAAGTCACTTTTGGAAGATTGTTATGAGGGATGTTGGCGTAGGTACTGCTGCATGGTGGTTCTGTATACATCTTTTAATAGTCTGTGCTTGCTCATTGCTGGGCAATGTACATTTCCGAGGACAAATTCAAAGTTTTTGTCTACTTCTGCTACATCATTTAGGTTATCTCCTTTTATCACCCATCACCTTTCACCTCCCTCTCTCTCTCTCTTTTAGCCATCCTGACATCAACCTGCTAATCTGGTTTCCCTTCCTTGTGTTAGCAGCTTTTCCCCTCCTTTACTATGTATTTTGTTCTGTGGTCTTTCCCTTCCCTGAAAGATGCTGGAGTTTGCTGGATTGTTGATATTTTGTAATACTGGTCTCTGTGGCTTTAAAGACTATCAGCAGCTGTGTGCCTCTTTTTACTACTCCTATCTCCCCTATGTGCCCTGAGCTGGAGGCTTACATTATTTTTTCTTCATAGCAATACGGTGAGGCTTCTTCTAAGTAATTTCCAACGAGCACTTCCCTACCTGACACTCAACTGTCCCACACCGCAAATACACAGGCTCTACACATTAACATTTTGTCTACCAAACACAGATTAAATGAAAACAGATTGCCCATTTCCAGGTACATTAGATGTGCATTGTGCATAGTGAGGAAAATTTTGGACGCCTACTTTCAAGAAACTGCCTATGCCCTAATACGGTTACACTTTGACAGTGGCAATGCTACATACTTAGGCTTTCCTGAATCATTCTTGGACCACACTTCTTAAAGCCAGAGAATGGCTTAGCAAAACGGCAGCAAATTCTCCCAGATCGCATCTACTCTGATTTAACAACAGAGGCCTCTTCTGCAGGTTTGCACTATTACTGAAATCTGACGTTGCACTGCATCCCCTAAAATAGCGTCACAACTCAACCACAGCCCTACCTGATTGACAAACCTACTACCCCAAGTGGCAACACAAATACACAAAACTTCAAATTGCAAGGTATACAATATTGCAGTAAGCTTTTTCATCAACCTTATATGACTTTAAAATAATAGCAGTAACACAAAGGGTGTTGTTAAAGACCAGGTGGTCTATTTGAAATTCCTACTGTCAAAAAACAAATATAGTAATACTCTAACGGTTTTAGGAGAAAACATCTGGGTAATATATGCTATATATCACCTATTATTTGTCATCTTTGTTGGTAACAAGTAAGTCTAAGAAATGGATGGTTTTTTGACTATATTCCATAGTGAATTTTAAATGAGGATTGTGTGTGTTAATCCACATATGAAAGTTTTTGAGTTCTTGTTCAGTGCCTTTAAACACTGCAAATACAACATCTATGTATCTTCTCCAAATGAGAATTTTTGAGAGAAACGGGTTGGAGTCCTTGTCAATAGAATCACATTCAAATTCGTTGACATAGAGATTTGCAAGGCTAGGGGCAAAGGTTGCACCCATCGCCGTGCCAGATATCTGTTGGTGATGGGTGTCATTCCATAGAAAGAAATTTCTGTTAAGGGCTATTTCTGCCAATTGTGTTATTAGCCCTACAGGTGTATTGTGTAATTCAATACCTGATTCCAGTAGCTGTCTAGCCATGGATAGAGTGGCTTGTTGAGGTATTTTGGTGTATAGTGACTCTATATCCATAGTCACGAGCCATTCTGTTTGACAGTGAAACTGGACTGTGTCGAGTAAATTGAGCATAGCAGTGGAGTCTTTTATGTAGCTTTCATCTTTGGAACTTCTTCCTTGATGAAGAAATCAACGAACTGTGAGAGAGGTTCCAGGATAGACTGTATTCCTGAGACTACTGGTCTACCATGTGGAGGATTTATCCCTTTATGTATTTTGGGTGTAGCATAGAAGGCTGGTGTTCTGGGGTACGGTGGAGTGAGGAAAGCAGCTTCCTTGGCGCTTAAAAAACCTGCTTCTGCAATGATGAAATTAATTTCATTTTTCAATTGATTGGTGGATTCTCCTGGGAGAATTCATTAACTGGACTGATCTTGTAACAATTTGTTCACCATACAGTTGTAATCTATGGTATTTATCAGTACCGTTGCCCTTCCCTTGTCTGCTGGTTTGATAACGATGTCTGGGTTGTCTGCCAGTGTTTTGAGTGCTCTGGGCTGTTCTTTGGAGCAATTGGAGTGTACGAATGGGATATTGGCTTCCATTTGCGTGATCTTTTTTAGTAAAGCCTGTTCAAACGTTGTGGATTCCACGGAGTTAGTGCTATAAGGCGGATGGGATTGTGATGGCTGCTTAAGTCCTGTGACATCTTGTTTCTCCGTCATACAATCTTGAAAGAATTGTTTGAGCCTAATTTTCCTCATTAATTGGCTCAATTCTCTCCTAGTTTGAAAAGGATCGTAATGGGCTGTGGGCACAAATGATAGGCCTTTTTGTAGGATTTCCTCTTCAGATCTCGATAACTTATAGGATGACAGATTTACGATCAGAGAAATATCGGTTGGGGAAGTCCTCTGCCTTTGCTGCGGGTGACTCGCAGTGATTGGCTTTGTGAGCGCTGTTTTCCTCTGTTTGTTCCTCGTTGGCCTAAAAAGGGTACATTGCCTGGAGGTGCCATTGCGAAGTTGAGATTGAATTGTACCCGTGGGTTTCCAGAACTGCTTGAGGACCCTGATGAGGATCCCGATCTTGGTCTATTCCCTCCTTTTTGCATGTTTTGATATCTGACTTGCGCGGCATCGCGTCTGCTTTGTTTAGCTTCTTCTGACTAATAGTCAATGCCAACATATGGATACATTTTTTCATGGGCAAATGATGTGATATCATTTTTGAGTTTTGTCAACTTCTTATTTAAATTGAATTTAGTTCTATGTGTATTATCAGGCCCGTGCCTAACCACCAACGCCTTGGAGTATTAAGTACCTCCTTTAAATAAGATACATGCTAAATGGAAATACAAGCATGTTTCCAACAGGGGACTATACATTGATATATACCCCCCTTTTTCTCCCTTTCTTTTCTCTTTCCATAGGAAACAACTGCACCACAGTGGGCATCGACAGAAAGCAAAGAAGGAATAAGCTCCTGCGCATTCTTCCCGCAGTAGTGTTTGTCCTGATGAAGATGACCAAATTGCTAATGGTTTACGAAACCGGTCGACCTTTTTAGGCATAAGCAGGACTTATGCCATAGATCTGTCAACCTGAATTATATTTACAGACATCCATATCTTTACGTGACCTGACTTAGTGATCATGTCGTTCCCACTCTGTATGTTTTTATTATTGAATTATGCTCCACCATTTAGGAGTTCTATTTAGTTGTTTTTAAATACAATACAAGGTTATTTGAGAGATTTTCTTCCAACTGGCAAGATACTGGTTAATAAATTTGATTTCTCACCAGTGACCAGCAGTTAAAATACTCTAGTATGAGACATTATCTAATGTAGAATGTCCATGTGTCAGTGTTCTAATACATGATCTTGTACTTGGCATTTCTTAGCTAAACATTTGTTAGAATAGGGACAGCTTCTCTACCCTATCCCTTTTAGATAGGCGGTGCAACACCTCGAGTCTAGGGCAAGACTCAGAGAAAGGGACAGGGTGTTCTTCCAATAGGGACAGCCTTTTCGCATGTGTGAACAAATAATAGGTGATATATAGCATATATTACCCAGATGTTTTCTCCTAAAACAGTTAAGAGTTTTTAAAATATTAGCACCATCCACATGACACTTGCCCACTCTCAATTCAGAACACTCCTGGGTCAAGGGACAAGCCTCTTCATAACTGCACCTACAATATCTAGACTTGCACCAACATGTTAATAATTAATTGCATAAATATTTCATCTATCATCATTCTTCCCCCACTTCTCTTGCTTTGTAAACAATCTTAAACATCACCCTACAGCAGGTATAGTACGTAATAGTGTCTATTCACATACTATGCAAAGTACACTCTTTCTTTTGGAAGCTAGACTTGCAATTTATATGTGCTGTAAAAGCTGGAAAAATGTTTTATGCAAAATGAAACCACTTTTTCATTTGTTGAAATACATTTATTTAAACAGTATTTTTAAATTGGTTTTACCAACAAAATACAAAGTATGTTCTAGATAGGTAGATAGAGCACAGGAATGCAAAAATGTCACACTATATGCCTTTATGAAGAAAAAATAGGCACAAAGTGGAAACACTGATTATTGTCTTATGTTCTATGTGGCAAGTTAGCAGTAAACACTGTAATACATGGTTTGGTCCACTTGTGATGCGTAGGCTGGTGTATCCTGAGAAAATGACAGTCATCTTGCTGGATATTTGGTCGGTAGCATGAATGGCTGTGTGTAATTTTTCATCTTCTTTTAAGAAACTGATGCATCCCTTGCAAAACAGGTTTAAACATAACATGTTTAAAACCATGTAACACACTTAACAGCAGATGAAAGGCATTACAGAGAAGGTACACAGGCAGTGCATTAGACACAATGGATTATCACAAAAACTAACAGTGGTTACCATTTTTTAAATCCTGCAAAAAATTATTTTTTTCTGCAATTTCCCTCCTTTTTCAGTTTTGTTACAAGATATTTTAAAAATGACAAATCTAAGGAAAGTGACCATTGTAGATGTGTCATTCTGCAAATCGGCTTCACAATAAGCCTATTGCCCTGGTGGTTTGGAATGAGCAGGGTACTATAACAATACTCATGCTAATTTTCTCTTTTAAGTAGAATACTTTCAAATCAGGCACATAATTGATTACTTTAAACAATGTGTTCTTTTAATAACTCATTCTCCTGGCTGTAGTGCAGTTATTGGAGAGAAACAACATTGGAGGATATACAATTATTTTAACATGATAAATACATTTACAGAGCACCGGATAAAAGTAGTGGATAATAAAGAAAGTGAGATTAATTATTTTCACATTGTCCAATTATTACATTTACCAGACATTTTTTTAGAGACATTTAACTTAAGGCATTCCACAGATTTGATTGTAAAAGGCAAGCAGATCTTACTCAATCAGTTTTGGTTGCCCAGTTTAAAATGTGTTTTCTCATAATATTTGTGGCATTGCTTTGGCATTACGCACATATCAAATGCAAAGTTCAACCAGCTAGACGAGAACAAATTCCTAAGTGCCAGCAACATTGGACTCTTGCAAGTTGCACGCTACACTGTTTTCCCAACGCAAGCCTCTACCTATTGATCACACCCTTTCCCCCCTTATTCATCTGTCGAGATCCGGAAGAATGCATTGATTTGAAAAACATTGGTGCTTTGTTGACATTTGGAAGTTGTATTATTGATAATGTTATGACTAGTGGTATGTGTGAATGAAAGCATTTACCTCTATTTACATATTCTATTCTTTATTTAAATTCCAGTTACTGATACATTAAATGACATATTGTGACTAGCACTCACATGCACACACTATACACGGCATGTGGGGTGTGATTTGTTGTTCATTGACACATGGAAACTCCCATTAATTAGGCCACACAGATGCAGCAGACACTGCGGTTTTGTCGTAGATGGACAAATGGTAAAACGCAAGGTGGCAGCTGCATGCTGGCCAATCTGAGGCCTTTCACAAACTAAGGACTATACATCCACTATGTCAGGGTAACACAACCTGTAGCTCTCCAGATGTTTTGCACTATGACTCGTAGGATCACTCATCATTGAGTCTCATCATTGAGTTGTACAATAGTCTGAGACAGAGGGAGCAGAACAAAACACTGGCAAGCCATATAGCTACCACAGTCCTGGAGACATAACCGGACAGATACTCTGTGTGCTATCAGTACTGGGGAAGCCAATACCTTTTGCTACTTTTCATGCAGGTTTAACATTTAGATCAATGTGGAGGAGGCAAGATTCGGATGCACGATTGTGCATAGCATTGTATAGTACTAGAACTCTATGGACGATGCAGATCAACCAGGATTCTCATACTGCAACTACAAAACAGGCAAAGCAATACTTCTCTCTTTTTTTTTTTTAAATGGTGTAGTTTATTTATAAACATTTTCATTTATGAAATGTTTGTGAGACGAGAAACAAGATCTTTGAGATAAAAGCGGGAAAATAGGACATGTCCAGTTGGAGGGTGAGAGCAGGATGGAGTGGAAATTGTGTGTCGAGCAGGGTTTCCCAAGGAGTCTTTTTTCCAAGTTCAAGAATGTTTTGGAGGAAGAGGGCAATTATGTAAATGCATTTGTTATTTTGCCCATTCAATAGGGAAGTCCATCTTTCTTCAGGTTCCAGATGCGATTTTAAAGAAGGCGCAAAAGCGTTCCCTTTGGTTGCAAAGTAGTGTGCATTCCATCACAAGATGATTAAGGGTTTCCGGCGTACCCTGGTCTTTACAAAAATGGCAGTGCTGCTCGGTGAAGGGTACAAGTCTAGCAATAGCCAAGTTGGCTCTTGTTGGTATAGTATTTAGTCGGATTTTCATGAACGTTGTTCTGATGTTGATATCTGGAAAGATTGTCAGATATTTGGGTAAATCATGAATTGCGCGAATGTCTGTAGAACAAACAGTGAAGGTTTTGTTGATAGTTTTTTTTTTAGTTCAATCGTTTTTGACCAGTCATTAACGCATAAGTTTCATTTTAACGTGTTGGGGTCGGAGAGTTAAGAGTTCTTGTGACAATTTGAATTTCCAATATTTTAGGACAGCGTTGTTGAATGTATTGGGTTGAAGCCTCACGATTTTTATGGCATGGGTTTTGTGATCCGTTAGTATCTTGCGAAATAAGTCCAGCTTCTTACAGAGTAAGCTTCTCCTTCAGAACATGTATAGCTATTTGGTCAAAAAGGGTCTCAAATTTACTAGAACTTTGGTAAGGGTTGTAACAATAGATCTATGTCAATGAATCCAAGTTTTGCTCTCCCTTATCAAGAAGTGGACTCCATAAGGGGAATGGAACCATCATACCGACCCTCCACAGGTTCAAATGCATCACTGACGCGTATCACCTCAATAGTGGCAGACACAGCTGCTGCCTAACTTGGGGGTGACTATGTTGGGTGGTGACTGCTCCCATGAATATACAAATAATAAAAGAGGGAGAAGACAGGATTCTTGACTAAGTCTATGAACCGCAGGCAACAACTATACTAACTTCCCCCTTATGTTTCGGCAACTGCAAGCATGTATTCATAAATAGTTATAGTTTTTGAGTTGGGTGCGGGGTGGGTATATTTCGTTTGGCAATCAGAGTAACTCTGAAATGATACAGCATTTATAACACGCTTATAGACAAGCGTTTTAAGATGGTGAGAACCATACATTTTAAATGGCAATTATAGAAAGAAAGCAAGAGAAAGTGTTACTATGGTTGGCTCGACGAACAGACAAACCTAGGCAATCCCTTATTGTGGTATATCTGAGCAGTCGCAACAACCAAAAGGTAAAACCTACGTTCAACACTATCACCAGAACACTTCTCCTAGAAGCACCCTATCAATATTAATAATACAGCCGGGTTCACAGGAGTTCAAGGACAGGAAACCAGAATTCCTGATTGGCTTTGAAATCAGAAATTCCGTTTGGAATAGAGGATGGTGATCTTGCTGGGATAATATATCTGAGCAGTCGCCAACAACAAAAAGGTAAAACCTACGTTCAACACTATCACCAGAACGCTTCTCCTAGAAGCACCCTATCAATATTAATAATACAGCCGGGTTCACAGGAGTTCAAGGACAGGAAACCAGAATTCCTGATTGGCTTTGAAATCAGAAATTCCGTTTGGAATAAAGGATGGTGATCTTGCTGGGATAATGTTATATAACTCTGCTGTTCTGAGCATATTATTTGCATTTGTCAATTATTGGGACCTGCGTGCTATCTGGTGGTTAACCAAACAATGTAGATTTAACTTCACCAAATGCAGACAAAAAGGGACAATGCCTCTACCTCGTCTGTTTCTCCGTATCATAGAAAGTGCATTTAAATGAGCAATCACTAGGTTGCTGCAGAACAAGATCATCATATCCAAGTTGAAAATTAACTCTGATTCTGAATGCTTTTCATACAGAGTTCTCCATCTGGTGACAATACGCAGGGCACCAAAGTCCCCTCAGACAGAATTCTATCAAACCATGCAAAGTTGTGCATAGATTTCTCTAAAAATGTTCTTCTGCTTTCCTTGGGGCAGGTAAACTCTATAGACAAGGAACAACAAGGGTGATGTTGAGTCACGCATGTGTTACAATAAACTGTACTGTTTGAGAAGTTTACAGTGGATTTTTATGTAAATTAGATGAGACCAAAGCTGTAAAAGGGATCCAAAGCATGCTACGCCTGGAGAAAGCGAGCAAAACTGATTACTCTTGTAAATAACACTGAACCCTATAGATTTCTCATCTGCTAACCGCATAATGAGCACTTGGGTGAACTCTCCCATTGTTAAATATAGACGGAACAGATGGGGCTTGTTTTAGTAACAGATATTCTCATTGCTAAGATGATTATTACGTAACCCACCCATCTGGGATTCAGAAGTAGCAAAGATTCTTCTATGGAACATGCTGGATGATGACCCGTGACAAGGTGTTGACATTGTTTAACCAACCTCAGATGGATACAAATCTTGTTTAAGATGAGAAGCTTTCTTGCCATTCAGAGCAGTTACCTGCAAATGTAATATAGGAATTAGCCCAGCAGGCCAATTAACCCACTGATATATGTAAATAGCTACAGAGATGTCTGAATTGAATATATCTGATGATATATTGCTTCAGAGACATGCTAACATTTAAACCAGGCTGGATCTAACAAAGAGGGAGCTACACACCAATGCCATTTTTTTGATGGGCACTGGTGAAAAACAAGACCACAAACCCTAACTCTTTTAGAGGATGGCTATATCTTGATGGGATCTTCAAAATTAAGGCCCAATGGTTTCTCAACTATAGAGAACATCTAAAGACATTATGGCCTCTCGTCACTAAAGAGAAACCTGACAAACCAGAAGGAAAATTCTCTCTGCCATTTTGTACTTAACCATGAGGATTTGTTACTGTTAGAATGAGCATAAACTTCGTCATATCCAGCAGCCTTCAATGCTACTCCAGTGGGGTCACATACGGCGATATAGACCGACTTAAGTTTGTACCTAAAATGTAATTCTATGATTGGGCATGTGTGAAGGCCGCATTCTTAAAAATGATAATGCGTTTCCTAAGGACTCTGATCCAGACTCTGCAAAAGGATACAATGAGGGACGTTGCTCTGGCCTGTTAAACTGCCAAATCTCAGTCACACTGAAAATACTTATTTCATATGTTCAACTTCACTTCATGGAAAACAAACTGCTCAAGAAGCCCACAGGGGTATTTTACTCCCTTTATCTATTGTTCCCAATGACAAGACACTTTGAACCATTGCAATATTAGGTGAAAGAATGTAGGGTCTGATGGCATACCACTTCTTCCCCACTAATCACAGTAGTTGGCCTTTCCCTCCTACTTAAGATGTGGAGATTCCATTTAACAAGAATGAACTCAAGCACAGTCAGACTTGTAAGTGTCCTGACGTCCAATTATATGGAAACTGATTCCTATACACCTTTAATGAAAACAGACAGGAGTCTCTAAATTCAGCACAGAAAGCAAGATGTATTTCTTAGAAGCAGTGCAGGTATTCAAAACAACTCTACATTGTACATCACTATGTGATCAGCTCTAATCTGCCACAAGCCGCCTAACAAGAGAGGCCATTTGGGGTAAGGGCACACATTTATGTTGACTGCTCATCTTTGAAAGGAAAGCGGTTTCAACTGGATCAGGAGGGTAAACTATGGGTGGCAATATTATGCAGTAAATAGCTATCTCACACGTGCCTTGAAAAAAATAGTATATTGTGAAAGATTGCTAAAGAAAGGACTAGCAGGAATATGAGAGGGGGATCCTCACCTATCTGCAGACACAAAATGTATTTTCCAAAAGCGTGAATATGCCAAGTCAAGCGAACACTTGATCAACTAAAGAGAGCAAATATTCAATTAAGTCAGGAAGCATACTTAAAAGAAGGCATCCTTACAAATCTTGTTACATAAAGGTAAATTCCAGAGTCTCCGATCAGTCTTTTGACCATTCTACAAAGTACTGAAAGGAGAGTTGAAGACAGTTGTAGTTTGAAAAGATCTCCGAACAAAAAATAAATGCAGCTGAATTAGTTATTTATTCAGGATCAAAATCTTATGGACTTAATCTGGTGGAGGTAAAAGGTATGCATCTTTTAGATTTGAGTCTCAGAGATACTGACATGAGGAAGATTAAAGATGACCAAAAGGGAGCATATCAGATAAGCAGTGGGACGAGGAGGAGGTGCAGAGCCATACAAAACGCTCCATGTAACTTGACTGAGCAATCTAGTTATCCATAGCAAGATCAGATAAGAAACGACTGAGGACTTCCAATGTTGTTCAGCCATCCCAGGAGGAACAGAGGACCAGGAAGCTGCTTGACGCCCAAAGTTAAAGTGGCAACAGTCCGGGACGGCGAAGCGGAGCAGAAGGCATCCCAAGTAGGTCTGACGTTGAAGGACCCTTGGTGAAACAGTAACCAGACCTCGAAGGGGAGGAGGACCAAGCGGTCTAACAGGTGCACATACTGCAGAAGGCCAAACCCTGCCGAGCCCTGCGAGCCACTGCAGTGCTCGAGAAGCCCACGGAAGATCAGAGAGATGCGAAACGAGCAAAGGCAAAGCCTGAGGCAGACCAGAGTCCATGAGAAAAGTCCCAGAAGGTACGGGAGGGAACGGGCTGGCCTGTTTGGGTCCCAGAGGGTCTGGGTTATAGTGCAACCATATAAAAAGCAGAGAGCTAGAACTCCGGGGCTAGGATACAAACCCTGTGAAATGGTTCCCCAATAGGTGCATAGATCAGACCCTAACCTTAAAGGATCATATCACAAAGTGGTCACAAGTCATCTTCTTTGCTGCAGTACTTGGCAGGAGAGTAAACCACGTCTGTAGAAGCAAAGAGGCATAGAAGTACAGGTCTGGGACCTGCACCCAAAAGAGAAGGCAACTGCAAGCCATCTTCCTTGTGGCAGTACTTGGCAGGGTAGTGCACCAAGTGAGTCACAGGGGAGGAAACCAGGTTGAGGACCCTATTAATATATGAACTCTATTGTTGAGAAGCCTGAAAGTAAAAGAGAAGCCAGTCATTCCCCTGTTGTTGTTGGATTGTGCTACCAAAGTGAGAGAGATGCCAGGGGAAGAGAGCCATTCCCCCTTGATGGTGTTGAACTGTACAACCAAGAGAAAAGAGGCCAGGGGAAGGGAGGCTTTCCCCCTGGTTGTACTGCACTGTGAAGCTCAGGTACCAGGAGATGGGAGCCATTTTCCTGGTAACTAGGACATTAAGAAATTCCCCCTCGCTGTGTTGAACTGCTAAATTAAGATACCAGGAGGAGGGAGCCATTCTCCTGGTAGCCAAAATTATGAAGTCTTGGTGAGACAGAGTGCAAGGACATGTGCCGTGTGGCTGCCAAGAAGAAGTGTTTTACCTTTTTTTGTGCTGGAGAACAGTTTTGAACTGGGGAAGGAAGCCATTCCCCTAAGAAAAACCAAATCCGAGAGTAAACTTTTAATACCAGTCCAGAAGAAGGGTGGCATTCTTCCAGGCCAAGAACATTTACTTCATCTCTAGTTTAGGTTCAAGTGTAAGGGAGAGAAGTAGGGTTTTCACACAGGGCGGAGGACTATTTGATTTTTATGTGGACATTCTGATAACACCCTTAGTATTTTAGTTGAGGCAGGGAAACCCCTCTTAGAGATAGGGAAAGTTAGGTTTCCTCTTTATTTTGTCAAACAAATAAAAGTTTATAGCAATCATCATGTCATCTGTATGTCAGTCTCCTCCTTCTGCACTCTAACATAGCATGGTGATTAGAATATTTACACTGCAGAAAGGATTCAAATTACCAGAATATGAAATTTGGCAGAGATTGGATAACAGAATAAGTATGCTTCTATAAGTCGTGTCTCGGACTGCACATCCACGATAATGTCAAATGGTGGTATTGGATAATGAAGAGCAAAAAGGTTTGGCACAAAGCTGGTCTGAAAGAGCCAAATGGTACCACTGAGAAATGGTACGCTATGGTTCAGCTCGTTTTGAGGTTCTCTTATTTTTCATTCTGGGAGTTACATCTTCAGCTATTTAGTATAAACATGGCCAACACCAGGGTTAGCTGGACTAATTGGGCGTCGAAACCTCTTCTATGTAAGGAAGATTTCAGAATGCAATGAGAAATGATTAAGCCAAGAGGTACTGACTTTTGCAGTTTTCAAAAACAGTGACTGGTACCACAGACTGGGAAGAGCAGCCTCGCACATGGGAGAAAGACATGTAGAAATTAGGCGTTTCTAATGAAAACTGTTAGTCTATGAAGAAAATCACACCACTTCTATTTAACAGCTGACATACTAATGGGTATTCTTAAATTCCCTAGTAGAACATCTGGCATAAATGGGGGGCACCTGTACCTTTTTATGCTCTGGCTAAGGAAAGTAAAAGTGAAAGGCCCAAAACAACTAAGGAGGGCCCATGGGAGGATCAGCAGAGGTGAATGGTCTTGCAAGTTGTGCAGGAAGAAAACAACTGTGTTTGCAGATGTGAAATAAAGTGCTGGGAGGTCAGTTCACTTCTGGAAGCAGACTAAAATAAAGCAACTGAAAGTCTGGAACAAATAAACCAGAATAAATATGTACCAGCCAAAGGGGGCCATCCATGTACAAGCTATCTGGCTATTTTAAAAACAAGTAGGAATTTGGTTTGATTGATTTGGTTGATTCCCAAGACAGACAACTGATCAAATCTATATCCCCATTCAAATGGTTTGAGTAGTTCCAACCAAATTACATATGCCAAGATAAATAAATACAGTTATTGTAACCTATTGGATGCAGATTCTGTGATACGGCTTATGGGGAAAAAAGTCACCCATTCAATTGTCCCAAATAAACATGATTTAAAAATGTAGATGTCACCTTTTGTCTAAAATATTAAAATACGTATTTAAAATGTCACTCCGTTTAACAAACTAATTTCTGAAGAAGTAAAAAAGTAAACAGATAGTTGCTCAAAGTGCTTGCTTTCACATCAGATTGACAGACCATAGGAATTTCTTTTATATGGTTTTGATATCCTGAGCTGGCTTGTTTTGTGATATTGCTTGCCGTTGGGTTTTCACTGTTTGGAGGCGTTTTCCACGCAGGGTGAATTGGGACCACATTAACAGCTGCAGTAATGCACATGTTAATGGAACATAAACAAGAAGATAGAAGCATCCCTGGCGGAGAGTGGTTGCCCATACTTCACTCGACTCAAGTTTAGGCTGGGCACTTACAACATTATTCATGGCATCTCGCTGAAAAATGTCATGCCCTGAAACAAAAAACAAGATAATTGTCAAGATAATGCTACAAATATAAAAGTCATATACACTCGATTCGTCCTTTTTACTATAGTTGCTGCACACTAAAAGGACGAATTTGACCATAGAATGTTTTTTTACAGAAATCATTTGTTGTATAATACTACTGTAAATTAAAGGGACATTTTAACATGTTGACAAGGAAAGCTAGTCAAATTGGTTCTGAGTTTATGAAGTTGGAATCCCATGGCTGGTGCTCAGACACAAATTATCACGACACATGGCTTTATCCAACAAATCAAACTTTATTTCAGAATCTCCAAAGCCCAAATAAAACAAATATAAACAGCACCAACAAATATACACAATACCATACACACTTACACATTATACCCAATGATGAGCTGGTAAAATGACCTTTGAAAGTTCATAAAATACAGCAATTAATATAAAATAATACCAAAAGGCAGAAAGTAATGAATTTAGTCAAGCAACTTGAGCAGTTGTCCCTTATGCAAAAAACACTTCTAGCTAATGCTTGTCTTGAAGAATAACTTCACACCACACCAAAAAATGTTACTGGGACAGACCACATAATCGAAACAAAAAGCAAACCTTTTTGTGAGTAGGAACCAATGCTATTACCATAATACCATAAAACTGTTGTTAAAACTTTAAACAAATCCAGCATGGATCCCAGCAAGTCAACTTGAGGTCTACTTCACATCGGACCAGTGGCCTCTGTTTAAACAGTCTATGGGAATGACTTACTCACAAACTCCTTAATTAGGAAATAAAACACATTTTGGTGGGCTGTTCCTGACTGTAACAGTCCTGTGTTGTCCCTTAGCGAGGGCTGTGTGGTACTGTTACTGGACGGGAAAGCTCTACAAAAGAAAATAGCAGGCAGAACACACAAAAAGGGAGCTCTGGAAGGACTTCTCAAGGTAGCAGGAAGGTGCATTTATATAAAAGTAGAATACAGAGGGCATAAGGGGGAGGCAACAGTCGAGATTGGAAAGGAGCCACAGAGTGGCATCAACCAGCATGGAGCACAGGCTTGTTCCAGTGAATAAATCCTGCATTCTGGGCACACTTATGGGCAGGTTTCCCCAGGCAGGATGCACATTAACCACAAAAAGTACAGAATGCAGCCATATACCTGCCTTCAAGGGCTGGCATTCGGGGGGCAAATATTAGGAACCGGACGATCCAGTCTTCGCAGAGGGCCCCAAATATATGCTTCAAAGTGAAACTCTAGCATAAAAATCAGTCTTGGTAACACCCATTTCCCTGCTTCTAGGATTAGTTTCTGGCATACATCCAGAATACTACTGCGGTTTACTAATGTGTGATGCTCCATACTTCAGTCCCCATTCACTGAGTGTCTAGAGCATTAGGCTATTCCAATTCCATACGTGAGAAAGTCATCCAGCCTTGCTTTCTTACTTAAATTCTGGAATTTGTTGTGCTACATTTACAATGGATATGAAAGCTACAAATCCTAGAGTTCCGGGAAAACCAGATTGGAGGGCTCTCGAATCCATGGATTTTGGAACTTGAGAACTGCTGATCAGTCTAGATATATACTAAACAGTGTGTATTAAAGCACGCCAATCCCAAATAATTCCTATTTAGACAAAGGATTGAAATCTACTTTTGTCTGGATTTAAATAATCTTGTGTCAAGCGAAAATGTTAAAATTCCAAATGTCGAGCAATGCAGGCAAGTTTAATCTTTCTGTTATGAAATATTGCAAAGATTGAGTATTTTTTGTATTGATCACTTGCACTAAGCTCACAATATAGAAATCTTGCTTCAGAGCGCGTACGCAAGGTAGCAGGCAGTAATGGAGAGTGAGGAATGGGTGGGGGAAAGTGTGAAGTAAGCAAAAGTCAAGTGGTAGGTAAATCACAAAGCAAGACAGAGAACATTAGTTTTCAGGTTCCTTCTTACGGAAAGTGAAATAGCCATCATCACTGCAGAGATCCCAAGACTGCAAAGTGGTTACCTCGTACGTGTTGTTTTGAGGTTGAAAGAGCAGTACCTTAAAGGTTGCAGAGTCTTTATGCAGGATTTGAGATAATCTGGGCCAGTGCAGTGTAATTTTTTGTAGTTAAGACCGATTATTTAAAAAGAGAAAAACGAGACAAGACTGGCAACCAATGGTTTTTTTTAATCCGTTTATTTTAAAGGGGAGCTGTCCCAAAATATTTAATTTTAAAAGACTGTAGTGGTCAAATTGGTTAACACAAACAGACTTTCAAAAATGTTCAAATAGCACCGAAATTACCCCTCCAGTCGCCTCCTGGAGCTGCTATCTTTCCTTCTGTTTTGCATGGTATCATGGTACCAGTAACAAAGTATCAATAATAGACACGACTTGGCGCTGCAATACACTTCCAACCACGAAAGGCAACAGCTGCTATTACAAATTGGCAATAATGACTGACTATAGGAAACATATTTGAGAAGTACAATTCTAGCATTATGAAATTTACTAATTCACAAGAACATTAGTAACGTTATTTTGCCATTTGGTTTAAGTCCTCTTTTCTTATCTTTTTCTATCCTTTTATTTTGTTCTTTCATTGTTTCTTTTTTTCTGACATTCTTCTCCCGCTTCTTTATTTTGATCCTTCTACCTTCATTAAACTTTATTTCGATCCCAAAAAGATCAGAAAAGTCACATACAATAATTTACAGCAGGTAAAACTCAATCGATAGATAAAATAAAAACTGGCGCAGTTAAAAATGCAACATCACGTACTACATTAAAACTTCAGGTAAGCAAATTAAGAGAAAAAAGATGGATTAGGATCCAATTAAAATCTGGAGGCAAATGACTGACCATGCAGGACCAGGGAATTTTCCGCCACTGCAGAAACATGTTTAGATCTCTTCCTCCAGGCCTGAAAAACATAATTCCCCATACTGTGAGTTGCTAGTTCACTAGTCCCTGCTAGACAGAGCTAGAGCGCATCATTAACCCGTCTCGCACAGAACTGTTTCAAAAGTGATATCAAATATTTGATCCCGATATAAAAATATTCTGGACATAAGATGAAATGGATTGGGACTTTCAATTTCATCTGGACAAAAGCGGCAGACTGATGATTACTCGGATTGCACTGATGCTTTAAGCTGCCAAGGAGGAGGATACCAAAATAAAGCTTCATGTAGACGGCTTTCATAAGTTTCAGCTGCAGTCTATCCAAATACATTTCAAAGCTAGGGTTCTCTTTCCATAACAAGTAAGGGGCTAGGCAAACTGAATTTACAAGTTTTGCACAGGTTTCTTTCTCCCAACTGCTCTCATAGGCCTTTTTTAAATACAATTTAAAATGTTCTGTAATTAATTCAGGTTGAAGCCAATAACTTTCCATTCCCGAGACGGTTAGTTCATTTCTAATTGCCAATAACTATGGCAAATTAGAAGCACCCAGCTTTATCAAAACATCCCTGAGAGCTCTTCCGCAAGGGCCCAAATTACTATTCGAACAGAGTCTGCCTCATAAGAACATCGGCCTCATTTGCCAAATGAAGCTGATGCTCTGTAGGCCCAGCTCCCAGAGGACCGGTATGTTGGGTGCATTAACCCGGCATGGCCAAGGCAGATTTAAGAAATTTCTGCTCCACAATATGGAGCATACTACGGTTACAAATAGCCCACGACTCAGCTCCATAAAGAGCGCCCTGCCTGGATTGGCTCTTATAAATCTGTAGGAAACAGTCACTGGACCCATCCCATGGGCCTTAATAACTCCGGATAAGGCCCCACAATGCCTGGTCAACTTTAAAGCTGCCTGATTCACCTAGTCTTTCAATACACAATTAGCCACCAACCTGACCCCCAGGTAATCATATCTCATTACCTGCTCAATGGCCCCAGCACTTAGGCTTGTGGTAAGCCGTGGCGCACTCTTAACTGGATTTCTGGTGCACAAAATCAACTGCTTTTTGGACATTTATCCTAAGTCTGCTTTTCTCACAGAAGCTCCCAAAAATGACCAATTGCCTCCGTAAACCCTTTGGGGTCAGTCAAAGGAGAACCTAATTGCCTGCAAATAAAAGGATTGGGATACACGCATCTGCAAACGATGGGGCATCAGTATAGTTGGCTACTAGCAGAATAAGGACCTCATTAATAAAAAGGCAGAACAGGCTTGGCGCTAGGACACAGCCCTGCCCAACTCCAACATCTATTTCTATTCTAGGGGTGATTTGGCCATCCAGTGCATACCTAATTACAGCCCCATTGTTGTTGTAAAGTAATTGAATCACTCTTAGTAACCCAGATGGCATGCCCATTTTGGTCAATGCGTCCCACAAGCCTCTTCTAGGTACACTGTGAAACGTGTTCTTTAGATCAACAAAGATTGCGTAGATGTTCATGGAGCGCAGTGCCACATATATCTTGATGATCAGATGAAGCCTTAAGACTTGTTCTAGAGTACTAATATTTCACTGGAAGCCAGCATGGAGGTGGTGCAAAGCTCCCACCTCGCGGCTCCATGCATCCAGATGGCCCAGTACTGCCTTAGCAAATACCTTGCCCCCGCATCAGTTTTGAAGATGAGCTGATAGTTAGCTGGGCAACCCCCATCAACCTTCTTGTAAATGGGGGCAATTATTGCTTGGGTCCATTACTTGAGGCACTATATTCGCTTTCAATAAGGCGTTGAATAGTTTTAACAAGTAGGGGAGCCATATAACAACCTCCTGGCGATACCAGTCAATGGGGACAATATCCGGCCCCAGCACTTTCCTCCGCTTCTGCAACATGAGAGCCTCCTCAATGTCACACATGGACAACACCAGCGGAGTGATCACCCCATCCCAAGGGCTATCGGTGGTAGCCCTCATTTACTTATTATTAAGGAGCTGGTCGCCCACCCTGTAAAGATTTTCAAAGTGGGCAAGCCAGTCCGCCTCCCAGATGCTATTCTGGGTTGAGTTTCTATTGGTGGTCCTCTGCACTCTAAGACATTGCCAAAAAACCATAGCGTCTCCTGCTAGAGAGACCTGGAGGTGGTTACCCAGAGTTGAGCCAAGTGCTCCATCTTCTTGGTTTTAAGAGGCCCTTGCTTCAGCCAGGGCTGATAAACCTCCTCTCCTAAGCCCCTTGGCATACTCCATAAATCAAGATTATTATCTGGCCAGTTTACCGTTCCCTCCCCTTTGTAACTCTTTCTTCCAACAATGGGAAGAAAAGGTTACTAGCGGTGCTATCATAGCGATTGTACAAATTAATAAGCAAGTGGAAGGACCCATCAAGGCAATGCAAGTCTATTTCCATTAAGTCCGTGGAGGGGATTTGGTGCATGCCTATTGATGTGAATAACTTCATCTTAACCCATAGGTTCAGACCACAACTTGCACGCCCTTCCTTCCCCTTTGTTGCTGGAAAATGGAATGCTGCAAAACCCAGCAAGTCATGGGCCGAAGGACCACGTTTATTGTAGGGCTATTGTGTTATAGGAGCCCACCAATTCTATCCAGGGCGGGTCTTCATATGTTTGTGGAGAGCGGCTATATTCCATGACATCAAATGCAACATTTCAGGATGAGCAAACAAGGGGATCAAAGGTACTGTCAAAGCTTTTGAATCATTGGCGACCTCATAGGATGTTAAAGGGGGGCCTGGAATGCTAGGGCAACCTAAAGAGCCCTGCACATTAGAACCAGACGAGTCACTAGCGGACCAAATTTGCAGAGCCCCTGCTTCGATGTTTATATAAAATGAAAGCAAGGTTTTCTAAAGAAAAGTGATAGCCCCTGGCCCATAGTGCAAGCTGCTGTCAATGCTTACTCATTTTGTTAAGTTCAGGGGCCCACATGTTTGTCTCTCTTATCCCATTCCCAGTGAACGGCACACCTTCTACCAAGAAAGACAAACTAGGCCTGTCAGAGGAACCATCAGTTGTAACGCTGTAGTGTGAAGGAATGAGCGCAAGGCCCCTGGCAGTGCCCCTAGCATTAACATCAACATATTTCTCAGGTGGTTGCTTGTGGCTGACTATTAGCCGAAAACCCATGTTTTGCAATACATTAGAGTACAAATATAACAATGTTGTTACTGCTGATGATGCAAGTGCAATTAAAACCAAGTTTGCAGCGCTGGACCAATTGGGAAGTTCAACACGTAAAATGTTAGCACTTGTAATAGATGAAAGACCTGGAAGATGTTTCCACAAAGCTAGCACGTTGTCAGAGGTGGCCTCAGGATAGTTGAGGAGCGTCTTGACATGTTGCCAGACGTTGCCAAGTACTTTCCTCTAGCTTTTTTTGGGCATACAGCAGCTCGGCATCGACACATCATCTGAATGAATTGCTTGGCCGCATCGCCTGGATACCGTGTTTGCTGTTGTGAGCACTACTGCTAGCACTACTTAAGAATCCTAGGTTTTTTTCGTCCCCAAGGCAAACCAAGGAACTGATTGGTGGCTTGCCCCGGTGGGTAAGGCGTTTAGGGAGGGGGCAGTGGGGGCAGAGGAGCAGCAGTTGCTGTTGTATACTCCCCGTGCACCTCGCCTCTATAGCGGTTTTATTCAGATTTCATGCATTTGCTTTATCTTGACTCGCCCCACCTGACGGCTTTGGCTTGGGTTTGGGCCTGTATATGGCAGGGTGTGCATAACGCATCCTGAACAGAATAAGGACCAATGGTGAGCCGCAGACGAGGGGTGGGGGGTGGCGTATTGTTGCTTGAATCATCAGCGAGTGTCCTGCTTTTAAATGACCCTTGAAGGTTGGCGTGTTCTTAGTGTTTGCCGCACCACAGTATTAGCGAGTTGTAAGCGATTCAATAGGTGGCCTCTATTAATCTCCTAGAGGCGCGCACGCTAAAGCCCAAGTGGGTGGGCGTATTCTGGCAGTCTGCCATCAAGGCTTTGTTTGGGACCTTTTTTTACATTGCTTCCCTTCTCCTTTAACATTTTATAGCCACTTGCAAACATTTGTAATGTATTACTATTCATTGTGCCTATACCCCGCTGTCATGAAGCTTCTTAAACATCGATATGGCTTCAGGAGCAGAGTACCCCGCAATGGGATCGCCCCCGCAGCCCATTCGGCTGTAACTAACGCTAAAAGATCTTGGCGTGCCAAGGAAACCAAAGTTCCCGAAGAGGCCTGGCAGCCTAAAATCAGCTGTTTTTGGGACCATGGCAGTTGATGACGGATCTTGTGTCAACTGTCTTTTGCTGGTGTACACTCTCAGTGCTGGTACAAGTGTGACAACCATTGCATCTACTGTTTCTCCACTCATTGATAACAATGAATCCCTTCTAAACATATGGCGCGCAATTCAGAGAAACTATCTAGGGATAGCCATGGATCACGAAAACATCATTGGCAATATCATTGGCTCTAACCTCCCGGCCAGTCTCGACCTCGTAAACCAGTCTTCTACTCGGGAAGAGTACTATAGTGAGACTGAAGCAGTAGTCGAAAATGATTATGTGAATTCAACTCATCCAAGCTTAATAGTGCATTCTTCTGGTGAAGATATTCCTAGAGCTATGACGGATGTTCTCATGTGCAAACTAGATGCGCTTTTATTGTTAGGTAGCAATTTGGCGCAGGACCAATGTGAGGTGAAAAACACCTTGGCAAGGGTGGTTGATGTTACATTGGGTTGCAGTGCGGACCTAACCCAACCCCAAATGGAAGATGGGAAAATACAGGTGTTCTGGTCTCGTAATAGCTGAAAATGACTGATTATCAGAAGTCAGGGCAAAAAGAGATCTAAGAGAATGATCTGATAATCGAATATTAGCTTTTTGGCCAGGCTGCCTTCATTCAACAAGACTATTACAGCTGGGTATACCTTGGTTACCAGAGACCAGGGCGACTGTAATACCAGGGCGGTTGTCCTACACAGACCAATAGATCGATAGATGGCTGTACCCTGCCCCCATAACCACTGTTCCTTCGGATGCATCAGCGCTAGCACAAACGATCACTAATGATGAGAAGTTTGGACTCCTTGTTGAGTGTCATTCAAGAATCTACCGCCAAGGCAATCCGCCAAGTGTGACAAAGAGACAGAGCCCTGCCTCCGACTACTTGTACCAAATCGTTCTCTTTACGCTGCATCATGCAAATCTTTTCATGAAGATTTTGTTAATGTATCAAGTCTGGGGAAGCTAGTAAAAATCGAGGTGCCTTCTACATTTACTCTTCATTTATTTCCTTCTTTCATGCTCATCCCAGATTTCCATTTCGTTCCTCTTTCACTCGTCATTCTCTTACTCCCTTTATTCTCTCCATGTCTTTCTTGCTCTGTCCTCCTTTCTCTTGTTCTTTATCTCTATCTTTCCCTTTTGTTCTTTCATTCAGTTAATATTTCCTGCTTTCTTTCATTCCTTCATTTCTTTTTTTTCCAACTGATTAACAACTCAGGTTCTACCACATTTAACTTTCTGCCAGTTCTATGTGCAATTTTATAGTGGATGCTGCAGTAGACGATCTGACAAATCAATCTGTAATCTTGTTGTAGATAAATGGTGGGGACAGTGTCCAAATGTACCTCTATAAAGCAGATCTTGTTATCTGGGTTTCCTGTTTTGGTTAGATGTTTCAATTCCATTTTTGGCTCCGGATCGAAATTGGCCCAGGTTATTACAATTTTTAAGAAAGGGTATCGAGATCTGGGCAATTACAGACTTATATCTTTAATTGATGCCGCATACTAAGTGTGTTGGAAAATCCTCCTTGCCGGATTTCAAGACTGGATCGACCAGGAGATTAATAAAGACATGGCACAAAGAGGGTTTAGAGGATGGGTTGGTACCAGAGAGGAGGTGCTCTTTTTGATATTATTTACAGAATACATTAATGCTGTACATATCATTTATAGACCTCGACCGCACCTTTCATTTGGTGGGACAGACCCATTTATGGAACACCCTCGGAACTGAGGGCTTTGATATGGAATATAGGTTTAAAAACAGAGCTGGTACGGACACCAGGGGGCGCAGAGATCAGCATGCTCTCTCTGTGAGCTCCGTAACCAGCACCCCGGAAGATGGAATGAGCCCCCGTCTTTTGGAACCCCCCGCTGAACAAATACGGGATCTCGCCGTGTGAACGCCCCCCCCCCCCCCACCTCGAGGAAAAATTCTGATGAAAATCGGCCTTCCACGGCCTCAGAAAATGCAAGAGAAAATCGGGGCCTCCGAGGCACGTGGAAATCGAAACCAACTGCGTGTGTCTCACCGTTGGAAAGCCCGGAAGGCGTGTGTTCGGCTCCCGGAGTGCAACATCCTCACACGAGGACATGAGATCAGCCGACCGACCCGGTGAGCGCGAATAAGTGCTGCAAGAAGGAGTGAACTGCGGATTGCTAACATACCAATTTGTGACGGAGTGACATTGGGGAAGACCGCCGAGTGGTGCCCTCACAGATCTGCAACTTTCCGAGTGAACCCAACGGCGGAGTTGTCCAGGCCCCAAAGAAAGGTGCATGAAGTCCACCAGAGACGTAATTCATAACCGGAACAGACACGGGACAGTGCCTACCACTATTCGGAGCCGACAACCGAGCACGACTCCCCGCTTGCCCACGACACCACCCCAGGCCCGCACAAGAACCTACGCCACCCCATCTGCAAACTACCAGCAACCCAACTCGAGGGAGTAGGCCGTCATCATCCACCTAGATCGAGTGAGGCGTGGATTATTGCAGCGCACGCAGCTTCTACCCAGGCCCACCATCGGTGATCTGTACGAGTACTAAGCATAAACTAGCTCACTTTGCCTACAATTCCCACCGTGCCTACAACTGCTGGCGCCAAGATGGCAAACTGCGCCACTACAGGAGACGATCTGGCTGCAGCCACGAAAGGAGACATAGCTGCCCTACAGGGGTGGGTTTAAGAACCTGGGAACAAATATAGGTGGCAAAATAGATAGGATCACTCAACGACTTCATAGCATGGAGGACAGACTCGAGGGAGTTGAAAACAATCAGGCCTCCATTGACACGCTGGAAGGGCAACTTGACCAAAGAATGACGGGACTGGAACGACGTGAATACGAGTTTAAACTTAAGCTCAATGATTTGGAGAACAGAGAAAGGAGGAATAATATAATAATTGTTGGTATTCCGGAGAGAGAGAGAGGGGGGGAAACGGAAGCGGACCTTAAGGAGACACTTCACAACATCATCAAACTTCCGTCAACGGATGATGAGGTGGATGAACCAGTAACCGAACAAATTCATAGGGCAGGAGGCCCAGCGAGTGGACCGCGCTCAGTCCTCGCCCGATTTCACCGATTCAGGGACAAAGCTAGAATTCTTGAGAAAGCCAGAAAGAGCGAGAAGATTACGCTATGCGAAGCACAAATCTCCATTTACCAGGATCTCTCCTCCTTGACCCTAGCCCTCAGGAAAATGTGCGGACCTCTAACGAAGATACTCAAGGAAAAGAAAGTTCGATATAGATGGGGTTACCCCTTCTGCCTCACATTCCAATACGAGGGGGCTAGATTCAGACTGTGATCGGATTATGAGATAAAATCGTGCATATGTGACCTCTTAGTGTCACAAGGAGAAGAGGCGAGCCAAGAAGCGACAAATAAGGAAGGAAGAGAATGGCGACTCCAAGGCCCCCGGAGAAAGAGTAAAGGGGTTGTGAAAATTCAGGAGGGGCAATCTCTCCCCAGAAACAGACAACTGACACCAGATGATACCGGTAAGACAATTCCAATCAAAATAGGTCAGTGGTGTGATACGGATGCACAAGCGCACACACATTCCCTGAACTCTAATGAAGATAATTAGGGGGGAACCACCAGGGGGCTCACTCTGGACTACGATGACTTATTCTGGTCAAGGGGCGTGAAGTAACGACCCCCGGAAGTGGTCCGATGTCGACCTGGGACAACCGACTGGGCTCGACCGGACACCATCAATTAGGAAGGAGAAAAGAGAGGGGAGAGGGGGAGGGAAAAGTGAAGGAAACAAAGAAGGTCAGAGCAGCAAACATAATGAACCACAACAGCCAAATCAGCGTGCGGCTCGTGAGCATAGCGCATTGCAAAGTGTATACAAAGAGACAACTCCCAGCAAGAAAGAACTATGACTACGAACGTTAATATAAGGAAACCGGTCTCCTTAATGGTTGGAACACTCAATGTTAAAGGGCTCAACTCACCGACGAAACGGTCCTTTGTAGCCAGAGAATGTCATAGAAGCGGACTAGATATTCTTTTACTCCAGGAAACAAAATACACAAAAAGAGATAAACGACGGATTCTCGGAAAACGAGTGGGACCTGAATTTTGGGGCTCAGGCCCACTCAGAAAGGGAGGGCAACTAGGTAATCTGAATGTCACAATTGCCACCTTGTATGCTCCGAACATAGGCCAGTCTAGATTTCTCTCCAGAACAATCCCTAAGATACTACTTGAAGCCACCGGGCACATTATCTTGGGGGGGATTTTAACCAATGGGCGAACCCAGCCACAGACCGGAATCCTGGGAACCCTACCATGATTCATCAGAATAGACCCGAACCGACCGAGCTAGCTAATATGATGGAACTGTACAACATGGTAGACACATGGAGAGCTCTTCATCCGGAAGAACAAGGCTACACTTTCTATTCCGCTCCCCATAATACATACACCCGTATAGATTACATGCATCTCTCCAGAGAGCTCTCTGAAGTAACGTCACAGGCAAAGATAACCCCGATTACTTGGTCCGACCACGACATGGTCCTTACAGACATCCAGTGGGCCGACCTACATAAAAATAGTGGGAAATGGCGCTGCAACGAGAGCCTTTGGAGGGATGTCGTTTTCAGAACTGAAATGGAGACAGACATCTCTGAATTATTTAAAACAAACGACAATGGCGAGGTACCCAAACAAACAGTGTGGGAGGCCGGGAAGGCCACCTGAAGAGGGATCTTGATAAGGGAAGGCTCATCAAAGAAGAGAGAACGTAATCTTATTGAACAAAGGCTCCGAACTGAAATCTCCCAATTAGAACGCACACCCAAAATAGGCTAAGAAGTGGATCCTCAGAAGATGAACAAAGTCAGAGAGAAAAGGAACAAACAAACTATTGGAGCATGAAAAGGTTGTGCGTAAATTAAGATTCTTAAAACAAAAATTCTACGAGAAGGGCGATAAGGCCGACGCACTTCTCGCTGCCAGGCTGCGAGAACAAAGAGCGGAGCGAAGAGTATTAGAAATTAAAAGAGATACCTCCCCCACATCACACGCCCGCACCACCATCCCAGAACATTTTGCCGACTTTTATGAAACTTTATATTCTTCTGAGGTAGACCCTGAACGATCACAGAGTCCTATCTGTCCTCAATAGACGTACCCCGTATTCCTGACTTAGAGGTCGAATCATTAGAATCCCCTATTACGGAACTGGAGGTCCAAGCCGCCATAAAAAGATTAACATTGGGCAAGTCCCCGGGCGAAGACGCCTACACCGCCGGATTTTATAAAACTTTCATCACCGCGCTGGCCCCCTTCCTAACACTCCTCTTTAATGAAATAATGGACACAGGGAAACCCCCAGATTCTTTTACCAAGGCATTGATCACGGTTATCCCCAAGGCTGGGAGGGATCCTACGAAATGTTACTCGTACCGCCCCATCTCTCTACTCAACCTTGATGCAAAGATATACACCATAATCTTGGCAGCGAGACTCGAAACCCTCATCCCTCAACTTATACACTCCGATCAGGTTGGGTTCATACTGGGCAGACAAGGTGCAGACACAATCCGCAAAACCTTACACCTGATCCACGCATCCCAGACCATGGAGAATGACCCGGCCCTGCTTTCCATCGATGCGGAAAAGGCCTTTGATAGGGTGGAATGGGGGTTCATTGAGGCAGTACTCCGAAAGGTGGGAATGGGCAATAGATTTAGGAGAGCGATACACTCAGTTTATACAGACCTCAAGGCATCTATATTTGTGAACGGAGAATACTCACGATGGTTCAACCTGCAGCGGGGGACCCGACAAGGATGCCCCCTTTCAGCGATTCTCTTTGCCCTCTCCTTAGAACCCCTGGCAATCGCAATAAGGGCGGACCCTACACTAAAAGGTATTCGACTCGGTACAACAGAATACAAAATTGCCCTCTACGCAGATGACATCCTCCTCCACATCACAAATCCCTCCGTCTCCATCCCCCGGGCTCTCTGCATGATAGAAGAATATGGTAAACTCTCTGGGTTCAAAATAAATAAAACAAAGTCCACACTTTTTCCCCTCCAAGGTCAAAAAGATGAGAATGCCATCAAATTCTCCCCATTCGGTCTCAATATCGAACATTCACAACTACAATACTTAGGGATACAACTAAGAAAGAATCTAAATGACCTATTTGAAGCAAACTTCCCTCCCCTATTGAAACAATTTAGGTTAGACCTGACAAGATGGGATAAGCTCACAATATCCTGGCTAGGCCGGCTTAATGCAATTAAGATGGTATCCCTGCCCCGGTTCCTATATCCTTTTCAAGCGATCCCCATTAGGATTCCCAAAAACTTTTTTACTGAGATCAAAAGGGCCATGCTCCAATTCCTATGGCAAGGGAAAAAAACCAGAATTCCATATAAGACTCTAACGCTCCCAAAAGATAAAGGTGGGGTTGGGCTTCCCAATTTTCAAAAATATTACGAGGCCGCCCAACTTAGGGTACTGATTCCACACCTCCGTAACCAAACAGACACCCAGTGGGTCAATATGGACAACCATTACTTTACACCAGCTACAGTATCTGAATGGTTATGGGCACCTAAAAAAAGAATCTGTAGAAAACTCAAAGACCACCCGATACTAATGACCGTCTGGGACATCTGGACACATGGCAAAAACATGAAAAACATTATTACCTGGCCGGCTCCCCTCAGCCACTTATGGTCCCCAGGAATCAACAACCACATCCCAGGAGTCGAAAGGTTCCAATCATGGTATGAGGTTGGATTAGAGAGAGTAGGGCAATTGCAATGGAAAGACTCCTTCATTTCTCTCCCTGAACTAACCGAAGCTCTCGGAATAGGCCCATTATCCACCTTTCAATACTTGCAGATAAAAGGGGTTTTGACAAGAGCCATGTGGAAACCCAAATTAATGAGAGAACTCGCCCCTTTTGAGAAAATACTGGACTCAAGAACTGTAATGAAAGGCCTAATCTCTGATATGTACAAAACATTGATAGAAGGGGAGGGGGCGAACACGGACTCATTGAAAAGCAGATGGGAGACAGATTTCTCCGAACAGTTCACTCCAGACCTATGGGATACCATATGCCAGGCTGCCACACGAATATCCATTTCAAATCAATACAAACTCCATGCAATCAAATTACATAGATGGCAATATGATCCAGTCAGATTATCTAAAATGTTTCAGACTACGAGCCCGGATTACTGGAGTGGATGTGGAAAAAGAGCAGACTACTGGCACATGTGGTGGGGATGTCCTAAAATACAAGTGGTCTGGTCGGAGGTCCTGGGCTGGATCAAAGAAGTCGATGGTATCGACAGAACACCTACACCCTATCTCATATTGTTTGGCCTTGAGAAAGATGAAGATGACTGGGTCAAGATCAAGGATCTAGCACCACAATTGCTATTAGCGGCTAGAGCAACACCAGTAATGAGGTGGAAATGGCCCACAACTCCCACCAAAAATGAATGGATCCATGTTTCCAATAATATATGCATAATGGAACATATAAAAACATCGTTACATGGAAAACTACTTCAGACTGAAATATTATGGATGGAATATAAAAGTATATACCTGCCCACCGGCTTATCTCATAACAATGCCCCCACCACGACGATGGAGGTACAAGAATTGACCTAGGCAACGTATGAGTTGAACTCTCCAACTGACACTCTCATAACCAACGCAATTTCGACATTTAACACTGACGCTGCTCGCCACACGATGAACGCTGCTCGACCTGCAATACAGGTTCTGATCAGGGAGGCGTGAAAGGGGAGGGGGGTAGGTCATGTTTGTGCACGAACCCTATGTATGAAGAAGGTGTTTGCAGGACAGACACTAAATACGCCGAATTATAGGGGTTCGCTTTTCCATTATGAGATAGTTAATTGTATACTTAAATATATCTTTTCTTTGCATGACTTGTATCTGTAAAAACGAATAAAACCAAATTTACAAAAAAAACAGAGCTCGTGTAAGGTATGGGGGCTAATAGGAAAGCCATTGAGGACGTTTTAATATGACGGGATGTGCGCCAGTGTTCTATACTTCCCCTTACTAATATCAACCTAATTATAAATCATGTGTGAACTGGTTCAAGAGGGTGGGGGCAGATGTTCCAAAGATGGGCATGTGTAGGGAACTGATACTGCTTTTTGCAGACAATGGCACCCTGCTAGTCTATACAGAGAATATTTAAATTGGGCTGCTGTGGCGCTCTCAGGCTTGCAACCATAAGAGGCTTGCCATGAACCTCACCAAAACCAAGCTCATGGAAAAGGGTCTTCCAAACCCTTTAAGCACAACGTCTTGATGGGTGGACCGTTGGTTTGATTACCTGAGCATTCGTTTTCCCTCAGGATCTTGAAGCAAGCAAGTGGACAAAGCACCCTTTTGCTGGCTCAGGTGGCAGGGGATGTTTTCGTTTTCACTGTCAGTTCGGGTCCTGCCATATATCAGCGCCGGTCCTAACTTATGAGAGCAGGGCAGTGGCTAGTACAAACTACAAATGTGTTATGACGCTATATGAACATTGCACCATTGATAATTAAGGAGAATAGGTTTCTAAAGTCGCCCTTTTGTGTTTCATTAAGCACTTCCACCCTTCTGGTAAGGGAAGAACTGAGGTTTCCAGCCTATTCATCGTATACTAATAGTGAAATCTTTACTTTTATGGTTTCGAATTTGGGAAGAACCTGAGAGCTCATTTTAGAAGTAACATCTGGAGAAAGTGGGTGATGGGTCCCTGCCTTGGTTTTACACATCAAGTCTTGGACAATGAAACTTTAGATGCAGCTGACATGGGAATACCACAAATTGGTTCAAAGGGAAGACATCAGAAAATTGTAAGTCCACTTTTGAGATGATGTTGAAAATGAGGTTCGAGGGACGGCTTGATCAAACTCAGGGCTTCAAACCTATTTTGATAGTAAGACATTACAGGGTGTCGAAGGCTACCTGGATTGAATGAGCTGGAACAATATGCTCTTTGTACGAAGTTCAGGATGGGTAAATTCTCTCTTAAGTTAGGGAAATTATCTGGGATGGAACTTCCCAAGTGCTATTGCCCTCCAGGTAGGAGGAGTTAGGAGAAAATCATGTTTTTATATTATTTCAAGCATATCTCCACCGAAAGGTAAATTGGCTCAGACCACTCTTAATTGAGGATAAGCATCCTGTACAATTTCTCCAGAAGTGACTTTCACAGCTTGTAACTTTACTTAGAAGGCTTGAAGAAAGTGTTAAGTGGGCAGTCAAAATATCTAGGATCAACCTCTGGTGGGACTGTGAAGCATGACAATTAGATTGGCTAGACATATGGGTAAGAGTTGGAAAGCAGGTATAAGAGCTGCGAGTTCCACTGTGTTTGAAAATGGGCAATAGCTAAATTACAATGTAGCAAAGGTAACATGCTGGGCAAAAACTGCTTAGCTTATGCAGTCATGGTATGGTCATAATGAATGGAAGAGCTCCTCCACTCATGACAGGTAATGCCACATGGCATGCAGGAAAAAGAGGCAACACTGGATTACTTTTTAAAATTAATTATGAGAGCTGGATGCATGACATGACTATTTGTAGATCAGAAGCTAGTGATCATGCTAACATGGGCATTAGACTAAATGTAACAAGTAAGAATGCAGTTAAATTACTTGAGGGAGACGTTAACACTAACCTAACCCTCAGGGGAATCTAATTCAGTGAACAAAAGCAGCAATAAGAGCTATGAATCATAACCTTAGCGTTAACCTGGAAAAGGGACTGTGAAGGGAAAAACACCCCTTATGAAGTAGAGCATTGGTTGACTAAAACAATAAATGAAAGGGGCTTCAGAAGTTAGATAATGAAGAGCTTCAAACACAATACTTATGACACTAACAGTCAGGAGGAAGAAAGAACTCAGACGTGCTATAAGAGAATTGCAAAAAATAAAAACAATAGTACTAATAGAACAGCAGGGACGTATAAATACCTTAAGCTCAAATATATAATAAACTGGTTGAAAAATAATTTAAAAAAATCGATTAAGACCAAGAAATGGCAAACATTATTAAAACGCTTGCAACAAAAAGGTACTAAAAGAAACCTGAAGCCTTGTTAATGGTATGGCTGACTCTGCTATGGCATTAATAAACATAACAGAAGATCAATGGGTTGTACATATAAAACAGATTGATTATCCTGGAGAGCACTATAACAAGTAATTATGATGTAGATGACTTAGAAAATATTAAAAAGATTAAAAAGGTACAGTGGCACCAGGACCAGATGGCCTTAGCAATATTATCCTGAAGGAGAACTCTGCTGTTTGGGCCAAATTCTTATCATTATCTTAGAGTTACAACCACACATACCTCACGTTTGGCAACAATCCTTACTCATCCCAGTGTACAAAGCAGGTGGAAGAGAGGATGTAAATAACTATAGACTCCTAGCTTTGCTAAATGCGACTAAAGTCTTTGCCACTACTTTTTTTTTTACTTGTTTGACTTTGCCGGATGCCAGCAGAGTACTCATAATTGCTGTGACTTTCGTTTTCAGTTTCCTGTGCTCAGGAAACTTGAAAACAAAGTCACAGCAATTTTGAAAACTCCGCCAGCGTCCGGCGAAGTATTTATAATTGTAGTGCCTTTCATTTTATGTTTTCTGTGCTCCCGGGGGCTTGGGGAGCACAGAAAACGTAAAATGAAAGTCAAGACAGTTACTGTGGTGGCCTCCTCACTTCATGTTAAGCTCGGTTCTCTGGCAGCAGTATGCAAAAGCTCCCAGTAGGGGGCTTTTGCTTGATTAGTGCCGCAAGAGCACAGCTTAACATGAACAGAGGCTGCTGCTTTTCCAAAATGGATGCCCCCATTTAAAAACTTTGAGCCTCATTTCCCAAAAAATTTGACATAGGAACTTTCTTCACAAATATTTATTTTTTAGATATATTTTGGATTATGGCCCATCTTTTTAAATGATAACTTTTTTGAGTGAACAACCTCTTTAAGCCTCTCGGTCGGTCTCAGGTGTGGGTCATCTACCTTAACAACCTGACCGCTCCTGTAACATTGCTCTTTAGCCCTCTTCTTCATCCCAGTACCTAGGGAATTATGGGACTTGAAGTCCCTAATGACAAAGTTAGGTTTTTGAGTTTTACTTTTGAAGCCAAATCTGTTTATTCTAGTATTCTTTAAAGGAACATTACAATGATTAGTCACCAGACTTGATTGAAAAGGGGAAGGCAGTTCTTTTAAAAGATTATTATTCACACATTTCCTTTTACTGTGGCTTTGGGTGTTAGGGAGGTCTTTGCCTTTATCAGTCTCCAAGGTTTTGGAAGGATTTTAATTTCTCCAAAGGCCTAGGAGTTTGTGATTGTTTTCACCCCTATTTACAGGTTTTTCTTGTGGCCATTACACACTTTGGCATTAAGGAGGTATCCTCCCTAGAGGAAGACAAATAATGTGTCTCATCCCTCAGTTATCTCATTCCCCTGGGCCTTTTCTTCTGACACGTGATGATCCCGCATAACACTACCCCAAGGCCAGGATCAGGAAGCGTCTGCTTTTCCCTGGCCACCTGGGAGGAGAGGAACGGAATTAGTGAGGAGTCCGTAGGAATCATCACAGACCCAATGCCTAGGTTGACTGCATCTGTGCCGCTACCCTTCAGTTAGCTGGAAAGCTGCATTACACAAAGGAATGCATAGATGATCCGTCAAAGAGATCTCAGCCCTGTTTACACCCAGTCCTCTCTCATCTGCCAAATTCCCTATCCTCTAGCCCCGGAGTAAATTGCGGCTTTCAGAACAGTGGAGTGAATGGCGAGGGGAAAGTAGGAAGACAGTGTTTCCTGATCAGATTGTCTGTCCCAGATATTCCCCACCAGCCCAGTAATCTGACTGAGGTACATGTTTTTGTGGCCTCTCCCCTTTGGAAAGCCATAGCACCTCGTGCAGTGGGAACGCAACTACTGCCCTATCCATTTCAACCCATGGTTTAGTGGAATCTGAGAAGAGCAGTCTCCTAGTATGTTTTAAAATTTGCAAAAGCTAGAGCCCCTTTACGTTAAGGTAGCATTCATACTTTTATGCAACACCCTAGGCCTCCTATCCCTCCATACAAATTCACCCGTTACTTTTAACAGCTCCTTGAAAATGTTTGTTGGGATTGGAATTGGAAGAGCCTGAAAGTAGTAGAGAATCCTGGGGAGGATTGACACTTAATGGTCGCTTTACAGCCTAGCCAGGAAATATTCAGGGGACGCTACCTGAAGAGGTCACTCTTTATCTCCTTCATTACAGGAGAGTAGTTGGCAGCGTAAAGAGAATCCAGAGTTTTAGTCAAAGTGCTTCCCAGGAATCCAATTCCGTCCTTGAGACACTTAAAGGGGGAGCTCTCCTTTGCCTTTTGAAGGGTTTGAACTAAAAAGGTTCAAATTCAGAATTTCTGATTAATTAAAATTGATCTTTAAGCCTGCCACTCCCTGGAATCGTTCTAATTCAAATTGAACTACCCCCAGGGAGGAAGGTGGATCTGTGACGGCAAGAAGCAGGTTGTCCACAAATGCCAAGGTTTTGTGTTTCCTTCCGTCAAAAGGTATACCCCTTATTTGCTTTGTTTCCCTCAGGACAAATCAATAGCGGTTCCAGGAATATCGCAAAAAATAAAGGGGAAAGGAGACAACCCTGTTTTGTACCTCTTTGACGCTCAATAGTCTCCGAGAGGGATTCATTAACTACCAACCGGGTTGAAGGTGCCACATAGTTAGCCTTTATCATTTATAGGAAGTGCGTTCCGAATCACATCCTCTTCATTGTGGGAAAGAGAAATTACCATTCATCCCGGTCAAAGGCCTTTAAGGTGTCAAGTGAGAGCAGAATCGCCGGGATATACATTTTCCTGGATTTCTTGATCAATGTGGGAAACCCTGCAGATATCATCAAACGTTTGTCGGCTGCTCATTAATCCTGCTTGATCCTCCCCTACGAGTCCCAGCAGTAGGCCCTCCAATCTATTTGCCAATATTTTAGTGTACATTTTAGCGTCAATGCTGATCAGTCCTATGGGTTGCTATGACCCATATTTGGAAGGATCTTTGCGCAGTTTGGGGATCATTATAATTTTGTCTTCCTTGATTGAGAGCGCTACATGTCCCGGTTTGCGAAAATAGTTAAATAATTTGGCCATGATGGGAGCCAGAGTCATTTTGAAAGGTTTTGTAAATATAGCCAGAACGCCGTCCGGGCCAAGAGATTTGTGCAGGGGAAATTTGTTTATCACCTTCATTACCTCTTGTTGGGAAATGCCGGCTTCCAACATTGCATTATCGTCAGTCGCTATCTGTGGGAGGGGCAGGGAGTTTAAGTAGACATACTGAGCTTCACTGTTCGGGGAATGCGAAGTATATAGAGTGGAGTAGTATGAGGCTAATGTCTTTTGAATTGTCTGTCTGGGTGACACTTTTACCCTCTACATCCTCCATCTCATTACACCCGAAGCCCGCTGTCCCTGCAGAGCCCTGGTCAGCAACCTCACTGGTTTGTTCCCCTCTGTGTAATACAGCTGTTTAGTACCCAGAAGGGCCTTCTCAGCCTTTATGGTTTGAAGAAGCTCGCGCTGACCCAGCAATTCCCAAAATGCCCTTAAGTTACCTCTAATGGTCTGTTCTACCAATTTGCTTCTCTCATTTTTCACCTTGTGATCCAGGCTCTGTTCCAAGCCCCTCCACTGCTTAACAGTCTGTGCCTTTAGTGTAATCAGCTCCCCCCTAATGACTGCCTTGAAAGCATATCAAGTGGTACTGTTGGAGGTTGGGGATGGTGGCTTGACTACATCTTGTTACCATTAAGTCTTGGAGAAGCTCCCCTGCGAAAACTCAATTTCCAAAGCCTCCTACCACTGGTCGGGATGCCAAGAGTAGCGTGGACCGGGTGTGATCCGAAACCGTAATGCTCCTTATGTCTGTTGTGATTACACAGCCTGTTAAGAAAGGGGTCATCCAGATGTAGCCGATTCTAGAGAAAGTGTGATGGACCCCGGAGAAAAAGGTGTATTTGCACTCTTGCCCGTGCATCACTCTCCAAGAATCCCTGAGACCAAGCCTGTCCTGCAATCAGGCGTTTTGACACAGTCCGTGTACCCCCTAATATAGGTGCACTTCTGTTTAAATCTCCCGACCAGACCAGGTTAAAATCCCCCGTGAGAACCACCTCCCCTTCTGCAAAATCTGCAAATTCTCCCAGTACTCGAATCCCAAAACCATTCTGCCCCACATTAGGGGTGTACAGTGTCGCAATGGTAAGCATCATCTGACCCAGACGCCCACCAATAATTAGAAATCGATCCTCTTTGTCCTCCCACACTTTTAACAACGTGAAATCTACCATGTCCTTAAGGGCAATCAACACTCCGTTTGTCCTGTTAGCCGATTAGATTGGCACACCCTTGAATAGCTTCTCAGTATCGTTCTCTGTCTCTCTCTTTTCCTAATGTGTGTCTCCTGGAAAGCTAATATGTCCGGGTTAGGATATTGAAGGAGGTGTTTCACCTTTTCCCTTTTAACAGGGGAGTTTAGGCCCCTAATATTTTGTGAGAGAATCACTACTTTGAGACCACCACTAGAAGCAATTTCTTCAGCTAAACCTATGCTCAACAAACCTTTCCCCTTGCCTCCGAGTAGCTGTGTCTGCCCAATGGCCAGATCTGGACCCTTCCTAGTGTGCAAGTGTCTAGTTTGGATCCTTGCCGCCGCAACCCCCCTCCTTCCCTAGCCCGTCCTCCCTCCAACCCCCAACACAACCAACATGCAAAGAAACAAAGGACTAGTCATGGTGTAACCACTTTGGCCCTTGACCGTTAGTTGCTCAGGGAACCTAACAACTGACCTTGTACACAAACCGATGGACACCCTAAAGCCCGCCAATGTATTCAAAACAACGAACCCCCACTCCATTCTCAAAGGAGAAACAAGACCTTCTTACCCCAATTCCTCCAACCACCCTCAGCTCACTCAATCCACGCTCCCGCACCTTAATAGAAGACCCTCTTTCCTCCCATTACTGGCCGCCTGCCACAAGGCTGCTCGACAACTATGTTAATCCACCCTCATGACGAGGGGACCCCCCCTCGGAGAACCTCTTCCACCACCTTAACAAAGTCCCTTAAGTTTCTGCGACCATTTCCATGAACCAGTCTTCCTTTTCCTTTGTGAATTGGCCTCCGTCGTGGTGTCCACATCATCTTCGCTTAGATGCAACAGAGTTAGTACCTCCCTCGTCATTGTAATGTGGTGTTGCACTCCTTCGAGTTGGAATAGTAGACCAAATGGGAAGGTCCAATGGTATTTTATCTCCCTTCTGGCAAGTTCTTTCGCCATAGGGCTCATCTCCCTGCATTTTTGAAACGTGGCCAAGGCTAAGTTCTGGTGTAGCTGGATTTCTAACCCCTTCACATGAAGAGGGCTAGTCCTTCTTGCAGAAGCTAGTATCGCATCTTTTGAGGGTAGTTCGCCATGGCTGTGACTATGTCTTGAGGTCTGGTCCTTCCTTTTCTCAGACCAGTGTGGTGCACTCTGACTTGATGTTGTCCGTAGGAGTGCCCCCCCCCCCCCAGCAAGTCACTGAGAATATTCTGGATGCACTGTTTAAAGTCCCCGTCACCCGCTTCCTCGGGTAGATTTTGTATGCCGATGTTGGAGTGCCAGAATTGGTTCTTGAGGTCTTCACACTGAACCTCCAGGTTCATAGATATTCTACTTAGATTCTTCAGTAGCTCCCCGCTATATCCAGCATCCTCAGATGTATCCTGGATCGCCCTTTCATTAGAGTCTGTTTTCTGCCCTATCTGGTTTAAGTCTAACTTTATCTCCCTGATTGATTGCTGGAGTTCCTCGTTAAGGGAGCCAAATTGATGCTGGAAAGATTTAAGCATTGTAGCAGCTCTGCTTTATTAAGGTTGTCCGTGATGTTAGTCCTAACAGGATTCCCTGTGTCCTGCATGCCTCCACCCTTCGAGGATGCACCCTGACTCCAGGAATGCTGCAGGCTAACATGGTCTCCCAGAGCTTGAGCGCCTGGCCGAGTACTCCCTCTCTTTGCCTTGGGCTTAGGCATGCAAAGGCATCTCGGGCACACCGCTGGGTGTGGACTTCTGTCCCACCCCTTCAGTGCTGCACTCTTCTCCTGGTGGTCACTGAGGCAAAGTTAACGAAATCTTGGTAGCTTTGTTGCTTGGTAGGGTCCCCATCTTGGATTTAAGCCACCCAAAGTGGGTATTACGGTTTAAGCTGGTCTTCCAAAGGGGTCAGGGAGGGTTTACCCAGCTTCCGTGCTGGGCTGCCACTGTCCTTGTCCCCTCTAGCTCATCTTCACCTCCCGGGCCTCGGATGCACCCCAGCGAGTACAGGTCCTTTCACTCAATCACAGGTGGGTTGCTCCCCACACTGTTGTCTTTGCGGCTTCATATTGCCTGCCCCAGAGTCTCCTCTGGCCTGCAAGGGTTTCTCGCATTCTACTTCCTTGCAAGAATGGAGCGGGTGCTTCACTTCCCCCACCCAATCCACCTCTTCCTTTCAGCACGCCAGGGCAACGCCGCTCACAGATTCTCTGGAGGTTGCCAGCCCCCAATTCTAGGTCCAGCGCTACCCTAACCTCGCTCCTCTCCTCCTGCAGGCCCTTCGATCGGCCTGCAGCATGTCACCTATCTGTTCTGGCTCCCTATGCCCCACCACTAGTACGATGTCTCCAAGTCAGGAGAGGGCGTCCGTTGGCGGCTGCACTGGTCCCTGGGCCGAGGGGTCTATCGTTCCGGGTCCAGTAACTCAAATCCTGTCGCGTTTTTTTGGGGGAGAGTGTCCGCAGTGGGAATCATGAAGCCGCCACATAGGGAGGAAGGAAAGCTTCTTTGCAGCAGATTCCACTGCAGAGCACACCAACTTGCATCTGCTCTCGAGTCAGAGCCATTTTGAATCCCGGTCCTACCTTTTTATTTTTTTAAGAGCCTTGAGCATATGGGCTTACAGGATAAACCTGCTTGATGTGTGCCAAGCAAGGTTTAGAAAACACTGCCTGGCAGTACACAATATATTAATACTAAGACCTCTTAAAAGACATGCACAATTAGGCATGAGCCCTCCATTATACGTTGCCTTTGTGGATTTTAGCAGAGCGTTTGATGGTGTTAGCAGAATTGTCCTGTGGAACAATCTGCGAAATTGGGGAATAGATGCTGGCTTGCTAAATATGCCAATCCAGTTACACACTGGTACGGAGGTTAGAGTAAGGCCAGTGATGGCCTTGTTACCAGATCTGTGGATATAAATACCGGATTAAAGCAAGGATTTGTGCTGACACCATTACTGTTCAATCTCTTCACTGCAGATATGAAAGGTGCACTGAGCTCTCACCTAAATATGTTGGCGTACGCGGATTATATCATCCTTGACCCCACCTGGATTTGTCTGCAAAGATCTCTTACGGCACTTAGCGAACAGTCAAGGCTAAAAGATTTAGCTATAAACCTTTTTTTTAAAACAACAATGTATGCCGGGACCAAAAGAAGGAAAACTAAAAATCGAAGTGGTCTCATGTGACATATCTCAGGTCCAATATTAAAAGTTAAAAAAAGGATGAGGAATTTTATAAGCAATTAGAAAGAAGAAAGCCTTAAGAAAACTTTCTGCCTTGGGAAACCTTCTTAAAACTCAGGCAGGCTTTACTATCAATGAACTCGTTTTGGTGTGTAAACAATGCATTGTCCTGACTTTTATATACGGTTTGGAGATTTATGCCCATCTCAACTTAAAATAAATGACACAAATAGAGGGTGTCCTAATAAGACAAGCATTGAGACTTCCAAACAGCATACTTGTATGCTTAATTCGTCTGCAACTTGAACTAATCTCATTGTATACCATGTGAAAAATAAGTAGTTGTGGGCTCCATCTCAAAATTATTAAACATGAAATCTCTCTACACAAATTGTTGGGAAGGGAATTCAATAAGGATAACAGCTTTTAAATCATTTTATATCCAGATGTAATTAATTAATTGAAACCATCGACTGGCTGATCAATTGGCAGAAAGACACATTTGCCCTGATTAAGCAATTACAGCCAAAAGTTCAGGTCTGGGACTATTACAAGAGCTAGAGGAATATACGGCACCACAGGACCTATTAGAGAAGATGTTCATAATATGTGACATGCAATCCTACAAAGTGAAATTCTCTAGTTCTATAATTAGAAGGCAGTTTATGCTCCCATGCTTCAATCCCTTAACATGTCCAGCGGTGATAGAACCAAGGCCTAAACATTAAACATGTGGAACGCTATTGCAGGCTATGTAAAGTAAAATCCACCCACAACACCATAAGACATTGCTTTACATAGTGTAACATGCTCAACACTAAGAGAAACTTATTACTAGGCAGATTTGTACACACATAGTCCATCCTGAAAACAGACATGTTCTGGGGTAGCTGCCTGATGGGTAAGGTAGGTACGGCCATCAGGCACATTAAGTGTTTGGAAGCATTTTCAGCTTTTAAATGGAAGCGCTGTGTTTAAAAGCACCATAATGCCTTTTTCTTCTGCATTTTTACTGTGTATGTGACACGGCTTAAATTACTTTATCTCCAACAAAATAGAAGCAGCATCAAAACCGCTACTGGTAGCTGATGCATGCCATTGGTTTTAGTGATAAAAGAATCTTCTTTGGCGACCTTCTGTCTGCTTTACTTGTGTGTTTCATATTCAAAAATGGCTGCTCATGGACCCTGTACTGGCTCCTTGCCTTTGTGGCTACCTATCCTCTTCAGCCAATTGGGTGCACCAGGAGGTGGGAGCCAGCACCAACACCAAATGCCCTCATCTAAGGCCCTGTCTGCTCCCTGTCCGCTGCCTGGGGGTACTCCTCTACACCCTCAAATGAACACATTGAGGCTGAGGAGAACTTTCTCTCCTACCAAGCCCACTAAAAAACTTCGGTACATTCCCCACATCCCTGAAGGTTAGTTCCCCCAACTAATCACTCATCCTCTGCCTCCACACCTTTGACTGTCCCACCCCTCACTCCGTCTCACCTGAACTCTTAACTCCCAAACTCAAAAAGGGACGTTGACAGGGCGTGCCAGTAATATTATCCCTATTGTGATGTTGACTATACCCATGGTCCTTCATGCGTCAGGGTCCCTCAGATTGTTTTGTTTCTGACATGAAGTTGCATGGAGTGTAGTGTGAGTACAAGTGTATTAAAGCAGATATATATCAGATAAAACCCAAAGATGCTCAGAATAAACATCTATGCACCTTCTACTCCAAGGGGGGGGGGGGAGGGTGGGCGCATGTGAATCTAAGCAGATAGCATCAGAAATACGATTACAGTGAGTAATGTATCCCTTCTGAGGCTTGTGGAATCTGCTTAGATCACATGCTATGCATAAATTAGCGAGCAGTGTTAGGAGAAGGTGGTGGGATGTGAGACGGTCCAGCGGCGAATAGATGTTTTAGAACCGTTTGTCCCACCGGAGTATATGCTTTAGAGTGTGTGTCAATGCAATAGTGCTGAGTAAAAGTGTGTGCTGAGCTCCATGTAGCTGCTTTGCAAATGGCGTCCAGCGGGATGTTTGCGATAAAAGCCAGAGTAGCTCCTGTACCCCTTGTGGAGTGAGCTCTCGGTGTAAAAGGCAGTGTTTTGCTTGATAAAGAGTAGCAGAGCTGTATGCATCAGACTATCCATCTGGAGATGGCATTTTTGTAGATAAGGTCTCCTTCTCTGCCTAGAGCTATGGAGACAAACAGTTGCTCTGTTTTCCTGAGCGGTCTAGTCATGTTTACATAGTAAAGGACCACCCTCCTTACATCCAGTGTATGTAGTTTTTTCTCAGCTGAGCTTGTTGGGTTCTGAAAGAAGGCCGGTAGCTCAATGGATTGGTTTACGTGGAATTTTGAAATGAAGTTAGGTGAAAACATAGGGTGTGTTCTTAAGGGTCTTGCACAGACAATGCTTGAAGTTCGCTGACTCTACCTATGGAGGTGATTGCCCCCAAGAAAGAAGTTTTATACGCAAGATGTTTAAGGCTTGACTTGTGCATAGGCTCAAAGGGGGCTCCCATGAGCTTTGCAAGTACTACATTGAGGTCCCTGCCTGCGGTGGGTTTGATATAGGAGGGTGGAGTCTCTTTACTTCCTCCATGAATGCCTTAATGACAGGTACTCTCCACCATGACACCTTACTTTGAGAGGTGGTGTATGCGGATGGCACCACCAGGTGAACCTTTGGTTAAATACTAACCCTGAGTCTAACAAGTGGAGCATGTAGTGGAGAATGTGAGTTGGAGTACATTCTATCGGGGTTTATTTGTTTTGACTGGCACCAAATTACAAATCGTCTCCACTTGCAAAATAACAGTGTCTGGTGTTTGGTTTACGTGTCTCCTTGAAGATATCCATGCACCTTTGAGGTAAGTTAAGATGTCCAAACTCTATGACCTCAGGAGCCATGCTGCCAAGTTCAGTGAGTGAGGTTGAGGGTGTAATGTTGTTCCCCCGTGCTTGGAAAGTAAGTTGGACAGGCACAGGAGCTTGATCGGATCACACATCGCTAGTTTGCGCATATGTGGATACCAAGGTTGTCTCGCCCACATTGGAGCAACTAGGATCAGTGTCATCTGTTCTTTGTGAATCTTGTTCACCATCCTGTTCATAAGTGGATTTGGGGGAAAAAGCGTAGGCAAATTTCCCTGACCAACTCATCCATAGGGCGTTCCCCTTAGAGTCCGGTTGGAGAAACCTGGACGCCAAGTCTGGACATTGCTTGTTTTCTCTTGTGGCAAACAAGTGTAGCGTGGGGAAACCCCACTGTGAGAAATTGTGGTGTACGACATCTCTGTCGCCACTCGTGATCTTCTGGTAGAAGATCTCTGTTTAATGAATCCGCTAGGGTGTTGAGTTCCCCTGGAACATGTTGGGAAGTTAGGAACATCCCCCATTTTAATGCTCACTTCCATATTTTCTGTGCTAGCTTGGACACATTTGGAGAATGTGTGCCCCCCTGCGTGTTGATGTAGAACATTGCAGTGGTGCTATCTGTGAGAACTTGTACCAACTGATTTGTTAGGTGTGTTTCGAAGGCTTGGAGAGCTTTGGATATTGGTTGATATGTGCTGTTCTGTGAGTCCACAGACCATGTGCTGTGTGATGAAGGTGATGCCCCCCCCCACCCCGAGAGTGATGAGTTTGTTTGAACTACCGCTTGCACCGCCGGGTCGTGGAAGGGTCTTCCCTTCAACAGGTACTCATTTGTCCACCAGCATAAGGCTTGTACTAGTGTTGGCGAAATGACCACTAGATTGTCCCAGTGACCACTTGCCTGAGACCACTGTTTCGCTAACCACTCCTGCATCGGACACATGTGCAATCGTGCGTGTGGGACCAGGTAAATGCAAGATGCCATCATGCCGAGCAAACGCATCGCTTTGTGTACACTTATCTGCTGACCAGCTTCACACTGCGGTATTTGCAGCAGTATGTTTTGGATTCTTTCCTTTGATGGAAAGACTAACGCTTGTTCTGTTTTTATGACCGCTCATAACAACTGTTTTGTCTTGTCTGGTAGGAGGCTTGATTTCTTCTCGTTTATTGAGAAGCCCAATTGAAAAAGAAGGTTGATTGTTCTCTGTGTATTTTGCATGCAAATTTGGGTTGTTTCTCCTGTGATCAGCCAGTCATCCAGGTAAGGGTACACTGGTATTGCTTCCCTGCGCTGGTGCGCTGCCACCACTGCCACTACCTTGGTGAATTCCCTTCGAGCTGTAGCTATGCCGAAGGGTTGCACCTTGAATTGGTAGTGCTGGTTTGCTGTCTTGAAACGCAAGAATTTTCTGTGCGCTGGCAACATTGAAATATGAAAATAAGCATCTTTCATATCCAATGTTGCCATGCAGTCCACTTGCTTTAGCAGTGGGATTACTTCTTGTAGCGTTGTCATGCAAAATTTGTGTGGCTTGACATAGGTGTTTGCAGGGCGCAGGTCTAATACAGGGCGCAGGTCTAATACAGGGCGCATTGACAGATCTTTTTTGGGCACAAGGAAGTACGTTGAATAAATACCCTTGGGTAGGGGGGTGGAAGGAGGGACGCTGCAGTAGTTCTATGCAATAACCTCCCGCTACGGTAGAAAGCACCCACTTGTCCGAGGTGATTCCCTCCCATGCGTGGGTGAAGTGTGTTATCTGTCCTCCTACTGGAGTGACATGAGAGGGTACCTGAAGCGGGTGGTGATTGCTTCGGGGTGTGGACCGACCCCTGGCAGAGGAGGATCTGCCCCGGCTGCGAGATCTTCGCTGGCCTCTTTGGAAGCCTTGAGATGATTGTCCTTCATTGGAACCCCAGGATGAACCCTGACCTTGGTTATATCCGGATCCTCTCTGAGAATTTTGGCCCCTGAAACGATGAAAATTATTTCCAAACCTTTGGCCCAAGGGCTTATTGATGAGTTGACCCAGAGACTTAACAGTGTCATACTCTTCCTTTGCACTCTTTAATGCATCCTCTACTGCTCTGCCAAAAAAGCACGTTTGGCTCTACCGGCATATTGAGGAGGGTTGCCTGTGTCTCCAATTTGAATCCTGACTGGCACAGCCATGCATGGCGCTTTATAATTATGCCCTCTGCTATAATTCTGCCTGCGTTGTCAGTTGCATCCAAATCATGTTTTAAAATTCAGTTCGATACAGCCTTACCATCAGCTACTGCGAAGGACAGTTGAGATTTTAATGGTTCTGGAACCAAGGCCATTACGGTGGCTATTTTCCTCCCGTTTGTGGCAGTTGTAATTGGCCAGCAAAGTGGTGTTGTTGACAATTCTTGTTTTGGAAAACTGCAGAGCTGGCCAGTTTCCTTCCGAAAGTGTATAGTTTCTTACTCTCTTTATCAGGGGGTGCTTCCGATGAAGCGAGTGGTGTTCCAGCCCTCTTTCTTTTTGTGGTGACTACCAGTGAATCTGGTTTTAATTGACCCTTTTGTCGAGGGCATCTGATGGGGTTGGGCGGAACACCTTCTCAATTCTGGGGTTTACTGCCTGCGTGAGGTTAGGAGTTTCAAGAGAGGGTTGAATCCTTCTTTGTACGGGTTTTAATAATGGTATAAATTGCAGCTAAGGTACCCTCCCCCTGGGAAACACTGTCTTCTTCCCTATGGGGAGCACTCTCTTTCTCCCTCTGTGATGCACTCTCCTTTTCCCTATGGGGCTTGTGGCTCTTCGAGGTATGGGGTTTCGAAATTCGCCCTTGAAGCAGTGTTTCTGGGACATGTTTCTTGACTAAGTGCGACAATTTTGATGTCTACAGTTGTTTTGCTGATTTCGACGTTAAGGAAGATTGTCGAGTTTTGGCAGTGCCAAAACAGGGTCTCTTGATGTTCGGTCTTCGGCGACAGTATTAGACATGGCGTCCGAGTCAGATTTATCTCTCGACCTTGGGAGCCTACCATGCGGCGAGAGGACAGGAAGCTCGTGGACCTTCCCCTTAACACCGTGTGCGCCGTGTCAATGGTATTGTCGTCGTCTGGCCTTGGGTTGTGTGTTTTGCGTTGGATGACATGACTGTGCTAATGCTGCCGGTGTCATCCCCGTAACAGTGCTACCGGCCTGTCTGTTGGGGTCAGGGGCTTGCACATGAGAATCAGTAGGTTCCCCATCGCCTTCATCATCTGAAAAGACCCTGATGCTGCCGTCGCTCGAAGCACCCTCCACGTCTATGGCAACCTCGGCCTGCATGGCGTGGTGGGCCCAGCGCGTTGACTTCGGTCCTTTAGGGTCTTGGGTATAAAATGCTTACAAGCTTTACAATGATCATCGTTGTGATCCCTGGGAAGGCAGAGGTTGCACACCCGGAGCAAATCCTTCCAGGGAAATGTTTTGTTACAACTGGGACAGAACTTAAAGGGTGTATTTTCCATTATTAATTCGAAGGGCAGCCTGGTGATTATAAGGGGGAGAAGGGGAAAAATGCATTCTATTAGTAAGCTAAGATATGTATCACCCCACCCACTCTTCCTACTGTCTGGGCCGAGGCCTGGGGCGGCCTTCTAAGGCGTAGGATCGTCGAGTCAAGTTCTTTGTCCGATGATATTTGTCCTCGAAAACCGTCAAAGTTGTTGTCGTGGTGCGTCTTCAAAAAGGACAGAGATCTAGCTCTAATTTTTTGTACATAAATGGAGTTAGCCGAAACGGAACTCAGCGTTTAGCATCTGATAATGATGGGCTAAAAAATAATCTGAGGGACATCAACGCATGAAGGACCATGGGTACGGTGGACGTCACACTAGGGATAGTATTACTGGCACACCCTGTCTACGTCCCTTTTCGAGTTTTGAAGACAACACCTGTAATACACTGCAGCTTCCGCTAGATGTCGGCCTATGCATAGCATGTGATCTAAGCAGATTCCACAAGCCTCAGAAGACAATGCATTACTTACCGTAAAAGCATTTCTGATGGTTGTATCTGCTTAGATTCACATGCTGTGCATAGGTCCGACATCCACTGGTCACTGCAGAGTATTGCATTTTGTTTTTCGTAGTCGAAAAGGCGACGTCGACAAGGCGTGTCTGTAACACTATCCCTATAGTGACGTGCGTTGTACCCATAATCCCTCACACGTCGAGGTCCCTCTGTTTGTATTTTTCTGCCCTGAGGGAGCCTTCTAGACGCGAGTGAGTACAGAAAAGAGAGAGATATAGAAAAGGATGTCTATGTTCCTTCCATCCGAGCGGGGAGGAAGGGTGGGCGCATGTGAATCTAAGCAGATACAACCATCAGAAATGCTTTTACGGTAAGTAATGCATTGTCTTCTGATGTTTGTTAATCTGCTTAGAATCACATGCTGTGCATAGACTAGCGAGCAGTACCCGGAGTTGGAGGTGGGTTGTGAGAAGGAACAGTAGAGAAAAGATGTCTTAATACTGCTTGTCCCACCTGGGAATCAGATCTAGAGTGGGCATCTAGACAGTAGTGTTTTGTAAAGGTGTGTACAGAACTCCAGGTTGCCGCTTTGCAGATGGACTCAAGGGGAACATTTGCAATGAATGCTATGGATGCCCCAGTGCCTCGAGTAGTGTGCGCTCTTAGCTTGAAGGGTAGTTCTCTCTTAGCAAGAGTGTAACAGAGAGTGATGCATTGTACAATCCATCTAGATATAGTGGATTTTGAAACTGCATCTCCTTCTCTTCCTGCTGCCACCGAGACAAAGAACTGATTAGTCTTTCTCAGTGGACTAGTTCTTTCCATGTAAAACATGACAGCTCTGCACACATCACGTGTATGCAGGCTTTTTTCTCCTAGATTTGAAGGATTTTGAAAGAACGTTGGTAGTTCTATAGACTGGTTGACATGGAATTTGGAGATGAATTTCGGTGCGAACCTTGCGTGTGTGCGTAGAACCACTTTATCTTTGTGAACTGTTACAAAGGGGTCTAAAACCGAAAGGGCCTGTAGTTCACTTACTCTCCTAATGGAGGTAATAGCGATTAGGAAAGCAGTCTTAAGAGTGAGATCTTTAAGAGTTGCCTTGTGCATGGGTTCAAAGGGTGACCCCATGAGCCTGGTGAGTACCACATTTAGATCCCAGCCAGGAGCTGGCTTTGCTATTGGAGGGTGTATTCTCTTTACCCCTTCCATGAAGGCTTTGATTACTGGGATCTTCCACCACAATACTTTGAGTTGTGAAGTGGTGTAAGCCGAAAGCGCTGCCAGGTGTACTTTAATAGAATTGAATACTAGACCCGAGTCCAGTAAATGGGTCAGGTACAGAATAATTTGTGTGGGAGAGCAGTCAACGGGGTTGATACTCTTCCCTCTACACCAGATGACAAATCTTTTCCATTTGCTAGAATCGCTGTGACGAGTGTTAGGCTTTCTGGCCTCTCTGAGGATGTCCATGCACCTCTGTGGAAGTTGTAAATGTCCAAATTCTATGACCTCAGGAGCCAGGCTGCTAAATTCATGGTCTGAGGGCATGGGTGCAGTGTCCTGCCCCTGTCTTGTGACAGCATGTTGTACGGGCAGGGCAGTTTCACTGGAGGAGATAGAGACATCTTCAACAAGTGAGCGAACCATGGCTGTCGGGCCCACATAGGGGCCACCAGTATCATGGTAACTTGTTCCTGGTGCATCTTGTGCACTATCTTGTTGAGAAGGGGAGTCGGGGGAAAAGCGTAAACAAATTTCCCTGACCATGGAATCGATAGACTGTTCCCCCTTGGACTGGTTCTGGGGGTACCTGGAGGCCTAATCTTGGCATTGAGAGTTTTCCAGGGTTGCGAACAGGTCTATTTCTGGGAAACCCCACTGTGTGAAGACGTCGAAGACGATGTCTTCTTGTAACCGCCATTCATACTCTACGGGCAGGGGGAAGTCTCTGCTGAGTTTGTCTGCTAGCAGATTGAGTTCCCCTGGTACATGTTGTGATAGTAGGAACATGTTGTGTTTGAGAGCCCACTTCCAGATGTTCTGGGACAGCTTGGACAGTCCTGGAGAGCGAGTGCCCCCTTGCTTGTTGAGGTAGTACATGGCTGTGGTGCTGTCTGTGAGGACCATCACTGTCTTTCCTTGTAGGTGTTCCTGAAAGGCTTTCAGTGCTTTGAACACCGCTAGTAGTTCCAGCAGGTTTATATGCTTGGATGCTAAGCTCGGAGTCCACGCTCCATGAGCAGTCTGATGGGATAGGTGAGCCCCCCCATCCTGTAAGGGATGCGTCTGTGGTTAGAGTGGCTTCCACTGCGGGTGTGGCAAAAGTTTTCCCTAATAACAGGTTTTCTTTTGTCCACCACCGTAGCTAGAGAACCAAGGCCTGCGAGACGACCACTAGATCGTCCCATTGTCCGCTGGCCTGACACCACTGGCTGTTGAGCCACTCTTGCATTGGGCGCATGCGCAGGCGCGCGTGAGGTACCAAATAAATACATGACGCCATCATTCCTAGCAAGCGCATTGCTTTGCGTACCGTCACCTCTCGACCTGCCACATAATGGGGGATCTGATACAGCATGTTTTGGACTCCCTCATTGGAGGGGAAGACGAGGCCGTCCTTTGTTCGAATTAGAGCCCCTAGGAATTGTTTGATTTGGCTGGGGTCTAAGCTGGACTTCTTTTCGTTGATGGAAGCCCGGTCTTTTGGGTATTGGAGAAGCATGTTTCGTAAGAATCCCCTGTTATGAGCCAGTCGTCGAGGTAAGGGTATACCGGGATGGATAACCTGCGCAGGTGGGCCGCTGCCACTGCCAGTACCTTCGTGAATACCCTTGGTGCAGATGCTATCCCAAAGGGTAGTACTCTGAACTGGTAGTGTTTGTTCTCTATCTTGAACCTGAGGTATTTTCTGTGTGCTGGCAACATTAAAATATGAAAGTATGCATCTTTCATGTCCAGTGTTGTCATGTAATCCTCCCCCTGTGATAACAGTGGGATTACTTCCTGCAAGGTCACCATACGAAACTTTTGGGGTTTGACAAACTTGTTCACTGGGCGCAGATCTAATACAGGGCGAATGGTTAAGTCCTTTTTGGGTACAAGGAAGTACACTGAATAAATACCTTCTGTTACCTGAGATAGGGGGACAACCTCTATAGCTTCTTTTTTCAGTAGCTCTTCTACTTCTTGTAGAAGAATGGTGAGGTGTTCCGGTGTCATGCGTCAGTTCCGTGGGGGTCTGTACTTCGGGGAAGAATTCGATGCAGTATCCGTGGGCTATGGTGGATAATACCCAGCGGTCTGACGATATTCCCTCCCATGCTGAAAGGAACGATGTTAGCCGGCCCCCGACCGGTGATGCATGGGAGGGGACCCGAATCTTCGGGTCATTTGTTGGTATTGGGCGTGGAACCTTTGGGGCTGGAGCCGCAACCTCTTCCCCTGCCACGGCGTTGGCCTCTTTGACTGAACTGGGTGTTACCCTGGTTAGAGGGCCAGTTGGTAGCAGAGTAAAATTGCTGTTGGTTTTGCTGCTGGCGTTGGCCACGAAAGGAGCGTCTATTGCCATAGCCGCGTCCGTTAGGGGGCCTAGAAATTTGGTCAAGAGTTTTGATGGTATCAAACTCTTTCTTCGCATGTTCTAGGGCCTCATCAACTGCTTTCCCAAACAGATGTGTTTCTTCTATGGGCTTATTTATCAGGGAAGCCTGGGTTTCCGGCTTAAATCCCGAATTGCGCAGCCAGACATGGCGTTTGAGAAGTGTTCCCTGAACCAGGGAACGGCCAGCCGTCTCTGTGGCATCTAAGGAGTCATTTACGATGCCCTGGTTTACAAGAGTTCCCTCTGAGATTGTAGCTAACAGGCGTGAACGCAGGGGTTCTGGTGCGTCCTCTGCTTCGCTGCGCAGCTTGCTCCACTGTGCATCTGCGTAGCTAGCTAGTAGGGAATTGTTATTTGCAATCCTAGTTGAAAAGGCGGCGGACATCGTGATTCTCTTCCCAAGTGCGTAGAGCTTTTTGCCCTCTTTGTCAGGTGGTGCCTCACTAGTGGATAGTGTTACCCCTGCTCTTTTCCTTGTATTAGTAACTACGAGGGCGTCCGGAATAGAATGGCCTCTGATGTACAACGGGTCAGAGGGCGAAGGGCTGAAGAGCTTTTCTATCCGAGGGTTGACCCCTCTGACTAAGGCAGGATTGGAAAGGGAAGGAGTTATTCTTCTCTTTATAGAAGCCAGGAGCGGAATAGACTGACTAACAGGGGCTTTTTCTTTAATAACTTTCTCTACAAAGTCTATGTCAGGAAGAGTCTCCCCTGTGTCTATTTCAAAATGCGCTGCTGCCTTGCGCAATAGTGCATTAAGTGAAGGTTGGTCATCTATGGGAGAGGTGTTTCCAATAGGTGAATCCTTGGGAGGAGACGGGTGAAAGACATCAGGGTCTGAGTGCACTGATGGGGATTGCCAAGGCTGCGAGGTAGCTGTATCTTCTTCGAAAGCTCCTGCACTAGTGTAAGGGTCTTCTTCAAACCCCTCTTCCTCATGTTCTTCCTCTCCACCCAAACACTCATCATCCTCCTGGAGATATTGCTCCTCTTCCGTGAGGTCATATACGTATAAGGGGGAAACAGCCTAGGAATTTTGACCCTAGGGTCATCCTGGGGCCATTCTCCTAGTCTTTTGGGTGTGGGTGGGTTTTGGTTTCCCAAAAACCTTTCCATTTTCTCCATACAAGAATGGAGTCTTTCAAGGGTCTCATGGGGGACCCCTGAATAGTCTAGAGGGGGAAAATCAGTGTTTTCACCTTCAAAACGCTTAGAACGCTCCCACAACGTCGAAGAAAGGTTTCCGTCGCCATCTGAAAAGCCCTCCGGAAAAGCCCTCCGGTAGTTCTGAAGTGCCCTTAGATGAAAGGGGCAGTTCCTGGCTACTCTTATGCTTTTTCGGCGTTTCTATAGCTTTTTGTGCGGTATTCGACGTTTGTTTCGTCGTCCGCTTACGTGCGTCTTCGGAAACAATTCTCGCCAGGCTCTCGACAACGAGTTTGTCAGTAGAGGACTCTGGTGTCGACGTTGCCTGCGTTACGCGTTGTTCCTCGACGGCCGCTCTACGGAGCGTTACGTCGGATGATTTTGGGGTAGCGCCCGTGTTTGATGAAAGCCCAATCGCTGGTTGCGGCTGCGTTTGCGGGTGGGGCTTGAGACCCTTACGGTCTGAGGTAGACGCCGGAGTGCCCTGCGTCCCCTTTGGCGCTGATGTATCCTTCGTCTTCGACGAAGAAGAGCCGTGGGTTGTGTGCTTAGGCCTATGGGGTCTGTGTGCCTCCTTGTGGCCGGGGTGTTCATCCCCATGAGCAGGGCGTGAGCCGAGCCCGTCGAGGCTGGGGACGGACGTAGAGGAGCGCGAGCGCTCCTTCTGGGGGTTAATGACTTCCGTAACGGACGTCGAGTTATCACCCTCCTCGTCACTTTCTGTAACAGCGGCGGCAGGTGAGGAAACTGACTTCGACATAGCGTAGTCCGCCCACCTCTTAACTTTGCGTTCTTTAAGGGTTCTTGGTTTCAAGAGCTTACAGGCCGTGCAGCTGTCCTCCTTATGATCGAGGGGCAAGCAACGATTACAGAGCTTGTGTTTGTCCTTCCAAGTGTATTTGCCCCTACAAAACTTAAAAGGTGTCCTCTCCATAGCTGAGGCAATAATAACTGGTGATAACAACCCCAAGGGAAAGATAGGGGAGAAAGAAAGACATTCTCAAAGAGAAGATAAAAGTTCGAACCCCCACTCTCCCTACTGTATGTTGGCCGGCGAGGCCAGGCCACGTGTTCGGCAGCGCCGAAGGATCTCCTCCGTCTCTTCCCCTCCGTCGAAAACTTGCTCGGCGGAGAAACAGCTTCACAGCTAACGTCGAGGGGAGGGATCTTTAACAATATAATAAGTATAATTAAGGACCGAGGTCCGTAGTAAGTATTTGCAATGTCTCTCTAGGAGCTCCGCGTAAGGCGACCAGAAGCTGGGCGGAAAAAAACAATCTGAGGGACCTCGACGCGTGAGGGATTATGGGTACAACGCACGTCACTATAGGGATAGTGTTACAGACACGCCTTGCGACGTCCCCTTTTCGACTACGAAAAACAAAATGCAATACTCCGCAGTGACCACTGGATGTCGGACTTATGCACAGCATGTGATTCTAAGCAGATTAACAAACATCAGAAATATATATATTTCTGAGTTTAGAGGTGGGGGAGGGGATGTGGGGCAGGTAGTGGGTTATCGTAGGGATCCTCTCAACAGAAAAAGGGATGGAGGGGGTCAACCAAGGTCACTCAAAATGAGTCGACCAAATCTACAACGATTTAATGATGGTCGTTTTAAACTCGTAGATCTGTGGAAAAACAAAGTTGCAGCACATCTGGGAAGGAGTGAAATACGTTTCCCAATCAAAGTATACTCTTGTGTGCAGAGTAGTGTCAAAATCTTGAAGTCTTCGTACTGGTTACTGTGATGTTTTTCAAGCCAAAGTCCTGTTAAACGTCAGCTATTAATGATAAAATGTATCAAAGACTTACTGTGTCACTCGGGCAAACCCTTTCTCTCAGATGATAATTGCATTACCCTAGTCAGAGCCTTCATCTTATCTAGGCTCGACTACTGTAATGCACTATATATTGGCGCCAACAAAGTTATCCCCCAAAAAATCCAGATTCTTCAAAACAACGCCCTTATAGCGGCAGTAGGTGTGTCCAAAAAGTCTCACATTTCCGCCATAAGGCGTCAAAACAATTGGCTTTCCACTCTCAACAAAATGTACTTTAAAACTACCTCCTTGACACATAAGGCATTGAAAAACGCTGCCCCCAGTTACCTTGTAAACAGAGTCCAAAGAAGAATCTCCACGAGACCCACAAGACTTACCAATGCCAACTACATTAACATTCCTAGATTCAGACTAACCAAGATCGGGGAGAACAGATTTCAGGTCCAAGCGGCCCAACTTTGGAACTCCCTACCACACCATCTCAGGGCGGATCAATCCTACCCCAGGTTTAGACTTAGTTATATCAACTGGCTCAAGGCAAATGATAACATACCTGTGTATATTTTTCTTTGTACATTTGCCATGTCCACCTATTTTTGTAGAGCATACCTATGTACCCAGTTATGTCTTTTCTATGCACTAGTTTGTATTATATTTTCTGTGTATAATTATGTAACTTGTTAATTAAGCTTTGCGTTGTCTGTACTGCTTGCGCCCTGATACCCCCGGGTCTGGTGCGCATCATATAAATGAATAAACTAAACTCTGCACTGCCCTGTTCATCTCAGGCAGTAGCACAAAAAAAAATTTCCACTGCTGTGAATAGTAAGCAAAGTATACACGTTGGCCTGATATATATCAGGGAATGACCAAAGTACTCCTACTTGAATTTCAAATAGTTTATACCTTCAACATACATTTGTAGAATTGTGTGCTTTCAACACAACACATTCATGATAATTCTTTAAGCATCAATGCATTTCAAGTCTACTCAGCTTCCATAACCCTAGTTATTCTCTCTAACTTTAATAGGGCATCTTTGGTGCTGTGTTTTTGTCTGGCTGGCGATCCTAGTGAGCTTTTTGTCATGGGGTACTTTTTGTTCCTGGCATGGTGGAAGCGACACAAGTACCTAGCCGCTTGAGGGCCCGTTTTATGAGCTGTGTCCCCAACGTGCGATTTTATCCTATCTTTTTTAATGTGCATTGTTTTTGTATTGTTTACCTTTCATCCAAGGTTTTATTTCACTGGTGTATTTTATTGTCTTTTTTGTGTATTTGTATGACTTTTATGACCTATCATTGGTCGAAATAAAGTATTGAATTGAACTGATTTGGAAGTTGACAATTGGCAGCTGCCCAGCTAAATACAACTACTGGAGGCTGCTAACCACTATCTCCAGATGGAGGTTTTAGGCATACTTCTAAATACCCTGCTGTTACAGTAGTGAGTGTTCAAAAAAAAAATCAGTAGCTGCAGCTTTGAACTGACTGAAGTTGAACTTCTCCTTAAGCCACAGATAAAATAATATTTGCCATTTAAAGAAAGATTCTGGTGAAAACACCTGTCCCAATTCAGTCATGCTAAGGTAGTAGGATATCACCTCTTTTTAGACTCAGTCACCTAATAAAGGGTCCTTATTATTTTTCTCTGCTTTGTAAACGGTTATTATGCTGAAACATATATGTTTATAGGTCGACTGATGTGCAGCATGGGTTGATTTTTCCTTTGCAACAGCCTTTTTTTGCGTTTATATACTCTGGATTGTTTGAATTGTGTTTACACTGACTAAATTCAATTACTTTTAATTTCTTTTGATATATATACACTTTTTTATTGTTCCCTGCATTAATTATTCAGGCTGTAAATGTTTAATATATTGTGTATTGTGCAAAGTATATTTTGTGTTTTAGTATGTGTAGCTTGTGATAGGACTGTTTCATAATTCTACCTTTAGAAATTGAAAACTATTTTACAAAATCTGAAGCATCATTGTAAACTATTTAATTTGAAGAAAAAAGAAATAACCTTTGGGATTATTTATTGTGCAAAATAGGTTTTTAAATGGAGAGCTAGTGCATTAGACGCCTACAACAGAAGTTCTAAGCATTACAACAGATCCAGGGAGACCTAGAAAACAGGTTGAGATGCAATAATGTTTGCATCTGTGGCATTTCCAATCATGCTCTGACCCTGATCATTTATACAAGATCTGTTTAGCTTCCTATTCCATTTGCCGGACAAGGATGAAAATGAGCTAGTCAGGATGCACTGGATTCAGCAAACAAACCAAACACGCGAAGATTGGAACACAGATGTCCTCTCCCTCCTATATTCACTTTATATAGTAAAGGAGCAAACTATGGAGGAAGCGAGACAGCAATCAGACAAACTGTTTAGAGACAATCATGTCAAGTTCTTTTAAGACATATCAACACTTTTCAAAAGAAAAGCCTTCCAAGCAGTGATTGATTGGCCCTGAGCTAAGAAGCTAAAATATAGATGGGGCTTTCCATGGTCCCTCAACTTTACATCTGAAGGCAAATGCTGGTTATTCACAACAGTGAAGGAAGCAAACTCCCTACTCCACCTGAATGAACAAGATGACCTAGCAGACTGCCTTGGAAATACAGTGAGCTCTGGAACTGTTGACCCATGTAACAAAGTTGAAATAGAGTTGGGAGACCTAAGGGGAGGGCAAGAGTGGAGGGTTGCTATCCTTAAGCACTCATGGGATTAAGGAAACATTCCATGAGGAAACCAATAGAAGATTCCCTCTCTGTCCAGACTCTGGATTTAAAGGCATGGTCTAGTAAGAAAAACCGCAGCGTTTTCCAACACAACCGCGTTGTGTTTCTGCCTGCTGTGGCTATCACTTTGGGTCTCCGGTGCTCCCCCAGAGACTGCGGTTTTATTTCTAAGTTTTCCGGGCTCCTCCAGCCCGGAAAACTTAGAAAAAAAACCCCAGCTAGTGCTTTTTTTAAAAAAAAAATAAATAGCACTTACCGAGATTCAGCTGCAGCTTTCCTGCTCTGGTCTCCGGTCCCCGTCCTCCGCGTACAGCACTAATGAAGGGAAAGCCACCCAGCGGTAGCTTATGTTTAGTACAGCTAGCTGGCTTTTCCTCCATTAGTGCCGCAAAAGCAAAAGCCAGCACAGGAGGGCATCCATTTCACAAAATGGATGCGCCCATGTGCTTGCTTTTGCGAATTTTGAGCTTGAATAGCTCAAAATTTTACATAGGAAGTTTTAAAAAAGAGAATGCTAGTATTTTTTTTTATGTTGCCTATCTATTTTTTAAATACATTTTTTTACTAGACCATGCCTTTAATCCTCTACTTTTCCTCATGTTACAATATAGCACACAGCAGCAGGCCACTGTACGTTTCTGTGTTATTCATCACAGGAGCACGTTCTATGCCTTCTGTTTATTTTCTACTTTACAGTATGCCAAAATGTTGTAGTTCTCACGGGGGTGCGGTGTGTGCGTGCGTGCATGTCCCAAGAGCAATGTGTTTATTTATTTGCTCTGCTGTGCCCTGGACTGTGGGTGGTTTATTCGTACAGAAGGGGAATTGGGGAATGTGTAAAAGTTACCAAGTTGCATTGATTAAAAGCAGTTTACTGAATTCGCAGGTTAGCAATAAGGTGGGTGGACAATGGGACAGAGCTCAATTTTACAAACTCTACACTATTCTCAACTGATGTTATCATTAGCATTTAAAATTATTACTTTTAATGCCCATGGCCTTAATTCACTTGTAGAAAAGCAATACTCTCTAAAATGGCTCAGGGATCTAGATGCAGCTTCTACCGACAACTTTTGGCTTCCACAGACAGAAAAAGGGAGGAACTGCCTTTCCCATCACCAGAGGTACCCCATTTAAAGTGAGAAGTCTAAGGGATTCCAAGGTGATATATGTGCTGGTGATTGGAGAATTATTCAAACAGGATACACTTTGCTCGGTATAAGGTGATATATGTGCTGGTGATTGGAGAATTATTCAAACAGGATACACTTTGCTCGGTATAGCTGTTAGGGGAGTTTTCCCACTGGTAGTAAGACTTTAGTAAACTATCCCAGTGGTTTGCAGATCCCCCAACTCTTAGTATCAGTCTGTACTAGCTCAGGACATTGGTAGAGTGGCAGAGCAGTCAGGCTTATTTTAAGAGGAAGGTGTGAGCTGCAGGTAAGTACACTGAATCTTGGCCAGACAGGTACAGCAAAGAAGCACTTACACTTATAGTTATATAAAAAGTATATATTTATTATATTTACACCAGAATCACTTTAAATACTTCAGACGTTTATACGAGAACACCTAGGATTACTTGATAATACACTTCAAATGGCACTTTCACTTTTGTGTTTGTTCACGGTTACATTTGTAGCTATGTTAGAAAGGGAAAATACAATGTTATCGTATTATCTGTTACTACGCACTCATGCGGTTTTCAACGGTTTATACGATAATGCATTTACTCTGAAAACACATATAGTAAAGTCACTTAAAGGGAGGACGTTAGTGTAACATAAGCTTAGTTCAAGGTTCTAGAGAATGTTTCTTTGCCTAGTAAGTCCTTTTAAGTCCAAAAATGCAACCCTAGCTGAAGGCAGCTCGGAGAGCGCATAGAGTCTTGACAAGCAGCGAAATACGAAGAGTTCCTGTGGATTTTTTCCACTTTCTAGGCTTATTGAAGCATCAAGTTAACAAATAACAAGGGAGACATTAAAACGGACTCAAGAAGGGGGCACAAGCAGCAGCGTGGGTCTCGGGTAAGAGGGTTGCCATGGGCACCGCTATGTGCAATCCAACGCTCTGGAGTGATTCTTGGAATCAGGTAAGCAATACCCTTTTGCCCACAGTATTTGCATTTATTAACTTTTATATAGCGCTTTACGCCATTGCGCTTTACATTAAACAACAAGAATACAAAGAAGCAGTATAATACAATTCATGATTCAAATAAACAAGATCAGTAAGTAAAACAATTTGCCGAGTTAATTAGGAGGAAACCAGGAAGGAGAGTATCAGGGGAGAAAGAGGAGAAGGATAGTCAGGAGGGGGATTGAAGAAAGTGGGATTTTAAGGAGGAGCAGAAGGAAGAGTATGAGGGGATGGAACGGATAGGGAGAGCTAAGGAGTTCCAATGAAGTAGGGCAAGGAGCTGAATGGAGTGGAAGCGAGAAGGAGCGCAAGGAGGGGGGACAGAGGTCGGCAGAACGGAGGGGGCGAGGGGAGAGTAGAAAGAGACGAGGAGGAGAAATGGTGGGGTAAGATCGTGAAGAGATTTAAAGGCAAGGCAGAGGAAGTTAAATTTAAGTTGAGTGAAAGGAAAGCCAGCCAAGTGAGGAGAGAGAGGAGGAGATGGAGTCATAAGGAGAGAGGGAGCAGAGAGTGCGGATAGCAGAGTGGTAATGGGATTTGAGGGGGGCAAGATAAGAGGTTGGGAGGCCGAAGAGGAGAGCTGAGCAGTAGAAGAGACCGGAAAAGATAAGGGAGGAAATTAAGAGTTTGGTGGCGTGGAAGGTGACAGAGGAACGGATTTTATGAACATTATAAAGATGGAAGCGACAGGCGTGGGAGGTGAGAGAAATATAGTGAGTAAAGGAGAGGTTAGAATCAAAGTGGAGGCCAAGATTGCGGGCAGAGGCACAGATGGGGAGATGAGTGGTGGGAAAGAGGATGGAAGGGGTGAGGGGGGGGGGGGAAAGAGTGTTGGCAGGAAGGAATACAATTTCAGTTTTGTCAGAGTTTATTGTGAGAAAGTGAGAGGACATCCAAGTTTTGATTGCAGTGAGACAGGAAGAGAGTTTAAGGTGAATGTCAGGAGTAAAGGAAGAGAAAAAGGAAAAGTTGGGAATCATCAGCGTAAAAGTGGTGAGAGATACCGAAGGAAGAGATGATTGGGGCAAGAAGTGAGGTGTAAAGTGAGAAGAGGAAGGGGTAAAGTACAGAGCCTTGGGGAACACCAAAATCGAGAGTGTGAGTAGGGGAGAAACGGCCACCCCAGGAGACAACAAAGGTTGGAAAGGTAGGAGGAAAACCAGTTAAGAACAGAGCCTTTGAGACCAAATGAGGAAAGTGTGTCAAGGAGTAAGGGGTGATCTACAGTGTCAAAGGCAGCAGAGAGGTCGAGGAGAATGATAATTGAATAGTGTTTAGAATAGCGAACCGTAGGAAGGGAATTAAGAATGGAAGTAAGAGCAGTTTCGATGGAGTGCTTAGGGCAAAAACCAGATTGAGTAGGGGGGAGGAGGTTAGATACAAAGGCTGAGAGTAGGGAGAAGACCAGTCATTCTAGGAGCTTAGAGAGGAAAGGTAAAAGAGCGATAGGGTGAAAGTTGGAAGTCAGGAGCGGGTTAGCTGAGGGTTTTTTCAGGATGAGGATGATAGTTGCGTATTTGAGAGCTGTGGGAAAGGTAGCAGTGAAGAGACATACATTGAAGAAAGAGGTGAGGTAAGGAATGAGAAGAGGGTAGATTTTGGAAATTAGAGGAGTGGGTAGAGGATCGGAGGGGGCAGCAGTAGGGTGAGTTTTGGACAAGAGGAGGGAAATATCAGCATTAGTGACGGGGAGAAATTAGACATGAAGGAGGAAGGGGTGGAGAAGAAGAGGGGGGAGAGCAGAATGTTTTGGCCTAGGGTGAGTATTTTAGAGGTGAAAAACTCAGCGAAATCAGAGGGGGAGAGAGGAGAGGTAGTGGAGTGGTCACGGGTGGGAGTGGAGTAAAGACGAATTAGGGTATGGAAGATTCGTCTGGGATGAGAAGCTTGAAAGTGGAGAAGGTTAGAGGGTAAAGTTGGACAAGACTGGAGGAGCGAGAGGAATATAGAGTAGAAAGAGCATTGTCAGCAGAGAAGAAAATTGAGAGAGAGAGAGAGAGGGGGGGGATAGAGGAGCAGGTATCATAGAAGTGAGAGGGGTTGAAGTTACGGAGGTCTCGTCTGGAGAAAGATAGACGAGGAGGAGGAGGAGGAGGAGAGACGGGGAGTGAGGGAGAAGGAGAGTAGAGTGTGGTCGGATAGATAAGTGGGGAGAGTAGAGACTGAGGAGGGGGTGAAAAAGGAGATGAAGATGAGATTGAGGGTGGAGCCAGAAGAATGAGTAGGTGAGGTAGGAAGGGGGTAAGGAGCTAGGAGTCGAGTATAGAAAAAATGGAGGAGGATTGGTGGGAGGAGGATAGGTGGAGATTAAAGTCGCCAAGAACAGTTAGTGGAGTTGGGGTAGGGGAGATGAGGGAGAGGAGGTGGTCAAAATCATCATAGAAGGAGGTGAGAGGGCCAGGAGGGCGATAAATAATGAGAAAGGGGGGGTAGCGTGGGGGTAGGTGAAGGTTTTGAATAAGTATTCAAAAGAGGGGAAGACAGGGAGAGGAGTAGGGCAAGGGAACACAGACATTTGGGGTGATAGAGAAGACCGAGGCTGCAACCGCGGCCAGAGGAGCGAGAGACCCGAGTAAAGCAGGGGGGAGGAAGCAAGAGAGGCAGGTACGGTAGAATTACCTTAGGTAATTACCTAATTAATACCTTAGGTAATAACCTTAGGTAATTACCTTAGAATTACAGTACCTTAGGTTAGAAGAAAATGTTTGCACTGGATGCTCCCTGATATTGCAGCTCTGGACCCGACCTCCGGATTCCTTGGTCTGATGACTGAAGACAGGACAATGGACGGGGTCTCAGCAGCAGTCTCGAGGGAGGACCTCTAGCACGACTTTCAGCAACATCTTGGTTCACTCTGCGGTTTTGGTACCTTTTCTGCAGCACCAACAGTGGACATGGAACGCCCGGTCAATCTTTGCTTCCTGCAGTCCCACACTCTGATGAGAGGGTCTGGGCGAGTTGGATCTGATCTCTGCAGTGTCGTTACTGCTTCAGCAGGTATTTGGACGGATTCGGCCTTTCCACAACGATGCACTCGAAATGGGCAGCAGGTCTCCTGGTATTGGGTTTCCACAGCTCTGGAAACTCAGTCTCTCAGGAGATGGCTTGTTTCAAAGTTCGTTTTGGGACTGGATGTTCCCACCAGCCAAAGAAAATGAGTCGTCCTCTTCGGAGCTCCTCTGTCGTACAGAAAATGGGGTCAGGATAGCAGTGGTCGCTTCACAGTGTTGCATAGGGTCTGCAGGCATCTCTGTTTGTCTTCTTCTTTGGTTACTTCAGCTTCCAGTGCTCGACTTGCTTTTCACTCCAGAAGACTCACTTTTTATACAGTTCCAGCACACACTCCTCTGCAATCTCGCTCAGCATTTTACAGAAAGGGGCATTTGGCTGTCCAATCAGGACAGCCTGACCCCGGCCCCTAGTGGGAGCTGGATCTATTCAGGTACTTTGGAAGACAAAGGACAGAGGGGTGGAAAACTCCTCCCACACGTCATGCCTGCTCAGACACTCTGGAGCCTAGGAGGGGATACCCAAGGGTTCCCGCCAAAGGCAAAACACAGAGACAGACCCCCCTCCTCCCAGAATGGTAGAAGAAGGGCTAACAAAGAACCACGATAGTAATGGTGAAAAAAAGAAGGGAGGTCCCAAGTTGGTACTTGGGTGCCCCAATTGTGCACTACTGAGGCTATGGACATAGCCTGTGGTATAAAAAATAGACAATAGTTGGTAGAACACACCCACTGTCACCAGCCATAACTAGGTGATTGTCTATGTGACTTAAGTCATGGGAGCAGAGAGAAGGGGGATACAAGATATCCCTTTGGCACTCCACTGAAAGTGGTGTGTGCCAATCTCTCAGATTATAGTGTTTTGGGAGAGATACTAAGTATACTTAACTGTAGTTTACTTGAGGATACAGAAAAGAGAATCTTAAAGGAGGAACCTAAAGGTTCCCAGCAACACTGCCCATAACGAGCCGAGTGCTGCAGTTGTAAAAACACAGATGCCTTTAAGAACTATGGAGCAGACAAACTCCATAGTACATGTAGAGTAGAAATAATAGAGTTCCAAACGACAGAGCCCACAAGAATGAATGAGTGGAAAAATGCTCCACTCATTCAGGATTGAAAGGAAATCGTCCAGAACTCCAGCAAAAGAGCTGGGGGTCTCACTAGGGGAAAGGACAAAGAATACAAATTATAAATCTCCATAACAATAGATAGATTTGCTATTTATTTTCTATGCACACCCAAAGCAGATCTTGAACCAAGATTTCTATGTGATCATGCCCGGTCACAGCAAAAAGCAGGGTGATTAGAGCATTTTCTTTTTGGCTGCCTCTTTGGAGACTGTGATCCCGTCTCAGGGTCCCGATTTTACAAGACAGAGGGGCATCAGTGATTGCTCATTAATTCTGGGAGAATTCCACCGTGGGATGGATATGAGCATTTGGGAAAGTTTCAAAGCAGCAGTAAGAGGCAAACTGATAATTCGCTCCACGATATATCTTAAGAACGAACAGGGAGATCAGGAGATAACGATTGGAAAATGATCTCCAAGTAAAGGACAAAAAACGACAAATAACGTATAATTAGGAACTCTGTGGGGGTGGTTATTCTTGGCAGTGCTCCAATTCTCATTTGAGGACCAATCACGCATAATTCACTCCCTGGAGGAAGCAGGAGGTATCATGGGGGGGGGGGGTTACCAGTAATTTGGTCGAAAACATTTGGTCGACGAGACAACTGGTCGACACCACAAATGGTTTTTTTTTTTTCCCCTTTTTTTGGTTTTTTTTGGGGGGTCCCCCGCCCAACCCCCTTTTTTTTCTTTTTTTTTTTCCCCCACACGAAAACCCACAAAACACATATATAAATAATTTAAAAAAAATTCGACCATTTGGCATTCGACCAAATGGTGTCGACCAAATTGCAGTCGACCAGTTTGTTGTCGACCAATTGACCGGACACCTCATGGGGGGAACCCGCGACCCTGGACGAATATTTTATGAACCCGTCCCCGGAGAAGGAACAAAGAGCGACCCCGAAATTGCAGCGGATCCACTTGATGAAGGTACCCGGGGGGTTAGGGGGAAGCCACCTTCCACTTAAGGCATGCCTAAGCTCCCCGCCAAATAGGGGGAGGAGTAAGAAGTAACCTGTTCTCCGTGTCAGAACTTAATCTCGGCGTTCGGGATCCCACGATATGTCCCAGCTGAATGGATGGACACACACTCTGGCCCAAGGCCCTATGCGCCCAGTTTGGTTTTTGTCTTTGCTTTTATTTGCTGTTAGTTCACTTGGTTCCCGGGTCACGTTCGGACCCGGACTGGAAAAAGTAAAAGCCTGGTTGCAGCAGAAAAGGACTCGCAGCTCAGCCTCAGAAGGCAGATCCTTACAGACAGCTCTCCCTCCTTCACCCCCCCACCCCCAATTGCTGAAGCGGAGCAATAAGAGGGAACCACCCACCACACTTGAAACTGCACTAGGTATCGCTGAATTTCAGGTGCTTAAACTCCCCAGAGAAGTGTAAATCCACCTTCCGGGCGCCTAAGGGACCGTCACAGCTCGGTGTATTCCTCCAAGAGATACACTTGCTCTCAACGGACTTCCCACGACTGCGAGACAGAACATTTCTGAAACAATACTTGGCATCTGTGGACAACAAAAGAGGTGGCACAGCGATCCTTCTAGCAAAAGGCACACCGTTTAGGGAACACAAGGTCCAGCGGAGCCCGGAGGGTAGATTCATCGCAGTAAAAGGGGAGTTATTTGACCAACGACACACCCTCGTCGCAGTCTACGCCCCGAACGAGGGCCAGGGAACCTTCACGGAGCTGGAAACAACGATTCTCCATTCCTCGAAGGCCAAGTGGTCATAGGAGGTGACTACAATGGAGTCCCAAACTCCCTAACAGACAAATCAAATCACCCCTCACCCAAGGACTTTAGGATCGAGCTGAGCCTCTCTCATTTATTCAAGTCTCTGGGGATCTTAGATACTTGGGTCCTCCAGCCGGAGGCCTTCGACTTCTCGTTCTTCTCTCACATCCACCGCGCCTCCTTGCGGATTGACAGGATACTGGCTAGCCCGCAACTTCTATCGTTCACGGATGAAGTGGAAGGTCCTAGCCGACCATGTTCCAATAATTTTGACAGCCCGGGTCTTTGACCCCCGAATCCCCCCCATGAGACCCCGCTGGTCCCTCTATGAACCAATGCTACACGCCATGGCAGTTCGAGACGCCATAACTAAAGCGATCCACAACTACTTTAAAGAGAACCTGCCGGACCTCCCCTCCACAGGGACCAGATGGGAGGCCATGAAAGCGGTGGTCAGAGGGGAACTAATTGCCCAAGCAGTGGTATATAGGAAGAGACGTAGCAAGATGAAAGAAAAGCTGGAAGGGGAAGTTGAAGCAGCAGAGAAAATCCACAAAAAGGGATGGTCACCTAAGGGAGCCAAGCTCCGGCAGCTTCACCGCACCAAGTTAGAGGCACACTACGTGAAAGACACCGCCCAGTCTCTGATCAGAACAAAGCAAAGCTATTACGCAAACAGCAACAAAGCCAACAGGTTTTTGGTCAGCAAACTGGCGAAAGTACAACGGCGAAATCTCATCACAGCCCTAAGGGACCCCGAGGGCGCAACCCTGTACGGGGAAGAGGCAAAGCTGCAGCGAGCGACATCCCACCTCGCCAACACATTGACAGCCTCCCACTGGTCGCTATCCCAGCAGGAGCAATTCATAGCACAAGCCAAGCTCCCGCACATTTCAGAAGTGGATGGATCCGCCTTGGATCTCCCAATCACAGCAGAAGAGGCCAAAGCAGTGATCAAAGCCTTAAAACCAAGGGCAACAGGCCCTGATGGCTTCCCGCCCATATTTTTCTAATTTTTCCGACCCTTCCTTCTGGGCCCGATGATGTAACTCTTCAATTAGTTTTGTGTTACAGGCACTATAACTCCATCTATGCATGTGTCCACAACGATTATGCTCCTAAAAACTGGAAAAGACCCAAAGGAGTGCGCCTCGTACAGGCCCATATCCTTACTCAATGTGGATGCAAACATCTACTTGAAGGTGCTGGCAAACAGACTGGCATTGGTGCTGCCAACCATCATAGATGGTTGGACCAGAAAGGCTTCATCAGAGGGAGAAGCACAGGGGACAACATTCGGCAGGCCCTCGACCTCATCGAAGTAGCCGCCCAAGACAGCAGGAACTAGCGGTGCTAAGCTTAGACGCCACAAAAGCATTTGACCGGGTAGACTGGGCCTTCATGCGACTCACTCTGAAAGCCTTCCAGTTTGGTGCAACGTTCCGCAAGATGCAATTAGCCAACTATCAAGCCCCAAAAACGTCGCTAAGGATGAACCAAAAGCTTTTGGTCCCGATCTTACTCCCGTGCGGGACGAGACAGGGCTGCCCGCTCTCCCCACTTATCTTTGCCCTTGTGATGGAGCCATTCGCACAGAGAATCCGCTTGACCGATAATATAACAGGGATGGATTTGAAAGGGGAACAATTCAAGATATCATTATATGCAGATGACATGATGCTCTCCCAGACCAATAGCCAAACCTTCCTTCCCACAACCTTAGCCGAACTGGAAGAATTCGAACAAGTGGCAGGTTTTGCAATTACCTATATCAAGTCAGAAGCGCTGGGGGTAAACATGACCAAAGAACTCATAGAAAACCTCCAAGCAACATGCCTGCTGAAATGGAGCACCACATCCTTATCTTACCTAGGGGTACATATTGTGACAGAGTCACAGCATGTAAAATGAACCTTTTGCCCTGATTCCTGTACTTATGCTCCACCATACCTGTTCAACTCCCTAAACAACCCCTTATGCAGCTACAGAAGCAGCTATCGAAATTCGTCTGGAAAGGGGGTAGAGCTAGGATCCCACTAAAAGCAATGACCGGAGCGGCAAAATGGGGAGTTATGGGGCTACCCAATCTTTGTAACAACTATATAGCGTCCCAACTAACAAACGCCATCAACTGGGTTGAGCAGAAAACCCCCCAAAATGGACATGCATTGAACAAACCAAAATCTGCCCTCCCCACTCCTGACTAAGCTCCAGGCTAGACGTATCTGGCACGGCACGCCACCTATGGTCGACAACCTTATCTTCCACCAGAACCACCCTGAAATCTTGGACCTGGGCACCGAAGAAAGAGGCTCCCCAAGGATCTGGGCCCGCTTTCCCCAATCCTCCGTAACCTGGACTTTTCTCCTGGCATGGGCATAGCAAACTTTAGGAGAAGGGGGGGGGGAGGATCCAAACTCTCTCGCAACTGTTTAAGAATGGCACCCCAATCTCCTTCGAGGACTGCAAGAGCCCCTTCCACCTAGCAGAAACAGAGAGATTTACCTATGCCCAGATCCGGCACTGGATCTCGTATCAGCGGTCAGACAGGGGGACATGAGGGAACTACACTCTCTAGAACACGCTGTAAAGGAGGGCACATGCCGGGGGCTGATCACCAGGCTCTATAAACTACTGCAGGACGACATGATGATAGCGAAGCTGACATACATGTCCAAATGGGAAGCAGACTTAGGGCACCCCAGAGACGATCAAACATGGGTGGACATCTGGCCCAGAATCAACTCCGCCTCCAGATGCATATCCAATAAGGAATGTGCACTCAAACTCCTTCACTGTTGGTACTACCACCCCCCGGAGCGCCTGCACCATTTTCAGAAGTCACTGGATCCGAACTGTTGGAGGCAGTGTGGCGCCCGCGGAACCTTCTACTACATGTGGTGGGAATGCCAGAAGGCGCAGGCCTTCTGGGAGGTGGTCCTACAAATCATTGAGGCTATAACCGGATGCAAAAAGCCCTTGAAACCAGAGGTGATCCTGCTGGGAGCGGCATTTCCGGAGTGCTACCCAAAAGCGGGCTGCACCGCCAAACTACTCACGCAGCTACTCTTGGCAGCCAAGATAACCCTGGCCCACAAATGGAAAACACAGGATGGCCCCCTAGTGCCCCTATAGTGGATAAAGGTCTAGGGGACCCTAGTGGCCGTAAAAGTCACAGCGGCAAAGGAAGGAACACTACACCGCTTCACGGACTGCTGGCCCCTGATCCAGGAATACCATAGCCAGTTTCCAGCACTAACCTTCTAACCACAGCAGGCGAAATGCTTTTTAAGAACATAGGTGCTCCCCCCCTCGCCCTCCTACCGGCGGGACCACTATGACAGGGGAGGGCTATGGGAACGGACCTGATGGGGAACAGGAGGGGGCGAGGGTCCGTATGAGCTGACTAATGTAACATAACTATCTGTATTCATGTATGGCATTCACGTAACCTGCTGTAACCGGTTATAAATAAGGTTGTTAAAAAAAGAAATTAGGAAAGGGTATACCATACAAAGGGTATGGTATAGCAACAAAGAAAGAAGCCAAATACAGAGGAATGTGCACAAAAAGTCTGCAACATTTGCCAGATGGAAAAACTAACAAGTTGGGTAAATGAAGATCAATGAAACATTGCAGTGGAATGTTTTCCCTTCCTGACTAAATATGCAGAACCACTGAATTTTTTAATTAACGCTGGCACTAGATGAATACAAGACGAGGGGAGGTAATAGAAGGCTGAGTGCTGAAGTAGGATAAAGACTGAGATCCATCTGGTGGAAGAGGCTGCGAAAATAAACTGAGTTTGAAGAGGACTGTAATCGTAAATAAGGATTGAATCAAATGGGATGTGCGTCACAGTAACTGTTGGGAGATGGCTTGAAAATATGTTTTAAGGGGGCAGGTTGATTATAGGAGGAGGGGAGAGAAATAAGAGGGGAATAATAAAAAAGTTATTGTTGAATAATGTTGCATAGTAGATAAAGAGGAGAAAGTAGGGAGACAACCGTGTGATCCAGGGGAAACTGAAGGCAACATGAGACGTTATAGAAAAGAGTAAGGACAGGAAATGTTTTAAGCTGACTGCAACATACTTGATTTTCCTCTATTGCAAGTTATGTAATTTTGCAAAAATTCAATACATTTTTTAATTAAAAACAAATTAGTAGGAACTCTCTAAAGTCTCTAAGGGGCCTGAAGATAGAAGTAAATAATTTGGAGGCTCACTTTGCAGGCATAACCTCCCAGACTACTAAAGGTTAAGCAGGCCTACTACGCACAAGGAACAAAGGCAAGCCGTATTTTGGAATATAAACTAAAAGCAGTAAATTCAAGAGTGAGCCAAGTTCTCTTAAAGGAAACACAGGAAAGACAGATCTAGAGAGGAAGAAATAAAATTGAGATTTTAATAGATTCATTCTCCACATTATTGCAGGAGTGTCTTCAATCAGACACTGCAGCAGGAATATATTGTCAAAGTGAACCAGCCTAATTTAAAGGATCATGATCGTCTCGAACTAGAATGCCCCATCATGGAAGAAAATAAAAGTAATGTTATTTCGGGTCTTCGTATCACTAAGGTCCCCGGCAACATGGTTTTTCACTCCTTTGTTTCAATCTCACTTCCTGGGCCCATTAACTTCTGCTTTTTACTCTTTCTCCATGACCCGAACCCCAACTATAGCGGAGATTATCACTGCCCTACTCTTGAAACTGTGCAAAGAGGCAAATGACTGTGGCTCAAACCGTCCTATCAGCCTACTAAAGGTTGATGCCAAAATATACTCTAAAGTACTAGCCACACGCCTTGCAGGGGTGATCCCTTCTTCAATGAAGCCGGCTCAGACTGGGTTTATTATCAATCGTAGTGCTCATGACAATATTAGGATAGTTATCAATCTATTGGAATGTGGGAAAAGATAGGACATCCCTCTTTTGCCGTTAGCATTGTATGCCCATAAAGCATTCTTAACGGGCAGACTAGTTGTACTTGGTCAAAAACCTTCGGATTTGCCGCTGGTTTCTCTCCTATGTCTTTGCTAACTTTGGGAGTCAGCCTTCCAAGCTTCGTGTAAACGGCACTTTGTCAACATTTATACATATAGCTAAGGGCACTCGGCAAACTTGGCCCTTGTCACCTTTACTATTTGCATTATGAATGGAAGCCATTTGCACACAGAATTAGGATGAATCAGGAAATTAAAGCACCGCTATCCATAAAATATCATTATATGCAGATGACCTCTTCATTAGCATGTCAGACATTTCATGAACACTCCCATGACTTGTATCCAACCTAAAAGACTTTGAAAGAGTGTCAGGATTCAGGGTGAACTATTCAAAATCTCTTGGGCTCAAGGTTTACCTAACGCAGAGGTTCCTTTGAGAAGTGGAAATCAATTTTCCATTCAAATGGAATTGACACAGATGCTTAAGCCCTCCTCTTTTCCAAGCTACGAATGTGTGGTTATGCAAGCCCGTAGAAAAGTCTGTTATCTAATATTGGCGATAATGGTCCAAAGCCCACCTCTATTGGTCCATAATCTCTTGCCCCTCTCCCAATAATACAAGGATGTCTTTGTTGATGTGATTGGAGAGCTATATGCATGCTAATGACTTCAGGTATGATAGTGACTGAAAGGGAATCCACATAACCTCTTGCTCAAGTTCTACTTGTCCTTCCCAATGAAAGATTTGGGCAAACCGACTGGCCCAAATGTACTTTTTTAATATTCAGCACACTCAAACCCAAACCATGCATCAGTGTCCTCCGACTGATTAACATTGCCAGAAATGACTACTGAAGTTACTGTATAGGTGGCATTAGAATTCTAATTGGGCATACCAGCCAAACCTGTAATATTGTAGGGATCAGGTTCCTTTTAACAGCTAATATGCACTCCAACCGGGTAATCTCCTGGGAGGACCGCCTATCCAAACTATGTAATTTCTTTGAATAAAGGAGATATGTTGGATTACAGACTTTTCTCTGGGCTTGCATAACCACACATTCGTAGCTTGGAAAAGAGGAGGGCTTAAGCATCTGTGTCAATTATAGAATCAGTGGTCCCTTTAAATTTGGAGGCCTGTAAGATGGCTTTCCGTCTCCCAGAGATAGCAATTATAGTACACCCAGATTTGCCACTAGGCTTCAAAAAGTCTGATTAAAGCTATCGGCACTAGGCAAGCAATGCCATTGGAACTTACTTTTAAAGCTGGCCTCTCCAAAAGACATATTTCGATAAGATTTATCTAACTGAAAAATGTCATACGTGAATAGATATGAGGAAGAGTCTGGAATTCACATTACTCCAGATACATGTCCAACTATATGGGCCAGAGCAAACGGGCAATAACAATGTATTACTAAATAGGGAATGCACCTATCCAATATGTTTCCACTAGTATCGACTGCCTTCACACATCCACAAAATCATACCTACCTAGTCTTCATTATGCTGGATGGACTGTAGGAAGGCTTCAATGGCCCACATGGTGGTTTTGCCCCAAATCAAAGGTTTTTTTGGAAGAAGATCGTTGTGAGAATAAAATACATTGATGGGAGTGCTCTGCCCAGGGACCCTTTGGTTGTGGTATTGGGAAAAGTAGTTGAGATGGTATACCCTGTGTCAGCGGCATCTGCTGTAGTAACCATGCACCTATTAACTGCTGCCCAATTAAACCTATACAAAAGCCAAAAGACCGGGAGGGCCCAGTATTCAACACGTGATGGAATAAAGGTGGGGACATGTTGCTACTGGAAAAAATAAAAGGACATACCTGTTATCTTTTTTAAAAATATTTGTATACATGGTCCATGCTTCATTGCTTAATATAGAGAAAAACCACAACAGGTTTTTAAGCCCTGTTTATAAGCCCATTTTCAATGTTGAATTAAGCATGGATGACTAACTTGAGTTGGCACCATTAATTCAAACTATGGACCTGCCATCTGTTTTTCAACCATCATATTTTGCCTTATGGTTGCTTTGCTACCTTTTGTTCTCCAATTGTATTAATGTTGCTTTGTTTGAAGAATTTAACAAATAAAGGTTTATTAAAAAAAAAGGGAAAGCACACCAAGATGGAACAGAGAAAGAACCGGCCGAGAACCTGAGCAAAGTTAAAAAGAAAGCGGACTATGAGAGCAGACAGAACGTTTTCAGGTCTTTATAGGGAGGAAGGGAGGAAAAGGAAATACTTTATAAGATGGCAGAAAAAGTGGAGGCCCTGACCCAGGAGTTCAGGCAAAAGAAAGGCCAGAGGGTATCACTTGGGGTGAAGGTGAGAAATCCAGAGATTTTTGTGCGGTTATCACAGACACCTTAAATGCCCTAACCATATAAATCATAAAATAAGTGAAAGGAACATTACTTGTGATGTTATTTGCAACCATGTGCTACACTAGACTGGTTACAAAGTTGGAGGAGTGATATCTTCATTACAGTCCAATCTTGAGCTTCAATGTCAAAGATGACCCTAAAGTTACGCACCACCTCAACATGCATGGGTCCAAAGCCCGGCTCCTCTACTCAAGAAAAATAATGTAGCCTAGTTCAGAGCAGACCAATAGAAGAATGTCCAATGTATTTCCATTGCGACAAAGCCAGTTACAATGCAGACAATATGCACTTTTTCTAACACCCCTCGATTGACTTAATGTTGCCAGTTTCATCAACAAGCAAAATATCTCACCATTACCATATATCTGGCACCTTAGACCATGCTCCTAGACCAAGCAGGCCAGGGTGGGCATTTAGATAGTTAAAAGAAGAGGGGACAGCACTGAAACTTGAGGCACCCCACGTTTTTGTGTCTAGAAGGAAAAACAAAAGTGTCCTAATTGGACATGCTGACCCCTCTCTTTGTAAGGAAGAGGGAGGGGGGTGGCGCAAGTTAAGCGCTGAGCCATTTATCACCAGCCCCAAATTTGATCCAAACAGTCCAGCAGACTACTGTGCTACACAGTGTCAAATGCCATTTACAATTCTAGGAATATTAATGCCCCTGGATGACCCATATCCCTTGAAGGCAATAGATTTTCTTGGAAATTCATATATCTATCTTTACCCCCACATAAGCGGACAGAAACTAGAATGAACAACTGCAAAGTAAACTTTTTCAGATTATTGTGTAATTGAGTTACTTCTGACTCCATAATTCTTGCCATAAAAGGCAGAGGGTATAAAGGCCTATGGTTTACTGTTCCAATGTGTTTTTTTTTAAATAAAGGAAAAATCAAAGCTTGGTTATGGGACAGAGGATTGTTTCCCCTTTGCAAAGAGGCATTGATCAACCAAACAAGATCTTGCAGTAATCATGACGGCAACTTTTCCCAAAGTACTTGGATGACAACGTATCTAGTTATGAGCCGGAGGGATTCAAATACATTATTAGGTTAAAAATATCAGAATTGATCATGAAAATTGGTTAAACTCCACAAAAAGAGATTTTTTAGATCAATGATCACAAGTCTGTGCATGATTTTAACTGATGCTGGCAGATATATCTTGCACTTTCTTAAAAGAAAACCTCACCTAGAAGATTACATATGTCTTGAGTAGCTGGGAGAATTGCTATAATCCACTGTATTTACAGACAGAGCTCTTTGTATACTTTGAAAAGCCCCAGGCTTTTTATTTTTCCCTGCAGCTTCCATGTTATTGCCATAGAAAGTTGTCTTTTTCAGAAGTATAGCATTCTTGTATTTCCTGTGGTGCAAGGTCTTTAAAGGCAAACCAATCTGCATCTAGCTCAGACTTTCCCCATTATTGTTCAAATACGCAACCTTGTTGCTTCAGTAAAAGTAGCTAGTTTGGGAAGCAAAGATGCATTTGTGCATAAGAGCGATATTTATAATTTTAACTGGGGATACATAGCCAAGAATATTTATAATTGTATCCGTGTAATGGGAAAAAATGTGTTTGGGTCCCGTAATAGCTGAAAATTACTGCTTATCACAAGTCAGGGCAAAAAGAGATCTAATAGAATGATCTGATATTCAAATCTTAGCTTTCTGGCCTGGCTGCCTTGATTCAACATTTGTTTTCCGAGGTGTAAAATGACAAAGGGAATGGTCAGACAATGTGACTGGTTAGACGGAAATCATTAATTAATTTCAAATACTAGGATCTAGCAAGTGACCATTATCACGCGTCCGGCCATTTGTATGTTAAGTAAAGCCCAAAGACTAAGTAATAAGAGAAAATCATGCATACACGGTCAGTTCATTCAATCCTAGATTAAAATGTTACTGAATGAATCCTTTGTTGCTAGCTGCTCTATTTTGTCACATAAAACATGGAAATCAGCTAAAAATCAAAAATTGCTGCAGAACCCATCAGGGTGGTATTTTGCAGCAAGTAAAACTGAAAAATATATAGCTGCCATATGTTTCAATATAAGATGCTCAAATGATGAGAGCAAAGTGGTGTTAATCAAGTTCCAATTAAAGAAGTTTCTATGACAAAACACCACAATAACCCCCGGCCCCTTACCTACACAAGTATGACATATAGCCTCAAAGCTTGGCAAACAAGTTTAATTTAATATATTTAGACAACTTGTAGAGAACCAAGTCTCCACTATGACAAAATATTTAATTTCATGATCTCTAAGAGCTCATGGAGATATGTACTGTGCTTGGCAGGTGATTTAACATTTAAATGTTAAATAGTGCAGTTCAGATCCAAGGATACGGCACCATGTACTAAATTATTAGCCTTTGCTTTTCCTCTACCTGCAGAAGGTTTCTGTATACTATGCATTCCATCCATGATATTTAGGTCTTTTCAACCGGATTATCTCACATCGTAAAGGTACGCTCATAAGCTCTAACCATGTCAGACAGGCCTACAACTATAACTACTGTCCTTCGAAGAAACCCCACGACTGTCAAATAAATGTGAAATCTAAGTCAGCACTGAGCTGGTACACAAAATGTATATCAAAGCAGCACCAATTATATTCAGTTGCAATGCCAATGCAGGAAGATTGGTAAACCACTTACCTGTGTAAAAACATAGTAGCCAGGTTCCAATCAGAGGGGCAAAGGTCTGACCTGGTTTAGTTACCAGTGCAACCATTCCAAACAACAAAGCAGAGGCAGCTTGCTTCCTGCGATTCAACACAAAATCCTCATCCACAAGGTCTGTTATGACTAGGTTCAGAAGTTTGCATGTCCCTTCTGTGAACACTCGGTTACTGTGTGTGAGAAAGAAAACAACAAGATACTGTAAGTAACTTTTTTTTTAAAGTGTATTAATTCATTACACGAAAATGCCAGCTACAAATATATAAAGTTACAGCAATAACTATATTTTATAGTCCATCCAATCCACATAAATAGCACTTTCCAATTTTAACACAAACGCACCTGCAGAATTATATACATTCCTACATATACATTATAACAGCTTTTAATAATATGTATATTAGCGTTTCCAGCCCATAATCTTCATCTCCCAGTAGTAGAGACAAGTAAACAATCGGAATCATATCCTTAGCTATTCTATTTGACAGGCGATTCATAGTTCACCCTATCCCCACGTCTGTAGAATTCACTCGCTTTCTAGTCTTCTTAACTTCTCCACACTTCTTTTCTAGCCAAATACCAAGGTCTGGATACCACAGGCAGAGGTCAAATATGGCAACTATGTAACAAGCCAGGCTCTTTGAGATCACTACAGGAGTGATTTGGCACAGTATAATAACTTTGTAACATAGCAGTTGGAATTTAATGAAAGGCTAGATTTTGGGTAACTGTCAGACGGTCTATCTGCCACTTTCCTTGATGTTTAAGGGATTTGTGATGCATGTTACGTATGTTAATTTTTCATTTTTGATTTATTTTAATGTATTGATTCTGCCGTTAGTAGATTTAGTCCAAATAAAATATTTCTTCTCTCTCATCATTAGCAACATTTTGACCTACAATCCTTTTCTGGTTTGGCCTTCAAACTTCGGTACCTTTTGCCTCTTTGGGTTCGCTCGATTTTGTACCTGATGCAGCTGGTTGGAATTTCTCGCGTAACAAGCCAAGCCAATAGGCATTTGAACATGTTGCCCTATGCCTGTACCTTGGTGTTGCTCTGCTTGTGTTCACATGGCTAAGTGTGGTTAGTTGTTCACAATTTTAGGATTTAGTAAATCATGACCTGTGCTCCCTGCCACACATTTCTGTGTACACTCATATTACAGCTATTTAATCTTCTCTGTATGTCAAATGTTGCATTAACGTGCTCTCGATCCTAAGTGATAAAGACCTTTCAAATTTGGCAGATAACCCACCCCCAATCTAATCACCATTTATTTTGAAGTCACTTTCTGTTTCCTTGTATTAAGGTTGTCCAAGTGTGGTGTGTCTGCATTTTAGCACAGAGCCTCCAGGTGGCGATTCTAGGATTACATTTCTGTACTTTAAGTCAGATAATGATCAATGACAACTAAGGCCCTGTTGGCTCCCTGTCCGCTGCCTGGTTGGGCCTGGGGGTGGTTTACAGGCACCCCACATGAATCCATTGTGGCCTTGCAATGCTGCATTCTTCTGAGCAACTGAAACAATTCACGAGACTTTCCCTCCCTATCGGTTAGGCGCCTCTACTCAGAAAACGCCTTCTACCTGTCTGTCACTCCCTCACTCCTTCTCACCTGGACTCCCACTAGCTGTGCCCAGTAGCTGCATTGGGTTTCACCCTGCTCTGCTAAATTCTGTACTTAGCTGTGCCCAGTGGGTGCACTGTTTTCATCCTGTTCTGCTAAATTGTGTACTTAGCTGTGCCCAGTGGCTGAATTGTTTTCATCCTGTTCTGCTAAATTGTGTACTTAGCTGTGCCCAGTGGCTGCATTGTTTTCCTCCCGCCCTGCTAAATTAGACCTTGGCTGTGCCCAGTGACTGCATTGTTTCATCCTGCTCTGCTGAATTTTGAATTTAGCTGTGCCCAGTGGCTGCATTGTGCTTCATCCTGCTCTGCTGAATTTTGAATTTAGCTGTGCCCAGTGGCCGCATTGTGCTTCTTCCTGCTCTGCTGAATTTTGAATTTAGCTGTGCCAAGTGACTGCATTGTGTCACATTCTGTCCTGCTGTTCCTTTCTTGTTTCCGTCTCTTCTGCTTGCAAAGCACCCTGTGTTCTCCCCCCAGTGTCTACACCCGCCTTCCGTTGATCGGAAGAAGTTCAAAAAGGAGATTGTGATCTCCAACCCTAGCCTCCCTATCTCTGACTCCTACACCAGCGCTTCTTCCAGACAGATACTCACCGACCTCCTCTTTGTCATTCCTTTGCCAGACCTATGGACCCTGCATATGGTTTCTGTGCTCTCCCCTTCCCCCTCTTCTCCCATTAATGGTGGCACCCGATGGGATGCCCTCCTGGCTTCCTTCCACTCCTCTAAGGTCATCGTTAATGTTTATCTTAATGGCACCGTCTTGGTCCAAGGCCCTCAGGCCAACCTCCTCCTCTTTGACAGACATTTCCTGCGACTTGTCAATTTCCAATCCTCTCCTGCTGTCCCCACTACTCTCCCTTCTTCGGCTTCCTTGCCTCCACCCTCCGCCCTCCCTCTGGCTCCATCTTTGCCTTCACAGGGAGTACCTCTAATTTGTACCCCTCCTCGGAAGTCTTTCAAGGATGGCAACCTTCTCTGCCTCACCACTCGCTCATCTGTCAAACACGCCTCTTCCATCTGCCGTCTCTAGGAAGAACTGGACCTTGATGTCCTTGGTCTCACCGAGACATGGTTCACTGGCAGCTCTATCACAAGCTTTGACACTCTCCTCCCTGATGGCTACAAATCCTCTCTGCACCCAGATCCAACCGTCCCGGTGGGGGTGTAGCCTTGATCTTTCCGGAGGGGATCCCTGCCTCTATCATTCCGATGCAGGCCTACTCCTCCCTTTCAATGCCTGGTCTGTAGGTTTTCTCCCTCTCCTGGCCACTCTCTCACAGTGGCTAATATCTACCAGCCACCAGGTCAGATCACTCTTTCCTCTCCGAGTGGGAGGACCTCTCTTCCTTCCTTCTGGCCTCAACCACAACTCCTCCTCCTTGGAGAATTCAACATTACTCTGGATGCCTCCTGTCCCTCCAGGAGACTCTTTTGTGACCTTTGTGACTCTCTCTCTATTCTTCCCTCTTGCCTGACTCACTCTGCAGGGCACACTTTTGATATTCTCATCTCCACAGACCTCCCCCCTCTAAGCTTCTCCCCACTCCTCTCTCCTGGAGTGACCACTTTCTCCTCTCCTCACATCTCTCTCTCACTACCCCCCAGGCCAATCCTACCCCCAAACTGCCACCCACTTTCTCAGTCATTCGACCTATGAAGCGTATTTCAGTTGACAGGTAATACATTCATTTCACTCAATATGCCCTTTCTTATTTTTACAACATAGTATTTGACACAGGTTATCTTAGAAATTGGGGGCTCCCTTGTACATCCATCTGTTTTTTTTTAGTAAAATGAGGATAATTTAGGAACCCATTCAATTAAAGTGTGTGGTATAGAGACTACTGTGTCTGGGTAGTCAAATTACTCACAAGACAATGATCTAAGATCGTATAAATTGAATTCAGAGCTTTTGAAGTATTCTAATAGCTGTTTTCCCTCTGTTTTTTTCCTCCCCCTTTCCCTAACAGTGATCTCATGTGTATATGATTGATGACAAGATGACAAATGTATCTTAAGGATCACATGGACAGTGTATTAATTAGACCCAAGAGTTGAACAGTTAGAGTGTTCCCTGACGAGGACCCAGAGGGTCGAAACACGTGTTGGCAATCTGTTTATTGGGAATGTCTATATTATATTTGGCATTTACTGCTCTCAGGCACATACATTTACAGTGATATATGCATTTTCTTTGACTATTTCAAAGAGGGGTATATAGCGCGAAGGAGGTGAATTAATGGACTAATTGTTCTTTATAGAGTTGGGCTGGGCTAGCCCATCAATTCTACCTGTACCACAGCCAACACTAATTTTCCCCATATTGTCTTTCTTTAATTTAAATATTAAGTCTGTAATTGGTGAAAGCCTTTTAGCGCACTGAAAACTAGGTACCACATAAACAATATATCTTACTAAGAAGAGAGCTCACATCCAAGCCCTCATTTCTGCGGTATCTAACAACTTGGACAAACTCTTTAAAATCTGCAAGGAACTGGGCAATCCTGTTGCAGTCTCTACCTTCCCTGTCCCTTCCCAGGCCCTCTGTCTGGCCCTGGCTACTCACATCATCTCTAAAACCCACCCTCTCTGCTACTCCCTCCACTCTCTCCTCTTCCTCTGGCCCCATTGCGGGCACCCCCCCTCCGTTCTCTGCCTTTCCTCTCTTCTCCCCTGACAAAGTTAGTAGAGAAGTGTGATCTATGAAAACCTCATCTAAACACGTTCTTCCAAAACCATCAAGGACCACATTGACACCCTCGCTCCAGCCGTGGCTGACTTCTGCAACCACTCTTTCGCCTTTGGAACGTTCCCTTGCCCTCTTAAGCACTCTCTCGTGCACCCTCTCCTCAGAAAACCCACAGCCGACCCCTCACTTCCAGCTAATTATCGCCCAATCTCTATTACTCCTTTCCTGGGCAAACTCCTCGAAAAGCTGGCCATCTCCAGGCTTAATCTTCACACTGAATCTGTTGGTTGTCTCCATGATCATCAGTCTGGCTTCAGAGCAGCCGGAAGCACGGAAACTGCTCTCCTGAACATCTGTGAAGACCTGCTCTCCAACCTTGATTCTAATCTACCCTCTACCCTCATCCTACTTGATCTCTCTTCTGCCTTCAACACGGTCAACCAGCTCTGTGATAATCTGGGCATCACTGATTTTTTCTCTCTCTCTCTCTCTCTCTCTCTCTCTCTCTCTCTCTTTCTCTCTCTCAAAGAATAATAGATCCAGAAGTATTCATCCTGAAGAAAGCGGCTACCTGTGAATCCCGCTGAAACCGGTTGAATGTTTTTTATTAGTACTGGTGAGAACCCAGACTCCGATACCCTTACGCATTAAGGAAAGGGCTTGTGTAAAGAAATGTATTACGTTATCATTACTCATTTTCCCTGCAGCATTGTATGGTGTAGAGAGAATCAGTCTTTTATATTGTTCTATTGACCAAGTGTCATAGAAATTACATTTTTTGTTTTAGAGATAAGACACACGCTAAGGAGGCAGCAACATTAAATATAGATACTGACCCCCAATTGGTGTGCACTTACTTTTAGATATTAGGAAAGTGGCTTAGAGAGGATAGGGACAGGATCTCGACATCCCTTTGTAGTCGGCACACCAGCACCAACTAGGGTCGGCAACGTTTGGATACGAGATTCCACACACACAGGGCTATTCAATTTTTGCTAGGGACTCAGCGTTAGGAATAACATTTGGTCCAGGGCCTGGATTTTAACTAGACCTCCCTGCTCACATATCCTGGTCTAATTAGACTTCCTGGCTGGCCACTGTGAAAGCCAGTCAGGGTCTGACTCAAGCTGCTGCCTCATCAAAGCCTTGTTGGCCTGCCACTGCCAGGAGTCAAGTGAACACTTTAAGGGATAGCGTCTCAGACAACCCAGGCTAGTATGCCAACCACAAAAGAAGACTTTCCTGATTTAAGTACACATTTTATTTTCTTGTGAATTTTTAAGCCTTTTACATTGACAAAATTCTCACGTTTGCCACAATCTCCTCTGGTCATCACGCACCTCTCCCAACCACTTCCACATTGTTGGCTCTTTAACAACCGCTCCCTCTACACATTCCTTCTACTGCTATTTAAAATGATTCAAGGACTAGTCTCCCTTCCACCTGGCTGGTCTATCTCCAACAGCTGTTGACCTTCCCTTCACTCTAGCACTCTCAGGATTCTGTTCCTTCCCCCTCCCCACCACTGGAACAACCTACTCCCAGACAACAAAAATACCATCAATATTCATGCATTCAAGTTGGATTCAAAAGTCCTCTCTTACAACTTGAAGTGGCTCAGGTATTATCCTGACACTTCCTTACCACTATGAACCACCACTCCTCCACCTGCATTATGTTGGGTTGTGTTGTACAGCTTTTATATACTGTGCCATTCACTACCTTAGTGGTCATACGGCGCTGGCACCCTGCCTGGGAAAATAGCCAGAATTGTGAGGTACCGTTTTTAAGCGTCTGCTGTAAATCCCAAGTATATAATGTGGGAATGCCAAGTTAACATGCAGAAATGAAGGTGAATGCACTGATGCAAACTGTGGGACAAGAGGACCTGATGAATTGGCATAATTTAACCAGTGTGGGAAATTAACGCTATCATAGGCTAAATGCCTAAAGTGAGAGGGTATGCCACACATTAATGATGCTATAATAATGGACAACATAAGAAATTATAAAAGAAGTCGCGCAAGATAAATACGGCAAATACGGCAAAATGTAAGCAAAGGCGCGAGATCTGTTGACTCCTCAAAACGTGGCACATACCAATTAAATCAACAGGTCTCCCCTAGAATAATAGGCATAAGGACCTAGAAGATTGTGCAATCGTAATTACACATTAATATATGCTTTTATTTTCTCTTCATTTGTCTATTTGGTTTTGTACTGTAAGGAAGGCATGGAATCAATAGTATACACAGACACGATAAATACAAGTTTTGAAAACCTTTATTTGGTATTTTGGTTGAGTTGGCAGAATTCCTAACGGGCCCCAACTTTATAATGGGAGTAGTCTCGGCCATTAAACAAATAAGTCCAAGTCAGTCTAGTCAAAATAAAAAGGCCTATACTAAAAAAAAAAAAAAAACTAACCTTGCCCTCCTTTTCAAAATGAGACATGTGTTAAGAAAATCCAAAAAGAAAATATAGTGTCTCAAAAGAAATGTCAGAATGGCTTAAATAACTCAATTCCACACGTTCAGCACCACAGGGTCTAGAGAGTTTCTTAAAGGAATGGTTCGGTCAGAAAATATTATTGGCCAAAAAGATCGCCAATAATGAAACAACTAACTAAAATATACATTTTCTTTAAGTCCCTATGGAAAGTTTCGAGCAAATGAATCTCAAACTTTAAAATTGCAAGCACTAGGGGGCACCCATTTTGTGAAATGGATGCCGTCTTTGCTTGCGTTTGCGACACTAATGAAGCAAAAGCCAGCCAGCTGTAGTAAACAAAAGCTACCACTGGGTGGCTTTTGCTTCATTGTTGCCGGACTCGGAGGATGGGGACCAGAGACTACAGGCAGGAAAGCTGCAGCTGCATCTCGGTAAATTCTATTTATTTTTTTAAATAAGCACTGGCTGCGTTTTCTTTTTCTAAGTTTTCCGGGCTGGAGGAGCCCGGAAAACTTAGAAATAAAACTGCAGCTTTTAAAACGGTGCATTTATGTTTGCGGTAGCTTCAGCTTGGAGCCCTCTGTCCAAGCTGAAGCTATTGCGAACATAAATACAACGTTGTTGTGTTTCAAAAATGCTGCGGTTTTTCTTTCTAAGTTTCTCGCGCTCCTCCAAGCCGCAGCGTTTTTGAAACACAACCGTGTTGTGTTTCTGCCTGCCGTGGCTATTACTTTGGGTCTCTGGTGAAGCACCGGAGACCCAAAGTGATAGCCACGGCAGGCAGAAACACAACGCGGTTGTGTTTCCATGTTGTGGTGTTTCTGCCTACAGCAACTTTCACTTTGGGGCTCACGAGCCCGAGAGCCCCAAAGTGAAAGCTGCTGTAGACAGAAACACAACTTGGGTGTTTAGAAATGCCGCAGTGTTCCTGCCTACAGCAGCTTTCACTTTGGGGCTCACGAGCCCGAGAGCTCCAAAGTAAAAGCTGCTGTAGGCAGAAACACAACAGGGTTGTGTTTCCATGCAGCAGTATTTAGAAATACAACGTTTTTGGATTTGTAAATGCTGCAGTATTTACAAATCCAAAAACTTTTTATTCTGAATGCGGCAGCTTTCGCTGGGAGTCTCCTGGACTCCCTCAGGGTTGGGGGAGCCCAGGAGACTCCACGCGAAAGCTGCCGCTGTCAGAATAACAACGTCGTATTTGTCATTGCCGTGGTTTTCCAACCACGTCAATCACAAATACAACAACGTTATATTTTTAATTTGTGCGCCTCGGCTTTTTGCCTTCATTTTATGTTTTCTGTGCTTCCCTGGGCTTGGGGAGCACAGAAAACGTAAAATGAAAGTGAAGGCAGCCTCCTCCGCTCTGCTCATGCTACAGTAAGCAAAAGCTCCCAGTAGAGGGCTTTTGCTGCTTGTTTAGTGCCGCAAAGGCAGAGCCGAGGAGGCTGCCTGAAATCACAAAATGGATGCCCCCTAGTGCTTCCAATTTTAAAGTTTGAGCTTCATTTGCTCAAAACTTTCCATAGGGACTTAAAAAATAAATATATTTTAGATATTTGTTTTATTATTGGCCATCTTTTTGGCCAATAATTTTTTCTGACCGAACCATTCCTTTAAAAGGGATAGATGGATGACACAGTACTATCAGTCTTGCACATTTTGGCTTACTGGTACAATTAACCCTTTAAGTGCTAAGGGTCGAGGTATCTTGTCCTAGACAGTGCACACGCAGTGCCAAGGACGAGATAGCTCGTCCTTTTCGGCACCTTGTTTTGAGCGATCCCTGCAAAGCCTGCCTCACCTTTTGTGGTGGCCTTCTCCGCCCCCCACCCCAAATGGAGGTGGGGTGTACCTCACACAGCCGTTTGTAGGAGGCCCAGGGAGGCCTGCATGAGGTGTCCCCCCCCAGTCATTGGGGGCGGTGGGGGGGGCCACCACAAAAGGTGGGGCAGGACCCCCAATAGATGGGGCAGTAGGGTTTGGACACCCTGGGGGCAGATTGCCACACTAATGTGGCCATCTGCACCAAGCGAAGTTGGGTAAACAAAAAAAATAATACAAATTGATAGGCTGCTTTTTAGGGGGAGCTGAGGGGCACCCTAAATTGACAGCGAATGATGTACTGCAACGGGGGGTGGCCCTCAACCCCCCCATCCCAAATGGAGGGCCCCACCTCATGCAACCCTCCCTAGGGGCTGATATCTGCTCCTAGGAAGGGGCATCTGACCCCAGGGAGGGATGCATGAGGTGGGCCCCCCCTATCTGCCCCCAGGGAGGGTTGCATGAGGTGGGGCCCTCCATTTGGGGTGGGGGGTGAGGGCCACCCCCCCGTTGCAGTACATCATTCGCTGCCAATTTAGGGTGCCCCTCAGCCCCCCTAAAAAGCAGCCTATGAATTTGTATGATTTGTTTTGTTTACCCAACTTCGCTTGGTGCAGATGGCCACATTAGTGTGGCAATCTGTCCCCACGGTGCCCAAACCCTACTGCCCCATTTATTGGGGGTCCTGCCCCACCTTTTGTGGTGGCCCTCTCTCCCTCACCCCAAATGGCTGGAGGGGACACCTCATGCTGCCCTCCCTGAGCCTCCTAGGAAGGGCTGCATGATGTGCCCCCCCTCCGTTCGGTGTGGGTGAGGAGAGGGCCGCCACAAATGGTGGGACAGGCCCCCCAGTGGGTGGGGCAGTAAGGTTTGGGCACCCGGGGCCAGATTGGCACACCAATGTGCCCCTCTGCACCAGGGAAAGTTTCGTAAACAAAGAAAAAATGGAAAATGGTGGAACGCTTTATAGGGGGGCTGTGGGGCACCCCAAAGGGTCTGGGAAGTTTCTAATGGGATGGGGCATTAACCCCCTCACCCTTAACCGCAATGGAGTGGGCGCCATGTCATGCAGCCCTCCCTGGGACCAGATATTTGCTCCTAGGAACGGACGCCTGAACCCAGGGAGGAGTGCAGGACAGCCCCCCCCCCATTATCTGCCCCTGGGGAGGGCTACATGAGATGGGCCGCCCCTCCAATTTGGCCATGTGTGGGTTCCCACGGGTGTCCTCTTTTGGAAAATGCATGGGGTTCCCTGTTTTCCTTGCTGGCTTCGACACCCTAGGCCCAAATCTGTAGGTTGCCCACATGAACACAATGGGCAGTGGCGAAAGGCTTGGGGTGACCAGTGGGTGACCCTTTTCCTTTTGCGCCCCCGGTAGGTGCACCCACACATGTGAGGTACCATTTTCATCGGGACACCTGTGGGAACGCGGGACGGTAGGCCATGTGCTGTTGGCGGTGTGTTTTCGGTGAGTGGCCAGAGGGAAATGTCTGAGAATTGCCTGCATTTCCAGCCAATTTCAGAGACATTTCCCTGTGTCCACTCACCGAAACACGTCGCCACCAACAGATGTCATACCTTCTCGCGTTCCCCCAGGTGTCCCGACGAAAAAGGTACCCCACATGTGTGGGTGCACCTACCGGGGCGCAAAATGAAAAGGGTAACCCGCTGGTAACCCTAAGCCTTTCACCACAGCACAATTTGTTCATGTGGGCAACCTACAGATTTGGGCCTAGGGTGTCGAAGCCAGCAAGGAAAACAGGGAACTCCATGCATTTCCCAAAAGAGGACACCCGTGGGAATGCGCAGAGGTCTGACTTGCGCGAAGCGGCCCAGAATTTATTAACCAGAACCCCAGACAAAATGAACATTGTGTTTTTTCCCCACCAAATATCACACTTTGTCGGGGATTGTGGCTAATAAAAACTGGGGCAATTTGCGCAAGGCAGACCTCTGTGGATTCCCAGAGGTGTCCTCTTTTGGAAAATGCATGGGGTTCCCCGTTTTCCTTGCTGGCTTTGACGCCCTAGGCCATGTGTTGTTGGCGGTGTGTTTCAGTGAGTGGCCTGTCGTTCACCTTTCACTTTATCACACAGTTCTGCACAGGCTTCCCTCTGCCCGGATCAAGCCTGTCTTTCTCTTTGTGGGGGGTTCCCTTCGCCACGTTTTATCTTGGGTGTCTTTTGAAACTGCAAGGATTTTACATAGATCTCAGCATGATCCCTTCGACCTCTCTTTAAACAATTCTACAATTCACAATCTTCCTCATCAACACCAATGCCTCTTGGTACTTGTAGTTTCTTACTCTCTTTACTTTGCCCTCTTGGCATCTTTCAAAGTTCATATGCAACACCAATACTTCTTGGTATTTTTTTCTCTTCACTTTGCCCCCTTGGCTTCCTGGGATTTCTTTCTCTTTGCTTTGCCCTCTTGGCATATTCAGAGTTCACATACTTAGCTTTTCACTCATTCAACTTTCTTTCAGGATCACAGTAACTTTCTTGCCTTTGGTTCCTGTTGTAATACACTTCAACTCAGAACATTTCACAGACTTTCAAATGTGCGGTTTTGCTTCGCAGGACCGCTTTGTTACGTTGCATCCATTCCTTTTACACCTCATCAAGTCTCCTTTCCATTACATGTTTTATCGGCACACGCGCAAACTTCAACTTTTGGGTTACAGTTACCTTTTCTTTTAACACAAACCAGGCTTTTGTTGCTTTGATAACTCACCGGTTGTGTAAACTGGTCTTCTTTCATAAATGTTCTTCCATGCAGCTTTCAAGGCCATTACCAACGCCTCCTCTGCTCCTCCCCAGCTCCGCCGTTCACCCGCGAATTTGGTCGCATGCCTCTTCCAAGCACCTTGAAGGTTTCCTTCTTCCGCTTTCTCGGTTTCGGTCTTTTAACACGCAGGGCTTCCCGAAAGTGTGGAATTCTTGCCTGGCTCTCTCTCGATCTTCGCAACTGCCGATCAGCCCCTTGGCCTTCTGACTTCCATAGCCTGGTTCGCCTGAGCCCCGAAAGAGCTGTTCCTTCTCGTATCCAGCCTCGCTCAGAGCTTGCCTGTGAACGCCACCTTTTATCCTGACAGGGAGTGTTAACAAGTGGCAGGTGTATATAGTTAGAATTATGTGCCTGACTCTGCCTAGCCTCATTACAGGGACAGACAAATTGCACGTCAGTGGAGGTAATCTTTCTGGCCTCATTCCTCATCTTCCTCAGGTTCAGTAGTGTTGTCATTGTGAAGTGGGGAGGAATTATGGGAGCTGTAGTTTCCGATAAAATAAGCAGGGATAGGGGTTAAATGGGTTGTGGAAAAGAACAAGTTACTCACCCCCGGTAACGTTCTTTTGACTGGATGTTCCGTCCACGTATTCTTCATCTATGATATCTACGTTTCCAGCTCCATCTGCTTTGGAAAAAAAAATTCTCTCGGCAGAAGGCGCTGTGCGCAGAGACGGACGACTCGATGTCCCTTGAAGGCTTCCATCTTGGCTGATGTCATGGTCGAATACATATACCAAGCGCAGCACCAGTTGGCTTCAGTTCAGTTTTTTCACCACCCATATGCAGAATTAACGGCCTTGATAAGTGCCTTTAAAATTATCAGACCTTAAAAGAGCGCAAGATCTGAAGCTTGAAAATTCAGTGGGGTAGGTTGGGAGGAAGATGAGGAATACATAGGAGGGACATCCAGTCGTAAGAACATTACCAGGGGTAAGTAACTTGTTCTACGAATGGATTGTGTCCTCCCACGTATTCCTCACCTATGATAGACTCCCAAAGCAGTATGTTTGTTCCTTTGAAGGAGGGAGTAAGAATTGAAGAGTTAATGTTTGTTAGAATGGAGCATAGAACGGCCTTCCCAAATCTTCCCTCATTGTTAGAAATGTCTAAACAGTAATGTTTTGTAAATGTGTGGATGGTGGCCCAGGTAGCTGCCTCACAGATATCCTTTATTGGAACTCCCCTCTGAAGGGCAGGGGATGCGGCCATGCCCCTTAGTGGAATGAGCCCTTAACTCTTCTGGGGGATCTTTCCCAGCTAGCCTGTTGCACTCAGAAATAGCCAGTATGATCCATCTGGATAGAGTCTGCTTGGTAACAGACAGACTTAGTTCATGCCCTGTATAACCAATGAAAAGTTGGTTGTGTTGTCGTAACTTTGACATCCTTGAAACAAAAAAGCTTAGCGCTCTCCTCAGATCAAGTCTATGAAATATTTCCTCTTCCTTGACAGGATGAGCGGGAGGATAGAAGGCCGGAAGCACAATGTTCTGTGCTAAATGGTATTGCGATACAATTTTAGGTAGAAATTAGGGTTTGACTTTAAGGACAACCGTATCCTTATAAAAGGTGGTAAACTGAGGTTTACAGGACAATGCCTGCAACTCACTCACCCTGCGGGCAGAAGTTATCGCTACTTACAACATAGTTTTGTAAGTTATCAGTGTTAGGCAGAATCCTGTGCAGTTCCCTTGGGGAACACTGCAAAAAGATTAAGACTACAGGAGTAAGCAGTAAACCCAATTGGTAGCAGTGTGTACCACCCAGATTTACCTGGTAGCTGTGGCTGAGCAGTCAGACTTCTCTCAAGAAGAGTAGGGCAGTATATAGAGTATACACAATAGGGCTAAAAACACAGTAGAGCAAACAAACACTGACCAGAGCTTTGTATAAAAAGTATATAATTATTTAAAACACACTTTAGGCAATATACTAGCACTCTAAATGAAAAGCAAGTTAAAACAGTCAGCTAAAGTATACACACCTCCCTTGATAACCATCAGACAAGTCAGAGTTAAAACACCACGATTTGTTAAAACAGATGGCACTCCAATAGTTGAGTTAAAGGGAGAGAAAAAGGCAGAACATAGAAATAAAACAGGTCCCAACACTTTTAGGAGTTCTTAGCAAGGGAATAAAGGCATTATATACTGTAGAGCCAAAGTTCATAGGCCAGGCCCACTTTAAATGGAGCAAAGCGAAATGTGCCCAGGATCACACGGTTTAAAATGCACTAAAAGTCTTTGCAGAATGTTCAGAAGAGGTTGGGGCGATTCAAGAAGGTAAAGTTAGAAGGTCTGGGGCCAACCCAGTTGGAAAGCCAAGGATTTAAGGGTCACCTTGGGCAAACCGAAGAAAGGGAGGCCAGGCAGGACACAGTACCTTAAAGAGAGAGGAAGCTCCAGCGGTGGCAGTTGTTCCTGGCAGTGGTTGTTTGTTGTTTCGACCAGGGGAAGAGAGGATCTCGTCTAGGAGGAAACGTGGAGTCGTTGCACTGCACAGGGATGAAACCAGCCGCAGAGTTCGTCGGTAAAAGGTGCGTTCCTTTTATTCGCGGTCAAAGTGGTGAAACTTGGCTATCCGGCCGTCGGGGTGCTTGGCACGGGCGATTCGACCAAGAGACGTCTTTCGAAGGCGAAAGGGGCGAACTGGTTGGTCCCACCAGCTAAGAGGAAGAAGACTCGTCCAGCAGAAGATCTTCTCTTGTCGTTGGGAAAGTGGTGAGTTTGTTGCAGCAGGGCTTCACCGGTGGTGTCGTCGTTGCAGATGGCTCAGCTTCTTCCTTCTTCAGATTCTTAGGTCCTGTGGCGACTTCTGAAGTTCCAGTCCCAAAGGCCCTGCTTTTATGCAGAAAACCCCCCATTCAACAGCCTAGCTGTCACTCAAACATGCTAAGTGGTGAGCCGGGCGGCTCACCACTGGCCCAATCAGAATAGAGTGCGACTTGAGTTGCTAAGGCAACGCAGTCCAGGGTGCCAATTCCCCTCCCCACCCATCCTGTGAAACCCAGACGGAGTGACACCATTTGGAGGGCTTCTGTGGAGAAGCCCGCCAAAAAGTGGAACAAAGGGCTCGACCTTGGTCAGAGTTACAGAGACGGACACAAACGCCATTTTAGAAAAGAGTTCTGGCAAAAAGACGCAACCAGTGATTTAATATTAAATAAATAAAACGGCGGTATCTTTAACATTGCACCAAAAAGTGGTGCGTTTAAAATCAATGGGAAAATCCCATAGGAAATATTCTGGTGGAATATTTTGCGTGGTAACCACTGCCACCAGCCAGAAACTCGACAAGGGGGGACTGGACAGTGCCCCCTTGAAAACAGACTCAGGGGCAATATAATGAACCCCTTCCAGTACTTCCACAATATGATGGTTTGTACTGGTTCTGTTCACAATTTAGGACTAGTAAAGTCAATGGTGACTTTACATGCCCTGGGAGACAGTAGTCAGTCCCAGGGTATGTAAAGTCAATGGTGACTTTACATGCCCTGGGAGACAGTAGTCAGTCCCAGGGTATGGAGTCTATGTTTGGGGGTCACTATGACACCCCTGTGTTACTGCACTGAGGGTACTGTGTAACACACACATAAAAAATAGATGATACCCTATGGAGCAAAAAGAAAACCCCATAGCCCATTAGCACACAAAGAGTCAAAGACATACCTCAAATCATGCCTAAGAGTGGGAGGAAAAGAGTCTTACTCTTAGCAGGAGAAAAGTACAAACCCCAAAAATCCAGCAAAGCTGCTGGGGGACTCACTAGGTTTGGGAAATTAGCCTTTTAAGAGAATTCTCCCTAACAATCAGCATTAAAGGGCAGGAATGGAGTGGCTCAAAAGGAGCGCTCGTGAAAAACTTTAAAACCAAGTTACGGTCGCTAGTGGTATTTGGAATGGTGTAGGAGGAAACACATTTGTGAGTCCTTTAAGAAATTGAATTATTGAGGGTATTTTGAAGTAGGATGCCGCTTCTGAGGTGCGCTTGAATATGGAAAGCGCTTGTAGGTAACCCTTGATTGTTCCAATCTGGAGCCCCCAGATTTGCCAAATGTAGTAGAAACGATAACACCGAAGGGCTATTGCATTGAAAAATGTCCACATCTTTCTCCCTATACCAGCTGCAGAACTTGTTCCAATGACAGCAGTATAAGAATTTCGTTGCTGGCCTTTTGGCCGAAAGCAAAATCTCCATTAAGTCATCCCGGAGGTCCCAAATCTTGTACCTCAGCCTCTCAGAAAACATGCGTGAAGGCTGGGTGTTTTGACCTCTGGGATGGAGAACCCGATGCTCCTCTCACGGGAGAAGGTCCTCTCTTAGTGGAGGAAGTATTGGAGGGCAGATGAACATGTCCAGAAGGTCTGGGTACCACGTCCTCCTGGCCCAATCTATGGCAATTAGGATAATGGATTTCCCGAACTTTCTCAACCCCCTGATCATGTAAGGAATGACTGGGACTGGAGGGAAACGCGTACAGGAGTGGAATTTCCCAGTCCACTACGAACGTGTCTCCTAGAGTTCCTCTTGGGGGAAATTCCCTGGAGCGGAACAGCTTGCAATTCCGGTTGACACTGGTCACAAACAGGTCTACTTGAGGGGTTCCCCAAAGGGTGAAGATCTCTTGAAGGAGTTCCTGAGCTAGTTCCCACTTGTGGGAGACTGTGCTCTGCCTGCTCAGAGCGTCCGCGACATGTTCTCCTCTCCTGCTAGGTGAACTGCCAAAGGAGAGATTCCTTCTTGAATTGCCCAGAACCAGAGCTGCATTGCTTCTCTGAACAGTAGTAGTCACCCTATGCATCCTCTCTTGTTGAGGTAGTACATGGCCACAGTGTTGCCCGTCATGAGGACATTATTTCCCCATACAGAGGGCAGAAAGGCCTTCGGTGCCAGTCTGACTGCCCTCAACTCCAAAAGTTTAATTTGTATTTTGGACTCCGATGGAGACCAATGACTGCTGCTTGTCAGATCGTTGGTGTGGGCTCCCAACCCTGTGAGTGAGGGGTCCATCACTACTGTTATCAACGGCCATGGTTACCAAAAAGGTTCTCCTTTCAGAAAGTTGTCCCGGCAGGCCCACCACAGAAGGTCTTGTGAGACTATGCTTCGAATATGAAGGTCGTACAACCTGCCTGAGAATTGGGACCAATGTAAGGATCTCATTCTTAAGCGATCCTCTGGCACCAAGAAAAATGTAGGATGCCATGAGGCCAAGCAACCTCAAAAAGTCGACGGTCGGAAGACGCTTGGCACTCTGAAACTTGGTGAGCATCTGCAAAATGTCTTGAGCCCTCACCTCGGGTTGGCGAGGCTTTTCTCAAGAATGCATCCAGGACTGCTCCAATAAACTGCAGTCTCCGAGTTGGTATCATGTGGGACTTCTTGTAATGTAATTGAAGGAGAAGCCCAGTCTGTGGAGGGAGTGGCAGATGATACTGAGATATTCCTGGGCCTGTTCGGGTGAACGAGCCCTGATCAGCCAATCATCCAGGTAGGGGTAGACGTGAATCCACCCTCTCCTGAGACTTGGTGCCACCAATGCCATCAACTTGGTGAAAACCCTCGGGCGGAGGTCAGTCCAAATGGCAGAACTTGAAACTGATAATGAGCACCGCCAATGGCAAACCTCAGGTATTTCCTGTGCACATTAAATTAACACATGAAAGTAAGCATCCTGGATGTCCAACGATACCATCCAATCCTGAGCTGGAGGGCCTGAAGGATCTGAGAAAGTGTGACCATATTGAACTGGTCCTTCCTGAGGAACTTGTTCAAGTATCTCAATTCCAAGATAGGTGTCCGTCCTCCGCCCTTCTTGGGGATTAGGAAATAGGGAGAATACCATTCTCCGTTCCTCTCCATCACAGGTACTGGTTCTATAGCACCTTTCTCTAGCAGAGTCAAAATTTCCTGCAACAGGAATGGATCTGGAACATTTAGCGAATGGATTTCCGGTGGATGAACCCAAGATCGTTCCCTCTCTAGGCCTATGGATCCCCCATATGGTGTATGTTCTGTTCTCCTTTTTCCTCTTTGCCCATTAATAGTGGCACCCGGTGGGAGGCCCTCCTGGCCCCCTTCCACTCCTCCAAGACCATCACTAATGTCTACCTAAATGGCACCGTCTTGGTCCAAGGCCCTCAGGCCAACCTCCTCCTTTTTGATAAACGCTTCCCACGCCTTATCAACTTCCTTTCTTTTCCTGCTGTCCCTTATTTCCCCTCTCTGGCTCCTCTGCTGCCTCAATCCTCTGCCACCTCCACAGCTGCCTCTGCTGCTTCTCCGGCCACCCTGCTGTCTCCTTCCTCCGCCGCCCCTCTGGCACCCACCTCCTCCTGTCTGGCTACCCTGCCTTCTCCCCCTTCCTCCTCTGCCCATTCTCGGGCACGTGCAATACTTCTGCAGGGCGTACCTCTGACCTGTACCCCTCCACGTTAGTCCTTCAAATATGGCAACCTGCTCCACATCGCTACTGTCAACTCTTGCTCAGCTGTCAAACACTCCTCTGCCATCTGCAGTCTCCTTGAACCCGATTTGGATCTATGCGGTCTGACAGACTTGGTTCACAGCCAGCTCTGTAACGAGCTTTGACACTCTCCTTCATGATGGCTACAAGATCCTCTCCGAACCCATAAAACCGTTCTGGTGGGGGTGTAGCCTTGATCGTCTCGGAGTGGATCCCTGCTTCTATCATTCCTATGCAGGTCGTCTACCCCTTTGAATGGCTGGTCTGCAGGCTCTCGATCTCTCCTGGCCTTTCTCTCACTGTGGCCACCATCTACAGGCCGCCCGACCAGGTCGCCTCCTTCCTCTCTGAGTGGGCGGACCTCTCCTCCTCGTCTCTACCTTTCAACTTATCCTCCTCGGAGACCTTACCATCCACCTGGATGCTACCTGCCCTTCTTCGCAACCTCTGCGACTCTCTCTCTATTCTTCCCTCTGGCCTGACTCATTCTGCAGGGCACACTCAACCCTCTCACCACTCCTCTCTCCTGGAGTGATCACTTTCTCCTTTTCTCCCACCTCTCTCTCTACCCCTCAGCCAAGCCGGCTCCAGCACTGCCACCTACCTTCTCGGTCATCCGACCCATGAAGCGTGTGTCAGTTGAGGCCTTGGCCGCTACTTTCTCTCCTTCTGCAACTTTGGCTGACTTGCATCCTGACACAGCCCTATCTAACCTTCATCTTTCTATCTCTACCACTCTTGATGTACTTCTCCTGTCATGAGGATCTGCTTGAAGCCCAAATCCAAGTGCATCTCTTGGTACGACTCCGAACTCGTCACCCTCAAACGCAAGTGCTGGGTGGCTGAGAGGGAGGGGAGGGCATCAAGTGCCCCCTATGACAAACTGGCCTGCCGCCTGCTCCAAAGGCAATACAGACTTTCTGTACTCACCAAGAAGAGAGCCCACATCCACACCTGTGTCTCTACGGCACCCAACAACTCGGCCAAACTTTTCAAACCTGCAAGAAGCTGGCCAATGCTGCTGCAGTCTCTACCTCTCCTGTTCCCTCCTAGGCCCTCTGTATGGACTTGGCTTCTCATTTCATCAGTAAAACTCAGGACATCATGTCCACCCTCTCTTTCTCTTCCTCATCCTCCTCTTCCTCCACTTTTGGTCTGCCTGTGGCCACCCCTCCTCCTCCCTTCTCTTCCTTTCCCTTGTTCTTCCCCAGACGATGTTTCTAGAGAAGTCCGATCTATGAAAGTCTTGTCAAAACAGGTTCTCTCCTGTTCATCCAGAACCATCAAGGACTGCATCGACACCCATGCTCCAGCTATGGCCAATTTCTGCAACCACTCCTTTTCCAATGGAACCTTCCACTACCCCCTTAAGCACTCCATTGTGCACCGCCTCCTAAAGTAGCCCTCTGCCGATCCTTTGTCTCCGGCTAACTATCGCCCGATCTCCATCACTCCTTTCCTGGGCAAACTCTTTGAAAAGCTGGCCATCTCCCAGCTTAATCTGCACACTGTATCTGTTGGGTGTCTCCACGATTACCACTAGTCTGGCTTTAGAGCTGCCAGAAGCAAGGAAACTGCTCTCCTGAACACCAAAAAAGATCTGCTCTCTAACCTGTCCTCATTCGCCGCAATCTTTCTTCTGCTTTTGATATGGTCAACCATGCCTGCCACCCTCAATCGCCTCTATGATAACCATCACTGATCAGGCCCTGGCCTGGCTGACCTCTTTTCTCACTGAACGACCCTCTCATGTTCAACTGGGGTCTTTCCTCTCCTCTATCCCTCTCTCTACTTGTGGTGTTCCCAAGGGGTCTAACCTTTCTCCCTGGCTGTTCAACCAATACCTGACACCTCCTGCCCAACGCATCGCTGCTTTCTGCTCCAACTTTCAGTGTTATGCGGATGACACCAAGCTCTCGTTCAGGCTCCCCTCGCCCGCCTCTTCTCCTTCTCTCATTCCAGACGGTCTGGCCACAATTCAGGAATGCTATGCTGCCAATGATCTTTGCCTTAATGCCAGTGAGACTGAGAATTTCCTCATCGGAACACCAGCTCCCTCCTTTCCTTTCTCTCTCTGGCTGCCCACTCTGGGCCCTCTTCCTGCTCCTACCTGGGACCTCGGGCCACCTTCGACTCCACCCTCTCCTTCTGTCCTCATCTCTCTGACATTTCTAAGAAATCAAACTATCAGCTGCACCTCCTCAGAGGTATTCTTCCTTTCCTCACTTTCCCCCAGAAGCTTTCTGTCTCCAGAGCTCTGGTCCTCTATAGGCTGGACTACTGCAACAGCCTCTTTCTAAATCTTCCTGCCTCCACACTCCTGCCTCTACTCTCCAACTTATCCAGAACAGGACTGCAAGACTTGTCCTTGGCCTCAAGCCCAGGGATCGTATCTCTCCAGCTCTGAAATGTCTTCATTGGCTCCCAGTGATGGCTCTGCATCGTCCACAAGGCTTTCTGGGGACTGGGACCGCACTCTCCAACTCTCTCTTCCTAAACATCTCCCTTCTCAAGCTTTTCGCTCATTCACCTCCAACTCTCTGAGGGTCAGTCGCTTTTCCAAGCAGAGAGTTGGTGGCAGATCTCTATCTTCGGCTGGTGCCTCCCTCTGGAACAGCCTCCCTGCTTCTCTCAAATATGAGCAGAACCACCTCTGGTTCCAGAGCAACTCAACACCTTTCTCTTTGCTTCCGCTTACTACCTTCCTCCACGCACTGGTCATCTGATCGCCCTCTGAACTTAGGCCCAGGTTCCTGCATGTCCAGTTGCACCTCGCACTGCCTTTTGGCACCCCCTGCACTTGTGGCCTGTATCTGCAACCATGCAGTCCCTTCTCTCTGCACCTATGAGCCACCCATTGGCTGCACTCTGATTTACCTGCACTGAGCCTCTGACTGCACTTTTGAGTTAACTGCACTTGTCCCCCCCGCTCGGCACTTCTCCCCTTCCACTTCCCTGCACTTGCGCAATCTGAATGACACAAGGTCTAATAAGATTGCTGTTTTTGTCCTCCTCAGTTTCCCACTCCTTGTCTTGTTGAATCTAGAAACACTTGTGTACAGGCGCGTTATAAATGCCATATCATATGTCATCACCTTGTTCATTGTCCACTGATCAAAATATGATTGCAAAGCACTTCACTACAGGAGTACAGCTTTTATATCTGTAGTTATTTGGTGTCTGAACAATTTGGCCTCAATAAAAGGGATGTACATATTAAAAAAAGGAATTGACAATCAGTGGGATGCAGCAGGAAAACACTCCAGAAGCAACATGTAATCTCTGTTTGATACTGTGTTTTTGGTGGAGAAATGACGTGCAATGCTTGAAAGCACCCTCTCTGAAGATAGTTTCATTATACTGTCTGTCATATTGATATCTGTTCACAGAAACACTAGTTATTGTGAGGGAGGGAGCTGTGACTGACTTTCAATAGATTTCACCTCATTACAGTTTTGCCAGTGAAGGGAAAATTGCCAGTAGTTCTGTCCCCAGCAACTTTTACGGACCGGCAAAACACAGTTACTGGCTTACCTCCAGGCCTGTGCTTCCGGCAAATAAGGAACAAGTTACTTACCTGTAACTGTTGTTCTCCAGCATGGGTCTGGCATGGATTCACATGCTCATGAATATTCCCCGTCGTCAGGCTGGGAATCCTCGGTAAAGAAAAAACCAGTATCAGTTTCGTTTCTGATCTGTCTTTCGTAGTAATAACCAATCACTGGTCTCTGCGTCATACTGACCACAGCCAATGACTGCCCTCTACCTAAGCACCGCCTCTGGCAGCCATCTTCAGATTTGGAAGCACGTGAAGTGGCAGTATGACCAAGTGAAGAGCCGCAGAGGGGTAGGCGGGAGGGTTCGCATGTGAATCCATGCCAGACCCATGCTGGAGAACAACAGTTACAGGTAAGTAACTTGTTCCTTCTCCAGCATGGGGTCTGGCATGGATTCACATGCTCATGAATAAAGAATACATAGCAGTACACACATGCACAACCACGGGAGGTGGCAAAGGCTCAACATTAAGCATCACATCAACTCAACATTAAGCATCTTACCTCCTCACCAGGCTCACCTCAGGCGAACAGGTTGCGCAGCACTGCTTGGCCGACCCTGGACTCCTCCCTGGAATCCCGGTCGACGCAGTAGAATTTCGTGAAGGTGTGCGTCGACCTCCACGTAGCAGCCCTGCATATGTCCAGCAGGGGCACACCAGATAGGAACGCCGTGGTAGCTGCGATCGCTCTGGTGGAATGGGCTCTCGGACGGCCAGGCAGCGGTCGGTTTGCCAACCGGTGACAGTACATGATACAGCCGGAGAGCCATCTGGAGATGGAAGCCTTCGAGAGAGCCTTCCCCTGATAGACAGGTCCAAAGTTCACAAAGAGTTGTGACGTCTTCCGAAAACCTTTCGTGCGGTCCACGTAGAACTTCAGCGCTCTAGCTACATCCAGCGAGTGCAAAGTCCTCTCAGCCGGCGACGAAGGCGACGGGAAGAACACAGGTAACACCAAGGGTTCGTTGAGATGAAAGTCCGACGGTACCTTGGGCATGAAGGAGGGGTGCGTCCTGAGCACTACCCTCGTGTCGTGGAAGGTCAAGTACGGGGCCTTGCAGGAAAGGGCCTGGATCTCTCCCACTCGTCGTGCGGAGGTGATGGCCACGAGAAAAGCTGTTTTCCACGATAGAAACTTCAACGGGGCCGAGTGCAGAGGCTCGAACGGAGGTCCCATGAGTTTGGTCAGTACCACGTTGAGCTCCCACGCCGGGGCCGGAGCCTTCACCGGCGGGAACGATCTGAACAGTCCCTTCATGAACTCTTTCACCAGACGATGAGACCACAAGGACGTCCGGCCCGTGGTTCTGGTGTATCGGGAGATCGCAGCAAGATGAATCTTGATGGACGCGTGTGCCAGACCAGCTTTGGCCAGCGTCAGCAGGTACGGCAGCACTTGGGGAGCCGTAATCTGTAGAGGGTTAATCTTCTGTGCGTGGCACCAGACAGAGAACCTCTTCCATTTGTGTCCGTAGCATTTAAGAGTCGAGGACGCCCTGGCCTTTGCAAGAACCTCTCTGCAGTCGGCCGGTATGTCGTATCCTCCAAACTCTAGCGCTGCAGGAGCCAGGCCTGCAAGTTCAGCGACTTCGGGTCGTGGTGGAGGATGGCGCCTCCTTCCCTGGAGAGTAGATCCGCGTCCGCCGGCAGCTTGATTGGCGGGGACGCCGACAAGTCCAGAAGGTCCGGGAACCATATCTGCCTCGGCCACGCAGGTGCGACGAGGATCATCCTGCACCGTGACCTCTTGAGCTGGTTGACGAGCCGGATTAGCAGAGGCAAGGGAGGGAACGCGTAGAGGAACAGGCCCTCCCAGGGGAACGAGAAAGCATCGCCCATGCTCCTCGTCTGGGGAAACCTGCTGGCGAACCTCCGGCACTTGGTGTTCGTCGCCGTCGCGAACAGGTCGATCTGGGGTGTGCCCCACCGTCGGAAGAGGCGATCCACCAGATCCTGCCGTAGTTCCCACTCGTGGCACGAGCGCAGCTCCCTGCTGAGTGAGTCGGCGATGGTGTTTTTTATCCCTGCCAGATGAAACGGCACCAGAAGAATCCCTTGGGCGACGGCCCAATGCCACAGGTCCTGCGCCTCCTTGGACAGCGCTGGGGACCTGGTTCCGCCCTGTTTCCTGATGTAAAACATGGTGGTGGTGTTGTCGGTGAAGATCCTCACCACCTTGCCCTTGAGGGACGGAAGGAAGGACCTGAGGGCCCAAAACACTGCACGGAGCTCCAGGACGTTGATATGCAGGGACTTCTCCGTCGGGAGCCAGAGTCCCCTTGCGTGCAGATTTTCGGTGTGCGCTCCCCACCCTTCTAGGGAGGCATCCGTGGTCACAGTCACCTGGTGGGCTGGGGTCTGGAAGTCCATGCCCGCCGTCAGATGCGCGCGGGTGCCCCACCACCGTATCGCTCGTCGGAAACTCTCGTCGAGCTTGATCCTTTCCTCGAAGCTGCCCGTCGTCTGGATCCAGCGCGCATCCAGGAACTCTTGCAACGGGCGCATCCGGAGCCTGCACATGGGAATGAGGTAGATGCAGGAAGACATCATCCCGAGGAGGGACTTGATGGACCTCACCTTGGCCGCGTCGGCCACCAACATCCGTTGCACCTTGCCCAAGATGGTCCTGGTCCTCTCCTCCGACGGGGAGGCCAGAAGGGACACTGTGTCGAGCCTCGCTCCCAGAAACAGTGCGACTTGCGCGGGCACCAGGTGGGATTTGGCGTAGTTCACGGAGAATCCCAGGTCCGTGAGGAGTTGGACGGTCCTTGCCGTGTGGAATTTTCGGTGCCCCTTTAGGATGGGAATGTGGAAGTAGGCATCCTCCAAATCCAACGACGATAGGAAGTCTCCTTCCTCCAGCTGACCCAGGACGTGCTGGAGGGTGACCATCCGGAACTTCTGCGCCTTGATGAACTTGTTCAGGCGTCGCAGGTCCAGGATGGGGCGCCATCCTCCCGTCTTCTTCTTCACGAGGAAGTAACGCGAGTAGACTCCGGAGCCCCGAAGCCTCTTTGGGACGAGTTCGATGGCGCCCTTTCTGAGCATCGCCTTTACCTCCAGGAGAAGTTGAGGGACGTGAAGTTCTTTCCTGGCCACGGGGGGGACGCGCGGGCACCTTCTTTGAAACTCGAGCGCGTGGCCCCGGGCCAGGGCGTCCAGCACCCAACGGTCGGTGGAGATGGACTCCCACACGCTGACGAAGCCCGCCAGCCGGCCTCCCACCGGGGTGCTTCGGTGGGGGCCCGACCCCACGGCCGGTTCAATCCTGCTTGGACGCGGCCTTGCCGCCTTGGCCTCCTTGGCGACGACGGCGGGGGCCGCCAGACTTGCCTCGTCCTCTGTAGGCCTCTTGCGACGACGAGCGGGCCGCTTGACGGTAGGAAGCGAAACCGCCGCCGGAACCTTTGGAGGCGCCCTTGCCTCCGCCGCTCCGAAAGGGCGTCCGCCGTTGCTGCAGTACTCCAAGGGCCCGGGCCGTCTCAGTATCCGCCTTGATGGCCTGAAGGGAATCGTCCACTGTCTTCCCAAACAGGTTGTTCCCGTCGAAGGGCATGTCCAGGACCCTGGTCTGGACGTCCTGCCGAAAGTCCGTAGCCTTGAGCCATCCGCGACGTCGAAGGCAAACGCCGTTGCCCATCTGGCGGAACCCAGTGTCGGCGATGTCCGTCGCCACGGTGATGGCGTGGTCCGAGGCCACCTCACCTTCCTGCAGGATCTCAAGGGCCTCCGCCCTCTTGTCGTCCGGCAGAAAATCCAGCAGGGGAGCTATCTTGTACCAGAGTTCCCTGTCGTAGCGGGCCACGATAGCCAAGGCGTTGGCCGCTTTAATCGTCGTCGCCGCCGACGAGATGACTCTGCGTCCCATGGCATCCAATTTCTTTCCCTCGCCGTCCGGCGGGGAAGTCGACGTGGAGGCCGCACCCCCCCCCGCTTTCTTCCTGGCTGCCGCGGAGACGACGGAGTCCGGGGTAGGCTGCGCCCGGAGGCATAGGGGGGCCGAGTCCGGGACCCGGTACTTTTTCTCGTACCGGTCTCTTTTCGCTGGCGTCGTGGAAGGGTTCTTGAGGAGGGAAAGGCCCTCATCCCAAATGTCGTCCAACAGAGGCACTGCGAGGACCGTCTTCCTCTTGGTCTCGCGCCGTTGGTAAAGGAAGCCTTCCTTTTTCTTCTCCTCAGGGCAGAGTTGGAAAAGCTCGGATGCCCTGGCGATCATTGAGTGGAACGATCCAATCTCGTCGGGCGGAGAAGCCCTGGTGGGAGGCGACGACGGAAAATCCTCGTCGTATGCCTCGTCGTCCGTACCCGTCGCTGCCGTGTCAGTCCCCGTATCATCCCCTCGGGTGGACGGGGAGGAGGGCTGGACGGGGCGCGACGGTTGAAAAGGAGGCGGTGGATGGATCCTTCTTTTCTTGGTAGGGGGAACACCAGAAGGTCCCGGTTCTGGATCCCCCGACGGGAGAGGTTCCTCCGTCGGTAACGGTAGTCTCGTCCTTATCTCGGAGCATAAGGACTGTATAGCCAACAAAATGGCCGCTGAGTTGTCTTGCGGCGCTGGCAGAGGGGAATCCGACGGGCGAGCAGGGGCCCCGTCGGTATCCTCGACGATGTCGTCGTCACCTGCGTCGGGGCCCATTCCGACGGGCTGGTCTTGTTCCACGCCTAGGCCGTGGCTTAAGACCTCGATCAGTTCCTCTTCTGAGGTTGAGGCCGAATCTACGACGACGCCCTGCCCCCCCTTCTTCCCCACGGAGGGTTTCACGGGGGTCCTATCGATGGGCACGAAAGAAGACTCCCTCCGAGGAGGCAGGGAGATTCTGGGCCCCGAGGCCGCCACCACTGGTGCAGCCTCCACAGGCTGGGCCAGGGCCGCCGCGACCGTTTCGATAGAGGGCTTGGTCGAATGGATCAAGGCCTTCACCACCTTAGGTGCGCTCACCGCCTTATCCTTGAGGGAGGGGGCACTGCCACGCTCCTCCTCTGCCTTAGAGCTCGACCGGGGTCTCTCCAGGAGCTTCGCCGGGTGCTCGGCCTTCCTCTTACCCGACCCAGAGCGTTGGCTCGTGGTTGATGGTGCCGGGGAGGGTGCGCCCTGCCTGGCGCCCGTAGAGCCCGACCGTTCGGCGCTCCCGGTGCCAGCGGACTCGCGGTGCTTGGCCTTATGTTGGGCCCCCGTCGCCGGGGCGCCCTCAAAGGTCTTAGAAGACCGCTCAGATTTCTTCTTCTTCTCGCCAGACGGGCTCTTACCCTCCAGCCAGCTGGCGAGACGTTGATGGCGGTCCTTCATGGTCCGTTCCGACATGTTGCCGCAAAACGCACAGTCCTTCTCCACGTGCGTCTTGTCCCCATGAAGGCAGTAAAGGCAGAAAGAGTGTTCGTCCTCCTTGAAGACGTTCTGCAGCTGGCATCCAGGGCAGGCCCTGAACAGCTTTCCGGGCGTCGAGCTTCCCTTCTCCTGGGCCATCTCCGAGACCGGGCCTGAGAAGCTTCTGGAGTCCTCCGAAGTGTAGCTCGACGAAATCTTCACCCTTGAGGGGCACAGATGAATCCGACACGGGTCCCCGTTGATCGGATGTAGGATCGGTGGAGCTTGAGGCTCTTTTGACCGAAAGAATCGAAGTTTTGTGAAAAAGCGCGAAAAAATAGCACTAACGCTCGAGAGCAATAGCACGAGGATCCCAACACATGAACGTGCGGTAAAAATCTGAAGATGGCTGCCAGAGGCGGTGCTTAGGTAGAGGGCAGTCATTGGCTGTGGTCAGTATGACGCAGAGACCAGTGATTGGTTATTACTACGAAAGACAGATCAGAAACGAAACTGATACTGGTTTTTTCTTTACCGAGGATTCCCAGCCTGACGACGGGGAATATTCATGAGCATGTGAATCCATGCCAGACCCCATGCTGGAGAAATGCTGAGCAATTTCAATTGAATATTACACTGAAAGGTGTTACTGACCTGGTATAACTTATCCTGAAGGTAGCCATAGGTTTATGCTGTTCCATGAATTTGTGTTTCACTTTTCAGAAAAGTATCCTGGTAGCAGGGTTGTTTTACTAAGTGATTCCTTAACTGAGTGTCACTGCATGGCTGACAGGGTCTACTACCCTTGACTTACTGTGAATTAATCTAAAAGTAACTGATGGTTTTACTTCCCATGAATAGGTGTGTCCTATACTAAATGTGTTTGATAAGGTCTGACCTGCCTAAAAATACTGTTCATTTTCTAAACAGAGTCTATGCTTTGGTCTGTGTACATTAAGGCATTGTGCTGTGTTTTTATAATGAGTGTATGAACCTATGATAAAGTACTTACCTCCAAGACTTAACTTGGCCTAATTTATAATAATCCTTTATTTTGACTAGTACTTCTGGTTGTAAGTGTTTCTGTTGAACCCTTGGTAACTACAGGTTCTTTGTTCCTTCCTACTGCCCTCTCTCCCTCCTAAGATAAGCCTGACTGCTCTGACTATGCTACCATATACTCAGGTGACACATCCTTATACTAGAAGTGGATGTATGGACTGTCTCATGCAAGCGAAGCATGAAATCAAAAGTATGACACTGACTAGAGATACAATTTCAAAAGCTTTATTAGATTTGTGGGGTTTGGAAAAACTCCTACTTAGCCCTATGGCTATGATGGGAGTAGTCTCTACCATCAAATAATAAAGAAAATACAGTCCTAGTCAGTCTTTGTCAAATCAAAATGGTCTATAATAACAAAACAAATTCCTGCCCTATCGCTTATACAAAAAGTGTGTAATGGGGAATATGTATGCAAAGGAAGATCAGGGTTATAACACAGGATCAAGATGGTTGCGTCAGCTCTCCTCCCCACGTTGGATAGCACGGAGTAAGGCAGTCCCCGTAGACAGGATGACACATTCTGGCTCAGGTTCTCAAAACAAAGGCTGTTCAAAACATGGCTCGAGGCTCGCCTGACCTTCCACAAAGTCACTTATTCTAGCGTTCCAAAAGTTCCTTTAGAGTTCAAACAAAAAAGGTTTTTACTATAGACCTCCGCAGGACCACTTTGACTTTCTCTTCAGCTCAAACTCATGTTATTTGCCCCAGCGTAATCTATAGAAGCTCCCATGCTATGCAGAAATTTAATGATGAATTAGCAGTGGGTAGCTGTGTGCATTCGAAGCCCAACTGCCACTTGTAAGGGCATTTCGCGGGTATGCTGTGTGGTAGAAGTGCTCACATAGGAAGTTTGTCGTGCTGATAGAATTTCATATATAAACATCTGTGAAAATGTATAAGACCTGTTCATTATAGTCGTATCCTGCTTTTCTGAATTACTTTTCACATCAATCTGTCCTTGGCAGCACTTGCAAAAAAAAAAACACAAAAAAACACTTCCTTTGGACCAACATGTGCCAAATTGCTTTCTTCAAAACTTTTAGTCAATTTCCATTTTTCACAAGTTAGTACGGCTCTCTGTAACATGGTAGTTGCTTCAAGAAGGGTTCTCATATTTTTCTCAATATTCTCAAATTCTTCTTCTGCATGTTACTTTCAGTGAGACTCGTTGTGGTTAATTGACCCTTTTGGGACTACTAAATATAATGCCAATACATTTCAAGCTCTTCTTATATGAAACCTTTGATTTTCTTGTTTTCATCTGTCCTTCTAAAACATTGTTAGCTGCAATGTTCCTGTAAATTTCTTCAATTTCCTACATTGTTGGTACTTTGCCTTCAAGGATAATTTTTTTTTTATTGATTTCAAATTGTAAAAAAATGTGTAAGCTTTTTAAAAACAAATTCCTCGTCCTGAACGGCTTATTCTTTTCTAAAAAATCAAAACATCAAGAATCATCAAAAAGGCAAAGGAAATAGTAGGAGGATAAGGATCCTCGGAGAGCAAAACAGTGACAGAGAATAAATGCTAAAGGAAAAAGGGATAAGAGCCCCTATAATCATAGGTTGTGTAATTAGTCTGCTTTAGCTGAAAGTAGCAGGCTTCATCGTCCGTCCATGTCGTGAGTTACCAGATTAACTTCAAGTTCACTTCAGCTTTAAGCTCTCATGGTGACCGATGTTTTTGATAGGTCTATGTGTCGGAGAAATTGTGTCACTGCAATAACCTCACTGATTTAAGATACAAATTCAACATTTGTTATTTCGTAAAGTGAATTTGGCAGCATCTTTCTGATTAGTGTAGGCTTGAGTCACAAGACATTCACTACAAGTTTGTTCCAACATAGCTTGTGACATGCAATTTCTCTTGCGTGAGGGTCTCCAGGATCTGTACAATCGCTAAGACAAATCTTCAATGTGTCATTGCCAGACAGTACTACTGCTCTCTTCAAATGGATGCCAGCTGAACCAGTTGCTATAAAAAAAATATTGATTTCTTCTGGTTTATTTCTGTCATACAAAGTTATTTTTGATTTTGTGGTGTAGCTTTGTTCTGCTTCTTCCTCTCTTCATGGCTGGAGATAGACATCACTGGCTCACATAACTGCTCTCCATATAATCATTTGCTTCGATTCATTCTTGCCTTATGAGTACATTGCTTGAAGCATTTCGAATGCCATGATGCTTTTTTGTTCTTTAGGTGTTAAGTTGCCTAATCATAGACTCATGTTCAAGTATTCATTATTGTTCGACTCGGCTCTCTTCTTAATGCACGCTAGAACATTTTCATAACATTTTGGATCAACAATGAGAGATTTCGTTTTTTGTTGACATAAGAAACACAAGGAAGGGAGTAGTTTCTTACCTGTAACTCCATTTCTACAGCGTTGGTATCGTTCATGGATTCACATGCTTAGAATATACCCCGTCTTCAGGCCGGGAACCCTCAGTCTCTTTTAAAAGCGGTTTCCATTGGAAAACTCGACACTTTTGTGTCCTACCGACGTCCTTTTGGGACGCTTAGCATGATCCAAAAGGACATAGGGTATAAATAGAACCGCCCCCGCGGCTCCCTTCAGATTTTAACCTCCAAAGTAGAGGCAATAACCAGGTTTGCATTCAGGGGAGGTCGGCGGGCACATGTGAATCCATGAAAGATACCAACGCTGGAGAAATGGAGTTACAGGTAAGAAACTACTCCCTTCTCCAGCATTGGATCTTTCATGGATTCACATGCTTAGAATAGACTACATAGCAGTATCCCTATTCATGGCGGCGTGTAATTCAAACCAATACATTAGGAACGCAAACATAAAATCAGCAAGAAAAAACATTAGCCATGGTAACATTGAAACCGGCACCCCACTTGTGGGGGCTTACCTTACTGAAAAAGGTGTTGCAGGACTGCATGTCCCATCTGCACATCTGCCCCATGCTGTTGCTCCAGGCAATAATGCCGAGTAAATGTATGCGGCACCGACCAGGAGGCCGCCTGACAGATGTCCGCCAGCGGAATCCCCGACCATAATGCCGCTGGTGATGCAGTGGATCTCGTCGAGTGAGCCTTTGGACGCCTCTCCAGAGGCTTTCCCGCCTTAGAGTGACAGAAGGCAATAGCTGACGAAACCCAGCGCGATAGTCCTTGTTTGGAGATTGGTCTTCCCTTTACTGAGGGTCCATAAACCACAAACAGCTGCCTTGTACGCCCGAATTCTTTAGTACGACTCAGATAAAACTTCAATGCTTTTTTGACGTCCAACGTATGTAGAGCCTTCTCTGCCAGTGAGGAAGCCGAAGCGAAGAATGCTGGTAGCGCAATAGAAGAGTGTTTATGGAACGTAGTTGGCACCTTCGGAATAAAGTGAGGTTTAGTCGCTAACACCACCTTGTCCTTGAAGAAACGCAAGTACGGAGGATCAATCACCAGAACTTGCAGCTTCGATATTCTTCTTGCTGATGTAATTGCCACCAAAAAGGCCATATTCCACACAAAAACGTCAGGGGCGTCGACGACATAGGCTCGAGCGGGGCCTTCATTAGCCCTGACAGCACCAGATTGAGACTCCAACCAGGAGGGAACTTCTTGGCCAGAGGAATAGTCCGAAATAAACCTCTCAGAAAATGTTTAACTAGATGATCGCTGAACAGCGGAGTTGAGTGCCTCCTTTGAGTAAGCCTAGAAATGGCAGCCAGGTGAACTTTTATGGAAGAGAATGCCAAATCTCTGCTAGCCAAGTCTAGTAAATAAGGCACAATTTTTTCTGATGAAATGTTTAAAGGGTCCACCCCCGGCTGATTCTTACACCACACACAGACCGTTTTCCACTTGCATGCATAGGAGACGTTCGTGGACGGAGCCCTTGCCGCCTCTAAAACGCGGCGACAGTCTCTAGAAATGTTCAGCAAACCAAACTCTGAGAAGTCAGGAGCCAAGCCGTCAGGCTGAGGGAGCCCAGGTTGTGATGCCACACTGCCCCGTTGTCTTGAAACAGAAGGTCCGGCGTCACTTGAAACCTCACTGGTTCTGCCACGGATAGATGGAGCATGTCCGAAAACCACAGCTGCCTGGCCCATTGAGGGGCAATCAGAATCACACGGCATGGGTATTTCTGAATCCACTGGAGGGTCCGCTGCATGAGCGGAAACGGAAGGAACGCATACGCGAACCTGCCCGTCCACGGGAAGGAGAATGCATCCCCCAGCGAATTGGGCTGTGGCCATCTGCTGGCAAACTGCTTGCATTTTTTGTTCTCCCGGGTGGCTAAGAGATCCAGCGAAGGACGACCCCATTTCCTGAAGATGTTCAACACTTGCTGATCCTTCAGCTGCCAGTCGTGGAGTTGGTTCATCTCTCTGCTGAGGGAGTCTGCCTGTACCTTCATCACCCCTGGTAGGTGAAACGTTACGATGTTGTCGTCTTGTTTAAGGGCCCTATGCCATAGTTCCTGAGCATCGCTCGAGAGCGTTCTGGAATGAGTGCCCCCTTGCTTCCCAAGGTAGAACATTGTGGTTGTATTGTCCGTCAACACTCTCACCACCGATCCTCGTATCCGCGGCAAAAAAGATTTTAGAGCCCAATGAACCGCTCTTAGTTCCAGCACATTGATGTGAAGGCTCGGTTCTCCTGGGGACCACCGACCTTGAACTTGTAAGGACCCCAGAGGAGCTCCCCATCCTGTTTGGGAGGCATCCGTCACAATTGTGGATTGGAATTCCGGCTCCAATAGTGTCAGATTGTCCGAGAGTTGCCACCACCAAAGTGCTTCTAGTAAATGTTGATCATGACTTTGTCGGACTATAATCCATGACTTTGAGTCCACCGGTCCGCCAGAAATTCTTGTACTGGCCTCATGAAGAGATGACAGTTCTTCACTAACAGGATACATGATGCCATGGCTCCTAGTAGCGACATGTAGCTTCTGACTGACACTCTGGTTCCAACTCTCTACTCTGCCGCTTTCTGCTTGAGTTTTTGAACTCTCTCGACAGAAGGCTTCACCAGCCCTGATTGAGTCTGGAATTCCACGCCCAAAAAATCCAAGCTCATTGAGGGAGACAGAAAAGATTTTTCGAAGTTGACTGCGAAGCCCAACCGTTGCAGCAGCTGCATGATAACGTCGAGGCTTGCCTGCGTCCTCGCCGGCGACGAGCCATGTATTAGCCAGTCGTCCAGGTAAGGGTAGAAGTGATGACCTTCTCGTCGTAGCCATGCAGCCACCGGAGCCAAACATTTCGTAAACGACCTGGGAGACGATTTTAGACCGAATGGGAGCACTCGGAATTGGTAATGACTCTGACCCACCACAAACCTCAGGAATTTTCTGTGTCGCTGACGCATAGGTATGTGGAAATATGTGTCTTGCAAGTCCAACGATGCCAGAAAATCCCCCGGTGGTATCGACCGGATGACCTCCTGAAGTGTAAGCATCTTGAACTTCAGGCGTTGCAGAGTCTTGTTGAGAGCTCGAAGGTCCAGAATGGGTCACCACTTGCCGTTGGGTTTTTTGACCACGAAGTAACAGGAGAAAACCCCCAGACCTCTCTCGTCCACCGGAACCAATTCTATAGCCCCTTTTTGCAGCATAAGTACAACCTCCTGCTGTAAGATGTGAAGATGAGGTTGCGTCGAATACACGGGAGGAATGGGAGATGGCGGGACCTTGAATTCTAAAGAGTGGCCTAGCCTCACCGTGTCCAACACCCAACGGTCCGATGTAATTTTCTCTAATTCGTCAACGCGTTGGGCCACTCTGCCTCCCAGGAAGTCTTGAAGATTGTCATTGCCGACATTTCGATTGTTTACTCTTGGTAGACGAAGGCTGTCCTCTCCTTCTAGAGGTCTGAAAATCATAGCTTCTCCGTATCGCCTGAACCGCTCGCCTGTATCCTTGTGAGGAGTATGACAATCTATTGTAGTTCCGGTTTCTGGATGTGGCAAATCGAGAATTCCCCAAAGTTCAGTCGAAGGGACGAAAGGGCCGAAACACTCGCCCACTTTGTAACGCTTCCAGTGATCTTGCCATATCTGAATCCTCCTTCATGCCCTTGAGGGCTTCATCTATCTTTTCCCCAAATAACTGCTCACCTTCACAGGGCATGTCTACCACTTTTTAATGGACTTCCGGCCTAAAATCTGTACATTTGAACCAGGCCTGTCTCCTTAGCACCACCCCATTATTTATCTGCTTGAACCCCAATTCCGCTAAATCTACATTGATGTTAATACTGTGATTTGATGCCTCCTCACCTTCACGCACCAGTAACATGGCTGTCTTTCGGTGTTCTTCGGGCAGATGTTCCAAGATGGGGGCCAGGCGATGCCACATTTTGCGGTCGTAACGTGCCATAATCGCCAACGAGTTAGCAGCCTTCACCGGCGTTGGCCCACTTTCTTTCCAAAGGCATCCTGCCTTCTTGCTTCACTGTCCGGAGGTGTTGTGCACTTGTGTTGTGACCTAGCTTTTCTGCTAGCCGCCGCCGACACCACTGATTCAGGATAGGGCTGTGCGGTTAAACACTTTGGTATAGAGTCTGGGGCTTTACATTTTTTCTCTAACCTGCCCTTGATTGCAGGCTCTGACAATGGATGGCGCATGGTCTGTAACCCTTCCTGCCAAACGTGGTCCAGGATCGGAACCGAGAAGATTGACTTTCTTCTCTTCCCCATATGGTCAAATAAGAAGCATTCCTTCCGTTCTTCCTCTGCGGTCAGACCAAACACAGACTTTCGCCATCATGGCATGAAAAGCCCCGATGTCATCTGGTGGTGACGGTTGTGCCAGACTCCTAGGAGCTTCTATTTCCCATCAGATTTCCACGTAGGGTCTCTCGACGGCGACGATGAAATGTCCGAGATGGAGTCCCTAGTACCTTGATCCGAATCTGAGTCCTGTAGCTCACCCTCTTCTGGGTGTGAACGGGAAGGTTCTTCGCTGACCGGTCGGGAAGCCGGCAACTCAGCCGTGGACGTTGAACGCAGAGCAGGGCCTGCCGCGTCGATGATGGGTGTCACTGGAGGTGTACCCATGGGAGGCAGTCTTGCATCCAACTGGCTTAAGAGGGACTGCAGCGTAGATAACACCTGTAGAGACAATATCGACTGCGGATTTAACAGAGAGGACGTAGGTGGAACATTTTGAATCCCCGAAGTCGAAGGGCCAACACCTTGTAAGCCGAGATCTGTTGGATGCACCACAGGTTCTCGTTCCTCCTCCATCGACGACACAGAGAGCGGACTCCTGTTGCAATAAAGTGTCCGGTAAAACTGCGTCATACACCGCAGGTTGCCAAGACCCTGGAGCATCCACTGTACACGATAAAAACCTGGGAGCTTCTATTTGTCCCTCGTCGATCACCACTAGGGTCGACGACACCACTGCAGGGATCGACAGTGCAGACGGTAGTGAAGCCGTCGACGACAGGACTCCTGTTGATGGCGCTGGCAGTTGCGGCGCAGACTTGTTAGGCGATCCCGCCTTTTTCGAGTCTCTGGGTCGGTGTTTTGAAGATTTCTTACTCGAGGAAGACCAATGATGGTCTCCTGCGGAGGAGTGCCTCAAAGGGTCTTTTCCATCCTTTTTGGAAGTAGAAGACGACGAAGATTTTTCTGGCTTCCAGGCCTGGTCTGAATGACCATGTTTTGACGATGAAGGAGCGCCTTTCGTTAGATGTTTCCCCGAAGAGGAACAACTCTTTTCCGTAGGCCGTGGTTCCTTTGCTGGAGGCTCAGCTGACACCGATCGGCGAGGAACTGCGGGGGACTTAGGTCTGTTGGATGCCAGACTGCGCACCGATCCTACCTCAGATGGAGGGTAGGCCCCTTCGTTCAGCCACGATATCAGACGCCGATTACGGTCCTTCAATGTTTTTTGCGAGAACCCCTTGCAGATGTCACAGGTATCCGCAGAGTGATGAGGTATCCGCAGAGTGATGAGGGTAGAGACAATAGAGGCAGTGCATGTGCCCGTCCCCTTCATAAACTTTCTTCATTCCACACGTAGCACAGGGGCGGAACAACGCTTTCCCGACATTGGGAAAGAAAAGTACAACCTAACAAAGTGTAGAAAACACAAGGTGATCCCGACTACTTTGGAGACGGTTGAAATCTGAAAGGAGCCATGGGGGCGGGTCTATTTATACCCTACGTCCTATTGGGTCATGCATAAGCATCCCAAAAGGACGTCGGTAGGACACAAAAGTGTTGAGTTTTCCAATGGAAAACGCTTTTAAAAAGAGACAGAGCGTTCCCGGCGGGGAATATTCTAATCATGTGAATCCATTAAAGATCCAATGCTGGAGAAAAGTCGGTTATCTGTTTTTTTTTTGGCTGATGGTTCAAGTTCTACTTTTGAATAACTTTCGATACCTGGAGGCATCGACATTTTGATTTTACTGGAAGATAGAAATACATTTCACACTTCAACTGCTCTTAAATTATTTTCAAATTTTTCTGCCAATTACCAGAAGCTGTAGCAAAATATAAGGACTTTTTTTTTTAGAAATCATGAAAAACAAATTGTGAACAGAAACTTCTAAACAATAAGAGATATACAATTTTTTTAAGGACCTTCTTTATTCAGTTTTTATGGTGAACAAAAAAGGTTAGAAAATATTTGATAGGATCAGTCTGAAAGGAGTTCTACATCAAATTCTGATTCATAAATTGTAGCGGCAGTCATTTTGGATTCATTACATCACACGGGCCCTACACCACAAATTCAGACAAAATACCAGGTAATACATGATTATAGGTTTCATTTGCAATGCACCCCCGGAATTCATAACTTCTCTTGATTCAAAATCCCACGGAATTGCATACACCCATCAACTAATTAGGCTGGACATGCCTTTTGGGGGATCCTTCTGCTTACTTCAATAGTCGGCAAAACATTTTGCTGGCTTTTTCGTTTCTAGACTTTTTTTTGCTGACAAAGTCCCGCAGAGAAGTCACTAACAGTTGCAACTAATTTGTTACCATATGGCTGCCCGGGTAGGAGTGCCCCAAGGAACACTCTGTTTTGTCCCTGGGTGAGCCGTCTCACAAAGAAAGTGTGTTGGAAATAGGACTTTGTTAGTTATGTTGGTTTTGCTTTTAGAATCATCACTGTGTAGCCTTTCTACTGTGTTGGTAACCACTTGATCGCTAAACAGGACCAAAGCGACTATCAACAACTTTTTTAAGTTCAATACTGCAGCAGTCTCATTTGTGGATGGTCTTTGTTTGGACCACAAGATATGGCTGGACTGTACGTTTTACCTATGCGGGATCCACTCAGAGTTCACAAAGGCATCCCTTTATGAATAGGACTGGATAAGGGTCTAAGACACCTCAATCCATGTCTGTGCTTGGAGCCTCACCTAGAAGCTGTTGGAGAGATGGGATGTTCCTGAGGTTCCTTGAGGTTGGCTGGACTGCTGTACTTCTAATCCTACAGATGAACAAGTTAATTTCTTACCTGGTAAAGTTCTTTCGATGGGATGGTTCGACGACGTATTCCATATCTATGACAGTTAATGTCCACAGCAGTGCTGCTTCGGAAAATCTTTGGCGTCTGCGTCCTGCGTCGATGACGTCGATGCACCGTCCCCGAGGACCCCCTCCGACGGCCGACGTCACCCGATGTGATAAGTAGGACGCACGACGCCCATAGCCTCAGTTATAGTTTTTTCCCAGAACGTGTGCCACCAGTTTTCTGCCAGTCAGACACACAAGGCCTTGCGGAATGCAAGCTGCAATCGCAAAAGAAATTCTGCAGTGGGGAAGGCAGGGAGGGAGCGATATGGAATACGTCGTCGGACCATCCCATCGAAAGAACGTTAGCAGGTAAGAAAGTAACTTGTTCTTCGAGGGGATTGGGTCCTCCGACGTATTCCATATCTATGACAGACTCCCAAAGCAGTACCCAGCAAGGAGGTGGGAAAGAATTTAGAATACAAATTTAACATGCCCAATCAAATTGCGGAATAGAGAACTGCCTTGCCAAAGGCCAGATCTTGCCCTCTGATGGAATCAAGGGAATAGTGACGTACAAAAGTATGTAATGAAGCCCAGGTGGCTGCATAACAGATGTGACGAATAGGAACTCCCCTCTGCAGGGCAGTAGACGCAGCCACTCCTCTGGTAGAATGGGCCCACAAGCCAGCCGGAGGGTCCTTACCCGCCAAGCGGTAAGACTCGGAGATAGCTAAAATAATCCAACGAGACAAAGTCTGTTTCGTCACAGCTTGTCCCAAACGCTTTCCAGCGTAACCAATGAAAAGTTGATCGTCCACTCTGACCCGGGACATGCGCGAAATACAATGCTCTCTGAGGATCAAGCCTATGGAGCCTCTCCTCTTCCTTACCAGGATGTGGAGGAGGATAGAACGCCGGAAGAACCTCCTTCTGGCTCAAATGAAATTCCGAAACCACCTTCGGAAGAAAAGAAGGACGAACTCTAAGGACAACCCTGTCCTTCTGAAACACAGTGAAGGGTGGCTTAACTGAAAGTGCCTGGAACTCACTCACTCTGCGAGCGGAAGTAACCGCAACCAAAAACACAGTTTTCAGAGTTAACAGCCTCAAAGGGCAAGAATGTAAAGGCTCAAACGGAGCACCCATAAGAAACTTAAGAACAAGGTTCAAATCCCAACCTGGCACCAAAAAATGTTACGGAGGGAACACATTAGGGAGCCCTTTCAAAAACTGTGAAATTAAAGGAATCTTAAAATAGGAACACTCTTAAATACGAGACGAGCGCTTAAATATGGACAGCGCCACCAGGTAACCTTTAATGGTCCCCACTTGCAAGCCCCAGTGGGCCAAAGAAAGCAAAAAAGACAGAACCATGGGAATGTCGCATTCAAAAGGATCCACATTCTGAACTCTGCACCAGGCGCAGAACTTTCTCCAATGGCAACGGTACAGAGACTGTTGCCGGCCGCCTGGCCGAAAGCAACACCTCCATCACGTCTTAAGGGAGGTCCCAATCCTTATACCTCAACCTTTCAGAAGCCAAGCGTGAAGATTGAGGGATCTGACCTCTGGATGGAGAACCTGACCCCCCCCTCCCGTGAGAGCAGATCGTCTCGGTACGGAAGACGAGGAGGGCAGATGGACAAGTCTAGAAGGTCCGGGTACCACGTCCTCCGGGCCCATGCCGGAGCAATGAGGATCATCCGGGAACCGAACCTCCGTAACCTCCGCAGAACTTGCGGGATGACGGGGACTGGAGGAAACGCGTACAGCAGTGGGAATGACCACTCCACCACGAACGCGTCTCCTAAGGCTCCTTTTGGAGGAAATTCCCGCGAGCAAAACCTTTCGCACTTCCGGTTGACACTGGAGGCGAAGAGATCCACTTGAGGGGTCCTCCAAAGGGCAAAGATCTCCAGGAGAATCTCCTGAGCCAGCTCCGTCTCGTGAGAGATCAAGCTCTGCCTGCACAGAGCGTCCGCCGTCTCGTTGTCGTCTCGGCCAGATGAACAGCTGAGATCGAAACTTCCTGCTGGATGGCCCAGAATTCGAGCTGCATCGCCTCCCTGCACAGCAGAAGTGACCCTGCCCCCCCCCTTTTTGTTGAGGTAGTGCATGGCCACCATGTTGTCCGTCAGAATCAGAACACTCTTTCCGCGCACAGTCGGCAGAAAAGCCTTCAGGGCTAGCCTGACGGCCCTCAGCTCCAACAGATTGATATGGAGTCTGGACTCCGACAGAGACCAACGACCGCTGACTGCCAACTCGTTGGCATGAGCTCCCCATCCCGTGAAGGAATGCGTCCGTCACGATCGTCACCTCCGGCCAGGGCAGCCAAAATGGGGCCCCCTTCATCAGATTGCCCTCGACAGCCCACCACAGAAGATCCCGGGCTACCGAGGGCGGCACCTGAACAGGGTCCGACAGCCTGCCGGAGGACTGAGACCACTGGAGCTTGAGTGCCCACTGCAAAGATCTCATCCAGAGACGAGCCTCTGGCACCAGAAGAATGCAGGATGCCATGAGGCCGAGCAGTCTCAAGAACTCGGACGCTGGGAGATTCTGGGCAAACTGAAACTTGTGCACCATCTGCTGAATGTGAAGGGCCCTCACCTGAGGTGGAAAACACTGCCCCAGGGATGTGTTGAGCACTGCTCCGATGTACTGGAGCCGCTGCGTTGGTGCTAAATGGGACTTCTTTAAATTGAGGGAGAAGCCCAGCCTGTGAAGGGAGTGGCAGGTGACGGACAGATGATCCAGGACTTGCTCGGGAGAGCTCCCCCCTGATCAACCAATCGTCCAGGTAGGGGTAGACGTGAATCCCCCCCTTTCCTGAGATGCGCTGCCACCACCACCATGAGCTTGGTGAAAACCCTCGGGGCGCAGGTCAATCCGAACGGCAGGACCCGAAACTGAAAATGCGATTCACCAACCGCGAACCTCAGGTACTTCTTGTGCTTGGGATGGATCGGCACATGGAAGTAAGCATCCTTGAGGTCGAGAGACACCAACCAGTCCTAAGTTGAAGGGCCTGGAGGACTTGAGAAAGAGTCACCATCTTGAACTTGTCCTTCCTGAGGAGTTTGTTCAAACCGCGCAAGTCCATGATGGGTCTCAATCCCCCATCTTTCTTTGAAATCAAAAAATAAGGGGAATACCATCCCTTGTTCCTCTCCGCTACAGGCACCAGTTCTATGGCGCCTTTCTCCAGCAGGGCTTGAATTTCCTGTGCAAGGAGCGGATCCGGACTCTTCAAAGAGTGGTTCCCCGGTGGATTGTCGTGAGGCCTCTGCCGAAAAGGAAGACAGTAGCCGTGGGTTATGATCTCCAGAACCCACACATCCGAAGTAATGGCTTGCCACTCTACAAGATGCTGCGCCAGCCTTCCCCCAACCGGCGAACCATGGGACCTGGCCTCATGACTGAGTGGTAGCGGCTGCGGCGTTGCCTGAAGGCAAAGAGGCAACTGCCCGAGTGGCCTTGGCATTTCGAGTACCTTTTTTTCCACCTCTGGCACTCTTACGATGGCCTCTGACTGCTAGCTCCTCTCGCTTTACTGAAGGACGAGTAATAGCGAAAGGAACCTCCCCTCCATTGCTGTCCCCTAGGATGAAAAGGCGGAGGTTGGCGAACTGCAGCGCCCAATGATTTCGCTGCAGCTTTGTAGGTCTGCAACCTCTCAAGGCTCTCGTCAGCCTTGCTGCCAAAAAGGTGTTCACTGTCAAAAGGCATGTTGAGGAGCCGGGACTGCACATCAGGTGCGAACCCAGACTTCCGCAACCACACAAACCTGCGCATTACGGTGCTCGCCGCCATGGACCGGCTGCCACAATCCGCCAAGTCCAAACCCGACTGAACGGCCTCACACATAGCATCCTTGCCATCCTGAACCATAGCAAGGAAACCATCCCGTTAGTCCCCTTCGGGAATATGATCAGCCGCTAAAGCAACACAGTTCCACAGAGTGTGTGTGAAACGAGACAAGGCACATATGGAGTTGGCCGCCTGAAGCGCCATACCCCCCGAAGAAAACACTTTCTTTGCCCAGCCGTCAAAACGTTTGTCGTCCCTATCCGGAGGGATGGTAGGATACGACGCCTGCTTTGCCTGGCCGTAGCCGCCTGCACCACCAAACTCTCGGGAGTGGGGTGCCTAGACAAGTAGTAGGGGTCGCTACTGGCTGGACGGTATTTTCGCGACAAAGACCTGCCCACTGCCGGGAGACTCTCCGGAGCAGTCCAAGCCGCCACCACCCTCCTCTGCAGAGCCATATGAAAAGGCAAAACCGGGTCAGTGGGTGGACCGAGATCAAGGATGTCCGTGAGATCATCCTGAATGAACTCCCCTGGGGGAGCTGACCAAACCCCTCGAAGAACCTGCCCCTCCGACGTATTAAAACGCGTACAGCAGTGGGAAGGACCACTCCACTACGAACGCGTCCCCTAAGGCTCCTCTTGGAGGAAATTCCCGCAAGCAGAATCTTTCGCACTTCCGGATGACACTGGTGGCGAAGAGATCCCCTTGTGGGGTTCCCCAAAGGGCGAAGATCTCCAAAAGAACTTCCTGAGCCAGCTCCCACTCGTGAGAGACTGTGCTCTGCCTGCTCAGAGCGTCCGCCGTCGCGTTTTCATCTCCGGCCAGATGAACTGCTGAGATTGAAATTTCTTGCTGGATGGCCCAGAACCAGAGCTGCATCGCCTCTCTGCCCAGTGGGAGTGACCCTATCCACCCCCTTTTTGTTGAGGTAGTGAATGGCCACTGTATTGTCTGTCATAATCAGGACATTCTTCCCCCGTACAGACGGCAGAAAAGCTTTCAGGGCTAGCCTGACAGCCCGCAGCTCTAACAGATTGATGTGGAGTCTGGACTCCGATGGAGACCAACGACCGCTGACTGTCAGCTCGTTGGCATGAGCTCCCCAACCTGTGAGGGATGCGTCCGCCACCATCGTTACCTACTTGCCAAAACTGAGCCCCTTTGAACAGATTTCCTTCAACGGCCCACCGCAGAAGGTCCTGGGCAACCGAGTGCGGAATCTGAACAGTGTCCGACATCCTGCCGGAGGACTGAGACCATTGCGTCTTGAGTGCCCACTGCAGAGATCTCATCCGCAGCCTGGCCTCTGGCACCAGTAGAATGCAGGATGCCGAGCAATTTCAAGAACTCGAACGCCGATAGACTCTGGGCACGTAGAAATTTGACCACCATCTGCAGAACGTGGTGAGCCCTCACCTGGGGAGGCAAACACTGTCCCAGGGATGTGTCTAGCACTGCCCCGATGTACTGGAGCCACTGGGTAGGTGTCACATGAGACTTCTTTAAGTTGAGGGAGAAGCCCAGCTTGTGAAGGGAGTGGCAGGTGACTTACAGATCCAGGACTTGCTCGGGAGAGCGCACCCTGATCAACCAATCGTCCAGGTAGGGGTAGACGTGAATCCCCCCTTTCCTGAGATGCGCTGCCACCACCACCATCAGCTTGGTGAAGACCCTCGGGCGGAGGCCAATCCGAACGGCATGACCCGAAACTGAAAATGCGAATCGCCAAGCACGAACCTCAGGTACTTCCTGTGCTTGGGATGAACACATGAAAGTAAGCATCCTTGAGGTCGAGAGGCACCAACCATTCCTGAAGTTGAAGGGCCTGGAGGACTTGAGAGAGAGTAACCACCTTGAACTTGTCCTTCCTGAGGAGCTTGTTCAAACCACGCAAGTCCATGATGGGTCTGAATCCCCCGTCTTTTTTCGGGATCAAAAAATATGGGGAATACCATCCCTTGTTCCTCTCCGCTACAGGCACCAGTTCAATGGTGCCTTTCTCCAGCAGGGATTTGATTTCCTGCGCAAGGAGCGGATCCGGACTCTTCAAATAGAGCTTCCCCGGTGGATTGTCGCGAGGCCTCTGCCGGAAAGGAAGACAGTAGCCGTGGGCTATGATCTCCAGAACCCACACATCTGAAGTAATGGCACGCCATTCTACAAGGTGCTGCGCCAGCCTTCGCCCAACCGGCGAACCATGAGACATGGCCTCATGACTGAGCGGAAGCGGCTGCGGCAGTGCCTGAGGGCAAAGAGGCAACTGCCCGAGCGGATTTGGAAACTCGAGTACCTTGTTTTCCACCTTTGGTACTCTTACGTTGGACCCTTTGACTGGCATCCCCTCTCGATCTACTAAGGGAAGAGTAGTATCGAAAGGAACTTCTCCTCAATTGCTGTCTCCTAGGATGAAAAGGTGAAGGTTGACGTACTGCAGCGCTCAACGACTTTGCTGCAGCTTTGGAGGTCTGCAACCTCTCAAGGCTCTCGTCAGCCTTGCGGCCAAAAAGATGGACACCATCAAAGGGCATGTTGAGAAGCCGGGACTGTACATCAGGAGCAAACCCCGACTTCCGCAACCATGCAAACCTGCGCATCACGGTGCTCGCCGCCATGGACCGGCTGACACAGTCTGTCACATCCAGGCCTGACTGAACGGATTCACACATGGCATCCTTGCCATTCTGAACGAGGGCAAGAAAACTATCCCGTTCTCCCCGTTCAGGAATATGTTCAGCCGCCAAAGATACACAATTCCACAGAGTGTGCGTGAATCTTGCAAGGGCACAAACGGAGTTGGCTGCTTTTAAAGCCATACCCCCAGAAGAAAATACCTTCTTCGCCCAACCGTCAAAGCGTTTGTCGTCCCTATCAGGAGGGAGTGTAGGGTACGCCGCCTGCTTTGCTGGGGCCGTAGCCGCCTGTACCACCAAACTCTCCGGAGTGGGGTGCGTGGACAAGTAGCAGGGGTCGCCACTGGCTGGATGGTATTTTTTCGGTAATGACTTATTTACAGCCGGAAGACTCTCCGGAGCAGTCCAAGCCACTGCCACCCTTCTTTGTAAGGCCATATGAAATGGCAACACCGGGTCAGCGGGTGGACCTTGGTCAGGTCATCCTGCAGAAAATCCACAGGTGGAGCAGACCACCCCAGATACTCTGTCACCCTCGACATGAGGCGCCTGTACGAGAAGTCAGCATGCGTACCAGGCTCAAGCCTGCCAAACTCAACCTCCAGGGAGGTATCAAGACCACTTGCGTCAGGTAAAGATTGACTAAGGTCTTCCAATTGGCTATTACCAGACAACAGGTCATCAGGAACCTCAGAAGGCACCTCATCCTCAGACCCTTCCTCAACCTCTGAAATGTACTCCAAGGGTTGGAACAAGTCCACCCTGGAAGGAGGAACAGAGTATGGGTCGGGCATAGGCGGCATAGGCCGCACAGACTTGCTGAGCGCCTTCCTAGGAGCTTCCACAGCTCTCCGGGGTACCTCCAGCAAAAATTCCTCAAAAGGCGTGGAGGGCGCCAATGGGAGTGGCGTCGACCGAGGCGCCGACTACTTCGACAGCGGCTTCGAGGCCGGAGCCCCGAGCGCATCCTTCGACTGCCTCGGCACCAATGGCTTCCTCGGAGCCGGAGCCTCATGAAATTCCCTCGATGGACATGGCGCCGATGGCGTTGATGCCTTCTTCAAAGGGCTCACAGGCTCCAACGGTCTCAACGGCATCGAGGACCGGGACCTGGAGCGGGCACAATGTCAATCCTCCTTGTCCAATCGGGACCTCGAAGGTTCCCGGTGATCGCGCCGACTGCCCGAGCCCGAAGGCATGCGAGCGGTGGCCCTAGAGCATTTTGTGCCGGCTTCTCTCGAAGGTGCGGTCAGAACGGTGCCCTGCGACTCAAATATCGCCATTATCTCCTTACGGAAGGCGTCCCATTCCGTCGGAGATGAATGCTTGGTGGCACAAGCAACCCGCGGTCTGGCGGAGTCCTCAGACGAGAACGGGGAAGGCGACCGATGACAGCGCTTCTGTGCATGCCTCGAAGAGGCAGAGGAATGGCGGGACCCACTCCTGGAACAAGATCCCCTGGACTTATGCCGACATAGAGAGTCACCCCTCGAATCGTCGGTCGAGAGTCCAGCAGACTTCGACCTAGGGGGTTTGGAAACCCTGCCCGCCAACAGCTTCTTCTTCTGCTCCCGCAAGGCCTTCGACGTCAAAGACTGGCATTCGTCGCAGTTATCCGTGGCGTGGCTCTCACCGAGGCACCAAAGGCAGACGTTGTGCGGGTCCGTCAGAGACATCTTGGAACCGCAGTCCCGACACTTCTTGAAGCCCGACTTCGGCGTAGCAGAAGACGAAGACATAATTTCGTTTAACACAAAAATATATGAAGAACCCATTCACAAGAGAGAACCGAGGCACGGCAAGATTTTGAAGCTAACAAGTTTGTGGAAAAAACAGAACTGAGGCTACGGGCATCGTGCATCCTACTTATAACATCTGGTGACATGGACTGTCGGAGGAGGTCCTCGAGGGAGCGTATAGACGTCATCGACTCAGGACGCCTACGCCGAAAAAGTTTTCCGAAGCAGCACAGCTGTGGTAATTACTGTCAAAGATGTGGAATACGTCAGAGGACACAATCCCCTCGAATGTGAAACTCTGCTCTGTGCTGTGGAATCTTGCTTTAAGATCTTCCTCATCTTCTATCCAGGGTAAATTGCTGAAATATCTGTGCTGCCACCCTTCTATTGCTCCCTAGACCAATGGACTAAAGTTGGGAGTCAATTTTGACTGGCTTGAACCAGAGTCGCTCACCTCTTCCTGGGACATCCTGGCCCGAACTCCTGTGGCTGCTTCTGCATCCAGTTCAAGTCATCTGGTTCAAGTCATCTGTCTCCACTAGAGCAATCTGTCACATTTTTAAAGTACCACCTCAGCTTCCTCGCTGCTGTTGATGTTGTGCCCTCCACTTTGTGGGTCGCCTGTACGAGATCCTCCATCGCCAACATAACCGGAACAGGCATTGCAACCATGGGTACACGGGAACACCTGCTGTGGATCTTCTGACCTACAATCTTATGCAGCCATTCTTTAAAGCACCCACTGACAAACAGTTTCTTCAAGGGGGTTCAGCTCCTCCTATGCAACCTTTTATCGCTGGGCCTCTGGTAATTAAACCTTTGCCTGGATATCTTCAGGTGGGCTCCGCATTACTCTCTAGATTAACGGCGCCCAACTCTTCAGCTCCCCTGGCATGTGGTGTGACACAGGCACAGTATCACGAGAGAGACAGATTCAAATATGATAGTTTCAAAACCTTTATTTACTAAGGTTCCTGGGTTGGTGTAATGCCTAACTGGCCCTAACACTAAAGGGATGGTTCCCTTAACTGGTGTTTCTAAGGGCTGTCGATATCTGAAAGTCCAAAGGAAAAATCTGCATGTGTCTAAATCTATGCTTGCCCTCACTCTTTGACAAAATCTGTTAGAAGGTCTTCTAAAAGGAAACATGGTGGTTCAACAGAAAATAGAAAACCATCGTTGGTTTCAGGTGGTGAATGTCACAAAAATTAGTTCAATCAAATAGGGCTGTTCTTAAGACCTTCTCCACAGGTTTTTGCAATATTCTCAAACACTTTCAATGTCTTTGGTTCCTTGGGATTTCCTTCCCCAAGCTTCAACTCTTCCAAGTTTCAAACGCAACAAACGCAGTTCCTCTATAAGTTTTCCAGGATTCCCTACCCCAAGCTTCAATTCTTTCGGCATCACAAAATTAAAGGTATCCACTTTGGTAAGCCTCTCAAGTCCCCCTACCCAAGCTTAGACCCTTTTCAGTTTATAACACAAATTCAGCTGGTCAGGATGTACCTTTCTCTCATATACAGTTCCATCAATACAAGTGCAGCTTGTCAGGAGGTACCTTTCTCGCATTTACAGTTCTTCAATACAAGTTGAGTTTGTCAGGATGTACTTTTTCTCTCATATACAGTGCTTTCCCATATAATCCCTTCATGGGGCAGCATCAGATACTTTCGAAAAATGTCAGGTTCTTTGCTCCTCCTAAGCACGACCAGTCTGATCTTGAACCCCTCTCTTTATTCCTTGCTCTTCCTTTTTAACATTTCACCTTGCAACTTCCTTTGCTTTATTTTCTCTATATGGTGCCTCTTGAACACTTTCCTCTTTACAGCATGCACACTTGCACCCATCCGTTTCTTTCTTTCAACCTTTCACTTTCAGGTGCTTCCTGCAACCGTTCTTGCTTTCCTTTGTTTCTGTTATTTCACTGTGCACACTTGCACCTCCTTTCCTTTTTTTCCCTTTATTTCAACATACACACTTGCACCCTTTTCTTCACCGTGAACACTTGCACCTTCCTTTGGTTTCTTATCTTTACATCGTGCCTCTCGCACACTTTCCTTTCTTTATCGTGCCCACTTGCACCTGTCCGCTTGTTTCTCGTGCCTCTTGCACACTTCACATGCCTTTACTCTGCTTCACTTTCTTCAGTGCCGGTAGCTCCTTTTCCTTTTCCCATTTCTGTTATTTGTTGCACTTTCTGTACTTCTTATACTTTCTCTCTCTTTCCGTTCCGTGCTGCTTTGAAAATTGTACCTTTCTCCCGCTCCGCTCCAGTCAAACACACGCTCCCAGGTTTCTATCTCTGAATTTCATGAAACTCACCGGGCAGCATCACGTTGATAGGCGGTCTCCCTCCAGACACGCAGGGTTGAAGTCAGGGTCTCACCACCTGCCCCTCAGACACTCTTGGTACTGGCACAGGTCCCAAGAGAATGAACACTTCACCGAACATTGCCAGCAGGATGCAGGCTGTCTCACTCCAGCTCCTTGGAGGCAGGGCTCCCTAGCACGCTGCAGCCCCTCATAAACATGCGGCCAGCGTCTCGGTACAACGCCCTCCTGCAGGTTCCAGCTCCTGCTGCTCTCTGCTCCTTGGCCAGGACAGCATCCCCAGCTTGCTCGCTACTCTGTGAAAGATCACACCTTATATAGTTGAACAAACAGTTGAGTCAGGTGTAAGTGGTCCTTTTCAAATGCCTTACCATGCCTGACTATTTGTGGGACAACTTGAGTTCTTTCTATAGTAGGCTTTCACTTACTTTCCCAAAGTTGTTCCTATGGGTAATCTTCACTGCTCCCGGTTGCCTCTCCCTCGTCCCAGTATTATTTGGAAACAGGGAGGGGGAGATGGAATGGGTTTGGAAATATCCTATGAAAGCTGAAGGGGAGGGTTTTGAAGCGTAATGGGAATAGGGGAAGTGCCATTTCTCGCCCTTGGGTGTTCTCCTCCCAATGCCCAGTGACCCTCCACTCGGGTGATCCTCCCTTGCTTGTTTACTCCCCCTATCCCCCAGGGTTGGGATCCAAAAGCAAAGGCCCTTCCCTGGCCACCTGAATAGAGGATCCCAGGGGAGTAGGTGGGAGAACACTGTCTGGTTTCACACAGCAGGTAATACTTAACTAGACTGTCAAAATCAGTGGGGCACATTTTTCTGCAGAAAATGCAAACTACTTAGGAGCACACACTTTTAAAATTCTCAGTAGATTTTTTAATTTTATTTTATATTTAGTATTATACAGTTAACAAAGTCAACTTCAAATACAGTGCATTAAAAAAAAGTCCCATGGAAAAAAATAGTAATATAGAAAACCTGCTATTAAAAAGGGAAGTATGGGACTGGCCACCAGGGGGCGCACGGACGATGAGCACCGCCATGTGAGCTCTGCACCCTTGGGTCCCAAAAGCGCTTTGAGCCCCCGCTTTTGACCCCCCCGTGGAGAAGCAACTGCTGCTCGTGCCACACGAAGTGGCCCCCCACCCACTGAGCGAAGTTTGGGTGAAAAACGGACTTCCCATCCCGGAGTAAAGTCCATCCGACAGCACTGCCGCTCCCCGCCGCATACGCAGCAGCCGGAAAGTGGGACGCGACTACGCGCCACATCGAGGAACCCGGCTCCCTCTACGAGTCGACTGCGAGCGGCGCAGGCCCTGCTGCGAACCCCTGGCGGCCGCAGCCCTTCCGACTGTCCCGCTTCGCCTGCGGAGCGGATGACCATCTGGGGCAGACGAGTGCGTCTGCACTACCCGCACGGCTACTTGAGCAGCTCCGGGCTATGGGCGAAAGGAAGCTGTGGAGAGGGTAAGTGGCCCCCCCCTCGGAGCCACTGGCGTAACAGGGGCCCCCGCGGTGGGGGGGGCCCGTGGTGTGGGGGGCCCCACCAGCACATGGCTGGGAGGGGGCCCCAGTAAAAAAAAAAAAAAAAAAAAAAAAAAAAAAAAAAGTTTCTTTTGAAATTCACTCTGCATTCATAAAGAACATTTCTGTAACAGAAATAATTTCTTTATGAAGGCAGAGTGACTACAAAAGGAAACTTTCTTTTTGAAGTCTGAGGGCCCCCGTACCCCATGACATGGAAGACCCTAGGCTGGAGGCCTCCATGTCATGGGGTGGGGGGGGTGGGGAACCCTATGCCTTCAAAAAGAAATTGTTTGTTTTTGAAGCCACTCAGCCATCATAAAGAAATTATTTTGATTATGGTTCGGTCCTTAACTGAAATAATTTCTTAATGAAGTTATAGTGACTTAAAAAAGAAACAATGGGGCTCATTCTGACCATGCCGGTCCGGAAACAACGGTGCTGGTAAGCTTACAGGCACTGTTGTTTCCGGACCGGCATATTACAGGTCTGCCTGGTGGAGCTGCCGTGCCCGACAGGTCTGACCCTGCCAGGCACAGCAGCCACGGTAGGCAGACCTGTCACGGAAGCACCGGCACCGTTTACAATGGTGCAGGTGCTTCTGTGTCCCCATTCCCGTGGAGTCTGGGGTTTAACGAAATTACAGGCACCTGATTTCCCAGCCGCCGGACTTGAAATAGCACGGTGGCACCGGGAAGTCAGGCCATAGTAATTTTTTATGGGTCTGGCGGCAACCCGCCAGTAGCACCGGCATGGTTACCGCTGGACCCGTAATGAGCCCCAATTTCTTTTTTAAGTAATAGGGCCCCCCTCAACTCCATGAGGTGTGCGTGTATGAGTCTATGGTGACAGGGTGCACACTCAAATGTATAGCCGGCTGCCTGTGTGTGTATGGTGAAAGGGTGCACACTTAAATGTATGGGTGGCTGTGGGGGCGTGCCTGCATGGTGAAAGGGTGCACACATAAATGTATAAGTGGCTACCTGTGTGAGTGTATGGTGAAAGGGTGCACACTTAAATGTGTGGATGACTGGGTGTGTATAAGGTGAATGGTGTGTGTGCTTGTGTACAGGGGCACAAGAAAACCTTCATTTCGGGGGGGCTAACCCTTCAAATGTTGGGAGAGGCGCTAACTTCACATGCGGTGGGGAGGGGGAAACTTATTTGTGTGGGCGCATCCAAATTATTTATGCATTTTAATGAGACTATTCTAGTGCAGATTCAATGTTACAAGCAGTTAACTCGCTCCTATAAGTCTCCTGTTCCCTCTCTACCCTTCCAATCACTCCCCTGGCATGCAAGTACTAAACCCACATCACGATTTCAATCGCCTAAACAATGTGGAATTTGAATGCAGGTACTAACAGTGAAATGCTTTACGTTGGTAATTGCTGGGTTCTTGTTAACAGCAAAAACCAGGTGCCGTTTAAAATCTGTGTCCTGTTCGGTCTGGCAACTGCTCTAAAGGTTAGCCAAGTTGAGTCAATATAGCCCAAAATGTCAGGGGGGGTAGTGCTGAAGCCCAGTCAACTCAATGGTGTTGCGCTACTACTTGTGTTTAATGCCTTGCTTACTCCTAGCCCTATTCTTCCTCGTCCCAGTACTTATATACGAGGCAGTACGTGTGTTTGAGGCACTCTGCCTCATACAAAAGTACTGGGAAGAGGTAGAGGTACATGGAGGTAATGCCTGATTTAGCTACCTGTAATCTTCATCACTCCTAGTCCCACTGTTCCTCATCCCAGTACTTACCTATGAGGCAAGGAGCCTCATACGAAAGCTCTGGGACAAGGAAGAGGGACGCAGAGGTAATTCTGGGCCAAGGAGCTGATTGTGGAGGTTGGGGTGGTGGGTGGGAGGGAGAGTGGATGTGTGGGGGGCCAGGATTGTGTGATAAATCATAATGGTTGTCCATGTCCAGGCTAAGCAGGCATGATATGTGGTATTAGTGGCTAGAGAGGCATTTTGATTTAGCCAGTCTAGTCATTCCTCAGTTTGGTATGACTTTCTTTTAACTGGACATTTCTGATAAAGTAGTCCTGCTAACTTTAATTACCTGGCTAGATTGGCATTTGGGTGCTGCCAGTCTAGCCATTTCTTACTGCGACATTGTATATTTTTCTGGGCATCTGTGATAAAATGATATGATGTGATTCAAGTCATTTATAATGCGCCTGTACACAAGTGTACACAAGGGAGGGATGATAGAGGGAGGACAAGACAAACGATCTCACTAGGCCTTGTGTCATTGTGAGAACGAGAAGTGCAAGGGAAAAGGGAGCAGGGAAGTGCAAGTGAGAGGGGAGGGGAAAACAGGGCAGCAATGCTCTCAGTAAGTGCAGCCAGGGCAGAGCAGCTATTGGTTGTGCAAGGAGAACAATGGACTGCAGGGTTACAGTTACAGCCCCTAAGTGCATGGTAGGCCCGGAGGCAGTGCAAGGGTGACCAATCAAGAAAGAGCCTGGACTCAGAGAGACTCTGAGGGTAGCCAAGCAGCCAGTCAGTACAGCAGACATGTAGGTCAGGTAGGTCAGCAGGGTGGGAGAGAGAGCGAAAGCAGCAGAGAAGAGGAAAGCTTTTAGCTGCTTCCGAAACTTCAGGTTGTCCGCCTCAAGTTTGAGAGGGGCAGGGAGGCCATTCCAGTTGGAGGCACCAGCAGAGGAGAGAGGTCTACCCCCACTCTCTGCCTGGAGAAATGTCTAAGCCTTAGAGAGTTGGAGGTAGCTGAGTGAAGGGTTAGAGAAAGAAGGTATTTTGGAAGAGAGCATTGGATTTAGTGTTGGCACTGGCCCCAGAAAGCCTTGTGGGCAATGCAAAGGTTCTTGAACTTGATCCTTGCAGCCAGTGGAGAGACTTCAGGGCTGGAGAAATACAATCCCAGGGCTTGAGGCCAAGGCTAAGTCTTGCAGTCCTGTTCTGGATTATTTGCAGATGAAGGAGACTAGAGGAAGACAGATTGAGAAAGTGGCTGTTGCAGTAGTCCAGCTTAGAGACAGTGAGCTTCTGGTGGAGAGTGAGAAAGGGAAGAGTCCCTTTGAGGAGGAGCAGCTTGTAGTGGGACTTCTTGGTGATGTCCGAGATGTTAGGAGAGAAAGAGTGTGGCGTTGAAGATGACACCAAGGTTTTTTGCCTCGCAGGAAGGCAAAGGAAGAGGGCCCAAGGTGGTCTGCTATAGTGAGAGAGGAAACACAGTGGCAAGGGTCCCAATGAGAAGGATCTCTGTCTTACTGGCATTAAGGCAGATATTGTTGGAGGCGCTCCAATCCTGAATCGTGGATAGACAGTCAGGAATGAGCTAGAGATGAGAGGAGGATGAGGGGAGCCTGAAGGAAAGCTGAGTCATCCGCACAACACTGAAAGTTAGAGGATAAGGTAGAGATCAGGGAGGCCAAAGTGGCCAAGTAGAGGTTGAAAAACCAGCGTGAGAGGATAGAGCCCTGGGGAATGCCACAGGTAGAGAGAGGTGGCGGAGAGAATGGGACCACGATCGACCTGGGAGCGGAGTGGCGGTCCAAGTGGAAGTAGGTCAGTCACTCTAGGGTCTGATCTGTGATGCCCAGGTTCTCACAGAGTCGATTGATCAGGATGGCGATGTTGACCCTGTCGAAAGCAGAGGAAAGATGAAGGATGAGAATAGAAGGAATGCTGGAATCAAGGTTAGAGAGCAGCACAGGTGTTAAGGAGAGCAGTGTCCATGCCTCTGGCAGCTCGGAAGCCAGACTGATGGTCATGGAGACAACCAACAGATTCAGTGTGGAGAGTAAGCTGGGAGATGGCAAGCTTTTCCAAGAGTTTGCTCAGGAAAGGTGGAGATTGAGCGATAGTTTTCCAGCAGGTAGGATCAGCAGACTGCTTCTTGAGGAGTGGGTGCACAAGGGAGTGCTCAAAGGGAGAGGGGAACATTGCAGTGGCGAAAGAGTGATTACAGAAATCGGCCAAGGCTGGAGCGAGGGTGTCAATATGGGCTTTGATGGTTCTGGAGGAGCAGCGGAGCACCTGTTTGGACGACACTTTCATAGATCGGACTTGTCTAGAAACCTCGTCAGGTGTTGTCAGAGAGAAAGAGGAAAAAGGAGGAGGAGAGAAGAGATGGCCAAAATGGGCCGAGAGAGGAAGAGGACATAGAGGACAGGATGTCCTGAGATTTAGCAGAGAAATGAGAGGCCAGAGGTGTACAGAGGGCATGGGAGGGAACAGAAGAGGTATAGACCACAACAGGATTGACCAGTTCCTTGCAGATTTTAAAGAGTTTGGCCGTGTTGTTCGAGGCCATGGAGACACATGCTTTATTGTGTGCTCTCTTCTTGATGAGTGTTATTGCTTTGACTGGCATTTTTCTGAAAACAGTCTAGGTATGTCTAAATGTGGCCTGGCATTCTGTACTATAATGTTATTACGTGTTTACACTGGTCTACATTGTGCAGCCAGTTGGAAGCATTAATGTTCCTGTGCACTGTTGGTGACTTGCATGTATTGGATTGTGTTACCCTACAAAACAATTGCAAACACTCTGGCTTTATAGCCAATTTATCTCAGAAAGTGTGCTGTATATTGCATTAAAACACATATTTATATCTTTTTCCTAGTGCAGTGTGCGGCATACCCCTTCAGCAGCACGTTCATGCGTATTGTGCAAGCGTGACAGTCTAGGCCGGCCCAGAGTGTGGCGCAACCCGTGATTTGTTGCCGAGTTGGGGGGCCCCCTCAGCATGGCTCGCAGGGGGGCCCCCACATTTTGTGTTACGCCACTGCTCGGAGCACGCAGCGGTGCTTCGCCTGGCTTGGGGCCCTCTCTAGGGCCCAGGGCCGGAGATAGCGTTTAGGGCGCAGACAGGAACCGCCCCCCACCATAACCGGGCCCCTGCGACAGGCAGCACGCGGCCTCAAGAGGGCCCCCATATCAAGGCCGGGGACACAGGCCACTGAGGTGGCACACACATATATTGAACGCGGCCTACGCCTTTGGCCCAGCAGCTCCGAAGGACAAGCGCAGTGCCCTGGGAGATTTAGACGCCACAGCCAGCCACGGAAATCAGGGCAAGAGACTTGCGCACGAAGTGAGGACAGTGCAGAGGGTTGGGCCCCCATCTATGGGGCGTGTGCCCTCCTCTGCACAACCACCAGTCTTTCGCCCCCCCCCCCCCCCGGGGCCTGAACCTCGATCTAAATCAAAGCTACTGGTCAGGAGATCTCCCCCACGCCATCTTGCCTGGGCCTACACCCAAGACCACGCTGACAACGGAGCACCCCTCCCACTGGAAAGGCTCCCCCGCGCTGAGAGCTGGGCCCCCGTGTGCTGCGGAGTGTGTGCCCTTCTCAGAGCCAACGTCCATAAAGATGCCCGCCTCCACTGGACCTCAACACTGTTAAACGGGTGCCCCCCAATAAACCAAGGCGCAGCACGCACCCTGCCCATCCTCAACTGCCCAGACTCCTCTACCAGAGGGCACCCTCCAACCTTTGAGCCATATTCAGTCGGGTGGCTGTGGAACCAGGGACAAGCCTTGATTTCTGCTCTCTGGCTGTACCCTTAGTGGGATCTCTTGCCCAAACACCGCCAAACCCAACGTATGAACGCCAAGGAGAGACTGGCGGCATACCAGTTCTCACTCTCACAACACAGCTATTGCGCATCCGGAGTCGCCACTATGTCATCACCGGGCCCCGAGCCAGCCTCCACCAAAGCGGACGTCACCGATATCCTCAACGAAATGCGGAGTATGAGAGCTTACATTGGTGGCAAAATCGAATAAATAACCCAAAGGATGGACAAGATGGAGGACAGGCTTGAAGAAATTGAGCACAACCAGACCTCGCTGAACACCCTAGAGACCTAAATGGACTTGCGACTCGCCGGACTCGAAGCCAGGGAGGAGGAATTTCACCTAAAAATCGATGACTTGGAAAACAGAGAGCGGCGCAATAACATACGCAACTTCAGAATTCCGGAGAATGAAGGCGAGACTAAGTCAGACCTGAAAAGAACATTGCATAGCATAATGAAGTCGCTTTTCAATGATGACTCAATTGATGAACCCAAAATTGAACGTGTCCACAGGGCTGGGGGAAAACCAGGAGGCCCGCAATCGGTGCTTGCCCGATTCCATTACTACGCAGACAAGGCCAGGGTCTTGGACAAGGCCAGAAACACTCCGCAAGTCACGTTGGGCCCGGTTCATGTCTCCATATATCAAGACCTATCCCCCCTCACACTAGCAATGCAGAGAAAGTGCCAACCACTCACCAAAATGCTGAAAGAAAAAGGGGTCCGATACCGTTGGGGTTATCCCTTCTCGCTTTCCTTTGAATGGGAAAGCAATGCCATAAAACAAATCTCAGAAAAGGATATTATGTGCTGCATATTTGACCTATTGGGTACCCAAGAGGAGGAACCATCACAGAGCGGAAACAGGCCAGAGGCAAAGGAATGGCACACCAAAGGTCCACGGAGAAAGAAGATGCAGGGCGCCAGGAAATATAGACGGATGAACGCCCCCCCGGACACCGAACATTGAACCCACTTTGTTCCTTTACTTGTTTCTCTTTTCATGGGTGCGCCTGACGACGGACATTAGGCTAACTAGAGACCTCTGAGAATGTCAGATGGACACCCATTGGGTAGCAACGGGGGAGGGTGGAATCGTTGTCCTCACACCGCCCCACTTGATGCGGATGAGGTGCTCACAAAGCAACCTGGGGTGAGGGTACACTTAGATGATGTGAATCGATGCACTTTAGTGGGCCTTAAAGAAGGTGGAGGAAGCTGAGGTTTGTGTGCGGCCCGGGAAAGGTAGCACGTAGGAGGTGGTGTGAACCGATATCGAAATGAAGGAGGGCCCTTACAAAGTTTTGCCGGGGACCGAATATCGGGCACAAATGACCGAGATCTTATTGTTGAAATGCAGTTCAGTTCGTTAACATGTTTACATATGCAGGGGGGGGGAGTTGGGGGCTCATGGTTATGTTTTATAATTAAGTGGTTGGGACCGTTTGAGGTGCGGTTCCCGTTGGTGGTCCGAAGACGATTGGGTGAACATAACCCAGCCGGATCGGACGCCGTATGGCTTGGGGGGGGATGGGGTGGGCTAGTGCAACTCGAAGGGTCAGGTGGAACGGATGAATACGAAAATGAGAAGAAGAGAAAGGCACACCTAATACTGTTGAAGGCTGAGCTACAAGGATGTTCAGCGGCCCCCATAGGGCCACATAGGAATCGTCTTACTTGTGTAGGAATAGGCATATGGCAGGCGCTTAGAGCAGAGACATTGAGGCAGGCGCACTTATTGGGCTACCTCACACATTGCAATGGCAGCAACACCTAGACATTTCAAGCTATGCATATGCACACTCAATGTAAAAGGCTTGAATTCCCCCACTAAACGCTCGCTGGTAGCGAGGGAATTTAAGAGGTCTAACATTGATATTATGTTCTTACAAGAGACGAAGCATCAGAAGGATAGCGAGAAGGGGATCCCCAGTGGTCTAGTGGGGCATACATATTGGAGTTCGGGTGTCCTCAAAAAAGCTGGGGTGGGGATCCTGGTCCGGAAGAACCTCTGCATGAAGATCCTAAATTCCTGGACTGACACGGAGGGTAGGGCCATGTTAATAGTGGGATCCATTCAAAACACAGTCGTAACCCATGCCACAATTTATGCACCCAACCAAGGCCAAAAGGGAGCGTATCGACGTCATCGACTCGGGACGCCTACGCTGAAAAAGTTTTCTGAAGCAGCACAGCTGTGGTAATTACTGTCAAAGATGTGGAATACGTCAGAGGACACAATCCCCTCGAATGTGCTGTGGAATCTTGCTTTAAGATCTTCCTCATCTTCTATCCAGTGTAAATTGCTGAAATATCTGTGCTGCCACCATTCTATTGCTCCCTAGACCAATGGACTAAAGTTGGGAGTCAATTTTGACTGGCTTGAACCAGAGTCGCTCACCTCTTCCTGGGACATCCTGGCCCGAACTCCCGAAAGACGATGGCGGGGTGGGTCTCCCAGACATAGAGCAGTACTATAGAGCAGCACAACTGCGAGTGCTAATCCCACACGTCAGACAACAAAAAGACCCTCAATGGATAGGCTTAGACAACTACTATCTCCGTCCTTTTATCGTGGGGGAATGATTATGGGTACCTGGGCCCCAATTACGAAATAGCATTAAAAATCACCCCATCCTCGGGACCATATGGCCCATATGAAAACCAAACAAAGGAATGAAAGGAGTCACAACATGGCCCTCCCCCCTGGCGCATTTAAGGGCCCCGGGCATTCGGGATGACATTCCTGATCCAGGCAGTTTTGAATCATGGTACGAGGCAGGGCTTGAAAGGGCAGGCCAATTGCGGAGGAATAACGCTTTCATCACTATCCAAGAGCTGGAGGAAGCTCTCGGCATAGGTCAGCTCTCAGTTTTCCAATACCTAAAACTAAAAGGTGTTATGACCCGGGAGGTCTGGACGGAGGCGCTACAGAGAGACCTCACCCTGTTCGAAAAAATTCTAGACACATACATAGGCTCCAAGGGACTCATCAGTGCAATGTATGCAGCACTAGTTGGTGTCAACACAACCCCCTCGATCACTTTGAAACATAAATGGGAAAAAGACCTTGGGAGACATCTCACCCCAGAAACATGGCTCAAGATTTGTAGAAGGACCTCGAAAACCTCTATCTCTTGTCAGTACAAATTGCATGGGATTAAGCTTTTGTATAGGTGGCAGTATGACCCACTAGCCAGGATGTATCAGGATGTGAGTCCTGTCTGCTGGTGGGGCTGCGGCCAGAAAGCAGACTACTGGCACATGTGGTGGGGATGTAGGGCGGTCCAGGCATATTGGGACAAAGTGCTCAGTTGGATAAAAGAGCTTGAAGGAGAGGAAAGGGAGAAGCACCCACTCTTGATCCTATTTAGTTTGGTCGAAACGGAAGAACAAACACTCAAATTGCCCATAATGACACATGGGCTCTTGCTTGCTGCGAGGGCCTGCCTTACAACTGTGTGGAAAAGAATTAGTCTACCAACTAAAGCTGAGTGGATCAACATCTCCCGTAATATCTTCAATATGGACAAGCTAACAGCAGCCATTCATGGTGATCGCACTTCCATTGACAATGAATGGTCCGAGTTCCGAGCCAAGTATATTGCACAAAGTTGAGTGTGCAACACGATACAGCTAAAGCGTCATTGCAATGATCTGCCTACTACTCTAATGTTAATTCCGAAATGTCTTATGCAAGGGCCACTTTTCTAAAAAAGTCTTTTGCCTATGAACTGCTTCGCCGGACTGTAAAATTTACTTTAGACCAGCTGTCGCCTCAAGGGCTGCTGGGTGGGGGTAGGGGGGCAGGGGTCAGGTTGTGGTTAGTCGTTAAGTATGTGCAACTGTAAAGCAGTTGAGTTATTCTGTATTCTTTGTAATGAAAACTGCATTCTCTAGGTTTGAAAAACAATAAAACCAATTTAAAAATATAGCTCGGGGCACGCATACGTGCGTTGAGATATTTAAAGTATAAAATGGTTGCTGATTTAGAGGCTAAGTCCACCATCAGCTGTTCTCTGTTCGGAGTGTTTCATCGGGTTTCCATGACTGATTTGAATTGCCACTTGGTAAACTCATAGGGTTATCCACAGTGTGCCTTTTCCAAATGTCTACACAAGATTGAATCTGGACCAAACAGCTCTTTAACGTAAGACTCTTCTTGGTGCTGAACAGGTCAAGCAACAATCTGGACAATTAACCAGTCAGGCCATTTACAAGTTTTAGTACATGATGATGTAGCTCATGCTCAGCTTCACCAAGATGGGATAAAAGCAAACCTCCAAATAGATGGCCTCAACAGGGGAGTAGTGTGCCAACGTCAAGAGTCTCCTCAATAGTGCATGTTCCAATTTGACCAATGCCAAGCCTTTCCCCAGGGCTGATATCTCCACCCAGTATAGACTAATCGGCAGGATCTTGACCAGGTATAATTTCACCAGTGTACCCACCAGCCTTAAAGGCAAGTGAGAAAATAGCCACTGCTACCTGCACGGTTTTAATTTGAGTCTGTTCCAGATGTGTCATGACAGTTGAGTATCAAGAGAAATCATCAGATATTTATATGAGACGATCTCAATCTCTGCCCTATTTAGCCGACATGTAAAATGCTTCATTTTTCTCTGTTTTGGAAAAAAGACCATTATTTTGGTCTTAGCAATATTAATTTTAAGAGAATTGAAGGTGGAATATACACTGAGTAAATCCAGAGCGACCTGCAAGCCGCTGGGAGTGAGATCTAGCGAGGCTATATCATCTGCGTAGGCCAACCACTTTAGTGGGGAATCTCCTAATTTAGGCGATATAGTGTCGGAATTTACAAAGGCTGCTCCAACATCTGACAGATATAAATTAAACACTGGAGCAAGGATGCACCCTTGCTTGAGCCCCATATGTGCCAATCCATCCTGTCATTTTGGCCAGCTGGCCGAAGTGCACTTTAACCTTGGTTTGCTCATGCAGGTCGATCATTTTTAATAGACCAAGCGGTATGTGCCAGCTCATTAGCTTTGGCCACAACCTTATCAACGGTGTTGAAGGATACACAGAAATCTATAAAGGTACCATATACAGCAGTTGCGAATCATCCAGGCCTGTTGCACCATAGTGACAAGGGCAAGGTCATTGATGGTAGCGCTATGGCCTTTCCTAAAGCCTGTTTGATTGCATGGGATGATATTATATTGCTCTATTCAACAGTTAAGCTCATCGAGAAGCACCCTGGCAAATATTTAGGCCGGTACGTCTAACATAGCTAGGAGTCGATAATTCTGTGGATCAGAACGACTTCCTTTTTTGTAAACTGGATGATAATGCCCCTCCAGCAAGATGGAAAAACCTGGCCTTCACCAATCCAACAGAATCCATACATTTTTGCGTCATATTTAATGAGCTGTTTACAGAGGCAGTTAGGGCCAGGTGCTTTCGGTGATTTACAGGCTATAATTAATTTGGCCATATCTGATGGTTCCTTGTTATTATCATAATTCTGGGCACGGCATACGCCCAAAGTCTGTAGCATGTGGTTTTCCCATTCTGTTGCAGAGATCCCCCAGTTCTCCAGATAAGATTTTGAAGTGGGAGTATTTTACTCCCTATTTTTTAAAGTTGGGAGTAAAATTATTTTTAGGGAGTAAAAACCCAAGACCAATTCTCAATGAGAATATTTTATAAGTGAGTAAAATAATTTTAACTGGGGAAACCGAACTGTTTTTGAAATAATTCCTTTGCACCTAGTTATTCATACACGTTAAAAGATACAGGTTCACTTCTTCCAGTTTGGCAGTAATAATAGTAGTTTCTTCCTATGCTACTATGTACACGACTGGACCAAACATATGCATGGAGCCATTTGGGTGAAAGAAGGGGCACAAGGTCCTACGTGTCAGAGTCCTATTTTTTGTTGGGAGTAGTCCTTATCTGTATGGCTGCCCCGTCGCCCCCAACGTTTTATCCCTGTACACCACTGCCATTAATAATTTTCCAGAACACTTTATGATTATTTATGGTACAGCTATAAACCGGGTTACGCCACTATGCACATTCCACATGGAACTTGTGTTTCTTGAACCATCTGTGATCATTAGCCTTAATCTTTTTCACCATATGGGCATGTTTTGACGGGTTAGTTGTAAATTAGCCGATTTACGGAGATCTCTCCGGAGAAGCCTTTCCCTGCTGTTAATTTCTTTATTTTAAGGGTGAAGGAGACAAGATGTAAGGCCAATTCCTTTGCTGGAGAAGCCGCTAAAGCTGCAGGTGATGCCATCTCTAATTTTCTCAACATCCTGTCGTAACACTGTATGGCTAATGGAGCAGATTCCAAGTTTTGAGAGGCAACCTGGTCACACTTTCCAGTGAATAAGAGCTCAAAAGAACCAGTGCCAACCTAGAAGCCTTCTCAATCTTATTAGAGTTCCAGGAAACTCAAGTAAGTTGTGAATTTACTGACAATGTCCCGTGGGTTTCCTGTTCAGACTGTTGTCCCCTCATAGCAATACTAACAAAAATGGGGTGGTGGTCACTTTAGTGTCGATGGAAGACACAGGTCTTCAATCAAGGTAGGGACCTGCGAGATAAAGATATCGTCAATAATGCTGGAGGAGTTGGGGCTATCCAAGGGCCGGTCTCCATTGGCCATGTAGAAGCCAAATTAGTATAGCAGGTTTGCCTAACCAATACCTCGGTCGCAGGCTTCATCAAGTCTGCAACTCAGAAGAGTGGTGGGCCCGAACTCCAGATCTGGTTCTTCTACATCGTGTCACATGGAATCCTGCACACAAGTAGTGGAAGGTGCCTCTCGATGTTATCAATAATGGCCTCCAGCTCCTTAAGGATTTCAACATGTGGCATAATATAAGGAGGATCAGTAGAACGGGTTGACTCTGGCAAAATTTAGAACATATCACATTTTATTTAAGTTACTTTATTACAAAAATATATCTTTGATTTCATAAGTACTCTAAAAAAATCCAACAATTCATCACCTCATTCATACCCTAATACACTCCCCATTCTAACATATCTATCTAAAAAACACCAAAATCTACCCTGCTTTCAATTTTTGGCAGAGCATCCACTATTTATTGTTGTTTAATAGCATATTCAACAATGACCCAGTCCATAATATCAAGTGTCATTATGTAGCTGATGTGGTATTTGACCAGATATCTTGTTTGTAGAAAAACGTCGACACGTGTTTCGGTCAGAGACCTTCTTCAGGACGTCGGGCAAGAGGACAATACTCCGCCCTATTATAAGCTTGTATAGGCCAGGATTCAATCCCCAAGAAGCAATTCCTAGGATCGTGAAAAAGGACCACAGGAATTAATCCTCCACTGGCCTCGGTATTTATATCGAGCATATATCTGATGGTACAGAGAGCAACTCGTGTGGGACCTACACGGTTGTGCAGGCAGGACGTACACTAATGTACTGAAATCACTAGATCCTCAATGGACTCCTCGATAACTGGGTACAATCAATCGACAGCCAAAGGCAGGAAAAACCACTACTACGGACGGCGTTCCATTCGCGCGTAACCGCCAACTCTGTTAACAGTTATTTGTGTTAACAGAGTTGGCGGTTACGCGCGAATGGAACGCCGTCCGTAGTAGTGGTTTTTCCTGCCTTTGGCTGTCGATTGATTGGACCCAGTTATCGAGGAGTCCATTGAGGATCTAGTGATTTCAGTACATTAGTGTACGTCCTGCCTGCACAACCGTGTAGGTCCCACACGAGTTGCTCTCTGTACCATCAGATATATGCTCGATATAAATACCGAGGCCAGTGGAGGATTAATTCCTGTGGTCCTTTTTCACGATCCTAGGAATTGCTTCTTGGGGATTGAATCCTGGCCTATACAAGCTTATAATAGGGCGGAGTATTGTCCTCTTGCCCGACGTCTTGAAGAAGGTCTCTGACCGAAACATGTGTCGACGTTTTTCTACAAACAAGATATCTGGTCAAATACCACATCAGCTACATAATGACACTTGATATTATGGACTGGGTCATTGTTGAATATGCTATTAAACAACAATAAATAGTGGATGCTGTGCCAAAAATTGAAAGCAGGGTAGATTTTGGTGTTTTTTAGATAGATATGTTAGAATGGGGAGTGTATTAGGGTATGAATAAGGTGATGAATTGTTGGATTTTTTAGAGTACTTATGAAATCAAAGATATATATTTGTAATAAAGTAACTTAAATAAAATGTGATATGTTCTAAATTTTGCCAGAGTCAACCCGTTCTACTGATCCAATATATAGTTTTGTGTTGCATAATACCTGAAGGATCAGGGACTATAGTGCAGGTTTACCCCTTTATTTTTTCTTCATAATATAAGGAGGGACATAAACATTAAGGACTTTGAATTCTCCCCCAGCCCCAGACTTAATATCTCCAGTTGACATAATTCTTCCCATCAGGATAAAATTGGACATGTGGGGCAATTCCTTGAGTAACAGGGGATGTTTTACACCCAAAATCAAGTCCCCCTTCGGCGTAAACCTAAATCTTTGGCTAGCCAATTTAGAGATAATACACTATCCATCAATGGCTGTAGAGGCTGAATGCCATGACACAAACAGTGTCTAAAACCTCCAGTAATCCATCCTGTTCAATCAAATGAGTTGCCCCTTGTGTCCCAGGACACCATGAGAAACGGGAGGCTAGGACCCAGCCAGCCCCCTCTGCCCTATCAGGTTTGCAAGCCACTCCCAATGGCACTACTCCTCAGGCTCCCTAGCAGCTAGACTTTTGTTAACCACACCGCCACGGTGGCCCTGAAGGAGGCCCGTCGTGGGCATCTGGGAGGAAGTGCCAAGGTAGTCCTCCATAGAGCTCTTTTCTGTAGAGCATCATTGCTGAAATTCACATTTTTTTGAAGGTTTTGAGCCAAATGTTCAACTGCCATGGAGCAGTCGTGCCTTCGGGAGAGTGGAAATTTGTTAAGAGTGCCATCACAATTGTTCCCACCTGCAATGTGATCCACAACCAAGCATTCATAACCCATTCTTGAGAGTAAATCACGATGTTGCAAAAATGAATAAGCGAAGTCGCATATTTGAAATTTTCACATATTGCATATCATCGCTTCTTATGTAATGCAATGGAATGATACCCTGAAACAGTTCCAACACTCTGGATATATTCAAGTAGAAGGTGTCACTGTGACAGAATACAGTACAGATTTTGAGAACCTTAAGCTTCTTTGAGGCCTCACAGACAGACGAAACCTCAGTCAGTTCAGGGGTGGAAACACAGGAATCAGTCTGCACTGAAACGCTTAAGGCAACACCACGAGGCTCAGCGTCTACCGTGCCAAACAATCCTTCAAGGCAGTACACCACTTCATTGCCGTCATCACCATTCGTCCTAGGTTTTATTGCGTGCCCTCCTCTGGTTTTACACTGCTTAGCCTTGGATTGTAAGTTTACTTTAGTGCGCCCCTGGACCCGATTGACTTAGTTACGCATGTTCCCCTTGCTCTTATCAGGATCCAAGATCACCTCGTCCTCAGACCCCTCTTCAATGGAGAAGGAGGTGTTAACCACATAATGAGGAAGGGTTTTCACCCTGCCCTTAGTGTGATCCTGCGACCCCCTGAAAGCGGCTTTGGAGTTGGGGACTCTCGTCTGGATTCCCTGTTGGTATGGCCACCGACTGTGGCGCCTTTGGTACAAGTACCGCCAGACTTCGACGGTCAAGCTCATTAGAATGCCCTTTCCTATTCTTTTTGGTGCACACATCCTCATACATTACTGTCTATTTGATAGCTCATTTAGATTTGCGTCTTTACCAATCATCAGCCGATACACGAGCCACATGATTGAAGTGGGGCTGAGACACCTGCTCACTATTTATGTGTGTCATCAACAACTCAGTGAATGAGGCAATGCCAGTCAACATTGTATCCATAGTAGAGGCTTGAGCCTCAATGGTTGTGAAAATCCAACCTGGAGATCCTGTCGCCTCATTCAGTATGGTATTCTGCCGAGACAGTTTACTTGCTAGATAACCTTCTCTCCAAAGCCTCAGCTAAAGTTGGTAATTTACACCATATACTTGTCCCTGTTTTCTATGCCGGAGACTCTGAAGGTCTTTTGAGGACAAGTCTGTGTTGAACGGCAGAAGAGAGCTGTACTATTTTCCCCACATATTTTGCAGCTCTCACCAGCACTAAGTGTCTGAACCAGCAGAACTTCACCTTCCTTGCAAATTTGCACCATCACCGTTGTAGGTTTTCCCATAACACCAGGCCGAGCGATAGCGACAAGCTTTGCAGCACGTGTCACAGCTGCACCACAAGCACCACGCTTTGGCGTCCTGCCCACCAGGCAAGGTACAGCGAAGACAGCTCAAAGGAAGCCCAAATGGCTCTATGAACCAACAGTTATCACTCTGCCTGCTGATGATGTAGATCCCACAAAGAACATTTAATTACTGCAGAAATGCAGACAAGCCAAAATGTCAAAAATAATTAATTAAAAGTTTGTTCACCGTGAAGTGAGGCAATTTCCCCAGTCGCCACAGAAAAGTGTCCAGACTCAGAGCTGCTCTACCACCACGGACTGCTGCAGACTGACTCTGCACCAGCGCTCCGTGCTGTGAAAGGGGTATTGCATGGTATAGCCCACCTCTTCAAACCAGCTCCAACTGCAACAGCAGAACTGGTAAGCAAAAGTGTCTGCTGCAGATTGACTCTGCACCAAATCTGCCTACTTTTTAAATGTTTGGACAGTTCCATTAGATGTCCCCTCCAACTAATGAATTTCCAACACCATATGATATTTCAGAAAATGTTCACAAAATATTCCCTTGATTTGGACGGCTTCATTGAGCTACATTTTGCAGTACTGCAACATGACCAACAGTTTTTGGACAGTTTGTCTACAGAGTTCAAACTGTCTCTTGAACTAAAGCTTTATTTACCTGGTTAGGATAGGGGTTGGGCCTTTTTTAGGACCACTCTTTGGATTTTGATCATTAATAAGCCTTGATATTTAAATGCGTTATTCACCATTCTGAACTTCTTTCCCACTCCTAAAATCTCTCAAATAGTCAATGCATTTTTCTATACTGGTAAAAGTGTGTGTCACTGATTTTAATTGCTGTTTCTCTTAGGCACTTTACTGTTTTTATGCATACTTCTTCTAAATTCCAAAGCACTTCACTTTCAGTGGATATTTCTGAATACATTCATATTTTGTAGTACATATAAAGTGTAGCCTTCTCTTTACTGTTTGATTATATGTAACCAGCTGCACCTTGTTATCCCCCATGGCTGCTCCGTCACATTTACCATAGGGTGAGTTAGGACCAACTTGGTGGCAACCCTGCAGAACACTACAGGCTTTTGTTTATAAGCCCTCACCAGAAAACACTTGAGGACTCTCCCTATAAGGGTTCTTCTTGAGTTGCTTTTTGAACTCTGCACTTCATGGTAGGACTTATAAAAGGATCATGCGAAGTGAGAACTTCCTCTTCACAGATGTAGTAAATGATGGAAATGGATTTGACCGACTGTCGTATCTTGTCCATATGGTCAAAGACAAAGCAATCTGCTGGGATCTCTCCTTGAACAAATTCTCTGCTATGATGCTCTACAGTATTTCAGGTGCTATGCCATCTCCACCAGGGATCCAATTGCCGGACTACAAGGGTAACTCAATGTCCGAGTGTTTTATTAAGGGGTCTATATAAAGTGTGGTACAAATTAACAAAATAGGGACTTCGTAAACTTTAAATAAAATTGTCAGGAGCGTTCTGCGGATCTCAAACTAACTCAAAATTCCAGGCTAACTAAAAGTTCAGAATTGCAGTTCTTCAATTCAGAGTTTTTCTTTTTTTTTTTAAACTTTTATTTATTGGCATAAAGGTCAAGACAGGCACAGTTCAAATTACATGGCAATGAGCTGACAACATAACCGTACAATCGGCACCACACCATGGTTAGGTTATACATCACAAGCTGATAACAACTGATATCGCGGGGAGGCGTCGAGAAGCACAAAGAAAAGGCAAAAACCAATAGGAGAAGTTAGATCACCCGTGGCATGTCGGATTGTCCTGGTAGGGGAGATGAGGTCAGTTCCACTTCATCTCTGCCATTTAAATAGCTACAAAATTCCGACCAGACATTTTTGGGGCGAGATGTCAGAGGTAGGGATCCAATGTATTCCTCTTCGCACATTTGTGTCCAGGTAAGGGCTTTCAGCCACATCGTAAAAGTGGGAGGATTGCGGCGCTTCCAGCATTGCAATATGCATCTTTTGGCCACCATAATACTTACATTTACAAATGTTGCCATTTTCTTTACACTCTCACCTTCCCAAGCACCAAATAGTATGGCAAGTGGCTCCATAGTCACCGGAGAACCAACTATTTCGGCCGTCCAGAATGTGTTGAGGGCAGGGCAAGCCCAGGACACGTGTACATGGTCTGCCTCACAGGATTTGAATTTGGGGCACACAGGGGTCGGGGTGCCTGTGAATGACGCAACTCTATACGGTGTGTAATAGAGCCTATTAAGGAGCTTAAATTGTATGCAGCGGAATCTGGCGCTTAGGGAGACCCCTCGTGTGTGTGTGTACACATTATGCCCCAGAGATCGTCTGTGATTTCCACTCCAAGTTCCCTAGCCCAAGCCTCGCGTGGTTTAAGAGAGTTGTCCGCAGTGTTATTCAGTTGCATTTTGTACAAATTAGAAATTATGCTTTTGGCACCTCCGGAATTTGCTATATATTGTATTTCAGGAGAGTCTGGGGGTTCAATAGGGCATGAGGGCCACATCGTCCGTACTGCAGCTCTAAGCCTATAATACTGCAGCATTTCGAGTGAAGAATTAGAGTGATCAGGGCGCCATGTTTGGGGGGTGATAAAAACACCATCGGGGAAGAGGTCAGCAAGGGCACGGTATCCCAGGTTTTCCCAGTAGCGTATGAGATTTGGATCATGTGTGTGGGTGGGGGAGTCCGGGGAACTGCCACAGGGGAAGCCACTTGTAGTATGGGCGCTGTTCCTGGTCAGAGCCTAGGATGCTCCTCCAGGCCCTAACCGTAGCGGCCACCGGGTCCGCATGAGCATCTGTTTGGAATGCGCGGTACAGTAGCAGGGACATGATGTTAGTTCCACCTCCCGCCAGTTTCTCAAGTTTTACGTGTATGGGCAGATTCTGGAACATGTACCAATGGGAGGCATGACGGGCCTGTGCAGCATTCCAGTACAGGCGAAGGTCTGGGGCCGTGAAACCCCCTTTGTCATAGGGCAGCGTCATGTGTTGCCACTTCTTGCGGACTGAGCCTGGATGCCAGAGAAATTGGGCGCACTCCGAGTGGAGCTTCTTGAAGTATTGAATCCCAGGCCAGATTGGCACGTTAGCAAAGACATACAGGAGTTTGGGGACCACTACCATCTTTATTAGAGAGAGTCTGCCTGCTAGGGATAGAGGTAGATTGCGCCATTTGGAGAACTTGGAGAAGACTAGGTGGGCTGCTGCCTCGTAGTTGTCTGTCAATAGAGAGGCCTTGGCTAGTGATATTTGTACCCCGAGATACCTAACCCCACCCGGGGACCAGCGTAGAGGGTACTCACAAGACGGTCGTTGGGTTGCCACAGTAAGAGGGAAAATTTCGGACTTAGAGTAGTTGATTGTGAAACCTGGGAACGTACCTATCTTGGTGATATCACGGATGATCGGGTCCAAATATGTGGAAGGATTTCTGACATACAGGAGCACGTCATCTGCATATAGAGAGATGATCTCTGGTGCATCCATTAATCGTATGCCTTTATTGCCGTGCCGACCCCTTACATGATCAGCCATGGGTTCTATAGTGAACGCAAAAAGGAGGGGAGAGAATGGGCATCCCTGACGAGTGCCCCTGTGTAGCGTAAAGGGAGAGGAGGGAACAGAGTTTACAAGAACTCTAGCTCGTGGGTCCGTGTATAACAGTTTTATGTAAGAGGTCATTTTTGGACCCACACCCATTTTCTCCAGCACGGCCCACAAATATTGCCATGAGACCATATCAAAAGCCTTTTGGGCATCTAGTGTTACCGCCACCGCGTCCGCGCCTGGGTCAATTCTGGACATCACATTAAACAGGCGGCGGATGTTCAGCGCTGTGGATCGACCCGGGATGAAACCGCACTGGTCCTCATGGATCATGTGGGACATGAAAGGGAGAAACCTGTTAGCAATTATCTTAGCAAAGATTTTCGTGTCGGTATTAATAAGGGATAGGGGCCTGTAAGACCAACACTCGTCTGGGGGTTTTCCAGGTTTGGGGAGGACAGTTATTAAAGCTTCTCTAAGGGAGGGGGGGAGGCAATTCAAACAAAGTGATTCGGCCCAGACCCCGTGTAGCACAGGCGCTAGTATAGCCACATGCTCCTGGTAGAACTCGGAAGTGAGCCTATCCGGGCCAGGCGCCTTGTTTTGGGGAGGTCCGATATCACCTGAACTATCTCCTCCAGGGTAAATGGGGCGTCTAATATTTCACGGGTGTCTTGGGAGATAAGGGTCATAGGGATGCTCTCAAGGAGGTCGTCTAGGTCTTGGGCAGAGTGTTCTGGTTGGGGACCATACAGATTGGCGTAGAAGCTAGTGAAAGTGTCTAGTATGGACTGATCTGACCAGTGCCTCACTCCACTGCCATCTATGATGTTGTCAATGCGGGTCCCACCAGTCTCAGCACGCACTAGCCTGGCCAGGGTTCTACCCGGTCTGTCCCCCTCCCCATATCTACGGGCCGCAACAGGGCGTGTATAGTATTGTACCTCCCTCATAGCGTGTGACTCAAACTTTTCCAGCTCTGATCTGATTGCAGCTAGGGTCATTGGGGACTGAGTGGTCAGGTAGTCCTGTTCAAGTGCTTTAAGTTTGGTTTCCGAGTATGTTAAGGCCTGCCTTATAGCTTTCAGGACCCCAGCTTCTCTAGAGATGCACATCCCCCTGATATAAACCTTGAACGCCTCCCACCGAATCCCTACGGGTGTATCGGTTGTATTGTTCTTTTCAAAGAATGTAGTTATATCGGCTAGGATCTCGGCTTTAAAGACAATGTCTGATAGGGCGGTGGATTTGAAGCGCCAGTGGGGTCTTAGCGGCACTGCGTCACCGAGTTGAATCTGTGGAGTACAGGGGAATGATCAGATAGCGTGCATGCAAGTATCGCGACATCCGAGACCTTCCCTACCAGTCTGCCAGAGAGTAGAAACAGATCTATTCTCGAGGAACTGTCATGCACAGTGGAATAGAAAGTATAGTCTCTGTCATGGGGGTGGAGCGTTCTCCATACATCATGTAAATTGAGAGAATCCATATGTAAGAGGAGACGTTTGGTCGCTCGTGGTGTGGGTCTGCGACTGGTCGTCGTCCTATCTAGTAAACTGTCCAGTGTTAGGTTCATGTCCCCCCCCATATTATGGGGACGTCTATGTATCTCATGAGTATGGCCGTCACTCCGTCAAAGAACTCGGGGGAGTCAATGTTGGGCGCGTATACGTTGACCAGTAAGCATTCTTCGTGAGCCAAGGTGCAATGCAGGATCACATATCTGCCTTCTGCGTCAATGTGCGATGAGCGGAGAGTAAAATGGATAGATTTGTGAATGAGAGTCAGGACCCCTCTAGCTTGGGTGGAGTATTGGGTGAAATATCTGTTAAGACCCCAAGTTTGTGCAATGTTCGACGATAGGTGTTTAAGGGCATGTGTCTCTTGTAGTAGGAGAACCTTGACCCCGTGCCGTTGTGCGTAGGCCGCAATCCTACGAGATTTCGTGAAATTTGTCAGGCCACGTACATTCCATGACATCATTTAGGCAGCCTACGGGACATCCCAAGCAAAGGCACTGCCCTTGATAAACGCCATGAGTGCTGCCATGCTGCACCGTTGCCATCGTGTGTAACCCGTCTTAACCCCTGCGCCATTTTGAATATAACCTACCCCAACTTTCCAACCCCCCGCCCTCACTGCCCTGTCCCAACTAGCAGTGTGTGAATACCCACCCCTAAAGTGAACTATTGGATGCCATCCCCAACTTGGCGATGCATGAAAAAAAAGCCCAACCGGGGCGAAGATACAAACATTTAGATTCTACAGGAATTGCAGCTGCAGTGGGGGCCACCGCTGCCGTTCCGCCCACCAGTATTGATATGAATCTTGAATAAACAACATAATCAGAGGCTCGGCTAACATAAATGAGGTTACAGAGCAAGGATGCATGTATTAACGGGCATCAAGACTAACTCATAAGGGGAGGACAGCGGCCAGTTCTAGTTGTTGTCCATCGGGACCTCAGGCGGCTCTGCCAGTGGAATCTGTGCCTCGATGAACTTTACAGCCTCGTCCGGGACCGTGAAGAAATAGAGCTTGTTACGATGAGTGAATTTAAGGCGTGCAGGGAAAAGCATAGCGTATTCAATCTTCCTATCACGTAGCATTTTCTTCACCCCAGCGAATCTGCGTCTCTCCATCTGCACACCTACTGAAAAATAGGGGAACATCCCGATTACTTGTGAATCCATCCTTAATTCCCACTTCTCCCTGGCCAGGCGGAGTATATGATCCCTGTCCTTATAGCTGAGCAGTTTTGCTATGATAGGTCTGGGGAAGTCCCCTGGCCGCGGCCGAGGTGCGAAGGAGCGGTGAGCTCTTTCGACCGTGAAGAATGGCGAGAGATCAGGGTCATCCAGGAGATCTCTGATGAGTTTTTCCACCGCTAGTTCCATGCGCCCTTTGAGTGCAGTTTCAGGGACCCCAATTATGCGAATGTTATTTCTCTGCAACCTCGATTCGAGGTCATCGCATTTAGATTCTGACCTGTTTCATGTCTCGGACGAGCTCTGACACTGTGTTTTGCAGAACATGCACATTGTCTTCAGTGGTGCCAGTCCTCTGCTCCACTTCAGTAATCCTAGCTCCGTGCTGGTCAAGTTTAGCCCTTAATGACGCCACATTCGCATTAATGTCATCTAGCTTTTCATGAAATGCTGCAAAGTTTTTAGCCATGGATTCCATCATAGTGGCCAAGTCCGGCTGCGGGGGGTCCGGCAGAAGGTCGCCGCCCTCCTGGGTTGTAGCGGACGATGCCTGGTCTCCCCTGGGTGTCGCCCTGGCGAACTTGTCCATAGCCCCGGCTTTGCTAGTGGCACGCGATCTGTTAGACATTCTTCTGGGGAAGAGTCAGGGCCAACACGATGATATAGATGGTGGAGGAGGCCTGGATCGCACCGTTTTGTGCTGGACCACGCTGAGGCCCCGTCGCGGCCATAGGCGCTGCAGGTGGAGAGAGCCGGGGGAGGACAGGCGAGCCCTGTGTGATTTGTGTCGCTAGGAGTATGCCCGGGCCCACATGGCTGCGAGCCGTTAGTGAGTCAAGCAGGGTGTCCCCACAGGGCTGAACGGGTGAAACTGTTCACAGCTACGTGCGTTTAGATAGTGGGATGATTTCCCCCCTCTGCAGCCCCCTGGAACCAGCAGATCCGAGTGGGAGATCCCCAGCACTTGAATATGTGGAGTCCAATCAGACAGGGCCCCTCCAGGTGGCCATGGAAGTGATAGGATAGTAAGTCACAGCGGGTGGACCGCGGGGGCCCACAGGCACCGTGGGCACAGAGAGTTCGGGGGGAGCGGTGCAGGCTTATGTTTAGGCAGTCTCCCTTGGCTGTATCTCAACACACTGGGTGAAATACCAGTAGCGGGGTGGGTGGAGAACCCCAGCAGGGCATAGAACAGCTTCCAGCACCCACCTTATAGCCTTTAGGGTGGCTAGACCCGTATGTTCCTCGGCGCAGGACTGGGGCCAATGAGGCGCGGGAACCGCGGCCAGCCAGGGGTTAATGTCGCGATCCACACCGCCGAGGGCTGTGCAGCAGTTGAGTGTCCCACATTCCAGCACAGGTGCGCCACAGGGGGGGGGGGCAGCGTTGATAGCTCCTCGGTGGAGTAATGGGGCCAATCCTGTTCATTGCCACGGGGGGCAGCGCCCACGTCCCGCGGCCGTTGCAGGCCGGAGACGCCGCTGCATGGGTGGTGGGGAAAGCAGGTACGCTCACACGGCGTCTCCGTGTCCTCAGGCCAACGAGCGAATACCCCGCTGCCCCTCAACACAGCTCAGGCGGCCCCCGATCCTCCAGCCCGGGGGGGCCGCACATGTATGCAAGTGGGCGCCGGGGCTCCAGTCCAATCCACGGCCGCAGGAACGGCCCGGCACTCCACCCGGCAGGCAGCCGTCGGAGCAGCCGCACCGAGCAGGCCAGCCACACGTACACGGCCGGGGCGGCGGGTGTCCCAAGGCCCCGCCTCGCCTGGCATAAGCGGGAGAGAAGATCCAGCCGAGGCAGAGGGGCCGCAGGTAGTCAGCAGATGACGGTGCCCAGAGATAGAACACGGCAGGGGCCCGGCGGCCGACGCTGCAACGGGCAAGAGCGGCCACGCAAGGAGGCCGGATGCCGCCGCTGGCCCAGGCACCTAATACTCAGGATGCTAGCTCCGATTTCACCCCAGACTTCGGACACAAGGAGAGGAAAGCAGCAGTAGAAGAATCGTGGCATTAGCGGTAGGGGATGATGAGGATTAGCGCCGATACAAAGCAGATTCTGGTGGGCAGGAACGGAGCTCACTGGCTAGGCAGCCATGTTGCTTGGCTGCTCAACAGTGCCCCCCAATTCAGAGTTTTTCTGAGGGTTCCCTTCCTGGGAGAGGTCTTGTAAAAAAGTCACTAGGTAAAGTTTCTAGGTGTCTCCAAACATCCATGCCCTGGTCCCTTCTGGGTTCTTTAGAGACCACAGTTTTGAACTGCTCTCATGATGTTCTTCCCTTCTTTGCCTTTTTCATCTCGGACTTGGTCTTTCTTGTTGTTAAAGTCTTCTCTTGGGCAAGACACAGGGCAACACCCTGCATCGATCTTCTGCTCAGTCTGTATAATGTCAAGCTGGGGAAGGCAATGAGGGCCCTAATAGTCTGCTATACTTGCAGCAGGGGCGCTGTGCTTTGAGAGTCCTTAGAGAATGCAGGACTATGCTGCAGCAACCATTGCCACGAGGAGTTCAGCCGCATCCATTGCGCTCCGCTCCCAGACGTTACAGGCCTAATCTTCCTGCCTGTAGGACCCGAATAACTTCTGAGTCATCCCATGCAACTTAGTGTCACGGTTCCTTCATAGTCCTGCATTCTCTAAGGACTCTCAAAGCACAGCGCCCCTGCTGCAACTATAACAGACGATTACCCACACGGACAGTACCACGATCAGCGTTCATCCTGATGAAGGCCACTACCACTTTGGGCTCTTACCCAGCCCATATGGCCGAAACAATACAGTGTTGATGTCCTGTGACACAACCCCATTGTATATGTGTTTGTAGATAGTGTTGTGTACACCGTCTTGTTCAGCATCCCCGGACCTACTACAGTCCTGGGTAGCACTTCGTCATATTTTGTCTTCAATTATCTGTACCTGAGACTTGTGCACCACTTTGGAAATTGTACCTCGATACCAGAGAGGTTGATACTCACCTGTATTTCCTGTGATCGAAAGTTATGTAAACTTTTAAAATTGGCATCTGTGCAAAAAATTGGTTGGAGGCAAAAATAAAATAGCGTCCAAACCAGATAGCTGTCTACGGATCCCTCACCCCGATTTCTAGCATTTTGTATACAGGTACCCTCCTGGGCATATCAGGGCTCTGGCAGGCGCCCTTTATATATCTTCTGAATCTATAAGAAACATCTCCCTCTTATGCTCTACCTCAGGGCTGTCTACATCCACTGCCTCTCCTGATCTCCCACTTCAGGGTCTCTAATCTTCCTTCTCTCAGATTACTTCCTGTAACAATTCTTCATCCCAGTCCTCTAACACCTTTTTTCCCCTACCAACTACTCATGTCAATCTGACTCCTCTATTCCTGCCCTCCTGGTCACATCTCTATACTTTCTTCTTCAGTGTTGTGAGCACCTGACACTTCCCAAACCAAACAATGTGTCATGATTTTCAACATACACTGTTTGCCAGAGCCTAACCTCCACCCAAAGGCAGTCAAAATGCCCCCCTGGGGCTGTGGCAAGGTTTGGGGTAGACAATAGTGCTGCACTGAACACAAGGCTCTGGAAAGAGTTTGCTCTATATGCTTAGTACAAGAGAAATCACTACCCACTGAGCATCTGGCGGGTTTGCTATTGAACAGCAATTTAATCATGGGTATTTGTATTTTGTAAAATGATTAAAGCGCTTTTGTCAAAGCGCTGCACAAATAAATGAGGAACAAAATTCATGTGAAACAAAAAACAAAAAATTGAGGAAAAGCAAGAGAAAGAACTACAGGTCAGAGCTAAGCAGATAAAGTTTAAAACGGGAGCGGAAAGGATGAAGCTATGGAGATGATCAAACATCAAGCGGAAGAGAATTCAAGAGCTCAGGAGCCAGTAAGGAAAAATAGCAGATTGTGCACAGGGAGGCTTTTGGACGGAGAGTAGGAACTGGTTAGTAGAGCGAAGAGACTATAGCAGAGGTACGTGGGGCCAAGGAAAGAGTGGACCCAAAGAGGACACCTCATTTACAAACAAAGGAGTACAAGGAGAGAGGGAGAAATGTAAAGAGAGGGAGAGGGGGAAATAAAGGGAGTTGGTAGATATTTCTCCTTTGTGAAAGGTACAGCAAGCTAAAAACTTGGTTGTAGTGTAGATCCTCCTGAGTGGGAAACTGCACAGAACCGGTTATTTGAGCGATGATCGTTCTCAATAGGGGGGGGGGGGGCTCCACACTTTTGAAAGAAACAAAAAAGATAAAAAGCTTTGTGCTTAGTGGGTGCTAACCGTAGTGGAAATTGTGTGCAAGTATGGCACTGCTTTGTACTAGCAATATGGATTTATAAAGCATGTGTGAAAGAATATTTTATGTCTTGAGTGTAAATAAAGAGTACAGTAGTTTATAGCTCATTACATTGTATTGAGAGTGTTAATTAGTATTAGTACAAATGACACAAATATAATTATATATGGGGTGTGGAGGTGTTCGTTCTAGAGCTGGTTGTCTATTTTGGTTGATTTTCACTGAAGATGACCTTACTAGAAAGATGTGTCCTGGAAAAACAGATTGGGGGAAAATGATGGTGTGAAGAACACCATGACATTTTTTGTCAGACCTTAGGAAATCTGATGTTGGCAAAAGTAACCTCATTAATACTTAAGGACGGATTGGCTCTACCCCACTAATGTCTTGTACTCAGTTCAGAATTTAATTTCATAATGGATCTAAGTTGTAGGAGTTTCTTCTGAATTCACAATGTTGATGGGCCAAAGAGATCACTTCATGATCTACAAGATCACAAAAAGGCAGATAAGTAAGCCTTGCCTTTTGGGGGGTGGCAGGGGATTTGACTGCAATATATAACAGAAAGCTGGTTTAAACAGAATAATTAAGGATGTTACTTTGACATTAGTTGTTAGAAGAGGCTAGTCCCGTGCTTTGCATGGTCCATTATATCTGTATGAGAGAGAACATCTGGTGTCTCTTAAGAAATCCCATAAATTCTTAAAAATGGCTAACAAAAGAGTAAACTAATTATCACTTTAGTAACGTTAACTAATATATCTCACATATACTCATACACTAAAAGTTAATGCTCCAAAACGATAAGGCCTCTGTGTGGCGGAAATTGCAAATACTGCCCAATTATTGGTTAGGACACCTATGGACCCTAAAAACTAAGTGATTTTGACTGGAGGAATTACCTCCACTCAAAAGGAGGTAATGGTACAGGCTGTATTGTCCTTGTAAAATCCATTCACCCAAGTAGGTGGAGGCATTGCAGAGCCAGGTCTTTAAATGAAGGGTGAAATGAAAAGGGAGAATGGTCCATAATCTCCAAGATACTTTAAGTATAGGACAGGCAGTGTAGTCCAGTAATAACTGAATAGATTGGTTAGGTTTGAAATCATTCTGCACTGTTTAAAGTGCACAAGGTAAACTTAGCGAAAGACACAAACACTGATAACATGTAGATCTGTCAAACTAAACATTGCATTATCAGTTTGAAATTATCTTCAGGAATTCAAGTTTCTTTCTTTAAAAAAATCATCAAATCACATTTGCTGGAATCAGCAATTCTACCGTCAGATTAAAAGTACATGAATTCTTTACTTCAAATGAAAAGAAAGAGTGGAGCAATTCTTACTTACCTGGCTATAAAGAAGCAAAGAAGGTATATATGGTCAGGTCCAGCAAATAGCATCACCACGCTAAGAGCTAACTTCAGGAAAAACAACCATCGAATAACAGAATAAACACCATATTTTTGACACAGGGACAAGAAATAAAGATTGTTCAAATGGGGAGCAATGTAGGCGACACCTGCGAACAAAGAAAAAGACAGTGTGGATACATTAAAGACTTGCAATTGTACATGATTATGAATAAGAAGCATTGAATCTGCACTTTACTAATTTGTTTAAAATTGATGAGCATTGCCCACATGTCTACGATCTTTTGAATACCTCAGTGAATTATAGCCAATATTCACAAGTAGTAATACCTTTTTTTAAATAGGAGGGCAATGCTGGACTGAATCTAATCACAACACATTTACACCCTGTATGACTTTAGCTACCAAGCAGGCCATCATCGATTTATTCTAAGAAAACATTATCAACTTAACTATTAGTAACTACCTTAATTCCTAGCACACACCCTGATGACAAATATATTTTTAATCACAATTAACACATTTTGTCCTCGAATATGGTAGATTGTAACAAGTCCGCAGCATGGTTATGGAGACCATAAAAAGGGCGATTAATGGCGTGGGAGCCTCTCCGAGCTTGTAGATGATGGGCCGGGGACCAGAAGGGGGTTGAGGGAGGTGGATCCCCTGGTTACCCTTTCATGGCCTCCTTCATGTGGCAGGTGATAGTTACAAACTTATATGTACCACCTCATAAACCAAACCTCGAATCTTCAGATCAAATAAACACTTTGATCCACCAACCGCTTTATTCTCAAGATATCTTTAAAACTCGCACTAATACTGTTGCAAAACATCCTGTCATATAAAAAGTGATTTTTTAAAGGCTTAGAGAAATGCTCCCTGAGCCCCTAACACTTGCACGGGATACAATATTGCTAGTTCATATTTTTCCACCAGCAGGAATTCCTGTGAAAAAGGTACACATGTCTAACTCATTATGTACCTGAAGAGAATTGCCATGCAGAGGAGACAGATTTGCACATTCACCAAGAACCAGGATTCTTTACAACTATATCAGAGTTGGAGAGACTGTCATGGGGTTTACAAGCAACATCACCACATGCTAGGGTATCAGTCGATATCTGTCCTTCCCCAGGCAAAGCTACACAGTAAGAGAGGGAAGAAATGGTTTCCAAGATGGCTGGCACGCCCAATAAAAACCTGATCTGACCCCTTTAACAAAGTATGTTCCTGTGGGCCCAGGAATGACAATCACAGCCCTGTACCAATTTTGAACCACATGTCCAGTTCCTGATGCAAAGGGTAACCCAGGGGGAACGGCCCCAAGCCCAGAGAACTCAGCAGTGTAGAGTGATACGTGGGAGGTTGTTGGTGGCAAGATGGAAAGAAAAAACAGGTGGCACAATCAGGAGAAGGTAGTAGTGAGAATTAGGTAGTTTTATCACATGGTAATGTAGCACAGAGGAGGAAGTGATTACATCTGAAAGTGAAGGTAGTAGTGAGGCAGAGGTGGTAACAGCAGGAGGTGAAGGTGATATTGAGGCAGTGATAGGGAGTAGAGAGGAGGGGTGACAACATCAGGCGGCATAGGTTGTGCTAAGGTGAAGAAGGTAACATCAGGAAGTACAGGGAACACTGTGGAGTCAGTGATAATGTCTGGAGGATAAGGCAATATCAAGAAGGGGGGGTACTATCAGGAGGTGAAGATGGAACTCGGGAGGCAAAGAAAACAGTAAGAACAGAAGTTGAAAATAGTTTGACAGTGGAGGAAGGAACAGGGATGCAGAGTGGGCCCAAGGCAGGTGGAAGAGTGAGGAAGGAATTACAAGATTCAGGCTCAGAGGCCAGAGAAAGTGCGTCAGGGGGGGTGGAGGGAAGAAAGACCAATGTCTAGATGAGAAAAGCAACAGCACCATGGGTACAGGTTTGGATGTGGAAAGGGCAGCTGTTGGCTCCTGGCATCAATTTCCTCCAAGTGAAGAAGATGCAGTTGTGGCTTGCTAAGGAAATAAGAAGGCTCACAAGGACCTGGTCAACACCTGAGCAGGGCAAGCTTTTGGAACCCTGGAAAACCTGCAATGGACTAGTAAAGGACACTGTAAGGTTCAGGGACCCTTGTAAAACCTGTAACAATACTTGGAGGCGAGAAGATCACATGCAGTGTGAGAATTATATGTGCTTCCTTCATGGTCACAAACTAGAAGTCCTTCCCTTACTTTTGTGTAAATGAAACCTTTGAAACTGTACTCCCTGGGTCTGGTCTTCTGTACATGCCATGTGGCCTATGTAAGGTATTTTCATCACAGTTTACACCTATTCATTCCCCAATAGGAAACCTCAGATAACTTTTCAAAATATTAGGGTTCAGTGATGGAAGGCATATACGCAAAGCTAGTGGATGGGTCTCTGAAGACTTTGGGGGCCGGGTACTGCAGCGTGCACCACCATGCTTGCCCACAGGCAGTATACAAGGTAAACCCCATGGCCTCCATCACATCCCTAGCCTAGTGAATCATGGCTCATCATGCTACAAAGAAAATGCTCCATACATCCTATACGTAACCTGAGCCATGCATTCAGAAACTGTGAAAAGGTTAGCATCATGAGGTTCAGCTTGCTGGAACATACAAGACAATTTGAAAAGCATCAAGAAACAAACCACTGTGAATGCCTGAAGCATGAACTTGGTCAACTGACTGAGCTGTGTAACAGCATGGGGGTGACAGGGGTGGAGAGCAATCCACACCAAGAAATACAGAAACCCATCAGCATGGAGGATCTGCAGCAGGAGCCCCTGGTGGCACCATCTTGAGATAGGGCATTCAAGTAAAGCAGTGCACCTTCAAGAATGCAGCCAGACCTTTTGAGCCATCAATGCTCTGATCCGCAACCTTGCATGCACTACTATTAGGCTCAGATGTCAAAGTGGTAGACTAATTACAAGAATACAAATCATATAGTTCCCTCCCAGTTACATCCAGCTGCCACGTTTTCTACACACAGGGGCCCAATGGCAGACAATGGAAATAAAAGGGGACACAAGCACAACAATAATGAGGGGTTAGTTGGCACAGATGAAGAGTGATAAAAAGAGTGCAGTGGAAGAAAGAGGAGAAAGTGGATGGAGTGCTAAAAGAGAGGAGAGGAAGGTGGCAACACAGTGGAGAAGGAGACACATAGTGAGAAAGAGTAAAGGTTCAGGTCAGAGGGGGATGGGACATACAGGACAGGAGGAAGGAAGGAAGACATCTAGAAGAGGAAGAGATAAAGGGTGGCAAAGTGTACTGGAAGAAGTGGCCAGATGTGTGCTACATAACTGATGGAAAAGGGGGTCGACAAGAGCCAGAGATACATAGGGCATAGGGCATAAGGTATAGCATAGAAAACCATTAATAGGAGCTGAGAAAAGGCTGACACCCAAAAATGTGCAAGTACTGGAACAAGAAAGTGCCCATGGGTCAAACTGCTCCTGAACATTCTCATGCCTAACCCAGTCAGAAGACTGAAAGGTGCCTGGATGGTGGCACCTTGTAGCAGAGTCTGGCAGGACGAATACAGCATCCTGAAGAGTTCTGGACAAGTTAAAGAAGACCCCATATTCTATTCCAGCATAGCTTTCTACGGATTCAAATGTCAGATCATGCGTTTTAGCCTATCCACATCACTGGCACTTAAGGTAAAGTCTACACACCCCATAACTTATGAAACACCATGTTTCCTTTCTGGATATCAATGCAATCTCTGAATGCCATCAGTGCTGGCTTCAATTATTCAATCATTCAAAGAGATTTTTTATGGTCTGCTGTTTTTCGGCATGGACATTTCAAGCTGACCACCCGAGTGAAGAAGTGCTGGTAGGCAAAAGCTCTCTTCAAAAGGAGACCACTAAACTACAATGGCAAAAGCTGGTTAAACTTTGTATAGATGTAATGACATTCTGAGAGTTTGGATGCTTATTATCCGGAAAACATAAGCAGGTTTCACTTTAAGGTATTCCAAGATATAGATAGCAACAAATGGTTTACAAATGATAATCTCCAGAGAATCATAATCCATTTTAAAGGCTAGAGGTAAGGAGTTTACACTTTGTTCTGGAGCGATTACCAAAACATTCCATAAATTTAAGAATATTATCCAGCACAGTCATAGTTTTACAATCCAGGATCATGATGAGAATAAAACTATAATATCTTTTATATGTCGGCTCATGCTATCGATATTGAATCAAAATCTAGACTTATTGGCCATCACATAAACGTGGCTTCACCAAGCTTCTGGCCTATCACTCTCTCTAACCATCCCGAACAGATTCTCCATCCTGAGGTGCGATAAACCACTTACCCGAGGTGGAGGCATCGCTCTCATCTTCATAGACTCCCTCCAAATCAGACCTTACATATTATCCACTGAGGGTCACTGTGTGCGTCTCTCAATTAAATTGACCGTCACCCCCACTGATTCCATCACCACACACATCCTCTATCACCAGCCAGGCCCATCAAAAACCTTTGAGGAAGACCTTGTCCACACCATAGGCAACAACATTAAGCCCACGCCCTGAGTTCTACTACTGGGTAACCTCAATCTAGGCCTACACGACCACCTAGATACGTCAGGCACCACAGTAGCCAATGCTCTCACAGACCTCAGCTTCACACATCGTATTGCCTCACTCACCTATAACAAAGGCAGAACCCCAGAGTGGCTTGCTGACCTGAACAGCCAGAGCCTCATCACCTCTAACACCCCTTGCCCCTGGTCAGACCACCACATACTGAGTTTCTCTCTTCCTGCACGGATGCCACCATTACCCACCCTACCCACGCTACCACCCACACTAGCCCACAGCTCCCGCAAAATCACCAAAGTGTCGATTGTACTCTCTCTGTCGCCACTCTGCCTGGAACACGTTAATACTGACCCTCAAAGCCTAGCTGACATCTATGTCAACACACTGACCAATGCAGTAAACCTGATGGCCCCACTCCTCCCCAGAAAATCCAAACCGAACTGCCATTGCAACCCTTGGTTCACCTCTGACCTCTAAGCCCTGCATTCTCAGAAGAGGCAGGCGGAAGCCATTTGGAAAAAAGCCATCGGACCTCCATCAAATTAGATTGCTAAAGAATTCAAACAAGCCATCTAGACAGCCAAAGCTGAAGTCTACAATACCAGAACTGCAAAGGGCAACTCCAACTCAAAAGAATTATTCAAAATACTCAGAACTAGAATCTCCTGTCCCAGCCCCTAACAGCATCAACAAAGACCAAAACTTGATGCACTAACTTTCAGACTGCCATGCGCACCAAAATATACATGCTACAGCAAGAAATATCAAATAAACAAGCATTAATCACTACTCCCAACTCACCACCCATCACTAAAATACACCCTGCATCTCCACGCCACTTTAGAGACAAGAAACAGCCAATATCCTCAGAAACCTCAAATAGTCCAAATGTAAAGGAGATATCGGTCTAGCATAGATCATCATAGATTGCTCCGAAGCCCTAGTCTCCTTCATCACTAAATTCATCAACACCTCTTTCTCAGACAACCTGGTCCCATCCAGCCTCAAAGAATCCCTGGTCCTCCCCTTACTGAAAAAAACATCTTTGGACCCAGCGATGCCAAACAACTACCACCCGATTACTACTGTAACCTTCCTCCTTAAGATCCTGGATAGAGCATCCTACATTCAGATCCAACATTACTTGGAATCTAATCATATCCTAGGGATTCAGCAATCAGGCTTTTGCCCAGGTCACAGCACCGAATAAGCTCTATTGAATCTAAAAATCCAACTGGATGCCTCCAGAGATAAGGGCACACCAGCCATCCTCCTCGTATTGGATCTCTCGGCCACTTTCGACCTAGCAGACCATGGCACCCTCTGTCACCACCTCACCGTCTCTGCTAACTTCTCCAACGAGGCCACCACTTGGGTAGCATCTTTCTTAGAGAGCAGATACATTAGAGTCTTCTCTGATATTGTGACTGCCCTGCCTATCCCCATACCTTGTGGCGTCCCTCAAGGCTCTTGTGTCTTCCTCTCCCTGTACAACATATTCACCAAATCCTTACTTGACCTACTGGATGACATCGGCATATCCTACACCAACTATGCTGATGACACCCAAATAGTCCTTCCCCTTTCAGGCTCCTACGACGAAGGCTCCCTGAGGCTCAACAAAGTGTACGCAACTATCCAGACCTGGATGGCCACGAACCGCTTATGTCTGAATGACGAGACTGAGATCTTACTGGTAGGCTCTCCCGCTATGCGACAGAAGCTCAGCCCCCCCGAGTACATCACCTTCAGGATAGAAGGAATCCACATCCATACATCAACGGCTGTAAAAACACTGATCGTCTATCTGGATGCATCCCTTTCACTTGACAAACAAGTGAGTGCGGTGGCCTCTTCGGCAGCCTACATCGCCATACTTATCAACTCAGCGAGACAGTTGCTGTCCCCCGAGAGCTGCCTAACTATTGATAAAGCAATCACTGAGCAACACTGGATTATTGCAATGTCCTCTTTGCTGGGACCTCCAAATGGAACATCAATAAATTACAGATAATCCAAAACAACTCTCTGAGCAGCCTTAAACATTCACAAAAGAGACCACATCACTGCTGCTAGAAAAAAGGTGAGTTGGCTCCCTATTAGATAAAGGATTATCTTCAAAACATTGTCCATTACCCACAGATGCCTGAGCAACACTGCCCTGCAATACCATGCTAAGAAAATTGTAAGAGCAAAGTGCAGCAGGCCGGTTCGGTCTATCCCCGCACACCGGCTGTCCCAGCCCAAAGTGAAAAGAGCCAAAGGAGGTGGGGTGAGCTTCCCCTCGGTTGCTGCGAACCAATTGAGCGCCCTCCCCCCTGAACTAAAAGCAGAAGACTCCTACTGGGCCTTCCGCAAAGCCCTGAAAACATGGCTTTTGCCTACGGTCCTCCTTAAACCCACCAGAGAACAATGACTCACTACCGCAATAATCTGTATTTTACCTTGTCTGTGTGTCATGGGCAGGATGACACATTTCTGCTGAAGCTTTTGTATCATGTTACTGGTCCGCAACAGCGCTCTGATTCCTCAGGGTTTAGGTGCTTTTAAAATGTAAAAATGATCTAACAAATCTAATCAGGCATACATTGCATCTATAGCCTCCCATAATCACTTGGCCCAAGTCGAACTTTAGGTCACATTTGCAACTTTCACAAGAAACAACATTGCCACATGCCAAGGATTAGTGGATTTTTGTGAATCTGAAGACTATATGTTACACAATATTTATTAGTGTTTCATATGGCCCTGATGCAGCATACACCCCTTCAGAGTACAAGTAAGTGAGAATTATAGCTACAATGGACTTTTCATATATAGCTACCTGGGATTGGCTACCTTTCTACCAATCAGTGACCAGAAATGTATGGCAACAATGAGAAATGAGCCCCCACATGAAGAGAGTTTTGAGGACAGATTATACGAATGAAGAAACAGCCACTGCACAGGTTTACCAGGAATGCTCTCAAATCATGTGAAATCATCTCAACAAGGTCGCAAGGGGGACTTTGTGCATTAATGCTGCTGCTGGAGACTTTCCTCCTAAAAAGTGAAAGCAATGGAAAAATAAAGATGTAAAAGGCGGCATGAAGCCCCATTCAACTGGAGATTACCTGCCATGAGGCCTTGTCATGCTGCATCCTTCTCCAAAGCACTTGCCCAGGCATTTGCAAACTTTGGCACTCCAGTTGTTTTGGGATACAAATCCTAACAGCAGTAGCCAGGATAATCAATGGTAAGGGATCCGATAAGTTGTAGTCCAAAACATCTGGAAAGCCAAAGTTTGCAGAGCGCTCCCGTAGTCACTAAAAACAAAGCATGATGTTTTCAATATGAATGCTTCTAGATTTCCATGTAAGCAGATTTATCTAGCCTCAATTCCTAAACTAAGTTTGATATGTGCCATTCTATAATATATCTTACCTAAAAATGTCTACAGTGAAAACTAGAACAGAGCGACCTTTGAGTTACTTTAGTGAACACATAAAATACTAAAGGAGACTGACCTTGATCCCAAAATATAAATGTGCATGCCGGGAATAGTTGAGAGAACTGTAAGATACATATCGAAGGATATGTTGAAGGGTGGGTTTGGCTCAGTGTCCAATGCCTGAAGTGCCTTCGCTTTTAGAAGCAACCTCGACCCATCACACAGTGTTGCACACCTCACCGCCACAGTGTCCCCCCCAGCCCAGCCATGTTGAAGTGGGGACGACGCAGCGCCATCCTCTCAGCTCTTTATTTCTGCACATCAAAGCCGACGGGGGTGTTGTCAGGGTAGGGGGGTGTATATGAATTGCCAGACATTAAGTGCCCAAAGCCCTCCTTAAGACCTTTGCCTCCCTCAGGATGGGATTCTGGGCATCCACTGCCATGGAATTCCAGCCCTATGAGGTGCTAAGGCTTAAACAGAATTATTTTGAACACACAAGAATAATCCAACACACGATTAATAAAGCTCAAAGGTCCAGTATGAAATGTATCAAGAGGGACGAGACAGGAGTGCCCTTTATTTGCTCTGGTGATGGAGCCATTGGCAGAAAAGATGAGAAACCATGAGATATTCGGCACCACAATGGGCAAGATTCATCACAAAATTAGTTTGTCTGCTGATGAGGTTGTATTAGCCATTCTATTGAGGGCAGTTATGATAAAACGACTTGACTTTAGTTTATTGTCGGGTTTTAAAATGAATGCAGCACAATCTGACATCCTTGTCTGGACTATATACAGCCTCATTGTGAGTTTGGTGGTAATTCTGTTAGACTTACCGACAAACTATTACTGATACCACTACTCAGTCAGGTTAAATTAGTGCAGGATTATGAGTGGTATGGAGATGTTAATCTCTACCAGAGCAAAATAGGTGATAACTGGAAGGTTCCGAATTAATCTTATCCTCTGGTATAGCTTTGGGCGTCCCTCCAGACCATCGTTCTTCAGCCGGCCAAGTTATTACAGAAAGGGGAAAAGACTTTATGAATACCAGGCTTGGTCCCACCCCAAAAGGGGCAGTCACGTACCTGCTGCACAAGATAGTTAGCAATCCCAGGCATGTTTCTGCCTCATTGGGCATCATCAGTGGGATGAAGCTTGGGTCCGAAGGCCCAGCATCGTGTAATCTCCATTTATGGCATCCACTGAACTCCATGGTGGATTTGGAGAAATTACCACATAAACAAATTCCTGCAATTGGAGGTATATCCTAAATAATACCAAAATCCTAGTTCAATGGTATGGTAAACCTAGCAGTAATTCGCTTAATGCCAGAACAAATTGGCAGCAACGGAATTACCATTAAATGTTTGGGTATTAATCGCTGAAAATCCTCTGAGCTTAAACAACGCAAACTATCTACCATTATTAAATTCTATTAGAACCCCATACGAACTGGAATGGCCCTTAATTTTCCTGGCTGGGGAGAATTCTCAGGTATTAATATGAATATACTACCCAGACCTCTATATGTAAAACTGCAAGAATTAATTTAAAAATGTGTTTAAGGGAAAAAAGAACAGTTTTATAAAATAAATAAAGTATTGTACGTGCATAGAACCCCGGGGAGGGGCGGACATCTACAAACATTATCTTGCATCTCAAATTCAGACAATAGTTGGGTGGATGCAGATACATTCAGAAATAGCATTAGATGTTTGTAGACTAGGCTATTGCAGGCAAACCTATTTGGACACAAAATTGGCCTCCAAAACGAGAGGGCACCAAATTGATATAGCTATTTTATAATGCGAGCCACGATGGAGGCCTGGTATATTCTTGCCAATATAAATAGAACTGTGCTTCCTTCCCCTTCTAGGCCCATTAGAGAGAATAGGAATGTCCCCCAATCTGATCTCGATTTTATGGCCATGTCCCCTGCCTCACCTTGGGGACTGACAGTGGGGAAGTGTAAGTGGTTGGTTGGTTGGTTGGTTTCCCAAGTCATAGGCGTTATATCAGAGATCCTCAGACCAATCCAAATAAGCCCTCGACATAAGGGCAAGGAACACTCAGCGATGGGCACCTCGCCTTGGGCAGTGTCCGATCCAGTCATGTGGTTACAGGGATATTGTACTGCCATCCCTAAACCTACTACTATGCACCAGTAATCGTGCTCAGAGGCACAAAGGAAGCTAAAGCCAAGTGATGGGAAGTCTGCTGCTTACAGAGCTTGCAAGTGAAAACCAAGAAGGCATCACGTCCTTTTGTAGGTTTATCCTCCCCTCCTAAATATGCAATGCTTTCAGCTGGCCCAGTTAATCCCAGCCAAACCCAAACTGCCACCACAGGTGCAGACCCACACCAGAAGCCCAGCCAAGAGACAGAGATTAAAGCAATGTACAAGCCAAGCCCCTCAATCTGAGTATATGGGTTGTAGGAGAAGGACACTCATATTTGAAGAATGCTAGAGAATCAAGAGTGGTGGAAGAAGCTGAGGTTGGAGAGCTGGCAGAGAGTGCAGAGGCAACAGCAGCAGAAAGAAGTGGTGAGAGCCAAGAGGGTAAAGGAAGAGCTGAAAACAGCGATTTCGAATTGAGCAGGTGAAGGAGGTAGAAATAACACCAGTAAGTGAGTGTGAACGAGAGGAGAAGGTGGTCGTGGTGAGTTAGAAGGAAACACAGAGTGGCAAAGGAGGTGGTGGCAAAAGGTAAGACAGTAGAAGAAGAGAGGAAAGTATCACCATCAGATTTTATTGAACTTTTTTTGCATTTTTGCATCATAAGTGAAATAAATATAATTTAATAATATATTTCACATGGTAATATAAGACTATACTCAAGAACTATAAAGAAATCACAAAAAAGCATAACAGAATGTGATTTTAAGATCACCTGTACTGACAGCTTTCCTAAAACATGAGTGAGATTATCATTCTCCATTCAAGAATCAAGGGTAGTGCAAAGCAAAAAAATGGGTCCCAGCTATCACTTACTGCAATGACAAAGGATCTTATCCAGGCAAGGGGCCTAATCCAGACAAGGGGCTTTTGCAACCTCTGCTGAAACAATGCAAACTTACCGCATTTTAATCCAATGATAAGCGTAATTCATTTTTTTTCCACACAAATTTTATCTCCCAATATCAAATTTTTTGCTGAAAAGGGAATTTCTATACCATAAACCTCGGTAAAATAGTTGCACCATGCAATTTCTGTCAAAATCGAATCAGCAGAAGGACAGTGGTATGTTGAGAGGATAACATCAGCTAGGGCAGCAAGACAAGAGAAGGGGTGACACAGAGCAACAAACATCGGGGTAAAGCCAGACAGCAAAGAGGCAAGGATAAGAACATCATGAGGAGGAGGGGATAGTAAAGGTGGAAGAGAGGAATAACATCAGGAGGAGGAAAGGTCAAGAGAGTAACATCAGGCAGCAGCAATAGGAATCAGGTGGAGAGTGAGAACCTGAATCTAGCTCTTGAATGCAGGCATGTTCCAGCGGGCCGTGTTTGCCTTAGGCAGGACCAGACAGCGGGAAGAGGTATACGTTGGGGATGGGAAGGTCATTGTAAGCGTGAAGACTGAAAGATGAGATGGAAGTGCAGGCAGGTATTAATCTTCGTTACCTCTCCCTGTTCACTATGTCCACCAATTCACCTTCTCGACAGACTATACAAAAAAGTCAATTATGCGGTATAGGGCCCTGGAAGGACAGCATCTAGAATCTAGATCTCAGGGGAAAAGGGGTTGGCTCATCTTAAAGCCTGCACTGCAAAGCAGTGGTCGAAGTGTACGAAAAGAAGTAGTGGAACTATGTTCCCTGCTGGCCAGCCGCAGTACCCCACACACTCCATTGCAGCGCCCCTCCCATGACAAATCCAAACCCCCAAACAAATGCATCTGCTGTTCAAGGGAACGTTCAGTGCAGCGCACTGCAGTGCAGTGCAAGTTTCAACTTCTTCCTACACTTATTTTAAAACAAAGCCATTACGGAGCATTTTCTTTTTAAAAATAAAAGCATACTTCCTATGTTTTTATTTAAAAAAAGAAAATGCTTCCCCCAAAACTTACTTAAAAAAAAGGAGAGGAGCACCACTCCCAACTGCTTCCGCCCACTTTGAACACTGCTTCAAGGGAGAGGTGGAGTAACCTCACTAACTGATTGAACTGTAGGTTTGCTTGGTAGCCACCCTTAACATTGCCAAAATAACCTCTTTGCACTTACCTTCTCTGCATTCACTTTGGCAGATATTTACTACTTTATGCATTTACTTCTTCTTACCTTCACTTAGTCTGCATCTTGACATTGTCAAGGTGGCAATGGATATGGCAAAGTTAGCTGTAAGGTTAAAGTTGGGGTCAAGGAGGGCTTGGGTGGAAGAATATGGGTTAGAAAAAAAAAGGAGGGTACAGGGGGTCTCTACCCCCCTTGTAATGACCAAGGGAATGTTAAAAGAAGTAAAGCTATGAAGAGGTAAATGTGACAAAGTTAATGCAGACGTAGTGAAGACATACATCCCCTTTGCTTAGGCAGATGGGAGGGCATAGTTAGCAGCACACTGCAGAAGGGACATTGGACATGAAAGGTTATTCTGCAAGACTCAACCCTATTAAAGGATAAAACATCCTGACACCTATTTTTGCTTTGGGAACATCCTGTTTTTTACTTTAGGTCCGCCGACACTGCAATACAACCTTATTAGGAGACAGTGAAAGTTGAAGCCAGTCTTGGAGTGCTTCTCGATTTTCAGCTGGATCCTGGATCTGGATCTTAGAAAGATGCAAAAGGAATTTACATTTGGGTGAGGAAGAGACATATAGATATTGGCAACTTGGACACTGGGTCCTCCACCGCTTGTGAAGGCAAAGGCTGCCTCTGACATCTGGAAAAAGTATTTCAAGGGACCGATTACTCTAAACAATGGTTACTCCTTAAGTGGCTAAATGTTTTGGTTTTTACTCCCATTATCCCTAGGCAGCACAGTAAGTGGTGAAGGATCAAGGGAGTTGTGGTCTAAAACATCTGAAGGGCCAAATAACAAGTAATCATGCCCTAAAGGGTGGATATCCAAATTATATATAATTCTTTGCAGTTTTAACGATTGGAATCACAGAAGACAATGGCAGGATGAGTTAGGGAAACCCATTCAAAACAGAATATTTCATAAAAAATATATTTAGCAGGGCCTTCAAGAGACTTCCATCTGTACTACATTTGTTGAAACCGAATTGGCGCATGCACCCGTTAGAGTGCCCCTCGAGTGCGGACTGCTGTCCTGCTGAGAGCCCTGCACCAACGCTACTCTGCGCGCTGATTGGAAAACATTCTACCTCTGGCCTATCTACTCTTTAATTGGACACTTGAACACTCATCACGTGGATTCCTTAAATTCAGCTGGCCGCAAGCACCCGTTTGAGTGCCCCTTGAATGCCGACTTCTGGTCCGCAAGGTCGCAGAGCTGAGCACTCTATATCTGCTAGTCAGAAAGTGCAGCTTATTAAATCTGCGTCATTATCCTTCTTCTTGCCCCAACTAGTGCTCTCTGCTTTCCTACTTCTCTATCCATCCAGTGTTCCCTCAAACACTTGTATAAACAGTCACATAAAACCGATTTCAAAGCCAACGCCATGTCCTTGTTCAACTTACTTTGGGCATGCCACGCCCTCCAATACCTTCAGCTATCCGCCATACTGCTCCAGTACTTCCTATGGCTCCTCCGAATCCACCGCCTTGCTCGGATATCACATTAACATCGCTGACAAGAAATACTTTAAATACTTCGGCTATTCCCCTGCTTTACTCAGAAGCTCTCCAACATGACGTGCTTCAAAGTACTGATACCCGCCCTTATGCTAAATCCAAAGTGTCAACCCAAATAATAATTTCTCACCAAACAACGAGGCTCTCCACCTCTCCCAATATGTTTCCTACTGGAAACAGAGTGAGAAACACTTCAGGGTCAGATTCTGATTCCTCGCTAGTTGCGTCATTCACAAAGCCCAACCCGAGACCTTCCTTTGGCTTTCCGCCAACTACCAGTCCAGCCCTAGATGCAGCCCTCACAGCCATTAACGCAAGCATCTTCTCGCTAATTAAACTTTACGAAATCCTAGATCAAAAGGCATCCTTGCATTCAGTCTCACTGCACACGTTAACTGCTAAAGTCGACTGGATAGCTTGCAAGTTAATGGTGAAAACGCCTGATGCTAATTTTGATTCAGCTGTGAATGATAATTTTATCAATGCATCCTCACAACCAATCTTGAGCATGGCCGAAAAGGGGAGGGAGAGCGACCCATTGGACGAAGCTTATGCCTCCGATTCTGTCCACCCCCCTACATTGTTAAATCACCTAATTCCAGATGCTCTTCCTTACTCCCCTGTCACCTGAAACAATTGAAGTTTCACAAGAAAACATTGCTCTATATGATGTTTTTGTCCTGACCAAAGAGCTAAAAAAATCATGAAAAAAAGAAATAAAAAGACAAAGGGCCTCATTACGAGCCCAGCGGTGAGCGCGGCGGTAAAACCGCCTTGTTACCGCCGGACTCGTATTACCATTCCGCCTCCGTGACTCCCGGAATTACGAGGGCATTACAGCCCCGGTGTCCCGGGAGTCATGGGGGCGGAATGGTGTTAATCCCCTTTATCACGAGTCCCATAGGACTCAATGGGAATGGGGAAGTGGAAACACCGGCACCATCTCGTGATGGTGCTGGTGTTTCCATGTCCACCTGCAGGCGGGAGGTCAGACCTGGCGGGAAGATCACCTCCCGCCTGCAGGACTCGGGATTGTGCGGTCCGGAATTAACAGTGGCGGCGGGTTTACCGCCACTGTTAATTCCGGACCGCCTGACCCGTAATCAGGCCCAAAATCTTTACTGGTCCTTGAACCAGTGAAGACGAGCAAAAACACAGGATTGCAGCACAAGAAAAAAGGCAATCAACAAATTAAAATGTTTACCAATAACTTGACTGTCCCACCTAAAAACCTTCATGTGGCATCCAACGAAGTATCTTCAACTAGCATCGAAGAGGAAACGCCTTCTGATGAGCGTCCACCAATGACTCTTCCTCCTTCACTACCTCAGTCTGCTACTCAAGGTAAGTTTGATTTTGTTGTCCCACATATGAGCAAACTTGATGATGTACCTTATGTGTCCCATGAACAGATTGATCTAGATCCAACTACTGCTGAATTAATGACTGATTAATAAATGATTATCCACCATAGCCTACACAGCAATGATCTCATGTCTCACAAACCCAGACATACTTTTTGTGTCAATATAGATGTAACGTTCATCTTTCAAGACAATAGAGCCCAAACACACAATCTCCCATGGGCTTAAGATTGCAGAGCTTGATCCCAGTCCTTTACAACTTGCGACATTAAGTCACCACAGTGCACCTCCTACTAACCCTGCATTATGGGTCCGCCTAGTGGTCATCATCACTCGGCAATCCATCAACACCGAGAGACAGCTACACACCTAACCGAGATCAATGACCAGCTGCACCATCAACAACTTGATACCTTTGCCCTTCAACATCGTGAACCTGGGGTGCAGCTCACGCCCCCCAAAGACAAGGTGCCCCTTCAGCATCTCACCACCACTAGCCACCTCAATTACATAGACCATGCACCCCCAACCCAGCCTCTACATGATACTTCAAACCCTCGAATAATGAACATTAAAATTGATCATGCTAGCACTGGTCTACTTGACTCTGACTCTTTAGTTCCCACTATGTTAGATAGACTGCGCTCAGACCCATATCCTAACAGATACACAATACTTGCAATTTTCCACACCATCCCTGAACTAGAATCCATAAGCTCAATGGAATTAGTAAGGTATATCACACCAACAAGCTAGGATACTGTGGAAATACTAATGCCTTCAAAGATAGTAAAAAACATGGTAGGGCGAGCCAGAGATATTTTGAGAAATCATGGCTTACTACTGGAAGTACGGAACCAACCGCCACTGGCAATTCCAGTAGTCAAAGATCACACAAAACCTCAACACTTACTGCAATCTGGTGTCAACTCTGCTCTATCCGAACCAACTCGACCGTGTTGCAGATGTGACAAAAACAATCACGCAAATCAACAATTTTATCAACAAGCGACCACATCAGTCCAACCACAGTCCAAGTGGACTTAGATTTGCGAAGCGACCCACACCTCGACCAAGACCACCCTATCCTAGACTTTTCTCCATCAGTCCAAACATTCATGTTCTCTAGCCGTCTGGAATACCAGAGGCTTTTCCCATCTTAATTCGAAAACCAGTGCCTTGAAATGCTACGACATAATGCTGCAAGAAACATGGCTTACGACTGAGCCCATTTGGCCCAATCATCAAGTCGCATGGATTGCAGCAATAAAAGGCCCTAGAGGGCACCCAGCAGCTGGTCTACTGGTAGCTGTAAAGCCTGATGCAATATTACATCTAGAACCTTGGAGTTCCCCTGACGCTGGCATTCAACTTGTAACAATCACTTCCCCCCAATCTGACTCATCGTCTCTATCCTAAAGCCGCTTTTCTGAATGTTTACTGGAAGCCCCTATCACCTACAAATTCCCAATTTATTGATAACATTGAATCCCATTCCATCTAGTTCTGTTAGATCCCCTAATCCACAACACAGTAACTGCTGGTATTTTTCTAACTATGTTCTAAAAGATGCTTATGTTTCTACTTTACACAACCAATCTTACTATACCTGCCATCATTCCTTTAATCTTATATTTTAAAAGATATCCATGGAACAACTCATGAAAAGACCTATTTTATGTAATTGTTTAAGAAATATGATATGATACAGGACAACCTAGCAAAAGACACTGTCGAGACGCATATTGCAGTGAAAAACATCATCATCTCTGACAATCATGTATCTCGAAATAACCAGCTAATTCATTACTCTACTCGAATTTTATCCAACTGTACAATCTTTTCACCAAATCCTAGAGATATCTTGGATACCCCATCATATTCAAGATGCACAATTTTATATAACTCCGCTAACAACCAATCAGAGTAGAAATCAATTACGATGGAATCCTTCCCAAATAGATACTCTGATCATTGTTTATCTGAAAATCGATCAATCAATAATTCCTCTGGGGAAGAAGAATACACTCATCACATAAAAATCATTCTTCAGCTAAACCAGTATACAAACCATCCAATTTTTAAACACAAATATGCCCATCATACAACGATATACAATCTCAGGACGAAACTCAGACAAACTCTCAGAGCCAGTCAAGGGAGGGTAGATCGAAACTCAAGAATAAGTATACGAATAAAATCAAACAGATCATTGCCATAAAGAAACAAGAAGATTCTGAGAAAATGTTACAAGCCATTCACAAAAATCGTCCTCTGAAATATGGCGCCTAATCAACAGCCCTGATAGAGATGCCAATCGGTCGTCAGAACTAAATACGATAAACAAGACTAGATGGACCCAACACTTCACAGACCTAACCTTCCTGTCATGATGATACAGCCACCTCCATATATGCCTGCTGAATTCATATTTGTTACACTGGATATCACAATAATAATTTAAAGCTTAAGCTCTTCTAGGGGCCCTGGCCCCGATCTCCTAACCAATTTAGTTTTAAAAGCAAATCCTGAGAAATGGGCCCTCATTCTGGAAATGATCTTCAGAAAAATCATTGTGTCAGGTCAAATTTCTTGGTCATGGCAAGAGTGCATAATTCCAATTTTCAAAAAAGGAAACCGGAACGATCGAAATAATTATAGGCCGATTGCCTGTTTAGACGACCGAGGTAAAATAGTCGCAAGACTTATACTACGTGATTTTATGAGATGGTTAGATGAGAATGATTTACTTGACAAACACCAACCAGGTTTCGTGAAAGGTGTAGGCAGTCTTAAATGAACTGGTTTTATCCATGATCAAAACACAAGCCATCTCAAGCAAACAACCTGTATTTTTAGCCCTAGTGGATTTTAAACAGGTATTTGGCCTAATATTGTGCGAAATCCTATGGATGAAACCTCGAAATGCAAATTGTCCCCCACTTCTCCTTCATTTTATACAAAAATTCTACACCATTACATCCATAAGAATTAAGCTGACCACTGATGGCTTACTAACAGAACCAATTCGACTTACATCGGACTCAAACAAGGCTGCATACTTGCTTCCATTCCCTTTCATTTCTATATTAAAGACATAAGCTCTGCCCTGGAAGCAGTCCGTTAATTTCCACCAAAGTTAGGCCCTACTGAAATATCTTGGCTACTCTATGCGGACGACTTAGTCATCTTGGACAGGACACCGATTGGACTTCAAAGAAATTTAGCAACACTTACCGTCTATGCTGAAGAGAATCATCTTTCAATTAACTAAGAAACCCGATATCCTGATTTTATCGCTCTTTCCAAAACAGGATATAAATTCAATTGTATGATATCCGGCTCCCCCCCCCTTACACAGGTCTCCCAATACAAATATCTTGGTGTGAACTTCAACACACATCGATCACATCAACCATACAAATCTCAATTGAGCTCTAGAATGAAACTCTTAACCACTCAAGGCAAGGCATTACAAAGAAAATACGGCAAATTCACCTTCAACCAAGTCCTCATGTTTTATAAACTCAAGGCCATTCCAATAATCACCTACGGTGCCCAGACAAAGCTTCCCCACAACTCCCCAAGATGGGAGCTACCTCCAAGATGAGGGGGCCTTCTGGAAATCTATTCTCTCATTACCCCTATTTACCCCAATCGCCATGATTAGGTTTGAGTTAGGCCTGCTATCACTAGCAGCTCATATTTATTGGCAAATGATTGCTACATATAGAAAATGCATTATCTCTTCACTCGCCACCAAAAATGTGCTTCCAGCTATAAATCTTGCACTTACATCTTCATTGCCTGGTCCCTTACAAAAGTGGAAAATCATTTGACTATTCTTGAAGCAGCTGACATAACCCCCAAACTTCTACTAGAAAATCCAGACAAAGCAAAAGCAAAACTAGGGTGTTGGGATTGGAGAACCAAATGCGAATTATGTAACAATGACAAAGCATTTAAAGCCATCGCATTTATTCCCAAACCACTCCATACAGTTGCACACTAATTAAACAAAATCCCTGGCTCGTCCTATGCATTGTCAATAATGCGGCTACAATTCGACCTTTCGGCTGACTAGAATTAGACTAGCAAAAATCAATAAGATTAAAACCATAGACACCACATGTAGATTCTGCAACTCCCCAAAGCAAGATGAATCTTTACAACATCTAGTCACAGAATGCACAGCTCTAGCGCAACCTAGATTTTCTTACTTTCATAAACATCTCAAACACCTCTCCCAATTGACAAAAGAGCAAATGTGGATGACCGTGTTTAATGCGACTAGCACTTCTTTGAATTTAGCAACTATCCCATTTTTAATGAATCTGAATCTTGAGAATGACATAGACCCAAATGGACAGCCATTTAACTCTATCGCTCAACCATAGAACAGACAACTTACGTGCTTGCGCTACCAATAACAGCGACTAAAATACAAATTCCTGCCAGAGTGATATTATGGCTAGCATGTGCTACATCTAGCAACTCTACACCTAATGGTCTATTTTACATCGACACTCTGTTTACGTCCGTCACTGCTCTTTTAATTCAGTTTTAAAATGTAAAATGCTATATGTTAAACTGAACTAAACTTCAGGCCTCTCTTACGATGCCTGAACAAACCAACCCCGGTGTCGCACAAGACAACAATTGCGCTACATTGCATTATCATCATTAGCGAGTATCTATCTCTAATTTGCACAACCAATTTTAACCTCAGATATCAGTATTTTTCTAACTATGTTCTAAAATATGCTTATATTTCTACTTTACACAACCAATCTTACTATACCTGCCATCATTCTTTTAATCTTATCTTTTAAAAGATATCCATGGAACAACTCATACCAAGACCTATTTTATGTAATTGTTTAAGAAATATGATATGATACAGGACAATCTAACAAAAGACACTGTCGAGACGCATACTGTAGTGAAAAACATCATCATCTCTGACAATCATGTATCTCAAAATAACAAGCTAATTCATCACTCTACTCAAATTTTATCCAACTGTACAATCCTTTCCTTTTTAACTTGCTATTGATTGTAATTATTTTCTGTTTCAACAACTAAATAAGATGTTTTATATATCTATGTATCTATGATTGAAAAAGTTGAATTATCAACTAAAACAATTTTATAATAAAAAAAGAAACCAAATTGATGTTGGAGGGATTGGGCCAATGTGGGCTCTCTTGCACCTCTTTTGGTATGGACCAACGCTTAGACATTCTTAGCTAGAAGTACAATCTAAGATCAAAGAGGTAGAAGGTTTGGAGATCCAGGATTATCCTTATACAGTTTGGGGGGCTGCTGATGAGTTAACATACCTACTTGGGAAACAGAGGATATTTCATCAATCACTTAAGGCAACTAAAGCATTAATCTCTGAAATAAAATAAAACGAATATATCATTTTTTTAAAAAAAAGAATTATTGCTTTTCAGAAAGCAGTGCAGACATTACATGCATGTAATAACACATTCCAACTATTGTTTGTCTGTCGCATGGATCCCCCCAACGCCACACCCAATAACAGCCTAAGTCTCTGTCTTCCTCCCTGATCTTATGCATGTGAGTTGTGTCTGTTACTCTAATGTCATTCGCAAACCAACGCGTTCAATTGGGTTCCCTCTTGTGTTTGGGTAGCAGTGCATACGGAGGCTTGCAGATCATGTAGTAATAGTCTCCAAGAGTTTAAATCTGTGTTGTGCTCTTCTTAGCCACGTCGGGCTGCTTCCTGCCACACCGCAATCTCAGCCAGCGTCCATTTCTGGAGATCTCTCCATCACACCTTTGCGTCTGGACCTCTATGTGCTGCCCAGTTCATTGCTATCCTGCAGTTAGCCAGAATGTATGCCAAGTCTTTTAATTTGCTAATAAATGTCTTCATCTTCGGGCGTACAAATATGCTAAGCAGGCAGGCCATGGGGGGCCCCCAAGTCCAATATTATGTCAGCTTTTGCTATTTGTATCGCCGTATATCCCTGCAGGCACAGAACATATGCACCATGTCCGCCTTGCGCAGCCCACATTTCGGGTAGTTCTGTTCTGTAGTTTTGCCAAAGCTCGCCATTATTCTAGGTGTAAGGTATGCTCTGTGCGTTATATAGAACTGTATGAGCTGCAGTTTATCATTTCTGGACATCTGTTTATGGTATATCATAACTCCCCCCCACTGTTTATCTGTTTTTGTACCTTGTAGGTCCTCTTCCCAGCTAAGTCTAGTGTTTGCTAGCCTGTTCCCATCTTGGAACATGAGCAGACCATATATTTGTTGACGAATTAAACTAACTGCAGAATAACAAAAAATATATATATATATATTCTAGATACCTCGTGGCCTCCCTCTGAGATATCATATAGCGTTTCTATTGTTGCTGCAAGTTTGAGCTCCCGAGTATGCACTGGCCATGACTGCTTTCGTTTTGATAAGAGGGAGGCATGTAATATGTGCTGTCCTTTGTGCAGACCTGTTTCTGTTGCTAGTGTACTAAAGTCTATTTGGTACCCAGTCGAGAAGTAGGTCACTAACTGTCGCTATTCCTAGGGGCTCCCAATATTGCCTCACCTGTATTCTGGTTTGCTAGTCCTCTGCTTCAGTACTACTAACAGGATTTGGGGCAAATAAGGCAACTGATCACCCAGTAGGCGACAAGCTTTGTTCCATATTACTTTCCCTAGTCTCAGTAGGAGCAGGGGCTTAGGCCAATGGAATCCAGACTATTTCTTTCATAAAAAATGGGGCACATGCAGAGTGAAGTATGTGGGTGTCCTGCGATGACTTGTCCGCTAGCCACCTCGTGACAAACTAATTGGCTTGCCCCAAAATATGCCTCAAAATTCAGTACCTTTATGCCTCTATGTTCATATGGTCTCTGCAGTTTCGCAAGGGCTAGTCTGTTTCGACCCTTACACCACAGGAATCCCTGGCATAATGTTTTCAGCTTCTTGAAGAACCTTCGGTGTAGGTCATACGGGACATTCGCAAAGTAGTGTAGTAGTCAGTCTAGGGAGCACCACCATCTTCAGTAGTGCTGCTCTGCCCATCAGTGATGGGGGTAGTTTAGCCCAGAAGTCCATGGATTTCTTTGCTTTCTCTACTACCCTCTGCGTGTTTTGTAGGTGTTCCGTCTTTGGGTCGTGGTAGATATTAACTTACAAATATCTAAATGTTTCCGTTGCCCATTGCCCCAGCAGCAGCGGTAATGTGCATCTTCCTCTTATAGCCCGCTAGAGGGAACAGGCACGATTTCTTTCCGCAGATTGTGATACATGAGAAATCTGTGTAACGGCCTAGCACGTCTAAAATGTATTGCAAGTTGGTCTCTGGGTTTTGTAAGTAAAGGAGAATGTCATCAGCGTATAAGGAAATTAAATTCCACCTGCCCTGCACTTCTATGCCGGCTTCCCGGTATTCTTCCCATAGATACATTGCTAGGGGATCTAGGGCTAGTATAAATAACATTGGGGACCACAGGCATCCCGGTCTAGGGTCACTTTCCGGGGTCCACTGCTCAGCAATCAGGTTACCTGTCTTAACCCTGGCACCGGCTTGCTGTACAGCAATCGCACCCACTTCGTGTATGTGAGGCCCATGCCAAAGCTATTCAAAGTAGCCATGGCCACTTGACTGCGTCAAATGCCTTGACCGCGTCCAATGAGGCTATTGCGTAGGGGTTCTCACAGTCTTTGGTATGGTCAATAATGCGGTGTAGTCTACACAGGTTTCTGGTGATATTCCTGCCCAGGATGTATACTGTTTGATCTGGGTGTTTGAGTCTATTGGCCAGCAGGGCTGTTAGTATCTTCCTGTCCTGGTTCAGAAGTGATAGGTGTCACAAGTCTCTCCCCTTCTCACCTGTTTTTGTCCTTTGCTTGCAACCTTCTGTGGTGTCTTCTTTCTCACGGTCCGGGATTTGTACAAACCCGTGCGCTGGTCCTCGGATTCCAGCGTGCGGTTCGCAATCCAACTCCAGGGTACGTTCAGATGTCCAGGGCGGATACCAGTAAGGAATGAAGCTTGCACTCTGAGGCACGGAACGCTCTGACCCGAGCGCAGGTGAAAATCCAGGAAGTTCGGAGGTAAGGTAGAGGAATGGGAGGAAGGAAGGGTGATTCAAGGAACCGGGAACCAGGAATCGGAAGAAAGCCCAGAGCGAACTCAGGCAACACACGTCCAACTACAGCAAGCGGTAGCGTTGAGATGCGCAGAGCCGTGGGGGCGTGTCTGTTTTGTAAAGCGTAGAGACTGGCAAACAGCGGTCCGTATCAAGCGGCCATGTTGGAAGGATCACTGTATTCAATCCCCTATAGGTCAGGGACCAGGAAGTCCAGAAGGGACGCAGACGACAGTTCATGACAGCATGCCTCCTCTGAAGCCCAGCTCCTCCGGGTTTGCCGGGATGGATAAGATGGTATCTTCAAACCAGCCTGGGGGCATTCTGATTTGACATGGGTTCCCAGGTGCACTCACTGGGAGGGTATTCTTTCCATTCGACCAAATATTGTAGTTGACCACGTCGGTACCTAGAGTCACAGATTCTGGAAACCTCATATTCGAGTTGGTCAGTGAAAATCACTGGGGTAGATTTTGGAGCTGTTCGAGATGACTGAAGATATGGTTTTAACAGAGAGGTGTGGAAGACTGGGTGGAACCTTTTCCATGATTCTGGTAGTCGGAGTCGAAAGGCCACTGGATTGATGACTTCTTGTATAGAAAATGGCCCGTAATACCTGGGAGCCAATTTATTTGGGCGCAGATGTCGGGGAAGGAGCTTCGAGGATAACCAGACTATCGCCCACTGAGTAGGCAGGCCCAGGTCTTATTTTGGAGTCAGCATAATGTTTAACGTCTCTTCGGGCCTTTTCTAAGTGTTCCTTTGCTTCTTTGTGTACATTAATAAGGGTTTCAATCCAGGAAACAACTGCAGGAACTGGGGTAGGGTGTGGGAGAATGGATGGTAGAACTGAAGGATGAAATCCTTGACTACAGAAGAAAGGACTGGTTTTGATAGCTGAATTATCCGAATTGTTGTAAGCGAATTCGGCCACAGGTATTAAGAGTGACCAATCATCTTGGACCTTGGTGGCGAAGCAACAAAGATACTGTTCCAGAGATTGGTTTACACGTTCAGTGGCTCCATTGGTCTGTGGGTGATAACCTGAAGACAAGGCACGTTGGATTCCCAGTATACGACATAATTGTTTCCAGAACTGAGATATGTACTGGGGTCCTCGGTCAGACATGATCTTGGAGGGTAGCCCATGAAGCCGGAATATGTGTTCCAGGAAGATTCCGGCAAGTTCAGATGATGAGGATGGCAGTTTGTATAAAGGTGTAAAATGAGCCATATGAGTAAACAAATCAATAGTAACCATGATAGTTGTGTAGCCCCTGGAAGATGGTAGTTCCACAATAAAATCTGTGGCGATGATTTCCCAGGGTCTTGTTGGTATTGGTGGTTGGAGCAGGAGACCTGACGGTTTCTTATCATCATGTTTGTTCTGATTGCAGACTGTACATGTCTGGATATGGATCCTGATATCCTTCATCTTCGGCCACCAAAACTGTCTTTGTTTTAGATGGAGGGTGTTGGTGATGCCACGGTGTCCTGAATGAAAGGTATCATGACATAGGCTTGTAATCTTTTGTCTCAGTCCAGAAGTGGGGATGACCAAGCGATTGTCCTTGAACAGATATCCATCCTTTGTTTTAAGATTCCATCGATTGTTTCTCTTAAACTCCTTCCAGGTTTCAGAGGACTGAGTTTGATTTCGAATATCCTCCAGGAGGGTGAGTGCTTGGGCAACAAATATTGTGTGGGGAAACATCTTAGGAAAAGTCTGATCTTCAAAGGGTTCGTAATCAGGACGTCTGGATAAGGCATCGGCTATTATGTTTTGTGTTTTCCAGGGACATGATGGATTTAAAACTGCTATTGAGCAAAAAAGAAGGCCCAACGGGCTTGACGACTGTTTCTACATTCTAAGGATTGCAGGACTTGAAGATTCTGATGGTCCGTGCGGACTTGCACCGGGTGTTTGGCTCCTAGGAGGAGATGACGCCAGTCAGTGAAGGCTTGACGGATGGCTAGTAATTCCTTTTCCAGAACGGAATAATGAATTTCACTGGAAGTCAAGGTGCGAGAAAGATAGGCGATGGGGTGTTCTAACTTGTCACCCAATTCCTGTTTTAGGACTGCCCCAATGGCGTAGTTGGAAGCATCCGTTTCAACGAGAAAGGGTCGATCAATGTCGGGTTGAGCTCGGATGGGAGCTTGTGTGAACTCAGACTTCAACCGTTGGAACGACGTATCTTGGGCTGAGGTCCACAGAAAGGGGGTATCCTTCTTTGACAATGTAACAATAGGATGCACAATCTCTGAAAAAGCTGGTATAAATTTCCGGTAGAAGTTAGCAAGCCCCAGGAAGGATTGTATTTGTTTTACAGTAGTTGGAACGGGCCAGGATAGAATGGAGTCTACCTTCGAGGAGTCCATTCCAATCCCCTTTGGGCTAAGAACGAATCCGAGGTAGTGAACAGTTGATACATGGAAAAGGCACTTCTTGGGTTTGGCCAGGAGCTTATGTTCACGTAGACGTCGTAAGACTGCCTTTACGTGCTCTTCATGTTTTAGATGGTCCTTGGAGTATATCAGTATGTCGTCCAGTTATACAATGACGAAGATGAACAGCATATCAGAAAACACCCGGTCCATAAAATGTAGGAAGACCGCTGGGGCATTAGCAAGTCCAAAGGGCATAACCAGGTATTCAAAATGGCCAAAGGGAGTTCTAAAGGCTGTTTTCCATTCGTCACCTTCCTTTATACGAATAAGATGTTAGGCACCCCTTAGATCTAATTTTGTGACGACTACTGCACCTCTGACTGCTCCCAGGATATCCGAGATGAGAGGCAATGGGTAGCGGTCCTTGAGAGTGCACTGGTTAAGGCCACGGTATCTACACATGGTCTGAGCTCCTTGGTGTCTTTCTTGGGAACGGAAAAAAAACAAAACACCTGCTGGGGATTTAGATGGTCGTATGGTGCCATTTTCCAAGTTAGAATCCAGGTATTCCCGGAGGGCCCTTTTTTCAGGTTCTGATAAAATAAACATCCTCCCGAAAACGCGATCACTTCTGAAGGTTCAGTATCGATGGCGCAATCCTCAGGTCTGTGAGGAGGGAGAGCTTGAACTATAGCGGTCGAAAATACATCTGTGAAAGCCTTGTAGGTCCTGGGAATCCGGATGATGTTAGAGACGGTGACTGGACTTTGCTGAATCTCTTGCGAGTCTTCAGAAGACTTTGGTAAGGAATCTAGGGATAAGCAGTGGGACATGCAGTGTTCAGAACCAAGAAACAAGGAGCCTGCTGCCCAATTGATGTAGGGGTCATGCTTTTTGTAACCAGGGCATGCCCAGAACCATTGGATAGTGGGCAGATCTTATAATGTCAAATTTGATCCTCTCTTGATGGTGGTTTATAGAGAGTAGGATATCTTTAGTCTGAAGGGTTATGGGTCCTGAAGACAGAGGTCACCCATCAATTGCCTCTACAGGTTGCATAGTCTCTCGAGTTTCATGTGGAATGTTGTGAGTAGTGACCCAATCATGATCTATGAATATGCCCATGGCTCCGCAATCCACTAATGCCAGGATGGGGTAAGATTCTTTCTTAGAAGGCGATAGAAAGGCCTGTAGAATCACAAGATTATTTTGTCCAGGAGAGTTCAAGGATGGAATTGATGTGGAGCAAACATCTCTCTCCCGAAACTGTGCCCCATCTAGGATCGGGAGCTGGCTTTTCCCGAACGCTGTGGAGGAGCAACAGAGCACTCTCTCACATGGTGTTTATCGGAGGCGCAATACATGCACAGACCAGTGTGAATCCGTTGCATCCTTTCTTGTGGGGTAATGGGTCCACAGAAGGTCCCCAGTTGCATGGGTTCTAGGTCCGGGGTTGGAGAAACGGTGGGCTCTGGTCTAGATGGATGGTCTGTGTGCGGCCCTTTGGAAAGTCGATTTAGACTTCTTTTTCTCTGCTCTTCTTTCCTGGATTCGAAAGTCTATTTGCAAGGAAAGGTCCATGAGAGCCTGGAAGGAACTTGGGCGAGCTACCCTAGCTAACTCGTCCTTTATTTCTTCATTCAGACCTCTTCGGAAGAGGGTGAAGCTGGCTTCTTGAGACCAATCAGCTTCCTTCACGAGTTGTTTAAAACGGATCACATAGGTAAGCATATAATGGGATCCTTGTTGAAATTCGAGTAAACGTTCTTGAGTGCTGTAAACCTGCTCTGGGCAATCAAACATGGCCTTTAGAGCTTCCACAAACCCATCATAATCATCCAGGAGGGCGTCGCCCGAATTGACTAGGGGGGTTGCCCAGGTCAAGGCATTACCAGTGAGGTGTGAGATCATAAAGCCCACCTTAGCTCTGGGAGTGGAAAAGTAGTAGGGCTTGACGGTGAAGTGCACTAAACATGAATCAAGGAAGGCACGGAGGGTCTTTGAAGAACCATCATATTTGTCCACTACTCCTCCCAATAACACGCTTTCCTTAGTTGCAGAGTCACGTGACAAGACTAGCTGTTTTAATGCAGCATTCTCAGCCTTAAGGTTCTGGACCTCCGTGGTTAGTTCCTGCATGCCTCGCATGAGGTCTTGAAATGCAGCTTCCATCTCTGTATCCGTATCATTTTTTACGCGTCTCAATCTGTCACAAGTCTCTCCCCTTCTCACCTGTTTTTGTTGTTTGCTTGCGACCTTCTGTGGTGTCTTCTTTCTCACGGTCTGGGATTTGTACAAACCCGTGCGCTGGTCCTCGGATTCCAGCGTGAGGTTCGCAATCCAACTCCAGGGTACGTTCAAATGTCCAGGGCGGATACCAAGAAGGAATGAAGCTCGCACTCGGAGGCACGGAACGCCAGGAAGTTCAGAGGTAAGGTAGAGGAATGGGAAGAAGGAAGAGGGATTCAAGGAACCGGGAACCAGGAATCAGAAGAAAGCCCCGAGCAAACTCCGGCAACACAAGTCCAACTACAGTAAGCGGTAGCGTTGAGACACGCAGAGCCGCGGGGTGTCTCTGTTTTGTAGAGCGTGGAGCGTAGAGACTGACAAGCAGCGTTCCTTATCAAGTGGCCATGTTGGAAGGATCACTGTATTCAATCCCCTATGGGTCAGGGACCAGGAAGTCACAGGGACACAGACGACGGTTCATGACAATAGGGTTCTATATGAGCCGCAGTCTGTGTCGGGTTTGTTAGGTTTTAGCACTGGTATAATTAGGGATCCTTGTCTAACTGTAGAAGGACTATATGCGCTAGGGCTTCTTCTATATCAGCAGGTTGCGTCGCAGTCGTGTTTGCATATAGTTCTTTATAGTATTTGAGAAAACAGTTATTTATCCCTTCCTGTGTAGCTTGCACAGCCCCGTCTTCGTCTGTTACTGTCTTTATTAATTCACGTTTGGATTTTCTTGTATATAACCAGGCTAGAAGGCGCCCCGGTTTGTCTCCATACGCGTGTTGTTTCTCTACATATTTAGTATAGCTTAGGGTGCCTAATCTGTCCCAGTGCCTTAAGCAATCATGCTTCAGGAGGTCAGCCTTGTATATTCTTTCTATTGTTTGTTCCCCTGTCTGATCTATTTTCTCGATTGCCTCTGTTATGTCTTTTACTATTGTGGCTTGTATGCCCCCAGCCTTAGCTATTGTTCCTCTTATTATTTATTTAAAGGCCTCCCATAGTGTCCGAGCGGATGCTACATTGCCAGTGTTACATGCAAAGTAGTCTTTGATTCCTATTCGGAGGTGTTCACAAACCTTGTCATCTTTCAAGGCATCGCCCCTAAGCTTCCAAGTCGGAATGCATGCTCTGGGTCGGAAAGCACGCCATTATATTAGCGGTGAGTGATCTGATAGCACCCACATTTTATATTTTGCAGAGGCAACTTCGCTTAAGGTTTCTTCGCCAGTGAACAAGTAATCTAGTCTAGTAAAAAGGTGTGTTGGGAAAGCATATTATAAGTATCCTGAATCTTGTGGGAGGCACTCTCTCCGTTAATACCCCTCTAGCCTATGCTGAATTCGGGGAGTCCACCATGGTGCCCTGCCACCTTCCCGGTGAGGTGCGTCTCTTGTAAGAGCGGTATGTCTATCTTCTGGCGGCGTAGGTATGTCATCACTGTGGTTTTCTTTTATGTAACTGTTAAGGCCTCTGACGTTCTAAGCGGTACACAGAGTCATCATGCGTGCGGTGTGTGATCCTATAGGCTGTTCCCTACCTATCCCAACCTTCCCCTTTAACTTCCATTACCCCAACAAATGCCCAGCTCTGTACCTCATGCTCAGGCATTCCTGCTTTTCACCTGCGGCGGGTGGATACTTAAGTGCTAGTATCCAGAAAAAAAAAAACTGATCTCGGGTAAAGGGCACTTCTTATTGTCTTGCTCGCTGTAGCCTGGGGTCCAAGTGGGATACACCTGACGTCCCCAAGTTGTTGAGTCGCCAAAGGTCATCATACTTGTGAGCTTGTCAGCATTAGTGTTGATATCCTGCAATCTTCTCTCTGTCTCGCCAGAGCCCAGTGGGGCACACACTTCATGTGTCCATTGTTCCTTCTTCTTGACTATCAGACCTCGCGGGTAGGTTTTCGGTATTCATCCATGTTTGCCCATCCTCAGGGGTTTCGAAGAACAATGCACGACCATTACTTATTATTTTCAGCTTGGATGGGTATAGCAGCATATATTTGGTGGGGCCACCGGCAGTGGTTTCCTGATCAGAGATCTATGCGCTCTTTCGACTGTAAAGCCCTAGGTTAGATTGCCCAGGCCCATTTCTTGCAGCTGAATGTTATCCACGAAGTTCATAGGGCTTGTGCCTTCTCCTTCTGGCAGCCCAATCATTTGGACATTATTCCTTCTGGCGTGCCCTTCTGCAACCTCAACACGTCCTTCCAGGTTCCTCATTTTCTGGTGCAGTTATCGATATGTCCTTAGTGGCGCCTCTCAGGGCTCTGGTATTCTCCATAACTTGCTTTTAGAAGATGCCGGTTTGTTCTGCTAGTGCTCTGACATCTTGTCTCAAAAGATTGACGTCAAGGCTAATGGCATCCATCTTCATTTCCAGCGGAATTTTCAGGGCTGCTATATCTGCAAGTACTTGTTGGTCCCCATGGATCTGTTCAAGTTGTGCATGGTTGCCTTGGAGACCCTGCATTTGTGTTCTCGCTGGAGTTTGAGGGCACCGCGAACGTGTCCAGAGTGGGTTGTTTAGATTTATTTTTAGGCTATTTGGACACTATGCTTGAGGTCCGTCTAGCTGCTTGGCTCCGCGTCGGGTGTCTTCAGTTCCGCAATCTGTCGCCACCAGACATATGTTGTTGTTGTAGGTGCTGGCTTATCTTGCTCATCAGAGTTTGGCCAGCGTTATATTGTGCCTTAAGGCTGCTGCAATCTCTGCCGGAAGCACTGCTTGGGGTGGCGGGGAGTGCCTGGGTGCGTGTTACGTCTCCTCCCACTCTCTCACCACCTCCCAGGCCCGCATTAGCCACGCCTCCCAGACCCGCATCCAACACCTTTCCCCTGGTCCCACAAATGTCACCCCTCAAGTTCCCCACAGCCCTCGCCACAATGCACACACTCTGCAGCAGCCAATATCCAGGCTACGGCCTTTTTTATATTGGCATTTACCTTGGCGCTTACATCCCAAGCAGCGCTGGTCTACGAGCGCACTGAGACATTCTACGAATTTACGGCGGCGCTCCAACATGAACACACAATAGCCTCCGGTCATGTGACCGTACGCCGGCGGCTCTCTCCCTTCACAATGAGGGTCACGTGACGCGATTCCACGTTCCCTTGTGACTCATGTCACGTGACCATTTTACACAGTCAAAAGGGCAAGGGAAACGCGAAGTGAACGCTTCACAGCTGCTTCATTGGAGTGCTGCACAGCGTTTTTGATCACTTTGGAATTTTGGATTTCATGACTACGGAACGTTCTACGGATTGGATTGGATTGCTCTTCCCTGCTGTTAAGTTGAACTGTTGTCCTCCGGTACTACGACCTT